>NW_024429192.1:73223506-74499253 GCF_017639785.1 Mesocricetus auratus
TGGATTAAAGGCATGAGCTACCATGTCTGTCTTTACTTATTTTTTAAATTAATTTTATTTATTTAGTTTGTGGCTATGGGTGTTGTGTCTACATATATGCCTGTGTACCAAGTATGTGCCTAGTGTTTGAGAAAGCTGGAAGAAGTCATCAGATCCCCTGGAACTGGAATTACAGATGGGTGTGAGCCACCATATGTGCACTGGGATTTGAACCTGGGACCTCTTCAAGAGCAGCCAGTTCTCTTAACTGCTGAGCCATCTCTCCAGCCCCTCTATTTTTTTAAGACAGGGACTCTGGGGCTAGGGAAATAGCTCGGCAGTTAAGCGCACTTCCAGAGGCTCTGAGTTTGAGTCCCGGCACCCAAACGGCACTGACAACCAGCTGTAACCCCAGTTCTGGGGGATCTAATGTGTTCTTCTGGCCTCCATGGACACCAGGCATGACGGTAGTGCACTAACATACATGCAGGCCAAACACACATACACATAAAATAAAAACTAAAAGTTAATTGAAAAGGCATGAGGGTCTTACCAATTCCGCTAGACTGATGGCCAGAAAGTTTCATGTGTCTGCCTGCCCCTGACCTGCTCTGTGCTGAGCTTATAGTGTTTACAACATTTGGCTTTTACACGGGTTCTGGAAATGCAAACTCAGGCCATCATACTTGCATGGCAAGAAGCACTTTGCCTGCTGACCCATCTGCACAGCCCTTGTTTTGTTTGAGAAGATAATGCCTAGGTACAGTTGCAGAGAAAAAAGCTGAGAGGAAATATCTGCTGATGCTCACGGCCCCGAATCTTCAGGCAATGACCCAGGAATTAATGCTGAATACTTTTTTTTTTTTTAGGATTTTTGAGACAGGGTTTCTCTGTGGCTTTGGAAGCTGTCTTGGAACTAGCTCTTGTAGACCAGGCTGGTCTCAAGCTCAGAGATCCACCTGCCTCTGCCTCCCGAATGCTAAGATTAAAGGTGTGTGCCACCATTGCCTGGTGAATACTATTTTCATTCTTATAATTTTGAACTTTCTTAAGTTTCCTCAGTATACAATTTTTTTTCTTTGATGTGGACGGGGACTGGTTAGTGACAGATTAAAGAATACAGAAAGACTCCACTGGAAAGAGAAACAACAAATTTCAAAGAAGAACTAGGCTAAAAAATAACCCTGAGGCTGGGGAGACGGTGGTTAAGAATGCTTGTTGCTCTTCAGAAGGGTCCAAGGTCAGTTCCCAGCATCCACACTGGGCGGTCCACAGCCCCAGTTCCTGGGGACCCAGTGCTCTGCTCTCTTAGGACCGCCACAGCTGCCTGTACTCTGAGACCTGGCACAGCATAAACCAAGCGTGCTGGCTCTCATATGCCTGTCGTCTCAGGGTGAGAGAGAGGTAGCGACAAGAGGACTGCCTAGGATCCTCAAGGGCACTCTTGGCTATACAGACCGGCCTGGGCCCCACTAAGGAACGCACGGTAGTGGGATCTCCTGTGAGACAACTTCAAGGCCAGGCCAGGCCTTGTCGCTTGGAGGGACAGCAGCCTGGGTTTGAGAGCCTAGCAGGCTGAAGACATATTGCTTAGGTAATTGCGGGAGTAGCCAATTAGTAGTGAGTTAGTGTCACCCTGATTGACAGGTATGCTTTCCAGGAGTCAGTTTCTACTGGCTGGAAACTTGGAGCTTGGCTACACAGGCAGGGTGTTTACGGAGTCCATGTCACTGACCTGGTTGCTCCCTCACTAATAGGTTTCTAGGCATGTAGTAGGTGAAAGATTTCTCCTTGCAAAGCAACCTCTGGTGCTCTGAGTGTGGGTTCCTGCTGAGAGCCCCCCACACTCAGACACTTGGAAGCCTTCTCTCTGGAGTGAACCTTCTGGTGTTTGGTAAGACAGTGGTTCTGGCTGAAGGCCTTGCCACACTGGTGACATTTGTAGGACATCTGTCTGTGTGGACGCCCTGGCGCATTATGAGTTGGAGTGCAGCAGCGTGAAGGCCTTCCCCGCAGTGGGAGCGCTTGAATGAATGGCTTCTCTCCCGTGAGTCCTCTGTGGGTGAGGCTCTGCTGCACTCCCTGCACCTGAATGGCTTGTCGCCGCTGTGAATCTTCTGGTGCACGGTGAGTGGCAGCTGAAGGCCTTGCCACACTCACCACAGAAGAGAGGCTGCTGGCTGGTGTCACTGCGCTGGGGCTCCAGGGGGAGGCCTTGTCACACTCCTGGCACTTGAGGGCCTTTTCACAGCTGTGCCAGCCCAAGCACAGCACCAGGGCCGAGCTCTGCCGGAATACCTTCCCACACTGGCTGCACACAGGCATGCTCTCCTCAGAGTCAGTGCCCACCCCATGCTGCCTGTGCTCCTGTGGGGATTGCCTGGGCTCTCCTGATGGTAAGTGTGTCCTTAGGTGGTTCTGGGTCAGTCCCTCTGCGGGTTGGGTGTCTTTGCTGCTTCTGGCAGGTGAGTGTTCTTCTGTGGGAGGCCTTGCTGGGAAGAGAAAGGGCACCCCAGTCAGACGGCCTCCTCGTACCCACAGTGTCTACCATGATTCTCCTTTGTGTGGTCCTCACTGGCAGGCAATAGGAAATGGTTTCCACGGCACAGCCTCGATCCCCAACACAGTGTCATCCTGCAGCTTCTGAATCTGCTTCTGAGACAGCCCTGCTTCGTAAAGATCCTCTTCCATCATGTTTGGCTCCGCCTTCACTCTGTAAAAGATTGAAGTGGGTGAGCATTAGCACGACCCTAGAACTCAGGCTGGATTGCTGACCTGGAGATGCAGGTAAACCAGAAAATTAAGTAGAAACCAAAAGGCCCCCAGAAGTCCAAAGGCACAAAAGCAAAGTGACAAATGGGATTTCTCAAAGGGGCTCTCTCAACTGAAGACTCAGCCAGGCTTCAAATCGGATGTCTGGGGATCAGGGGCTAATTCAATCATGGAAACATCCACGGATAGAGTGTACCGGCATAAACTCAAGTCTAAAAGGCATGATTGGACATCTGTGTGGCTTCCAGGGAAAGAGGCCTGCCACCCCACCCTCTTTAGCATTCCCTCAGAGCAGCTGGAGCCTCTTGGTGGGTTTGCCTCCTGGGATGTCTTCTGTGGAGCTACTCTGTGAGGTACCTGTGAAGGAGGGTAGCCGCTGCCTCATTTTCCTCAGTCACCGATGGCCCCTGCATAGCACCCTTTGTCTGGCTGCCCGGGAGCAATTCCACCATTTTCCCTGACCTGGACCCTTCTCTCCTTGTTCTGCAGAAGTTAGTGTGGGATGTAATAGTGTTTCTCAAAAAGATACACCAAGTAGGTGGGGCATGGCAGCTCACACCTCTAATCCCAGCACTGGGAGGCAGAGGCAGAGGCAGAGGCAGGGGCAGGGGCAGGGGCAGGGGCAGGGGCAGGGGCAGGGGCAGGGGCAGAGGCAGAGGCAGAGGCAGAGGCAGAGGCAGAGGCAGAGGCAGAGGCAGACAGATCTCTGTGTGCTCAGTTGAGCCCAGCCTGATCTACAGAGTTGCAGGACAGCCAGGACTACACAAAAACAAAACAAAACAAAACAGAAAGTAATTTTGGTAAAGAAGGCAGAAGAAGCTGGGGCTGGAAACAAAGTCCAGACCTAGGACTCTGGCTACCCAGGCACCTACAGCTGGTTGGGGAGACAGAGAGACCCACCTGACCTCTGCACCTCCTACCTGGGCACAGCACTCTTGCCCAGAACGCATAACTTTGTTTTGGTCATTTGTGGTCCTTTTCTCACAAAAATGTGTTTGTCAAGCTTCTGATACCTAACATAGTCAATGTTCACTGTCTATTCAATTCAACTGAAATGAATTCATTCCCTTGTTCAATAAACAACCTTGTAAGAGAAATCAGTAAAAAAAAAAAAAGTGTTTGACAGCTTATAATATACTCCAGGAGTTGGGAGGTTGAAGCAGGAGGATCACTTTGAGTTTGAGGCAAGCTTAGACCACATAGTGAGTTCAAGGCCAGAGTGAAATCCTACCTCAACAAGCCACCCGCCACTTTTTTTTTTAATATAGGAAAAGTAATGTCAGCCTCCTACTGAGGAGCTGCCTTTGGCCTTCCTACTGCCAAAGAGTGGGTTTCGTGATGTGGCCTTGCCCCGCCCCTTCCCGCTGCTGCCCGCCTCCATCTCCCACTTCCGCCCACCACATGCCTCACCGCGCAAGGCCCTGACTCCTACTCCCCATGCTCTGTCACTCACAGACGCCCTCATCACAGGCAGAAGTGGGATAGCTTTGTGCACTGCGGCGTCCCCTGCACACTGCATCCTCTGGTACACAGCTGGTGCTCAACAGTGACAGAGAGGAAGGGCCGGTGGGGAATGGGTCAAAGCAGCAGGGGCCAGGAGGGGAAAGCTATGACAGGGAGAGCTACTTGGGGAGGGGAGAAGGGCACGGGGAAGTCTGTTACCCTAACCTGTGACATAAGCTGGACAAACCTCTTGGGGTTTTCCTGAGCTCTTCCCAGCGCTCCTCGCTGTGTTCCAGATGGGAGATGAGGCCCTGCTCCTGGGGAAAAAGCAGCAGGGCTGATGTGCTGTGGCTTTACTTAGAAGCCTTGAAGGACAGCCCAAGAGCAGAGACAAGGCACTGTAAAGGGGGTGCCATCACCAGGAACATGGGACCTGTGGACCCCAAATCATCGAGGAGTCTCAGATGTAGACACTGCCACAGCATTCAGCTCAAGTCCATGCATGGCACTCTCTTGGTCACTGAAAAAGCCCTGGGGCAAATAGGTGCCAAGGCTCCTAGTGCCCTCCTCAGCAGATCTCTCTCATTTATTTATTATGTATACAGTACACTGCCTGTATGCTATCCCTGCAGGCCAGAAGAGGGCACCAGATCTCTTTACAGATGGTTGTGAGCCACCATGTGGTTGCTGGGAATTGAATTTAGGACCTCTGGAGAAATAGCCAGTGCTCTTAACTTCTGAGCTATCTCACTAGCCCCAAAATAAATCCCTTTTTAAAAGAATACCTTGAATAGCCGGGCGAGGTACAGCACTTTTGTGAGTTTGAGGCCAGCCTGGTCTACAAAGTGAGTTACAGAACAGCCCAGCCTTATTTGAGAACCCCTGTCTCAAAACAAAACAAAACAAACAAAACCTTGAATATGTGGTACCAAAGAATGCAGCAACTTAACTGAAAATTTATCACTGCAACAAAATTCAACTGTATAAGCAAATGCTGTGTCCCAAGGCAACCCCCAACCAGACTGCAATCCATTCTTTCC
This sequence comes from Mesocricetus auratus, assembly GCF_017639785.1. NCBI lineage: Eukaryota > Metazoa > Chordata > Mammalia > Rodentia > Cricetidae > Mesocricetus > Mesocricetus auratus. The sequence continues at coordinate 73,228,741 of NW_024429192.1, forward strand.
CACTTCATAAATCCCAGCTAGTAGTAAAACTAACTGACATCAGTTTGTCCCTCTAAAGGATGAAAGTGAGTTGGGGCTGCTGTGGTGGTGGAACTGAGCCACTCCATAGCCACCTGATCAGGTTCTGCCGCAGGGCAGGATCCGGGACAGCGGCCTGCAGGACAGCCTCTCGGTGACCCCTCTCCTGGGAGCTCAGGTTCAGTAGGCTCGAGTCTCTCCTACACTTGCCCACGGACACAGAGACAGGGCCGTCTCGGTCACAGACGTGTCCCGATTCCCATCTCTCTTGGAGACAGGGTTAGGGCTCTGTCGCTAGGGGAGAGGAGCACAGCTGGCAGACAAACTCCGGGACACACATAGGGACTGGCCTATGAATGCTCAGATGGCCCTAGAGTCAGAACCTGAACACAAGGACAGATGGCCACGAAGAGCAGTTTGACGCTTACCTTGGGGAAATGCGGCTGCGTGGAGCGGGCGTGGACTACATTTCCCAGTCGTGCACAGGTACCGACTCAATTCTCGGGAAACACAGGACTCCCACACATAAACCCTTCTCCCTCCCACCTCACCAACAAACTATCAGAATGTCTAACTGACTTGTGAGTAGCAGAGGCTTCTGGGACATGTGATTTCAAGGTGTCGGCGTTGTGCCCTGGGAGCAAGAAGATTCAGTGTGAGAGTGTGTCGGGTCAGCTGTTGGGTGGGGGTTAGGGTTGGGGCTTGGGTTATGATTGGGGATCGAGTTAGTTAAATAAAAACATATTGTCTTTAGCCAGGTGGTGGTGGCACACGCCTCTAATCCCAGGACTCAGGAGGCAGAGGTAGGTGGATCTCTGTGAGTTCGAGACCAAGTCTGGGCTACGAGTTCCAGGACAGCCTCCAAAACAATACAGAGAAACCCTGTCTCGAAAAAATCAAAAAGAAAAAAAACCAAAAAACATGTTGTTTTACCAAGCAAACCATTATAAATGATAATTAGAGTTCTCTAAGTGCTATTTGTATGTTTCCCCATTGGCCGAAGCCTTTCCTTGCTAGATACCCACGGCCTTAACAGCTGGGTAAACATGTTCTCTCTGGAGGACGCTACTGAATTATATTATATAATAACCATAAAACTTACATTAGCTTCAAATACTTAAGTCTGTTTTCAAAATTTTGTGCATTATTAGAAGATTTCATCGTTTCTATCCCCTGCAGTCTTTTACATAGGTGATTATATAGATAATAAGCAAGCAGTCATAAATTGTCAAAATTAACTATAGGTTCTTTCTTGTTTGCTTGCTTTTTTTGTTTTGTTTTGTACCCTTGGTTATTGCAAAACTCTGACCTCAAATTCAGAGATTCGCCTGACTCTGCTTCAGGAATGCTGGATGAAAGGCGTGTGCTACCACTGGTGCAGAAAGTCGTCTTAACCGCTGAGCCGTCTCTCCAGGCCCTCCTTTTCACTTCTAATTCTATATATGTGAATGTTTTGCCTACACATGTATGTAAGTGCACTGTGTGCATATCGGTGTCTGTGGCCAGCAGAGGGCGCCAGATCCTCTAGAACTGGAGTGGAGAAGGTTATGAAGTCCTATGTGGGAATTGAGAACCAACCAGGTATAGAAGTTACAGCCCTAAGGGAAAGGCTTTTCCAATGAAAGCGTTGCAGCTCTGTTCTAGTGTGTGGGGGAAGGTCTCCCTTCTGCAAGAGTGACAGTTCTTCTCTGGTGGAGGAAGGTTTCCCCAAAGTGTCTCAGCTCTGAAGGGAAAAGTATCCTGGTAGCCAGGAAAAAAAGGAATACCACAAAGTGGAGCCTGGTGGCTGGAGGTCCTCAGGTGTGGGCTTGGCCACTGGTACATCTTAAGGGGATTATACCTGGGTCCTCTGTAAGAGCAATAAGTAATCTTGTAAACTTAAGTGCCCTAGACTTTAGCTTTGCCAGTGTCTGCCTTAGTTTGGGTTTTTATTGCTATGAAGAGACACCATGACCACAGCAGCTCTTATAAAGAAAATGTGTAATTGAGGGGACAACTTACAGTTTCTGACCAACCTGATCCACTGGTTTAAGTCTGTGTGGTGGCCACCCCTGGTTGTCTTTATCATTGAGTATCTGGAGGGAAGGGAACTGGGATTCAAAGGGGAGTGAGCAGTCCCAAGGCACTATTGAAGTGTATGTTAAAACACTTCAAGGGAGGTTTGCTGTGGAGGTATGTTTTCCACCTCTGGCCCAGGAAACTCTGGGTCTTCTGTAAAGTAGATAAACCCTCTTTTGGAGTCTAGTGGTCAGTGAGAGATCTCTGGGCCCTAGGTGGCTCAGCCCAGCTGGAAAATGGTGCCAGCAGACATAGGCCAACCTGACCAATTTCCTTATGTTGTGAATTATGCTAATTGTTAATAAAAACCTGATTGGTCAATAGCAGGGCCAGAAGAGACTGGGCATGACAGCCTGACACAGAGAGAATGATGGGAGTGGGAAGAGCAGAGTCAGGAGAGTCATGACAGACCACAACCAGCTGCCAAGCAAGCAGGACATGTAGGACATGAGGTAGCAAGTCATGATCCATGTGGCAAAGCTTTATGAGTAACAAGCCTGAGCTATCAACTGAGCATTTATAAAAATAACAAGCCTGAACTATCAACTGAGCATTTATAAAAAATACTAAGTCTCTGTGTGGTAATTTGGAACCAGGACAGGGAGCAGGTGGTTGGGGTGGAAAAATTTTTATCTTTTTCCTTGCATTGACTAATGACTTTCTCTGGAACAAGACCCACCCCCTTGGCTTAAGACTTGTGCCATACCTCTGGGGACCTGAATTCTTTTGGCCAGGTTGCCTAGAGAAACTTAAACCTCTACCTGTTCTCTCTGCCCTATGGAATGATGCTGACTGTCCCCTTGTATGGCTCAGTGTGTCCCCACAGCCCTGCGCTATGCTATGACACTCCGAGTGGGGGATAGTTTTTACTGCCTTGGTCCCCTCCTCTGCACAGATACAGTGGCTCTGAGAGGGATTTCCCTGGGGCAGGAATGACCCCCATTGTCCCTTAAGGGGGGGATGCTCTGGACAGGCCAAAGACCAGGAAGATCCCGTCCTCCTTTCACGGGTTATCTCTCCTCAAACAGTGATCTGTATAATTGGAAAACTCCGGACCCGCCATTCTCCAAAAACCCCAGGCTCTCATTAGTTTTCTGGAGACAGTCTTTGCTTGTTTGAGACAGAGTCTCAGTACATAGCTCTAGCTGTCCTGGAACTCACTATGTAGATCAGGCTGCTCTCAAAGTCACAGAGATCCTCCTGCCTCTACCTCCCAAGTTCTGGGATTAAATGCATGTGCACCACCACCCGGTGAGAGAGTCTTTTACACCCGTCAGCTGACCTGGGATGACTGCCAACAAGTTCTACATATCTTCATGGCCAAGGAGTGGGACAGAATTTTTTAATTTAATTTTTTATTCTCCAATCCCAGTTCTCCCTCCCTCCCTCCTCTCCTCCTGTTCCCTCCACTTCCTACTTCCTACCCCCACCTTCCATCTGCTCCTTGGAGAAGGTAAAGCCTCCCCTAGGAAGTCTACTAAGTCTGTCCCATCATCTGCTTGAGGCAGGACCAAGCCCCCTTCCTCCGGGAAAGGTATCTCTCCATATAGAACGGACCCCACTAAGTCAGTTTGCGCATTAGTGTTAGGTCTTAGACCCACCAACAGTAGCCTCATATATTGTCCCAGTAACACTGTTATCACCTATATTAAGGGAGTCTAGTTTGGTCTTATGCAGGTTCCCCATTTGCCAGACCTGAGTCAGTGATCTCTCAGTAGCTTGGGTCAACTGATTCTGTGGGTTTCCCCATCGTGATCTTGACTCCTTTGTTCATATTTTCACTCCTCCCTTACTTTGATTGTACTCCAGGAGCCTGACCCTGTAGTTAGTTGTGGATTTCTGCATCTGCTTCCATCTGCTTTTGGAAGAGGGTTCTACAATCTCTGGGGTTGTGGATTGTAGGCTGGGTATCTTTTGCTTTACATGTGGTATCCACTTGTGAGTGAGTACATACTATATTTGTCTTTCTGGTTTTGGGTTACCTCACTCAGGATGGTTTTTTCTAGTTCTGCCCATTTGCCTGTGAATTTTAGGATGTCATTATATACCGTTGTGTATATACTCCATTATGTAAATATACCACTTTTTTATCCATTCTTCGGTTGAGGGGCATCTAGATTGTTTTCAAGTTCTGGTTATTATGAATAATGCTGCTATGAACACAGTTGAGCAAATGTCCTTGTGGTGTGAGTGTGCCTCCTTTAGGGATACGCCCAAAAGTGGTATTACACGGTCTTGAGTTAGGTTGATTCCTAATTTTCTGAGAAATAGGCATACTGATTTCCACAGTGGCTGTACAAGTTTGCACTCCCACCAACAATGGAGGAGTGTTCCTCTTTCTCCACATCTTCTCTGGCATAAGCTGTCATCAGTGTTTTTGATCTTAGTCATTCTGATTGGTATAAGATGGAATCTCAGAGTTGTTTTGATTTGCATTTCCCTGATGGTTAAGGATGTTGAGCACTTTCTTAAGTGTCTTTCAGCCACTTGAGATTCTTCTGTTGAGAATTCTGTTTAGCTCTGTATACCATTTTTAGTTGGAATATTTGATAGTTTGGTGTCTAGTTTCTTGAGTTCTTTGTATATTCTGGAGATCAGTTCACTGTCAAATGTGAGGCGGGTGAGGATCTTTTCCCACTCTGTAGGCTGATGTTTTGTCTTGTTGACCATGCCCTTTGCCTTACAGAAGCTTCTCAGATTCAGGATGTCCCAGGATGTTGAGTGTATCCTCACCTTATTGTCTACTCATCTCTTCCTCCAGTTGGTACAGGTGAAGCCTGTGCTTCAGGGGGCCCTCTTCCTCCAGTTGCTCTAGTTGGTGACTGCTCCTCCAGGTGGAGGCAGGTCCAAGGCTCTGATGTTTGCTCCTGGAGGAGTAGGTGGGTCCACAGCTCTGGTGACTACTCCTCTAGGTGGACACAGGTCCAAGGCTCTGATGTTTGCACCTGATTCAAGATGAGTGGGAACCATCCCAATAAACACATTTTGGATAACAAACAAACAGAAACTTGGGGATGCCCGCAGGATTTTCTGCAGAGGTGCCCTGGGGTCAGAGCTGAGGATACCCTAACAGGATCCGTCATGCAGCAAACACCAAATGTCATCCAGTTACTACCTTGGTATGTATGGGCCAAGCAGTGTCCTAAGAGTGGGGAAGCCAAGCAGGGGATTGCTAAACACTTTAACAGGCTACTGGAAGCAGGGATCCTCATCCTCTGCCACTCCCCTCGGGACACCTGCTTGCTCCCGGCCTCTAAAGCAGGGAACCCAGGACTACTGACCAGTGTAGGATCTCAGAGAATAGTCAACATCACCCATCCGATGACTCCTAACCCCTATACCTCCTGAACATCCTGCCACCACAGGAATGAGTTTTCACAGTTCTGGACTTAAAGGGTGTTTTCTTTTGCCTCCTGTTGGCACCTATAGGCCAACCTGTTTCTGCCTTTGAATAGTTGGATCCTAACGGAAGATTTGTGGGCCAACTAACCTGTGGGCTAGGTTGCCACAAGGGTTCAAAAACTTTTCCAAGTCTTTGATGAGGCCTTGATTGCTAATTCCCTGACTTCCTGGCAAAAGAGAGTGCCTTGTCACAGCATGTGGATGAGTGTCTCACAGCTTCAGGAACAGGAATGTAACAAGGCCACTGGGAGCCTGTTAGAGGCACTACAGGGCCTAGGACATCAGGTCAAAGTCCAGAAGAATCAACTGTGTGTATCCTAATGTCACCTGCTGGGCCACAACTTGGAAGGCTGTTCCAGAGCCATATCTCAGTGATCCTATGGGCCCCCATGCTTAAGACAAAGAAATAGGTTTGGGAATTTCTGGGGATGGTTAGGTTTGCAGCTCTGGCTAAGCCATTGATCACTAGAACTAAGCCACTACAATGGACTGACTCAGAAAACAGAGCTTTTGAAGCCTAGAAGAAGGATCTCATTTCTGCACCAACCTAGCCCTCCCAGATGTCTCAAAGCCCTTCTAGTTGTGTGTGAGTGGAGCCCAGAGGACTGTAAAAAGGGTCTGTTGTGGTATTTTGTTTGTGTTCTGACAAATAAAGCTTGCCTGGAGATAAGAGGGTGGAGCTAGCCACAGGTCTTGAGGTCTGTACAGAGAGGAGACAGGAAGTAACAACACGGGTCATAGACAGAAAGTGATAAGGCAGGGCATAGATAGGATTTCAACCCTTTCAGTCTGAGAATTCAGAGAAGTAAGAGGTGACAGGCTGCTCCTTTGCTTCTCTGATCTTTCAGCATTTACCCTGGTATCTTACTCCAGGTTTTTATTGATAGGATTAATTAGGTTCATACTGCAGACACACTGGGACCCTGGAAGAGGCCAGTAGCCTAGCTATCCAAGACTTGATCCTGTTTCTGCAGGCTGGCTGGCTTGTTTGTGAACAGTTGTTGCTATAGACATGCTAGTAAAAGAAGTTAACCAACTGACTTTGGGCTAAAAACTGTTCCTAACCCCCCCCTCAACACACACTGTAGAGGCTCCTGAGGGAGATCAGTACCTGAGTAACTCATACTATCCCCCCTACACACTCTCTCTCTCTCTCTCTCTCTCTCTCTCTCTCTCTCTCTCTCTCTCTCTCTCTCTCTCTCTCTCTCTCTGTAGAGGTCCTCTGAGGGAGACCAGCACCTGATTAACTCATTATCAAGCCCTTCTCCTAGGCCAGCCTCATATCTGGATTCTTTTTTTTTTTCCCCGAGACGGGGTTTCTCTGTATTGTTTTGGAGGCTGTCCTAGAACTCGCTCTGTAGACCAGGCTGGCCTCGAACTCACAGAGATCCACCTGCCTCTGCCTCCCAAGTGCTGGGATTAAAGGCCTGTGCCACCAACACCCGGCTATATCTGGATTCTATAAAACTTCAGCTATCAAGCCAGGCAGCCAACTGCCAGACAATAACCCAGTAGAGCCCCTCCCTGGCTCCCCGGAAGTGACTGATTTTCGGTCCAGCACACCTGACCTAACATGTCTTGCTGCAAAAGTCAGGGGAAGTACTGTACCCTGATGGAAGCAATTTTGCTCAAGATGGAATCAGGTATGCTGGGGCCGCAGTTGTCACCTTGGACAGGATGGTGTGAACTCAGTCTCTCAGCTGAGGGATGTCAGCCCACAGCTGAGTACCTGGAGAGGCCTTACCTACGTCTGAGGATGCCCACAAGTTCCAGCCTGGCAACTTTAAGTGGGCAAAGAGGCCCCCAACACAGAGCCTGAAGCCAACACAGAAAAGCTATACGATGTGGTGCTCACTATCCCTACAGCCGTGGAGGCCACCAGTGTTATCCCAGCTGAAAGAGGCTTCGAAGGACAACAGACAAGTCACAGCAGGTGCTCTGACCCACTAAGGATAGACTGACATGTGCACTATGATGTAGCTGTCCTGTTCTGTCTTCTTTGTCTCCCTGTGGGAAAGGCCCATAGCCTCCACATGCCAAGATCCTGGGTATGAACAATTGAAAAGAAAACACCTGGGGAGCTAATAGCTAATCTATTCACTGAGCCCCAACACAGCTTCCAGGCAGACTTCTGTAAAATACTACACCCAGTGACCACTGAGGAAAGAGGCCACAGTTGCTCCTAGGGCTGTGGGTCCACGATGGAGGAAACAGGGCTCCCCTCTAATACTATGTCTGTCCTGCTGACAGCTCCCAGAACTGCCAAGAGCCATGCAAACACCACTAGGCTCAGTGGGGTTGCAAAACTGATCCCTCCTGGAGACATACTGACCTCTTCATAGTCCTACAGAGAAAGTCAACAAAATCTGTTATTTCACTAGTTTCAGGAATGAAATCCCATATCCATAAAGGTCAGGGCTCTACTGACACAGGGCATAGAGGAAACTTTCAGATATGCCTGGGTCTAGAGAAGGGAAAGCCATAAGCCCACTCTAGAGTCAGCTTTCCAATGAAATAGAACAGTGTCAAACAGCTTCAACGCTGTCTACACCAAAAAGACATCCGAACTCCTGCTAACCCAAACCCAGTGACCAAGGAGCTCAGAGAGAAATTCTGAGTCCTGTCCATAAAAGCAGTCATGGTAGCAATGGTGACTGGAGGCTGGCGGTAACAAAGACAGCAAAAATATCTGACTTATTTCTGCCTCAGCTCCATGCTTGCAACAAAACTTATGGACACAGCAGAAAACACAGTCAAAACTTTCCAACAAGTCTCAAAAAGCCAAAACCAAACCAAACCAAACCCCAACTTTCCAACAAAACAGAGAAAACTTTCCAACCAGAACCAGGTGAGCAGACGACGTTTCAGTGTATGCCTTGGACAGGAGAATACTGGGGTCTCCTTCGACTCCCTCTGTGTCCCAGATAGGAATCCCACAGAACAGAACAGAACAGAACCAGACTATGACTCATCAAGAGGCCTAAGTAGACGCTGCTCTTCTCAGCATGGTGGTTCATTCCGATAGTTTGCAAATGAAGGCAACTGCAGAACGTTAAAAGCATGCGCCTCCGGAAGCAGCTCCTCAGTCATGGAGATATGGAATGAAGGTCCAGCTTCAAAATTTGGGTGGGTGAACTGAATAGCGCCGAGACATCCACAAAATATTAATTGCACTGAATGAGAATAAGGCCAATACCGCAGTTTAGAGCCAAATTTGAAGCAAGCTTAATTAAACACTGGCCAGGTGGATGGGCTCTGGCCAGGTCCATACCCAGTTTCCTAGGAAAATGGCCCTGAATCAAGTTTTGCAGCTACTTAAGTATCTCCCATCAGGTCCAATTAGGGGCAAGCACACATCCTGATGTATTTCTTGCCTGTGAACCTCCTGTCAACAGGTGATCAAACACACGCCGTGCAGATGGGTCAAACAAGCTTGTTTAGGAGAGTGAAAATTATGTGTGACTTGTTATCTCCCATAAACAACAGCCTCCAGCATTTCAGGAACTGTCTGTCCTTAGGCAAGGGGCTTGTAGATCAGAGGCATTTTTGTTTAATGGAGCTCTTAGGCACAGGGTTTTAAACATAGCTTTGGCTCTCACAGCATTAGGCAGCAACCAATGAGAGGGAGTCCCAGGACCCTGGAACATCTCAGGTTGCCTACCCTTTTGTAGTTTCTTGACCGCTGCACCTCCTCCTCTCTGAGATTTGGTCTCTGGAGATCTCACTGGGGCCTCCAGAAATGCTGTGAGGTACCCACCAGGGAAGACCACGTGTACACGGCTCAAGTGGTCTTCTTGGTGTTCAGGACCCCAGTGCAGCCCCAAGTGTCTTTCAGGGTGAACTTTTGAACACAAAACCATATCCTGGTTGACACATCTCAGCAAGAATACAGAAGAACTACAGAAGCCAAGAAGCTGGGTAGTAGACTTAGGGGCTTTCCCAGAACTATCGACTTTGATGAATCAGGTCTCATTTTGGCAGGTAGTATTGCGTACATGCTGGGTTCCGAGGCCCGAATGTTACTTCCATCACGGTGTCAGTTGTGCTTGTTGTGCCCAAGTTGCAAAGTCCCCAGAGATCACCAGGAAGACAGACCCACTAAACTGCTAAACTGCAAAAGCAAGGTTTAATGATGTTCATCCACCCATGACAGGGACCCCATCTGGCAAGCTGACTCAGCAGCCCCCAGAGGGAGTGAAGTTCCCTGTCTACTGCTAGGTTTTAAAGACAAAAGTTACAGGATTACATCAGTAGGTACGGGTTGGTTTCTGATTGATTGACATTTGGGAACAATCAGGAGAATTTTTTAAAGTCATATTTTGGCATGAAATACCTGTGTACCAATTATTTTCATTGGTCAGTGCTGAGAGGGAACATTCTGTGGTTTCTATGGCATTGTCTTGTTACTTGCAGGTGGCCTGTTGTACATAGATGACAGCAGTTTTCAGAACTATATCCTGGAGACTACAGGGGAGGTTTTGGTCCCTGCTGGAGTTTCTTTTGTGGCCAAACAGTTCCCAAGAACCAGGCATCTAGGAGGCTGGGGGGCGGGGTCTGGTGTAGTAATCAGGGGCCCAAGTAGGCTGAAATGCTAGTCAAAAGCAAAGAGGGAATTTAGGCAGTGGAGTATTTATCAGAAGCATCCGGTTGGCAGACTCTGTTGAAGAAACAGGAAGTGTTTTCATGGGCTGGACTGGTTTATATCTACAGCAAATCTAGAGTTCGCAGTCTTTGGGAGCAGGCTGTAGTCAGCAATTGATGCTCAGATGTGTCTGCCAGAAGTGGAAACCAGAAGCAGAAATCTGTTTGAGACATGTTTAAATTGGGAACAGAAGTTAAAACTTATATACTTAGTTTTAGTGATCAGGAAGGGCAAAAGTCCCAAGACCAGGGGAGAAAAATCCCATTCTCAGGAACAGACAGGTGGGATATCAAAAAACTGTACTTATCTGGTGTCTTTTTGACCTGTGAGAAGTGGATCCAAGCTTTATGACTTTTGATCCTCTGAAGCCTATATGGGGACTTTATTTTACAAAAGGACTTAAAAGTTTTAGACATAGCCGGGTGTTGGTAGCTCACGCCTTTAATCCCAGCACTCAGGAGGCGGCAGAGGCAGGAGGATCTCTGCCTGGTCTACTGAGTGAGTTCCAGGACAGGCTCCAAAACAATACAGAGAAACCTGTTTCAAAAAACCAAAAAAAAAAAAAAAGAGTTTTAGACATATTAGTATTATCAATCTGTACCAAAATCTACATTGTAAAAAAGGCAGAGATCAGGTATCTGTAAAGCAGCAGAAATAGACTCATACTTTTGAGTCCTAGCAAAAATTACAGGTTTGAGTTAGAAGCTTGTACATTTTTCTTCTGTCCAGTGAGTCATTTATAGATTGGATAGAGGTGCCTTTGGCCTGATGAAAAGCCCTTTAAGTTTATATTCAGATGACAACCAAAATAAATCTGAAAACCTTGAGCTTGTGACTGAACAACAGGTAGTCACTGTTTTATCAGAACTTTATTAAATGAGCTATTAAGCTGGCTACAGTCTAACCATTAATACTACCAGAGATCTGAGAAAGATAAATTTTATACAGTTTCTGAATCTATTAAAAATGACAGGGTCCAGTCTATATACAGTTAGTCATACCCAAGTCTCCATTAGCAGGTAGAAATATCAAAGAATAGCATCAATTTTGGCCAGGCCTACAAGGTGAGAGTTTTTCTCTCTGCGGAAGAGGGAAATGGAGAAGACTGACCTTATTTTGTCTAGGCAAAAGGGGCACAATCAATTCTCCAATGTCCTGCCACTTGTCCACAGTCTCCTGGCAGCAGGTGTGCACTGGGGCATCCTGCCCCTGGTCAGCCTTGTTTAGACATCGAGGTGTCCTGTAATCTTCTTTGAAGACTTCGGGTCACTGTCCGGATCTGGAATTCTCTGATATTATAAGCTTTTTAGTTAACATTTTAAATGCCATATTCTGTAGATCTCTGGAAGCATTAAATCTGGATAGACAACTTTGTTTTTAGTAATTTGTTTTAAGCTTAATCTTTGAAAACATATGCGGGGACTGAGTAAGGTTTATCCCTGTTATAATTTTTTTGTACTTTGTATGACTGCAATGACAGTGTAGTATCTGTCTGGAGAACTGGATTTAAACTGAGGGATGTTTTACTCAGAGCCCTCCAGCCTGACTGTAAGCAAACAGACAGGATATATAAAGAGACAGAGTAACTTAAAACTGTCAGTGACAAGAATATAGATCCTCTGCAGATGGAACAGGCAGGATTTTTGCCTGTAAATGTGTGCCCTAATGTGTGTGGGTTTTTTTCTCTATCAAATGTGGCAAGAACACCAGAAGCCAAGATTCCATAAATCTCTCCCACCTTGTAAAATTTTTATACAAGGCTTTTAACTTCCCCTACCTGGTAAAAGTTGCTCATACATAGGCCCTGCCGGGTTTCCAGAATTTGATGATCTGGAGCAACTGACTCCTCCCCTTCCCTTCATTTCCTTTGTGCTAGTCCTTTCAAAACTAACCAATCCTGGGCATGGAGAGATGGCTCAGCAGTTAAGAGGACAGACTGTTCTTCCAGAAATAAAATCTCAAAAGCAAACGAGATAAAACCTACGCAGTCTCAAAATGGCCCCAGGTGCTGGAAAAAGAAAGTTACCACCAAGACTACAGCTTGCTTGCCTCTCTTTTCAAAAAGAAAATTGCCTTGTGGGGTTCCTTTTGCTTTGTCTGACTGTTTCTTTGTGCAACAATGAGAATGTTTGTTTATAATATCCCAGAGGCCTGAGTCACTCCTGGAGTTAGAGGAGGGTGTGAAATGCTTGAGGTAGGAACGGGACTCAGATCCTCCGCAAGAGCAGTAGGTGCTCTTTTTTTTTTCCTTTTTTTTTTTAGTTTTACAAGACAGGGTTTCCCCGTGGCTTTGGAGGCTGTCCTGGAACTCACTACGGAGACCAGGCTGGCCTCGAACTCGCGGAGATCCGCCTGCCTCTGCCTCCGGAGTGCTGGGATTAAAGGCGTGCGCCACCAACGCCTGGCCCAGTAGGTGCTCTTAAGGCTGAGTCCTTTCTCCACTCCCCAGCCACTACAGTCACTGGAAACACATGCACTTCACTGTTGAGGCTGAACAGTATCCCATTGTATGTGGATGACAAATGAGGACACGATCGTTTCAAGGTATAGTCGAGAAGGTTTATTGTAGATATGAGGGAGAGCACAGCCAGAGGTTCCTGGAAGCATCTAGACTGAACTGGGCCAGAAGCCATGAGAGATGAGGGTGAGGAGAGCAAGAGAGAAAGGGGTTGGGGAGCTGCAGACCCAGAGGCTAAAAGCACCACGACAGCCAAGAAAAGGGGCAGCCACTTTGATAGCAGCAGAATTGCAGAATTAGGACAGGGTGCAGTGTGCATGGCTGGGATCCAGAGCTGCATTGCATTCTGGTTATTTTGCCATCTACTCATTCTCCCACAGGAATTCTGATGCAAAGATAGAATCATATCTCATAAGAGATATTTTTACCACACAAACAGAGTAAGAATTAAAGACCTATAAGAAAAGCTTTCTGAGTTGATTCTTTAAGGAAAATTGAGACCTCATCAATTAGCAGTAATAGACCCAGCAGACACCATGGTATCTTTCACTAATGCTGAAACTGCCTCATTATGGGCAGAAAATGAACACTGGCAAAGAGCTTGTTTTGAGATAGCAAGTGAAACTGTGCAGTCCAGTGGACTTGTCCGGTCCATGCGTGAAAGGAGGAGTGAGGGTTGAGGAAAGAAAAAGAAGAGACAGTCAGGAGGGCATCCAGTGAATACTGTGATCAGCCCCAAGTTTATTGCTCCAGGTTCTTATATACCCCAGTCAAAAGGGGGAAAGGCAAAAGACTTCTTTACCCTGATACAAAGAACAAACAAATGTAATTATCTCCTTAATTCCCAAAACATCAAGTAACCACACCCTAAACCAAATATCCTGTTGCTTAGGTACGACATGCATTAGCCAACCTTAGGCCAACCATCCTGTGGTTTAAGCTTGAAGGAGCAATACCAGATGGAACAGAGTCGCTTCTGTGGGCCTCCATATGAAGCAACCTGGATCCTGCCTCCCGCCCCCTTAGCCTGGATCAGCATGGCAGTTTTCTTGAATTCCCAACAGTGATGATGCCCCAGTGTCAGCAGGAAGTTGTAGTAGAAAAGATTATGTTGCCCTTCATTATTATCAACAAAAAGACAGGGATGATAGGTTTCAAACCCAGGACAAACGACTGAGGTGCCTATTTAACATATCAAAGCAGACCTGGCCACCAGGTTCACCCCTCAGTTCGTACCTGTTCCAGGGTATGGCTGGCTGGTGTAGCCTGCCCCTTACCCTGAATTCTCCAGTCCAGTGGCTGGGCTGCCCTTCCGTATATAATCCAGCCATTTTGGCCACTCCAGTACTTTATCCTTTTCCCGTTTCCCCTCCTGGTCTCCAGCTCTCCCTTTCCTCCTTCCTCACATGGCCCAGCTGTCTGGTCATGTTCACTCTGGATTCTCCTGATGTCCCTGCCTCTGGCTAGGCTCTTCTTTCTATCTACCTTCTCCTCCACCACACCTAGGAGCAGTCATGTCCTCCTTTTTTTTTTTCTGTTTTTTTTTCGGGACAAGGTTTCTCTGTGTAGCTTTGTAGACCAGGCTGACCTTGAACTCACAGAGATCCACCTGCCCCTGCCTCCCTAGTGCTAGGACTAAAGGCGTGTGCCACCAACGCCTGGTTATGTCCTCCTTTTTTATAAAAAAATGTTTTGTTATATTCCAAGTGTTCACCCCTAAATTCATATCATGCCCCTCACCCAAAGCTCAGGAATGGTTGTAGAAGAGGGAGTAGAAGGACTGACAGCCAGAGGTGGTGGATATCTCCATGGAAACTGTTTTCCAGATAAAACAGAGCAAATGAACTCACCCACTGCAATTTTGACAGCATGCACAGGTCTGCACAGGCCCCAGCCACACACAATCCTAGCAGAGCTGGTGAGCAGCATCTGAGACGCCATTAGCAGTTGGTAGCTTGTGGATGAGAGAGAGCTGGGTTTTTGTCTTGTTGCTTGTAGCCCTGGCTGTCCTGGAACTTGATCTGTAGACCAGACTCACCTCAAACCCAGAGATCCGTCTGCCTCTGCCTTCCAAGTGCCAGGGTTAAAGGCTTTTGTTGTTTTTAATGATGTGGTGCCTTGGTGCCCCGCCCCCTCCCAGGCTGACCACACACCAGAGCAGGATCCAAACCCAAGACTTGCTGAACAACACAAACTGGACTTGGTAGGTAAAGAAAAAGAGTAATTTCAAAGTGGGGTGGAAAGTGATGGGAGGTTTGGCAAGGATGGAGCAGGGGTGTGGGGTCTGCTAAAAGCACATTCAAAATAAATTGTAAGAAATTCTCAATAAAATATTTTTATTAAATGTTAAATGTATATAAGTGGAATTATTCTGTATGGACTTTGTAGGTTTCTGGTTTTGCCTATCACTTAGGGAAAGTTCTTCAGGTTTGTGTAGCTCTCAGTGGTGTTTTCTTTTTCTTTCTCTCTCCCCCCCCCCTTTTTTTTTCGAGACAGAATTTCTCTGGTAGCTTTTGGAGGCTGTCCTGGAACTTGCTCTGTAGACCAGGCCGGCCTCGAACTCAGAGATCCACCTGCCTCTGCTTCCCAAGTGCTGAGATTAAAGGTGTGCACCACCATCGCCCGGTTTAACAGGTTTCACATCCGGATATTTTCCTTCAGGTTTCTGCAAATGGGTTTTTACTGAAAGGATGAAACTGTACCGCTCCGCTGCGGTTGCCCACCATCGGCTCCACCACGCCTCTCGTCCCCGGGGAAGAGCCGGCCACTTGGCCTTCGCCCCCGCTGCCGGAACTCAGCGTAGCCTCGCAGGATGCCCTGCTCTCCTGGCGCGTGCCATCCGCACCGGAACTGATGTCGGGTGGGTTCGTTCGTGTTCCACCACATTCACGGGAGGACTCCAAGGAAAACCAACCGGTCGCTCAAATCTCGGACTCGGTAACCTACAGCAGCTGGCGCTCCGGCCGTTTGCGCGACCCACTAAAAGCCGACCCCAAACTACATTTCCCAGGAAGCTTTGCACAGGTCAGGGTTAGGGACTCTGTTTCCCAGGGGCCCGGGCCTGCCCTGGCATAGGTTTCTGGGTAATGTAGTTCTGAGACCGGCGTCGTTAGCTGCTGAGGGCCGTCCTCTCTGTGTCCAGCCTCCTGGAAGGAATCTGGCTTTGTGCATTCTCAGGGAAGTAGTTGTGGCACCTGCACGGATGTGGAATTGAGAGAGTGGGAAGAGATCCACGTCCAGGAAGGTGGAATTATCTGGCCGGCCATCTGACTGGAGAGGTGACACTGACCACTCTCAGATGGCCTGAAAGGTCTTGGTGGCAGTCTAAGCTTGGTCTAGAATCTAGAGTTCTGATAGTCCTACCTTATCCCATCCAACTGGATGCAGGGCGTGCTTAACCTTCATGTCTATACAGCCAGCGTCAGCACTATTACCTGAGAGGCCACCAGTGCCCAGACCTCTCCTGCTGTGAAGCTAGACTCCTGTACGGCCCCAATAATTACGATCATTTTATACCCTGGTGTAATAATATCTGCCATGATTATGTAGGCCTCTGAAACAAGATATTGTGAAAATGCTGATATGTGGATCATTAAGCTAAGTCATAAAGGCTGCATTTCTTGCCTTACTCCCTAGGCTCTAGGAAAGCCAACACCTGTCTTAAGGACGTTAGGTCTCAATGGCAAGAAACAGGCCTCTTGCCTATATACACCCTTCACTTACTCATAAGTGGAACTGATCTTGGAGGTACATCTCATGAGAGGCCCTATGTTGGGACACCACAGATAGACATGGTAGAATAGAACTAAAGCCTGTTATTTTGACCCACTTATTTGAGGGGTGGCAATCTCAATACAGATAGAATAACAATACAGATAGAATTAATTATCTAAATAAAGACGAATTCCAGCATTTAGAATAAGGTTACTGTTGTTTTTTTATTTAAGTTGTTCTACTCACCAATAAAGATTTGAGAGTCAGATGCTGGGGTGAGAGCTGCTAGATCAGAGATGCCGAGAAGCAACCAGCTGACCTTCCTTTTTGACCAGGGATACAGCAAGATAGTGCTTCTCCTACTGTCCCAAACCAAAGATGACTTCGAAAACTCCAAGCCCCTCCCTGTTCCTTCCTGTGGTGTTCTCTACCTGTCTTCCCAGGTCCTCCAAAATGTCTGTGGCTAATTCTTGTCAACTAATGGCTGGTTCCATCCCCTGATCTAAGGTTAATTTTATCAACAGTCTTGGAGTTTCACAGTGTGATCAAATATCCCACAACAAGTTACTACGAAAACAAATGCAAAAGAGATAGACAGAAACCCAGCAATGGGCAGAAGCCAGGAGAACCTGAAGATGGTATTAAAGGAATCTCAGATGCTGTGAGACCTTCACACCAGGCCTTTCAAGCCCGTTCTGCTTACTCCCTTTGCACATGAGTAATAGTTACATGGCCCTGGCTTTGTAGATGTGTAGAATAGGTGTGCAAATCAAATATAGTTGATAATAAATCAAAAAACTTTGCTTTGGTTGAGTATGACAGTACAAACCTTTAATCCCAGCACTCACAAGGCAGAGGCAGGAGAACTTCCGTGAATTCAAGACCTCTGTAATAAGAACATGTCTCAATTTAAAAACAAAAGTAACTTCATCTTACAACTTCTGGTACACATTTATTTTTTCCATTTGTTGCTTTGAGATAGGATCTCTCTATGTATCCCTGGCTGTCCTGGAATTGTTTATGTAGGCTAGGCCGACCTTGAATTCACTGAGTTCCTCCTGCCTCTGCTTCCCAATTGCTGAGATTAAATCCGTGTGCCACCACACCAGAATTTTACCATTTATTAAAAAGAGGAGAAGCTAGATACTAATGAGATGGATATGCTTGTGTTGGGGAGATGTCTCAGCATGTAGAGGTGTGTGCAAGTCCTGAAGACCTGAGTTCAACCTCCAGATCCCACAAGGTGGCAGGAGAGAACCAACTCCTGAAGAGTTGTACTCTGACTTCACAGAGCACCCTCCCTCGCCCCTACACACACACACACACACACACACACACACACACCTATACACATACCCCTACATGCACACTCACAGATACAACTGCGCACACACCTACTCATACACATCTGATCACATACCCCATATGCACACTCACACATACACCCATACACACATACTTAGACACTTACACACACACCTACATACAGAGTAAATGGATAATAAATTTTAAAATTATTTTTCTTTAATGTGAATGGATCTTTTGCCTGCATGTATGTCTGTGCACCACAAGTGTGCCTAGTGACACCAAAAAAACACCAGAAGATGACAATAGATCCCCTAGAACTGGAGTTACAAAACAGTTGTGAGATGCCGTGTGGGTGCTGGGACTTAAAACTGGTTCTCTGGTTCTTCTGGAAGAGTAGCCAGGCTTTGAACCTCTCCAGCTCCACAAAGTATAATTAAAAATAATTCTGGATGGAGAGTTGGTCCTCTGTGGAGTGTAGAGCATCTTCAGTGTAGATGAGCCACACTTGATCGGTCAGTGGTCAATGTGAAAAACACCCTTTTGCATAACAGTGTACTGCACAGTAGCAGGAGTGTGTTCAGGCTCATGTCAGAAATTGCTGGAAATTCTGTCCTAATCCCCAGACAAAATTTATTTAACAGTTTTTTAAAAATAAAGTCCAGGCCAACAACTCACATGTTTTTAATATTTATCTACTGCGTGTGCGTGCGTGTGTGTGTGTGTGTGTGTGTGTGTGTGTGTGCATGCGCATGTGCGCGCTTCAGTTACCATTCTATTGCAGTGAAGAGACACCATGACCAAGGCAACTTGAAAAGGAAAGCATGTAATTTGGGGGTTCATGTTTCTAGAGAGTAGCAGAGTGGATGGCCATCATGGTGGGGAACATGGTAACAGGCGGGCATGGGGCTTGAGCAGTAGCTGAGAGCATGACGAGGGAAGGGAAACAGTCATATCAGGGTTCTGGACAGGGTCCCTAGGGGGATGACCAGGGATTAAAAAAACTGAAGAGTCAGAAGGTCATGAGGGCTGATTGCTACCTGAAGCTCAGCTCTTTCATACCTCTCAATGGGGAAGCAGAGGACAAGTCAGTAAAGCAGACAAGACAACAGAACTGCAGGGAGCTCAGAATATCTCAAGTTCGATCTTAGCAAGGCTCAGTCTGGGATGGCAAATTAATGAGAAATCTTTGGAGCTAGAGGCCCAAAGAAAGTCCAAATACAGTGAATATATGCCATGGCTATAGCAACTCTTTTAAAGGGCTGGTTTACAGTTCAGAGGTTTAGTCCTTATTGTCATGGCAGGAAGCATGGTGGTCTCAGGCAGACATGGTTTTGGAGAAGGAGCTGAGAGTTCTACATCTGGATCCACAAGTAGCAGGAAGAGACAGTGAGCCACTGGCCAGGCTTGAACTTCTGAAACCTCAAAGCCCACCTCTTGTGATATACTTCCTCCAACAAGGCCACACCTCCTAACAGTGCCTCATAGTGGCCCTTTGGGGGCCATTTTCGTTCAAACCACCCTATTCCATTCCTTGGTCCTCATAATGTGAAAATGCATTTAGTCCAACTTCAAAAGTCCTTATAGTCTATAATTGTCTCAAATTTGTTACAAAGTCCAAATTCCTAAGACTCTTCTGAGACTCATGCAATCTCTTAACTATAATCCCCTGAAAATTACAGTAAAAAGCAGATCGCATACTTCCAACATATAATGGCACAGGATATACATTACCATCCCAAAATGTAGGGAAGGTAGCATAATGAGGAAACACTGGACCAAAGCAAGACCGAAAACTAGCTGGGCAAACTCCAAACTGCATCTCCATGTCTGAGGTCAAAGCACTCTCCGGATCTCCACCTCCCTTCAGCTCTGTAGACTGCAGCACACTTCTCTCTCTCGAACTGGTGCCACTCCCTGTTAGAAACTCTCCCTCCCTAGCAGGTGTCCACGGCTCTAGCTCTAGCATCTCCAACGACTAGGGTCTCCAGGGCAAATAAAAGCTTCAACTTCACACAATGGCCTCTCTGGGCATCCGTTCAGGGGCACCCCGGACACAAGCCTGGCCTCAAGGGCTTTCCTTAGGTGTGGAGGGAAATTCCATTACCCTTTTCTTTTATCTTTGACTCTAAAGCCAAAACTATGTACCAAAGCTGCCAAGTTCTGCTGCTTGCTTCGACTGGAACATGTAGGTGAATTTTCTCTGTCTCGGCAGCCTCTCCCAAATAACCACTCAGAGACTTATTATTAATTATAAATGCTTGGCCAATAGCTCAAGTCTGGTTACTAGCTAACTCTTACATTTTAAATTAACCTGGATTTCTTATCTACCTCCTGCCATGTGGCGGTACCTTCTTTTAACATGGCAAGTTCATCTTGCTTCTTTCTGCATCTGCATGTGACTCCTCAGATTCTGCCTTTTCTCCTCCTCCTCCTCCTCTTCCTCCTCCTCCTCCCAGCATTCTCTTAGTTTAGTTCTTCCAGCTAACCTTATCCTGCCTAGCTATAGACCAGTCAGCTTCGATTTTAAACCAATCACAGTGACATATATTTACACAGTGTGAAGGAAAATTCCACAGGAACATGGTCCCTTTGTCCAATTACGTCTTTACCAGTGTTCTGTGTTTGATAATTTCCTTCATTGCCCAAGCTTGGCTGTTCTGGAATTTGCTCTGTAGACCATCCTGGCCTCAAACTGAGAGATCAGCCAGCCTCTACCTTCTGAGTTCTATGATTAAAGGCATGAACCACCGACTCTCTAAGCTTTTCTTCAATTCCTTTTCACAAGTTCAAAACTTCGCTGGGTGGGATCTTGCCCTGAAGTCACGACTCTCTTTACTCCATTTCTTAATCTGTTTATTTCCTTGAACACAGGACTTAGTTCCATTCCACTTCCTGGTGTTCCTTTTCTTCTTAAAATTTACACAGTGTAATTTACCCTGCTCAGCTTGCCTCTTCATTATAAATTAGAGTTAATCACTAATAACCACACAAAAGAGTATATACAATGCTGTTTTGAAATTTTCTCTGCCAATGGAATTAATCCAAAACTCTTTTACTTTAGCCTCAGGCAGGCTCTTTGGACAAGGGCAAAAAGCAGCCACATTCATCACCAAAATTTTACAAGAATGATTTGGGGCAACATACTAACATTCTTGTCCTCTGTAACCTCTTGAGCCAGTTTCCCGCCCCTGCCCCCACACACAGTTCAAATCATTCTCAGCACATTGTCTTCCATGTTCCTACTAACCCAAAGTGTCAAAATCCAAATTCCTCAAAACAGAGCATGGTTAGGTCTATCATAGCAATTCCGAATCCCTGGTACCAACTTCCGTCTTGGCTAGGGTTTCTATTGCTGTGAAGAGACATGACCATGGCAACTCTTATATAGGGAAAACATTTAATTGGGGTGGCTCGTTTACATTTTCAGAGGTTCAGTCCATTGTCATCATGACTGGGAGCATGATGGCATGAAGGCAGACATGGTGCTGGCTACAACTTGGTATTCAGGCAACAAGAAACAGACTGTGACACTGGGAGCAGCTTGAGTATAGGAGATCTTAAAGCCCATGCCCACAGTGACACATTTCCTCCAATAAGGCCACACCTACTACAACAAAGCCACACCTCCTAATAGTGTCACTCCTTTTTGCCCCCACTATTAATCCATAATGCTTCAATTTAGCCTCAGGCAGACTTTTCAGACAAGGGTAGAAAGTAGCCAGATTCTTAGCCAAAATATCACAAGAATGGTCTCTAGCCACATATTAAAACTCTTCTCTGAAACTTTTTTTTTGTTTTTTGTTTTTACGAGACAGCCACCACCGCCCGGCCTTTCCTCTGAAACTCTTGAATCAGGCCCTCGCAGTTCAAATCACCGTCAGCACCACTGTCTTCCATGCACCTTCTAGGATGACCCAATAAGCCCCGCTTAGGGAGTTCAACTGCTTTTCCAATCCAGGGTCTTTTTTTTTTTTTTTGGTTTTTCAAGACAGGGTTTCTCTGTATTGTTTTGGAGACTGTCCTGGAACTCACTCTGTAGACCAGGCTGGCCTCGAACTCACAGAGATCCACCTGCCTCTGCCTCCCAAGTGCTGGGATTAAAGGCGTGCGCCACCAACGCCCCGCTCTGCTTTTCCAATCCAAAGTTTCCAAAGTTCACATGCTTTTCCAATCCAAAGTTTCCAAAGTTCATATTCCTCTCAACAAAATCATCCCCTACTCCTGGCACTCATTTTTGTCTTCCGGTTTTATTGCTGTGAAGAGACACTATGACCATGGTAACTCTTATAAAGGAAAGCATTTAATTGAGGCTGGCTTACAGTTCAGAGGTCTAATCCATTACCTGTTGTGGGATATTTGTACGATGTGTGAAGATGTATTG
Source organism: Mesocricetus auratus (assembly GCF_017639785.1). Taxonomy (NCBI): domain Eukaryota; kingdom Metazoa; phylum Chordata; class Mammalia; order Rodentia; family Cricetidae; genus Mesocricetus; species Mesocricetus auratus. The sequence goes on from NW_024429192.1 coordinate 73,250,722, forward strand.
CTGTGATTGGTGTAATAAGAAGCTGAGCAGCCATTAGTTAGTCAGGAGGGTTAGGTGGGATTTCTGGGGAGAGAAAGGAAGAGGAGGAGGAATCTAGGCACGTGAGAGAGATGCCAGGAGCCATGGGGAGGAAACAGGAGATTCAAGATGGAAGACAGGTAACGTCACATGATAGATGGAGATTAACGTAAATGGGTTAGTTTAAGTTATAAGAACTAGTTAGAAACAAGCCTATGCTATAGGCCAAGTTTTCATTATTAATAAGTCTCTGTGTCATTATTTGGGAGCTGGCTGGTGACCCAAAGAAAAATCCGACTACAATTATCATCATAGCAGGAAACACGGTGGTGTGCTCGAAGACGTGGTTCTGGAGCAGTAGCTGAGAGTTCTACATCTGGATCCACAGGCAGCAGGAAGAGACAGTGAGCCATAAGCCTGGCTTGAGCTTCTGAAACCTCAAAGCCCAACCCCCAGTGACACACTTCCTCTAACAAGAAGGCCACACCCCTCATAGTGCCACCCCTATGGACCAATGGGGGCCATTTTTATTCAAACCACCACAGAGGGAAATGCCAAGTGCTGGTTTCCAAATTACGCCCCAAGGCCCTAGCACCAGCCTATAGCCGGCCATACCTGGTATGACCCTGGCTCGGTAAGGAGCAAATTTGGACATGCCATCAGGGACTCCTGGAAGTCTCCAACCTGTCTAGCCTGGACAGAGAAGAAGGATAAGTACAGGGCGCTTTCCTTTATCAGAAGGGAAAAATTATTAAGCAAAACACACAGTGCACTAATCATAAAAGAAATGAGTGGTGAAATTATCTGTATTAGGTTTAAAGCCCCTGCTCACAGACAACAACACAGACCACTCGTTTCGGGAGAAGGGTGTGCACACACATCCACAGACTGGAGGAGGAGCTCTCCCTGTTGGAGGATGCTGACCGGAGGAACCTCCTAGGCACTACAAATGCTCACAACTTAGTCAAGACATCTGTCTCATAGGTGTGTGTGTGTGTGTGCGTACCTGTGTGACATAGCACGGGGGTGGAGGTCAGAGGACAGTTTGTTCTCTTCTCTCACCAGTGGATTTTGAGGCTCCAACTCAGCTGGTCAGGATTAGCAGCAGCAGACACCATTACCTTTCCAGCTTTTCCCTAGTATGTAAATTAACTACACACTATATTTTTATATCTCAGTGTATTCCTCTGAGAAATTATTGACTATGGCCCCAGAAGACATGTTCAAATGGTCATATAAATTAGCCATAAACATAAATCAGAGTGTTTCAAGTGTCCCTCCCTAGAAGTATAAATAAATCAGTTGAAATATACTGCAGTGAAAAATAAACAGACTAAAGCTGAAAGGACTGGAGTTGGCGCAGAACTCACCAAGACCAAGTTCTCAGCACAAAGGATATTTATTTGCCCCAGGGGGACAAAGACAGGGGATAGGAGACAAGGGAGGGGAGAGAAAAGGTGAAGGGAGAGGGGAGGGATATTTACCTCTGAGGGACAAAGGACGCTGCCTCGGATAGAGGAGACAGATGTGGCACATAGGCAAAGGGCAGTTTATAAGGGGAAAGGGAAGACCTGTGTTAGGATGGGGTGTTTAATTTTGATTGGGCATGTTAATTAGGTGAGCCAAAGGGGGCTTTTGATTGCTGGGCTTTGGTAGTCAGCCTCAGGAGGAGGAAGTGGGCTAGCTTTGGGAATGTAATCTGTTTTTAGCAGGGTGGAGGAGGATAAAAGACAGAACCTGTGGGTGCCATGTTTGCCATGTTCCAGCCTGCTAGAACCCTTCAAAAGCTACACAAATGCATGAACCTTGTGAGGACTGAAGTGTATCTCAGTGTCAGGGTACTTGCTTGGAGCAAGGGAGACAACACTGCACAAAAACAAAACACAACAAGGAATGTTGGGTGTGCACACCAAGTCTCAGAAGACCACTTATAGCACAATGCCCCTTAGAAGCGCAGAGACAGACAAACCAAGGCGCCTGCTACTAAGAGATATATACGCAGGTGCCTCTGGGAGATGGAGTAAGAGCTGGAGTCACCTGGTTGAGTGGTTTATGATTGTGCCTTAAGTAATGAGTTTGGGTTTAGCAGATAGCGGGTAGTGTTTTGTGTGCTATTGCAGTTTATAGTCAACTCAAAATAAAAAAAATAATTAACCAACCTCAAGCTTTCTCATTTGGAGATAGAAGCCAGGAAGGGCAGAGGAGTATTGGCTGAAAATGTCCGACAGGAACTGGTTCAGGTCCCAGGAGAAGTCTGTTGGGTGGTGACGTGGTAAGCACTCAGATGATGCCTGCTGCTGAGGTCTCCTCACTGACCCCTTCCTGCTAGAGCACAGCACTAACTGCCCAAGGGCCACACCTTCTCTTGGCCCTCCCAAGATGCACGGGTGGGCAAACCCCAGCCTTTGCACTGAAGACGACAAGAGCGCGAGGGCCCTGGGCTCTGGCTGACCAGGAGACACTGAGATGGAGCCAGCACCAGCAGCGGGGCCTTGCTGTGGGCAAAGGCCCAAACATTTACTTAATGCCTACTGGATGTCAAGCCCTGGGCTCACACTTTATCCATAAAGAACATGAATTTATTGTATGGTCTGGCGTATGTGCATGTGTATGTGTTCCTGTGCTCCTGTGTGTTTATGCAAGTTCCTGGGTGAGTGTGAACATGTTCCTGTGTATGAGTGAACTTGTATGCATGTTTCTCTGTGTGTGCATATTCCTGTGTGACTGTGTGTGTGTACATGTTCCTGTGTGTGTTTGTGTGTATTATGTTCCTCTGTGTGTTCCTATGTGTGTACAAGTGCCTGTGTGTGAACGTGAACATGTTCCTGTGTGTGAGTGAGCTTGTGTGCATGTTTCTGTGTGTGTACATATTACTGTTTGAGTATGTGTGTACATGTTCCTGTGCTGTGGAATAATCCTTCTGTGTACTGTGTGAATAGATTTTTCTATGATTGGTTTAATAAAGAAGCTGACTGGCCAACAGGATACAGTTAGGGGGGAAAGTCAAACTGAGAATGATGGGGTGAGGAAGGGTGGAGTCTGGAGTCAACAGCCAGACATAGAGGGAGCAGGAGGGTAAATAAGCAATATGGGTTAACTTAAAATGTAAGAGCTAGTTAGTAATAAGCCTGAGCTGTTGGCCAAGCATTTACTATTAATATAGTCCTCTGTGTGGTATTTTGGAGGCCACTCCCAGGATGGGAAAGCTCCTCCTACACTCCTGTGAGTTTGTGAGTATGGTCCTATGAGTGAATGTATGTGTACATGTCCCTGTGTGTGTTTGTGTGTGTATGTATTCCTGTGTGAGTGTGGGTTTGGAGTACAACCTAGGGGAAGTTCCTTGCCTCCCACTTTGAGATTTTATGAGCCAGGCTAGTTGGTTAGTTGGTCTGTGAGTTTCTGGGGAATCTCTTGTCTTTGTCCTCAATCTTTGGAAGGATGAAATGTGTTGGGATTACAGGTGCATTCTACCATGTCTGGCTTTATGTGGGTTCTGGGGATTTGAACTCAGGTTCTCACAGTTATATAACAAGTGCTTTAACAAATAAGCTATCTTCCCAGCTGACAGTATGGCCTGGGCATACAAAGCCATTAAGAGGTAATGAGCTCATTAGAGGGTCAGACAAAGTCATTACTGAGTAATGAATTCTCCCCTGCAGAGCCACCTGCCTCAGTACGGTGCCCAGAAAACCTCTGTGTCCAGTACCCAGGGGTGTTCAGGACAAGCTATGCCCAAGTGCAGCCCCAAGGAAGGATGCCCTGGACCAGGCAGTGACGCTCAGGCGGGACCTCAGCCTCTTCCACTCAGTTTGGAAAACAGATTCCCCAAGTCCAGAGATCTCATACTTGGCTTCTGTGTGGGCACAAACATGGTCTTCCCCTCACTCCTGTGGCCCTTCCCTCTTTCTGGCAGCATAGCCTGAGTGCTTACGACGTGCCTGCTCTATGATGGGTACTTCTCTCAGAGCCTGACCATGAGGCAGACATCAGTCACAGGAGGGACAAGACTGGAGGGATTACAGAGGAGTACAGGCAGAAGAAGAGGGACAGTTTGGAGAAGGTAAGGCAAGGGGCAGGGAAGGCCACTCGGACAGTGACGCGTAAACTGTCCCGAGACTGAGAAGGGGAAACAGTTTATACAACACGATATTCCAGGCACAGACAAGCGCTTGCTGGAAAGTGGGCAGGCGAAGGTGTCCCACTTCAGTGGCACAGCCAGGGCAGGGCCTCAGGCAGGCTAGCCTGGCTTATGACTTCTGCCTGGATCCCTTCACCAGGAACAATGGAAAAGTCCCATCCATGGTCTGGAGGATGACCATGACAGAGACTCCTCAGCAGGCAGGGGATGGGGTACTTAGAAAGACTGTCAGACAAGTGAACACAGCCTCTCTAGGTGACTAGCCACACTGGCTTGCAACAGCAGCCCTATGGGCTGGCCCCCTTTCGTATCCATGGTGATGGTAAAAGTGATTCAGTCACACATTATAATTCTGTAGGTCTTTATGGAGGACCGTTGGGTGGAGTCAGGCACTGTGGTGGTGTATGTTCTGGTATGAAGAGATGGTACTCAGCTCTGAACACAGAATGACAAATGGGAATTTGTGGTCGAGCCACAGGGAGGGGCCGTGATGAGACATTGCAGAGAGGAAACAAGAGTCTTGTTGAAGAAGGCCCAGGCCACCGGTCATCTGGGACACGTGGAGGCTGAAGTGGAGACCCTGCCCTGGGAAACTGACTCGGCAGAACCCCTTTTCTGTTTCAGCTTCCAGAACCAGGCTCTTACTCTCTAGCCCAGGCTATCCTAGAACTCACTTTATATTGCAGACTGGTCTTGAACCCACAGCAATCTTCCAGTCAGTTTCCCAAATGCTTGGATTACAGACATGAGTCATGTGCTAGGCTCAGAGTTCACACTAAAACTGGAACCCAGGAGGAAGTTCACAGATGTGCCTGGGGAGGTTCAGGAGCAGAGTAAAGTTGGTTGGCAAGGATTGTTCCCACTTGAAGCAGGTGAGGCAAAGGCCTTTTCCACCTGCTGTTCACTGGGGAGGGGAGAGCAGTAGGCGCTGAGGCTGTTGGGCCACACATGCTGGGGTGGGGGTGGGGGTCGATTCCTATCTTTGTCCCAGACAGGGCACAGGAGTTAAGGATCAAGGCCTAGACTGGTCGGAGCTACCTCAGGTCAGATATTCCAATGGCTGAGAGGCTGCTGACGCCATGGCATGGGCAAACAAAGCCATTAAGAGGTAATGAGCTCATCAGCGGGTCAGACCAGTTCATTACTGAGTAATGAATTCTCCCCTGCAGAGCCACCTGGCTCAGTACGGTGCCCAGAAAACCTGTGTCCAGAACCCAGGGGTGTTCAGGGCAAGCTATGCCCAAGTGCAGCCCCAAGGAAGCAAGCCCTGGACCAGGCAGTGACGCTCAGGCGGGACCGCAGCCTCTTCCACTCAGTTTGGAAACAGATTCCCCAAGTCCAGAGATCCCATACTTGGCTTCTGTGTGGGCACAAACTTGCTCTTCCCCTCACCCCTGCAGCACAGGCTCTTGCAGAGCTCTGACGGGTGGGGAAGCCAAGGCAAGGCAACAGGGATGATATCTGCCCGGCAGGAGTGCAGGTATCCTAGGAGGTGTCTGCAGCCCCTCTTGGTCATCAGACTGTTTGAACAATTACACAAGGAATTAGAATTTTCCCAGAAATTTTATGCTGGAGGTAGGGAAAGCCTGGTGCTAGAAACAGAAACAGATGTCACAAAGTGCTGACGGCTCATCAGACGGCTTTGCAGGAGGGAAGAGCACAACAGTCATGGGTCGGTAATGCGTAGGGCCACACTGACCAGGATGGCTTAGCTGTATGTACTTCCTGCTCTTCACTAAACCTAAGCCTACCAGAGATGGTGGGGGGTGGGTGTCACTGCTTGTTCCTCTTCTCAATGTCACCACACTTGATATATCTCATTTCTCTGCTTTTCAGTATTACTTGCCACTTTGTCTGTTGAGAACCAGCTAGCTTGTTAGGGCTGCCAAGGTCCAGCTTGTATGCTAGAAACCCCGGTAACAGGGCCGCTGGAGATGGGTGCACGAGCTTAGGCCCTGGACAGGCTACCCACCTAGCAGCTGTGCCCTGATCCTGCCCCCTCCAGCTCTCACCACTCCCTCTGGTACCCCGCCACTTTCAGGAGGCAGTGCCAGGGCTCCCGGGCTGGACAGGTGGCTACCTCCAGTCCGTTTCCACAAAGCTAGCCAGGCAGCTTCAAGGACCCCGTGCTTACAGCCGCTTCACCAAGAACTAAGCCAGCTTGAGCTTGGCCAGACACCCCGGGAAGACGGAGCTCTATGTCACAAGGCCTAGCTTGGGGGTACTTGTGCCCTGACACTCCTCCTGAGGACCATGGAGCTACCTCCCCATCCTTGAGTAGTCCCCACAACTCCCTTCCCTCCAAAGCCACATGAGCCCCTCCAACATGGCTGAGTGCTCTCCTGGCTCCCAAGTGCCCACTGGTTCTGGGAAATAAATTCTATCTTGGTTTATTTTTTTTTATTTTTTATTTTTTACTGCCAGGGGTTTAATAGCAGCTGAGTGCGACAGCGGCAATAGTGACGACATTTAAGGCGCACGAAGAGATTGCCCCCATCTAGATCCCTGCCTGCAGCTCCAGGTGTCCCAGCCCCACCCACCATGTTCAAGAATTAATGAGTGCTATGGTCACTGACTGCCCTTCCTGGAGGTCCCACCTGGATGCACAGGGCTAGAGCAGGAGCCAGACAGGGACAACCCTGCAGCCAGGCTCCCCATGCCACGGTGCCCGGCCTGGCCTGGCCTGAGTCAGCCCCTGTATTCAGGGAGATGAGGGCTGACTGGCTCTGAGAAGCCCAGGAGGTCTTTCCCTGCCCTGTGCCCTCCAGCCCTGACCCTGCTTTCACCATCTTTTTCTTCTGAAGGGGACACCTCTCCGAGCAACCATTTGGGTCATAGTTGTCTCTCCTCCACCCCGGCTTCTGCCTCCAGACGTCAGCATCTGCTGTGGTCCTGCCGCCAAGCATCAGACCTAGGCCAGGCTCCACACAGCCTTATCCTGCCCCCACGTGGTATCGGGCCTGGTCCGTGTGCATCAGCCCCTAGTCCTCCCGTCTCAAACGCTGCTGGAGCTCAGAGCCCAGGCTCCCAGGCTCTGGCTCGGAGGCTCCCTCGGGGCTGTGTGCTCACACCTGCCGTGTAGGATTCGTCCCTGCAGCCCCGCTCTGGACCCCACCCTTCCAGCCTCCCGACACACCCCATGGCTTCTGGATCTTCTGTCACAAGCGTCAGACCCCAGGTCTGCAGTCTTAACAAGGGACAGCCTGGAACTCTCTGCAGAGACTCAGTGTGTAGCTCAGCTAATTCATAACACGAGTCAAATACAGAAACACCAAATTGTCCACCTCTCTGCACAGGCCCCGTCTGCCTCTAACATTCCCACCGCTGGGCTGCAAGCGCAGAGTCTCTGTCACCCTCCCAGCTGCTAGGCTTCCTGGGTGAAGACTTGGTTCAGAGAGGGTACAGCCATTCTGGCCACACAGCTAGGAGAGTGGGGACAGGGATTTGGGGCTCTTTAGTCAGCAGCATTATTTAGGGGCTTGGGGAAGGGCATGAATAATAAGCTGTAGACATCATCTGGGCTAAATGCAGGCAGTCTGGGGAACAGGGACCTTGGCAAGCACAGGGGAGCCTAAGAGGCCAAGTGCCACATTCTCATCTCCTGGTTTTACCTGATGGGCTACAGTGAAGGGACAATAGGGGAAACAGGTGGCCCCCTACCCGGCTGCCCACAGACAGCAGACAGCACCCCAGACCCCCAGCACACATGCACATATGCAGGCCTCTCCGCACCTGGGCACGTGGGGTCCCCCTCCAGCACTGCTCCATCCATGCAGAACCCGCCCTCCTCACAATTTTCTTGGGAGGTCCCAGGGCACAGAGCACCCAGAGTGCTAACAAGGCCCCCAGGGTACGAGGAGAATGGCAGGTGGGGAGATACTGCCCTCTAGAGGGATATGTTACCCATTGTGCCACAGAGGAGGGGATGAACCAGGGCAGTCCCCAGAGGCTCCACAGAAAGCCAAAGGGGAATAAAGACAGTCTGAAGATAACAGATTAACAGGAGCGGGGACTTGCCAGGATGGGAAGGAGAGTGAGCTGGGCTCCTATGCTCAATCGAGCATCCACACATTTATTCTCTCATCAAACATTCAGCACGCTTAGCAACACCAAGGACATAGCCCAGCGCCAGACACAACCCAGAAGAGCCAGCTGTGGGCTGACACCTCACTGTGGAGGGACAGAGAGTCGCCAAAAATCACTTATGCCAGAGGCAGTGGTACGTGCCTACAGTCCCAAATGCTCTGGAGGCTGAGGCAGGAGAGACCTGAGGACAGGAGTTCAAGACCAATCCGGACAACATAGCAAGTCCTGTCTCAAAACTAAACACAAACGGACTGGAAAGTTGGCTTAGTGGCACTTGTTGTGAAAGACTGGGGTTCAAATCTTGACTCCCAACATCCACACGGAGGCTCACCACTTCCTCAGGTACCAAGTATACGGCTGGTACACGTATGCACATGCAAAACATCCATACACATGAAATAATAAAAGTAAACCTTAAAAAAATCCCAAACTAAACAAACCCAAAATCAGCTGGGGATGGATCTCAGCTGAGTGGCTCCTCAGCGGAAATGAAGTCCTGAGTTTGTCCCTAGCACTGACAGCATAAACTGGGCATAGTGACACACACCTGCAATCCTAGCACTCAAGCGGCAGGAGGATCCGGAATCCAAAGTCATAGGAGACTAGCTTTAGCTACAGGAGACCCTGTTTAAAAAACAAAATGTCCACCACGCAGTGGTGGCGCACGTCTTTAACCCCAGCACTCGGGAAGCAGAGGCAGGTGGATCTCTGTGAGTTGGAAAACAGCCTGGTCTACAGAGTGAGTTCCAGGACAGCTAGGGCTACACAGAGAAACCCTGCTCTGGGCACCCCCCCTTGTTGTGAAAGTTACTTGCTTGCAGTGGAGGTTCCTGTTACTCGTGGGCTCCTGTCGCAGTGGGATAAGCAGAAACTTTCCGTAGGGGGAGGGCAAGAGTCTACCCGTGGGCTGGCTAGGTTGTTCGCTTAGATTAAACCGGATATGGGCAGGACACCGGATGAGATGGGCTCGGGCTCAGAAGTCTGAGCCCCTTAGAAGGTTGGGGACAGGGGCAAGAGCTTGGGGTTGGAGGTGCCAGCGACAAGGACGGAGTCTTGCAGCTGAGTGAGGACTGCGGGAGACACAAGACATAGAGAGTAGTTAGAGTGGCTTGGGTAGGGAATGAATCTCAGGTAGAGTAGCTAGCTTACAACACTCTCACACACTCACTCACACACACTCACACACTCACTTTCACACACACATGCTCACACACTCACTTTCACATACACACTCACACACACACGCACGCTCACACACATACACACTCACACACACTCACTCACTCACACACTCACTTTCACACACACTCACTCACTTTCACAACACTCACACACTCACTTTCACACACTCATACACACACGCTCACACACTCACTTTCACACACTCATACACACGCTCACATACTCACTTTCACACGCTCACACACTCACCCACACTCACTTACACTCACACACTCACTTTCACATACACACACGCTCACACACTCACTTTCACACACTCACACACTCACTTTCACACACTCACACACACGCTCACATACTCACTTTCACATACACACTCACTTTCACACACTCACTTTCACACACACTCAACACTCCCTCACATACACTGTCACACACTCTCATACACTTTCACACACATGCTCGCACTCTCACACACATACACACACTCAACACTCACATACTGTCACACAAACTCACACTCTCACACTCACATTCTCCTCTCTCTCTCTCTCTCTCTCTCTCTCTCTCTCTCTCTCTCTCTCTCTCTCTCTCTCTCACACACACACACACACACACACACCCTCTGGATCTTGGGTTGAAGGAGGAGGTTGATTCTTGTCCAGCCCACCGGCCGTCTCCGGCCGTGGCCAGGACATGGGAGGATGTGAGGTGGGTTTTGAGTCTGACCTTACGGTGTCTTGGGCTTAGCAGTCACTGTGCCATGTGCTGTTGCAGCTGCCTAGAGGCCAACCTAAGTCTCATATGGGGGCCCCAGCCAATAACGTGGTCCCTAGGGCCAAGTTTCAAATACCCCTGCCTACTGCCACGGCCCTCCCCCAACCCGCGGCCTCCCTGGAGCCCCAGCCGCTCAGGACCTGGCCCTGCCGGGGTTCCCCCAGGCCTGGTCGTTCCCACAGACGTCCCAGGAGCGCGTTCCCGCGGGTCCAGCGGTCGCTAGGCTGCAGGCTGGGGCCCAGGCCCTCTCGGCTGAGCCGGCAGAGAGTGGTGCAGGTGGCAGCGCATGGCGGCAGAACCCGGGCGCTCGTGGACTCAGGCGCGCAATGCGTACGGCGCTAGAGAGGCGCTGAGGCGAGGAGTGGGCCGCCGACTGGATCCCGCCTCTCAGCCCAACGGGCCGGTCCCCGAAGATGTCCGCGTCCCGGGCCGCCTGGCTCGCCTGCGCGGCCAGCTGCGGACCGAGGCGGCCGGGCGAGCCGAGGCGCCGCGGCTGCTGCGGTTAGTGGAACGCGCGGGCGCGCGAGCCGGGGCGGCGGGGACCAGCGAGAGGAGCGAGGCGCGCAGCGGGGGCTCTGTGTGCTCGGTGTGCGGGGAGCCGCGCGGCGGCGCTACCTACCCCGCGGGCGTCCTGGAGGTGAGCGAGCGGCGGCTGCAGGAGGGGCTGGCGACCGTGCGTGCCGAGCTGGGTGCGGGGCTCGAGGCGCTGCGCGCGGAGCTGCGGGCTGAGCTGGACGCCCTGCGCGCCCTGCTGCCGCCGCCGCCGCCGCCACCCGTCCGCCGCGAGCCCCGCGGTCCCGCCCTGCTGCGGGCGCTCGGCACCGTGAACGCGTTGGTTTCGGCCTCGAGGGCCGCGGAGAATGGTCCGGACGCCCCCGCCGATGGCCTAGCGAACCGAGCCACGGCCCGGAAGAACCACAAGAAAACCCCAGTGCCTTCAGCGGCTGCTCAGGGCGGAGGAGATTGAGGGGCTCCGGTGTCGCCAGAAGAGGGCAAATTGACTGATGTGCGATCCTGTAAGACTCCCTAGATGCTGTCAATGATGCTCCATTATTTAAAGGGTGGGCAGCAGAGGCTGTGTAGAGGCTTTGCGCTATGGGTAATCGTCACCTGGGACTGTGGCTGCCGCTGTAGAGCCAGCCCCTTTTGGCCTTGAAGCTGGGGGAAGAATCTGGACCAGATTGCGACTGCCTGCCGTGGAGGGACTGGCCAAGCCAAGGAATCTGCAGCCTGGAGGCAAATGGTTGCACTTTCTTTTTCTTTAAAGTCCTAGGGGGTAGGCAGGACCTCCATGCACCAGAATACCGTGTAACAGACATTAGGGATGTAGGTAGTGCCACTTCAATATACACCTCTACAAGGCATGAGCTGGGCAGTTTGCTAGCCACCACCACTCCACTGATAACGGGGCCCACCCTCCTACTCTAGTGTCATGTCAGTATCCCCTGGACTCATCCTCCAACACTTAACCCTCCCAGCAGTCATCCAACACCAGCTTCTCTCTAGAAAATATTCCACAGCGTAACAATTCCCTAGAGTGTCACCAGGCATGGTTTCATAGCGCTTGCTGTCTGTCAGCCAAACCAGCCAACTCGGTGCTTTCTGCTGGAACCTGCTTTTTCTTAAGGACTGGCTTGGGGTTGCAACCAGGGTCATCACTTTAATGTGGCACAGTAACCCCCTTTGATGCTCACCCAGCTTATTTTTAAAATAAAATGTAATTTCTGGTACAGGTGGCATTTCTGAGATGGACTGATTTTCAAACCCCTTTCCTTTGACCTGGAGAGTCAAAATAACATGTTGTTGCGGGTGGGTGCTAGAGTTGGGTATCTGAGTGGGTCCCAGTTTTGGAAGAAGTTTCTATGATTGAGGTGGGCCACAGGGCCGTCACTCAGGAGCCTGTGGGTGGTGGGGACAGGAAGGTTGCAGTGAGGTTGGAGCAGAGTTCTCTCCCCACGGTCCCCTTGACCACTAGGTACACACCTCTTCTCAGCCACATTAGGCCAAGGTCACTTTGCATCTTTTATTGTGAAAACAGGAGTCACTCCTGGATCCTAGGGGCCCTGCCAGAGTCTCAGGCTGACTCCCAAGCCCCAAAGAGCCAGGTGTGAACAGGGCAGGGTAGAGACTGAAGACCTGACGGTTGCTCCAGGAGAGGCGGATATCCTGCGCCCTCCAAGAGGTTGCTGGGGGCGGAAATTATTCACGAGCGGTCTGGGGTGCAGACTCGGTGGCCCCGTCTGGGGTATGGTCTGGAACTGGGCTACCTGAGTGTGGGAAAAGACAGGTCAAGGCGCGACGGGGCAGAGGAGAAAGCAGAGGTGGCATCTGAGGCTGCGGGAAGGAGCCTGGCATTGGAGAGGGTTAGTGGCTCCCACCTGCGTGCGCCCAATGGGTACGGTGTTTTCAAAGACTGTCCAGAGCACGGCTGGCTCACAGCCGGGTGTGGTCAGAGACCCAGAGTATCGGTAGTAGCTCAAGAGCCCCACAGAACTTGGCAGCAGCGAGGCCAGTGGGAAGGTGGCTGTCAGGTTCACAGAGACCCCTGGACGGTGGGAGAGAAGCTGGAACCCACCCTCCTCCTCACCCACATACCTTCCAGCCCAGATGGGACCCCGCAGCTTCTTACCAGGCAAAGATACATTTTTTAGGCCAGACACAATGGCAGAGAAATTGGTATTATCCCTGTCCTCCTCCTGGGGAGAATTCCAGTGAGAAGGGCTTTGAGGTTGTGTTTGTGTGTGTCCAAAAGAGAGACAGGATAGCTGGGGCACCAGTGGGAAGGGCCCAGTTGGAGGGGCTGGGAGATCTGGGGGTGGAGTGAGGAAAGGTCACCTCCCATGATGCCCACTAACACTCCATCCCATTGGCCCCTGCCTCCCAAAAGATCTGCACACGACCACACAGCCCCTTCCTCACCACCAACAGCACGGCTAGCACAGCGAACCCATCCTGGTGGCTTAGTGCCTCCCTCATGCTCTGGTACTTTGTGTTCACGTGGAGCATGTGCATCTAGGGAGTACAGACCACAGGTGGTGTCCAGCTGCCCGCTGTCCCCTACACCCATCTTCCTTCTGGCTCACCCTGAACACACCTCCATAGAGCTGCGCTTCTCATCCAGGCTGTGCTCTGAGCCTTTGTGCCCGGGGCTGCCCCAGTGGAAATGCAGCTGCAGCAGCCGGTACCCTGGTGATGGCAGTCCAGCCCCTCGGATCACTGGGCAGTTCAGCTGACAGGAATTTACTCGCAGTAGCACTGGAGGTGGGGGAACATATGAGAGCCTACCTCTCCACTGTGGGAGTCAAACTGGCCCCTGCAATGTGGTTATGAGAACCTTGATTTCTTTGCAGCATCTTGACATCTAGGTGTGAACTGACTGTCCTCTGGCCATGGCTGGTTTCATTTATAGGGACCTTCCTGCCATCTCCCTATAATGTGTGTAGAGCCTCCTTTGCTTTGGATTCCTATTTGTGCCCCATTCTCATAGCCTCTTAGTCCACTTGTGTGTGGGGGTGGGGGTGAGCTCTTTGGAGAAGCTGCCTTCTCAGCTCCTCTGTGTGTCCTGATCCCTGTGTATGGGTGAGATTCCTATAAGCAGTGTGGACTTCTTGCCTGTCTATTGGTCTTGACCTTATGATGCTGACCTGTATGGCCATCATTTTCCAGCGTCCAAGGGTCTAGAGGTGCTGAATCATAGCCTTGAAAGATGAAGGGCTCAAGAGTGTAGTCCCGCTGGACCAAGCGAAGGTCAATGTTGATAGGGGACTGGGTTGGGCCCCCACAAGCAGGTGCTAGCTCCTTCCAGTGGGAAGGGCCTGAGGAGACAAGGACTGGAGTCTGCAGCAGGGTCGAGGAGGCTGTCTGGGGGTGCACTGAGGGGGGAACCCATGACCCAAGCATACCCGCCAAGGACCATCCCTCCATCCCCCTCCACACTTGGTCACAGTGGCTCTCTAGACCCATCTGACTTAGCTACTAAGTCTGCAAGCAGACTGCCACATACAGGGTAGATGGATCTAGAACATGGCTACATACTCAAGCTAGGGTCCACCCCAGGCTCACAGACCCTGACCATGGATTACAGCACACACACATGATCACAGCATGCCTGCTGCCCAGTCCTTTGGATCACAGGGGCTGGCAGAGACTAGACAGATCCACATAGCCTTTTAAAACTGTCCTCACCACACATTGGGTCTTGGGAGTCGTAGCACCAAGTACCTGCAGACAAGAGGCAGGGACCAAGCTGAGAACTACCACGTGGCCCTTGAAGTCCCATCCTGGCGTCAATCCAGGAATGGGGCCAGGCTAGCCAGGAGAGGTTGTTCCTCTGTCCATGCATCTACTCCCAAACTTATCCCACCACTAGAGGATAAATGCTTGCTGCTCACCATTGGAGTCCACCTGTGCCACAGGTTGCATGGCAAGAAATTGGAGCAGGAAGCCCAGGGCCCACATGATGCAGCAGTGGCTGAGACTCTGGAGAACTGTAGACTGGACAAGGAAAGTGTGACCAGGATACTTGGAAGGCTGATCATTCATTGGTCAGTGAACTAGAGGTGTGGCTAAGTATCCTGTGGACACGCTGAGGCGGGGCCCTAGAGGGTCAGAGTGGGTGGAGCCCAGGTAGAGCCACTAGGAACAGAGGTGGGCTGGAGCTGATCCAGGGCTGCTGCAGCCAGTGTAATGGTTAACATTAATTCTGAAGGGTGTATATTATTCTCACAGCCAAGGAAATGGGGGACAGGGACCTGGGGTGACATGCCAATGCCACCACCAAAGAAATCAGTTCAAGCGGTGAGGTCACTTTGTAGTCTAGTACCCAAGACTTAAGAGGCTAGGGATAGGAGGCACGGATGCTTCTTGTCTTGTTATAAACCTGAGATTCCAGTCCCTGTCCCAAATCCAGGTTCACAGCTGCCTTCCTACTGATGCACCTGTCTGAGGACTACCCTACTACAAGGTCTTGGGAGATGCTGCAGCCCTTCCGTGGTGGAGACATTACGGTGGCTCAAGCCCCCTTGCCCAAGTCCCAGGCACTCTGGAGTGAAGTGTCTCTGACTCTCTGGCTTCCTGATGTGTCACATGATCACTTGACAGTTCTGCACGTGGGCACTGTGCGTTTGTGGGTGTGAGTAGATTCAGCCTAACCATGACTACCAGGAAGTGGCTGGAGGTCTGTCCCTCTGGGTATGCCAGCATTCAGCATCTCTTCGCCATAGACCAAGGGAGCTCAGTGGAGGAGTACTTGCTTAGCATGTGCCCCAGGATTTATCCTCAGCATTGTATAAACAAATACAACTGCTGGAGGACCAGATTCTTCCTGGAGGAAAGGGCAGAGTAGATGATGACCCAGACAGCCCTGCTTCAGATGTGCCAAGGGACTGGAGCTCCCAACCCCCATCAAAGGACTGAGCTGTTCCTTCCTAACCCTGACCTCTTTCTTGCCAGTCTTTGTGACAGCCTGTTGTCACTGCCCTGCCACTGTGAGGCCTGCAGGCCCCATCACAACAGCAGCTCTCGTTCCTGGGCTCTGACCACCAAGGGCTCCTGTGTGTATGTGGTGCACACATATATATACAGGCACACACACACAAAACTATAAAAATCGAAATACCATGCTAGGCCTGGTGGCACACACCTTTAATCCCAGCACGCAGGAGGATCTCTGTGAGTTTGAGGCCAGCCTGGTCTAAAATAGCGTGTCCTAGGACAGCCAAGGTTAGACAGAGTCTCAAACAAACAAACAAAACAAAAACCCAAAATACAAATTTTTAAAGGAAGGTGAGCTTAAGAATTCCTTCCAGAAATTATTATCAAGAACTCGTGTCCCACAGGAACTACAGTAGTAAACACAGCATGTGGAGCCTGCCATGCTTTCTCTGATCTCCACCTTAGCCCCTACCCAAGTGCCAGAGTGGGTGGGTGCAACCCCCCCTCTTTTCAGGAGGGAGCCCAGCCCAAGTCAACAGGCCCTGTAGTCTTTATCACCTTGGGACTTGTAGAAAGACAAGACCACCCAATAATCTTAATAGACGATAATCTCCCCAGAGGATCCAAGCTTTTCCAGCCCCTGAAGGGAGACATGGTCCAGCTCAGCCTGGGTGTAGGTAGCCAGCCCCATCCTCTGAGAACCTACAGCTGTTCTGATGGAAGGGGCAGCTTACGACCTGAACAGCTAGGGACTAAGTCCCATGCCCTTCCCTGCTTGGCCTAGCTCACATTGGTCACCAGTAACTAGAGGATACACCAGTCTGCCTATGACTCTAGTAACACCTCAAGAGAGAGCACAGGGTAGCCCTGTTATGTACCCTGCACAGAGGCTCCAAACCTAGTTGTCTGGTCCTCAACCAAGGGGTGTCAGAAGCCAGCTAGATGCCTGTAAGGGCTGAAACCTTAGAGCTCCGG
Source organism: Mesocricetus auratus (assembly GCF_017639785.1). NCBI lineage: Eukaryota > Metazoa > Chordata > Mammalia > Rodentia > Cricetidae > Mesocricetus > Mesocricetus auratus. Next base: position 73,267,331 of record NW_024429192.1, read on the forward strand.
CTATAGGGCCAGGCTGCAGCAAGAACTGACCATGCCTTTTCCATAACACAAGTTTATTTGGCATTGGATGAAATGGTTCTCACAGCATCTTAAGAAAGGATTAATGCCAACCCGACCAAAAATACACCCAAACTAAAACCTTTAGTGAAAGGAGTATGTAAAAACAGGCATTGAGACAATGTACAGTATCAAATTCTACTTCAAGGCAGGTCGGAGGGCATCCAGCCTCTCAGAAGAGTGGCAAGGCAGTCCTGGGAAAGGGGCCTCCCAGGAGCTTAGCCTGCCCCTTGGGGCCTTGTGGGATGGGCAAGGAGACAAACCTTATCAAATACTGGACCTGGGATTGTTCACCAGTAAGATCTGGAGAGGGTGGCAGATCCCAGTGCTTGGAACTGCAGTAACAATAGTCTGAACAGCTCCAAACACAGGCCTCAGGCACCCTGAATGCTTACTGGACAGACCCTGGAAGTCCTGTCAAGGCCTACTTCACCTCAGCAGCACCATGGTCCATTTTAGGTCACCCTCTTCACCTCTGCTCCTAGTCTCAGGCCCCAACCCCAGTAGTCATTTGGTCCCCAGAGAATCTCAGTCTGTACATATGGCCTTGGGAGGCCCTGCTGTGGTCCTTACGATTCTTCTGGGATGTCTGGCACCAAGACAGTTCCCCACTACTGCTCTGGCGCACGGCTGCCCAGCGCCCAGCATTCAATACTTGCTGGAGGCGTGATAAACTTTCCGTTCTTCTCAGCCACGGTGGAGGAGGCAAGAGCCTTTTGGCAGAGATGTCTGCAGCAGCTAGCCTGTGGGCTCAGACTTGAGACAGGGACAAATCTTATACCTCCTGTTAGCCCTGGGGATCCAGTCTGAAGATGCTCCATTATGGGAAAGGGAAGCAGGCTTCCAAGCAGTGTAAGGATGTGTCTAGAACTGTGCAGGTCTGATCAAGCACCAAAGAGCTGGAGGGTCTTAGTTGCTTCTCCCGCTCATGTTCTTAGCTGGGCAGGAGTCACACACAGTCCCACTGACCACAGCCTAGAAAGCAGCTTAGACCAAGAGGTCTAAGATCGGCCCAAGGGCAAATGGCTCATGTGGGGCAGCGGGGCCTGTCCTGAACTCCCATGAACCGTCACCCACCTGCAAATATTTGGCCATGTGAGGAAACACAGAGATACAGAAAGATCCAAATATCCAACATAGAAAAGACACAGATGTGCTAAAAATTGCACAGAACTTGCTTAGTCTCCAACCCTTAGAAACGCTAAAGGCCTGTGCCGGGAGACAAGACCACCACCTAGAGTTAGCAACAGAGGCCTCTGGGCAAAAAAGTCCAGGTACGCAGTGCTGTGGAGGGGCTGGGAGGCGTGTGTGTGGCCAGCAGATGCTGGGCTCCATCAGTGGTCATGGGGTGAAGTGGACTCAGATAGCACAACACAGGCTGCCTACTTGAGTCAGTTCTCTTCCCAAACAACCAACCCTTTATGGCACAGACAAGGTGAAGGGGGCTGGCTAGACCCAAAGGTCATTCACCAGCAAGCAGAGCACAGGGATCCAGAGTGAGGCAGAGGAAAGCCAGCATGCCCAACCCTGCACAGGGGTCTAGAGTCTACTCCTGGGGAGCCATGCAGAGGTACGCCACGGAGAGTACTGCCACAGTGCTGGCCTTAAAGCAAAGCCAGAAATGGGGTGGCAAGTCCAATTTTCTCCCAGGGACTGGCACCTCGATATTTGCATTCGGGCACGAACAGAATGCCCCCAGAAAGCCAGTGCAGCAGCTGCAAATGTGTTCCCCAGAAGCAGTTCACAGATGCTCTGATGCGCCTAAGGAGTCACTAGTGTTGCACATAGCGGTAGCCCTGCTGTGTCTACACTGGTGCAACCACTGGCTTCTGTGGGTGAGACAGCACAGTAAACAAGCCCATCCAAAGATGTATTTGGTGTGAATGCAGCCCACTGCCTCTGTCCTCTTGGAAATGTGTGGTTTGAAAACCTGTGTCATCCTGCCATTTAAAAATGAGACTGATCCAAAGCTTTTCATGTCTGAGAAACCCTCAGATAAAGATGGCACAAGCACTTGTTCCTCTCTTGGGTGCCTGGCTTCAGTTTCTATGTACACACCCGTTGCTGGTGGGGTGTGGCAGTGGAGTAGGTCCAGGCTATGACAGGACCCTTCCAGTCTCCCACCGGGATAGGTGTCTTCTGACCAGGAAGCAGATACTCCCAGCTCACTGGAGCCATAAGCTGAGCCACCTAAACCACAGTACTGAGGGAGCCGCAGGGGTGGCGCCCTCCACCTGGTGGTGCCTCTGTAGCTGGGGTGTTCCCGTTCTGGGCAGGGTCAGGAAGCACCAGCAGGGCACTGCTGCTGTCTGTGGAGTCTTCCAGATCTGCCAAGGAGGTCTCTGCAGGGGGCAGTGGATGTTCCAAGTGCCTGGGCAATGCACCCTCCATGCCACCGTCCCTTGGGGTTGGCAGGCTGGCCTCCGCAGGCTCAAAAGCATCGTCATCTGCAGGAGACCAGGGGGATGTCAGAAGCAAGTGAGGTCTGTCTGGTGAGACTGAGGATTCCCTTCCTAATTGCTGAGTGGTGAACAAGATCTAGGAGAGCTCCTAGCCTAATGCTCTGGCACACACAAGCTCATCTTGCCACCATTGTTTGTGGTAGGTGAGATGCAGTAACCAACTGCTCAGAACAAAAGGAGACCAGAGGAAAGCCACTCTGACTCCACAGGGACACACAACAAGGAGCTTACGGACAGGACACCCTGGGCTGCAGCAGAAATATACAACTTCAGCAAACAGCCTGGAGAACCATTGGTGTTAGCACAAAGCCTTTCCTTAAATCTACCACCCTGCTTAGCACTTTGGGCTGTTTCTGAATGCTGGTGATCAGAGCCCTTGGCCATGAGCTGTCTCCATCCCTATTCCCTGCCCTGCAGACTGGAGGCTAGAGAGTGGACTTTGCATTTATCTAATGCAGTTTTGGTGGAAAGCTTGTCTTGTTTCAGCCTTTCTGTAGCGCTGAAGATCCAACCAAGAGCCTCTAGCATGCTAGGCAAATGTTCTACCTAATGGGTCAGGCAAGGGACAGGGAGGGAAGCGTCACTCTGGACACTCCTGAGCTATGCAGTCTAGAAGAACTACTCAGGGTAGTAACTTTTCAACACAACACTAGAACTGTTACAGTAGTGTCTTTATGGTTCAGAACAAGCTCCATATCTGCCCTCATGATTCCCGCTGCCCAGGCCCATTGCTTCACAGACATGGGCAGAGAAGCAGAGGGTTGTCCCACCACTAATAGGTGCTCATAGGAGGAAGAGAAGGATGCTGCCCATGGGTCCCCAGAACAACACCCTGAAGGTGGCCAGCACCAAGTGACTTCTGCAGGGGCAATCTTGAGAATGGCCCCAAAGTAAAGACTGAGGAGGAGGGTCCCCAGGTCCCAGGAAACCCTATGGTCCTGGTCCTGCATTCCTGATTGCTTGACAACTCCATATTCCCTCTCCCTAGGGTGGACAGGCACCTGCAGGGTCGTAGAACATACTGTCCGGGTTGATGGAAGCCTCATAGGGTGGTGGTGGATCATCCGGTTGGTCCATGTCTGGGTACTTGTACGCTGTATAAGGAGGCGGAGGGTCGTGGAAATGGAAAGTTCCACCTTCCCCGTCGTCAGAAAGATGTAGTGGGGTGAGGCCTGTGCCAAACCCATCTGGGCCATAGTCAAAGCCAGGGATCCTCCGACCAAGGTTGAAATGGTGCACTGAGCCAGCAAAACAGAACAGGAGGGAAGCTGTGTGATTTGGAGGCAGGCTACTGGCTCCTTCCTTCCCAAGGCTGACCCCCCAGTGTCACATTCCTGTCCCTGCTAGCTTAGTGTCACACCCCTGTAACCATCTACCCACTTGCCAGCCACATCCAACATGCCACATGAGACTCTGATTTGGCCAGAACCTCCCATCCCTGGATTTCTCCAACTAAGCTGTCCTCACCCCACCTATATGCAACCTATTCCGAACCTGTCACTTAACTACAGGAGCAAACCCTTGGCATTGCTGTAGCCTCCAGCTCCAATTCCGTCTACTATAGAAACTTACATGAGCATAAAGGCAAATTAGGAGGACACTGCTGCCAACTGCTGAAAACTCAGGGTCTTAGCAAGTTTCAACCCTGCCTTGGGAAACACTGGGGACCCCTTCACAGAACAGGTGAGATCCCATGTAGCTATTGGCAACTTGCTCCTAGGCCTCCTGTTGTTAGGGAGATGGGGCACTCTGGCTAAGACATTATCTCAGCTGCCTGCTGTGGCTACAAGGATCTGAGCCTCCCCTGGCAGGTGCCCATACAAGAAAGTGCCTGAATGCTTAGAGATGCTGCTCCTGATACAGAGCAGAGAGGGTAGCAGGCCTACCTTGAACTTTGGCCCATGAGTACCTCCTCAGGTATCCAACATCTCTGGCTCCCTAAGGTGTGTTCAGCCCCAAGGCAAGCAGGTATGTAGCTGCAGAGGGTCACCTTTCTCTCATACCTCACCAGATTCTACCTTGGAGGGATACAACTCAGGACAGGGGAGACTTGGAAGACCTAGGAGGGCTGAGGGTCACTAATGTGGCCCTGGGTGGGCACTCACAGTTTGCTCCAATCAGGGACTCGATGCGCTCCCGGCGCCTCTGGCGCAGCCGGTGGACCATGAAAAGCAGCAGCGAGAGGATGAGGAAGGAGGAGATGCAGCTGACGACCAGGCGCATCCCACTAGCCATGGAGTCAAACAGGCTGCTGCCATCTATGAGGAGGGTCGAGGAGGAAGGAAAGCAGCTGCTCTGAGAAAAGGAACTGGCATGGACTAGTGGTGGGGGTAGGACAAATGCAGGCATGGCTGAGGCCTTGGGCTGGGTGAGGCTTCTCCCCTCCACCCCAATAGCTGTTTACACCGTCCTTGACAATTTTTTAGAACAGGGTAAAAGAAAACTGCTCAAAATTGAGGATACACTGTGACAGCACTGAAAAAGCAAGAAAGGGAACACAGCTCACAAGTTTCTAAAGGGAGCACAGCTCACAAGTTTCTAAAGGGAACACAGCTCACAAGTTTCTAAAGGGAACACAGCTCACAAGTTTCTAAAGGGAGCACAGCTCACAAGTTTCTAAAGGGAGCACAGCTCACAAGTTTCTAAAGGCACTACACAAATGGGCGCCACCTCTCTGCTCTGGGACACAGTGGCTGCCTGGCCTCACCATGGTTCTTCCTCACTGGCCACTGCGTGAAATGCTGTTGCAACAGCCACTGAGCAAGGGAGAGAGATTCTGTTCTAGGGCTGGTGGGCACTGGAGAGATGGACTGTGACATAACTTAGGGGCCAGGACCTTCCCAAGGTTGTGTGGGTCTAACAGCGACAGAATGACAATACAGGTAAGACTAAGCCTGAGCTCACTGGAGAACCACATGGAAGAGAAAGCTACTACACTGAGCCTTCAACAACTGTCTGGACCGAGGTTCACAAAGGAGAATTACTGTGAACTCAGTTGCTCACAAATAGTTTTCACTGCAGTTGAGTCTTCAAGTTACAGCAGAGGAATCTGTCACATTGCACACCATGCAATACAGTCTTCACTGCACATCCCTGATGCAGACTTTCTCTAAGAAGCCCCAGCTATCCTGTGCACACTCATGCAGGTGCAGGAGGGGCTCGGGCAGCATCAGCTCCCACTTTCTGGATAAATTTTGGGGAAAGAGGATGCTAAACGGCCTTCCTACTGTACCAGAGACCAAGAAACAACTGGTCCACCTGTAGAGCCCTTCTCAGGTCATGATTTAAGGAGGGGACTACTGCTATAGTGAGTACAGGTCAGAGACAGTGATTCCCAGGCAGCCGGGAAGCCATTCAACCTTAGTCCAGTATGCCAATACACCAAGATGGTCATGGTACACACCTGGGGCTCTCAGATTAGTTTACCAATGGTGTGCTTGATGATGTGTGCAATACCAGGCACGCAGGTAGGTGACTTCTGTTGCCAAGTGCCCACACTGTGTGACTGGTGCTTCAAATATGCTCTCAACCTAGCTATAGTCTCAAGCTGATGGATTAGGATGTGGCCCATCCTGGAAGCAGTGACCTACTAGATCTAGAGTTGCCCACTCTCCAGCTCTACTACAGTTTTGGAAGGCAGGTTCCCAAAGACTAGCCTAGAAAATTACTCCATGACCGACACATGAAGAGCCAGGCTACAGAGCCCTAAGAAATCCTTCTAGCCAGCTTGATCTAGACCAGAGGCTAGTGACCCTTTAATACAGTTCCTCATGTTGTGGTGACCCCAACCATACAATTACCTTCGTTGCTACTTCATAACTGTAATTTTGCTATCAAGTGGTGTCTTAGTTCCTAAGGCCACTGGAAATAAGAGTTTTCCAATGGTCCCACAGGTTGAGAACTGCTGATCTGTTCTGCCCTCTTCTCATATGACCAGGAAGTGATGCTTTCAGTTGTGGAGTGGATATGTGGAAAAGATCACCCAGTCAGTTAGCTGCTTGTTTGGATGCCTCTGATGACCTCTCGGGTTCCTGTCTGTGGGATGGTGACAGGTATGTTTCCTGGAGGCCAGCACTGAGTTCCCAGGTTAGTGCCTAAGGTAGTAGCCCATTTTATGTGACTAATTCTTAATAGGTTCTACAAATAAGTTCAAGGACTGCCCCTCCACTCGGGGGACCAGGAAGACCCATCTAAGACCAACTCACCTACAGTCAGGTACAAAGCAGAGAACTTCACTAGAACCAGACGGCAGGTAAAGGTCCTGGGGGCACACGAGGTCCACTCCATGCACTATCAAGTTTAACTCTCTTCCTGTCCATGTGTGTTACTTTCCCATATGACTGATACTGAACATTTTTTCTAGGTCCTTCCCAGTATGGAGATATATATATATATATATATATCTTATTTAGTGAAGTATAAATGATTTTTATTACAGTTGCATTCTTTTTTTATATTTTTTTTCAGTTGTGTTTTCTTATTATTGAGCTTTTACAGGGCTTGTTTGTTTGTTTTTTGAGACAAAATCTCATCTATCCCAAACTGGCCTCAAATTTGTTCTGTAGCCCTGACCTTCTGAACCTCCTGCCTACAGGCCTGTGCTGCCATGCTCTACTTTGCAGTGCTGGGTGGGGCTCAAACCCAAGGACTCATGTATGCTAGGCAAACACAGTATGAACTGCCATGTTCCCAGCCTCCAGAGTTCTTTACATATTCTGAATATAAGAATTCTGTACTGACAAATAACAAAGTAGTTTATAATTCAATATAAAAATGAGAAAAAAAAAAAAGAATTCTGTAAGGCTGGGTGGTGGTGGCGCACGGCTTTAATTCCAGCACTTGGGAGGCAGAGGATCTGCCAGTCTGGTCTACAAAGCAAGTTCCAGGACAGTTAAGATTGTTACACAGAGAAACCCTGTTTTGAAAAAAAAAAAGAATTCTGCTTAGGAACACATCAGGTGGATTTTTGACTGAAGGCATGCCCACCACCACCTGGCTGATGTCTTTCTTTTTATTAAAGTCTTTGATTTTGTTCTTACCTCACAGTTTTATGCTGGCAGCACATACAGTATGCAGAGTTTACAGTTACACATTTCCTATTTGGGGGGTTATTTTAGGTGGTACTTTCTTTACATCTTCAGTATTTAACTGTTACAGATAGTATACATAAATACAATGGATGGATATTCTATCTGAAGATCTTGCTAAACACATTAGTATAGTTCTAGTAACTTTCCTCCAGATCCTCCAGGACTTCCTTTGTAACTATGTCATTTGGAAAAAGTGATATTCTCATGTCTTCGTCCTTGCTTCAAATACATACTTTCCCCCTTCCCCATCAATAACCCTGGCCTTGAATAAATGCTGAACAAAGAGCAGTCAGTCACCTTTATATCGCTGAAGGGAAAACTGAAGGCTGAGACTCTGTTCCTGTTGTCTCTACTTACACAGCAGGGTTGGTCCTTGGTGTAAGTGAGTAATTCCTAGCAAAGGCCTCTGTGGGAAAGACAAGGTCTTGTGGGAACAGGCACAGCAGAGCAGGTCCCAGTCAAGCTGTCCCAGCTGGGAGGAAAGTGGCCTGCCAGACACACTAAGTGTTCTGCTCTGCTGAGAAGTCACCAACGGCTGGTGCAGGCTTGCTAGCCTAACTATATCACAGATGGGCCACCCTGTATATTTTGGTCATTTCTACAGAGCCCAGACAGAATTGCAGGGTAGTACTGGAAGATTCCTAAAAAGTGGAACCACGAACTCCAATGATACAGCTTGTGAAAGCTCTAAGTTTGACTCCCATAAATAACAACTAAGCTGGGAATTATAGCAATGTGGTTAGGGGCACAGGAAACGTTGCACATATCCAGTTGGTATCTGTATTTTCATGACCCTGGGTGGATGTATTCTATTCTGTGGGAAGGAAGAGGTCCAAGTATCAACTTCCTGATCCCAAGTTCTCTGCATTCTGGTGGGCTACCCAGAAGTACATACAGCCTGCACTCCCAGCCAAGTTGACTGCAGGTCTGATGGTACATGTGCAGAATGCCTGCTTCTGTCCAGCCTCAGACACAGCCTCGAAAGGGCAGTTCCACTCTCCTACTTGGCAGCCCTTAGGGAAGGATGATGATGACACTCTGCTCAGGGACAGTACTCACAGTTGTAGCCTCATGCTCCAGCTCTAGCCCCCCTTCCACAGAGCGCCTGGAGAATGAGGACACAGTCTTCACGCTCACGCTGCTATTCTGCAGGGCCTACCCACATCACTGTCATACTGTGGCACCCAAGAAAGGAAGAAATTCATGTTTTTAAGTCATATTCCTCTTGAGGCTGAGGTGTCAGTGGCTCTGATGTACAGCAAAGAGAGAGACCATGCAGGGTGTCCAGGGGTGCTAATATGCCTGAGCAAGACTCAAACCTGCTGAGTTTTCCCACTGGGAGTGCAAATAGGACTCCAGGCCTTGCACATGCTAGATAAGGGCCCTATTACTGAGAATATCCAAGCCCCATGAACATTCTTTTGTTGCAAGTGGAAGGAATACGGTTATCCTGAAACTTGACTACACAATGTGTACCTTAGAGCACCACCTAGGGGCGAAGAGTTTTGTTTCTTTTTGATTTTTCAAGACAGGGCTTCTCTACAGAGAACCTGCAGAGAACCTGTCCTGGAACTCTCTGTAGACCAGGCTGGCCTGGAACTCACAGAAATCTGCCTGCCTCTGCCTCCCGAGTATTGGGATTAAAGGTGTGTACAACCACTGCCTGGTTGATGAAGTGTTTTATTTTAACACTAAGGGCATCCTTAAAACATCAATGACTATAAGCAAGGACTATTTATTTCCCTACTTTCCATATTCTATCATAATACAAGGAGGAAGAACTCAAATGCCCATGTGAATTTCATGTTTAGGTCTTATTCTTAAGAGGTGAGGACAAGTCTGAAGCTGCCAAGTTGATTTGTAAACAATCAGCAATGCTGAGATTCAAGTTTATTTGTAAATACTACCTTACAGTGAGAAATAGACAATATGACCCGTGTGTGTACATGTGTTGTGTGTGTGCATATGTGGTGTGTGTGTGTGTGTGTGTGTGTGTGTGTGTGTATGGGGTGTATGAGGTGTGTGTGTGTATGTGGTATGTGTGTATCTGGGGTATGTGTGGTGTGTGTGTCTGGGGTGTGTGTGTGGTGTGTGCATGTGTGTGCCCATGTGTATGGGTGTGTGTGACTGCACATGTGCAGTCATAGGGGGCTTTCACAGATGCCTACTGTGCCCACAGTCAGCTATGTAAGTGTGGCCACTGCTGCTGTGTCATGTACAACAAGCTCTTGAGAGTCCTCATCACTGCTTGGCCAAGGGGTGGCTGCCTCACCTGGGTCCAGACACATGAACTTGCAGCATTCCTTAGGGTCCTTGCGGTATTGCTGACATCCCTGGGGCCGCTCACACAGGGCAGCAACGCACATCTCAGGCTCTCCTCGATGGCAGGTACAGCTCAAGCATGGGTCATCTCCCTTGGGAGTGAAGTAGAACCCTTCATCCACCACATTGTCTTTAATATCAACACATGTCTGACCTGCAAGGGGCACACAGGCACAGATGTATGTGTTACCAGCAGCACTGAGCCTTGATTGATTACCACTCCCTGCATCTTTGGCAACAGGGCAAATGGGCAGCTGGTCAGCTCTTTTGGGCAAGTCCTCCCCATACGGCAAACTAAGACTCTGAAGCAGTTACCACACTCCGTCTAGACAAAACACAACTGTCAAGCCAAATGAAGCCCACCAACTCAGAACAGGAATGCTAAAATGCAGATGTTATGGATATCAACTATTAGAAAAATGGAATGTGTTTATGAATCTCTAGGTACTGCTTGGCAAGACGGTCCCCTGAAACTGAGACATATGTAGTAAACTCCACAGAAGTAACCTAGGGGACTTGAACAGGGCAAAAAGCTACAACTTGCCCCTTAAGCAGATATGACAGATGCATGGAGAAGGGATGGGTATGAGGTAAGGGAACTGGAAAAGGAAGCTTGTTCTACTCTCCAGATGGCATGAAGGTATCAAGAAAGAAATTCTGGAAATCTTTTAGCTCTCCTCAGTTAGGACTGGGATCACCCACATGGCCACTGTTGTTCAGGGGGGAAGAAACAGAATATTCTGTGCTACAACAATGAGAAACAAGGAAAAAAAGAAACAGAACCTTTAGAGAACTACAGGATATCATTAAGTATCCCAAAACGGTTAAGCATCAACACAGGCTTGGCCACCTAAGCAGTAACCAGCCAGGGCAGCTGGAAACTAGCCAATGATTGACAGTGTGATGGCTATCTTGTTTGTCAATTTGAATGTACCAATTATTTGAAGCTGGAAGACTCACCCTATATCTGGCAGCCTGAATAAAAGGACATGGAAGAAGGAAACACTTGTCCTTACTCTCCTTCAGGGTTGCTACATAGACTGACCCCAGGTGCTGTCTAGGAATCCTCCAAGACTCCAGCGAGAGGACTGCCTTTTGGACTAAACAGAGGGGATTCTCGGCCTTCTCAGGGTTAGAAAGCCACTGCTGAACTATTCAGACAGTATCCTTAAGCCAGTTCTAACAAATGCTCTTTCATATATGTGTTAATTCTACCAGTTCTGCTCCCTTAAAGAACTCTGGCTAACACAGCTAACTATAAGAAAACACAAAACATAAGGGCAATATGCTCCTCACACAACTAGCCAAGTAGTCTGCCCTTTGTCAGACACTGAATCGTGCTCTCAGAAGCTTCAAGTACCCTAAAGATGCCGGGCTGGAGCCAGCCCCAGGGCAGAATAGAGACACTGGTAAAGTCACTTCCTAGAGACTCAGGGCCCCGAGGGCTGATGCACAATCAGAACAGCAGCCCTGTCACCAGTAAGCTACAAGCTGTCACAGCTGACTGTCACTGGGGTGTTCTGTCAGGCAGTCTCTGAGGCAGCTCAAAGGCAGACCAAATACGGAAGATAGAGCAGAAAGAACAGGAAGGCTGCAGCATGTTAAGATAGCTTAGTCCTGTCTTCCTGTGGGATGAAGGATGTTCTGTACCAAGCTGCAAGCACCCATGTCTACTGCCATACTGAATGAAAAATAAATGAAGAAACACCAGATATGGCACAGACGAAAGAACCACCCCACAGAGACCACAAATGTCAATGGCCCATACAGTAACAGTTCTAATGGCAAAGGCAGGCCACACGCAAGATCAGATGGTATCTTACTACTCATAAAAGAAAGCATTTAGTGGGAGATTTGCTTACAGTTTCAGAGGCTTAGTCCATTATCATCATGGCGGGAAGCATGATGGCAGGCATGGTGCTGGAACAGTAGCTGAGAGCTATGAGAGAGAGAGAGAGACAGAGAGAGAGACAGAGAGAGAGAGAGAGACAGAGAGAGAGAGACAGAGAGAGAGACAGAGAGAGAGACAGAGAGACAGAGAGAGAGACAGAGAGACAGACAGAGAGAGAGAGACAGAGACAGAGAGAGAGACAGAGACAGAGAGAGACAGAGAGACAGAGAGAGAGACAGAGACAGAGAGAGAGACAGAGACAGAGAGAGACAGAGAGACAGAGAGAGAGACAGAGACAGAGAGAGACAGAGAGACAGAGAGACAGAGACAGACAGACAGACACACACACACACACACTTGGGCTTTTGAAACCTTAAAGCCCACCCTAGAGACATACCTCCTAATTCTTCTAATCTGACTACGTAGCGCCACTCCCTGGCGACCAAGCATTCAAATATGAGTCTATGGGGGCCATTCTTATTCAAACCATCACAGATGGAAAAGTTAGTCAAGAAATGGAAAGACCAAGCAGGAATCCTAGAAATGCAAGGCACAGACATAAAGAATAAAGCAAATAGCCCCTCAACAGGCTCGTAAGTATATCTGACATAAGGAGGATAAGGTTGATTCAGACTCAAGGACAGAAATGAGACCAAGGGACATGGAAGTCAGGTGCAGTGTGTGATTCTGGACTGGGTTCCAGACTGGAAAAAAAATCAATTATAAAAGGCCATCATTGAAACCACTAACAAAACTACAATGTACCGTTGAAGATGGTATGGTATTACTGTCATGTGAAATATCCTGAAGTGAAAAATGTACTATTTATACAACAGTATGTCCTTAGTAAATACACTGCATTGCTATGAGTCCATAGCAACTCTAATTTTGAACAGGTATAGAACTGGTGAGACAAGTACCATAAAGGGAATGGGGAAGTACATTACATTGTCCTTGTAATTTTTCCCTAAGTGAAATTATATCTAATGTTATCCAAGGTTACCCTTGCTTTCCCTCACAGTGCAGATGGTCGGTCCTTTAAGGTTATCTTCAACACCTACAGAATTTAAGAGCGGTATGGGTCTGCTTCCCAATATACTCTATGAAATGAATATAAATGCTGACACAAAATCGAGCCAGTCTACTTGTCTGGGCAATGAAAGTGGTAGCTGCTGACCCACCCAGCTGCTCTCTCTTGCTATTGCTTCGGCTTCCCAGCTCCCCTACCCCCCAGGGTGGCCTGTCTGTAGATGGTCAGAGAGCTCTCAAGCTTTGGCCTCGGCCAACACAGCAGATGGTGGCAGCAGGCACAGGATACACAACAGCAGGGAAAGCTGGGAACAGCCACAGTTCACTGTCTCTTCCGTGCTGCTGCTGAGGAGGCAGCAAAAGTAGGTGATCAAAACTCAAAGGAGGGTGATGAAGTGATTTAAAAACCCACACATGCAATAAAGTGGCCACCCTGTCATGTTACAGCTAAAGACTTCGGTCTGATAGCAAGGGCTATGTGATCCTTAACCACTTCTTGTGTTTTTGTTAAATCTTCTCTGAGGACTCCAGGGAAAAGAATATACTGCTGCACTAACAGCCGAGTCCTTTCCTACTCCAAGCTTATGCAGGAAGTTCTCATTTTAGCTACATTCTACGACTCTAGACAAGTAGAATGAGCACTGACGGGAACTGCATTAGAGTGGAGAAGGGGCCATCCACAACACTGCAGAGGTGGAAGGTATGTTAATGAGCAGCTGTGTTAAACACATTCTAATCACACGACAAGATTACATATTTCATTCAGCAACTACCAAGAGATGGAGAAAAATTCATGCCAACTGCTATGGCAGTCAAAAAGTACTCCAGCCACCACCCAGACCTGGTGAGAGAACTAACTACTGTGATGCAGACCGTTTGAATTAGACAGGACGATGCAGTGAACCTCATTTAGAAAAAAAGAGGAGGGTCAGCCTGTGGTGGCACACACCTTTAATCCCAACACTCCAGACACAGAAGTAGGCAGATCTCTGTGAGATTGAGGCCAGTCTGGTTTACAGACTGAGTCCCAGACAGGCTCTAAAGCTAATAAGAAACCCTGTCTCAAACAAACAAAACAAACATAGAGGAAGTCAGTGAAAGAAATGCACCCTGGACCTAAAATTGGAGCCAAAAGGCTAAAAAGAACCAGAGAAAGAAACACACTTTGGCTCTGAAACCAGAGCCAAATCTGACCCTAACCCTGTGCAGAAAACTAACCAATCTTCGAGCAGAGCTCTAGCCAATCTGAGCTCAGCACTAAAATCCGACCAATCCCCACCCTGGAAGCCCTATATAAACCCTTTGTCTGTTCAGCTTGTGGCTGTGCACTACCTGGCTGCCCTCTGCCAGGAGAGGACAGTCACTCTCCTGGATTCTTCCCTCCCAATAAACCCCTTGGATGAGCTTTGGGTGAAGATCTTCTTTTGTGGCAGCTCTTTGTGGCAGCAGCGGAGCAAAGGAGACCCTGGAGAGAGCAGAGCCAGCAGGGCTGTAACAAACACTTTTGGCGGGTAGCAACTTCGCCCAAGAAACCTCCTGCCGAGCAAAACTGCTACACTGGGCGAACATCCCCAGCTGGAAGACCCTGTCCTGCCAAAGCGGAGCTGATTCCCTCAGGAAAGGCTGTAAGCTGCTATGCTTACTGCAGCCTGTGGTAGTTCTTGGCTCCTGAGCTCCAGGATACCTTTCCACCTGAGCTGTGTAACACTCAGTATTCTGTGACTCCCGAGTGCCAGAATAACTGACCCATCCTGATCCAGCCGAAATGCCTACAACATTTATTTACTTGTGTGTGTGTGTGTGTGTGTGTGTGTGTGTGTGTGAGATGGTGCATGTGTGCTCATCAAAAGACAACATGAGGGAGGTTCTCTCCTCACACCAGCTGGGTCCTGGGCATGGAACGCAGTGTCAGGCAAGCACCTTCACCTGCTGAGTCATCTCATGGGTCTTGGGGAAATTTGTTAGCACCAATGGATTCACAGGTTGTAGAAAGCTAATTTTATTTGCATTTTATGATATCTAAATTATGAAGAAAATTTGCAAAAATAAACTTAAAACTGAATTACATTTAAAAAACAGAAATATGAGCCAAGGAGAGTACAGAAAAGGAATGTACCAGGCCAGGCTCACCTCTTAAGAGTTGAAAAAAAAAAAAAGTAAGTATCAACAAGTGAAATTCAGCAACGTGAGATACACAAAACCCACGAGGCTAAACAACAAATATGATGGTGAGAGCTACTGGGGAGGTTGAACAGTCACTGGAGCCCACGTGTTGAAGATGAGAATGGACAACACAGTGAAAACCTGAATCAAAAAAGAAGGCCTAACCAAAAAATGAGCAAAGTGATAAAATTAAAGAGGAAAAGCCTACATTAATTTTCAAAAACAGAAAAAAAACTCTCTAGTAAAATTCAAAAGGCCAATTAATATAAGACAGAAGAAAACAAAATCTAGGACTACTATTTTCTTAACTGTTTTCTCTCAAAATTCCTATTCTCTCATACTTATTGCTACCTTTCCCTGTATGCTTAACCTATTAAACTTTCTGTGTTGATATTAATGTTTAAGTCTTCCACAGTGAACAAAAAATTCCCTAACAGCAATCTTTGAACTCTTCGGAAAGATGGAGTCCCACTTCATTGATTCCACTTGATTCAACTTGGTGTTTTTGAACTAATAAACACCACCCTAAGACCAGTTTGGGACCACAAAGCTCGAGACAACTCCAGACTAGCTAGCTGAAACAGTGCACCTTCTTATTCCACCCTGGCCAGAGCTCCAGATAAGAACTTCAGTCAAGCATCTCCCGCCTCGCAGAAACTAGTTACAAATGTTATAGCAAGTCCTCTCCAGACTTTCCTTGCTTTATTTATTTTCCTACAGGGTCCCATGGAGTCATGTTGCGCCACTTCAGCAGGAAGTAATCCTAAGAAAACAATGTACCCTTTCCCTACAGTTGACATTAAGGATATTTGTTCTTTTTTCTTTTCTCTCATCACTAAAAAAGGGATAATTATCACCTGCTTAGGATTGTTTTAAGTTGTATAGGGTGGAAGGTGATGTTCAGACTCTCTTTTAGGTAATTTTAAGGGCATGGATGGGAAACGTATGGTTAGAATGGGATATAGATAGATTAATATATCTTCTTGTGAACTAATTTTAGCAACTGTTAGCTATAAATTGTTAGATACTCATATGTTGACAATATAGGGTCTTCTTTCTGTTTACGATGTTTTGCACACAAATACAAAACTATCTTGATGTATATACATTTTGTATATTGTTACAATTTAGGATATTTTATCATATTGCACTTTACAGTTCTACCTATAGTCAAGACATTTCAATTCTATCTCTGTTACTGAGAAGTATGTATGTATGTATATAGTTACACTTTTGAAGTCATTGTCCTTGCTAAATTATTTTGGAAAGTTTTAGCCATTGAGCAACTATGTTTCTGAGAATTACAGATTATACTTACCCATGTTTCTTATACCTATGAGATTAGTCAGATATAGATATTTAATCTTCAAACATTTCAAAGATCTGTAGAATATGGCATTTAAATGTTTTAATATTAGTGCTCCGTTGACATGAGACATAATTGCTCCTGACAGCACCGAGCTATTCCCGAGAGTATGTTGGGCACCTATGACACTCCTTCTGGAGTCCATTCTCTCCTCTGCTTCTGGCCTCTTGGGCAAAGAATTACCCTCACCTCCACTGCTGTCCTACTGTGCTTGCAGGAGATACATTTAGAGACCACTGAACCCTGACAAGTCAGGGTAAGACTGCCTTTCAACCTCCCTGCTTCTGTGTTGGTCAGTTAGATACTTCAGGCCTTAGCCAAAGTTGGTTGCCCATACACTGCTGGGAGACTCTGGGTGACTGTCCAGGTAGCCTGCTGTTTCTGTCTTCACTTGCATCTTTTGGAAATTGCTTGCCTGCACTTCCAACCTACCGTTATCTTCCTTCTCAGGTCTTTGATGAGGTTGAAGATTAGACTGTTACAATTATTGTCCTCTCTTCCTAAATAAAATATTAGGTATAAGACTTTCCGTTTAGGACAACTTCATAGTAACCTTTACCCTAGGACTGGATATGTAGTTCATACAATTGCTCTACGTTGCTTCACTGGTGATAGGTCTTAACTTGTGTATGTTTTTACCTTTCCTTCTAGAGCATACTTGATATTGGCTATCATTGCATACAGTTTTCTATCAAGCCTAAATCTTCTTTAGACTAAAAGGGGAATTGTAGTGATATTCACCTCCGCACCTGTAGCACTGACCACGCCCTTTTGGGCATGGTCACAGGTGCAGATGTGACTGATTAAAAGGAATAGGATTGGGGCTCAGAAGCCCGTTCAGGTCACGGAGAGCATCAGGATGGCAGGGTCTGCATCCTTGGAACTGGAACGCTGCAACAGTCACTTGTTTTCTGTGAAAGTTCCTTTTCCCCAAATAAACTCCACTTCACTTATACTGAGTCTAAGTGAATCCTGATTTCCATGCCTATAGGCATGAATGAATATTCCTGGAAAAGTAGGAACAGAAACGCAATTCCTTTACTCCCAAGGATACACTTTAAAACCCTGTAGAAAGCATAAAGCTTGATGCTGACACACTAAACAGGGCACGCTTAGTATTCCTAATCAACATTGTACTGGAGATCTCAGCAAGAAGAGCTCAAGAAATCTGGGTGCAAGGTTTCAAAGTTCCAAAACTGTCCATGAGATAACTAAGAGGATCTCATACTAAAAGAACTAATAAGAGAAACAAAAAACTCTAAAATTTGTGTAGAAGAGAAAAAGCAATAGCCAGAGAGAGAGAAAAACACATTCCAGATATTGAGGCCCAGTCTAACCTGTTCCCTGGCAGTATGATGCTGACACAAACTGACAGGAACAGGCCTGACACTTGCAAGGCTGACCTGTGACACAGCAGGGGAAGAGTATACATCAGCAAAGGAGAGCTGTTGGCACACCTCACTGCAACCATTACATCAGCAGATCAAGACCAATCTTCCTCCTTACCCTTCCTAACCTAAGGATGGGCTGGGGGTGGGGGTGGGGGTGGGGTGTCCCACCTTGGCTTGGTGTGTCTACCCTATGAGGGATATAAAATGTGGGTGGATGCATTGGCAGAGGGCTTGGGAGACTCCTGATCCCATATACTGGGGAAGAGAATTCACAAAGATCAGACAGAGCCAAGGGGATAGATATCCAGCTGCAAAGTTACTAAGACCCCGGGGGTTGCAGAGCTGCTGTAGGATTGGCAAATCCTGAGATCACTGCTCCTGCCCAATCTTTGAGGAACACTGAAGTCAATAAAGCAGAAACTGTGGTCAGGGGGTCAAGAACACCTACAGCTGCCCAGGCCGCAGAGCTAGAGGCCAGCTGAGTGGAGGCACTTGAGAGCACCACAGGGTCAGAGCACACTGGAGGCTGACTGCCAGCACTCACTTCTTTTACACAGAAATGAAGACTTCTCAGAGCAGCTCTCAGCATGCCAGCTATGGAGGTCATGATGCCTCAGCGTAGGGAAGT
The DNA here is from genome assembly GCF_017639785.1 of Mesocricetus auratus. Lineage (NCBI taxonomy): Eukaryota > Metazoa > Chordata > Mammalia > Rodentia > Cricetidae > Mesocricetus > Mesocricetus auratus. Next base: position 73,285,730 of record NW_024429192.1, read on the forward strand.
GGAAACATTGGAGCTGGGCGCAGAACACATTGTCACTCTCAGACATGTCGGAGGCGAAGATGGGATCTGGAGGCAGAAACACTTCTGAGGAGCCTGTGGAGAATAAAGGTGAGAATAGACATGTCCAACCTTTAGCAGATTGTCACACACAGTCGTCAAGGGGTTCCTGGTGGCAACTGGACACCAACCATAGGGTTGGAGGACTGCCAAGAGCTAAAGGCTGCTGCAGCTCCAGAGAACATTCCAGAAACACACAGGGCCTGCCTGGTAGGCAGTACGATGGCCCAGGGTGCCCTCATTGCAACCCATTTCCATGTGCCGTGTCCCCTGGCCTTGCAAATCAAGTAACCACTGGGTGGAGGCAGGCAGAAAGGGAGACTCCAGCAACGTCTTGAGTCAGGGTGGTTCCATTTCACACTCAACAAATGAGGATACTTACCTTTGAATGCTACTTCCCAGCGACCTTCTAAGGAATGGTTCCGCCCAGTGATGACATACTGATAACCAACCCACAGCCTGCAGGACAGAGAGAAACCTCAGTACTGGGGCGAAAGAGCCCCTGACAACTACCTATGTATATACGGATGCATTTAGTGGAAATGAGGACACTTATCATCTGTCAATCTTTTTTTTGTGCCAAGAGCAAGGCAAGCACTTTACTCCTGCACCATTACTTATTTTGGGATATACTTGTATTGAGCTTTGACCCTACTTGCTTAACCTCCTAAGTAAGTAGCTGGAATTACAGGCAGTGCCACTACACCCAGTGTATCACTCATGTATGCTGGGAAGTCTCTGCCACTGAGTTATACCTTCAGTCCTGTGTATGTGGTTTCAAGGTTATACTGACCTCTAAAAAAGTAAAATTCTAAAGTGAATCTGTTGCGGAATATTCCTTTTTACTGTGTGAAGATGTGTCACTGTGATTGGCTTAATAAAAAGCTAAATGGCCAATAGCTAAGCAGGAGGTATAGGTGGGACTTCTGGGCAGAGAGCTCTGGGAATAAGAAAGGAGGAGTTGCTAGCAGGACTCAGAGCGAACAGACATGCAGGAGGAGAGGTAAGAGCCACGAGTCACGTGGCAACATGTAGATGAACAGAAATAGGTTAAGTTATAAGAGCTAGTGGGCAAGCCTAAGCTATAGGCTGAGCTTTCATAATTAATACTAAGTCTCCATGTTGTTTTTCGTGAGCTGGTGCCCAAAGAAAATCCATTTATATGAATCATTAAAGTTTTCCTCGCATAGGGGATATCTAAAGTCTATCATTTCACTCAGGGTAGGGTCCAGGCACTTCCCTAAGAGTCCAGGCAGAGAAAGCAACCCTCCCTGTGCTATGGACACACGATGTCTGTTAGCATTTGAGGGATAAACACTGATCCACTGTGGAAGGAATTAGCAATAGGGTGGGAGGATGGGGGGATGGTGGGGGGGTGCAGGAGGAGGGGAGGGAGAGGGAACTGGGATTGACATGTAAAACAAGCTATTTAAAATTAAAATTAAATAAAAAGTTTTCCTCGCAATTTTAAAACAATCCATTTTCTAAATAAACTCATAGGTCAGAAAGTTTTACATCTGGTACCCGTGCCAAGCCTGTTCTTTTTAGCTGATGCTGTATAACTTTTACATTCAAAGCCAGGATGCACTGGATATACTGTCATGGAATCGCAATTCTGAGTATGTAGAACTGTGAACATACACTACCACATTCACTGCTTTCTGCTTAGGCAGCCTGTTTCAAGCCTGCAGCACATTCCCAATCTGTGCCACCAAACCCTGAGGCACCTGCACATGGACCTGACAGTTCTGTGCCCTCTCACCCCGCCTGAGCTCTCCAGTTCCCATCCTAGAGATGCACTCCTGCAGATCTGATACCACCTGAAGCACATGTCACTCCAGCCCTGATAAAAACTGCTGCGAGCAGAGCAGGTTATGCACACGTGTGACCACAATGGAAGACAGGGTGTTCCCCAGCAAGGCCCAGGGAAAAGGAGTTATCTGTCTGACACTGCAGCTGCAGACAAGGAACAGCACGGTCTGTCACACATGACATAACTGTAGCTTATCTTGAAATGGCTCTCTGGCCACTGGCCTTAGGTCAGCATGCTCCCCTGGTAGAATGGAGCTGTGCCATTGTTAGGAGGCAGCAGGTGACTGGCAGTGAGCACTGGCCATATTTTGTGCTTCCTTCTAGAGAAGAGGAGACATATGGCTGCCATTTCCAACTTCCACCCCTACAGCACAAATAGGGCACAGGGTGTTGCGTCTAGAGGTGGCACACTGAGAACTCTGGCACATTCCTGTTCCCTAAACAAAAGTCCCACAAATACCAAGCCTTTAAGTTGGCTGCTACTTTTCTGCTTCGTCTAGATGAGCAGGGCCTGGAGTTCAGGAGGCAGGTTCTATGCAGACTGCCTAAGCTAGGGCTGGCTCATGCCCCTGAGCTCATCAACAGTCACATGTACAAGCACTTGGTAGCCCGAGGTGTCTGAGAAAGACTGAGCAGGGCCACAGGCAGCACCCAGCAGAGCTGACAGGCTCACCTATCAGAAGGCACTCCCAGCCCCCTGTGCGCCCCTGTTATGCCCAGAGCCCCACTGAGCAGCACCCTGGGATTCAGGCTAGCATAACCTGGCCGCAGTCACCAAGCGCAGCTGTATCCACAGAGGGAACCAATGAAAGAGGCTGGTCCATGATCCTACAAAGCAGCAATGGGCCAGCAATTGGAGAGCTTCTCTCACAAGCTCTCCAATTTCATCTTGATGCCAAACCAAGTCTCTGAATCTCTACCTGCTTCTACTGATGGGGACTGCCTTCCCCAAAGGGGGGTTGCCAGTGAGTGCTAGCAGTGAACAGAATCTGAACCCTGGGACTCACTTGCGCTGGTCTTTCCAGCCGAAGCTCCGCTCTGGCTGGTCCCATTCCTGGGCCAGGACGAAGCGCAGCTCCTGGTCAGTGGAGAAAGTGGCAAGCGAGCCATTCACACGCTGGCAGGTCTGTGCAGCGTCCCAGTAGTTCTCTCCACTGAGGTAGACCCGGTAGCAGCTGGCTGTGCCTTCATAGTGGTGCCACCCGGTCGGGCATTTCCCTAGGAAGCATGAAGAACGGAAGGGGAGTTGTCCCCCAAATTAGGACCCTGGCTTCAAAAGTGAAATTACAAGTGCTGCACTGACAACTGACACACCTCAGAATCACCTTGGAGATCTAGAGCTTGAGATGATTAATAGGTTCAAAGCAGAGTTCCCCAAACAGCAATGCTGGGGACAATGTCCTAAACAGAAACCTAGAGGTGAATCTCATTACCGGGAACCACTCTTAATCCTCCCCCAAAGGCCAACTGCCCCAGGCAAGGGCACCTATCCAATCAATACAGTCTGTGTCAGCTCAAGGATCCCCATCCTGACAGTTAGAAAATCTGCTTGCCTTTCCTTCATTTTCTTCTCATCTCTGCCCCCTGAGAGAGAGAGAGAGAGAGAGAGAGAGAGAGAGAGAGAGAGAGAGAGAGAGAGAGAGAGAGGGAGGGAGGAGAGGGAGAGAGAGGGAGAGAGAGAGGGAGAGAGAGAGAGGGAGAGAGAGAGAGGAGGGGGAGAGAGACAGAGAGAGAGAGAGAGAGAGAGAGAGAGAGAGAGAGAGAGAGAGAGAGAGAGAGAGAGAGAGAGAGAGAAAGAGAGAGAGAGAGGAGGGGGAGAGAGAGAGAGGAGGGGGAGAGAAAGAGAGAGAAAGAGAGGGGGGGAGAGTGCTTGTGAGCCTTGGCAGGTGGATGCCAATAAGTCTTCCTATCCAGAGTGGCCTAGGTCAGCAGTTCCTCCGCAGCTTCACTTAGAGCCATAAGCTTCCAGCCCTGAGACAGATCACACTGGCACAAATGCTCAGGTTCTTCTAAAAAGCACAATCCAACCTAGGGTACACATGTATTCAGGGCCCTCGCAACTTTACATGCTTCTTCAATCTCCTTAGTAGTTAACAACAGTTAACTGAGACAATTTCTCTAACACAGTTCATTCTCTGCTTTTATCTGGTTAACAAAGCAGAAAATTAGTCTCAGTGAGGCCCTAGGAGTGAACAAAACACCAGGACTGGCTGTTTCTGGCCTCTGCTGCCAGCAAGTCCACTGTTTCCTCTTTTCTGTTCACACAGGTATTTTCATAATTCTAATTTCAGAGGGTCCAACCTGCCTCTCACAGATGAGGACAGGAAGCACAGTTTTGCCACAGCTAGTGAGGCTGAGGTAGTCAGAGTCCGTCCCCAGGACACCTCCAGCATCTTTTCATGCCTGGATGGTCCGTGCACCCCTCAGGCACGGGAAGTGCTGACACTTTATACCTTAGTGGTCTGCTCCACAGCTTTAGAGCACTCATTTAAATGTTAGCATGTGATGCTCTTCTTGGCTGTCAACTTGAGAGCACCTGGATTCACTAGAACCCAAGTGGCTGGATGACCTGTGAGGGCTTTCTTTCTTAAGTCATCTGAGGTAAGCCACCTTTAAGCCACTCTCTGCCTGCCTGTCCTAGCTCTTGCTGACAAGTCCATTCCTTCCCAGGCATTACAGCTTACTTCTTCGGTATTTGGGTATATACAGCTGAGACATCCATTCTCGTGGACTGAACAACTACTGGATTCTTGGACCTTCCATTGGTAAACAGCCATTGCTGGACTAGCTGGACCACAGCCTGTAAGCTATTCTAATAAACCCCCTTTCTTGATGGGCAGTGGTGGCACACACCTCTAATCCCAGCACTTGGCAGGCAGAGGCAGATGGATATCTGTGAATTAGAGGCCAGTCTGGTCTACAGAGTGAGTTCCAGGACAGGTTTCAAAAAAAAAAAAACCAGAAAACCTTTCCCTCTCTAGACTCATTCTATCAGTTCTGTTCTTATTTGGAGACACTCTATTTATGTAGCTCTGGCTGTCCTGAAAGTCTCTAAGTAGACTAGGCTGGCCTTGAACTCACAGAGATCTGCCTGCCTCTGCCTCTGCCTCTGCCTCCTGAGTGCTGGGACTAAGGGTTTGCACCATCACCACCTGGCTATAGTACCTCTTACACTCTTAGCTATGTCAGTTGTCAAAAGATGTTATTTTAAAATGTACCTATGTGCCTTGAAACTGGCAAAATTTATTAGGGGTTTATGCTCATGTTTTTATTTTCATCTATGTATATGGGCTGCTTCCATGTGTCTGTGTGCCATGTGCATGCAGTGTACCATGTATAGGCCAGAAGAGGGCGCCAGAACCCCTGGGTTGTGAGCCACCATGTGAGTGCGGCTAATAAAACCCACAGCCCTGGGATGAACAGCAGGTGCTCTTAACTGCTGAGCCATCTCACCAGTCCGATCCTCACATTTAGATTTAAAGTATGAGTGAGTGACTTATAAATGAAGCCACATATCGCAAAGACAGCAAGCTGGATAGCAGTACCCGCTCACTGCCCAGGCCTCAGATAAGCACAGTTGAGTGCAAGGGATGTGGGGCCTCCTGGAAGAGACAATATGGCTCAGCATACACAGGACATATTCCCTGAGGGTAAGGAGACAGCATTTATTTCAAGTTTCTTACACGAACTCAGATGCCTAGTTACACGTTTTCCATCTTCACTCAGACCAAGAACTATGACTCCATCCATGCAAGGGCGGGAATGGAACTGTGAGGCGTGCTGGACTCTGGAAAGAGGTTGACTTTCCAGGGCTCTTCACTGCACTGACTGTGCTGGACTCAGGCAGTCACTGGTGATGGTCAGCACAGGCTGCAGGCAGAGGCTGAGTGTGCAAAGTGCCCGAGTCACCTTTCATGTTGAAGTTTTGGATTAGGAGTTAACACAGAAAGCAGACGCCTGTGCCCCTCAGAAGCACATTAACACCAGTCCTTCTGCGCCAAGTCTGGCTGTTCTTATACATAAGAGGGTATCATCACCTCAGCATGGCTGTGCAGGGTGGGGTATTTTAAACTGTGTTTTACTTTTCTTCAGAAGTACTGTCATGGATTATCCATTGACTAAGCAATAAAAGAGGGAGACTGCTTCTGTGCTGTAGCTATGCACTCTCACATACAGCCTCATTCACGTTCCCCCAACGTCTTCCAGGGCTGCTTTAGTAAACCTATCTCCCCAGCAGCGGCCTGAAGAGAGCCAGGGCTAACTAAGTGAGGCTGCAAACTTAAGGCAGGCTACCAAACATGTTAGTGGGCATGCCTTAGGGCAGGTCTGCAACTTACTGCTGAAGCGGACAGGCTGAGCCATGTTCACTGTGTGGAAGTGTGTGGGATCACCTCCTCTGGTCCGCCCCTGCCGCAGGTCCAAGGTCTCCTTCCCATGGTAAGGACGGGCTTCTCCAGTCACTTCTGAAAGCAAAAGAAGTATGCTGTGAACACATTAGCAGCATCCAGGACACAACCTTGCCGTTTGCCAGCACCAAGTCCAACGGCAGCTCAGTGCTGGAAAGGCCTGGTTGGGGTATGGCATCAGGATTTTCTTTGGATGTCTAAAAACTATCATTAGTCACATCAAATAGGATAAGCATATTTCTTGACAAGTATACCTTTTATTTTATTGCTATGAAATAGAGTCGTGTCCTTTTGCAAGCACTCCTAGTCAGCCATTCCTGCTTTACAATGGCTGGCAGTGCCAGCTCTATGGGAATTCCGGTGAGAGAGCTCTTCCTAAGGCCTGGGCTGCCCTCTCCAGCCTCACTGGCCTGGAAACATTCTGTGTGCAGGAGAAACCCACCACACACAGTCTTCTACTACACTGTCATGGCCTGTGCCAACTGGCTGTCCACTTACCTGCAGTTCCCGAGGCTGTTAGGCTACCAGGCTAGCGGCTCGGGATACAACACGCCTGGCATGGGTCCCGGTGTGCAACAGGTCTCCATGGGTGGCTGAGTATGGATTGGAGGCTAAAGCTAGGAGGCCCATTCTAGTTTTACACAGAAAGACCTAACAACTTGCAGATCATCCCTCCCACCCAGATCTTTGGGAGTCATTCAACCCCTGTGAGACACTTTTTCTCCCACCTCACAAGGCAAGCAAGAGTGGACTAAAGGAAGTGAGGTGACTGGCCCTAGGTCACTGAGCAGTAAACAACGAGAGCCAACATGCCACCTGGGCCACCACCTCCCACTCTACCTGCATCGGGACAAGGTGAAACAGGACAAACAGTAGTATACTTGGTATACATGGCTGCTGTCAGGCTTGCCTGAGATAGAAGATGTGACAAGGGATGGCCTCCTACGCACTGTTCCTTGACTCTACAGTTAATCCACTTGACTGAAGTTTCTCTAGATACCCGAATCTGTAATACCCTGGGCCTAAGCTTATTTTTACCTATTTGATTCTCTCCTCTCATTAGGAAACAATATTTAACATGAAATATTTAAAGTGTTCAAGTTTAAAAGTTAAAATGTATCTATCAACTATTACTACATGAAGGCTCTCTGTAAGTATTTTGTTTTTCCTACACAAATCCTTAAAAATCTGCGACCAAGTGAGTTGTAGCATACAGTGTGCATGGGACCCTGAACTACCTTCATGCAGATGGAGGAAGATGGAGACAGCAAAGCAGAGAAGGGGGCAGGGTGTCCAGGTACTCTTCTATTGCCCTGATGCGTTGTTTTTTAACTAAGTCTTTATCATTCTATCTTATCAATAGAGACTCGGGAGCCAGATGCTGGGGTGAAAACTTGCTAGAGGCAGAGAAAGCACCCAGCTGCTTCTTCCTCCATCACTGTCCCAGAGAAAGAACTTTCCTGTTTGGAGGAGTCTCAAGTACCCCTCCCTTCTACTTCTTCTGCATCTCTCCGGACTTCCTCTTACTCTCTGATTATTTCCTGTCAGCTGGCTGCCTGCTCCACCTCTTGACATAAGGTTGGCTTTATTTAATCCTGTCTACAGTATTCAAGCAGAAATCTCTTGGATTAAAAGGCGTGTGCTACGGCTGAGCCACACCACAGCTAGAAGCAGGGTTTTCCAGTAAATAATGCAATCTTGGGTTCACAGTGTGATCAAATATCCTGCAACAGTGACCAAGACAACTAATAGATCATCACAGTGGGGAGCATGGCAGTACGCAGGTATGACATTGGAGCAGTAGGTGAGAGCTCATATTTTGAGGTACAAACTGGAAACAAAGAGAAAAAGTTAACTGGAAATGGGGTGGCACACCTCCTCCGAGGCCACACCTCCTTATTCTTCCAAATAGTCCCACCCAATGGGGACCAAGTATTCAAATGCCTGAGCCGTATGGGGGAGATCTCATTCAAACTACAACAGAGGGGAAAATGGGGAGGAGGAGACACAAGGGAGAAAGAAGACAGTCTGACTGTCATAGGACTCTGGTCACTTGAGCACCTGTGTTGACCTGCAGCATTTCTTCTGTAGATGTCTCTTTATTGCACAGGTTTTAAGTCATGAACCTAGGAGCAACAGGGAGACAAATCTGAACTTGGACCTTGTAGGACTGTGTTTGTGCAGTCATTCTCTATTGGGCTTTATATTATACATATGAGTACAACCCGGAAAACAAGTTTTGGTTGATGTTTTAAAAGCATCACAGCCTTAAAATGCTGGTAGACCCGAGACAGATGACAGCCTCTGGTGTGCTCTCCAGAGAGATAGTCTGGGTCTGGCTGGGCCAGAGCTGAATCAATTTAAAGAACTTGGAAGTACCACTTGGTACCATCAGTACCACTAGGGATTCTGTATTTTCAATGGCTTTGGGGCTTTAGTAAGCAAACATTACTTAACTTGTCAATAGCTGGCTCTACTAGGATTCCAGGTATGCATTAATGTTGGTGTGCTCCATCAGCTTGGACAGCACATTTACACCCTAATGCTCTCCTGCGCACGTTTGTGTAGGAAAGTCAGGGTGGTGGCTTTAAGGGGCTCTTTGTATTAACTTGGGCCTTCTGTATTGCTGCTTTTGATATACTTTCTTTGTTCTATCTAGCTAGTGTTTAACTGGATAGAATGTGGGGAGTTTCTATTTTGATTCTAACTTTTGTACTTGGATAGATCTCACCTTCCCTAGTGTTAGTATCCAGGCATCTGTACTGGCCTGTCCTTGGGGTTCTGACAGGATACGCCCTCAGCTGTAGCTACTAAGACACCACCTGTGCATTCACTATGTTCCCTTCTAAAAGGGCCCTGCCCACCTCCCATCCTTCTCTCTCCTTCTCTGTTCACTCTCTCTCCCTCTTTTCCTCTTTCCTTTCTCCTGCTGCTCCTGTCTCCAGAGGCCAGTCCCCCCCTTCCCTTTTCCTAATAAAAAAATATCCCTCTGCTTGAACCCTGTCTCATGGCATTTTTTTCTTTTTTGTGCACTGCTTTTCTTAAATTATAACACCCAGACATGGGAAATTTTCTGCTGTTTGTACTAAAAATAATTTATATGCTTTTGGCACGGCATTCTTTTCCTTCTATGCCTACAATTTGTACACATGGCTTCCTCACAGTGTTCCCTGTATATTCCATTCGTATGTGTTTAAGATTTTACTGATATTCTTGAATGATGCACCAATTCTACCTTGTCTTCAAGCCCTGGTGTTCTGCCCTGTCTGTGGCCCATTCTACCAATGAGGTTTTCCAATGTGTTTGTCATCTGACTTACCAAACTTTTCAGTATTTCAGTTTCCCTCTTCCCTCCCCCACTCCTCATTTTTTTGAGACAGAGTTTCTCTGTGTAGCCCTGGCTGTCCTGGAGTTCACTCTGTAGATCAGGCTGGCCTCTATCTCAGGGATTTGCCTGCCTCTGCCTTCCAAGTGCTGCCGCCGCCACCACCAGTTTCTTTTTCAATATTGTTCTTTGTTAATTCTATTTTCATTCTGCATTGACTTCTTTATCTCATTCATCTGTGTTCTCCTTAAAATTTACTTCTCTTTTCTTTTTTCCTTTTAATTACTTGACCCTTCCCCCACTTTTGTTTCTTGAAAAGTTTTCATCATACTTTTGAATTTTTAGAAATTTATCTAAGTCACTATCACTAGAGGAGCTTATCCAGGGATTGTATGTACATTTTAGATGAGACAAGTCACGGAAGTCATGTTACTCGTGTTTTCCTTTTAGGGTTGGTGTGTGTGTGCACACGTGCGTGTAGGTCAGAGGACAACCTTCAGGGTTCAGCTCTTTTGCCAGGGGCTGAATTCAGGTTGTCAGGTTTGTGGCACACACTTTTTACTTGCTGAGCCATCTTGTGAGCCTTACTGCTACTTGTGCTTGGGGACTGCGATCTGTATTGGAAATTTTTATTTTATTTTGGTCACCTTTCTCCAGCAAAGAATAGGTGGTAAGTAGGAGTTGAAACAATTGTTAGTCTGGTGTTTGGAGTGTGAGGCTTCACCCACATCCCTCCCCATTTTAGATGATGCACTGCAGCATCAGTCAACATCAGGGGTAAATCCTCTATGAAAACAATCAACTACAAGAAAAAAAATAATCCGCATACAAAATCCCAAATCAAACAACAAAAATCAGCCAAACAAATACCAATAAATGATAATAATAATAATAATATTATAATAATAATAATAAAAAACCAAGCAAGAACTCCCTCCCAAATAATCACCCGTTAAAGGCTAGTCACTTTTGGGACACTGTTATATTGTGTGTAATAATATGTCACTATGGTGGCCAGTACTGGAATATAAAAGTAGGAGGGGACAAACGGAAGGGGAAACTACGGGGTTAAAAAGGGGACAGGGAAGAGGAAGTTTCAGCAAAGGGTAGACTGAGATGAGGGAGGTGAAATTACACTCTCAGATGACAGCCCCATCTCAGCAAGCAAGACACAGAGACCCTGTGATCCAGACAGACTGTTCTTTCTGGTAAAAGTCAAGAGAAAGGAGAAAGGGAGAGGAGGACAGAGAGAGGGGAAGGGAGGGAGAGGAGAGAGAGAGAGAGAGAGAGAGAGAGAGAGAGAGAGAGAGAGAGAGAGAAAGAGAGAGAGAGAGAGAGAACGCTCTGAGTGAGAATGCTGGGCACATTCTATGGACACTTCTGTGTATACTTTGAGTCTATGGACACTTCTGTGTATACTTTGAATCTATGGACACTTCTGTGTATACTTTGAGTCTATGGACACTTCTGTGTATACTTTGAGTCTATGGACACTTCTGTGTATACTTTGAATCTATGGACACTTCTGTGTATACTCTGGTTCTCACCAGGTGAGGGCTGTGCAGATCTGATTTTAAACTTTTCTTCCTCACGGTCTCACAGGATTCTCCCTGACAGGTTTTATCCTGTAGTCCATGACACCTGGCTTGTCACAGCACAGCTCTTCTGCTCTGCAGGCGGACAGAGCAGATGCTTCTCCAGCTAGTCACCTGACTGTAGCTTTCTCCAGTGTCTGTGAAGCACCTATCTGTGACTCTTCTGGGAGCTGACTTCAGCTTGTCCCACATTATTCCCAGAGATAACAGGACTGTGCCTGAGTGTCACCTGTTTTCATGCTGGGAGGAAAAAGCTTTCACTGTTTGGGATAGTCTCACTGGGTAATACGGGTGGTCTTGCTCCCTAAATACTGAGATACAGGTATGAGTGGCCACACTGGATCTGGGATTTCTGTTTTGTTAGTTTCCCAGGAGGCAGAAGTCCATGCTAGGAAAGCATGCTGCCTCTAAGCAACAGTTTCAACCCTGCCCTACCTTCTTGTTGGTTTTAGGTCTCTGTCCAAATTTTCCTTTAGTTCCTGTATTTCTTATATAACATGAAAACTGGAAGGGGAAGAGAGGGCCAAGACAGCTGTGGGTAAGAAGGATGAGACTGCCGAAGAATTTTTAAAAAATCTTAAAAAAAAATCTCTGAGCTGGGCAGTGGTGGTGCACACCTTTACTCCCAGCACTTGGGAGGCAGAGACAGGTGGATCTCTGTGAGTCTGAGGCCAATCTGGACTACAGAGTGGGTTCCAGGACAGTCAGGGCTGTTACACTGAGAAACCCTGTCTCAGAAAAAAACAAACAAACAAACAAAAAAAACAGGTCTCTGTTTCTACAGCTCTGTTTCTACAGGGACAGACCCTTTCTCTGTAAAAGCATCCCTCTTTCCTAGCCTTTGAAGACCTGCTCTATGCTGGAGAAGATAACTACTTAGCAGGGCTAATGTGAGATGAAGTTTTTAAGGTCTCAGATCTCCCTGGGCATGCATCTTGCCACAACTTATGTGTAAGCCTTTTCTGGGTTCCAAATGTACTGCCTTTAAATGTATTCTTCCTTTCCAAAGACTCTGGAGGACAGTGGTTCTAACCTTGCCAAAGCGTCAATTCTTTAATACAGTTTTTCATGCTGTGGTGACCCCCAACCATGAAACTATTTTCATTACTAATATGAATCTTAATGTAAATAATTTGAAGATAGAGGTTTGTCAAACGGGTCATGACCCACATTTCAAAACCCTCATTGGTTGAGAACAGATACCCTAGGGTCATAGGATACTGCATCTCTTGCTCAATTTCCTCCCTCCCTCCCTCCCTCCCTCCTTCCCTCCCTCCCTCCCTCCCTCCCTCCCTCCCTCCCTCCCTCCCTCCCTCCCTCCCTCCCTCCTTCCCTTCCCCTTTCTGGTTTATTTATTTATTTATTTACTATGTATGCACCAGATCTCATTGTAGATGGTTTTCAGCCACCATGCGGTTGCTGAGAATTGAACTTAGGGCTTCTGGAAGAACAGTCACTGCTCTTAGCCTCTGAGCCATCTCTCCAGCGCCCTCTCGCTCAGTTGCTTGCATCATATATGTCTGTAGTTTTTAAGATCACTGTACTCCATTGTTCATAACATCTTTCCATCTGCTACTTTACATCATCAGAAGTTAGTCAGGGGAAACAGACATCAGTTTTTCAGGCAGCCCCATATAGTCAGGGATACAAGGCTGGAGGTGGCGACTGGGAACAAAGAGGAGTAAATAGCAACAAAAACAATGCTGAGCTGTCATAGTGGTGTTCTGGAGGCAGAAACAGGTGAGCTCTGTGAGTTTTGGACTACCCTGGCCCACATAGCCCATTCCCTGACTACACAGAGACCTTGTCTTAACACTCTCATACCCACAACCACAACCTAGTGCAAAACTTCCTACTTTTTGAATATAGCTTTTTTTTTATTTTTAGAGATATGTCAGGGTGGTTGGAAATATGTAGCCAAGGCTGGCCTTGAACTTCAATCCTCTTGCTTATGTCTTCTGAGTGTTAGGACTTCAGGCAAGTACAACCACATCTAGTTCATACAATACTGAGATCAAATAAGGCCTCTACCAACTCAGCTATACCTCTAGTCCTTTAGCATTTTGTTTTGTTTTTGAGACAAGGACTTGCTGTGTAGTCCACAATAGCTTCAAATTAGCAACCCTGCCTTAGCTTGCCAAGAGCTGAGACTGGGGGCATACACTACCCCAACAGCTGAACATGGCTTTTTCTTTATTAGGTGCTTGTTTAGTACTTATAGACTTCTGAGGCTCTCCCAGAGCTGCTACGGAATTCCTTTGTCCACTCTCCAGTTGTTTTGGAACGTTTCTGCGACAGAGTGAAGACCTGGAATTTCCTAGACTGTCATTTTGTTAAGTCAGAATATATTGAATAAAGGTCCCTTTTATCCTTGAATTAATAAGACAATAGCAAGTGGTAACCTCCACCGCGGGATGCTGTGTGTTGTGGTCTTTTCTAAGCACCATATAGCCATGTAGTCTGTTATCTAACCTTGCCAACAATCCCAGGAGCCAGTAGTATTCTATTCCCCATTTTACAGATGACATGTGTCTAAGAGACCAGGGACAGTAAGCAGTATAGACAGGGTGCTGAACTCAACCCTGAATTTAACTACTGTTTCACACCTGTGGTGAGCTAGGTAATCCCGTTCTGACTCTCCTGGCTCAGAAAGGTGTGTCAAATTTGTGAAACATCCAGAGAACTGGGAAACACCAACTATTTTTCGTGGTTAAGGGAAAGATGGATAAGCCATAAATCGTGAGCATCTGAATGAGTTCCATGCTGGGAGTCTTTTCCTATGGCTATTCCTATCCTATCTGTGCAACACACCTGTGTATCACCAGAAAAGACTTCTGATCTCTTCTTGGGATACAGGCTGGTGGAAAGCATCCAGACAGTTACCTGAGACAATTTTCTCAATTTCATTTTCAACCTCCCTGACTTCCCTGTGGTGTTCAGGGGCTTCAATGCTAACAGAGATGATGCAAACACTCTTTAACAAGTAAACAGAGCAGATGGATCTCAGCATGCAGTCATGTCCCAGGAGCAGCCCCAGATACTGTTCATCCTTGGTTTGCATTGTGGCTGTTACATGGTGCTTGTTTTATACTTCCCTCACATCTTTATTTCAAATAGTCCTTTCAAGTGCCTACGCCACAAGCACTCACTGGACAGCACAGGACTAGAAAATAAGCCTATCATCTTTTGGTGGGAGGAGTCAATTGTGCAGAGTAGAGAGGAGGAAGTGTGCGTTGCTGAGAATCTCACCAGTCCCATTTCATTTCTCTGCCAGAACCTGTCAACTCTCAACTTTCAGGACATTTCTACTTGCTCACTTTTCAGCAGGGCCATGCTGTAGCCGGTCTGTTAGGCTAAGTCAGTTCTCATTCTGCTCCTACATGCCTATAGTTCCAACATGTGGAGCTAAGACAGGAGGCTATGGTGAGCCTAGGAGTTTGAAACATAACAACATAACAACAACAAAAGGCCACACCAGCTTTCTAAAGAGGAGAGGCTACAAGCATCACAATGAAATACAGGGCTGAACTCACAATACCTGAGCCTTCTGGTCTGCCACTAAGCCATGATTTTTGTGTACCGATATGCTCTATTCAGCTTACTCCTATGTTAACTCATGGAACAATCCACATCTATAATCCATATCTACACTGTGATGCTTGAAGTTTTCTGCCAATTTGTTTTCGTCTACTGACATAAATGTTGATACTTATACCTAATGTTCATTCTCTGTCATTGGCACAACACATTTAACCATGTAATCACATACATTTGGGTTGTGTCCCAAGATGTTAGTAGAAAAATGCTCAAAGAATTTCTCCCAAATTCTTCCAAATAAGAATCCTACATCACAGAATATGAGGATGGTCTGATTTGCAAGACAATACCTGTTTCCTAAAGCAGATAGATCAATTTACCCACTGTGCCCACACCTTGGCAGTATCCCATTCTTTCCAACATTTAGTTTAGCAGACATCTTAATTTCTGCCATTCTTAGGTGTATTAACAGCACCTTACAGTCTTTAAAGTACTAAAAACTTACATAGCTCTACGTTTAATCATTGTTACTGGTAACTGTTCTAAGAAATAGCTATGCCTTAGGAACCACCCACTGGTCTTTTTGGCACTGACACTCACTGGGACCTGGGGCTTGCTGATTTGGCTAGGCTGGCCAGTGAGACCTAGGGACCTGCCTATCTCTGATCCCTACAAGTGCTGCTGTTACAACTGCAACCCACAATGCCTAGCTTTGGATGTGGTGCTGGGATCAAACTCAGCTTCTCAAGCACAGCAAGGGCTTTACCAGCTAAGCCATCCCCCTGGCTTCCATTTCTCCATTTTACAGCTGATCTTTGCCATTTTTTACTAGTGTCTTTCAATAAAGGGAAGATCTTATTTTTAACTAAGCAAAGCCAGCTGTTTTGCTCTTGGGTTTTTTGTTTTGTTTTTTTGAGACAGGGTTTCTCTGTGTAGCTCTGGCTGTCCTAGAACTCACTCTGTAGATCAGGCTAGCCTTGAACTCAGAGATCTACCTGTCTCTGTCTCATGAGTACTGAGAGTAAAGGTGTGTGCTGCTGCCACCTAGCTAAAAATAGTTGTTTTTCAAAGGAGATTTTAAACTCCTTATCAAAATGATATTCACTTAGACTGTCTTTAATTTTTTTTCTTTACTTTAAAGCTTCATTTTCTGTGTTATGAGTTAGGGATCTAATTTCATTTTCTTTCCAACTGTCACAGCCATGTGTTATACAATTCTGCCTCTACCATTTATCATGTGTCTTAGATCTGTCAGTGTCCAGTAGATTCTGTCTTGCAGGCCATTTGGTGTCTCCCTAAACCAACTCTGAAGTAAATGTTGCTTTCTGTAGGCACTGTTCATTATACCTTCTTCAGAGTGATCTTAGAAAAGTCCTCCTCACATCTCAGAATTGATGTCACATGCCGACAAAACCTTCTGGAGGAACAGCATTGTTACTTCAGAGAATCAAAATCCCACAGCTATGCAGAGTAGGTGTCAAATGGACACCTCTACCTTCTGTTTCACCTCTGCAGCCAACCCTGACTCCCGCCTGCAGGAGACTGAGGGTAACATTGATGGCACTCCACTCTTTTTTTTTTTTTTTTAAAGAAAGCCATTAAAAGAGCCAATGGGTTTTTTTTTCTGATTGGAAAGGAACAAACAAAATCTTTTTTTATTTATGGCATAATTTTATAAGGAATTCAATGTTTTAGTTCAAGATACACATATTGTTAAAACTTAAGGCCTAATCAAGAAGGATTTACATTCCTTTCAGAAGACGGCCTAACTCTTAGAAAGAGGAAGACTGGGCAATGGCAATGATTTCAGTGACACCTTTTATGCTTTCTTAAAAGAAAAATAATAGAAAAAACAAAAAGCTAGTAAGGAAATCTCTGAGTACACAGATCACAGGAAGCCTTTTAACTTATCCTATTTGCTATGTGGCAAAGTGGTCAGTAATTTTATGTCTTAGCCTGCCTGGTCCATTTTTTTTCTTTTTTCTTTATTTAAATTAGAAACATGCATACTTCAAATGTCAATCCCAGCTCCCCCCCTTGTCCCTCCACCAGCCCCACCCCCACCCCGATGGTGCTCTTAAGACAGCTGGTAGCCATAGCAAATACTGTGTCCCACATGATGTTCTCACATGAGCCAAAGGATATACTAAAGGCGGCTGGTGGGGCATTCCAAGTACTATGGCTTCAGCCTTCCAGCTTCCGAAACACAAGAAAAGCCCATAAAGGACACACTGCACCAAGTATGCTGTCCACTTCTGCTCAAGTTGTGGCACGTTATCTATCCATAACACCAGCACTTGGAAGACAGAATGGACTGGATACAATCTTGAATTCTAGGCCAGCTTGGGCTAGATGGTGAGAATTTGTCTCCAACACACAAAACTGAAATTCCCACCTCCCTGCTACTGAAAGGACTGTTATTATTTTATTTCCATAGCTTTCTATCTTTACACTCTTTTCAGACATGCTTTGGAGGGTGGGGGCAACGAAACAATCTAGTGTGGACAATTCTAGAAAACATAAGGCCACATGCAAAAGTGGCTCCAATATATACAGAGCATGTGGATTGCCTCATTCCACTTCCTCCCTGTGGGAGGCCATGGCAGAAACAGGTCAACCTACACACTCACCTGGACAGTCAGCTTCATCACTCTTATCCTCACACGTTGGCCAGCCGTCACACTGCCAGGGGAGGGGTATGCACTGGATGGCACCACTGTGACATGCAAACTGCCCAGGGTTGCACCGAAGCTCTATGGAACAAAAGGGCAATAGGTTGTTGAGGAAGTGGTACGGAAGCAGAAACCCAGGACAGAACTCTGTTCACACCATGGTACCCTTAGGAAAAGTCCTTCAGAAGCTGAGTGGCTGCCCATAGCCAGCTTCCTCACAGGGGATCTGAACACACGTTCCCAAAGGAGAGGATGGAGAGTGGTTACAATCCTGCATCAGAGCACAGCACCTCTTCCCTTCCAGGAACATTAAATGGTATGCCAACACAAGGAAGGACAGAGCCATCTTAAGCCACGGGACTCTTGGAATACTTTTCTAAGAAGATGGGACTTGAGCAGGGTTTCCTAGGAAGGTGACGCTTTGATAAGTTGCGTGACGTAACAGTAACTACATTCCGGGAAAATAAGGGCTTACAAGAAGGCATGTCAAGATGACTGTGTGAACAGATGGGAGTCACTCAAGTAACTAGAAAACCAGACTTCGGAAGCTACAGGGTAATAGATTTCTGACGCTTATCTGGCATGCTGCAGGCAGCTAGAGGTAAGGTAGTAGTGAGATGATGTGTTTGAATAAGGTAAAGTTGGCAGTGGTTTCTGTCAGCAAAACAAGCCACCAACCTGTATCTACAGTCAAGTACCAAATTCTTCCCTTCTTGTTGATTTTTCCTTTACTTCTGCTCCCTCACCCCCACGTGACTTTTTTTTTGCAGTAAAAAGCTTATTTGAATATAATTTCTTAAACAATCATTTTAGTTTACATACCAATCCCAGTTCCCTCCTCTTCCCCCCATCCCACCCCCATCCACTCCACAAAGGGTGAGATTTCCCATGGGGATTCCATAAAGTCTGTCACATCACATTGAGGCAGGATCAAGGCCCTCCACAGTGTATCTAGGTTGAGCAAGGTATCCCTCAAAGGGAATGGGCTCCAAAAAGTCAGTTTATGCACTAGGGATAAATCCTGGTCCCACTGCCAGTGACCCCAATAAGCTGCCCAAGCCACACAACAGTCACCCACATTAAAGGGTCTAGTTCAATCCTATGCAGGTTTCCCAGCTGTCAGTCCAGAGTCAGTGAGCTCCCACTAGCTTTGGTCAGCTGTTCCTGCAGGTTTCCCCATCGTGGTCTTGACCCCTTTACTCATATTATCACTTCTCCCTCTCTACAACTGGATTTCAGGAGCTCAGTCCAGTGCTTAGCTGTGAATCTCTGTTTCTGCTTCCATCAGTTACTGGATGAAGGTTTTATGATGACAATTAAGGTAATCAATCTGATTATAGGGGAAGGCCAGTTCAGGAACCCTCTCCACTATTGCTTAAAGTCTTAGTTGGGGTCATCCTTGTGGATTCCTGGGAATTTCCCTAGTGCGAAGTTTTCTCAGTAACTCCATAATGGCTCCCTCTATCAAGATATCTCTTTTCTTCCTCTCCTTCTCTGTCCTTCCCCCAACTCAAGCATCCTGTTCCATGTTCTCCTTCCCCTCCCCACATGCTCCCAATGTACTCAGGAGATTTTGTCTATTTCCCCTTTCAAGGGGATCAATGTATGTTTCTCTTACAATCCTCCTTGTTACCTAGCTTCTCTGGGGTTGTAGACTGTGGGCTGGTAATCCTTTGCTTTATGTCTACTATCCACTTAGGAGTGTTTGTCTTTCTGGGTCTGGGTTACCTCACTCAGGATGTTTTTTTTTCCCCCTAGTTCCATCCATTTGCCTGCAGATTTCAAGATGTAACTGTTTTTGACCGCTGAATAGTACTCCATTGAGTAAATGTATCACATTTTCTTTATCCATTCTTCGGTTGAGGGGCATCTAGGTTGTTTCCAGGTTCTGGCTATTACAAATAATGCTGCTATGAACATAGTTGAGCAAACGTCCTTGTGGTGCAACCTTTAGGTATATGCTTAAGAGTAGTATTGTTGGGCCTCAAGGTAGATTGATTTCCAATTTTCTGAGAAACTTCCATATTGCATACTTATTTCCTTTTTTAAAAAATTTTATTTATTTTTACTGCAGGTGCATTAGTGTTTTTGCCTGCATGTATGTCTGTATGAGGGTGTGAGATCCCCTGGAACTGGAGTCACAGACTGTTGTGAGATGTCATGTGGGTGTTGGCGGTTGAACCTGGGTCCTCTGGAAGAACAGCCAGTGCTCTTAACTGCTGAGCTATCTCCCCGGCCTGCCATACTGACTTCCAAAGTGGCTGTACAAGTTTGCACTCCCACCAACAGTGGAGGAGTGAGTGTTCCTCTTTCTCCACATCCTCTCCAGCATAAGCTGTCGTCTGTGTTTTTGATTTTAGCCATTCACAGGAGTAAGATGGTATCTCAGAGTTGTTTTGATTTGCATTTCCCTGATGGATAAGGATGTTGAGCAATTCCTTGAATGTCTTTCAGACATTTGAGATTCCTCTATTGATAATTCACTGTTTAGTTCTATACCCCATTTTTAAATTGGATTATTTGGTATATTGATGCCTAGTTTCTTAAGTTCTTTGTGTAGTCTAGAAATCAGCCCTCTGTCAGATGATGGGGTTGATGAAGATCTTTTCTATTCTGTAGGCTGCTGTTTTGTCTTGTTGACCATGTCCTTTCAGAAACTTCTCAGTTTCAAGAGGTCCCATTTATTAATTGTTGCTTTCAGTGTCTGTGCTACTGGTGTTATAATTAGGAAATGTTCTCCTGTGCCCATGCACTCAAGGGTACTTCCCACTTTCTCTTTTATGGTGTTAATTGTGGCTGGATTTATGTTGAGGTCTTTGATCCATTTAGACTTGAGTTTTGTGCATGGGGATAGATATGGATCTACTTGCATTCTTCTACATGTGGACATCCAGTTATGTCAGCACCATTTGTTGAATATGCTTTCTTTTTTACATTATAAAATTTTAGCTTCTTTGTCAAAATTCAGGTATTTGCAGGTATATGGATTAATATCAGGGTCTTCAATTTGATTCCATTGGTCCACCTGTCTGTTTTTAAGTCAATACCAAGCTGTTTTCATTACTGTAGCTATATAATAGAGTATGAAGTCAGGTATGGTGATGCCTCCTTTACTGTTGTATAAGGATTGTTTTGGCTATCCTGGGTTTTGTGTTTTTCCATATGAAGTTAAATATTGTTCTTTTGGGGTTTGTGAAGAATTGTGCTGGGATTTTTATGGGTAATGCACTGAATCTGTGGATTGCCTTTGGTAAGATTGCCATTTTTACTAATGTTAATCCTACCTATCCAAGAATATGGGAGATCTTTCCATTTCCTGTTATCTTTTTCAAAGACTTAAAGTTCTTGTCATACAGGTCTTTCACTTGTCTAACCCCAAGATAGTTTATGTTGTTTGTGGCTTATTGTAAAAGGTGATGTTTCTCTGATTTCTTTCTTGGCCATTTATGTCTGTATATAGGAGGGCTACTGATTTTTTTAAGTTAATCTTGTATCTTGCTACATTACTGAAGGTGTTAATCAGCTGTAGGAGTTCCCTGATAGAATTTTTGGGGCCACTTATATATACTGTTGTATCATCAGCAAATAGCAAAAGTTTAACTTCTTTTCCGATTTGTATCTCCTTGATCTCCTTTTGTTCACATTCAGGAGGAATCACATCTGATTTGGAATCTAAGATATTCCTGGGCAATCAGGATGTGGCAGGTCTCAAAACTGAACTGCAGTGTGCACAGCTTCCAGTCAGTCATGATATAACAATACATGAACGACATGCTAGCACACCACACTGCTGAACCATGGTGCTTGGCAGGCTAGGTGCATTAACTGTACCTTCCAACTATGGTATTTTTAAGTCACCATAGCTTTACTGGCACATAACCAATCAGAAGTCAAGGAGTATCTATGTTGCCATAAGCTAATTATATACACAGATATACACAGTGTAGAAGGAAGAATGTAGTATATTGTCCATGTCCACTTTCTGCTCTTTTCACAGAATTTACCACAGAGTAGGTAAATTACAAACAACAGTTTAGGAACAGTTGAGGCAAGATGCTGGATAGAAGAAATGAAAATCCATGTGCTTATTTTAAAGGCAGGTTCTCTTTATAGTGCTTGTCTCATATTATAGTAAAAAGGGTAATATTAAACATAACTATCTGGAAGCATCTATTTCCAATCCAAAGCATGGTTTTATCTTTTGTTTGGAGGCTGAGGCAGGGCTGAATCCAGAGCCAGCCTGAGCTACACAGTAAGACTGTCTCAATAAAAAATAAATAAACTGAAAAAAGACAACGAAGGGAAAATAAAACAGTGATAAATCTAACAAAAGATGTTTAAATCTTGTTGGTGAAAATAAAAAAATATGGCTGAAAGACACATTTAAAAGACCTAAACTTATGGGGAAATGTACAATATCCATGGATTAGAAAATTCAAATGCTACCAACAATATTCCACCAGGCCTGACTACAGAAGCTGTCAAACTGACTCTAAAATTTGTGGAAATGCAAAGAACTGAGAGCAGTGAAAACATTCCAGGATCTAACAGAAAATCACAATGACCATTACAGTATGGCAGAAACATAAAGACAGGCCAGAATAGGTATCAAGGGGGGTATCATAAAACCCAATGGTGACATGCCTTTAATCCCTCTCGTGGGAAGCAGAGGCCGGTGGATCTCTGTGAGCTAAAGGCTATTTCAACAAGAAGACATGGGATGACTGGCTATCCATAAAGAAAGCACTGTGCTATGTTACACCAGAAAAAGTAACTCAAACCATAACAGGTCTAGATGTAAGCGTAAAGCTCCGAACTATCAAAATCTGATCAGGAACCATGGGAAATTTTTGTAACTTTAGTTCAGGCAAAGATTGTGAAGATGTATGTTGAGTCACAAAAAAGATAAACTGGACTTCATTAAATTTTGTAACTTTTTCTTTCTTTTGTGACAGGGTCTCACTGTGTAGCCTTGGTTTGGAACTTGCTATGTAGAACAGTCTGGCCTTGAACTCACAGAGATCTGTCTGTCTATCTCTGCTTCTGCCTCCAGTACTGAGATTAAAAGTGTGCCAGAAGCTGATTTTGATGTGGCTCAGCTTACTACTCTATCAGAGGACAGAGTTCAGTGCCTAGCACTCGTATCAGGAAGCTGAAAAAGATCTGCAACTGTAGCTGCAAGAAGCTCATGACCCTTGCTGGCCTCCAGGGCACAAACACACAGACAGACAGACAGCCTCTCCTCTCTCTCCCTCTCTCCCTCTCTCCCTCCCTCCCTCCCTCCCTCTCTGCTCTTCCAGAGGACTTTAGTTTGATATCCAGAAACCACAAGGTGGCTCACAACTATCTGTAACTGTCCCAGAGAAATTGATACCTCCACAATGCCCTGCAGGAACTCTTTCTTAAGGAATCAAGTTGAGGAATGAAAAGGCTGGGGTTGGGGATGGGTGTTGGAAAGACCTAAGTGATGAAGAGTGCTTGCTGCTCTTTCAGAGGACCTGGCAGTGGTTTCCAGTACCTACACCAGAGAGTTCACAACTGCCTGCAACTTTAACTCCAGGGTCAATGATTCACACCAACACAGAAACAAATAATAATAATTGTAAAACTTTTAAAAGCCAGATGAATCTCAATTACACCAAGTGAAAGCAGTCAGTGCGTACTCAAGAGACTTTCTGAATTTCTTAAAAATACACACTCAATCTATAACTACAGAAAGCAGGTCAGAAATGAGAGGGCATTGGGAGAGACTACAAAGAGCACAGGAGAACATCTGTGGTGATAACTGGTATGCTTGCTATCTTGGCTGCGGTGGGAGAAGACAATCATAGGAGCTTATTGGCCAGGCAGTCTAGTAGAAATGGCAAATTCCAGCAAGACATCTGCAAAACTAAGGCTGAGAACTGACTCAGGGAGACATTCTCAAGCCAGCTCTGGCCTCCCTCCACATGCTCCCATATGGACAAGTGCACCCACACACCTGTTCACAATGTATAGACCACACATCAAAACTCTTTCTCTCTCCCCCTCTCTCTTTGTAGGGCCTCCTAGGCAGTATCCTGTGCCAAGACAAAGCTGAATGATCTCCTTTCTAGTCACTAGCTAGCTGTCAGAAACTCACTGAAGCAGACAACAAACGTAAGCTTCACACTTTCTGTGAGACTCATGTCTCGTGTGTGTTATATAACTCAGTTATAGAACACCTTCCCCATGACCTACAGCAGAGTGCCCTGCTGTTGAGTAAGGAGCACTCTTGTTCTAGACCAGGAGACCTTGAGAGAAGAAAGCACAGGTCTATTCACAGATGCGCTGTGGACGCCAATCTGAGAGTTCTCAATTTGGTTAATGTTTAGAAAAAGTAGAAAAGGAGATTCCTGGACTGCCACACTGCTGTGCTCACGGCTGGGGCCCAAGAGCCAGTGGAACCTGAAAGCCCTTTCCACCTCTGTAAAGAGCCTGGTTTTCCCCCAGCGCTGTCAGGAAGCCCTTATGCAAAGCTGGTGAGGAGTCCAGGACCAACAGCACCCAATATTCATGTCTTGTTACTCCACGTGTTCTGCAACAGAAATGCAAACACCCTGCTCTGAAAGAAACAAAGCACTAAGAAAACCGAGGAGGGAGCTGAAGAATATGCTAACTTTTTGGCCAAGAGAATGAAGAAAGCCAAAGAGAAACAAAGACTGTCAAGAGACAGGCTGTCTTCCCTGAGAGCTTCTACTTCTTTTATTGAAGAATTACTTTATTTCTAATTCTGTGTACGTCTGTTTACCTGTGTGTGGGTATGTAAATATGATCTAAATAACCCAGAAGCCCAGAGGTATCGGGTCACCTGGAACTGGCATTATAGGTAATTGTGAGTTGCCTGATGTGGGTACTGGGAATTGAACTCAGGTCCTTTGCAAGAGCAGTACATATTCCTCAGCTCCGAGCTCTCTCTCCAGCCGGTGAGAATCTACATATAAGTCTGAGTGCAGTGAAAGATAAGTCTTGAGGAGTAACTAGTCAGTGTAATGAAGTACATCTTTAATCCTAGCACTTGGGAGGCAGAAGCAAGCACATTTCTGTCAGTGCTGCTTGATCTACATAATGAGTTCCAGTGTATCTAGAGGTACAGAAAACAATAACAAAAGAACAACAAATAAGTTATCAGACCCTGGGGGGATGGATGACTTGTCAACTCTTACATTTTAAATATGTGTAGATTATTAAGTAACTGTACAATAATATAAGGCTATTTTAAAAACTGCTATGAACTATGGTGATATGTTATTTATGAGTTAATAAAACCACTGAAGATCAAAATGCAAAGCTAGCCATAGCCAGGCAGTGGTGATATACACCTTTAATCCCAGCAGCCATACTAGCTACCACATAGGCCAGAGGATCTCTGTTAGTTCAAGGCCATGCTGAGCTACAGAAAATTGATCCAGTCTAAAAGAGAAACAGCTCACACAAAGGTGATCTCAGCACTTGGGGCTCCATGCCTTTAATCTCAGGTCTAGAGAGGTATATAAGATAGGAGTGGGGAATTCAGTATTCAGTCTCAGAGATTTATTTTCCAGCCACGCTGAGGACAGGGCAGCCCTTTTAGCCTGAGGTAGAGGTAAGAGCTAGTGGCTGGTTACTTTGCTCTTCTGATCTTCAGTCTGAACCCCATAAGTCCCTGGGTTTATATTATTCATGTTACAATGAAACAGATTTCAGTTTACATAATCAGGAACACGTTCCAAGGAGAAAGATACTGCCCATGAGGTAAAAGTCCAGCCACTGATCTTGTGAGGTCAGTCACGATTAATCACTTCCTCTATGGCTGCTTCCTCGCCTGGACAAGCCAGGCTTGGCTCCAGGGCAGGAATCAGGCTTTAAGTACTGTCCCAGGGCGACACACTACCAAAGCCTATTTATCTAATGAGGATCTAACAGTGGGGATGGTCTCTTTCCGCCTCAAGTCTGCATCCCTAAGCTATTCCAGGTCTTCCAGTTTAGTTAAAAACTAATCTCTAAACTATAATGAGAAAAAGAAAGACAAAAAAACCAAACCAAAACAAAAAACAAGGAACATTTTTAACAGTATTTACTCTATAGAAAAAAGCCACAGTGCTGTCCAAAGTACAGCCATACCTTTTTTTTTTTTTAAGTCACCATGCAGCAAGGCAGTGGTGGCACATTCCTTTAATCCCAGCACTTGGGCGGCAGAGGCAGTGGATCTATGAGTTTGAGGCCAGCCTGGTCTACAGAGTGAGTTTCAGGCTTGCCTGAAGATGAGAGTGCAGAGCTAAGCCACTAGTTAGCCACAGAGGACAGGCAATGGTGGCCATACCTTTAATCTCTGTGCTTGGGAAACAGAGGCAGATGGATCTCTGTGAGTTCAAGGCCACACTGGGCTACATGAAAGTGAATCAGTGTAAAAGAGAAACAGTTCATACCTTTGATCCCAGCACTTGGGATAACACACTTTTAATCCCAGCACCAGAGAGGAATATAAGGCAGGAAGAGACAGGAGCAATCAGGTTTGGTGGAGAACATTGCAGTATGAGAATTTGTGGAGACAGGACAGCCCTTTTATTCTGAGGCAGAGGTAAGAGCTAGTGGCTGGCTGTTTTACTTCTCTGATCTTCAGCTTAAACCCTAATATCTATCTCTGGGTTTTTATTATTTGTGCTAAAATACTAAGCAGATTTTCATTGTAACCCAGCAATTTCACTTATAGATATACATCTGTTGTACATGGTTATGAAGTGTGTCCCTGAAAAGCACATGTGTTAGAGGCTGGGCCCTCAGCTGATAGGCCTGAGGATTAAGTCACAAGGTTTCTGATCTCATGACTGGTTAATCCACCAATGAGCTCACTGCTGAGTGGGTTATTAGGCGGGGTTAGTTAGAGTAAATATGTCACTGGGAAGGAAGGATGTCTCTTCTCCACATCCCCTTTCTGTCTGTCTACCTGCATGATATTTGTCTTGCCTCTAATCTAAAGTGGCAGAGCCATCCGATCTTAGACTGGAGCCTCAGGAAGCCTGAGCCTTTCCCCCTTTCTTACTTTTCTTTGTGTGAATGACACCACGACCAAGGCAATATACAGAAGAAAGTACTCTCGGGGCTTACAGTTTCAGAAAGCTAGAGTCCTTGACCACCATGCTGGGGAGCCTGACGGACAACAGGAAGACAGGCATGGTGCTGTAGCTGTAGCTGAGGGCCTGCATCTGAGAGCTCACTGGGAATGGTGTGGGCTCCTCCCCAAATCAGCTAGAGTTAGAGACCAAGCATTCAAATATATGAGTTTATGATGAGGACCATTCTCATTCAAACCACCACACCCTCTCCACTTAAAACTAAACCTTTCTTCCTTTAAGTTCATTTCTTGGGTATTTTGTCACCACGACACAAGTTAATTACTACATTAGTCCCTAGGAAATGACAGTCTTTTCAACAACTGGTGCTTAAGGATGACTATATAGGAGGACATCTGGAGAAGTGGCCATGCACAACTTGCCCATCACCAGGAAGTCTGAGCGCTCTCGGCAGGGCTGTCATTCCTCCATCACTCTGCTTTAGACAGAGCTAGCAGCTGTGTCCTAGCAGACTTTCCAAAGGCTCAATATTTATCAGCAGCTTCTAGAAAAAAGGTCTTTTTTTCAGGACCACACCCCCAAACTAGCAGCAGAAAGGATCTGAAAGGATGGCTGGCTGGGCTTCTTGCTCACTTGGCCAAACTATTCTAGGAAGTGGGCTCCTATGTACATGCAGTTGCACCCAGCACTGTGGAATCTAGGCCAGCAGTTTTTCCTATGGACACTATCAGGAGACATGAACCAATGTCAATAATATAGATAACCAAAATATAAAACAGATCCTATCCTAAGTTAAAAGTGAAGGGACAGGACAAGGATTCAGACAGCATTTGGGGCACCAGACATGCCTGGGCAGTCCTACAGTCTGCAGTGCAGCCCTGAAGAGAACCAATCAGCAGGAAAAGGTACACTGAAGGAACACCCATAGAGTTCAGCGCAGAGGGACTGAGCCTAGCTATTTTCATAGGATATGGGCTGACTGCATCTGACAACATGGAGAAATGCATCAGAGTGTTTGCCCAACACATGCAGCAGCCAGGGGAGGTAGAGCTAGGCAGTTAGTCAGCCACGAGCAGACCTTGTGAGGGTGCACAGAACTGCCACCAGCTTCCACAGGCTATACCATTTGTGCTGCCTTCCCCCAGGAGCCCCACCATCTTCTTGGGTCTGGTCTGGCTGTCCTGCAACTCTTTCCCTGTAATACACAGCTCCTTTCTGGTCACTACCGTGTGAACCACCTGGCCCCTACAGCTCCCTGGAACTGTGCATGTGGAGATTTGTATATAAAAGGGCACCAGAAACTCCTTATAAGGCCTCTGCTCCAGACTACCAGCAATGACCATAACTTGTTAGGCCACATTCCTTCTTCTGAGACACATGGAGGTGACCATTCCTGGCCGTCCTGAGCCCCAAGAAGAAGCCATTCAAGCCCTGCTTGTTATTGAAACTTCAAGTGCTCTGTTGCTAAGAATGACTCTAAAGAAGCAAACGCTCTGAGAAGGTCCCCTAAGCAAAAAGGAGCTGGAGCCCAGGGTTTTGCAGAGCATGGTGCACTACTGGATCTCCACACTAAAGCCCTGTTTAGGGCTGCCAGCACTCAACTAAAGCTGAGTAACCTCAGAGATCATTTGGCCAGGTGCCTTGAATGACTGTTCTATGGCTGTGAACACATGGACCAAGGCAGCTTACAACAGAGGAAGCTGACCATCACGGTGTGAAGGGCTGGGCAGGCAGGCACGGTTCTGGAGTAGTAACTAAAAGTTTGCAGGTTAAGACAACACAGAAGACAGTGGCACAGACTTTTGAAAACTCAAAGCCCACTCCCAGTGACATACCTTCTTCAACAAGGCCACACCTACTAATCCTTCCCAAACAGTTTTACCAACTGGAAACCAAGCATAAAAATATATGAGCCTATGGGAGCATTCTCATTTAAACTACCACAGCTACATAGTTGAGTTTGAGAGTACATGAGACTATCTCTAGAAAAATTAACCTTAGGACTGGCAAAGTAGCTCAGTGGGTAAAGGTACTTAGTTCTAACCCTGAGGACATAAGTTCAATCCTAAGACCTACACAGTGGGAGATGAGAACTAACTCTCACTCCAAACAGTTGTGAGCATGAGTGAGTGCATGAACATGAAAAAGCACACAACCATACCCACACACATACATGTAAATGCAAAATGCAGTAAAAATAAAATTAAAAAGAAAACCGAACTTTGCTGTTACAGAATATTTTCGGTGGAATATATATTTGTTGTTGTGGACAAAGATATATTACATTTGTTTCTGCTGCATTTGTTTAACTATGTAAAGATGTGTTACAATTGTTTCTGCTGCATTAATTTAATTATGTAAAGATGTGTTGCAGTTATTTCACCTTGCCTGCCTGAGACACCTGATTAGTCTAATAAAAAAAGAAAAAACTAAACAGCCAATAGCTAGACAGGAAGGGGATAGGTTGGGGCTGTTGGGTAGAGAGAATAAATAGGAGGAGTCTAGGCTCAAAAAGAACAAGAGGGAAGAAGGGAAGATGAGAATGAGAACGAGGAGAAAAGCCCTGAGGCAAAAGGTAGATAAAAAGAACAGGTTAAGTTAAAGGGTCTAGGCTGAGCATTCCTAACTAACACTAAATCGGAGCATGATTTTGAGAGCTGGTTGGTGGCCCAGAAGAAAATGTCTGGCATACAACCATCTGAAGCACTTCTTAAGTACTATCCCTATTTAGAGAAAAAAGAATATCCCTTTTGAGGACCAGTTTTCCAAGCGGAATAGCAGAAGTTACCTGACCCTCAAAAGCACATGCAATCTATGGGAAGATTTCAAAATCCTATAAGTAAGATTTTGTTGAGATGGAGGTCTGGCTTTGTAGCCCAGGCTAACTAACCTCCAACAAAATTCTCCCTCCTCCCTGGTAGTAAAGAGTGGAAGTCAGGGTCTTATGTATGTTAGGCATGCCACCACTAAGCTCCACTCCAGCCCCAGCTAAGGGCAACATTAAACAAGGCAACTTCTGAAGCAAAGTACAGTTCTGAGGCATGCAAAAAAGATGGTCTAAGGTCAAGAAGCAATGGGCAGCTTTGCACACCCCCCTCCCTGGTAGATCTGAACACTATCGGGTGTTGCAATCACCACAGAGCTCTGATACCTCTGGGGAGGGTTCAAAGGTAACAAAGCCCAAAAGCAGCATTCCATATACTTCTCTGGAATCCTAAATCAAGCACAACAGAAACTCCATCTGAAAAGGTATGTTTTCATTTACGGTTATCCAGGCTGTGCACACCAGTGCTTATCAGTGTGGGGGATGCTCTGACATGGTGTGGAGGCATAAGGACAATGACAGTAGCAGCTAGGCCCAAGACAGACTGCAGGACAAGTGTTCAGTTCCTGACAAAGGTACTGCTGGGCACAGTAGCAAAAGGGAGCAGTAACGACAGAAAGATAGGATTGTGGTAACGGTGGCCATGGTTAGGGAGAAAAAATAAGGGATCTGAGACTCTAGGTGAAAAAGTAGAATACAAGAAACAGGAGGACAAATCCACCGTGGTGGTTTGAATAAAAATGGCCCCCGTAGGCCATTTGGAGAGACACTATTAGTAGGTGTGGCCTTGTTGAAGGAAGAATATCACTGGGAAGTGGGTTTTGAGGTTTCAGAAGCTCAAACCAGGCCTAGTGGCTCACTATCTCTTCCAGCTGTCTGTGGATCCAGATGTAGAACTCTCAGCTCCTTCTCCAGCACCATGTCTGCCTGTGTGCCGCCATGCTCTCCTCCATGATAATGGCCTGAACCTCTCAACTGTAAGCCATCACAGTTAAATGGTTTCCTTTATAACAGTTGTCATGGTCATGATGTCTCTTCACAGCAATAAAATCCTAACTAAGACACCTACTAAAACTGCACATATCAATGTGTTACGGTCAGGCTGCCCAGACTCCAAATACTAGCTCTACTTTATAAGCTGAGACTCTGGAGCTCTGAAACCTTGAACAAGTAATTTATTCTCCTAGCCTCTGCTTGTCTATAAAACAGGTTTAGCCCACCTCACACTGCACTGTGAAGTAGAAACATGCAACAGCATTTATAGTTACTTTTTTTTTGTTTGTTTGTTTTTCGAGACAGGGTTTCTCTGTGGCTTTGGAGGCTGTCCTGGAACTCTCTCTGTAGACCAGCCTGGCCTCGAACTCACAGAAATCTGCCTGCCTCTGCCTCCCGAGTGCTGGGATTAAAGGCGTGCAACACCAACGCCCAGCTATAGTTACTTTTTGTTTTTGTCTATTTCTAATGTTTCACCTCTAATTACAGGACCTATTTCCTTTTAAAATACCTTTTCTTAGGCATGGCTCAGCAAGTAAGAAATAAACAACAAAATTCTTAGGACACAATCCTGATAATCTAGGCTGGGTCCCTGGAACACATGTAAAACAGCTGCATCAAGGGGCTTGCATCTGAAACACCAGCACGCTCGGGGTGAGACGGGAGGCAGATCACACAAGAAACTCTAGAAGACACAAGGAGAGACCCTCTCTCAAAAACAGGGTAGAAGAGGCACACACCTAGCACAAGTCCAACTACATAGTGAGTGCCAGGCCTCCTTGGCTCCACAGCAAGACCCTGTATCAAAAACAAAACAAGGGAGACAGAGAAAACTGACTCATGCAAAGATCAGAAATCAATGTTGGAGTTTTGCTCAATTATTCTCACCCTTTTTTCTTTTTCTAATCTTCCTTTGAGACAGGAACTCTGTCTGACCTGAAGCTCACCAATTCAGCAAGATGAGCTGGCAAGTGAGCTCCAGGAATCTCCCATCTCTACTTTTCACAGGCCCACACTGTTACTCCTGACTCTTTAATGGGGTTGCTAGGGATTAAACTCAGGTTCTCAAACTTGCTTAGCAAGCATCTTATCAACTGAGCCAGCTCCTTAGGCCCTAAAAATACTTTGTTTTCAGAGACAGTCTCACTCACTATATAGCCTAGCCTGCTTTCAGAGACAGTCTCACACACTATATAGCCTAGTCTGGCTTGGAACTCAAGAGCCTGCCTGACTCTTCTGGGTGTTAAGTAAAATACCTTTTTCTGACCATTTTCCTTCCTTTTTTTGGTTTGTTTGTTTTCCAAGGCAGAGTTTCTCTGTGTAGCCCTGGCTGTTTCAGAACTCAACTCTGTAGACCAGGCTGACCTCGAACTTATAGAGATCCACCAGTCTCTGCCTCCCAAATGCTGGGATTAAAGGTGTGCGCCACCACTGGCCTGGCTCGTGCCACACCAGTTTTTAAATAGGTGCAGGAACCAAACTCAGGTCTTCAAGTTTGCACCAAAAGCTATTTTTTGGCTGAGCCATTTCCCCAGCCCCAAACTGTTTTTTTTTTTGGTTTTTCACTGGCCTGGGAGTCAACCCACTAGGCCAGCCAAAATCACCGGGGATCTATCTCTGCCTCCTCGCCTCCTCTACACTGGGGTTAAAAGCCTACACTGCCAGAACTGTTTTCTGATTTTAGAGACAGAATTGTAACAGCTCTGGCTGTCCTGGAACTCGTTCTGTAGACCAGGCTGACTTTGAACTCATAGAGATACACCTGCCTTTGGCTCCCCAGCGCTGGAATTAAAGGTGTGCACCACTCCTGGCTCACAAATGGTTTTTTAAAGTAGTTTCTGGACCTTAAACTTAAGTCCTTGCATGGTAAGTGCCCTACCAACTGGATGTTTTATTTGAGACAGGATGGCCTAGACTTTACTGCATAGCTTAGACAAACCTCAAACCCATGCTAATTCTCTTGTCCTACCTCCTAAGTGCTGGGATTATCATGAGTCACCACACCTAACCCTTTCTCTTTCTTTTTTAATTTTTATGTTGTTATTGTTGTTTTAAGATGCACTTTTATTTGTGTGTGTCTGTACACTGGTATCCATGGAGATTAGAAAAGTGTGTCAAGTAGATTTTAATCAGAAGCAGAAACAGGACGTTCAGGACCAGTGTGTTGGTGACATGCTTTGTCTCCTGCTTTACAATTCCAAAACCGGGTGACAGTACTGGGTAGTGGAGGAACCAAGTGCAGATATCTGTAATCTCTCCGAGACCAACCTGGTCTACAAGAGCTAGTTCCAGGACAGGCCCCAAAGTTACACAGGGAAACCCTGTCTTGAAAAAAAAAAAAAAAAAAACCAAAAAACCCAAAAGACTGGTGTGGCAGCATGTGCCTAATCCTAGCACCAGAAAGGTGAAGACAGGGAGATTTTGGGGCTTGCTAGCCAGCCAATCTAGCCAAATTCACGAGCTCCAAATACAGTGAGAGGCCTTGCTTCAAAAAGTAAGATGGAAAATGAACTGAGGGTACTAAATATTGTCTTCACATGCACATATATACACACAGGAACACACACCATCACACACACATGCCTGAGGAATGACAGCTAAGGTTGATCCCAGGTTTCCACACCCACTTGTTCACCCCACACATAAAAAGGGATAGCCATGAACTCCTAAAGCAGGTTTTCTGGGTGACGAGCAATTAGGAACTGCCTGGGTGTGCTCTCAAGCCAGCTAACTCACCTAGGCCTGCAATCAGCCTTGTCCTGCCCAACAGGAAGCAGCCCCATAGCTGAAGGAGACAGACAACAGCTGAGTGACAGGACGGCTGAATGTCAGCAAACAGAAGTCAGCCTATGCAGAGACCAGGCAGAAGGGAGCAAGGGTAGGAATGTGGAAGGAGAAGGACCAGCTTAGGGTAACAGAAGCAATGTCTACAATATGAGCTGCCCAGGAAAAGCCCATGTAGAGTCAAGTCTGTTCCCAATTCCAGATGCCAAGCCTACCTCCCTCATGGGGAGACCCCACCTCCACCCTAGGCTGGGTGGCTGGAAAGCTTTAGGAAGGATCCACATGGGCAAGAAGCCCTCATCCCTTGCCTCTCAGCACAGCTAATGCCCAAGAAGCAAGTTCCACCAAATGTGAGGCCCAGCTAACTGGCTGTGTCCCCTCCCTCATCCACCTATAGAATGGCTACAAGGACTTCATCCTTCTTGCCACCCCTGTCAGGACAGCTACATGGCAAACTGGCTTAAGGAACTACAGTCCTTTATGTTAAAATATAGTCATTTGTGCACTTGTTCCATAACTAACTGATTTCTTTTTAAATAAATGGACTTTTTTTATTTATGTTCATTGCTGTTTTGTCTGCATGTATGTCTGTGTGAGGGTGTCAGAAGCCCTACAACTGGAGTATACAGATAGGTGTGAGCTGCCATGTAGGTGCTGGAAACTGAACCCGGCTTTCTGGAACAACAACTAGAGCTCTTAACCGCTGAGCCATTTCTCCAGTCCCTCAGATGTTTTCTAAGTACCTACTCTGTGCTGTCTAGCGCAGGGAACACACATGGAATGTGTCAATTAGTAAAAACCTGTCATTGTTAACAACCCTAGCTCTGTGCAAACTGTAATAGCTGAATGTTTTATCTATTTTATGGATCCTAACTCTGAACCTTTAGATGTAGGTGTATAACCTGGAGTAACCACAGAAAGAACAAAAGGACAGGTGGGGAGGTAGCTCTAGGAAGAGGAAAAGTGACACCCTGGTACCATGAAGGTAAAATGGGAAAAATGGGAGGGGGCTTTATCTGGGGAAAGGGGAGAAATTAAAGGGGAGGAGGGAGCGCTGGGCGGTGGTGCATGCCTTTAATCCCAGCATTCGGGAGGCAGAGGCAGGCAGATCTCTGTGAGTTTGAGCTCACAAGAGCTAGACCAGGACAGCCTCCAAAGCCACAGAGAAACCCTGTCTCTGAAAATAAAGGGGGGGAGGTGAGAGGAATAAAGCACACCAAGGATAAGCTGGATATAGTGGCAAACTCCTTTAATCCCAGCACTGGGAGGCAAAGGCAAGTGACAGATCTCTATAAGTTTCAGATCAGGCTGGTCTACATAGTGAGTCCAGGACAGCCAGGGCTGTAGAGAGACCCTGTCTCAAATGTATGTGTCATGTGTGTGTGTATAGTTTTCTGTTTACTCAAAAATAATGTATGTGCATTTATATTATATAAACAAATGAGTTTATCACTACTTGGGAGTGATAATGCTCCTCCCAAGAGCCTTAGACTATATAACAAAAGACCTAGTACCAGGTGTGGGAAACCTCCCTTGGAATTGTTGGTCAGGGGAGTTGAAGAGACTCTCAAAACAATGCAGGCTGAAGACTCCATCTATTTTAGACACATGCAGTATAGAAACTGAGCTAGAAGTGACCCAGAAACCTCCTCCCTGAGGACTAACTGTCTTTCTATCCAAAGGTGCTATGCACACTGCCAAGGGAGAAAAACATTCAGCAGTCCTCCCCAACTGTGAAGCTTGTGGATCACAGTAGTGACCAGTATAGCAAGAAGTCCCAAGGGTGCAATAGTAGCACTTGTATCTTGAAGGTAATCAAAGGTTGTTTGCTGGAAGGAGGAATTCATGTCTACTTCTATAAATTTAGCTTACTACCCAAGGCAACTATCCAAGGTTGACAAGTTCATGAACCCTTTAGGGTTCATAGTTCTCAACCTTCCTCATGTCGTGGTGACCCCAACCATAAAATGATTTAGTTGTTACTTCATAGCTGTAATTTTGCTTCTATGAATCATAATGTAATGCGGGATTATCTGACGTGATCCTATGGGATTTCAACCCGCAGGTTGAGAACCACTACTAAAGAAGAACCATCTACTGCCAGTTTCCTAAACCAGTGCAATTCCCAGCAGCATTCTAGATACCCATTCTTATATCTATTATGATAATGCATACGGGGAACCTTGGTGAACTGCCTGGCAGTAGAGGGTGACCCAGGTGGAGGACAAACATGCCAGGTAGACAGAGCTTAAGTGAAAAGTTTTATTAGAAAGGGAAGGGGGAAAGGAAGGATAGATGAGAGAGAGAGAGAGAGAGAGAGAGAGAGAGAGAGAGAGAGAGAAGAGAAGAGAAGAGAAGAGAAGAGAAGAGAAGAGAAGAGAAGAGAAGAGAGAAGAGGGAGACAGGAAAAGTCCTGTATGCCCCCCAGAGGAACTAGGGGAACAGTGGGAAAGAGAGCATAAGTGGGTGGGGGATTTTTCTTTTAAGGGGTCCTTTGCAGACTACATAGTCATGGAACCCTGGGCTGACCAGGGTACTGCCTGAGTACATTCTTCTAGGTGACAGGGGCAGGCTGCATAATGCCTGGATCCTTATAATATCCTGAGAAACTCTCAGGCCCTCATCGTGAATCTTCTTTTTGCAGAACAATCACAGAAAACCACAACTGGTCCAAACACAGAAAACAACTGATACACAACTCTTACAATTAAGGCTCAGGGAACACTGCAGAAAATGTCATGAACCCTAAAGGAGAGGGGGCAGAAAAGACCTTACAGGGAGCTGTACCCACGAAATATTAACAATATGGTTGCCCAAACAAGATCTACAGAAAGACAATACCAATTGACATCCAACTTGGGTGAGGGAAGTCTCACAAGGCCCCACACTTAGTGGAAGAGCTACAGGCAAATAATGACTACTTAGATAATCCTTTATCATTCTTCTTTTCTAGGGGATGAACCAACCTAAGAGGTTATTCAATCCCAAGCAGCCAGCCCTCAACACATACACATATAGAGGAGGCAACAGTATAAGGACTCAGTAAGTGTATCTATGTATACATATATATACATAATATATGTAGTAATAATAAAGAAAAAGGGGTCATGAATTTGAAGTGGGGACACAGGAGTTGGAGGGGAGAGAGTGGGATAGAAATGATATATAGCATTCATGCATGAAATTCTCAAAAATAGCTAAAATAACCAAATATCCTTGAAAACATAGCTAAAATAAATGTAAAAACATAAAGAATACAATTTGAAAACAAAAATTGTAATAGCTAAGAAAATCCTGCAGAGGCTGCTGAGTGGCATGATTTAAAACCACTGTATTGGGTTCTAGTGCCTCCTAAAGGGAGACCCTGCTGACCTGCATGCACATGCCATCAGACTTACAGACTTAAGGGTTCCCTAGACTCGTTGAAATCTACTTGTGCATAGTACCAACAGATTGATGGTCTGTATAAAACATTTGCTTTATATCAGATACTTCTTGGAATATTTCCTTATCCATTTTAATCCATACATCTCCATAAAGCCATATTATGATGTTTACATTCAAGGTGAAGAAGCTGAGGCACAAAAGAAACAGACAGACAGAGACACATGGGAGGGGAGATGACAACCTTGACTCCAGGCATGTGGCTTTAGGGTACATAACTTTGAATCACCACAACCACCTGCCATTGACCTGGATGAGAAAAAAGCCTTTGTATAACTTGTCTTAGTTTTGTCAACTTGGCACACTGGGAAATTTCCTCCATTTAACTGGCCTGTGAGCCAGTTTGCTTGATTGCTAATTGACACAGGAGAGACTCCACTGTGAGCAGTGCCATCCCTAAGGCAGGTGGGTCTAGGCTATATGAAAGCTGGGGAAGCAAGTCAACTCCGGCTTCCTGCCGTGAGTTCCCTTCTTGATGGACTAAAAGGAAGCAAACTATAACAACTTCTAATCTTCTTCTGACAGGCCACATAAAATAACAGTTAAACCTCACTCTTCTACCACCTAAGTACAAAGACATCTATGTCCATAGCCACTACACCATAACCACAGGCCTCCAAGCTATTTACCTCCTGCCTGGGATTGTCCTACCAAGGACTGCAATCACAAAATGTGACAAGCTTCCACAAAACTTTCCAAGATAGTTGATAAATCAAGTCAGAAACAAGACCACAGATGTCACAGAATGACCACACTTTAAACCTAGGCATCACTCTGCTCTATTGTCTGTGACCCAAACCAAGTTTTGCAGTTACCAATCTGCTTTGCAGGCTGGGAGGGAACCAAAGGTCATGATGTCCTCAGCACACATAAGCATAGGTGATGAACAAATAAATGATAGACTGTACACCAAAGAAGACATATGCTTAGTCATGGGCCCTTTACTGGGTCCTAAATATTGTCATTGACATTTCAGAACCAAAGACCTACCAAAGGACCAGGGAGGCAAAGAACTCTCTAGCAGTCAAAGGCTCATCCCACACTGAGACAGTGTGCTCAGCTGGATCACCTGAGACGGCTAAGAGAACCCACATGCAGACAGAGGACCGGCCATCACTGCTAGGACACTACTTGGTATTCAGACCACCCTCATCACTAAGGGGGAAGTGTTTATGAACTAGGCCAGGGAAGGCAACTGAAAAAGCAAAGCCTATCTTGAGCACATCTTTGTGCCTATCCAGAAGCACTAACCAGGATAACAAACAGAGCAGGCACTCACTCACGCTGATGCCCACTTGCCTCCACATGGCTAAGCTTTCAGCACAGGCTTCCGGTACCCTGGAGGCCTATGTACTTGACACAGCACAAAGCAGGTGCTAGTGAGCAAAGAAGGGTTAGGCTAAATGGAAGCACCTGCTGTTCCCTGAAATGGACCAAATGATCGGAGTAAAGGGCCATGGCATATGGATGCAACTTATTCTGAAATGGTTCAGCAGGGAGGTGGGGCACTTACATGTTTCAGTACATGGCCATATAACAAAAGGATACACAGGGTATCTGGCTTTTTGATAACTTTTCCATGATTTTGAAATTATTTTCTCTTTCATTCTTTTTTTCAGGGTCTCACGTAGCCCAGCTGCTTTTGTGCTTCTGATCATCCTGCCTCTACCCCAAGGGCTAAGATTGCAGGTGCGCATCACCATGCCTAACTCAAAAAGATTTCTTTTAGATGGAGGACAGTTGGTGAAGTTAGAAAGTATGTTTCACTTTTCTCCAATCAAGAATGAAACTGTTAACTCAAAAGTCAAATAAATGTTCTACTATAAAATGTCATGGGATGGTAGGCTCTAGAGGAAAACACACGAAACTTGGGGGGGGGGAGGCACAACACACGGACATTTATCAAGGCCAGAGAGTTCCAACTGTCTAGCCATGCCTGAGCTTCTGTTCCTTCCACTTGTAATGAAAATACCACTTTTCACTGGCCAGCCCCTGTGCTACTCCACTTGGAACTCTAGACTCCAGAGGTTAAAGAACCAGCAACTAGGAGCCAGACCACTCAAACTTCCATTCCAGCTGCAAAGCTAGTTGGGAGAGGCAAGTGACCTAAGGTCACTCACAGCTGGGAGTAGCATAGCTGGAATACAAGGAAGACAGCTGCCAATCCTACTACATCCCTTTATAGGGGCCTGCAACAGGTAGGAAGGGAAGGGTCTAGGATCCTTGAATTGTGCGGCCCTGCTGAGAAGAGAAGTTTTCTTAACTACAAATGCTGGAATCACACTGGAGAAAGCTATGGCTGAAAGTATGGCATGTTGAGAGCTTCAACAGTGTTATCGTGAGCAATTAATGCTGCACTCCCTACATAGGTGGGGGGAAAAAGCCAGCCCCTGTACCACCTCAGCTTCTTGTCATAGCTACTTCAAAAGTCCAACCCTCTTTCTCCCCAAATCAAGAGGCCTTAATGCATTGGCCAAGCACAAAAAAAAGGGGAGTAATCAGAGCACAGTGCTAAGATGCCAAGAAGTTTGGTACCATCACCCTAAAGGACTGCTGGAACCCATCAGAAGACAAAGGCAGCCAGAGGTTTCACATCTGAAGTTAAAAAAAACAAT
This sequence comes from Mesocricetus auratus, assembly GCF_017639785.1. NCBI lineage: Eukaryota > Metazoa > Chordata > Mammalia > Rodentia > Cricetidae > Mesocricetus > Mesocricetus auratus. The sequence goes on from NW_024429192.1 coordinate 73,324,865, forward strand.
TTAAGCCAGGTGTAGTAGTACATCCTTTAATCCCAGGACTTAGAAAGCAGAGGCAGGCGGATTCTCTGCATCTGAGGCCAGTCTGGTCTACAGAGCATGGTCCAGGACAGTCAGGGCTACACAAAGAAACCCTGTCTCGAAAAACCAACCAACCAACCAACCAACCAACCAACCAACCAACCAACCAACTTTATGCCTAACAGGTCTTTCTGAGGCCCAAACTGGACATAAACAGCCAGGATGAACAAGGATATAAACAAAGGTGCATAATGATGAAAGCAGCCAGGCTCCTAGGATTAAAATCTCACCTGGGTCACTTAGCATTATGTGGTTCTCTATTTTAGCTTCTCTGTCTATAAAATTGGGATATTCACAGTTCCAGAGACCACTGAAGTTAACACAAACATTAATGTTTAGAACAGTATCTGACATGTACCATCTTCAAACAACTAAGATCATTTTAGAAGAAATATGGGGGCTGGCTGTAGGGATAGCTCAGTGCAGAGTGCCTGCCTAGCGTGTACAAGGCCCTGGATTTCAATAACAACACTATAAACACAAAGTAGAAAAAGAAGTTTGGACAAGTCAAGTCCTGCTCCACACACTGCCTCCCCACCTATTTCTGAAAGGCCTAGCCTGCACCAAAGAAGAAAACCGTAACGCCCTGACTCTTCCTCACAAGTAACACTGGGCAGGAGCAAGAGGAACCCCTCTGCCTCCCTCCTAAGAGAACTACTATCCTCCTCACACTCATGTATGGTTCAAACCTAGGACCGTGACAGAAAGCAAGCAAATCTAGACTACAGAAGGACCTTCCTCTTGCAAAACCAGCTAGAAAGACACTGCCCAGCACTCCCAGGAGAGGCAGGAGGAACTTGTAAAGAAACACTATAGCACACAAGAAAAAAATCTGGTTCAGCAATCCCTGGCTTTGCTGCCCATGTCAAGGGGTACATTAGCAGTCTTAGGGTTTTATCAGACAACTTAAGACAATACTGAGGACTGCAGCCAAATTCTAGCCTAGAAAGTCAGACTCTCCCTCTACTGGAGCCTCTACTACTAACAGGTCCCATTCAGACTATATGAGGGCTCCCCATGAGACCCTCCCTTGCTGCACATGTACAAATGGATGGATGGCCTCTGGACTCCCATGCTCAGGGATACTCAACACAGGAATATGCTGAAGAATTCACATTGCTGTCTTCTTCAATACTTCTACAGAGATGGCTGTGTTCTCTGCAGTTATCTCTAGTGATGGGCAGGCAGCAAGAACTTGCATATTCTTTCTGAACTGCTCCCAGCTGGCAGGATATGTGAACAGACCAGCAGGGGAAAAAAGGTTAGGGACACTGGTTGCCTCTGTGATCTAGACAGATAATGGCCCTGGAACAGGAGGTGGCAGGCAGGCAGGCAGGCATGGCTCTATTGCCAGACCTAGAGACCTCATCTGCAAAACTGGGACCCAGGAAACAGAATGGGATGGAAATTCACTCTATTCAGATACATAAAAGTTTACCAAGATTTCAATCACAAGAACCATATCCATCAGGTTGTTAGTTCACTGTGCAGAGAGAGCAGCTGGTTGTACTGAGTTTCTCTCATGGAGCCCAGGAAGCACTTTCTGCAGCTCAGTGTTAGCCTAGGGTCTTGGTCACAGGGACTCGGGCAGACATTTCCACATGCAACAAAGGCACAAAGCCAAGCACTGCAATATGTTACAGGTCGGGAGCTAGGCCAGGACACTGTTGCAGGTGCGCCATCTGCTCTGACACCCGGTCATGATGTCCCCAGAGAAGACTTCATGGGAACCATCCTCCACTAAAAACATTAAGAACTCTTGTTTGTCACTGCACTGGTACAGACATAAGTCTAAAACACAGACTACATAAATTAAAGCGTCTCTTTCACCTAAAAGTTTACAGACACCCCTGATATTTATAAAACTTTATGGCAGATCCCTAAGTGACAGTGAGGCTGTACGCGAACTCCTGTGCCTGATGGGTAAATCAACCCTGCTTTGGAGAGTGGGGGGGCAGTTAGGTTTTCTTGGCGCAGTTCACGAGTATCTGAAACAGGCAGAAAAGGGGACCCGAGGTTCCCCACCACACACAAAACTCCAAGCGAGTACCCAAAGTATTTAATCACATCACACAAAAGCATTAAGTGCCGAGCACCGGTGAGAGGACTCTGTCCCCTGCACACGAGGTTTGGTTTACTCCCAGTACCTCCTTTGAGCCAACATACACTTCTGTGATGCAGCGTTTCATTACGAGGCAATAAGCCACCAGCCATCGCTGTCCAGAGCTGAAACACTGGCACAAAGCCACAGCTGAGCGGACAGTTGGGACACCAGGTGCCTCCACAAGCGCTCTCAGCCCCCTGACTTCCACTCCGCCCAGCAGAAGCTCCTGGCCAGTGGCTCCCAGAGCTCGCGGCGCTCGAACGTGGGTCTAAAGGCGACATCCTCGAGGCTCCGAACCCAGGTACACTCCAACTTGTGCCCGAGCAGGGGACGCCCGGAGGCCCGCAGCCAGGCCTCGCTAGTGCCTGGCCGAGGCGCAGTGGCCGCCCAGCAGCCGCGGGTGGAAGGACGCCCCCAGCCCCACCCCCCGACCGCGCCCCCACCCCCAGCGCCGCGCACCTGGCCGCAGCGGCTCGGTGACAGTGAGAACCAGCAGGAAGAGCAGCAGGAAGGCACCGCTGTCTGCCTTGGGCACCATTTATCCTCCGTTCATCGTCCCCGGGGCAGCCGCGTGACCCCGCGGGGAGGCCGGACCTAGCCCAGATGAGGGCGTGAGGGCCGGACTCGGGCCGGGCACAGAGGCGGAGGGCGAGGGATCCAGCTGGGCCGCGGCGACGCTGGGCCGCTGCAAGGGAACGCCGCCGACTCGCGCGCACCCTAGGCCGCAGTAGCGGGACCGGATTCCGGCTCGCGCAAGATGGCGGCCGTCCTGCTCGGGCCCGCGCGACCCCGCCTCCAGCCCACACTAACCAATGAACGCCGAGCCCAGCGCGAGGGGGCGGAGGGAAGGCAGGACGGGCGCGCTCCAGACGCGGGGCCGGGCGTGACCGGAGAGACCAGGCCGAGGGACCGAGAGGCAGTGGGCGGAGTCTTGGGCGGGCTCATAGGAAATGAAGCACGTCATTGGCTGAGCCGAGAGGCGGGACTGAGCCTTGGCGGCGAGGTGACCAAAGGGGTCCCTAGAGCTGGTGGGGTTCACAAGGACCGACAGTGTACGCCCCCGGTCTGGAACGGGTAGGAGTGGGAACCTAGGATTAGAGAACTGAGGAGGCAGCGCGGGACCTAAATTATGTTTACTCAGGAGGCCCGGGTCCGACCCAAAGCCCATCACACACCCTAAAGGGGTCTTATAAAGGCCGAACCCCTGCGAAGAAGGTGAAGAAATGTAGAGGACTGGCAGGCTCTGAGAATGGGGAAGGAACATAAAACAATTTCAACAGAGGAGGAAATGGCCAGAGGGATGTCAGAGAGAATAACAGAGAAGCCCAGATCCACTGGACCAGATCCCGGGAAGGCCCTGTCAGTGAAGGAGAAAAACCCAGGCATTGATGAGGCAAAGTCTGGGAACGAGGCTCCGCGTGCTGACCTCATGAACAGCATGAATGTGGAAGAAGAGACAGCAGATGGAGAAGCTATCCGTGTGGGGGAAGGACCGCCACCTATGTACAAGTCCCAGGATTTCAACCTGTGTTACTCCACCAAGTCCCAGGATTTCCTGTGTTACTGGGAGCCACGTGAGTGAGGGATGCTAACTGCTTATAGGTGGATAAAACCAAGTTCAAACCCAAGATTAGGTCAGATCATCAGATATTCCAACTTCCATGGGTCTTGGCTCCAGGACACATGTTGGACACAGGTCTTGTCACAACAAAGGAGGTGCCCCCTTGCTGGCAGAAGCAAAGATACCTATCCAGCACTGCCCTGGGCACTTGTACAATTCTGGTGACACATATCCAAACTCAGTACAAGATCCAGGCCCAGCCTTCTGCCCCCACGACAACCCCCCACACCAAATCTGCCTTGGGAGCCCAGCCAGAGCCATGAGTTGGGCAGGTCCTTAGGGGATTCACAGCCAAGTGCAGAATGCCTGCCCATTGTCCACCTGCAGCACTGCTCTTAGGAGACCAGGAAAGGTTTGGGTGAGAAAAGAGTACAAGAAGTGAACAGTCCAACTGAACCCACAATGAAAGCACAATGGCAACCCCTAAACGTAACAAACGCTGGGCCAGAGAAGGTAAAGGACCTTAAAAGATGAACCCTTGACAGGTGGTAGTGGCGCACACCTTTAATTCCAGCACTCAAGAGGCAGAGACAGACCGATCTCTGTGAGTTTGAGGCCAGTCTGGTCTACAAAGCTACACAGAGACTTCCTATCTTGATAAACAAAAACAAAACAAAAAAAGATGAACCCTCACCCTGCTTTGTGCCTTTGAGGACTGCCTATGTAGTTAGGATCATGAGCTAAAGGGGTGGGGATGGGGGTCACAAATGGTTTCCTTATCACTGGCCTGTGAAGGGGTAGCCTTCTCCATTCCCTTCTCCTGCCTTAGGGAACTGCATTACCTACAGGATTCCCTACATTTTGCTCCCACCTTTGTGATGCACCTCTTTATCAAGACTTCCGATTATCCTTAATTGACTCTGTTTCCTGCTGGGCCCCTTGACTGATAGGACGACAACCCTGGATCCCCTGGATTGACCTGTTTTGCAATAATGAGCCGTGTTTATATAGAAGTTTAGTTTTTAGATTTAGAAACGTGGGCAGACCTTGTATCACACAACCCTCTCTTACCTCAGGTTAGAGCCAAGCATGAAGCTATTTGTTCACTTTTAGTTTGCTCTAGTACACTGGCAGACCTTCCAGGTTCCAAGTCCAAGTGGCTCAGGTAATAGGTTCATTTCCCCCAGAGCACTACTCCTTTGTGACTTCACCCACTGAAGTCACCCCGGAGACAGTGCTGAGTGTTCCATGCTAGAGTCTTGGCCTCTTAGGAGGCAGGGACAGCAGGCCTGGCCAGCTCAGAGGACTCTCTGTCCACAGTGTAAATGAGGACGCTGCTGGCCCATGTCTGGCAGGGATGTAGAGGGCAGCCTCAGAGGCACTGGGCACTCCCGGCACCATGGATGACGCTGCCGTCCTCAAACGACGAGGCTACATCATGGGGATAAACTTGGGAGAGGGCTCATATGCCAAAGTCAAATCTGCTTACTCTGAGCGCCTTAAGTTCAACGTGGCGGTCAAGATCATCGATCGCAAGAAAGCCCCCACGGACTTCCTGGAGAAATTCCTTCCCCGGGAGATTGAGATCCTGGCCATGCTAAACCACCGCTCTATTGTCAAGACCTATGAGATCTTTGAGACATCAGATGGCAAGGTCTACATTGTCATGGAGCTTGGGGTCCAGGGTGACCTCCTTGAATTCATCAAAACCAGAGGAGCCCTGCAAGAGGACGATGCTCGAAAGAAGTTCCACCAGCTCTCCTCCGCCATCAAGTACTGCCACGACCTGGATGTCGTCCACCGAGACCTCAAGTGCGAGAACCTTCTGCTTGACAAGGACTTCAACATCAAGCTGTCTGACTTCGGCTTCTCCAAGCGCTGCTTGCGGGATGATAGTGGTCGACTGACATTAAGCAAGACCTTCTGTGGGTCAGCGGCTTATGCAGCCCCCGAGGTGCTGCAGGGCATCCCCTACCAGCCCAAGGTGTATGACATCTGGAGCCTGGGTGTGATCCTCTACATCATGGTCTGTGGCTCCATGCCCTATGATGACTCCAACATCAAAAAGATGCTGCGAATCCAGAAGGAGCACCGTGTCAACTTCCCACGCTCTAAACACCTGACTGGTGAGTGCAAGGACCTCATCTACCGCATGTTACAGCCAGATGTCAACCGGCGACTACACATTGATGAGATCCTCAGCCACTGCTGGGTGCAGCCCAAGGCACGAGGTCTGTCCTCTGGAGCCATCAACAAAGAGGGGGAAAGCTCCCGGGCCACTGAACCCCCATGGACCCCTGAGCCCACTGCTGCTGATAAGAAGTCTGCCACCAAGCTGGACCCTAGGGAAGAGGCACGACCCGAGGTCCAGCCTGATATAAAATCCCAGGAAGACGCTGGGCAAGTGGTCAGGCAGTCAGAGACCCAAGGCATCAGCAGGGAACTGAACAGGGAGTCAGAGGAAGGGCACCCCCAACAGCCTTCAGAGACACATACCTAGTGAGCCTCTTGCAGCCCAGGGGGCCAGCAGGGAATGAGACAGAGCTCAAGGCTTGAAGCCTGAGCCTAAAAGTCAAGGGACGAGAGAGAAGGAAGACAGTCCCGGATGAGCTGCTATTTTCGTCACTTTCTTCTCTCCCCCTTTGAACTTGGTAACTCACATGGCTAAAGAAGCAATAAATCCCTATATTGGTGCAGACCCTAGTCCTGGGCTCCCCTTGGCTTCCTATTAGACTGCAAATCCTCATGCCCCCAGCCTGCACTGTATCCTCAGGCCATGGTTGAGTTAGCAGTACCAGTCAGAGGCGATTGGGGGGATTTGAAGGGGCAGAGGCCAGAGAAGACAGCTAAGTGAGGAAGATACAACTGTTAGAGGGAAGCCGAGAAGTACAGAGAAGGGTGGAGAGAAGCCAAGGAGAGGAAGTCCAAGAAGGATGAAAACAGCTGCCTGAAGAGGAAGGCTGGGAGCCAGAGCCCTCTGTTGCACTAGAGGAAGGCTGGGAGCCAGAGCCCTCTCTTGCACTAGAGGAAGGCTGGAAGCCAGAGCCCTCTCTTGCACTAGAGGAAGGCTGGGAGCCAGAGCCCTCTCTTGCACTAGAGGAAGGCTGGGAGCCAGAGCCCTCTCTTGCGCTAGAGGGCTTGCATTGTGCATCAGGGGCTCAGGGTTCAGGCAGGGGTTTCACCATTACACTGGGGATTGACTGCACAAACCTGCCTGTGAGGAGCTGGGGGAAGACTATAGAAGGCAGGTTGATCCCCATAGTACTTTTTGGGCTCCCCAATTTGCTTGGCAGTGGGTTTTTCAGCTCTGCCCATGTTGGGACATGTTCCTCCATGTCCAGCTGGCACCCAGTTCTCAACTGTGCCCTTAGTTGCTCCACACCATCATTTCTCAGCCCAGAAGGTGCTCCATTAGTTAACCCAAGCATGTCCCACAGCCCTGTACAGTTTTGACTGCATCCTATCCCCTTCCAATCTCAGTTCGTTCCAGAGGAGATGCCCCCAGCCAGAGGTGCAAGCTGACCTTGCAAAATGACAGCATGAACCCTATAGGCAAGGAAGGCAGCTACTGGTGTTCCTGTATCAGACACCACTGACTGCCATGTGCTGCCTGCCTTGCTTACGCCAAGTCCCAAGCAGTCCTCACCTTGCTGTCGTGGTCCCTTTCTCTTCACCTTACTCTGGGCAACCTCATGGAGGTCTAAGGGTTTAATACACAAAAATAAGAACATTTATACTCATCTCAACCCTGCCCCCACCTATGCCTCTACCTTGGGAAGATACCAATTTATCCTGGAGAAGTGGGATCCAGTGAGTTTCTGAGTGTTCTTCCTGCATTTCCCCCCATCACATCTAGCCCACCTTCACCTCACTGCTGTTCCACGCATCATACACATCGCCCATTCACAGCTACACCTAGGCTACTTCCTACCACCCTCAGAAAGGATTTCAGGGCTAACTTCTGATTTGCCCATCAACACTCCCCCATCCCTGCACCCCAACACATGTGCCATAAGCATACTTGCCAATTCACTTCTGAAGACTGTGCCCATCTCCCTGGGCTCAGCCAAGGGACTTTGTCCTCCTCAAAGCCTTCTGGGACCAAGCAATGCTCTGTAGCCTGCTTCTGTGATTTTTGTCTGCAAGGACCAAGTATCCAGGGTTGAGGCACAATGCTGACCCTGAGCAACACTGGAGAGAATGACATTGAGAAGCCCCATGAAGAAACTTGGATGGGCAGAAGGCTCTAGGACATAAGGGACTAGGAGGTAGGGGGTGCCCTGGGAGATACCCAAGCAAGGCTTGTAGACTCCTCCCATCTCTGTAGTCTTCCCATGGTTTTGGGACAGAGGACACCAATAGGACCTGAGGCTGCTTGAAATTCAAGTGGGAGACAGTTGGGGTAGGAAGAGATGCAAAAGTTCCTGCTATGTGCATTACAGGGTAGAAATAGCTCAGAGAAGCTGGGTTCTACCAGAACACCCACAGTAGTATGCACAGTGACAGCCCAGTCCTCCACAATGGCCTTATCCTGCAGAACCATTCATGTGGGCTGCTGAAGCTGACTCAGTCACCTGTAGTGGCACTCAGGGACTTTAGGTCCAGGACTTCAAGGTGATGTCTATGGTGTATTCTTGTTCCCCATATCTTTTCCCTCTTTGTCTAACTGGTGGCTCCTCTGTACCTGGGTTATGTCACTTCCTCTTTGAAGCCTTCTGTCCCGCCTCCCCCACCAGAAACAGGCCTTCTTGCTTTCCCTCTGAACACAGCATCCTTGGATCGAGTCTTGGCAGCTCACTGTAAGCATAAGACTCCTGTGAGATGTGAAAATGAACATGGGACTTCTAAAGTAGCCAAGATCATACAGGATGCCACTTTGCAAAACAAACATTCACGCACAAAATGCAAGACAGTCCAACATGCAAACTGTGAGCAATGCCACAGCACTTCATGTGATCCTTGCTACCTGCTCATAAAACCCCAAGGTGGGAGGATTATGAGCACCCCCAACTGAAATTTGTGGACAGTGCTAAGGGCCATCAATCTCTGGGCTATCCAGCACCAAGCCCAACACAGTCCCCTGAAGATGGCAATAACGCTATCTGAGAAGAGGTCTAATATTTTTATTCGATATACTTACAAGATGAACAGGAAATAGGAGCTCTAGGAACGTGGCTCACTCCCAAGAGAGAGCAGAGTTTTCCTTTCCTTAAATATCTCACCTGTGCCCATCCCCTGTACACGCCCCTTTGGGCGTGGACAATATTGTAGGCTCACCCCTACAGTCCCCTCCTCCTGGCTGGATGTTCCCAACTCCCCAACCCTTGACCCTTAGGGAACTGCTCTGGTTCAAGGCCCTGGGCCTCCATATGCATTCCAAAGCCAATGGACTTCTCTAACAGCAATCATCTTAAAAAGGACTTGGGTTGTTTAAGATCTGCCCATCGTTTAGAGTCTTTCCTGACTTATACCTTAATCATTCTCAGCACTTGCTTGCTTGGGTATCTCACCCAACTTTTATATCTGGTTGAAACCTGCCCCATCCTCCATACCCCTCCCCCCCCACTGAACAAGCACCTGCCTACCCTGGACCCTCAGTACATCCCCTAGCACTACCTACCCTCCCACCCACCCACACACCTGTTCACCAGGGCTGTGGCTCATCTGCCCACTCTACCCATAAACCCTTGCCAACTCCTGACCCCAAACATGGAACTGCTTTCATCCAGCAGACTGGGACCACCACTGGACTGACTGGACATGGGCAGCTCCCATTGATTGATTCCAGGGACACAAGCTCACAGGTTTTCTTCAACCCCCCAAAACCGGCAGGAAATTGGCTCTAGTGAAATGAGGACAAACATAGGATCAGTTCCCAAGGTCTGATAAGGAAACAGGCCCGGGGATAGACCTGGATCACCTCCCTTTGGGTCTCACTGGTGACAACGAAGCCACAGTAAGAAAGAGGGCCAGGAAGGGTTACCACAGGCCTGAATGCCAGCTTCATTCCAGTGGGTAGGGAGGGGGGTGCTCCTTCTAAGCCCTCCTGGCTTCCAGGGGCCCCATTCCCCACAGCCTAGTCCCCACTCCCAGCAGCCTGGCTTTATGACTTCATTTGCTGGTCACTTGATGACAATGCTGAGCGTTCCACTCCTCCAAGTCCAGGCCCAGCCCAACCAGACGCCTCCCCACAGTGGGGATGAGGACAATGCCTGCTGGCCCGTGTGGGGAGGGGATGTAGAGGGCGGCGGCACCAGCCGCTCCTGGCACCATGGACGATGCCGCAGTCCTAAGGAAGAAGGGTTACATCGTAGGAATCAATCTGGGCAAGGGCTCCTATGCAAAAGTCAAATCCGCCTACTCTGAGCGCCTCAAGTTCAACGTGGCAGTCAAGATCATAGACCGCAAGAAAACACCCACTGACTTTGTGGAGAGATTCCTTCCTAGGGAGATGGACATTCTGGCAACCGTCAACCACCGTTCCATCATTAAGACCTACGAGATCTTTGAGACATCAGATGGACGCATCTACATTGTCATGGAGCTGGGTGTCCAGGGCGATCTCCTCGAGTTCATCAAGTGCCGAGGAGCCCTGCATGAGGATGTGGCACGCAAGATGTTCCGCCAGCTCTCCTCAGCCGTCAAGTACTGCCACGATCTGGATGTCGTCCACCGAGACCTCAAGTGCGAGAACCTTCTGCTTGACAAGGACTTCAACATCAAGCTGTCTGACTTTGGCTTCTCCAAGCGCTGCCTGCGGGACGGGAGCGGGCGCATTGTCCTCAGCAAAACCTTCTGTGGGTCAGCGGCTTATGCAGCCCCCGAGGTGCTGCAGGGCATCCCCTACCAGCCCAAGGTGTATGACATCTGGAGCCTGGGTGTGATCCTCTACATCATGGTCTGTGGCTCCATGCCCTATGACGACTCTGACATCAAAAAGATGCTGCGCATCCAGAAAGAGCACCGAGTGGACTTCCCACGCTCCAAGAACCTGACTGGTGAGTGCAAGGACCTCATCTACCGCATCCTACAACCAGATGTCAACCGGCGACTACACATTGATGAGATCCTCAGCCACTCATGGTTACAGCCCCCCAAGCCCAAAGCCATGTCTTCTGCTTCCTTCAAGAGGGAGGGGGAGGGCAAGTATCGAGCTGAGTGCAAGTTGGATACTCGACCAGGCTCAAGACCTGAACACCGGCCTGATCACAAACTGGGGGCCAAACCCCAGCACCGGATGCTGGTGGCCCCTGAGAATGAAGACAGGATGGAGGAGAGGCTGGCTGAGACTTCCAGAGCTAAAGACCACCACATCTCTGGAGCTGAGGTGGGGAAAGCAAGTACCTCGTAGTGGAGTGGGCCCTGGGGAGTCATGGTGTGCAGTTTGCACTCACATAAGCTAAATAGGCAGGTAGGAGCTGAAGAAGGCACACGCGCAAGGAACAAGTAAAATCCGTCAATTAAACCACTATTTTGATTACGTTCTATTAGCTTTATTCCACTTAGTAGCAAAGACATTAATTACTGACCACCAAATAAACCACAAAGTGTATACAAGCATTGAGAGTGCCCAGTGGGGAGTCTTTTTCTCTAGGACTCATCCAGCGCGGGGATCTCTAGCATAGGGTTCCAGGAACCTGTACACAGGCCCAGGCAGACTCAGTGAGGCCTGTAGCAGAGGGGACTTCTATTATAGTTCTCTTGCCAGGCTCACGCTTGTCAGCGTCTGGCCTTCTCACACCAGCAAGGCTTCCAAGCCTGGACAGCTGGACAGCTCCTTTACCCAATGCAATATAAGCCACCTTGACCCTGTCTTGTTTTTATTCAGTGGTCAGTATTCATTAACCTCAAAGAGGCAAAGTTAGGGAGCTTTGCTGCTCAAGCCTCACCCTCCCCATTCCCAGGAATGGGGCAGCTCAGCTGACAGTTTGTTGATATTGTCCCCATCCTGTATACCTGCCATGCCCCACCCCCAGCATCTCTCAAAGTGCCTAGGTGCCATGTCCTGATTACCATCCCTCCTAAGGTTCACTCACGCTGACAAATGCTTGAGTAGGCAGCACCTGTCCTCTCCATCTTCCCACTTACTGGGGGAAGCCCATAGATTAAAGTTTAAACCGTCCTGAGACAGAAGGATCTCAGCTCCAGCCCTGAGGGTTCCAGGGCAGACACCCTGGGAGCCCACAGGAACCCACTGTGGGGAACTACTGGTTAGCAGAAGCCTGACCTAGTTTGTATCTGATGCCATGATAAAACTTTAACCAAAAATAACTTAGGGGAGGAAATGGCTTATTTCAGTGCACTTCTAGGTCACAGTTCATCACTCAGGGAAGCTGGAAGCTGGAGCAGGAACCCAGGCAGAGACCATGGAGGAACACTGCTTCCTGGTTTCCTCTCTAGATCATTCCTAGGCTTTCTTACACATCCTAGGATCATGGCCCAGGGATGCTGCTGCTGGGCCCTGCCCTCCTACATCAATTAGCAATCAAGAAAATGCCCCACAGACATGCCCTCAGGCCATTCTGATGAGAGGTAATTCTTCATTTGAAGTTCCTTCTTCCCAGGTAACTAGCTGTGTCAAACTAACAAACTAGCTATACAAGGCCCAAGACAGGAGGTACTCAACCCAGGTGATCTCTAGAGAACACCAGGGCAGAGGCCTGAGAGGACCAATGCCTGCAGATTGGAAAGGTGGCTCTCATGGAATTAAAGGAGATCTGGGGCTGGGAAGTCAGGTGTGCTTCAGGCCACCTGAATAGCTCAAGCCCTGGGCTGCTCAGAGGGCAAGTCCTGACACCACCAGTGGTCTCAAGACCACTGGCTGGGGAATTAGATCAGTTGCCAACTCTGTTAGGCCCAAACAGCAAGGACCGTTCACCTCTGTAAGGCAAAGGCTCACAGGCCCAGTTGACCACTTGTCACCCGAGGACCAGCTACCCTTAGTTCACAGGCAAATGGCTGGCTGCTGGTGCACATGGCATTTATTAGTTTGCAGGGAACCAAACTCTCTTCATAGTAGAGTTCAGACTGAGGTAAGGCTGGTGTCTTAGTAGAGCCCAGTAGGACGTGCCAAGAACACTGGAATAAGCAGAGACTAGGACGGGGAGGCAGCCTAGCCTTAGCCTGAGCTGGAAGCCAGGTGCTGGGAGGTAACAGCTGAAGTCACAAGAAAGTGACTTGTCCTACTGTGAGCCTGATAAGCAGAACCTACCTGGGCCTGTAACCAACAAACCAAATGGTCAGGCCAGGCTGGGAGGTTGCAGAACTGGACCCAGAGCCCATGAGCTCGATGGCACAACTTCTAGGGTTTGTGCTATCCTTCAACAGTGGAAGTCTCAGATGTGAACTCAGCATAGAAGGCAGCTCTGTGAGCCAGTTTTCTCCCCAGAATCCATTGCTTCTAGCCCTGAGGTCCCGAGACACCCAGGTGGCCCAGGACATGGATCAGCAGCCTGGCCAGAGGGTGCCAGGTGTCCTTTAATAAGGGTTCAGTTGAAAGTTAACTAGAAATCAGTTTCAGCAGGGCCTTGAGGGACAGCACCAGTGCTACACTCCCAAGGGAGTGGTCAGTGTGACATGCCAGCCTGGCCATGGCACATCACTATACACTGTGGTTCCTGGGATAACCAACTGCCCGTGGTCTGGGTCTCCAAGGCCCAGAGTCATCTGAAGAGTAGACAGCTGCCCCACACATTTCACAAAGTGTCCCATAAAGCATCCACAGGTCCTGTCAGGCTTGGTTCTAGAAGAAGTCTGAAGCTTTGCGCCGGGCAGGGAGCTGCAGCAGATTGTCTGTGATGGAGGCTGGGTCCTGTGTGAGGGGTGTGCGTGTGGCAGACCCAGGGGCTGGTGTGCTTGTGGGGGTCTGTGGCCCACCAGCTGGAGTCTTGAGGTGGGTAGAGCGTGCTGGAGATGGTGTGTAGCTGGCCCTCAGGGCTCGATCTGTATACTTGCTGGCTGTCCTGCTTACCAGGCGCTGTAGGGCTGGGGACATAGCTGGACTCAGGCCTTTGGGAGTAAGACTGTAGAGAAGAGACAGAGGAAAGCAATGGCGTTAGGGGGCCAAGTGCTACTTAAGGCAAGGCCTCCCTCAGTTCCTCAGGAGGAGCCCTATCAAGAGACATGGTCACTCTGAGCTGAGGAGGACAACACTGGCCACACCTGAGGGAGGCACTGTGGAACTGCTTTGGCTGTGAGGCTGGATGGACCACAGACTTCTGAGAGCTGGAGTCTCCACCTCTCTCCAATGTGAATGATTCCACAGGACTGACAAGAGCTCACAGTCGGGCAAGGAGCCTAAAGGTACCCCTTGGAGAAGACCAAGGAGGATACTGAGGAAAGATGGAGAGTGCCTCACTGTCTGCTCCACATACAGCCACGTGCTGGGGCAGAGCAGCAGCCACAGTCCTTACAGAAGAACCCCGTGGACATACCAAAGGCCTGTCCTGCAAGCCATGTACCACATGGCCTCAGAGGCTGAGAGTAGGAGTGAGGCAGGCACAAACCCATGTCTATCCCCATCCTACACAAGGGTCCAGCTGCCTCTCACCTGGCCAAGTTCTCCGTGACTCTCCGCAATGCTTCCTGCTTCTTGGCCCTGTTTTTGGCAGCTGCTTCATTGGCCATCTTCAGACCCAGACGCTCCCTGCGTCCTGGCTCCAAGATCTACAAAGCAGCAGGCATGTGGGTGACCTATGCTGGAACTGCCACCTAGCCAGGCAACCCATTATCCAGAAGGGCAGCTGCGTGGACACCAACCTCTTCTCCATGGCTGCTACAATCTCAGCAACTCATCTGTTACAATAGCCTGACAAAAGTCCCCACCTGGTTGGATGTAGTGGTGCATTCCTGCAATCCCAGCAATTGGCAGGAGACTATAGATTTGGGACCACCCTGGGCTACACAGTGCGACACTGTTTTAAAAAAAACAAAAGCAAAATGGCTCAGTGGGTAAAGATGTTTGTTAAAAGCCTGACGACCTGGTTTCAATCCCCTTCTGAGACCCCACAGGGTGGAATGAGAGAACCATTCTAGCAGGATTGTTCTCTGACCTCCACATATGAGATGTGTCACATGCCATGCTCACAACAAATGCTTAGACACACAGTCACACAAATAAATAAATGCAAAACAACACAAAATAAGGGGCTGGAAGCTGGGAATGGTGGTGCATGCCTTCAGTCTCAACACTTGAGGCAGATCTCTGTGAGTTCCAGGCAAATCTGAGTTACACAGTGAAACCCTCTCTCAAAAAAACAAAAATAGGGGCTGGAGAGATGGCTCAGAGGTTAAGAGCACTGACTGCTCTTCCAGAGGTCCTGAGTTCAATTCCCAGCAACCACATGGTGGCTCACAACCATCTATAATGAGATCTGGCAATCTCTTCTGATATGCAGGCAGAACACTGTATACATATAAATAAATGTTTAAAAAAAGTGGTCATTTAAAAAAAAAACAAAAAACCCAAAAAGCTAGTCCTAGCACTTCAGGGTGGAGGGTGTGTACACGAAACAGGTCCTGAGTTAAATCCCCAGCACCCCCCCAAAAAAAACCCAAACGAAAACAAACACAACAAAAAACAGTTTTCACTACATCGTTACCTTCTAGTTGCTTTTACAATTATTGTTTATATTTAAGGTTTTCACCTTTCTGGAACTTACTTTGCTGTTACCTATATTCAGAACCTAGTTTACCTTATCCTCAAAGGCCCTGCAATCTTGCACCATCTGAAACACCACCTTTCCCATACCCCCCATTCTGTCTGTCTCCAGCTTTCCACCCTGCTTGACACACGCACAATACAAGGCACAGCAGGCTGCATCTGCCCTGTCTCCTGCAGAGCCTGCCCAGGGTTCATTTTGTTTCAGAACTCTTCTCTCCTGCAAGAGGCCACTCCAGATCAATGGCACTTCCTGTGAGGTCAGAGCCTGGTCATGCTTTCATAATACAGCATTGTGTTTATTCCTCTCTCACTTTGTCTTGGTTATCTCACACCCCAGACACAGTCTACAACAAAGACCTCCGAAGTGTCTATCCATGATTTGTCTAGGTGTGTAGTACATAAGCTCTGGGGAAGGACCCACACAGCACCATGTGTAGGGGAGGTCCTCCTGGCTTGGGCCAGGAAAGCAGTGTCAGGACTGCAGTCCACGTCTGACATTTGCTTTATGAAAGCTATGCTATTGCTGGTGATTCTGATTCTACTGCTGTACTAACATGATCTCTTTTACCACATTCCAAGTTGATCACGGCCAGTATTTGGAGGGACTGTGACCCAGTCACCAAAGCATACCTATATATTTATTCAACACTACACCTGATCTTTTTGGGTTTTCAAAGAAGATTCATATTCTTGGTCTGCCTACTCAATACCCTGAGTCAGTGGGCTCAGCACCCTCACAATGAGCATGTACATTCTCAAGCATCAGAGACCTTCCCCCCTCACATTCCAACTACACAGACACTCTGCTTTATCCACAAACTCCTGACACTACATTCTTTCCCCATAGCTCTCTGGGTCATATCTGCCCACCCACCCATCCAATCCATCAGGGGCCATCTGAATTGTATAAGCTGTCTGTCCACCTCTAGCTTCCTGCTCCACCAGGCAGAGGCCACATGATGTACACCAGGCCTCATTTGACTCAATCTTTCTGATCTGCTCTAGGTCCTACAATGCTGGGCTCACACTGTACTATCCTGAGTGTCCTTGACTATGCTATGTAACCAGAGGCCAGCACATAGTCCTCAGGGGACACACACTAAGTCCCATAGTCTTCAGGCCTACAGGGCAGTTTGAGTTTGTCTGACTCCAGGCTTTCTCTATTGCCTTGGCAAGGTCTCCACTCTTCCAAATCCCTTTTTGATAGTCCTACCACAATCCCTTCTTCCACAGAAGCCCAGTCCCCAGACTCAAGCAGCAGTACTAAGGCATCCACAGAGTCCCAGCCTGATCCCCTCTTACCACAACCTACCTTGAAAGTCGGTCCTGGTGTCCTATCCACATAGGGGCTCTCTGACCCTTCGACTCTCAGGGGAGTATTTTCAACTTCTCCCCATGTCATCAGTGGTGACTCATTCATACCTGCAGATGGAGAGCCCAAACCTTAAGCAGAGGACCTAGTGGGTCCTAATACATGTATCCCAGATGACATTAAGGTCAAAGGGCAAACTCTTCCCTGAAATTCCAGAACCTAGCAACCACATCTGAAGGGAAATACCTAAGATACCAGAGCCCCAAGGCATAATAACTGTACTTAGATTGGGGAAGGTGGGTCTGTCGGACCCCATCCTAGCATAGGACCAGAGGTACCAAGGAAAGAAAACACTCTGGCTTCCTAAATCCCAGTGCAAACCTATGGTGTCTTCATATGCCCTTGTCACATTACAACTGGCACTGAGTGTGGAGGCCAGTGTGCAGAGAGGCAGGGGAGCAGCCTGTGCGTCAAGGACACACCCAATTCTCCCTGCAGAGAGGCTGTCCAGAACCTTCCCACCTACATAACTATCTGAATGTAGATCTGTAAGCACCATGCATGCACACACACAGGCAAACCTATTCACATCACAGGGAAGACCAGACAAGCATGGCACCCTGGGACATCTCAAAGCACGTTTGCTGAGTCTAGCCTGTCCCGTCTGGATTTATCGCCCATTTCTTACCAGGAGCAGGGGAAGGAGTGGCAACAAATCCAAAGCCTCCCACTCGGGGGGACTCTTGAGGAATAAGCTCCTTGCCATCAGGGCCAACCTTGCCCTGTTTGTGCTGGAAGAGAGAGAGAGAGGCCAGTGTTAGAGGTTTCTCCACAGCTGACTTGAGGGCAGGTACAGAGGGACATGTAGGAAACACTTCTCCTTGGGATAGAGCTTGGGCTCTAGGACTGGCAGATCCCTTAGGGAAAGAGAGGGACCCCCATCCTCATCTCACCCCAAGGACTTTGAGGGACTATAGTAGTGAACATCAAGCAAGGGGTGCCCTTCCCTCCACCCAAAGAGGAACCTCTTGGGTTGCAATGCTACAAAGGGCCGCTGCTGTCTCTCTCGCTTGAGGAATCCGAATCTCCCTATCTCTCCTGCCTCTTCTCCCCCAACCCCATGATGACTAGAGCCAACCTCTGAGGGCACTCACTCATCTTAATCCCCTCTGGCACTTCCCAGTACACACTGTTCTATTCACCTCCCTGCCTGGTAGATAGGTATGGGTCTGGGTTGGCTTCCAGAAGCTTCTCTCCTCTCAGGCCAACATCATAGAAGCTGGTACAGGACTGGACCCTATAGGTCATATGTCTGGCCCCATTGGAAGGGACCAAAAAGAGAAATGGGTCCTGCCACACAGGGGCTGTGATAGTTTTGCCACTTAAGCTCTATCTAGCCTCAGAACAATCCTAACAAAGGGGACAACGAAGATGGGAGAGGCCACACCTATCTACAGTTAGCCTATCACATTTGTCCAGTTGCCTGGTGGCTCTGCTACTCACCTGGGCATTCAGGGCAGCTGCCTGCTGAAGCTGGGACCTGCTCAGGGCCTGACTGAAGGGGTCCCGGAGGAAACGTGTATTCTTATGCACTACCTGCCGTGGCTTCTTGAACAACTGCTCTTCATCAGGGACACCTATCAAAGGAAGAACAAGGTAGCAGGCATCATAGGGGTGGGGAGTTCCACGCCCTCCTCAGCCCTGGAAGTCATGCAGCCTGAGGGGTGAAAGCATCCTCAGCTAAGTCACTCCCAGCCAAAGACCACACCTATAGAACCCAAACAGCAGTGGGGGAGGCCTCAATGCCCCACAAATGCCACAGGCTCCCCAACCCCAAGATGGACCAGGACTTCTCTCTGGTCCATGCTGCAAGTGTACACACATACATAGCCTTTAAAAGTTGGCTCAAAGGTAACCAGACAGACCACTGTAGTCCCTGTCTTCCTGTCCTGCCACTCAGTTCCATTCACTCACCCTCAGGATAGTACATGAGAGAATTCTTGGCTTTATACTTCCAGGTCTCCACTCCAGCCTGACTGCTCTCAATGGCTTGACGCTCTGCCGATGGGAGTTCAAGATTATCTTTCTGTCGCTATAGTGACATGGGAAGAAAGTGGGATCAGGGAGTCACCCAGACCCTGTACCTGTGGCACTGGGATTCCATCCCCCAAAAAAGTGCCTATATTTTCAAACTCCAGGGATACCTTTTCAAATTCCTCCTCAGCTTGGTAGAGCCATGCATGGCGGGCATGGCTTTTTTCCTTGGCCACTTCCATGATCTCCTGGAAGGAGGCATTGTCTTCACTTGTGTAGCGGCTCAAGAAGACATCCAGGCTGGGCAGCGGCTCCTTCTCCTCCTCATCTGCAGCCTCTCCTGCTCAGAAGCCACAAGGAGGGAAACACAATACCGCATACAGCATGATTATAACTGTACAGCCAGTCTTGGGAACCACACAACAAAGAGCTGGAACCCTGGCTTCTGTTGGTGACACAACAAACCCCAACTGTTTAGGCAGCCCCAGGTGGCATCCACAGCTGACTGGCTAGCTCCACTCATCTGCTGGGTGCCAAGAGAAGTCTGTGATCTGGCTGACGGGTGAAGGGGCAGGGACAAACACTGAAGCAAGAGCTCATGATAACTCTTTTCTCTGCCCAAACTGTACTAATCCTGTAGTACTGATCTCCAAAGCCCCAAGGGCTTTTCTTTCCTTCATCGGATTACCTTATCCTAACTACCTTTCCGTTTTCGACTGGTGCTACAGGTAAGTGGTGGTCACTAAGCATCAGGGTATGCTAGTTAATTCCTAAGGCAGGGGCCTATATGGCCCAATGCTCCAGAGAGGGCCACAGACTCTGGGTCACAAAAGTCAACCATACCACCTCAATCCCTGCCATCAAGGCAAGTGGTACTCCTGCAGAGGTAGCACTGAAAATCTCGGGGGGGGGCATGTGAAGCTGAGGGTTCTCATCTGATCTACTGACAGTCTTGACTACTATCTCTGCCAGCCAATGCCAACCACAATGGCTACAAGTTTAAGACCTGAGGTTAGAAAGGGGGAAGACTTGGGTCCCATTCAACTGTTGACTATCCTAACACTTAGAGAAGTTACAGTCTTTTGAAGCTTTATCTGTAATCACAAGCATTCCAATGTTTACTGATAACATATACGTGTATAAAAAGAAGAGCATCTTCAAATTACCCTGTGATTCTACTGTATTTCAAGATCCAAGAATAACCACGACCATGTTCACAGCAGAAAAAGCTGTGCTGTTGAGAAACTAAGCTTGTGTGAGCATGTTGTACATTTGCCCTAGTACAGTATGCTGTAGACTAGAGTCTGGTAGAAAAACAGCTTGCCCCCCTCTAAGGATACATCCTATTACTGGGAAAAAGATCAACTGGCACAGACAAGTCCCTTACGTATGCAGCACACTTACACATCCAATACATTTACAAAGCGTTCCTCCTAACCTTAAAATATGCCCCATGCAACACATTCATCTGCTCTACATGTCTGTTGATGCTACAGCACACCATGGGCTATTCCTCTCTGGGAGGGTATCAGAATTAGTAATTAGGGTGAGAGGCAATAAACAGAAGTGTCTTCTGAGATGTTATAGTCTGCAGTGAAACACAAAGCCAGCAGTGTGGGAAACAGTGAGACTCTGGTTTCAAGAAAACAAACAGATCAGAAAAACAAAGGTAGTCTGTGAAGCCCAGAGCCCCAGGGCGTTCCAATTTTACACAAAAGGTCAGGAAGCCTCAGCATCCACGAAGTTTATGCCTCTTAGCCCAAACAGGTAACACCTGAATATAGACCTGAAGGAAGAAACACAACAAGCAACTACTGTGGAAGAAAGGAAGAAGGGGCCTGAGGCATCAGGAGTCAGTAATGAAAGCCTTCCTGACCCACAAAGCCCACAAGGCAAAGGCTCGCCCACTGAACAGGCTGGTGACAGGAAATGGGCTCTCATTCTAGAGACAGGCCAGCAGCACAGAATACTGCTCCTCCACAACTGGGAGCTAGACAGATTTTCTGCTTTTCACACCAGTGTCTTTTTTATTTTGGTTTTACGAGACAGGGTTTCTCCGTATTGTTTTGGAGGCTGTCGGACCAGCCCGGCCTCGAACTCACAGAGATCCACCTGCCTCTGCCTCCTGAGTGCTGGGATTAAAGGTGTGCACCACCACCGCCACCCGGACACACCAGTGTCTTTGATCCCCAAAGTTGATACTTGGGCTGGGAGACCCCCCTCCCAAGGATGGAATGTGATCCTGAGAAAACTCAATATGACTCCTAAGCACTCGACCATGAGACCAAAAGAGGGAGTTCACTCACCATCATCTAGGTCCCGCCCCTGGGGCCGGAGCTTGCTCCCCACCACACCAGAGCCTGTGTGTACCTCAGGAGTTTCAAAGGTGGCTGGAGTAACATCTGAGGGAAGGAAACTAGAAATTAGAGCGAGCCTGAAGTGACAACAGATGTCCCCTCTCTGCCCTCTAGAGCAGCAACCTCTTACAGGGCGGTGGAGGTTCCCGAGACATCTTGCCCAGGGCAGAGCCAAACTTGATGGCAATCTGACGCATACGCTCCAAATCTCCATTTTCCTCAGCCTCCAGGTATTCCTTCTGTGCCTGTAGCTTCTCCACATCAGGGAAGAAATCTCTCTGGATGACTGTCTGCAGTCCCTGTCACAAGCAATCCGAACAAAAGGCCAAAGCTGGCATCTGGGAGCCATGACACCGTTATCCACGTTAGGCCCTAAGGTTCTTTTCACGTCTGCCTATCTGGATGATAGGCAAAATAGTTCAGGAGCATTTTCTAGTACGGCTGTCCATCCCATACAGTGCTGATGTATTAGAATAACCTTCCCCCCCCCCTCGATACAGGGTTTCTCTGTGGCTTTGGAGCCTGTCCTGGAACTTGCTCTGTAGACCAGGCTGGCCTCGAACTCACAAGAGATCTGCCTGTCTGTTGGGATTAAAGGCGTGTGCCGCCGCCGCCACTACCACCCGGAGCGGAAAAACCTCTTGATGCCCATAAAATCCTAGTTCTCCTTTGCTGGCTCCATCTACAACACCAGCCAGACTAATGTAGATGTTGCCTTCCTCATTCCACCCATGGATTTTTATTCCAATCCAAACCTTTCTCTTGAAAGCCCATCACCACTACTGCCACCACCGGATGAAATTCCCAAGGTTTCACCGCCAGCCAGACCTTGCTGTGGAGTTACGAATCTATATACCCAGCTACGTGGCGATGATACATGCCAACCTATCCTACAAGCGTCCTAAATTTAACCGGTCTGCTTGCCCTCCAGCACAGTGGGATCCCTAACTCGAGAAGCAACCGAGACCCTCACTCAATAATACGGCCAGCACCGCGGTCTACCTCCACGACCCCCCAGCCTTTACACTTAATGCCGCTGCCTTCCAGAAAGTCCTTTTCTCCATCACCCTAAAAACGTGTCAAAACTCTGCCCATACTTTAATAGGAAACGTTATTTCCTTGACCCTCAACAAACAACGGAAAACTGGACACCCGCTTCTGCGCTGTCTTCTTGGCTCTTAAGACTTTCTAAACCCAAAGGCTGCTGAGAGTTCTAGGTCCAGAAAACATTTAAAGAAGTGGAGAGGAACGCGAATCGGGGAAGGGGCCCGGAAGTCGCCAGCGCTCGCACTGAGCTGGTACCTCGATGTATTCGTCTTCATCCAAAATCCGCTGCCTGCTTTTCGCTACCCCAGCCTCCACGGCCGCGCGTTTCCTCGGGGGCGCAGACGCGGAGGGCAGATATAGAGAGCCCGCCGAAGCCCCGGGCGTCCCCATCGCTATCCCAGAACCGCTCGGACGGCGTCGGCGTCACACTAACAGCCAGCCAATGGAGAGGCAGTACTTTTGTAACAAAGCCGGCGCTCCAAATGATGTCACTGGGAGCGCCGGATCTTAAGGGAGTTGTAGTCTTTGATACCCATCCGCGTTGCTCGTGCCTGTCTAGACTATGGCCATTAGGGGGCGCTGTGGGGAGACTGACGCCACATTCCTTCTTTTAGAAGTTCCAATTTTTCCTCAAGAAACAAAAAACAAAGTCGTTTTTAAATACTTCAAAAAACTTGGTTACATATAATGTCAAAACTCAGAAAAAGAACACCAAGTCTTCCCAGATAGTTATCTAACAAAAGGTAAACGAAAAGAAAGAACAAGAGGGCGCTTGGAGCTCTGGTTAGGTTTATTAGTTAGGGTGGGCTTCCCAAAAGAGACCTGTACTCACTGAAAGCGTTCACGGTACTTCCATTCTAAGGGAAATCGTGAATCATGCCAAATCAGTTCTAGCCCAGAATGATTTGCCACAACTCTGCTTTTCCAATGATCTCTTCCTTCATTGGGAGTCAACTAGGGACATTATGGCTATGTCCCTGACCTGACCCAATAGAGTTGACCATAATAAACACACACACATTAAGTCATCCTGCATATGTGTGAAATCATGCCTGTGACTTGCAAGGAGTCTGTACTCAAGAGAATCTTGATTTCTACACAGCACATATCAAGTGGCATTTTCCCAGGCAGAAGGTGGCCGCGGATCCAAAGGATGGACCGATAGGCGTCAGCCCAGTGGAACCGGGAAGGCAAAAGCCCAAGAGTGGCGTGGAGCAAGGCAAATTCCCAAAGCAGGCCTTTGGTTACACCATTCAGGGAAGACGGACATGACGGCAGTGGGGAGAGCCAGTCTGCACAGTGTCTTCGGGTCCTGGCAAAAAGTATCATTTTTATTTTGGATTAAAGGGAAGCCGGATTAGGTTCAGGTGAACATAACTAGAGAGAGCTGCAATGGCCTTGGTGCAAGGTGATGGCAGTTTTCATCAGGTTGGTGTAGCTGAAGCTGCAGAGAAGCTGGTTTCTGGGGCTATTGATATATTTAGAGGGGAAATTGGATGGACTTGGTGTGATTGGGTGAGGGACAGAGGGCAATTGGTGGTCAAGAACTGTGATTCATGTCCTTAAACAAGGCCAGTGAACAGAGGAATGGCTCACTGTGTGGGAAGCAGACGTGAGGAGGCTGTGGCTTCCCAAGTGTTGTCAGGGGGACAGACTGACAGGAGGACATACCTACCTCAGGGGAGAGGCCTGCCCTGGGGATGGAATTATATGTGACAAAGAGGAGGGAGTTGGAACCCAGGGATGGAAAAGCTACATCAAGAAGAGAATGGAAGGGGTGAAGAGATAGCTCATTCTTTACAAACACTCTTGCTCTTCCACAGGATCTGGGTTCAGTTCCCAGTACCTACATGGTGGCACACAGCTCCAGTCCCAGAGGTTCCAGTACCTTCTGATCTCCACCAGCACCAGGCAAACATGTGGTGTACATAATGCATGCAGGCAAAACACACACAGAGTCACACACACACAGAGAAAGTCACACACACTCAACCAACATACTCACACACAAAGACACACTCACACATTCACACACTCACAAACACACTCAAACACATGCACGCACACAGACACACACATTCAATGTTTTAAAGAAGAGAATGGAGATGGGAGAGGCCTTGAGATGGAACTTCTGGACACTTGTCAGTGCCAGGTGTCAGGTGGAGTGTGAGGAGCCTCTGCAGGGCACTGTGACCATGATAGGAGGGCGGAAGTTCAGCCAAGCTCAGATTTTGGAGAACCAAGGAGGACGGGCCCAAGTCTGCAGGTGCGCTGACCTGGACAGCTGTGCCTGAAGTGAGACAGTGCAATCGTCTAAGAGAAGGCCAATGCAGGAAGACCACCCTGGCTACAGCCCCAAGTCTACGTGCAAGGGACTGGAAGGACAGTCCCCATCTTGGAGGTCTCCAGCAGCTCTGGCTGGGGACATATGCCTGCTTGGTGTTCTCCAAATCAGCCATCTTTACAAGACCTCCTGCCATTGGCTCTACTGTTTAGCTTTTGTGAATGGACCGAGTCTCTTGCAGACACCACAGCATGCTTCAAGACCTGTGAGGGACAGAGCAAGGAGATATGGCAGGTGAAGGGAGTGTTAGCTGCCTCCATCCCACTGCACACGCCAGCAGGGAACGGAGGCCATTTTCCATCTTAGTGTACCCCCCCCACTTCTGTGGGACCTGGACTACAGAGGGGAAGACAGACATTTCCCAAGGTAGTGGGGACGGATGTTCCCTGAATTCAATCCTCTTGCCCACCCTATTGGCAGATGCTACCGTATGGAAACCTCCAGGGTCAAAAAGCCAAACATCTCCAATCTGTGAAGCAGGTCCGTAGTACCTAGAGGCCATAGCAAATCCCAGGAGGCCTTGCCAGCACCCCGTGGCTTTAATTCTGATGGGGGAACTGAGGACTTGTTGAGCTGTGTTCCCCAAGACATGGTGAAGACATTTATTTCTTGGTATTGGCACAGGCTAAGATGAAGGAGCAGGTGCAGGGACCTGGAAAATGCCAACTATAGTCTTCTTACTCTGTTGGTCCCGGATACCATGGCCCAGTACAGGACCTTTGAGGACAGAGTAAACCCAAGACTGTGCAATTACCACTGCCCTGCCTAGAAGGTGGGAGAATACATAGGGGCCAGTCCCGGAGGCAGGCATGAGGTGGCAAGGGAGCCTCCACTGGAGAGGATTTGGGGTCCTGGTGGAGTTAGGGTCTCTCTAGGTGGTAGTGATGCCTGAGGAAGTTGCTCTATGCCTGCCCTTTACCTGCAGAGGTGCTGCCCCATGTGTCCTCCCGTCATAGGGGAGAAGGTCTTGGATCCCCTGTCTCCAGCACTGGGCAGCTGGACACTGCAAGACAGTGATGGAAGGGAGGGGCTGCTGTCCTCTTAGTTTCTGTTCAAGTAGTCTTGGCCCCCTCCTACTTTGCTGTGCTCCACGTCACTGCCAAAGCTAGGAGAAACTCCGGACACCATCAACAGCTCTCCTTGGGAGGTTTCTTGGTTCCAGGCAGGAGCCTCGATGATGAAGCACGCTTTTGGTGTCGCCACTTGGCCCGGCGATTCTTGAACCAGACCTGAGGAGGAGGGGGACCAGGAAGGCTCAGGCTCCACGGACCCACACCCAAAGAACTTCGAAAGGACTGATAGACGGGCCAGGTGATAGACTTCACCACAGAAGTGTAGGTGAAGGGACCTGTGTCACCTTCCCTTATCCACACACAAAAGGACTGAGAGTCCCCACAGGGAGATTTTCTAGTCTCCCTAGTCTTGGCCCAGTAGCAACCAGGATATCTCTCTGTCTCCGGTCTCTCTTAAAGTCACACGTAATCTAGGCTGGCTTCTAACTCGCTATGTGTCAAGGATGACTTTGATGAACTCATGGTTCTGTCTTCACCTCCCCGAGTGTTAGGATTACAGACGTGTGCCACCATGCCTGGCTAGTTTTGCACATTCTTAACTTTCCCACATCTGGGGCATGAACGAACGTATCATCATCAGAGGAAACGGGAAAGGCAGACAAAGTCGGAGAAAACGCCTCTTGACCCCTTCCAGTTCCGGTGACACCCAAAGAACCTACTGGGGGAACTGGTCTTGCGCCCCATCCACTGATCCTGGGAGTTTCCCTTCAGCGTGGAGGGCTATGAGGAGAGGCACGGGCTGGAAGGTCGGTCTTGGCGCCAGAGTTGGCCTCCAGGCTGCGGCGCAGACACCCACCTCCACGCGCTCCTCCCGCAGGCGAATGCGGACCGCCAAGCGCTCGCGCGTGCCCACGTCGGGATACTGGTTCTGTACGAAGAGCGCCTCGAGCGCCTGCAGCTGCTCCTCGCTGAAGATGGTACGGTGGCGCCGCGTGCGTCGCTGCGGACCCGGGCCGCTCGTGCCTGTCAGTGCCGGCGAGCCTGCGCTCGGCGCCGCCAGGGGCGAGGGCGCCGCCGGTGCCAGCCTCAGCGGCCACGCTAGCCGCAAGCCTGCGGGTCGGTACGAGGGCGCTGTCAGGCACAGGGTTAGGGTTAGTGCGGGAGCCGAGCTCGCCCTGGCGGTCGCCCTGCGGGATCCCAGGGCCCGCCTCACCCCACCGCTCGCACTCACCGGGTCCGGACACCGCCTCCCCGGCTCCGCGCGGTGCTGCTCGCGGACTGCAGCAGCAGCAGCAGGTGCAGGGCGCCGCGGCCGCAGGCGCCTCGGGCTCGTCCGGCTCAGCGAGGTTCTGGCCACCGACGGGCTGCGGTGGCCGCGCCGCGGGCCTACGTTCAGGCAGGCTGGAGAGGATGCGCTCGATGGAGAAAGGGCAGGGTCCAGGGTCCCTGCGGTTCGCCGCACTGCCTGCAGTCGCCATGCCTGCGGGCCGCCGGCGCGAGCAGCCGAAATATATACGTCGGGGGTGGGAGGTACGGTAATCCCTGGGCCGGGCGCCGCTTTCGCGCGTGCTAATCCCGTCTCCAGTCCTCAGAGAGCTAATCCCTGGCCACCGAGGAGGGAGTGCCACTCCGTCTGGGTGCAGGGAGCCCGCTGCCAGGAGGGAGCCATGTGTTCTGCCACGTCCAGAGTTGAAAGGAAAGGAAGTAGCCAGGAGTTCACACTGTCCCCTATGGTGCAGTCGCCTGCTGAGAGGGATGCCAGGACCCTGGAAACCTCTGAGCACAGGGACCCCGCCACTTCTGCCCCTGGCTTTCCTCATTCTGCCGCCACACATTTGAGTGGTGCCGATTCCTGGAATCCAAATTTCTTCCTCCCCTACTTCGAGTGAGCCCAGCACCATTGGCAGTCAGGTGATTTCACTTCACAGCTCTTGCTCTCTTTGGAGCCCAAGCCTGAATCTCTAGTAGCAAAATGCCATCTCCAGGGAGGGAGGCTGGCCTCCAACTAACAGAGTCTCCCGAATGCTGGGAGAGCCACCAATTCTGTGAGTTCTTTCTAGAGTCTAGAAGGGTTTCTTATCCTGTCTAAGGGCGGTCCTCTTGTTAGATCTTATCCTGTCTAAGGGCGGTCCTCTTGTTAGATCCCTGATACCCTTGTCCTGACTCCCTCAACATCAATATCCCCCTCACACCACACTGCCTAAGAGCTATTTCACATGCCTCCTCTACTCTTCACCCAGGTTGGCTCCGCTCTGCCTACAATATAACCTCTGCCCACTATTCTTCCCCCCAGAGACCAGCTCTTGTTTCAGCCTATGTCATTGTCAGTCACGAAGCTTTGCCTCCGAACCTTTGCTTGACACTTTGCTTTTGATCTTTGGAACTCCGTTGTGTGTCTCACCGGACAGAGAGGAGAAATCTGGGAGGAAGGAATAGCAAGACAGAACAAGGAGAGGAGGACATCAGGGGCCAGCCACCTAGGCAGCCAGGGAGTAAGAGTGAAACTAAGAGATACAGAAGTAACAAAAGGAAAAAAAGCCCAGAGGCAAAAGGTAGTTGGGATAATTTAAGAAAAGTTGGCAAGAAGCAAGTCAAGCTATGGCCGGGCAATCAAAGTAAGTGTGTATTTATTTGGGAGCTGGGTGGCAGGCCCCTCCCCAAGAGTAAAAGAGCCAAAGAGTAAAACAAAACAAAACAAAACACAAAACCAAAAACCAACAACAATATTTTGTTGTTCCAAAGTGGGAGTAGAGTAAAAGAAAATCCAACAACACAGAACTGCTCTGGACACGGGTGAGGGCTCAGGAAGAGTCAGCTAACCCACGCACTCTTCTTTCTCTTACCAAGCCTCCTTTAGGCTCCTCTGCTGGCTGCTGCGGTGCCAGTGAGGATGCTATGCACTTGAAGTGATGGATTTTTCACAAGGCTCTCAGAGTGAGCGCATCTGAGAGGCTTGGGGATAGCCTTACTAACTCTGTGTGTGACCTTTCAGCCTGTGGGTGCAGAATGACTGTCACAGCGCCAAACCTCCCAAGTGTCCCTTTGGATGTAGAAACCTTGTCTAGCAGGCCTTCATGCAGAACCATATAGAACACCTGTGCCTAAATCCACTACAATGCCCAGGGGCGTGGTGTGGCCAATTACTCCCACTGGAGTTCTCCTCAGATCGGGGCAACGAGGACAGGGGCAGAAAGGCCTCTGTGATGTCTGACGTGTCTTCCTCCTTCACTGCCCAGGCCTTGCCTCATTTCTCTTGTGTTTCTCTTCGTGTAGGACAGTGACATGGTGCTCTGCAGGAGCTGTGCCCCTGGGGACTCCCTCAATGCTGCCATTCAGGACCACCTTGAGGTATCAGTGAGCTAGGCCCTGTGCAGGTAGCAGTCACTAGGGTATGTGACTCATTTGTGTCTTCTTGAACTTGCTTGGCACTGCCTGGGGCAATGCCACTTTCACCACGTTATAGTGTCACGTGTCATTCCTGAGAAACGTGAACAAATATCTGCTCATCCCAAGCAGAGAACCAATGACAGCCAAAGTGAGAATCCTGCTGAAGTCCAATTGGTGAAGTAGCTTACAGGGACAGACATGACTCAAAGACAGCTGCTTCACTGTGGTGGGTTGAATGAGAATGACCCCAGAGGCTCAGATGTTTTGATATTTGATCACCAGTTAGTGGTGCTGTTTGAGCAGGTTTAGAAGGTAAGGCCTCCCGGAGGAAGTATGACTGGGGTTGGGCTTGGAGTTTAAAAGTCATTATGTAGAGCTGGCTCAGTGGTTGAGAGCACTAGTAGCTCTTTCAGAGGACCTGGGTTTGGTTCCCAGCACCCACATGGCAGCTTGCAACTGTCTATATATAACTCCAGTTCCCTGGCATCTAACATCTTCATAAAGCACATAAAATAAAGTTAAATGGATTGTCAAAAAATGCCATGCTGTTCTCAGATCACTCTTTCTGCTTGTGGTTTGAAATGAGTTCTCAGCTTGCTGCTCCAGCCATGATTCCTGCCTGCTGCCAACTCCAACCATGATTCCAGCCCACTGCCAAGGTTCCCCACTGTGGTGGGGATGAACTCTTATCCCTCTAGCACTATAAGCACACAAAAACCTTCTGTAAGTTGATTTGGTCATGATGTTTTAGCATAGTAATGGACAAGTGACTAATGCAGAGACCAAACGTCCTCTCCTGCATGGATGATAGCTCCTCAAAGCTGCAGGCAGCTGCTCGTGTCTGTCTTCTCAGCAGCTCTTACTCTATCACCATGGTTAAGGAAATACTTTTTTTTCTTTTTGTTTTTTTGAGACAGGGTTTCTCTGTGTAACAGCCTTGGCTGTCCTTGAACTCGATTTGTAGATCAGGCTGACCTCAAACTCACAGAGACTGGACTGCCTGTGCCTCCTAAATTCTGGGATTAAAGGAGTGTGCCACCACCATCTGCTACAAAGACATATTAAAATTTGAATAAACCCAATTTATTTCATCTTTGATTGCTTATGTTGTTGGTACCATACCTAAGAAGCCATTGTCAAATCCAAGACTTACTACTAGGAGCTGGGGATGTAGTTCAGATAGAAGAGTGCTTGTTTAGTATATACAAAGCCCTAGGCTTGGTCCACAACAATGGAGATGGGGGGCTAATATAGCTTATAGTTTTATAAGCTTTATGTGTTTTAGCTCTTACACTAATCCACTTAAGTTAAATTTTGCGTATGATATAAGATAGGATTCAATACCACCTCCATCTCTGGGTGTGGATAGAATGCATACCCTTGACCTGTTAGGTAAGTGCTTTACCACAGAGCCATATACCCACCCCAGCCACCAATCCAGGATTCAACTTTTTTCTTCTGTATGGGCACCTGATTTGTGTTTTGAGTTTTTTTGTTATTTTGAGGTCAGGGACTCATGTATCTCAGCCTGGCCTCAAGCTCACTGTGTATCTGAGGATGGTCTTGAACTATTAATCTTCCTACCCCCCATCTCTGGTGCACTAGGATTAAATATGTGTGCTCCATATCCCACACAGTACCATAAGAATGATTATTCTTTCTCTATTAAGTTTTGTATTTCTGTAAAAAAAATCAATCGATCACAAATGTGAAGACTTATTTATTTATTAGACATACAGGGTATTGAACCTAAGGCCTCATACATGCTAGGCAAGCATCTACCACAGAGCTACAGCCCTAGTCCATGAAGATTTTTCTCTGAATTCTACTTTATTGATCTGTTGGTTTAAATTTTAAAACAAAGATTTTGTTGTTTATTTTTATTTTGTGTATGTAGGTGTTTGCCTGTATCTATGCCCATGTAGCACATTTGTGCAGTGCTTGAAGTGAGAGAGAGAGAGAGAGAGAGAGAGAGAGAGAGAGAGAGAGAGAGCATTAAACCTCCTGAAACTGGACAGACACCTGCATCCTGTAGAAGAGCAGTAGGTACTCTTAACTGCTGATCCATCTCTCCAGCCCAGATGTTTATTCTCATGCTAATATTATGCTGTCTGTTTTTCCAGTAGTGGAGAGTGAGCCTAGAGTCTTAAGTATGCTAGGCAGGTGCTCCATTGCTGAACTGTATCCCCAGCCCTCATTCTGTTGTTTGTGGTTGATGTCTGGACTGGGCATTTCCAGGTTCTGGAATCTAATTCAAATAACTGAAATAAAGGTACACACAGATTGCAGATAGTAAGGACATGTTATTGAAAAGCAAAGAAGTAGTGCAGATCAGATGTGCTGTAAACAGCAGCGGGCCTCACGAGTGAGATTATGCTCAGGGCACAGGGGCTGTTTGAAGTGTCCTTTTACGCCCCATAAAACCATAGGCTGCTGTAGAGGCATAGTGAGGGTGGTTTTCTGCCTGGATTGGAGCGTTTGGGTTACATAATCTTCCCTATTGCTAAAAGTAAGTCTGCATGTGACCCAGCCATACCCCTTCTTGATGTGTGCCCAAAGGACTTAACATCCTACTCCAGAGATGCTTGCTCAGCCATATTCATTGCTGCTCTATACAGCTAGGAAACAAAGGCAAGCTAAACATCTTTCTGTCACGTCTGCTGCGCGGCCTGTGTCCGAGAACGTGCGGAGGGTGTCGGGTATTGAAAACACAGAGACTCGTTCAATGATATAAAGAAAACTTTAAACAGGCTCCAAAAAGGTTCAAGAAAAACTTCCTAAGAAAAGCTCCCACCAGAGAAGCTTCTGCTCCCTCCTCTACCCTGGCTGGTTCTGCTCTGACACCAGAGGTGGATGTGTGTGGGTTTCTGAAGGTGCGGTTAGTCTTTGGACAAGGTCGAGGTCAGGGCGGTTTCTGTGGGAAGGCCTTTCCCAGGAACTTATTGTATCATTTTTAGTAAACATGTTTTTACTAAACATTGTCTTACAGCTGCCTACTCCCAGGCAGAAGGGGAAGTGGCCAGGAACTTATTGTATCGTTTTTAGTAAACATGTTTTTACTAAACATTGTCTTACAGCTGCCTACTCCCAGGCAGAAGGGGAAGTGGGTCTCTGCTCAAGGTCTGGTGTTCCCACAATTCACCCCTTTTTATTTTTAAATGAGGCACTCCTGGCTTAGGTCAAGTAGGGTCACCCTCCCTTTCCCGTCTTTGGGGGACCTTGAACCCCTGTTTTAGGTGGGAGGGGTCTTCCCCACAGGTTGCCCGTCATCGGAGATACCCCAACCTTAAATCATCTGTAACCAACCTTCATGGCTATCGGGATTGCCATGGGCTAAGCTAAGCAATACTTGGTTACGGATCTCTTGTCTCTGGAACAAGGCACGTTTGAGCTTGGCATAAAGCCAGAATGCCTACCGCCACTGCCACCATTTCCAGGACCCCCATTGACATAGCGCCTCTCCATCACCATACCCATCACCAGATCTGGGCCATAACATTCTACCAGCCTTCATCTGTTACAAGGGTAACCCGCATGTGATTTACATTTACAATTTGATAAAGTTTCCAATCGTTTCAAGATCTGCTCAGGAAAGCATTTAGAAAGTGCACTTGCACAGATACATAAGGTATAATCATTGATGTTACACATGTAGCATTACGAAAAATATGAACAATAGTTGTCGCATTAGGACAAGTTGCATTTCTCCAGAAAAATACACTGGCCTAGTCGTGATTCCAGAAATAGGAACCATCAAGTCTGATATTTCAAGTGACCATGTCCTGTTCAAATACTGAAAAGAGGCTTTTGCCACTCATCATAGTCCATACCAATGTCCAAATGCTTTAAATGGGTCCTTTTTTCTCTGTTGGCTTTACGATGAAAACTCATGGGTCCAGAAGGTTGATGCAGCAGGTCTGTTGAGAAATTGGAAATCTCGAACCAACTGTTTTCTCTCTTTCTTGGGCTCTAGATTCGATGACATCAAGAATCAGGAACACTGATTTAGGAGATCTCACTCAAACTGGCTTAGGTAGGCTCCCATGGTCTCAGGTCCAGTTTTTCTCTGCTCCATGCCGAAGCTTTTATTCTTTTCCTACAAGAAAACACAAACATGCCCTCGACCCCAAATTAGGGTCTTCTCCACTGTCTAGTGTATGGATGTCTCCATTTGACCTGAGCAATGATAGCTCAGGTTCCGTCATGCCAGAATCTGTCTGAAGCTCACTGGCATTTACATTATAAAATTTTTAAATGAGGAGTGTATTATTTGATGAGTCATGTGGGGACTGGGGGCATTATTCCCCCTTTTTTATTTTCTAAAAAAAAGTTTTTTTTTGAACTGTTGAAGCTGGACCATAACAGTAGAAGGATTTGTCTACCCTCCTTGGTTAACTATCTAGGTAAATTGGGATTACTACTTAGATTATTTGTAGATGCCCATTAAACAGGACATATCCATTAAATATTTCCCAAAAACTTCTGAAAATCACTCAAAGATTGTAAACTATACTGTGTCCAAATAACTTTTGAAAATTATTTGAAGTCTGTGAGCAGTCTTTCCCAATCTAACCTGCAGAGCTCTCACTAGCTGACAAGGCCTCATTTGCATCTTAAAATTTTTTTTAAAACATTAACAGACTGGCTGGATGTTCCTTTTGGCTATATTTAAAGCAATCTAGGTAGCTTCTTAACTATTTTTGAAGGGATTTAAGTATCCTTTTAATCATATAAGCAGTTCACACTCATGCATTCACAATCACATTTCATACATACCGGTGTGGCCACACCATACATTCAGAACATACATGCATCTTTCTGTCACCCTTTTTCCCTAGGTAATGATTAGTCTGTTGCAATGAAGCTCCCTTAATTGAAATCTATGTAAAAGAACAACTCCAGCCAATCCTTGAACTAAAAGGGTTAAAAAGTCCTGTATGTTCTTTATCATTCCTCCATTTGAGCTACAGTCATGGGGTACAGCCGTACCTACTCCTTGTAACTCTGTAGATGCAAGGTGGAGAGGCCAGGCTTTTGGCCAAAAGTTTTTAGAGATGACTCACAAAGTAGAATTTAAATGTAAACAAAATTTTTTATTCCATGTACCTTTGTCCTTTTTTTTTCTTTACTTAATACCAGTACCTCTTTACTGTTACCAAAAAAATTTTTTTGAGTCAGGGTTTCTCTGTATTGTTTGAGGCTGTCAGTCCAGCCTGGCCTCGAAGAATAGTACTGGACTGTCCCAAGAGTAGTCCGACCGTGCCTGGGGGCAATGGCCCATGCACCCCAGTAGGGAGGGCCTGGATCCCCATTTCTGGTGTTAGGATTGCCCGGGCGGAGGGAGCGAGGTCCAATCCTGCACTCCCCGAGGTGGCTCTAAGGAGGTCTGAGATATGAAGGGGTTGCTCTGGGGAGAAAATGAGTCCTGCCACTGCCCAGAGCAGGGGTCATTGCCCCGTACACATTGGTTTTGGGGCCCTGGGGCGGGGCCCTCCTCCCGTTTCCCTGATTATTATTAGCAGAAAGGAAATTTCCCTCCCTGTCAGTTTTAGAGTAGCAGTTATTGGCCCAATGATATCCCCTTCGACAACGGGGGCATAAACCAGGTCTCTTGAGACCCGTAGTACTATTTTGAGGGCGCTCTCTATGGAAGTGTCCCTCTCTACCACAGCTGAAACATGTTTTTCTCCCTCCCAGAGTAGGTCTTTCTTTCCCCACTTGGGGCCGAATGGCAGCAGCTAACACTTGGCCCTGGATGAAGTTCCCATCAATGTCCCTACAGATCCGGATATAGTCATTTAGACTTTTATTGCGATAGGGGCGAAGGGCTTCCTTACAATATTTATTTGCATTTTCAAATGCCATCTGCTTTATGACTGGCATCGCAGGCCCAATGCCCCCAAATATTCTTTCTGCTACCTGACTGAGACGGTCTACGAAGTCTTGAAAAGGTTCGGAAGATCCTTGAAGGACTTTGGACAGATGATCTCCTCCTTCCTTGGAAGGCAATGCTTTCCAAGCTCCTTGGGCCGCTGCTGCCACTTGGGCATAGACTGCGATGTCATATTGCATTTGCTGCTGAATGGTGGCGTATTGACCACTTCCTGTAAGCATCTCCACATTTCTCTGGGGCTGTCCGGCCTGTGCATTTCTTTGGGCTGTCTGGCTGCATCTTTCCTGAAACTCACCTCTCCAAATCAAATAATCTCCCCCCGACAGAGCTGCTCTGCAAAGCTGCTGCCAATCGCCAGGTGTCAAATTAAGAGACGCAAAAGATTCCATTAAGGAAAGTGTAAAGGGAGCCTGTGCGCCATAATTTAAAGTTGCCTCTTTAAGTTGTTTTATATCCTTAAAATTTAAAGGGTTATGACGCCTAATGACCTGTCCAGAATTGTTCAGATCTGGAACTTCCATTACTGGGGCCACCACCGGGCAGCATTGGACCCCTCCTCTGGGTCTTCCCTCCAGGTCTGAGAAGGACTGGGTTATCTCATAGGAGGAGTCCCTTTTTTCAGAGTATGGGGAAGGGTTTCTCTCCCTGTCCTGTCTTTCCTTAATTAGAATCTTTTTTAGTTCTTTTTTAAGGGCCGTGATCTCAGCAAGTAATCGTTCCTTTTCAGACTGTGACGAGTCTGGGTCTGAGCTACTTCCATTTTCTAGGTCTGATAGAGAAGGATATAACCGATTCTGACCGGAGTCCTTCTTTTGGGTCGTGCCCGGAGATGTCTACCCGTTTTTTTGTTGTTACTAAGAGACTCCTCCTCATCCTCACTAACAATGGAGCCTCTAGTTTCAATCACGGTCTCTTCATCATCACTCTCTGCCCCTGAACTCAAGGAGGCTTGAGTCTCAGTCTCTTGTAACTCTAAAAAAGCCTCTTTTGTGTCCTGAACTACCTGGCGGTGACGAACCTTATCTGTCAAAAGTGCTCCCCTCACTAATCTCCATAAGGAGAATGTCGTAGGGGGCAAGGACTCAGATCCCTCTTTTCGTAAAAGTCTATGAAGATCACGGCGAACCTCCTCCCAATCTGGAATATTTAAGCTTCCCCCAGTAATGAACCATGGACTGGCTCGTTCGATCGATTTTAGAAAGCCTTCTAGGGTTTTAGACTTGACTGCAGTCCCATGTTCTTTAAGTAACTTTTTTAGTTGATACTGCAATGATTCTAGCTTCCCGGAACTATTCCCCATAGTTTCTTAACCCCGTCCACTTACCTCGCTTTCACGATCTCAGTGGGACCTCCAATTGTCACGACTGCTGCGCGGCCTGTGTCCGAGAACGTGCGGAGGGTGTCGGGTATTGAAAACACAGAGACTCGTTCAATGATATAAAGAAAACTTTAAACAGGCTCCAAAAAGGTTCAAGAAAAACTTCCTAAGAAAAGCTCCCACCAGAGAAGCTTCTGCTCCCTCCTCTACCCTGGCTGGTTCTGCTCTGACACCAGAGGTGGATGTGTGTGGGTTTCTGAAGGTGCGGTTAGTCTTTGGACAAGGTCGAGGTCAGGGCGGTTTCTGTGGGAAGGCCTTTCCCAGGAACTTATTGTATCATTTTTAGTAAACATGTTTTTACTAAACATTGTCTTACAGCTGCCTACTCCCAGGCAGAAGGGGAAGTGGCCAGGAACTTATTGTATCGTTTTTAGTAAACATGTTTTTACTAAACATTGTCTTACAGCTGCCTACTCCCAGGCAGAAGGGGAAGTGGGTCTCTGCTCAAGGTCTGGTGTTCCCACATCTTTCAGTGGACAAGTGGATAATGAAGACATGGTACATATGCACCATGGAATTACTACTCATCTATAAAGAAAACTGAAATTATGAAATTTGCAGGATGGAACTAGAAAAGAATTGTATTGAGTGAGGTAACCTAGATGAAGAAAGACAAACATTGTCTGAAGTTCCTAGCTCCAAATCTTTAGATGTGAGTATATAACCTAGGGTAGCTGCAGAAGCTAGGAAACTAAAAAGAGACCATGGTGGGGCTTCAGTAGAGAGAGGAATAGCGGTGTACAAAGTAATGTGAAGTGAGAAGTGGGAAAACAGCAGGGGTGTTTTAGTTAGGAGGAGAGAGATTATTACAGAAAAGTGAGGGAGGAGGGTAGAATAATCGAATAACCATAAGGGTGTTTGGAAAAGGGGTAAGGAAACATGCTTATCTACCTAAAAGTACATATAAAACATATAAGTTTATGTATGCATATATATTTTAAATGAAAAATTTCCCATCTGGACTGGCAATGCTCCCTCCCCACAGAGTCATAGAGAATTTCATCAAAATTCCAGCACCAAGCATAAGAAATGTCTTTTGGGCCAGGCGGTGGTGGCACACACCTTTAATCCCAGCACTTGGGAGGCAGAGGCAGGTGAATCTCTGTGAGTTTGAGACCAGCCTGGTCTACAAGAGCTAGTTCCAGGATAGCCTCCAAAACTACACACACAGGGAAACCCTGTCTCGAAACCTCCCTGCCCAAAAAAGAAATCTCTTTTGAGAAGTTGGTCAAGGTTGTTCAAGGAGGTTGTTCCAGAAGTTAAAGGTAAGTCCCTATTGCTGAAGACACTATATACTTTGGACATAGGATCCAGAGGATCTGAGCTGTACTGATCTGAAAGCCTCCTTCCTGTGGCTAGCTTTCATGACAATAGAGTGTCCTGCAATCTTCCAGGGGAGTACAGCAAGCAACAGTCTTACCTAGCTATGATGCCTATCACCAGAAACAACAGCCAGCATGGGTAATGTCCCTAAGGGTGCAATAGTGGCACACATACCCTTTAATTGGACTTAAGGTCACTCAAAATATGGGAAACATGCCTAGTAGATACTGGAAAAATAACCAACTACAAAGAGCTAGTGAAGTCATGGATCTTGGAGGAGAACCTAAAACTACCATTTACTAAATCAACATAACCCTTAACTATATTCTAAATATTTATCTGTATACTCACAGATAAGTAGAGGCCTTGCCACACCCCCCACCATTGAAAAAACTTTTCCTTGAAAAATACAGAAACATTACATAAAACCACAACCAATCAAAAATGCAAAGAACAAGCAATTCTTCTATAACACAACTCTCAACCTAAGGCTTAGGATCATATCAGAAGAGGGGGTGGTGCTGGGCGTTGGTGGCGCACGCCTTTAATCCCAGCATTGGGGAGGCAGAGGCAGGCGTATCTCTGTGAGTTCAAGACCAGCTTGGTCTACAAGATCGAGTTTCAGGACAGCCTCCAAAGCCGCAGAGAAACCCTATGTCGAAAAAAAAAAGGGGGTGGAAAAGTCGAAAGAGCCAGGGGAACAGGAAGTTTGCTGTGAGATTTTTGTCTCTTAAAAATGTGTGAGAAGATATACCCATGAAATCTTATCAGCATGGCTGCCTAAACAAGGCCTGAACAAGGACGATACCAATAGATAGACATGATAATATGGAAGGGGAAAGTCATGGGGGCTTGAGGTAATGAAAGAATGCTGATAATGGGAGAGGTTGTTGTGGACTCTTAATGGGCAAAGATGTGCTACCTTTGTTTATGCTGCATTTGTTTAATGATGTAAGGATGTGTTTTTGTTATGTAAAGATGTGTTGCATTTGTTTCACCTTGCCTGCTTAAGGCACCTGATTGGTCTAATAGAGAGCTGAGTGGCCAGTGGCTAGGCAGAGAAAGGGTGGGGGACTGGCGGGCAGAGAGAGTAAATAGGAGGGAAATCTAGGTTCAGGGGAAGAACAAAAGAGCAAGGAGAAGAGCTGCAGGAGGTGAGATGAGGACAGGCTCAGGGCAGAATCCAGGCAGCCGCCAGCCAGGCAGACTCCAGAAGCAGTGCAAGTAAGATATGCAGAAGGGAAGAAAGGTAAAAACCCTGAGGTAGCCGGGCGGTGGTGGCGCACGCCTTTAATCCCAGCACCCGGGAGGCAGAGGCAGGCGGATCTCTGTGAGTTCGAGGCCAGGCTGGACTGACAGCCTCCAAAATAATACAGAGAAACCCTGTCTCGTAAAAACAAAAACAAAACAAAACAAAACAAAAAATCCCTGAGGTAAAAGGTAGATGAAGAGAGGCAGGTTAAGTTAAGTTAAAAGAGCTAGCCGGAAATGAACCTAATCTAGGCCAAGCATTCATAATGAATAAGAAGTCTGTGTGGCATGATTTGAGAGCTGGTTAGTGGCCCAAAAGAAAAGGCTTGGTACAAAAATAGTCTTCCTCAGGGAAGATGTCCCAAACTGGTTCCCTGTGGGGATAACAGACCTTGGCCAGAGATCCACTTCCCCATCAGCCTGGGACCAGCCAGCTGTAAGACAATGTTTACTAAAAACAATACAGTGCCCTGGGAACGCCCTGACCTCAACCTTTTCCAAAGACTAACCGCCTCTTCTGACCCACCCCAACATAGTCTCTGGTGTCAGGGCAGAACCATCCAGGGGTAAGACAGGAAGCAGAAGCTTTTCTGGAGGGAAGCCTTTCTTGGGAAATCTTCTTGAGCCTTTTGGGGCCTGTTTAAAGTTTTCTTTACATTGTTGACTAGTCTCTGTGTCATCAATCCCGACACCCTCTGCACATTCTCGGATACAGGCTATGCAGTGGGCGCAGCAATTGGAGGTCCCACCGAGATGTGAAAGTGAGGTAAGTGGACGGGGTTGTCCCTTTTGCCGGCCAGGGACGGATGGGGAAAAATAGGAAAAGAAATTATGGGAAATAGTCCCTGGAAGTTTAAATTACAGTATCAAGTAAAAAAGTTACTTGAAGAACAGGGCACTACAATCAAGGCTAAAACCATGGAAGGCTTTTAAAAATGGATTGAAGGAGAGAGTCCATGGTTCATTACTGGGGGAGGCTTAAATGTCCCAGATTGGGAGGATGTTCGCTATGATCTTCAGAGAGCCGGGTGTTGGTGGCACACGCCTTTAATCGAGACACTCCAGAGGCAGAGGTAGGTAGGATCCAGGCCATCCTGGTCTATAGAGAAAGTTCCAGGACAGCTTCCAAAATGATAGAGAGAAGACCCTATCTCGAAGAAAAAAAAGGATAAAATAAAAATAAGAAATAAAATAAAAAATCTCCAGCCTTTCGCCTGATCCACTGAGGTCAGGAAAGTAAAAGGGAACTGGGAGATCTAAAAGGCTGGCCAGCAAGTAAGGCTATGAGGATGTATTAAAAAGGGGTACCAAGCTAGGGGTACCAGATTAAATCTCCAGGCCTTAGCCCGCAAACGTCGGGAAAGAAGGGGGAACCTGAGAGATTGCCCACAGTTGGAGGGTGGATTGTATAAATCTTAAGGCTTTTGCCTGAGGGAAAATCCTCAGTTGGAGGATGGATTGAAAATGGGTGAATAGCTGGGCGTTGGTGGCACACACGCCTTAATCCCAGAACGCCTTTAATCCCAGCGCTCAGGAGGCAGAGGCAGGCAGATCTCTTGAGTTCAAGGCCAGCCTGGTCTACAGAGCAAGTTCCAGGACAGCCTCCAAACAATACAGAGAAACCATGTCTCGGGAAAAAAATGGTAACAGTACACGAGGTACTGGTATTAAGTAAAGAAAAAGGAAAAGACAAAGATATATGGAATGGAAAAAGTTTGTTTGCATTTAAGGTCAATTTTGTGAGTCATCTCTAAAACCTTTTGGCCAATAGCCTGGCCTCTCCACCTTGCATCTACAGAGTTACAAGGAGTAGGTACGGCTGTACCCCCTGACTGTAGCTCAAATGGAGGAATAATGAGGTGCATACAGGACTTTTTAACCTTTTTAGTTCAAGGATTGGCTGGAGTTGTTCTTTTACACAGATTTCAATTAAGGGAAAAAGGATGACTGAAAGATGCATGTATGTTCTGAATGTATGGTGTGGCCACACAGGTATATATGAAATGTGATTGTGAATGCGTGAGTGTGAACTGCTTATATGATTAAAAGGATACTTAAATCCCTTCAAAAATAGTTAAAAAGCTACCTAAATTGCTTTAGATATAGCCAAAAGGAACATCCAGCCAGTCGGTTAATGTCTTAACAGAAAAGTTAAGATGCAAATGAGGCCTTGTTAGCTAGTGAGAGCTCTACAGGTTAGATTGGGAAAGACTGCTCACAGACTTCTAATAATTTTCAACAATCTTTGAGTGATTTTTCAGAAGTTTTTGGGAAATACCTAACAGATATGTCATTTTTAAAAGGCATCTACTAATAATCTAGATAGTGATCCCAACTCACCTAGATAGTTAACTAAGGAGGGTAGACAAATCCTTCTACTGTTATGGTCCAGCTTCAACAGTTCAAACTTCAGAAAATAAAAAAGGGGGAGTAATGTCCCCAGTTCCCACATGATTCATCAAATAATACACTCCTCATTTAAAAATTTTTAAAATGTGAATGCCAGTGAGCAATCTGCTTCAGACAGATTCTGGCATGATGGAACTTGAGCAACTATTGCTCAGGTCAAATGGAGACATCCATGCACTAGACAGTGGAGAAGACCCTAATTTGGGGTCGAGGGCATGTTTGTGTTTTCTTTCAGGAAAAGAATAAAGCTTCGGCAGCTGTCAGAACATTTGGTGAGATGCATGGAGCAGAGAAAAACTGGACCTGAGATCATGGTAGCCTACCTAAGCCAGTTTGAGTGAGATCTCTTAAATCAGTGTTCCTGATCCTGGATGTCATCGAATCTACAGCCCGAGAAAGAAAGAAAACAGTCTGTTCGAGATTTCCAGTTTCTCAACAGGCCTGCTGTATCAACCTCCTGGACCCATGAGTTTTCATCTCAAAGCCAACAGAGAACTGGAGATTAACAGTCTGCCCTTGATACACCTTGAAACAACATAATTCATTTTGCCAGTTTTTCCCTTTGGGGAAAAAGGGACCTATTTAAAACATTTGGACATTGGTATGGACTGTGATGAGTGGTAAAAGCCCCTTTTCAGTATTTGAACAGGGCATGGTCACTTGAAATATCAGCCTTGGTGGTTCCTGTTTCTGGAATCACACCTATGCCAGTGTATTTTTCTGGAGAAATGCAACTTGCCCTAATGCAACAAAAAGAAGACTTTGGCTCAAGTCGCATATTCAGCTGAGGCTGCTGACATCAAATCAACAAACTGCATCACAGGAACAAATTGGTGCTCTGTGGATAGTGCAACAAGCCTTTTGTTCATATTTTTTATCATGCTACATGTGTGACATCAATGATTGTACCTAATGTATCTGTGCAAGTACACTTTCTAAATGCTTTCCTGAGTAGATCTTGGAACGATTGTAAACTTTATCACTGTTTTGACCATCAAATTGTAATTGTAAATCACATGAGGGTTACCCTTGTAACAGAGGAAGGCTGGTAGAATGCTATGGCCCAGATCGGGGGATGGGTATGGCGATTGAGAGGCACTATGTCAATGGGGGTCCTGGAAATGGTGGCAGTGGCGGTAGGCATTCTGGCTTTATGCCGAGTTCAAACGTGCCTTGTTCCAGAGGCAAGAGATCTGTAACCAAGTATTGCTCATCTTAGCCCATGGCAATCCCGGTAGCCATGAAGTCTGGTTACAGATGATTTAAGGATGAGGTTCTTCAATGACAGGCAACCTGTGGGGAAAAGACCTCCCACCTAAGACAGGGGTCGCCAGGTCCCCCAAGGACAGACAAGGGAGGGTGACCCTACTTGACCTAAGACAGGAGTGCCTCATTAGAAAATAAAAAAGGGGGAATTGTGGGGACAACAGACCTTGGCCAGAGACCCATTTCCCCATCAGCCTGGGACCAGCCAGCTGTAAGACAATGTTTACTAAAAACATGTTTACTAAAAACAATACAGTGCCCGAGGGAATAAGTTCCTGAAAAGGGCTGGCCCACAGGAATGCCCTGACCTCGACTTTTTCCAAAGACTAATACGCGTCTTTCTGACCCCCCCCTCTGGTGTCAGGGTATATAATAGCCAGCCAGGGGAGGAATAAAGGAGAGCCTTCTTGAAGAGCCTTCTGGTCTCTGTGTCATCAATCTCAATACCCTCGCCACATTCTTGGATACAGGCTGTGCAGTGGGCGCGGCAGTTACCAAGTGGTTATTCCTGAAATCATACACATACAAGTAATGTATACAGACTTAGCAGATTGTATTCATTTATTTAGGAGTGTGTGTGTGTGTGTGTGTGTGTGTGTGTGTGTGTGTGTGTGTGTGTAACAACAATAGAACCACAGATTTGAGAGAGGGCAAGGGGGTGCACTGGAAGGGTTGGGGGAGAAGATGGAAAGGAATAATGATGTAATTATATTTAAATCCCAAAGGAACAGAGGGAGTACCAGGACAGATGTTCGTTCCCATGGCTGTTGTATCAAATCATCACAGATGGGCAGCTATGTTTTTCAGGTCTCTTTTATTGAATCAAGATGTCCACTAGTTGTATTTTGTTCTGGAGTTTCTTTAAAACATGGTCCTTTGCTCTTTTATTTTTAGTTTTTGTTGTTGACCCTTGCTATGTAGACCTAAGTTGGCCTCAAACTCAAAGCAGTCCTCCTGCCTCAGTCCAAGAGCTGGGATTCCAAATGTGTGCCACCATGCCTAGCTTTCCTGAACTCTTCAAGCTTCTAGAAATCACCCATGGCCTGTGGCTTGCGTCCTCTTCCCATCATCAGCAAATCCCACAATACTGGAATGGGTCTTTCTCACAGGTACCTCCTTTTGATTTTTCACCACTATTTTTGTTAGAGTCATTGTGACTATGATGAACTCTGGAAAATCTCAGGGACAGCCCCTGTCTCCAAGTCCTCAGTTTAATCCCATTTGCTGAGGAGGGCAACATATTCACGAGTTCTGGCTATTTGGATAGAGACATCCTTGAGGGGATATTATTTAGCCCACTACAGAGTAGAAATAATATTTTAGAAATAACGGTCTAAACTCATTCACATTTGCTATGTTTGCCAATATCACCATACCTCAATCAAGGTAAAAATAAAACAACCACAACAACAAAAACATGACAAAACACCCCAGCAAGTAAAATAAATCTAGAAGATACAGATATTAGCTAACTTTTCATCGAAGATGATTGAGGGAAGGGATGATGGTACAAGCTTGTGATCCCAGCATGTGGGAGATGTGGGGCAGAGGACCAAGGAGGGCCTCAAGATCATCCTATTACATCATCTCTTCAAGGTCAGTCTGGGAGACATGAGATCCTGTCTGAAAACAAACAAAAAATAAAAATGGTGGCGGTCATCCCCAGTGGAATAATATCTTTAATGTGTTTTGGTTGGGAAACTACACATACCCAGAAGTCCATTAACAGCAAAAGAGAT
Source organism: Mesocricetus auratus (assembly GCF_017639785.1). Lineage (NCBI taxonomy): Eukaryota > Metazoa > Chordata > Mammalia > Rodentia > Cricetidae > Mesocricetus > Mesocricetus auratus. The sequence goes on from NW_024429192.1 coordinate 73,369,023, forward strand.
TCTTTCTGATTAGGCATGGAACAAAGGCCCCTTAGATGTACAAAACTAAAATTGCCTGCTGTTTTCAGCCCTGAACTTCAAGAAAAACCAAAAGGAGGTCTTTGTGCTGAAAATAAATGATATTGGTTGAACTTAGTTCTTTCCAGGCAAAAGAAATGCTAAACAGATGGGAAAACATGAAAAGCAATGTAAAGGAAGAATTGTAATACCTTATTTCATGGTTATCCTGGCATAAAAGAGATCTTGCAAGCTGGGTAGGTTGGGCATTGTGGTGCATCTCAACATATTTAGGAGGTGGAGACAGGAGGATCAGGAATTCAAGGCCAGTGTCAGCTATATGAGAGCATGTCTCAAGAAAGGGAAGAGAAAAACTGAACACACACACACACACACACACACACACACACACACACACACACACACACACACACACGGGGGGGGGAGGAACATAAACAGGGTACATCTCAGTGGTAGAGCACTTAGGATGTCCAGCAGGACCTCATCCTAATTAATCTTAATTAATTGCAATTTTGCAATTGGGTTAGGACTTTGCTATGCCTCTTTGAGGGACATGCAAACACAGGAGCACTAAGCACCCTCGTTCACCCAGATTCTGCCTCTTTTAGTGTTCAGTGTCCTGTCTTCTCAGGAAGTTTCCTTGATCTAAGAACACTGACTGGATTGGTTGTTCACCTTGGAGGCAGAATAGGACCAGCTGAAAGGACAGAGGAGGAAGAAAACTAAGCAGAAGGCAGGCCCAGGCCCAGTTTCCAGATAGAGGTTTTGGGACTTCACCTTTGACCCACCTTGAAGTCAGGACCAGCCTTTGGGGTCTAAAGAGTCATAGCAGAGCTCTGTTCAGTGTCTGGGTGGCTCTGCTATCCAGGTAATGACTAAGGTAAGCAGCCACCCTCATCAGCTAGAGGACAGATAAGGCCACTCTGGACAAAGCCAGAGTCCACATCTAGTAACTTGCTCCTTGGCATGGCCTGCTTTTTCTTTTACACACTTCAGTAAATTAACACGCCAACCCATGCTCACCTTGGGAGTGCACCCTTGTCTACCCAGGGGAAGAACCCTCCAACCCACCTGGATGTCTTGGAAAATTTTGCCTATTTCTAGAGCTACCAAAAAGCCTCAACCCTGCGACCGCTCCTCCTTGCCCTCCTCCCATCTTGCCTAGTCCTTCTTGGCACTGACCTCTCAGTGCTGTTTGAGGAGTCTGTGCCATCTACCCTTTGCTTTGATGAAAGACTTTTTTCTTTCTTTGCTTAGCTTTATTTTGTTTTTGAGACAGCGTCTTATATAGACTAACTTGGTCTTAAAGTCACTATGTAGCTTGATGACCTTCTGGATTCTCCAGCCTGCACCTCTCAAGTATAGGAATAGAGGCATGAACCAAAATGCCAGCCCAGGCATAGCTTCCCAACTCACTTCCAGCCACTTTCCTCTCCTAACCCTGCTCCACGATTCTATTCACACAAATCCCATTCTGGGGCTCCCTTGCTTTGAACCCCCAACACGAGTGGTCCAGCATTCTACATCTCTCTATCAACTGCTTATTCTCCACTCTCAGCTGCCCAAGCCATGGCCAGTGCCTCAAGACTAGCCTGGCTCTGTGAAGCCCAGTCTTGGGGGCTCTGGTGACCTTTACAGAGGCCCCTTCCTGGAACGCTAGGCTTGCCACCACTGTCCTCACTACTCCTCTAGAGGGGCAATTCTAACAGCTCCTGTCTGGCACTTTTCCCAGTCTGAAGACAGCATGCTGTTTCCAGCAGTGTCCCTGATCAAAGAGAAGGACAGATGAGAGGATTCAACAAGCATGGACAGACTCCCGACATTCAGAGGTTGAGCAGACAGGGCAGATATAGCCAAAGCCGAAGGTCCTCAAAGTGCGATGTGAGGCTGGAGGTGGAGTGAACCTCTTGCAGCCCAAGTGTCGGGAAGGATGGATTGTAAATGTCAGAAGACGCCAGGACCCAGGATGTGCTTTGCCGGGCCGCCCCTCCCCTGTCCTGTAGGACAGAGGCGGCCCCTCCCCTTGCTGTCCTCACTCGCTAGCAGACTTGGGCCAGGCCATCAGGATTCCCCTGATTGCATTCTTTCATGCCAGTGCCTTTTCTACAGCAAACGCTTGCTAATGCCTCCTTTATCACGGAATTAGGGGATTTGGGGCCGATTGCACAAAGGGTCCTCGATAGCGCGGTAATCAAACGCCAATCGGCCCCATCTCAGGCAGGCAGGGGAAGAAAGCGAGCACCGGGGATTAGCGCGGGTTCGCTGCCAGGCGGGGCCGAGATAGCATCGGCGCGGCTGCAGGCGAAGCTTCGGGAAGGGCTTCAGCAGGCCGCGGAGAAAGGCCGGCTTAGCGCCTCGCACCGAGGATTCTGAAACCATTAGAGGGGATTAACACCCAGGTTAATCTGCTTTGGCCGCTCAATTGTCACAAGCAGGGAACATTCATGAGTTGGAGAGACCTGGGTCTCAGTTTCCCCAGAAGTCCCGTGTTCAGAGGCAGAGGTAGAGGAAGATACTTGGAGGATCCTTTGGGATCCTTGGAAGATCCCAAAGTGCCAGATGAGTGGATTTGGGCAGCAGCCGAGCATGAAGCCTGGCTTTGGTTCACTGTTATCCTTCTTTGTGGACCACCAGGCAATACAGCATACACACAGCCTCTGTCCTTTCTGTCCCAGGCAAAAGGAAGGAATTCCTTACCCCTTTATGAACCCATGCCATGGTGAGACTCCAGTCCTCCTAGTTTGGGTTCCTCCAGAAGGTGCACATACTTCCCATCGTGCAGGATCGGGAAGCAGGCTGCAAGCTGGAAAGATGCCGAGACAAATAGAAACCATCGATTGCAGCCCCCTCCATCCCCAATTTTTCCCTTGTGATCGCTTTCCAAGGAAGAACCATGAATCACATTTGTTGACTGACTCTCTGACAAGGCTGATGTGACATCACCTTCTTCCTCTCCCCTTTACCTTCAGTCCCTTCTCTTTAGGTGGAGTAGGGTGAGGCTTTGCTGGCTACCGATTTCTGATCTCAGGTCCTTGGTGGTGTTCTCATCTGATCAATGATCATAGGAGGCAGGGCCAGGCCAGGACAAGCATGTAGCAGGTCCAGCAGTGCAGCCTGTACGCATTGCTGCAGCTCCCTCCCTCAGCTACTGACAGGGCCCTGAGCAGGGCACTCAGAGACATGTCTGCACCTGATTTCCTCCATGGAAATACAAACATCGTGCCTTTGATAAACCCACAGTTGCAATAAGTGGCTGGACTGGAGCTAGCTAGGTACAAGGATGCGGAGGCCCCCACAAGAAATAAGTGGAGTCTCTTTGTTCTCAACCTGTGTCCCAACCAGAATTGGACCACTAAGATCTAGGGGAAGGCAACGATATGTTGTTCTTCCTCCCTTCATTTGGTAATGACCAATGATTTCCCCTCCTAGCCTTTGTAGAGGGGACCCAGGGGAAGAACAACGTTGTCATCTGTGTTTGAGGTCAGGGGAAGGCAAACAGGTGAGAGGGTATTTCTGTAAAGAGGATTAGGCTCCTGACCTATACACATACGTTACACAGGATCTCATGGGCAGTTAGAACCACAGGGCAAAGATGGAGAGCCAGGAAGCGTCCAGAAGGAAGGAATCACAGAGTGTGGAACCCTGGGACTTGCGGTGGAGAGTCCCTTCAAACTGAGGGGGCGACATCACACTCCGGAGAGTGGACTGTGGCGGCTGAGCTGGCTAGTGTACTGGGTCGTGCAAGCAAGCTCGGGAAAATACAAGACCCAGGAGTACCCACCGGGTCAGACAGGCAGCCTAAGCCCAGACCGAAGCAGCAGGGGTACCTACATAGCTGTAAAAGGAGCCTCACAGGGTTCAGAGTGGGGCAGAGGACATCTGCTCGGAGTCCTCTGTCCATCTGTGGTGTTGACTAAGACTTGTCCTCACTCTGGGGCTATTGTTCCTCCTGGCACAATTCTGAGAATTGTGTGCAAATTTCATCACCTCTTGGGAGTCAGATACACGGGTGTAATTCCTGCAGCCGCCAGCAGAGTGCGCGCACGGCCTCCGGCTACCGGTGCGTCTCGTGACGTCATCAGAAAGCGCCGCGAGGCATAGCGAGGACTTGCTGCGGCTCCGGATAAAGGCTGTCTGTCTCCGAGGCCGTCTCTTTTACTCCCTTGTTCCCGAGGCCTTGGAGAACTAACTATTCCTCCAGAAGTGAACTCTGGGAAGCCTCGCTCGTGCACAAGCTCGACTATGCCCTCTGAGGCCGCATGTCGAGGCGGGCACAAAACCTCTCTTGTGTTCTGTTCTGTCCGTCCGGACCAGCTTTTGGGTCATGGTCGCAAGCGTTGTATATTTTTCCTATTAGAGTCCCGGGAGAGCCGGTGACTTAAGGCGCTGCAGTGGTGGAGAGGGCCCGGCGCGCGGCCAGCTTGTGTAGGTCTGGGCGGGCCTTTGTGCTGGCTGGCCCGAGAGCCTGGGCTACTCCTTTCTAGTCAGTGTCTGAAAACCGCCCGGGAGCGTTAGGAGGCTGCGCTCCTCTGGTATTGAGGCTAATGAGGTAGGCATTTCAGCAGACCTGGGGACCAAAGGAGTGAGGTGATTTGTCCCCTGGGGTCACTAAGGCAATGCCTTTGAAGTATAGGGTATATAGGTAGCAACTTCCAGATTAAGCGTCGCCAGTGGGGGGTGAAGTGTGGCGGATAGAAATGGCTGGTCGCTACAGAGAAGACAAATAAGATAACCGTGTTAAAGGCCATGCTGGGGACTCAGGGCTTGCCATACCAGAAGGGGAATGCTCTCAGGTATTTGCTGGGAGAGAGTGTGAGGAGGGAAGTTTTCAGGGCCACACTCTCCAATGCTTTCTCCATTATCGTTTTAGGCTAACCCTCCTCTGTGCACACATCTCCACCCCAAGTCTTAGGTATATCCAGGACCTGGTGGTCCCAGATCTTGAGGAAGCTAGGAATTACTCAGACTCTTAACTCTGTGCCTCGTACCTATAAGTTTACAAGTCCAGGAATCCGTGAAACGGGAAATTAAAATATTGAAAACTTAGACTGTTTTCTGAGTGCTGGGAGGGATACAACGTGAAAGCAGAGTTCTTTTTTTTTTTTTTTTTTTTTTTTTTTTTGGTTTTTCGAGACAGGGTTTCTCTGTATTGTTTTGGAGGCTATCGGTCCAGCCCAGCCTCGAACTCACAGAGATCCGCCTGCCTCTGCCTCCCGAGTGCTGGGATTAAAGGCGTGCGCCACCACCGCCCGGCTGAAAGCAGAGTTCTTTTATTTGCTTAAAATAAGACAGTCTCTGGGCTGGGGGCATGGTTCAGGTAGACTGTATGAAATGCAGGCTTAGCCTTTTTGGGTCTCTGGGTCCCATCCTTAGTTTAAAAAAGCAGCAGGAACACCCTTCACACCCCCCAATGTGGCTTTTTGTTGCCACTTGTCACCTACACAGGTACAGAAAATCCCAGGGGTTACCTACATAGCTGTAAAAGGAGCCTCACAGTTCAGAGTGGGGCAGAGGACATCTGCTCCGGGTCCTCTGTCCATCTGTGGGGTTGACTAAGACCTGTCCTCACTCTGGGGCTTTTGTTCCTCATGGCACAATTCTGAGAGTTGTGTGCCAATTTCATCACCTCTTGGGAGTCTTTCCAACTTTTTTTTTTTTTTTTGAGACAGGGTTTCTCTGTGTAGCTTTATAGACTAGGCTGGCCTTGAACTCACAAGAGATCCGCCTGCCTCTGCCGGGATCAATGATGTGCACCACCACTGCCTAGCCTGCCTGTGGGTTTTTAAGAAGAGGTAGAGTCCCAGTCTGGACGTTGGGTTTGTTCTGCATAACATCTTGATCAAAGACCTACAGATCTCTCTGCTTCTTACTGCTATCTGGATAGATAGTTCCAGTCTAGAGGCCTGATCTGTGTCACCTGCGATCTGTCTCTGCAGCCTTCCTGGTTGAATGCACTTGGCTCACAGACCCCTACCTTCCTCTCCCAAATGGTTAGCTTCCCAACTTTTCAGAGGTTTTGAATAGGTTCCTACAGACACCCCTTCCTCCTCTCCAGACTCAGCCACTACTGTAAGACTTGCCATATGATGGAGCCTATGGTGTGGGTCCACCAGGCCAGATGTATTTAATCCCTGGAGAAATTAGACCCAGTCTGCTTGACGCCCAGTATAGACATGGGCCCTTGGTATGAAGGGCCTGGGCCCCTAGTAAGTACAATGAGTGGTGGCATCCCTGTGGCAGTAGGTGGGCAAACGTACTCCTTCTGGGCAGCAGCGGGGCTTTACCTTTCTCAGAAGCATCAAGGACCTGGGGGAGACTGTAAGCCACTTCCTGCAACCCTTGTGAGGCTGCCAGCTGCCAAGTTTCCTCCCTACAGGTATACTTCAGACATGCCAACCAATGGGGTGGAATCTCTTAACCCCGTTTCTCAGACTAGGGACATGAGGTTAGGTGACTTGCCCAAGGTTATGTAGAAAGTGGGGGAGGGAGGAGCAGAGCATGACTCCAAGGAAGCCAGTACGATTTTACTATCCAGCCAAGGTGGGGTTGAAAGTGAATGGCCTGGGTCTCAAGGACAGGAAGCCTGTCTGTGGGGTCCTAGCTGTGGTATCAGAGCAAGTAGAGTAGGCTGGGGTAGGGGCTTTCTCTGTTGAGGACGGGGACATCTGTGAACACGGAGATCACAGCCTGCCCAAGGCTTCCAGAGTCTGCCAGTCTTCCCCAAAGGTCCAGGCCTACAGGAAAGCTTCTTGTCAAAATGGTTTTTGTCCAGGGCTGGACAAGGCTCGTGACCACCATCTCCCACCCGCAGCTTTCAGGCAGGAAGAAGCTGCCTCCGTCCCAATAGTTGAGAGTACCCGTTGGCCATGTCCCGCCCATTGAGTTCCTCCTCTTGGTCCATGGTTCTGGCAGAAGCAGTCAGAGTCACAGTGCTCAGGCTTAGCTAGTGTCCAGCCTCAGACTGTGCCTGGGCTGAGGCAGGGGGCCTTCAGCCAGGGAATACCCCAGATGTTTAGGGGCAGGGATGGAGGCACAAAGATGTTCCCTATTCCTGCTTGGACAGCTAGCTCTTCCACTGGGATAAGCCCTCCCTATCACTTCTGCTGCTTATAATCTTAAGCGACACAGGATAAGTATCTCCACGACTCAGCCCCAAGCACTTCCTAGTATTCTCTCCCTGCAAAATCAGTTCAGATTAAAAAAATAATAACAGGTTGGCCATGCCACAGGTTAACAGATCAGGAAGTCCTATAACCCTGGGAGCATTACCTCGTGGCAGCCCTCTATCCTGTCCACTTCTGCCTGCCAGCCCACTGAGGACCTTGTTGGCACACCCTTCTGTGGACATCAGGACCGTCACTTGCCCTATAAGGAAAGTCAGAAATAGCATAAATCCCTTTTGGTTCCAAGCTGGGCCTTGTAAAGGTGCTGTCACTAGGGGTTGCCGGGCTTTCCTATCGATCTGTCTACTGCAGTGTCTTCAGCTGGAGGGGAGGCTGTCACCAATGCCCCCCAGCTACAAAGGGATGGACAGGAGAGTGCGACAGGATCCGGTTTATTCTCCTTGGCAGGGTGGTCCTGAGAGTGGCAGGTGCCACCCTGTCCCGGGCAGAGGGAGGGCCCGAGGGCCATTTAAGGCCAATGGCGGGAGAAGCAGGGGGGCATATAGCCCCTGGAATGCGGTGAAGCCAGGCCGAGGCCCGGAGGCAGCTGTGGTAGGCCAGGGCAGAGAGTCCCTGCCATTGGGGGTGGAAGGCACCGGACTGTGACCTGACCATGGCTCCAAGGCCATGGACCAGGGCACACAGGCACCCCAGGAAATGGGGCACAGGGTCACATGACACAGAACATGAAACAGGCACATGGCTCACAAGCAAGCAATGGAGACGTGAGCACATATTCACAAGCCAGAGAGACACCCAGCCATGGTCAGGCTGGACACGGACACAGTAGTGGTGTCACACACAGACCACGCAACAGACAGAGGACTATGGAACACACGGTGGTCACCATGAGCAGACCAGGCCACAGAACTTGAGGGACAAGGGGAAGGGCCTTTTGGCACTACTGCACTGGAATCCTAAGAGAGGATGGCAGGGGTGCGGTCTGGAGGAGCTGGGACACCCCGCGGCATCCTCCAGGGTTAGTCTGTCTTCCAAACTTTATTGAGCAGCTTCACCACTTCATCGTAGATGATGAACACGATGGCCACATCTAGGCAGACTCGGCCCAGCCGGGGAACAGTGCCCTTGTAGAATCTGGGTAGAGCAGAGGGTCTGAGGTGAGCAACTGAGGGAGGAACACGTGGGCAGGAAAAGCAGGTAAATAGCACCCTGGAAAGGGCACCCTCCAGACACTGGGAGGACGGGAGAATACAGCCTAGGCGTGACAGAAGCCAGAGAGGGCCTGGAATGGGGCAAGAGCACTGCTCTATGCTACTCACGCCTTGGGCCCCTCATTCTTCAGGATCTGCAAGGCACAGTCCAACGTGTTCCTGTATTTGTGTGCCTCCAGGCCCTGTAGGACACCAGGGTCAGAGTGCTTAGTTGCTATCCTGTCTGGGGCTCCTGTCCCCACCTTTTCAGCCCTCCATCCCTACCTGCATCCTAGTCTTGATCACATCCAGAGGTGTGTTCCCAAAGACACTGGCTGCACCCGCAATGGCTCCAAAGACCCCAGTGATCAATGGGTTCATGGGCTTGTTGGGGTTCTCTCCTAGATGTGAGTAGTAGTCAGAATGCTGGGGTAAGCCAGAGGGGAGCTTTGAAGGCTAGAAAACACCCCTCCCCGTCCAGTCCAAAGGAACAAGCGAGCCTTCAGGGCTTGGAATGGGTCTCTGGACCACAGGTGTACCTCGGTACCAGTTGCGAAGTGAGGTCATAACGAAGAATCGGATGGCTTGGTTTGAGCCCTGCTTCAGTACAGTAGCTGTGAGGCCTTGGTATGTCCCCTTTAGCCCTGGGGGCAGGCAGATATGAGTCAAGCTGGGGCCTTCTAGGTCCCACCTGTGGGCAAGTGTGGGGGCACTCAAGTAAGTTTTGACTCTCCGAAGCTTACCTTGTTCCCGAACAATCTCCCGAACCCCGTGGAAAAATCCCCGGTACTTGGGGTTGGGGGAAGTTTGGTCATGGATGAACTTCACCTGAAAGGAAGCAAGCACAGTTGCTGACCCCTGGCCACATCTGAACTTTAGCTAGCAGACCCAGGGTACCAGGGTCAGGCCGAGGCTGGGGACGCCCAGCTCTTCTGCATGAAATGCTTCCCCAGGCTGTTCTGGAATCCCACTACACACAAACCTCAAGACTCAGAGGGTTCCTCAGGTCGAAGGGCAGCCAGCATCAATTGCTATTTTCTACACAGTGAGTTATGTTAGGTTTTCTATCTATAAAAGTAGCTTTAAAGACTGCTCAGCCGGGCCTGGTGGTACACACCTTCAATCCCAGCACTCAGGAGGCAGAGGCAGGTGGATCTCTGTGAATTCAAGGCCAGTCTGACCTACAAAGTGAGTTGCAGGACAGCAGGATGTTACACAGAGAAACCCGGTCCCCGAAACACTAACACAAGACTTTACTTGTGTTTTTGTTATAGGTGGGCAGCCTCCACAGGAACTTTCTGCCACTCCTCCTAAGATGCTCACCACGAACCTAGTGTGTATGTGTGGGATCATTCCCACCTTGACAGTTTCCCTAGGGTGCATGGTCCTTAAAGCCTGGGTAGGTACCCCATGAGCCTCACAGACACCCTGGCTAGCCCCTCAATTTCTCACCTTGATAGTCTCCATGGGACACACGACCACCACTGCTTCTGCCACGCCAGCGCCCAGACCACACAACAGCCCTCTCCTGCTGTCGAGCCGACCCTGGGCATCCCGCATGTGGTTGCTTAGGAACTCAAACATCCCGAACCTAAAGAGGGCGGCAGGTGAGAGGGCCGCTGAGGCCACTCCCTTGGGGGTCGCTCAGGCAGAGCGGAGACTCACCTGACAGCTGCTTTGGGGATGGAGCCGTAGAGCAGGGAGCTGAGGCCGCGGTACAGGCCCAGGACGCCATGGCTGCGGACAGTCTGCCTCACGCAGTCCCCTACGGGAGGTGCGGTCAGGACCTTGGCTCCTCCGCCCGCGGTGCCCCCCACGCCGCCCCGCGGCCGCCCCGCCTCACCGATGCCCCGGTACCGCGGTGGGTGCGCGCGTTCATCTAGCTGCAACTGCGTCTTCACGTACTCGGTAGGGAAGGTGATGCAGATTTCTATGCCTCCCGCCAGGCCGCCTGCAGGGACCGAACGCCCGGGGCTGGGGACACCCTTGCCCGGTGGACCCAGCCGCCGCCGCGCGGCCCCTCCCCCGCCCGGACTTTGCTCGCGTCGCGGCTCGCTGCGGGACAGCACCCACGCCCCCACCCGGTGGTCTCCACCTGGAATGCTCTAGAGACTCCCAGGAGGAGCCGGCGCGTGGGCTAGGGGCCCGGGTCGCGCACCCCACACCTCCGCCCCTCCGGAAGTTGGGCGGGGCCTGGGCGTCCCTGGCCCACCCGGAAGCGCGGTCGGACAGGCGGCTCCGAGTTGGGGTTCGGAGTGGCCCACCTGCCAGGATTGCCTTCCCGGGGTGCGTCAGCTTGGCCTTCCCGGACCCGGGCGCGGCGGCCGTCAGAGCGCGGGGCTCGCGGGGCGCAGCCATGGCGGGCAGGGGGAGGGGCGCCCGGCGTCAACCTCGGGTCCGAGCCTCCGCTGCCGGGCACTCGGCGGGGCCCGAGGCTGCAGACACGGCGACCGGTTCTGGTTCTGGAGGCGGGGCGGTCACGTCAGCTCCCGGGCTCCGCCCCGCGTGGCCTGAGCTGAGCCCCGCCCACGTCCCGCCCCTTGCCAGCCGGGAAACTGAGGCTGGGGCGGGGTGCGCTGAGGCTCGCGTCGGGGCGGAGAGCGAAGAGCAGCCAATGGCCGATGCCGGGTCGCGGGCAAACGGAGAACCCGAGGCCGGGGGCGTGGTCTCCGGACAGCGGTGCTGAGCCAAGGCGGGTAGCAGTGGGTCAAGGTGCAGTTTCTGTAACTCCTGGAGTGGAGACATGTGCTCCTGGAGTGCTCCGTGGGGCTAAGGTGGACCTCGAGTGACAGGAGTCCCCGAGATCGCGGAGGCGGTAGGGACACATTCTCCCCTGTCGCGTGAGGCCAGCCTTCTGGACACATTGCAGTCACAGAGCTTGGCTTTCGTGCTCCCTACAGGGCAGACGATGATCACTCCGCCGCTCCCGGATCCGTTCAGAAACAGAATTCTTCTAGGCAGGTTCCCGTTTCTCTCTGGTTCTAGCAGATCTTTAATGGCTGAAGGGCCTATTAAGTTGGCCTTTGTCCCTCCTACCCACACAATCACCAGGCAGAGCTGCTTTGCTCTGATAAACATGTTTTAGTATTCATGGTCGGCAGGAGGCAGAAAGTCTTGTGAGGTCTTTGTTGCTGTACATATCCTCAAAGCCGCCTGGAGGGGGCAGCCCTAGACAGCTTGGGGTGAAACTCCCAGAAATCTTTGCAGACCAGAACCTTTGCATGCCAAGGCCTAGGGTCCACTTCCCTGCTGTCTCATGGCAGCAGTCCCTTTGAGTGGCCAGTGCCGTCCCCGCCCCCAGGCTCTAGATTGGCTCAGAAGCTGTCACTTGGCTTCAGCAAGTAACTGCCAAGATATTGTACCTCCCTTTTGAAGTCCTTTGTGGTTGTGGGATGCCATGTTTCCCGAAGGCGGGGTGTGGACACTGTACACATGCAAACCACTCAGAGGAGTCTCCTCCATGCAGACAGAGCAGTAGAGTATCCGTAGGAGAATCCAATAGGGCTGGTGGGTAGCAGAGCAGAGCCCACTGCCAGCCTGACTTCTGGCCTCTAAAGGGAGGAGCTCATAGCCAGCACAGATCCTGCTGCCTATTTTTTGGAATAGAGTTTTGGCCTGGATGCCCTTGAGTAGTCAGTGGACTGAAGGAACAGGATCAGTTCCACTCACCAGAGCCTAAGTCATGGATAGGGCCAGCAGATGGAGGCAAAGAGCATTGGGGTTGCTGTTGGTAGGCAGTAGGAGTCTGGCTAGGCTAGAAGTTAAGCTGGACCTCGAACTGGACATTTAGCTCAGGTGGGCGATAGCTGGTGAAGGCCAGTATGCCAGCCACGTTAGCACTACAGTATACTCCTCCCTACCTATGTTAGCACTACAGTACACCCCTCCCCCACCTGTTAGCATTACATTACACCCCTCCCCCACCTGTGCTAGCATTACAGTACACTCCTCCCCCACCTGTTAGCACTACAGTACACCCCTCCCCCACCTGTGTTAGCACTACATTAGTGTACTCAGGATCCAACAGCCTTTGCAGTCTGTTTCATGCAATCCCAGATGGGTTATCGGTGTAAAGTCCTTCCTAGCACACATGAGAAAAGAGTTCTCCCAGAGCCTGGTGGGTCTTAGCAGTAGTCTACAGCTGGGAACAGAGGTAAGGAGAATGCTGGCTGTGCCAGTTTCTTGACACACTGAGTGCCAAGCCTGGTCACCCCTGGATCCTTCCCACCTCCACCCACCCATCTGAAACCCAGCCAGGGCAGGGCACCATGAGTTACCTTTGTCCCTCTCTACTCCAGGGTGCCTGCCACCTGCCAAAACTAGCACGCATAAGAGCGAAATGCAGCTCTCACGAGCTCTCCACATGCTCCTCTTGCTTGCTCGGTCTCTTGCGCACTGAGTGTGTCTGTTTGCAAGAGATGAGAGCACATGGTCTGGAGCTCTAGGTAACCACGGAGGAAGGGGCTTGAAGGCCGGAACCTCCAGAAGAAGGAAAGCTGAGGACATATGTATTTACATCTCTGAGATCTTGTTGAGCCCTGAGTCCTCTCATGCTACACCCATAGGTCTCACTGCCAAGAGAGATTCAGACCACACTTATAATTCATGAAATTGGCCTCTGCTTATGGTTACCCATAGGTTGGCACTTCAGGGGAAAAGAGAAGCCGATCTCCAATGGAGGGCTGCTACTACAGGGAACGTGGCTTGCTGTCCCTGATCGTGGGTAATTAAGGACTCGTGTAAATTTAACCAGTCTGTGTCTCCTGGAAGCTCATGCCCTGTGACCAGGGCATGCTGTGTGTATGGGACACTTTACTGTAACAGGGTATGGCCCTTTATTGGCTTCTGTGGGGGCCCTGGCTAAGGACATTGGCTTCTGGAGGTGCTGTAGGCAGCTGCCAGCCATGACTGCCTTTGCAGGCTGAGGAGCACTAGTCCTACAGACCCGTTTATTTTCTAGTTCACACCAACAAGGGCAGTTTCCCTGCCTTCGAATTACAGTACAAAGCCTCGGGGTGTGACCTTGCAGCACACATGCCTTGACATAGTCCTGGTGCTCAGCAATGGGTTAGAAAGTGCTCCTGAGATGGTTTTTCCATAGCACTAGAAACAACACGTTGGGTCAGGTGACACAGGTCCCTGGAGTAGGACTCTGATACCCAGGAAGAATTTTAAAATCATATGCTGTTGTCACTTCAGCAAGGGAAGTGAAAAACTGCTGAGAGGAGTCCTTCATTCATTTGTGAGCTAACATCCTTCCAAGCGCTTGGCAGAGGGCATCACTCCAATGGGGTCACTAACCCGTGCATCCCAGGCTCCACTGACTGTTTACAGAGCCCAGTGGGCTGTGCTGAAGGTTTCATTGGCTAGCTGTATGCCAGCTGGCACCCACTGCCACTGATAAAGCCCAGTGTAATTCCTAAGGGGTCTCAGCAAACTGATGTGAATGGGGTATCCCAGGCCTACCCCAGCCTCCAGTGATACAGAGGTCACTCCCAAAGGCAAGCCAGGGCTGGAGGGCAAGCAAGCCTGGTCTTTTTTTTTTTTTTAAGATTGTATTTATTTATTATGTATACAGCACTCCATATATGCCTGCAGGCCAGAAGAGGGCACCAGATCTCATTACAGATGGTTGTGAGCCATCATGTGGTTGCTGGGAATTGAACTCAGAACCTCCGGAAGAGCAGCCAGTGTTCTTAACCTCTGAGCCATCTCTCCAGCCCCGCAAGCCTGATCTTAAAGTGGCCCACTGCCAGGAACAGGCCCAGGCTAGAGTCACCATCAGGGATGGACTATGCCAACTGAGGCCAAGGCTAGTACTTACTTTTCTTGGTCATCGTCTCATCATTTAGTTGAAGTAGGATACAACTAAGTCCACAGAATTATGTCTTCAGGCCAGTTGTGCCCGAAGCAAGCAGACCGTGACATGTAAAAGCCCCAGGCACTCTGCTCTCTTCCCTTTAAGAGTCATGACAACAACTCCTTGACCAGTTCGGGACGGTATGACTGAAGCATTCTGCATGGATTGTGGCCCACAGTAAAGGCAACACAATTCGGAACTGCAAGCCATTCTGCAGCAGAGCTGCACTGGCTCCACCCAGGCCTCCACTTACTGCAGAACAGTGTGTGTACATGACCAAGCTGTTCCTAAAAAGGCGCTCTGCAAGAGACCAAATGTGGCCTTCTGTGACCCTGCTGCATCACACAAAGGTAGCATACGTAGGTGGGGCACTCAGAGGACAGTAGCTCCAACTTAAGGCCAGACATATAATATACAAGGAGGGTGCAAGGTTGCTGTGGGCATCCTGCAAACAGAGGTGATGCTCCAGGTCCTAACCCAGCATGGAGCAGCCATCCGTGTGGCCGGTGCTCAAGAAACAGAGATCTGCCTTTTCTCCACTTCCCAAAACCTTCCAGCAGAGTCAGACATGATGGTACAGGAACCTTGTGAGTTTGAGGTGACATAGTAAGACACTGTCTGAAAAAAGCCCTACTTGGAAATGTGTGTGTGTGTGTGTGTGTGTGTGTGTGTGTGTGTGTGTGTGTGTGTGTATGAGGGAGAGAGAGAGAGGGAGGGAGGGAGGGAGGGAGGGAGGGAGAGAGAGAGGGAGAGAGAGAGGGAGAGAGGGAGAGAGGGAGAGAGAGAGATTAGGCATGGCACCCAGAGCCCTGTGATACCGCCAGCTCCAATCTCATGCTCACAACAACCTCATTTACAAGTTCCCACCAGGAGAAAAGCATGCCCCTGTGCTACTGTTCAAGAGGCTATGCTGGTTTGCCACACTGTTGGCTCTTCCTTTGGGACAGATGTTATCTACTGTCTCTTTTGGAGAAAAGGAGACTGAGAAGTCACTCGGAGCTGGTCACACAACCCAGTCTGCTTACCCACCACTGTGACCTGTTCTATCTAGGAGTAACTTGAGGGTAAGTAAGTCCAATCTCACTGGCCACCACAGAGTCCTGGTGCATATGCCCACTGTGGGCTGTAGCATAAACCCTGAGTTGCTCATGAATAGCTGAAGGCAACATCTACTTACTGCCTTTCTCCTAAACCAGAGGTTCTCAGCCTTCCTGATGCTGCAGCCTTTTAATATAGTTCTTTATGTTGTGGTGACTCTCAACCAAAAATTATTTCATTGCTATTTCATAAGTAGTTTTGCAACTGTTATGAATCATAATGCAAGTATTTGATATACTACCCCAAGGGGGTCACAACCCACAGGTTAAGAACTGCTGTAAATGGATTCTCTCCTACCTGTTTGTGCCTAGCTCAGAGTCCTGTCTTGCTTCTGAAGTGAAAGCTCCAAGTTACTGTCACATGCATCTCTGAGGACCTCTGATGCCAACAGAGTCATGGTTTCAACTTTCCTAAATGGCCTTGCTTGGTTGGGCCACCCTCAGCTGGCTTGTTTTACAATTGAATCTACTATGGGCTCCTCTGTCCTTTCCCTCATGGGCTCTGATCTAACATGGACATCTCCTGGGGATGAAGCCATAGACCAGTGGGTCTCCATCTACCTGATGCTGCGACCCTTTAATTCAGTTCCTCATGATGTGGTGACCCCAACCATAAAATCATTTTCATTGCTTGTTACAGTTACGAATCATAATGTAAATATCCTTGTTTCTTGAGGGTCTTAGGTTATCCCTGTGAAAAGTTGGTCAACCCCCAAAGGGGTGTGACCTGCAGGTTCAGAACCACTGCCATGGAGCCAAGGGCTCTGAACATTTTTCACATCCAAAGTGCTCCAGACCAAGTGTAGCCATCCAAAGTGGCTCCTTAGAGGACCTAGGGTGCAAGGGACCCGATAATGCATTTAGTGAGTACTTAGTCCTGTTGCCTGGACTTGGCGCTGGTCTGAGAGTCCTACGCTTTCCCTGTCTCATCATCCCCCTGGGTTGTGTCCTCTCAAGGCGTCTCTAACGGTTAGCCTTCAGTCCTGCCTCCTCTCAGACCACCGCTGGGGCCTGATGATCCTTACTGACTTTACTGCCTGGTTGCAGTTCTTAAGTGGTGGGTGTGGAGGGGCCCACCCTTTACTGGCATCTTGTTTAGACTATCTCTGTCACACTATAATCTTCACAGCAGCCAGGCTGACTACACCCTGGGCCTCAAGGCTGCCCCTATGTGCTGTCTTTCCTCTCTCTACTGCCACATGGAAACACTTTTCACTGTGGCTCCCTGATGGATTGGGCATTGTGACACGATCACCTTCCTCCAGGACTCTAATGCAAGCTCTTGTAACAGATGTGGGCACCACTCCTGGCCAGCCTCCGTCTCCTACGCACAGTAACACACCCTAAGTTGTGACAGAAGGGCCAAAAATACTCTTAGGTTAAACATGCCACTTCCTGCTGGTGGCTTTGTCTTGGCTCTGACTGGAGGAAGCTGGTCCCCAGCTGCACTTCTGCTGCTGCTCACTTGTCATTAGGTGGCAGGTGTCACAGGGTAAGATTGAGGGACCACTGCTAGCTGGTGGTCGTCTGAGCATCTCCATGGCCCCTCAGCAGGCAGCGCTGAGCCACCTCTAGCTGTAGCCCCTAGGAAGGACCACGTACTCAACCACTAAGTGCTGGATGAGATGGGATTACCCAAAATAACTGGTTTGAAGTGTGATAGGATCCTGACCTTGAGAACTGTGGGTGGGTTTTTTTTTTCTTTTGAGTCTAAGCTACAGCCCAAGTGCTCTGAGAGAAAGACACCCGTGCTGCATGCATGGTGGTCATTGCCTGTGTGCCCTAGGGATGATGCCTAGAAATGCCCAAGGATAACAATGAGGAGTTAGATTCTTGTTCAGGTTTCCCAGTTGCTGTGGCTACTTAAGTGTTGGCACATGGAGCTCTTGAGAGTGAGCAGGCGAGATACCACCACAATAGCTGGTTTATGCAACTTCACTTTGCCCCACTGGGGACAGGCTTAGGCTGAACAGAGCTAGCAATGCCTTCAGAATCTTGGCAGGCCCTCCAGGCTGCCCAACCGGACTAGCAGACTCTTGGATTCAGGTCTGGGCCACCTCTCATGGGCAGAAAGGTGTGTTTTGTTTGGTTTTTTTTTTTTTTTTTTTTTTTTTGGTTTTTCGAGACAGGGTTTCTCTGTGGCTTTGGAGGCTGTCCTGGAACTCACTTGGTAGTCCAGGCTGGTCTCGAACTCACAGAGATCCTCCTGCCTCTGCCTCCCGAGTGCTGGGATTAAAGGCGTGCGCCACCAACGCCCAGCTCAGAAAGGTGTTTTAAGCTTGATGTTAGCTTAGGTTTTTGTTGGGGGAAGTCCTGTTATTTGTCAATAAAGTACTGTTGAGCCTATAGGAATCTAGATAGGTGGGGCTAGGAGTCCAGGAGGATTCTGGGAAGGAGAAACAGAGGAGAGTTCGAGATGTAACCGCCATTGGGGTAGGAAGCCCAGAAACCTCTCCGGTAAGAGACATACTTAGATTAACAATTATGGGGTAATTACTTAAGTCAGAGCTAGCCAGTTAGAAACAAGCAAGGCCAACAGCTTCATAATGAATATAGCCTCCTGTGTGTTTATTTGGGACTGATGCGGATCTGGAATCAGGCTGGCGGGAAGGCATTCTCTCAAGGAAAAAGCTTCTCTTAACAGGTTTTTAATTCTCTCAACAGGAAGTGAAGTAGGTGACAGAAAGTGAATTCTACCACACTGGTTAGATTGAGTTACAGCCACCTACACCCTGGAGAAGATGCCTTCAGAATCTGCCCTTTGTGGGGGCTGGAGAGATGACTTGGTGGGTAAGAGCATGATAAGCAAGTGCCCCACCACTGAGCTACCATCACAACCTTCTCCTTTTGTTTTCTTGGGCTGTGTAGCTCAAGCTGGCCTCAAACTTCATATGGATCCTTGAAGTCCTGTTCCTTCTGCCTTTACCTCTCAAGTTCTGGGACTGTAGGTATAACCAACAGGCTCATACTACTTAAACACTGAGACAAAGTTTCATAAAATTGTCCAGGCTGGTGTTGAACTTACTATATGGCTAAAGCTGGTCTTGAATTTCTTTGCTTCTGTCTTAGCCTTTAGAGTATCAAGGATTACAAGCCTATGCCACTAGATGTAGCACAAGAGCCCTTCAATCTGAATAAATTTGGTGGGGCTGCATATCCCTCCCAGTTTTCATCCTGTGTTCTAGATGTAGCTGCTCCATTAATGCTGGTACCCTATCACATCACCACCACCCCTGGCAAGGAGCTCTGGTGAAACTCTGAGCCAGGTCAGATGTCTTCTGCCTCTCTCTGCAGAGTGCTTGGATTATATGCTTGTGGTACTATGCCCAGTTCCAAACCCAGGGCTTCATGTCTGTGAGGCCAGCACTGTACCAGCTCAGTGCCACCCCTAGCCAACAGCAGTCATCACACTTGCCACTCACCCAGCCTGTTTGTTCTGAGCAGTGGGTTAGAGCCACAGTGTATGAACCACTTATCCAGGGAGTGGTGTGGTGATATGTTATTCATGATTTATTGAAGCTTGCCTGAGGGTACAGAAAGCAAAGCTAGCCACAAGCCATAGAGTCAGGAAGTGGTGACACACACACCTTTAATCCCAGGACTTGGGAGACAAAGGCAGATGGATTTCTGTGAGTTCAAAGCCACACTAAGCTACATGAAATTGATCCAGTCTAAAAGAGAAACAAACAGTTCACACAAAGGTGATCTCAGCACTTGGGATCACATACCTGTAATCCCAGGATTTGAGTCGTATAAAAGGAAAAAGCAAAGGGTCTCATGAGGTAATCAGTCTCCAACCATGCTGAGGAAAGGCAGCAGTCTGAGACTTGGTGAGAGCTCTTGAAGACAGGATCACCTTTCAGTAAGAGCTAGTAGCCAACTGCTTTGCTTCTCTGATCTTCGGCTTGAAGCTTGAACTCTGGGTCTTTTATTTTTGGTGTTATAGAGTGGGGGCATGGTGTGACTGATTTGAATTTTTCTGCAAGCAATCTTTTGTGATGCATCAAAGCAGGCCAGCGACTCTCTTGTACATTTCTTTATGTATAAAGTTGTATCCACTCACTGATGACTGACATTTCAGGTACCTGCATGACAACCTGCTGTGATGACTTGCCATGACAGGCCAATAATGTCATTTTCTACTAGTTATACCACAGATACAACCACTTGACTTTAGGAAGGTGTGGAATAACACAGTACTGTGGAGGCCATGCTCTTGGAGCTGACTGGTCTGACACAGAGGCCTCCAGGGCCTGTGTCCCTTCACCATGAGACTCTGTCCTGTCCTAGAAGACTGGGGTTCTCATCTGGACAAGGCTGTGGCACATCTTATACAATTAGGTGCTGTTGGTGCCAATATGGAACACAGAGGAGTCCAGAAAGGCAAAGTCAGAAATACAGTTATATAGCAGTGTGGTGGCCTCATATGCCCCTCCTAACAGCGGTCTCTGCCTGCAACCAATTGGGAGATCTGCTGAGGTGCTGTGACATGGGACACTCTCCTGAGTTGCTTCTTAGTGTGTTTCCTCTGGAGACAAGCACATAGAACACCTGGAAGGCAAGGCACCCTCTCCTCTCCAGGGTGCCCCTGCTTTCCACACCTGTGCCACCCTGGTGGTGCCCTAGGGAGACAAGCTCCTTGTTGCCTCCAGGCTGTGACTGAAGCTGATGTCAGACTTCTCCAGTAGCCCTGGCTTCTGCTGCCATTTGCAAACCTTCCTCTTTCCCAGATGAGATCTCTGACTGTTTGTACTCTGAGAAATTTGACCTCCTTACCACAGAAGCCACTTGTCACCGTGCCCAAATGCTGCCATACAGGAACTCCTACCTCAGGTGCCCTCACCACCAGCATTTGCCCCTGCACAGCTTACTGTCCCGGGGCCTCCGCTCCAGCTCTGCTTGGCTCCTACTCTCTGCTAACCGCCTGGGCTGATTTCCAGCAGCTTCACCCATGGCCCTTGACCCTCTTAGGTGTCCTCAGTCCTGTGAAGCCACTTACGTGCCTGACCTACACTGGGGACTGGAGAGAGAGACAGGGACAGCCTTGGTCCCGAGAACCAAGAGCACAAATCTCGATGATCCCTACTCCTCCTCCCGTCTCCTCGACGATCCCAATCCTCCTTCCTGTCTCCTCGATGATCATCAGTCCTCCCTCTCTGGTACAAGGGATCATTAATTTCTGGTCTTGCTCTATATCAGGCTCCCATCAAGCCCATATCAACAAGCCAGTCCTGTAGTCTTAGGGAAATGCTGTTCTTTCCCCAGAAGCAAACAAAACACAATGAATCTTACTTGCTGTAGCCTCACATTACCCAGAGGCTGCCACTTCTCCACCACTCTTTCCAGGACACCTATTCATGACAGCTATCCATGTGTCCCCTCCAATCAAACATCACTTCCAGATAATGATACAGTACTCAGGACATGACAGTGTGCAGCCTTCTCTGGCTACTTTCCTATCCTGCTTCTCCCTGCTCCTGGACACTGAGGTGCCAGGCCTATTTGGTCTTCGTTCCCTTCTTGAGCAATGCTTGTGAGCACTGGCCTTTTGTGAGCCATAGTTGCTGCACTGTATCCACCTCTCAGGAGCCCTATTCTCCCAGTCTTCCGTGTAGAGCTATGTGGCAACCAACAGAGGGCAGACGTGTGCAACGGGAGCCCGGCCTCCCCCAGGCTGTGTCCAAGCTGCTCCCACAACAGCTGTTTCATTACACCAACCGGCACATCCTGGCTTCCTTCTCACTCCAAAAGAGGCAGCCAATCCTGACAGCTCTTCCACTAGGATGTGTCCTGAGCTGGACTGCCCCTTGCCACTCTCCCCAGCCACATTCTAGGAGCTGTCCTGGTCCCTCTGGCTTGTGTTCCTGCCCCAGCTGCGTGTGGCCCTCATCTGGAGCACAGTAGGGGACTCTTCTGATGGAAACTCCACCCCACTGCAGGAGAAAGCTGGTACCAATGAGGGCGCAAGTCCAGAAGGTCAGTAACTGCCTCACACATCCCCTCTTCCCATCCCTCCTTCCCCATCGAGCAGGCAGGTGTTTGGTCCAGCCACCAAAGAGTTGGTGAAATCAACTAGGGACACCAGAGATGTCAAGGACACAGAGAATAATCGTGGCCTTATAATAGCCACACAGTGATCCTAGTGGTTAAACCACCATATCTGTCACTGAAGACCCGTGCCAGCCATAGCTTCGCCCCAGGCTCCCTGTGGCATCTGCATGCACCGATGTCCCTGGGACGCTCTACTAATCTTGACCAGGTTTCTCAATAGAAGAAGCACAGGGGAGACAGACATCTGAGTCTCATTGTTGCTGGTACCCCTTCGACTAGCAGCATGCCAGGTCCCCAATGGATTTCATGGTTTCTACAGTTGGACCTGATCACACTGTGTGTGGCAGCCAACGCACTGTGGCTGCCTCACTGAGTCAGGTAGAGTCACACATCCACATGTCCACTCTAGGTTTCCACTGTGTCCCACCAGCTGGACCAAGGGCAGCTACCAGCCACCTTCTAGGAACAGACGTTCTTGTCTGATTACCTATTCTGCCTGAAGTCACCTGACTGTTTCTATTCATTGCAGCACAGTTGGATACCAAGTGTTTCTTGAAGGAAGAATGAATGGAGATAGTTTCAGACTCTCAGTCTAAAAGTCCTTGATCCATCTGGAGTTATTTTTACTAAGGGCAAGAAATAAAATAGATTCATTCTTCAACATGTAAAAATTCACTTTTCTTGGCATCATTATTAAAGAGGCTGGCTTGTAACACGAACAATAAAACTCAGTGACAGATATCTGGGTTCAAGCTGATGGTCAGGTAAGCAAAGCATCGAAGCCAGTAGCCCTCACCTCTACCTAGGCTGAATCAGTCCTGCCCTCAAGGGGTTGAAGGGTAACTGAGTTTTGTTTAGCAACCTAACTGAAAAACAAAGAACCATTTCTTCTACTTGTGGCAAGGATAGGAAAAGTGAATCATGGAACTTCTAGATCTTTCTTATGAAGCCGCTTTAGAAGGGAGTAGGTGGGAGGGTGCAGCTGTCCACAGCAGAGGACAGTCATGCACAAAGTCAAGGGTTGAACAATCTCTAAAAGCGTCTACAGAACTGTTTTATTAGAAATATGAAGGCATAGATATAAACCGTATGGTGTTAAAAACATACCCAGTATATAAGCACTAGTATCGTGTGTCACTTTTATCTCTTTATGAGAACAGCAGTATACAGATCCAAAATGTTTAAGAGTCACCGTTGACTTTAACCAATAGCTGTAGAACCCAGCAAACTCATTGCTGTCAGATCCAGCACATCGCGCCCCCAACCTCCTCGGGGTATACTCCTGTGAACCCAAAAACTAATTGGAACCAGCAGAACAAAGTCCAAGGCTAGGACTGCAATCCACCTAGAGAAAGGAGCAGAGAGATGCCAGGCTGGATTCTAACGAAATTGCTTCCAGGTCAAGTCAAAATGAAGGTGGCCATTAGCTGATAGTTTCAATAGCCCTGCAGAGCCCTGGATGCTTAGTCGATAAAGAATCTGTAATAAGCATATGTTTGGGGGGAAAAGTCCATGTCTGTTAAATTTTTGTAGCCAATCCAAAATTACTCTGAACTCTGCATGTTGCTCACAGGGGGAGCATAGCTAGTCATGTTCACAGCTGATGCATCTCCAAAAAATTCTCCATAAAGGTGGCCAGATTCTCAACATCTTCAGTTGTGACAGTGTTATACAGAGAAGCATGGATGCTTCACACTGGCCCGTGTCCCTTCAAGGAGATCATGTTGAGTTCCACCGCCTTGTCAAGAAAGCGCTTTTCTAAAGCTTTGTCACCTTTGGCATTGCCAATGCGAAATGGAATATTCATCCTGCTTCTGTTCTGGTGTCCCACTGGACACACATATAAATCCTTGAGAATTATCAATAATCTCATAAATCATTTGGGATTTGATGGAGCTGAGCTTCTCCTTGGCTGTGGCGCCACCATTGTTCTTGATCCATTCCGGGACCATGCCCATGACGTAGACGCTGAAACACGGAGGTGTGTTATGCAAAGAGTTGTTCCCAGCCTGCACTTTGTAGCCAAGGACCGAAGGACACTCTCTGAGGGCAAAGCCCAGCAGGTCATCATGGACGATCACCACTGTCACCCCCGCAGAGCCAACATTCTTTTGAGCACCAGCAAAAATCACACCAAACTTGGAAACGTCCACTGGCCTGGATAAGAAGTTTGAGGACATGTCACAGACCAGCACTGCTCCCTTGACATCAGGTGTGAAGTCAAACTCCACCCCATGCACAGTCTCGTTTGCACAGAAGTACACATAGTCTGGGTTGAGGTTCCAGGTGCTTGGGGCTGGAATTTTTGTGTAACTTCCAAGTTTAGGGTGGACGATATTCATGGTCCCAAACTTCTTGGCTTCTTCTGCAGCCTTAGCTGACCAAGTTCCAGTCACCACACAGTCGGCACACCTTCCAGCTTTCAGGTCAGTCAGATTTAAGGGGGCAGCACTGAACTGGCCAGACCCACCTCCTTGTACAAAGATCACCTTGTAGTTGATGGGAACATCTAGCAATTCCCTCACAAGATTCTCCGTGTTGTTAATAATGTTGGCAAAATCTGATGACCTGTGACTCATTTCAAGCACACTGATGCTGAGTCCTTTGAGGTCTACTAGCTGTTTCTGTATCTCTAGCAATACAGACTGTGGCAGCTTGGCAGGTTCCAGCCCAAAGTTAATCACTTGCTTGGCTGCATCCATGGTGCTGAGGCTTCGGTGGGGGAAGTGGCAGGAGCAGAGACCGTATATGGGAATTTAAATCCTGCCACTTTGTTGAAAGTGTTAGCAGCTGTAAGAGCACCCTAGTGGAAACTTTATCAGATTATCTGCAAACCAGGACGCTTGACTCCCCCATTCACATTCCCTTTATTTGAGTCTCTTGTTACCTTCTGTTGTTAGGACCTCCAGCACGATACTGAATGGGAATGGAGGAAGAGGACCCCTGTCTTGCTGTTGATTTTAGTGTGACTACTTTGACTATTTTCCACTCAGTACAATGTTGGCTCTAAGCTTGTTGCGTTTTGCCTTTACTATGTTTCTTCAGGATTTTTGTCAAGAAGGGATGTTACATATTCTCAAAACCTTTTTCTAAATCTATTGAGATGGTCTTGTGGTTTCTGTTCTTGAGTCCACTTATGTGATGCATTGATGCATTATATTTATTTACTTTGTGTTTGTTTATTAATTAGAAATAACTGCATCCAGGGCTGAAGAGATGACTCAGCTGTTAAGAGCACAGGCTGCTCTTTACAGGACTTGGGTTTGGTTCCCAGCACCACATGGTGGCTCACAACCGTCTGTAACTTTAATCCCAGGGAATCTGATGCTGCCTTCTGATTGTGTGCATCCGGAGTGTTGCCTCTGTATTCAGGCAAATCACTAATACACAAAATGTAACAATAAAATTAAATTAGAAAATCAAATTAGCATGCACAATATTGGCTTCCATTGTGGTATTTTCAAGCAAAATTAGTTTTTGTTAATTATCTTCCTGGCTTGTGTTCCTCATCCCCCTTGCTCCTCCTGTGTCCTCTCCCTCCTCCCCACTGTAGCCTTCCTTCACTTTCATGGCTCACGTGTCCTACTGCCCTGCATCTTCCTCAACTGTCCTTACTGTCTCATGGTCTTCTTTCTAGTCCCGTAGTGCACACCCACATCCATTCACTTATGTGACTGTATGTAGACATTGTACAGTAGGCTCTAAACATGATGGAGAACATGGGAGTCAATCTGTAGTACTTCCTCCAAATGGACTGTCTGTTGTTTTCTGTGCTCTTAGCAACTGGATTAGGTTTCTCTTCAGCTTCTCCTTCCTGACCTCTTTCATGTTTTCTTGGTTATATTCCTGCAATTCCTTTAAGTCTATTTTCCAATGCATTTGTTCTGTAAT
Source organism: Mesocricetus auratus (assembly GCF_017639785.1). NCBI lineage: Eukaryota > Metazoa > Chordata > Mammalia > Rodentia > Cricetidae > Mesocricetus > Mesocricetus auratus. The sequence continues at coordinate 73,394,254 of NW_024429192.1, forward strand.
ATATGCAGCAATTACATATCACATAATCTAGCAATGGAATTTCTTTTCTTTTTTCTTTCTCTCTCTCCTCCTTTCTTTCTTTCTTTCTTTCTTTCTTTCTTTCTTTCTTTCTTTCTTTTCTTTTCTTTTCTTTTTTTTTTGGCTTTTCCAGGCAGAGTTTCTCTGTATTGCTTTGGAGGCTGTCCTGGAACTCACTCGAACTCACAGAGATCCACCTTCCTCTGCCTCCCAAGTGCAGGGATTAAAGGTATGTATGCACCACCACCACCTGGCCCACGTGGAATTTCTAAGTTTAAATGTGAAATGAAAGTCCACAGGCCTCTTCCTACAGTTTCAAAGCCATTAAGAGCCTTTTCAGCTTCAATAATTAATCTCATAATTAATTCTTCCCAGCAGGGTTTAGGATGTGAGCGCGTTACAGACCAACACAGGCTCATTGCGGCTGATTTTGAAGTGGTAACAGGAAGGAGCCCTATGGTGAAGATGCTTTTTAGCCTCCCAGGGTCTGATTCTGATTCAGCCTCTTCAGTCCAGCATGCCCCTCCCTCCCACAACTCCCTCTCATCGGGGTTCTACTTTTTTTTTTTTTTTGAGACAGGGTGTCTCTGTAACTGCTCTGGCTGTCCTGGATCTAGCTCTGTGGATCTGGTTACATGCATGTTGCACCTCTGTGTGCCCTGTCCCCAATCACCTTGCATTTCACATGTGCTTAGGTTGCAGAGCCCCTGGTCAGGCCTGAGATCTGCACAGAGCACTGTGCTTTCAGAGCAGTGTATGCAATTGACGATGGCTGGTGAGACAGGCGGGTGTAAGAAGGAAGGGCAGTGGTGGCCTGTGGGGATCACAGACCCTGACTGGAAACCCACTCCTCCATCAGTCTGGGAGCAGGCAGCTGCAAGACAATGTTTACTGAAAACAATTCAGTGCCATAAGCTCCTGATAAGGGCTTGATAAGGGCTCCGCTCACTGAAACACCCTGACTTTGATCTTCCTGATGGCTAGCTATTTCTTTCTGCTCCCTGCTGTTTTCCGATTCTGGTGTCAGAGATTTAACCACCAGCCAGGAGGAAAAAGAGAGGGCTGTTGGAGATTTGTGCGTGTATGGATGGCAGAAGTTTTTTGGAGGGAAGCGTTTTTCTTGGGAAATTCTCCTAAGCCGATTTGGGGAGCATAAAGATTTCTTAACGCAACCGACTGGTCTCTGTGTCATCTATCCCAACGCCCTCGCCACATTCTCGGATACAGGCTGTGCAGCAGGCGCGGCAGTAGCCCAAGCCCAGGTGGAAGTGATGGCACTGGGGACAGCTGGTGGCGAGGTCTGGCAAGGCCATGCTGCTCTGTGACTGCTGAGCAGGGGTCTGTTGACCTGCTGTTACAAAGGCTATGGCAGAGACCAGAGCGTCTTCAAATCCCATGTCTCCAACAGCGCCATTTGTCCCATATGAGTTGGGAAAGCAGATGAATGCACTCGATGTTTTAAGTTGATTCAATACTTCACTTTACAACATACAGAGTTTTAAATTTTGCTGTCTTGTTATGTAGCCCAGGCCAGCCTGGAACTCTGATCCCTCTGCCTTAGCCTCTTGTGTGGTGGGATAAAGGACTGTATTTTTCAAGTAAAAAAGAAGGGGCGAGCTGGAGAGGCGTCTTAACAGTTCAGAGTACTTGCTTCTCTTGCAAAGGACTTGGGTTCCCAGCATCCACATAGTGGCTCACAACTGCCTGTAACTCCAGTCTCAGAGGATCTGATGCCCTCTTCTGGCCTCCACAGGCACTGCATGCATGCAATGCACAGACATGCATGTAGGCAAAACACCTGCACACATAAAAATAAACCAAAAGAAGGAGGCGGGAGGACTCCTCAAAGGTGGTCTGGGGCAAGCATAGACAATGGGACCCTCTCAGTGTGGGAGGGAGCACACCCAGATAGCCTCAGCACTGAGGAAGGAGGCCTGCTTGCTCACACTCTCACAACCGAAGAGGTGCAGGCTAGTCCCTGCTTCGGTGATCTGTGTCCACCTGCACTCCAAATGACAGTGCAGCACCCTGAACAAGTGCTTGTTGATTTACTTTTAGTTTTGAGACAGAGCTTCTCTATGTAGCCCTGACTGCCCTGGAACTCACTATGTAGACCAGGCTAGCCTTGAACTCACAAGATCCAACTACCTCTACATCCCAAGTGATGAGATTAAAGTCAGCTCTAAACAGGTACTTGAAATAACAAACAAGTTGCTATATTTGCTCTGTTAAGGCATTGTTCATGGAAAATACAGTCTGCGTGTCTCTAATGACGACACTGCAGGAGCATTCCGAAGCCTTGTGCTGGCAGAGGGTGCTGTCACTGCCAAACAGTCACCGCGCGAAGGTTGTGTTATGTGGAACCAGAGCCTTAGGTTAGGAACTGAGAACCACACTCTGAAGTCCCCGGTTGCAAGGCCCTCATCCAGTCACGGTGACTCACCTGTTGACACCCACCAATCACAGTGACTCACCTGCCAGCACTCATCAGTCACAGAGGTTAATTAACACAGAGAGTAGATGTCCCCATTAACAGCAGCTGAGATGACCAGTGCTGCTCTCTTTGCACTTGGTACTAAGGGCAGTGACTTTGGGAACCTAAATTTTTGTCAAGTATTCCTCAACAGTGTGTTGACAGAAAAAAGCCCTGAGCTCTCACAGCTGATGTGTTATTTCGGCCGTAAATTTTCACCTTCAAATCTTGAGGGTGTCTGGGATCCAAGGAAGCCCAAGCCCCCTTTTAGATGACCTGTGTGCCCCGAGGCCGCGTGAGATGCAGAAGTGCCACCCTCGGGTCAAGTGTGCTGTGGGGCAGACAGACGCTATCCCAGCAGGTGAGTTATCAGAAAGGCTAAGGGGGGACAGACAGCCATGAAGTCGCACAGCCCACATGGGAGCAGACACCATGCAGCTCTTGAGAAGCACAGAGCCCTTACACAGATACATGTATTCAGGTGGCTTTAAGGACAGAAATAGATTTCTACCCGCTGTCTGAGTCAGCCGAGTGCCCAAGCTAAGATCGCCTCAGGGCACATTTCTCTCAGAAGCCTTTGTGTAATGAGGCTCTACGATAGACCTGAAAGCAGCATGCCCCTGCCAGCACACTTTCAATAGAAATGTGCCCACCGGGAGGTGGCTGCAGACAATCAGAGCGGACACAATGATTAGGCCAGCAGTAACAAAGAAACCAGGAGACAAGGGTCTCACTCACTGACTGCAGCCCTGCTCTCTCTCTCTCTCTCTCTCTCTCTCTCTCTCTCTCTCTCTCTCTCTCTCTCTCTCTGTGTGTGTGTGTGTGTGTGTGTGTGTGTGTGAGAGAGAGAGAGAGAGAGAGAGAGTGTGTCTGTCTGTCTGTTTATCTATTTCCTGTGGTTGGGCTCTGCCTAGAGAGTTGTCTGGTGTCCATAAACTTGGATATAGATCCCATTAGAACCTAACAGACCCTTTCTTCCTGGTCTCCATGGAATTCAATCTTTTTTTGGAGATGTAGACAAATGTAACGTCCAAGTTTGAAGGTGATTATGATAAAGATTGAACAGGCCGGGCTCTTAGCTAATGGTTTTTCCTAAGGTTACGAAAGTGTAATGGCAAAGATAGACAGAAGACGAGCAGGTGGGCCCTGGGACAGGTGAAGGGCAGTTGGAGCCTGAAGTACCTGGGGTCTAAAGCGCTGGGCTGGCAAGGGACAGGGAGGGCCCACATAAGGGACCACGTGTTCTGGGCTGAAGCCACTTTCTGGGTGAGGGCTTTGTTTCCTTGCTAGTCTTGGTTGCCCCTAAGCAGTGTGCCTGAGGACAATAGAGACACTGTCTGATGATGTCTCAAGGCTGTGATGGGGGCAGACTTCCTCCAGAAATTCTGGAAGTGATGCAGGGCATGGGACAGAGTCTCCTCTGTATGTTGATAAAGGCGTTTAGAAACAGTAACAGAAGGGAACTGGAGGACAGTTTATTGGCATCAAGGGGAGAGAGTGTGCTTCTGGAAAATGCTAGAACAGCATTCTCAACCTGTGGGTTGAAATCCCTGGAGGTTTGAATGACCTTTTCACTGGGGTAGCTAAGACCATTGGAAAACACAGTTATATACTTTGTGATTCCTGACAGCAGTGAAATTACAGTTATGAAGTAGCAATGCAAATAACTTCATGGTTGGGGTATTAAAGGATCTAAGCCTTAGGAAGGTTGAGAACCACTGGGCCAGAAGAACGGAGATGGGGCAGGGGTCAGCAAAGATGCCTGAATGCAACTGCACCATGCTGGGGGAATACTTTGGGGTGCATAACTCATTAAGGGGATAGTGATTCTGCCCATTGCGCTGTTTTATCGTCAGGTGTTTCCTTTCACCTTTGGCACAGGCTAGACTTGTTTAGGTTATACAATGTGATTTCCCTTTTGAATGCAGGAAGACTCTTGCCTTAAAGGAGGCCGACTTCCCAGTCATGCCGACTTCCCTAGTCAGTCATGTCAACTTCCCAGTCATGCCGACTTCCCAGTCATGCCACTCTTGTTCCTGGCATGCCAGAAACAGTGAACCCAAGGCATGGTGATAAACATATTTACAAGACTGGAATTGATTTTTAAAATTAATGGAATGTGTGTTTGACACTTTCATACACACATATGGTGTGTTCTGCTTATCTTTACCCTCTTCCTTCTCCCAAATCAACATCCCTCTCTACAAGTCCCTTTCATATGTTTTCATTTTGTATCGTGATCTAAGTTTAACCAGGGTCATCTGTGTGACCATGGGTCTGTAACTAGCAAATGGTGCCCGATGATCACCATCAGGTGATCAATTATATATAAAGTTTTAATAAAGAATATATGCTGTGGAGCTGGGCATGGAAGCACCCGCCTTTAATCCCAGCATTTGGGAGACAGAGGCAGACGGATCTCTGTGAGTTCAAGGCCAGCCTGGTCTACAAAACGAATTCCTGGACAGCCAGGGCTACACAGAGAAGGAAAACTTAAACAAACAAACAAACAGAATATATGCTGTGGAACAGACAAACACAGTGAAAAAATTTAGAGAGCATGAGAGGGAGGAGAGAGAGGGAGAGAGAGAAAATGAGAATGTGTGAGGACTGCAGCTCCCCCACCTCGGGAGATAATGGAGTCCTTTTATAATAATTAAGAGAAGTTATTTGGTTGTTCAGGTTCCATGCTTTTCCTTTCTCCAGACTCCCAGTGTCTGTGTCTTTGATGCAGCACCTTCTCACCCCTCCCCCGAGGAAGCCATTAGGACCCAGCAACAGACGGAACTAGAAAAAATCATCCTGAGTGAGGTAACCCAGACCCAGAAAGACAAGGATGGCATGTACTCGTTTATAAGTGGATATTATCTGTAAGATAAAGGGATAACCATGCTACAATCTATAGCTTCAGATCTAGAGAAGCTAATTATCAAGGAGGTGGCGTGAATTAATCTCACTGTGAAGGGAAAATAGAGTAGACACTGCTGGTGGATGGGGGAGAGAGGTCTGGATGGGGAGAACCTTACATACCCTCCCGGCACCCAGGCATTCTGATTGGTTGACAATGTGTGGTTGCCCCTCATTGGCTAGGCATGATCAGGACCTTTGACAGTGACAGACAGACTCCAGGCTGGCTCATCTCTCGGCCTACCCACCCTTTTTTACTTATTACATGGCGTTCAGCGGGAGCCAGAGTTCCTTGCTCAGGCCTTGTTGACCTCAGGAGGGCTCAGCAACTGGACTGTGCCTGTCTGAGGTTGGCCTGCTGAACAAGCTCTTACTATCATTGACTACCAGCCCTCGAAGAGCATCCATTCCTGGAGAGCTGCCAGGGTGTGGCAACTAGGTGGTAGCCTTTTGAATTTTAGATAACCAGGCATGCATAACTTGGGGAGGACTTCCAGAGGAATGCCTAAGAGCCATCAACTCCTGAAGAGTTGCCTCAGTTGCTGCCTGCTGCTGTCTAATATGCTGCAGGAGACATATAAGGATTAACACTACCACCCTGATGATTAATGCATATGTGAGCATCCAGGAGGGATAAAATAGCCTTTTTATATTATGCCAATCTTTTTCAAAACATGAAGAGTCAAAAGCCATAACCTCTGCTCTTAATAAATCAATTTTTGGGGGGACAGTGAGAGCAAGAAAGGGGAGAATATACATTACCCATCCTGGGTTATTCCCTCCTAGGTGGAAGTAGGCTGATCCATGGCTGTGCTCACTTACTGAGACCCGTATTGGCATTGTGGCAGTCTAAGGAAAAACACAAGCGGAACATCGCCCATGGGTTAGCAGGGGGGCTGGTGGCTGCCACTGGAGGGAGATAGGATCTCTCTATTTCATCAGAGGCAGGGGTGTGTTCCTTGGCAGAGATGCCAGTGCTTGTAGACTGGACTGAACCCCTTGTCATCAAAACTGAGAAAGTTCATATGGAAAAGGACCTCAGTTAAGGCCAGATGAGGATCTCTCCTAGCCTCTGGTGTGATAGTCCTGGCTAATAGCTTCTTAAGAGCCCTCTCCACAATGGCTTGTCCCTGCGAATTGTGGAGAATGCCGGTGGTATGGGAAATCTTCCAGGACACCAGAAAGTCATTGAATTGTTGAGAGGCATAAGCAGGGCCATTGTCAGTTTTAAGTGCCCAAGGTACCTCCATTGCTGACTTAAGGGCCTTAATCATGGCCAACTTAAGAGCCTTGATAGCAGTGACGGCTTTCTCTCCAGAAAGGATGAGGGCATAAACAAAGGATGAACAGGTATCTATTATCACATGAACATATTTAAGATTGCCAAAGGGGGCAGAGTGTGTAACATTCATCTGGCAGATGACATTAGGCAACAAGCCTGGTGATTAACCCTTGCACAAGAGGGCAAGGAGGCAAGAGGGATACAAGCAGCACATGCCGGGGACAGATGTTTACATTGGGAAGCTGGTAAATTTGGAAGAAGTCTATGCAAATTCTATGGAGACAGATGGAACTGCTGGTGAGGAGTCCTGGCTTGCTCTAAGAGATCCATACTGGTTGTTAATATGATGACATCTGTGACCTCATTTCTCTTGGCCTAGTAGGCATTAACTTCTAACATCCATCTGTTTGCCTTCATATTTCATGATATCATAGTTTTTAACAGCTGAGTAATATTTCATATGCAGTCGAGTATTGTTCTTTCAAGACCTGTAAAGAATTATGTTAGAATTTTGATGGGAATTGCGTTGAAACTACAGATTGCTTTCATTAAGGAAGCCATTTTTACTGTGTTACTTCTACAGATCGATGAGCATGGGAGATCTTCTGATATCTTCTCCAATTTCTTTCTTCAAAGACTTGAAGTTCTTGTCATACATGTCTTTCACTTGTTTGGTTAGAGTTACCACAAGGTATTTTATATTATTTGTGGCTATTGTGAAGGGTGTTGATTCCCTGATTTCTTTCTTTTCTCATTTATCATTTGTATATAGGAGAGATACTGATTTCTTGAGATACTAATTTTGTATCCAACCACTTCGCTGAAGGTCTTTACCAGCTGTAAGAGTTTCAGGGTAAAATTTTTGGGGTCCCTTATGTATACTATCATATCACTAAGAATAATGATACTTTGACATCTTCCTTTCCAATCTGTATCTCCTTGATCTCCTTTTGTTGTCTTATTGCTCTAGCTAGAACTTCAAATATGATATTGAATAGGTGCAGCGAGAGTAGTCAGCCTTGTCTTGTTCCTGATTTTAGTAGAGTTGCTTTCAGTTTCTCTCCATTTAATTTGATGTTGGCTATTGGCTTGCTATCCATTGCTTTTATTATGATTAGGTATGCCCCTTATATCCCTGATCTCTCCAAGATTTTTATCATGAAGCAGTGTTGGATTTTACTGAAGATGTTGAAAAACATCTAATGAAATGATCATGTGGTTTTGTTTTTCTTTCAGTTTGTTTATATGGTGGGTTACATTGACAGATTTTCATATGTTGAGCCATTCCTACATCTCTGGGATGAAACCCACTTGATCATGGTGAATGATCTTTTTGATGTGTTCTTGTATTCGTTTGTGAGTATTTTATTATTTTTGCATCAATGTTCATGAGGGAAATTGTTTTGTAATTTTCTTTCTTTGTTGTGTCTTTGTGTGGTTTCAGTATCAGGGTTACTGTAGCCTCATAAAAAGAATTTAGCAATGTTCCTTCTGTTTCTATTTTGTGGAATGGTTTGAGGAGTATTGGTATTAACTCTTCTTTGAAAGTCTGGTAGAATTCTTCACTAAAACCATTTGGCCCTGTTTATTTTCCCCCTTTGGGAGACCTTTAATGACTGCTTCTATTTCCTTAGGGGTTATAGGTTTATATAATTGTTTATTTTATCTTGTCCTAACTTTGGTAAGTGGTATCTATCAAGAAAACTATCCATTTCTTTTGGACTCTGCAATTTTGTGGAGTACAGGTTTTTGAAGTATGACCTAATGACTCTTTGGATTTCCTTGGTGTTTATTGTTATATCCCCCTTTTTGTTTCTGATTTTGTTAATTTGGATATTCTCTCTCTGCCTTTTGGTTACTTTGGTTAAGGGTTTGTCTATCTTGTTGATTTTCTCAAAGAACCAACTCTTTACTTCCTTGATTCTTTGTATCTTTGTTCTCTTTGTTACTATTTTATTGATTTCAACCCTCAGTTTGATTATTTCCTCTTGGATGTATTTGCTTTTTTTGTTCTAGAACTTTCAGGCGTGCTCTTAAGTCATTAGCCTTTATGAAGGCACTTAGTGCTATCAACTGCCTCTTAACACCACTTTCATTGTGTCCCAGAAGTTGGGGTATGTTGTGCATTCGTTTTCACTGAATTCTAGAAGTCTTTAATTTCTTTATTTCTTCTTTGACTCAGTGGTAATTCAGAGAGTTGTTCAGTTTCCATGAGTTTGTAGGCTTTCTGTTGTTGAAATCCAGCTTTAATTCATGGTGGTTTGATGAGATACAGGGAGTTATTTCACTTTTCTTGTATCTGTTGAGACTTGCTCTGTGACCTAGTATATGGTCAGTTTAGGAGAAGTTTCAAAGAGGTGCTGAGATACTCTTTTGTGTTTGGGTGAAATGTTCTGTAGATATCTGTTAGGTCCATTTGAGTCATAACACTTGTTAGTTCCCTTATTTCTCTGTTAAGTTTCTGTATGGAAGACCTGTCCATTGGTGAGAGTGGGATATTGAAGTCTCCCACTATTAATGTGTAAGGTTTGATTGTGATTTAAGCTTTAGTTTTGTTTCTTTTACAAATGTAGTTCCCTTGTATTTGAGTCATAGATGTTCAGAATTGAGATGTCATCCTAGTGGATTTTTCCTTTAATGAGTGTGAAATGTCCTTCTCCATCTCTTTTGATTACTTTTAGCTCTAAGTCTATCTTGTTATATATTAGCATAGTTATACTAGCACACTTCTTTGGTTCATTTGATTAAAAATCTTTTTCCAACTCTTTACTCTGAGGTAGTGTCTATCTTTGATGTTCAAGTGTGTTTCTTGTAGGCAGCAGGAGGATGGATCCTGTTTTCATATCCATTTTGTTAGCCTGTGTCTTTTTATTGGTGAATTGAGTTCATTGATATTAAGAGATACTCCTGGTTTTTGTTGTTGTTGTTGTGGCAGTGGTGGTGGTGGTGGTGGTGGTGGTGGTGTGTGTGTGTGTGTGTGTTTTGCTGGTGTGAGGTTATCTATTGCCTGTGTTTTTGTGGGTATAGCTTATCTCCTTGGGTTTGAGTTTTCCTTCTGTAGGGCTATATTTGTGGCTAGATATTGTTTAAATTTGACTTTGTCTTAAAATATCTTGTTTTCTCCATCCATGGTGATTGAAAGTTTTGCTGGGTATGATAGTCTAGGCTGGCATCCTTGGTCTCTTAGAGTCTGCAAGACATCTGCACAGGCCCTTTTGGCTTTTAGAGTCTCCCGTGAGAAGTCAAGTGTAATTATAGATCTGCCTTTATATGATACTCAGCAAGTACCCTTAACTGATAAACCATTTCTCCAGTTTTCATAATCTCTAGATCAAAACCATCATTGAGGCTTTGGTTTGCATTTCTCTACAACTAATGAAGCTGTGCTTATTAGCTCTTATATGTTTTCTTTGGAAAAATGTCTCTTCTGCTTGCATATACCCTATCACTCATTTATGCATTCAGCCAGCTTGGCAATACGTTTTGATAGACAAAAGTTTTTTTTAGTTACTTATTTTATTTTATGTGTATGAGTGTTTGTTTGCATGTATATACATTACCACATGTGTACTGGTGCCTGCAGAGATTAGAAAAGGGCATCAAAACTTTTGGAACTGGAGTTCCAGATGATTGTGAGCTGCCATGTGGGTGCTGAGAACCAATCCTGGGTCCTTTGCAAGAGCAACAAATGCTCTTAACCACTGAGCCACTGTTCCAGTCCCAACAAAAGTTTTAAATTTTGATTAAATACAATTTACAATTTACTTATTTATTTTTGTTGTTTCCCACCTTGGTTTTGCTTCTAAAAGTCCATTGCTCATCTAAAATCACAAGAACTCCCCTTATGTTTCCAGTTTTAGCTCCTATCCAGGCCAGTGAAGGATTTTGAGGTGATTCTTATGTAGGATGTGAGCTCAGGACCAATGATATTCTTTTGCACATAGACATAAGTTATTTAACACCATTTATTGATGACACTATTTTTTCTCCACTGGATGAAGACATCAAAGGAAGTGTTCACATGAGGAAGACCCCATGTATAACATGTTGCAGAGGCTAGCAGCTCCTGAGAGGAAATCACACAGTCTACATATAACAAAACACAAAAAGAGTTCTGGCTATGAAATTATCTTTTCATGGATTGTGCCAGTCAGACCCACATGAGCTGTTACAGTAATGTCACAACAATGGTGTGCATGTGTTGGTTCAGCAGGAGTGTCCACCATCCCAGACTTGATGGGGGGGTTTCCTATGATCACACCATCCTTCACAGGTGTGCCCAGCTGTTTGTGTTTTAATTGAGTACAGATACAGTCAGGTTGACAAGCAAGGCTATCCATCATTTGAGGTCAGAAGACCCACCCTAAACCTAAATCTTAGCCACACCTTCTGGTGGCAGCCCACATAAAAGGACTTAGAAGAAGGAAGCATTTGCTTTTTGTCTGCTTGCCTTCACTCTAATTGGCAAGTTCATTTATTCTAATGCATTCATCAGAATTTCTTTGCTGGTATTAGAACCATTTATTCAATTCATAACAGAAGCACTGTTTTAAATTCTAGATCAATGTGTCAAATAAAATTTTCTATGATGGTGGAAGTATTGTCATGTTCAATGAATGATATTTCACGAGGAGCACAGACCAAGGCAGTTCATGATCACAAAGCCAACACCCCAGGACATACCTGAAGGATGCCACAGATAGAGGAGGAGAGGTACAGCCACAAGCCCACAGGGCAGATGCATTCCACGGGAGGAACAGCAGAACAAAGAAGAGAGGAAGCAATCCTTCATACCCAACACAGTAAACCAGCAAACTCCATGCTAATGGGGATACAGAACAAAGAGACAACCAGAATGACTGCCAACAAAACTACAAGAGTTAGCAAACGTCTCTTAAGAATAACTTTAAAAGTTAATAAACTCAACACACCAATAAAGAGACAGAGACTCACTGACTGGCTTTAAAACTGTAGCTATCTGTTGCCACTAAGAGACACATCTTAATGGTAAAGATGGAGAGTCAACAAATGGAAAAGAATCTAGTAAATAAATGGAAACTGAAAACAAGCTGGTATAGCTATTCTGACATCTGATAAATAAGACTTCAAGTCAAAATCAATCAGAAGAGTCAAAGACCACTATATATTAATAGAGGGAATAATTTATCAAGAAGATGCACAGGGGCTGGAGAAATGGTTCAGTGGTTAAGAGCACTGGCTGCTCTTGCAGGGGATCTGGGTTCAGTTCCCAGCACCCACATGGTGGTTGAGAACTGTCTGTAACTCCAGTTCCAGGGGATCCAATGCCTTTTTCTGAATTCTGCATACATGTAGACAAAATACCCATACTCATACAATAAAATAATGATAGTAATAGAAAAAAGACATAACAACTGTAAATGTATTTGCATCAAATGTTTGGTTACACAACAAACAATTATGGGCCAAAAGGTCAGACAAGTCTTGATATTATAATAGTGGGTAATATCAATAACCCACTCTCATCTGATCTAAAATATCAACAAAGAAACCTGACTTAAGCTATACCATAGATCAAATGGGCTTAACAGGTATGTACAGAATATTCCATACAATGGAAACAGAATACACATCCTTTTCAGAAGCACACTGGAAACTTCTCCAAGATGAACCACATCCTAAGCCACAAATCCATCTTACTGAGTGCCAGGAGCTGAAATAATCTCTTTTATCACCATGCCTTCACACATTAAACCATTCAGGGTGGACCATAGGTTTTAAGAGTTGAAACTTTGAAACCACTACAAGAAAACAGATACAATACTTCAATGCACAGACATGGTGAGGATTTTCTGAAAGGGACTTCAAAAGGGCATGAAATGAGATCATATTAAAATTTAAAAGTTTTGTGAAGCAGACTACAATCTCCAGAGGGTGAAGAGACAACTTTCAATAGGGTTTTTAATCTAGATATATAAAAGAGATAAAAAGTTAATCAACAAGAGCTGGGTGGTGGTGGCACATGCCTTTAATCCCAGCACTCAGGAGGCAGAGGCAGGTGGATCTCTGTGAGTTCGAGACCAGCCTGGTCTACAAGAGATAGTTCCAGGACAGCCTTCAAAGCCACAGAGAAACCCTGTCTCAAAAATACCAAAAAAACTTAATCAACAAAACCCCAAACTACCTAGTCAATAAATGAACTGAGTAATTAAATAGATAGTTATCAAAAGAAGGAATACAAATGACCAATAATTGCTTGAAAAGTTTTCAACATTCTTAGCCATCAGTGGAATACAAATTACAACCATTTTGGAATTCCATCCTAAACCAACCAGAATGGCTATGATCAAGAAGACAAATGATCCTATAAATATAGCAGAATGTCATTAGGAATCATTCATTGACTTTTTTTTGTCAATTGTATTTGTTTATAACCCATACCTCTGAACTATCCAGCTTCCAGATTCATGGGCTCTGTTTGAATGTAGTTGGCTCCCATAAACACATAGGGAGTGGTACTATTAGGAGGTGTGGCTTTGTTGGAGTAGCTATGGGCTTGTTGGAGGAAGTATGTCACTGTGGGTATGGGCATTGAGGTCTCATATATGCTCAAGCCATGCCCAGTGTCTTAGACCACTTCCTGTTGCCTGCAGGATCAAGATGTAGCTCCTTCTCTACTCTCAGTACCTTGTCCAGCACCATGTCTGCCTGCATGCCCCTATGTCCCACCACGATGACAGTGAACTAAACCTGTGAAGCTGTAAGCCACCCAATTAAATGTTTTCCTTTATAAGACTTGTTATGTCACTTGCTGTGGTCATGGTGTCTCTTCACAGCAACAGAAACCCTAACTAGGACAGTTGTGAACCTCAAGTTAGATCAGCCATTGGTTGCCAGTACCTGTAGGGCACAGGAGCCAGTCAAAGATGGCACTGAGAGGAAGTCAGATGGGCAAGTCCTAAGTTGTTTACAAAAAAAGATGATTGGTTGCCTAGATTGAACCAGATGAGGTCATTGCATGAACAGCTCGTGTTCACTAGGTAAAGATAGGCTGACCTTTAAAACCATTGGCTGCCTCCGCTCCCCCTGTAGTATTTTCCTTTAAAAGATGCTTGCTGTGTGGTAATAAATGAGTTCCTGCTTGACTAGACTCCCTGCTGTGTCTGATTGTCTCTGGGATTCTTCCATGGTTGGGCTAAGACCCTGCAAGTATCCACAAGCTCTGAGCCACCATTGATTGCTCCAGCATATTTTGCAGGCAGAAAGGTTGTAGGCTGTAGGTTTTGTGACTGGGTTGGCCTCCCAGTCCCACCACTGGGAGCCTACCCTGGTTACAGAAGATGGCCAGTTCAGGCTCCATATCCTCCAATACTAGGCATCCTTAGAAGGGTCACCCTCAGAGGTTCCACTGCACTAGGTTTCCATATCACACTGAATGACTATCTATTCTAGTCATCTATTGGATGGGTCTCTCTGCCCACCTAATCCCTCCTGTTCCCATACCCCACCTCCCAGTTCACCCACCAGAAAGGCTTCCCTCAACAACTGATGGAAACAGATGCAGAGACCCACAGCCAAACATTAGGCAGAGCTTGGGGAACCCTGCAGAAAAGGGGGAGGAAGGATTATAGGAGCCAGAGGGGGTCAAGGCCACCATGAGAACATGGCCACAGAGTCGATTAAGCTCATAAGGACTCACAGAGACTGAAGTGGCAACCATGAAGCCTGCAGGGGTCGGTGCTAGGTCCTTGATATGTATCATGGTTGTTTAGCTTGTGGTTTTTGTTGGACTCCTAACAGTGGGAGTGTGGGGGGTCTCTGACTCTTTTTGCCAGCTCATGGGACCCTCTTCCTCCTCCTGGATTGCCTCATCCAACCTTGATATGAGGGTTTATGCCTAGTCTTATTGTATCTTGTTATGCTGTGTTCAATTGCTATCACTGGGAGACCTGGTCCTTTCTGAAGGGAAACAGAGGAGCAGTGGATCTGGGGGAGATGGGAGGTGGTTGGGACTGGGAGGAGGACAGGGAGGGGAGGTTGCAGTCATTGTATGAGAGAAGAGTAAATTATAAAAGTAAGATAATAAATAAGAAAACAAATGATAACACATGCTGGCAAGTAAAGAGGAATCAATGTTCACTGGCTTCCACATTGATGTGCATTACTAAATATGAAATAGAACAAGATAAAAAGATCAACTATTAGATAATAATTTATCGATTTGTTAGAGTGATTTACTTAGAGCATTGCTTGTTTAGCTTCCTACCAAGCTTAACTTCATGACCTGGAACAGAATGACCTGGACAGGGGCCAAGGCAATTGAAAAGTCCCAGCCCAAGATGGTCTTTGCCCTTAGCAACCTGACCACAAGGCTTACATCTGTCAACTACAACATCTGCCTTTGCAAAGAAAAAGGCTAACTGCCATGTATGCTTCTGGAAAATGTCTTACTTGCTTGCTTGCTTGCCCTACCTTGTTGTTTAGAGTCTAAAATGACAATGCTGACAGGACTTGGGACTGAAGCCTTTCAGGTGTGGTGTTTTGAAAGAAAATGTCCCCAAAGGGAGTGGTACTCCTAGGAGGTGTGGCCTTGGAGGGAGTGTGTCACTGTGGGAGTGGGCTTTGAGGTCTCCTATGCTCAAACTACTCCCCATATCACAATCTACTTTCTGTTTTCTTTTGATCAAGATGTAGCCAGCACCATGTCTGCCTGCACACTGCCATGTCTCACCATGATGATAATGGACTGAACCTTTGAAACTGTAAGCCACCACCTCAATTCAATGTTTTCCTTTTAAGAGTTGCTGTGAAACCCTAACTAAGCCACAGAAATCCTAACTAAGACACCTGACTTCAATCCACTGGTGAGATCTCTCCTCTCATTCTTATTGGTGTTGGACTGCTTATTCCAGAGATTCCCAAACAAATGAAATTAAAGCACCCTGCCACAGGGGCTGAAGAGATGGCTCAGCAGTCAAGAGCACTGGCTGTTCTTGCAGAGGACTGGGTTTGATTCCTAGCAACTACATGATGGTCACAACTGTTTATAACTACAGTTCCAGGTAATGGGACACATTTTTCTGTACTCAAAGGGATCAGGCAGGCATGTGTCACACACATAGACATAAATACAGGCAACACACACACACACACACACACACACACACACACGTGCGCTATTTAAAAATGGAAAGAAGTAGAGTTCAATTAGAGACAGTGAGTGTCTAAAAGACATAATATAGCAAGATGGCAACTCTTACGAAAGTCATCAGCAAATGACATCAAACCTCAGCAGGTTTTTGTTGAAATTGACAAAAAAACCCAAAGCACCTAGTTCCCAAACCTATTTTGAGAACTACAAAGTTTAAGTACTGGTGCCACCTAACTACAGACCTCTTTCTCAGTAAGCTTCAGAGATCAATAAATGTAGCAAGGCATTTGCCTAAGGACAGGCATATGAATGCATGGGACAGAATTCAGAGTAAAAATAAATCTTCATATTTTTGGCCAAGTGTCTTAGTTAGGGTTTCTATTGCTGTGAAGAGACACCATAACCACAGCAACTCTTATAAAGGAAATGTTTAATAGAGGCTAGCTTACAGTTTGAGAGATTTAGTCCATTAACATCATGGTGGTGTGCAGGCAGACATGGTGCTGGAGAAGGAACTGAGAGTGCTACATCTTGATCTGCAGGCAGCAGGAGAGTGTGTTCCACACTGGGAGTAGCTTGAGCATACAAGATCTCAAAACCCACCCTGACAGTGACACACTTCCTCCAGCAACTGTTTGTTTAACAAACAACACAATCAAGACATGGTCTAGTGCTGGGTGTGGGGCAGTGCTCTGTCATAAATGGGGTATCTATACCACATCTCTTTCCCCCACAGGCTCAGGTACTATTGTAGAAAGGGGACCAGAAAGATTATAGGACCAGAAATCAGGACAGCCAGGGAAAACAGGGTCACTGGGTATGATAGAAACACTGCTGTGATGGCCTGCACAGTATCAAGCCAGTCAACAGTCCAGGATAGACTGGGGAGGGGCACATAAGCCCCTGCCTCTGGCTGAGGAGCTATTGCCAGCTGGTGGATGCTGGGGGAGGGAGAATCAGTTTTCTTTAAGGATGTGGCTCTTGGTAGGTTGACCCTGCTTTAGTGAGTAGCCTCATATCTACGCATATATGGATAGCACAAACTGGTTCTGGGGGCAGCAGGAGTAAATATGATAAAAATACATTGTATACACATATGAAATTCTCAATAGTTAATGAAATAACATTTTAAATATAAAAAAGTCAACAAGACAAATAGGCTAATGGGCTGGGGAGCTGGCTTAGTGGGTAAAAATGCTTGCTACTCAACATGAAGACCTGAATTCAAATTTGCATGTAAAATACTGGACATATCCTTAAGTGTCCGTAACCTCAGAGCAGAGCTGTGGAGATATAAGGATACCCACAGGTCACTGGCAAAACATTCCAGCAGAAACCATGAGTTCTGGGTTCTGTGAGTGACCCTGTCTCAGAAAATAAGGTGTAGAGTATTTATGTACACACATGTGCTCATGAATTTACACAGACATGTCCACAAAGGAGCACACTGAGCACATGTACACACACAAATAAACAATAATCCTTAAAAAATGAATCCAAGGGCCGGGTGGTGGCGGCACACGCCTTAAATCCCAGCACTAGGAATGCAGAGGCAGGCAGATCTATTTGAGTTCAAGGGCCAGCCTGGTTTAGAAAGTTACACTGAGAAACCCTGTCTCTAAAAAAATGAATCCAAATTTGTTTTCAGGGGAAAGTATCTGGCAGGCATACAACCATTCCAAGCTATTGGTGGTGATGCCAAGAGCTGTGTGGCTCTGAGGGGACTCACACACTGGTGGACGAGGACAGCTGGAGGCGCTTTTAATGGCGTTGAGATCAGGAACAACCATTCTTTATTTATTTTCTTTTTTAAATTTTTTTTGGAGGGACAGGGTTTCTCTGTGTAGCTTTGTGGACAGGTTGACCTCAAACTCACAGAGAGCCACCTGCTTCTGCCTCCCGAGTGCTGGGATTAAAGGTGTGTGCCACCACTGCCCGGTTTAGGAACCATTCTTGCCATTTAGTATTGTTGGGGAAACTTTAGCCAGTGCAATGGACATATGGCAGTTAGGCCTCCATGGCAACAAAAGGAGGCAACATGGTGTGGGGGAAGTGTGCTTTGGTGGTACTGGGGCTTAGAATGTGACCTTCAAATTAGTATCCTGGATGTCACTCTCTTTGTCCCGCCTTTCTGTGTGAGCTGTCCTTTGGAGAATTCTCAAAGCTACTTCTGAAAGAGATCGTTAGCCTGGCAGGCATCTGCCTTCTATCCAGGGAGACCCAGAGGCCAAGAAGAACCTGAATCAACAGGTAGTGTCAGGTTTTCCTAGTATACTACCATTAGGCCACACTGTTGAGCAGAAGGAGACATCCTTGAATGAAGCAGCTCCAACCATTAGGCAACACTGTCCAGTGAAAGTAGATATCCTTGAATGAAGCAGCCCCAACCATTAGGCCACACTGTTGAATGAAGCCACTCCAACCATTAGGCAACACTGTCCAGCGGAGGAGACATTCTTGGATGAAGCTACACCACACAACAGTAGCTTCTTCCCTGGTGCACCTGGACTGGACTCAGGAAGTCCGGGAACACCTGGCAAGGGGACCAGCACAGAGCTGGAGAAGAAAGACCAAGGCTTCAAGACAGAGTGAGCGTGCAGCCCAGACTCCGGCAGAGCTGCATGCGCATGAAGAAAGAAATATAAGAGGGCCATCTGGTGACAGCTTGGTGTTGGGAAGGTTTTTATTTCCTGCTTGCTTTAAATCCAATTGCATGCAGTGTTGGGGACGCAGTTGTTTTGTTTTGTCTTAGTGTGTAAGGCATTTACTTGTCTTTTTATCATTTACTCCTTTAAAAAAATTCTTGTCTCAATATTACTGTTTCTGTTCCTTTGTTTATGTATGTATATGGTGTGTGTGTGTGTGTGTGTGTGTGTGTGTGCGCGCGCGTGCGTGCTTTAAGGCATGTGTGTGTTATACCCCCACCAGACCATCAGGATGAGGCCCAGCAACCCTGGAGGTTTCTTCTGTTGAACCGATAGCCTGCTGCTTCGTGACAACCACTTGGGGACTGCATCTGAAGATATTTTGATTCCTAGAAAAACCACAGAAGCAGGCAACCGATAGTGAGCGTCACAGCCTTCCCATGCAGGCCCAAACTCTTTGCAAAGCCCCCTTTCAAGCCCCAAACAAAAATCCAGAGAATGTCCCCACCTTAAGAGCCCTTCTGGTGGGCAGCCCCAGTGACTGCTGTCAGGACTTGGTGGTGCCTTTTCCTGCCCCCCTGTGCTCTGCCTCCCCTGCTGGTCAATAAATGGCCTTTGCTTTTGCAATCACCTGTGTGTCCAGGCTTCTTTCCCCACACTCAGGAGGCACAGGCGCATTGTTGGCCTCTGGTGTGGGAAGCTGTGGTGGCTGCTGTGGATAGTCCCACACCTCTGCCCCAGTATCAAGTCCTCCTGTTCTGTTACCAGACTCCCCCTCACTCAAGGGGATCCACCATCATCTCAGTCAGCTGCTGTGTGTGTCATGTTAGCAGGCCAGAGTTTCCAGCGCTCTTTTCTCTCTGCTTCCCATGTCACCACAGAAGCGCTGGGGTTACACTAAGGTCACACCGGGGTCACACTGTTGTCATAGTGGAGTCACACCAGGGTTACACTGGGGTCCCACTGGAGTTACAGCTCACCACTATACCTGTCTTTACATGGGTTCTGGGTCTTCATGCTTGCACGGCCAGTGCTTTGCCCACTGACTGATTTCCCTAGGCCATCTTTATTCACAATACATACCTAATTATGTTTTTCTTAAAATATTTATTTCTACTTATTATAAGATAGACAGACAGACAGACAGACAGATACAGAATGAGACTCACAGAGAGGATGGATGCTAGGACACAACCCTAAACATTGTGTATGCTAAGACACACTGTATCACTGAGCTACATCCCCCAAATTCATAAGCAATGTGTATTGTACCCATATTTTAAAAGTCAAGCAAAACATAGATCCCTGTACCTGAGAAGAGGAACACATCAGCCCAGATGTTATCATCTGCAGTGGGGATCTGAGTAACAACAGGTTTTTGGAATTAGATCAGTTTGACCCTGGATCTTTTGGTTTGTCATTGCTAGATTTTTCCCTTATCCTTAAAAATAAGGATAATAAAGATATTAACCTGTGGTGTGAATTCTAATTGGTCTTTAAAGATATAGGGGGTTAATGTTGAAAGATCAGAGAAGCAGAGTAGCTAGTTACTAGTTCTTACCTCTATTGAATCCTCAGACCAAAGGGGCAATCCTGTCCCTACTGAATGTTGTCCCCAGGAATCCTCAGACTGAATGCAATGAGCTCCTGTCTCCTCTCACCTTATATTCCTCTCTCTGCCCAGCCACATCCCTTCTTGTCTCCACCTCCCCAGTGCTGGCATTAAAGGCATATGACTCCCAAGTACTGGGATTAAAGGTGTGAGCCATCACCACCTGGCTCTTTCTCTTTTAGATTGGATCAATCTCATGTAGCCCAGGGTGGCCTTGAACTCACAGAGATCTGCCTGTCTCTGCCTTATGAGTGCTACGACCTGAGTGTGCTACCACTGCCTGGCCTCCATGGATAACTGGTGGCTAGCTCTGCACTCTGATCTTCAGGCAAGCTTTATGTGTTAAAGCACAAAGTATCAGAAGAAACTTGTCTCAGTATGTGAACTCTTAGGACACTCTCAGCAGTTAAGCATTTGAGGACAAGCCATCAGTCTGTCTTGCTAATATATCTACCTGTAATTCCAGTGCTCCTGTGGTGAGACGGGAGGCAGAGGCAAAAGCCCCCTCAGAAGCTCTCCGGCCAGCTAGCTACACATGCAGCAGATAACTGAGACTATAGCAGACCATGAATGAGGGGGAACCTGGTACGCCTCCAGGGCGATGGTTCTCAACCTTCTTAATGTTGCCATCCTTTAACTCAGTCCTCATGCTGTGGTGACTGTGGGGTCAGAGGAAAGGCTGAAGGAGACCCCAGACTCGCATAGTATGTAAAAGCGAAGGGGGTTTATTAATATTCCAGCATATGCAGGGTCGTTCGCCTGCGAAAGACGGCAACGACCCGAAAGGAGCGTGCAGGCTCCTTTTAAGCACAGCTAAGGAAGTTTCAGGAACAGTTAAGTCTTCTCATATGTAACTGGGTGAGCAGGCAGCAGTCTCACTAGTATACTCTTAATTGGCTGAGGCTTAGTCTTAGCATTTTGGGACATCCTTGCACGAGCTTGGCCAAGTCCTGACATGACTCAGAAGAGGCTACTGAGTTTGTCCCTGAGACACTGTGAATCTGACCTGACTCAGGCCTCATCCCTGAATGTAAGCGTATTGTGGGTAAATGACCTCTTGTGAGAGAGGCACCTGTTTTTCCCTTTTCAGAGAACTGAAACCTAAACTCGGTTGTAAGAGTGGGAGAGTTTAACCCCTTCAGTGACCCCCAACCATAGAATTACTTTTGTTGATGCTTCATAACTGTAATTTTGCTACTGGTATTAAACATAATGTAAATATCTGCGGTGAAGGATGTGTGATATGCCACCCAGGTCAACCCTCCCTGAAGGAGTTGCAGCCCACAGGTTGAGAACCATTGCCCTAGGATGTTGCAAGAACGCCGGAGTCTCAGGCTGAGGATATCTGAGTCGGCTGCCAACCAGCTGGCAAGAGCTGTTAGAGGCAGTTTGGAGGAAGGGGGCGGATCCCAAGGCCAGATTCTCCTTCAGGCAGGTTAGCAAGCCGCAGATGTGCAGAGCACAGTGCAGTCAGAGCTATGGACTTGATGCCACGGTGCTCCCAGTGGCTGCCAAGGACAGCAGGTCGGATAAGGTGGCATCGGTTCCACCTGCAGTCTATGGTGAGTCGTCACCCAGATGGTGGCAGTAAGAAAAGACAGGACACAGAACTTTGGTGAGCAAATGCCTGGGAAGTCCTTCATCCCTGACTCAGTAAGGATGAGGCATGGCCTGCCCTGCCTGAAGCAGGGAGGACACAGCAAGCCATGGGAGTGAGGTGACACTCAGCTGTGGAGTTCTGGCATCCCCGAGGCCTGTCCTGGCCCTAATTCTCAGCTCACAGATGGAAGCCCAGGACAGTAACAAAGCCCCTTGGTGAAGGAGGAGGGAGTAAGACATTGCCCTAACAAGAAGCCCAAATGGGCGGCTCAGGGACTGGACCCAAGCCCGGTGTTCTCAAAATGATCCATGGCTTTTTGAGTCATCTCAGTGGAACTTCTGCCTTTGCACTGGGTCTGGTGGGAGGTTGGCAGGGTTGACTCAGTTCACTGGGTCTCTTAAGAAACAACAACCAGGGGTTGAAAGGATGGCTGAACTTCTTGTTCTGACAGAGAAAAACACACATGGTAGTTCACAACCATCCATAATTCCCGTTCCAGTGGATCTGAAGGCCTCTTCTGACCTCCATAGGAACCAGATTTGCACAGGGTATACACACGCATCCACACACATAAAATAAGTCTAAAAGAAACCTTATAAGTTAGGAGTAAAAAAATGCAAGTCACTCAACAGGCTGTTTCAACTAGAATAAACTGACAATGCTGAAGAGAGTATCATCTCTAAGAAAATGCTCATTTCTAGAAAAGATGTGAATTGCCCTTCAGAAAAGTTTCGCTTATTTCTTTCGAGACAGGGTCTGTCTATGTAGCCCTGGCTGTCCTGGAACTCACTACATAGACCAGCCTGGCCTCAAACTCAGACACCTACTTGCCTCTGCCTCCAAGTTCTTGGACTAAAGGGGTGTGCACCCAGCAGAACGTTATACGAGAATTACAGGCTCATGGCCATAGAAAGCTGCGATAAGACTCTGAGGTGGGTATCCAGAGAGCTGGCCACTGTGCACAGAGCGACGAAAGCTCTGAAGAGGCCCCCGTGTGGGGAGGGCAGAAGTGGGGCAGCTGCTATCCTTGGTGGGTTGCTTTGCCCTGGGCCTTGTGGGCTGAAGGGGAATGGCTGCCATCACACAAAAGGGTTAGTCTTTCTCCACTTGCTGGTCAGTGGCTACCTGCTCAGAGGTATTCCAATGGTTGGGGCTACCCTGTGCTCCTTCAAAGGGGACTAGGCATGGAGCCACCCCTTCACACTCTGAGGGGCTGTCCCCTATCTCAGAAACACTGGACAGGCCTCGAGGTCCCTGTAACAGTGTGTGCTGCTTCTATCAGTCCTTCATGGACAGGACTGGCACAGAGGACACGGTGTGCGGGAGAGTTTTATGTCAACTTGACACAGGCTAAAGGCATCTGAGAGGAGGGGCCTCGACTGAGAAAATGCCTCCATAAGATCAGGCTGTAGGTAAGCCTGCAGGACATTTTCTTAGTGATTGATGGGGGAGGGCCAATAGACCACTGAGTGTAACAGGAAAAACAAAAACACAGAGACAGATGTTTGGGTTCAAGATGATGGTCAGAGAAGCAAAGCAGCAGGCCACTAGCTTTTGCTTCTACCTCAGTGAGAGGGCTGCCCTGTCCTCAGCGTGGCTGGAGACTAATTCCCACATGAGACCCTTTGCTTCTTCCTTTCAGACCTCTCAAGTCCTGGGATTAAAGGCATGTGATCCCAAGTGCTGAGATCATCCTTGTGTGAGCTATTTCTCTTTTAGACTAGATCAATTTTGTGTAGCTCAGTGTAGCCTTGAACTAACAGAGATCTGTCTGTCGCTGGCTCCTGAGTCCTGGGATTTAAGGTGTATGCCACTGCTGCCTGGCTCTGTGGCTTGTGGCTAGCTTTGCTTTCTGTACCCTCAGGCAAGCTTTAATAAACCATAAATAATATATCACCACAACTGAGGGTGGTGCCATCCCTGGGCTGGTGGTCCTGGGTTCTATAAGAAAGCAGGTAGAGCAGCCCAGTAAGCAGCGCCCTCATAGCCTCTGCTTCAGCTCCTGCCTCCAGGTTCCTGCCTTGAGTTCCCTTCATGATGATTTGTAAGCTGTAAGCAGAAACAAACCCTTTAATCCCCACCTTTGTTTTTGGTCAGGGTGTTTATTATATCACAGCAACAGAAAGTAAAACAGGGTATCAGCTGACCCCCACAGAGTGATGGTGGGGGCATCATGCCCAGGCTTGCTATAAGTCAGAGTCATCTGGGCTCTTCGGCTTTACAAATCTTTCCTCAGGAATGGTTTGCCCCATTAGATTTGGGCTGAGACCTGGACATTCAGGTAGTTTTTATGTATCACCAAATTTGGAAGCCATGCCAGGAGGGGGTAGACAGGTACAGCACGCAGTTGATGTAAATCTATGGCAACGGCCTACATTTACATCCGGCCAAATGATCTCCACATGTGCTGAGTGTAAAAACAGGCTGGCACTGCAGGGCAGTAAGGTACATGCGTATTCTTATCTTTTTCTTCAGGAATGTATGCGGGGAGAAGCTGAGAGACTCCCAGGTAGCCTGTGGACGCTGGGATCTGGCTTGGACCTCTTAGTATCAACAGTTTCATAAATACCAGTCTTTGAGCATAGTGAATTGAGAAAAAAATCACAGTCATGATGTCTATGGACAGATAAAACAAGAGTATTGTTTTAGCTACAACCAACTAAACACCCCATATTTGTGATAGCTCATTAGAGTTACTGCTGCTTCTCAAATACTTTTTTTCTTTAAAAGGTACTGGGAATTGAACCTAGGGCCTTATGCATGCTAAGCAAGTGTTCTACCATTGAGCGACATGTAATAAAACATGTATGGTGGATGTATCTACCTGGGGCAGTCAGGTAAGACTGCTGCTATGGTTTGGATCTTAAATGTCCTCCAAATGGCATGTGTTGAAGACTGGCTTACCAGCCTGTGGCATTACTGGGAGATGGTGGACTAGTCCATAAGATGTGTGGCTTAAGAGAAGCGAGTTAGGCCATCGGTGATCCACCCTGGAAGTGGATGCTGGGACCCAGGTCCTTCTGCTGATTTCCCAGCTGTCATGCAGTGGCACGCTGGTTCTTCCAGAACCCGCTTCTGCTATGATATGTTACCTCGTTGTGGGAGCAGGCAGCCATGGACTGTAGTTTGTCATGGAACAGAAGGCTAACCACTGAGTGGGTGACACTGGAAAGAAGAGGCCTTGTTCTTGGAGGATCATGAGCTTAGGCTTTGGTCACAGCGAAGGTCCAATGGTAGCAGATGTGAGAAGGGCAAAAAGGGAAGGAACACGAGGCAAACCCTTCAGAGCATGGGCAGTGGTAGGGATCCTCCATGTAGAGGAAAGAGAGAAGTGTACAGGAGACCTGGGGTCAGAGGGACCCCTGGAGGGATGGGCTGCAGACAGAAGAATGGGCGTCCATTTGCGACCTTGCAGTACTGGTTGCAGCCAACACTGACCACTCACACGATCACAGTTGGAACCAGAAGCTGATCTGCCACCTCCAGAGTTGACCTATCATGTCTGAAACTGCAGTGTTTTGGGTGGCCATGCAGCAGTGGGTAATTGTGTGACACTGTTTCTGGGAATGCTTACTCATCCTAGACAGGGAGCCACAACAGCCCAAAGCAAGGATACCACTGAAGTTCAACTTGGTAAACCAGTGAGTTTTATTATGTACAGGAACAGAAATGACTCAAAGACAGTTTCTTCACCAAATATGAAGCAAGCATTAATTAGAGACTGGCCAGGATGATGGACTCTGGCCAGGTCCATACCAGGGTTCCCAGGAATGGTAATGAGTCACATTTTGCTGTCTTATAAAGGCACAACCACAGTGCCACCATATTTCCAATCAGGCCCAATCAAGGGCAAGCAAATATTCTGATGTATTTCCTGCTTGTATACCTCTCACTTACATCTATCCAATCAAGGCCAAGCATACATTCTAACTTATTTCCTGCCCACATGTGATCAAGCATATCTGGTGCAGATGGGTCAAACAAACATAGAACAAACAGGAACTTATTATTTTTTTCTTTTTTAAAATTTAAATTAGAAACAATTTTATTTTATATAGCAATCCCAGTTCCCTCTCCCTTCCATTCTCCCATGCTCCCCACTGACCCCCATCCATTCCCTCTTCTGCTCCATAGAAAGGGTGAGGCCTTCTATGAGGGATCATCAAAGTCTGTCACATCATTTGGGGCAAGGCATAGACCCTCGTGTGTCTAGGCTGAGAGAGTATCCTTCTATTGGGAATGGGCTTCCAGTGACCATTCGTACACTGGTATAAATGCTGAGGAATTTATTCTTAAGTGTCTTACCTGCAAACAGAACCTTTAACCTGCAAGGTATATTTTTCCTGTTTTAGTCTCCCATTAACTTTCAAGGTGCATTGTTCTTATTCCTGTTTTGGTCTGGTATTTGCCTCGGGAGTCTTAAGGAGCCTCCCTTAAAAACATCCTGTGACTTAAGGAGTTTCCCTGAAGGATGGAATGTACCAACTCACAGGTATTGTTAAACAACAATGATAAAAACCATCTACGAATTATCTGCAAACTAGGCAGCAGGGTTGAACAGGCTCCTGGTGGCCTAGAGGTTCTGTAGACTTTGAAGTCTGTCACTGTATCAGTAACAGTGTCTTGGTCTGAAGAAGGGTTGTTTGCATATAGCTTTGGAGAAGGATAGACTATATCAACTCCATCAAGCTGCCATACCTGATTGTCTATAAGTCTAGTTTCTGGGTGAGGGCATGTCTGAGGAGACAGAGGTGAGGGTAAGACTGTAGGACCAAGAGAATGCATCAGTCAATGGTGTGTAACCTCTTTCCAAATCCAAATGTTCAAGAAGCTAGAACCATCTCTTGTAGGGCCTAGGAGGCTCCTGACACTTCCTTGTCACATGTGGTGTCCACTCGAAACCAATCTTTCCAGGTGGGTGGTGCAAGTGTCTTAGAGTTCTGTTGCTGTGAAGAGACACAATGACCACAGCAACTCTTATAAAGGAAACATGTAATTGGGGTGGCAGCTCACAGCTCAGAGGTTCAGTCCATTATCATGCAGACATGGTGCTGGAGAAGTAGCTGAGGGTCCTACATCTTGTGGTCTGTCTCACTGGGTGTAGCTTGAATATATATGAGACCTCAAAGCCTACCTCCACAGTGACACACTTCCTCAAACAAGACCACACCTCCTAATAGTGCCATTCTTTTGGGGGGCATTTTCTTTCAAACCACTACATATCACACCCTGACCCCCAAAGGCTTGTAGCCATATCATAATGCATTCAGTCCAACTTCAAAAGTCCCCATAGTCTATCACAGTCTCAAATTTATTTAAAAGTCTAAAGTTCAACGTCTCTTCTGAGATTCATGAACTCTCCTTAACTGCAATCCCCCATAAAATCAAAATAAACTGATTATATACTTCCAACTTACAGTGACACAGGATATACATTACCATTGCAAAACATAGCATAGTGAGGAAATACTGGACCAAAAGCAAACTCTAAACTCTGCATCTCCATGTCTGAGGTCAAAACGCTCTTTGGATCTCCAACTGCTTTCAGCTTTGTTTACTACAACACGCTTCTTTTTCTTTCTCTTGGGCTGGTTACACTCTCCTTGGCAGATGCCCCATGGCTCTGGTATCACCAACATCTTAGAGTCTCCTAGGCAACCCAGACTTCAGTTTCACAGCTTCATGCAATGTCTTCTCTCAAGGCCTCCATTCAGGAACGCACCTGACACCTGTCTGGCCACAGAAGCTTTCCTTAGTCTCAGGAGCGGATTCCATAGCCTCTTTCTTCTGTCCTAAACTCCAGAACTACATGGCGGAAGCTGCCTAATTCTGCTGCTCACTGGGGCTGGAACACGGCCCCCTCCTTCGTCTTCATCAGCTTTCTGCCCTCCACTAAGCTTGATTATCCTGAAACCAGATCTGTAGACCAGGCCAGGCTCAAACCCAGAGGCCCGCCAGCCTCTGCCTTCCAAGTGCTGGAATCAAAGGTGTGCACCTCCATACCCTATTCTAAGCTTTCCTTTAGTTCTTTTTCAGAAGTTGGAAAACACTCCCATTATTCCATTTCTTGTGTGATATTTTGTTTGTGTTCTGACAAATGAAGCTTGTCTGGGAGATCAAAGACCCTGGGCAGCCACTAGTTGCTTCTATCTGTCTCCTTTTTGTGTCCAAAGGGGCCGAGATCCTGTCTCCAGCCTACCTTATCACTTCCGGTCTCCACCTCCCAAGTGCAGGATTAAAGGGATTAAAGGCGTGAGCCACCACTACCTGACCTCTGTGGTTAACTAGGGGCTAGCTCCACCCTCTAATCTCCAGGCAAGCTTTTATTTTTCAGAACATAAACAAAATACTACACATTTACCCCTTTTTTGTCTAAATAAAAAGCAAAGGTTTTAACTAACATAGAAAAACTATATGCAGTAAATATAATAGCTATATACAATTATATACAGAGAATAATTACATTAACAATGTATAGTCCGTTAACATTTGAAAAATGCAGAAGACAAGCTTTGTCAAAGCTCAAACAAAATATCTTAATCTATTTACCTCCTTGAATACAGGATTTAGCTCTATTCCACTTCCTGGTACCTTTTTCTCAATCTGTACATCCTGTATTTTTATTTGCTCAGCTTGATGCTTTTCATTATAAATAATCATTGGAGTTATCACTAATGACCACACGACAGAGTCTAAATGAGGCTGTTTTGAGATTTCTTCTGCCAACAGAATTAATCTAAAACTCTTCACTTTAGCCTCAGGTAGAATTTTCAGACAAGGGCAAAAAACAGTCACATTCTTCACCAAAATATCAAAAGAATGTCCTCGAGGCCACATCTTAATCTTATTCTCCTTTGAGACCTCTTGGGCCAGCACCTCGCAGTTCACCAAATTACACTCAGCACCACTGTCTGCCATGATCTTACTAGTGTGGCCCATTAAGCAGCACTTAAAGTGTTCAACTGCTTTTCTAATCC
This sequence comes from Mesocricetus auratus, assembly GCF_017639785.1. Lineage (NCBI taxonomy): Eukaryota > Metazoa > Chordata > Mammalia > Rodentia > Cricetidae > Mesocricetus > Mesocricetus auratus. The sequence continues at coordinate 73,422,898 of NW_024429192.1, forward strand.
ATAGTCCTGAGGTCAATATTCCTTCAAACAAAAGCATGGTCAGCCTATCACAGCAATACCCCACTCCTGGTACTAACTTCAGTCTTAGGGTTTCTATTGAAGAGACAGCCTGACCACAGCAACTCTTATAAAGGAAAACATGTAATTGGGGTGGATCACTTACAGTTTCAGAGGTCCAGTCCCTTATCATCATGGCGAGACACAGTGGCATGCAGGCAGACATGGTGCCAGAGCAGCAGCTGAGAGTCCTACATCTTGCAGGCAACAGGAAGTGGTCTGTCTCACTGGGTGTGGCTAGAACATACATAAGACCCAAAGCCTCCACAGTGACACACTTCCTCAAACAAGACCACACCTCCTGGTAGTGCCATTTTCTTTGGGGGCCATTTTCTTTCAAAACCGCCACAGAGGGTCCTAGAAGAATAAGATTAAGTCTGCAAAAACAAAGTTGAGACCAGGGCATCTTGGTGACTGAATGTGGTTCTATTTTCTCAAGGACAAGAACAACCACATTTCCTCTCTGAGAACCATTGGGGATCAGAAAGTTCCAGTGGTGAGAGGGGCCACAGGTCTGGTTGCAGTGCTGATGTTCGGATTCTTAACAACACCGAGCCTCTTTGTGGGAGATGGGTAATAAGGGTACCTTTCACAAATACAAGCCACACGTGGATGGGCTACTAGGCTGGGGAATGAGTGACGAGTGATGAGTAGACGAATTTTCCCTCTCATTCCAGGACTGAGCACCCAGCGGTCCATCCCCTGCCTCCCAGCAACAGCAATAGGTTATAAGCATGGCTACAGCTGTGACTGGACAAGGTGTTCAAAGTGCCCTGCGTCCACAGAGCCTGCCCCACCCTCCTGTGCAGAGGATGTTGGTCAATGAGGTGGCAGGAATCAGCCCAGCTAACTAGGATGTGTGAAGTCTGTTCCAAATCAGGGAGAGAAAGGACATGGGTTCATTTAAGATATGGGTGTCCACCATCATATGTGACTTGCAGACAGGATGACTTGCTCAGTGTTACTCAGTGCATGGGATTTAAGGGGCAGGAAATTCCAGCTTTTTGTAGGAGATTGAGCATGTGTTGAGGGGCTCTTGGATCACTGTGGAGTCCCTTCTGGCTATGACTTGAAAATATGTGTCACCTAACATTCACAGACTGAGATACCAACCCCCAAGATGTTGGAGGAGAGGTGGGACCTTTGGGAATTATAAGCTCTTTATGAGAGGGCTCCAGAGAGTTCTGTTTCCCCTTTGCCATGTGAGGTAAGAAGGCAAAGGTACCCTCTGTGAGTCAGAAAACATGCCTTTAGTAGGCAGAATTGGCTGGAGCTCAGAACTCAGACTTTGCAGCTTTAGGATGTGTAAAATGTGAATTTCTGTTGTTTTTAGACACTCAGTGGCTGGTATCTTGATACCATAACCCACACAGAGTGAGATGCTTCTATATTCATTTCCTAAGGCTTCAGAGGAGAAGGCCCTGCATGCTGAGTGGCTTAGACTACAGAAGCTGATTTTCTCCTGTCTCTAAGACTAGAAGTCCAAAGGCGGGTTGTCAGCACCCTTAGATCCTTAGAATCCTTCCTCAGGATTCTAGAGGGAAGATCTGACAACCCAAGATGTCGTGGCACAGAGAGGGAGTCTTCTCTCTCTCTCTCTCTCTCTCTCTCTCTCTTTGGTTTTTACGAGACAGGGTTTCTCTGTATTGTTTTGGAGGCTGTCGGTCCAGCCTGGCCTCGAACTCACAGAGATCCGCCTGCCTCTGCCTCCCGAGTGCTGGGATTAAAGGTGTGCACCACCACTGCCCAGTGAGCGAGTCTTCTCTTGACGTCCCTCATCAACAGTATCCATTCAATTTTTCCATTTTTATAAAGATGCCAATTTACTGGCTCAGGGCCCGTCCCAGGTCTCATTTAAGTTTATTTATCTCCTAATAGCTCCTATCTGGCCATATAGGCCCAGAGGTGACCATGGCTTCAGTGTATGAACGAGGTGAAGTTGAGTCTGTAGCAGGCATGTATGTAGTAAGTGGAGAGGGGGAGGGGCAGGAAGAAACGTCCCTGCCATCTTTTCTTTTTAAAGTCACTTTGTTCCAGAATGGAAAGACCCAGTTGGAGGCTCTTCAGAGCTTAGAAGGGGTCAGAGCACCCCACTCCTGAGGCCCCCGTTTCCTGCTGTGTGAAGAGATGCTTTTACAGCCCTGAGGATGCATCCTCTCTCACCCCAGTTCACCAGGCATTTAAACGTGAACAAGAAATTTGTTTCCGCGGGGCTCAGCTTCCCAGGGGAGAGCTGAGGTCACTCCCCCTCAGGGAGATGAGCCCACCAGCCAGCTCCTGGCTCTGGTCCACGACTTTCTAGCAGGTGCTTCCTCCTTGCACGCTTCCACGGACAAAGACCAAAGGCTACCATCAGACCATTCTGGTAAGTGACGCTGCAGAGCCCAGAAAGCCTGGTAGGGTGGTGAACGGGAACCAGGGGTACAATGACCCTCTTCTCAAAGCAGGGAGGAGAGTGTTTCCCAGCTGGCAAGGGCCTCAGGAGCTGCAGCAGGTCTCAAGACATGGCCTGGACTTCTGTCCTGCTCATGCTGCTGGCCCACCTCACAGGTAAGGAAACTCTTGGGGCCCAGAGCCTCCTTGCCCCTCCTCTTGCCTTGCTCTGCCCTGGTCATGGGCTCGCTTCTGTCTTCTTCCCAGGTTGTGGCCCCCAGCCCATCCTGCATCAGCCACCATCTGCGTCTTCCTGGCTTGGAACCACCATCCGCCTCTCCTGCGCCCTGGGCAGCAACCATAACATCAACATTTACAGCATTTACTGGTACCAGCAGAGGCCAGGCCACCCTCCCAGATTCCTGCTGAGACATTTCTCACGTTCAGACAAGCACCAGGGGCCCAACATACCCCCTCGCTTCTCCGGATCCAAAGACACGGCCCGGAACCTGGGGTACCTGAGCATCTCTGAACTGCAGCCCGAGGACGAGGCTGTGTATTTCTGCGCCTTGGGGCCCCGGAGCCAGGAAAAGGAGAACTGGATGGAGAGGGAGAGAGGGGGAGAAAAGTAGCTTACAGATTTGGGATCCCGGGCTCTGGAGACATTCAGACCCTGAACTCAAGGGCAGTTTGCTTTGCTCGGCTAGGCTGGCTCAGGAAGGAGGGCGGAGCACTGGGGCTTTGTAGAGCCAAGAAGATGGAGCCGTTCCGCTTTTCCTTGTCTTGTAGTGGTGCCGTGAGCCCCACAGGAGGCTGGATTATAGAATTAAAGCTGTTTTTCTGGGTTTGGCTTGGCTGGCTTGTGATCTCAGAACCAATGTAAGAACTGGCTAGTCCATAGAACCTGACTAGACAGCCTTAGCTTGGCCAGGTACCACGAACAGCATACTCATTATGATCTCGGGCAAGTGGATGACAGAAACGTCTGGGGGGGGGGGAACCTCCTTGAAGGGACAAGGTCTTCTATTGTCACTTCATAGTCTAGAGTAAAGAAGCTTAGTAAACACCATCATGGCTCTCACTTTTGGGGGAGAGCAGGTGCCAAGTGTCGGGTCCAGAACAGGTTCCCCTCCTTCGTACTAGTGATGTTTTGCGACAGGGTTGCGTTGTCATGGGGCTGCCTGTGCATTGTGGGTATTGAACAGATTCTTTGGCCTCTGCTACCAGATACAGTACACAGCAAATACCCCCCACTGTAAGTGATGACGTAGCAGCAAAGGTCCCTGGGGTGAGAGATGCATCTACCGTCTATGCAGGGCAGTGATAAGCCAGCAAACACTTTCTCAAGGGCCAGATTGTTATCAGCCTTGTTGTTGTGGACCACACTGACTGTTGAAACACCAAGTTCTGTCTTTGGAACAAAGCAGCAATCACAGGCCACGAGTAAGTGGCCAGCGTGGCTGCCAGCAAGGCTAACTCAAAGGAACAGGCTGGGCTGGGCAGGATGTGGTCCTCGACACAATGGCTGACCTTGCTCTGGAGAAATGGCACAACTCCTGCCTGGATTTCAACAATCCTTGCTTGGGGTGCCATCAGGGGCCTTCTCAGTTTTTCTTGACGGATGGCCTTGGGTTCTGAGTCATGGCCTGTGAAGAGACCTTGAAATTTGAGTTGCATGGTCACGGAGACCACACTAGGCTTGTTGCCTGCAGGGGGATGGAAGAGTTCACAGAGTCTGGGCTGCTGCTCTGTGCCTGGAACTCCAGGGAGGCAGTCCAGAGTGTGCCCTAAGAATGAGATCCGTGTGTGAGGCATCTGTACTGTATGGACATGCTTTGCCTCAGGGAGGTGTCAGACAAGTGGTGCCCTTTGTGGCTTCAGACCTGATTGAGAACACCTGTTTACCATGCTAAAGATCTCAAGCCCCCCCTCCCCAGGTGGACACATGTCAGTGTCATTCTTGCCTCCTGTGGCCCCCGACTCTCATCCGTGTAACAGCGGTCTTGGCTTATGCCATGTTCCGACACCTCTGGCTTCCATGTCCTCAGGTCACCAAGTGCTTTGCATGCGTCCTCCACCCGTGAAAGGACCCTGGGAGTATGGCTTTCGAGGACAGCTGGTGGTCTTTTGCTCTTCCATGCCCCTCTTCTGCTCTTGTCTTTTGCCCTCTGACATTCCACGTTGTAACATGGAATCCAGGAAACAGCATGCCCTCCTCCACCATCTGTTCCTCCTATCCCACCAGCTCAAAGGAAAGCGAGACCTTAGCCTTGCCTGGCCTGCCTGTGTCTGCCTGAAGCCCAACGTTTTCTTTACATGGAAAGGGAAACAAAATATGCCTGTGTGTGTGTATGGATGCCCACATGCTATGGCACACCTGCAGAGGTCAGAGGGCAACTTGAGGGAATCATTTCTGTCTTTCTATCATATGTGTGCCCAAGAGATCAAACTCGGGTCCCAGACTTGGCAGCAAATGCCTTTACCCACTGAGCTGAACTGTCCTGACTGCCTAGCACCGACTGACTTGTAAGAAAAGCGTGGCTTAGGCTTGTCTGTCGTGGGTGTGGCCTGCTCTTCCTCTGTGCGGTGTCAGCTCTTTCCTTTCATCCGAGTTGTTTCTCACCCAACCGCCACTGGGCTTCCAAATCTCCGTCTGCTGTCGCCTTGGCTTTCCCTGTGTCCTTGCTGTCCTCCGTCCACATTTGCCTTTGCTCTATCTGACTGCTTCCTGTGTGCTAAGGCTCGGGGGCAAGGCACATCCACAGTCCCGGACTTTCCAGTGGCCACACTCAAATAAAGTGGCTGCGCCTGCTGGCACGGATCTGTGGACCCTGCTGCTTGGTAGCTTGAGGCAGAAGATGCCCTGAGTGTTTAGCCCAGGGGGATTTTTAGCCTGGGAAACAAAGTGAGACTTCCCATCTCTAAAAATAGTTTTCAAAAAATAATAAAAAGCAAGAATAGGTGAAATGATTTCTAATGATATTTTTTATTTAACACATGTCCTAAATACAATCATTTAATGAGCTACCAATGTAACGGGCATGCATGAGCACTGTTTTTCCTTCGGTACTCCATCTTTGAAACCCAATGTGTACTTTACAGCTGTGTTTTATCTCAGCTCACACCCACAACAGCTGCACGGGGTATGGAAAGAGCACAGCTTGAAGGGACCCTGTTCAGACCCCTCATCACGCAGCCTTTGGATGCTGGTCAGGTCCTGTGCTGAAAGCCCCGTGCCCCGTCCTTTCCCCCTGCACTGTCATTTCTGCTGTGTTCCGCTAACTGCCACTCATCACGTGCCTGGTTTGCTTGGTCGCTTCCAAACCTCACTCGAGCTGTTAACACTGGGAGGATTTCCTGCTCCTGGACTGCATCTTCCTCTGCACTGATGCAAGGCTCCACAGACATCTCACCTCCCCCAGGGCTACCGTTTCCTGGTCGCTCTGTAGTTGCTACCTCCCTCCAGTGGGCAGACAGACTGTTTTCCTAATTACGGTTAGCACCTGCCTCGCAGCTCTGGTTTTACTTAGCAAGACTCTGTGAATTGCCAGCTGGCTGGAACCTCTCTGTGTGGGACAAACACTCTAGGTGATAAGACAGGCGGGTGAGTGATGAATGTACGAGCCAGTGAATTCTTGGCTACTTTCCTTAGGATCTCACTGGGACTCCACAGTGGCTGAGGTCACTGTGATCCTCTGAGCTGGGGAGAAGCAGCCCAGATTCGCATTTACATTCGTGATGGCCACACTCCCTGTCTGTACATCTGTCTCTCTGCTGTTTCCCTCTGACACATTACTGTCCTCTGACGACTGAATACTGTAACCAAGAGGGACCTGGAAAAGGAAAGGTTGAAGGAGGCGAATGCACATCAGGAATGTGGGAACCGTCTGAGCCTGGGACAGAGAGCTAGCGGAGAGGGCGGGGTCCCAGGGTGTCAGGACCCACCATCCAGTGCTGAAAAGACAGGAATCAAGACGACTCTTGAAGGGTGTATGGAACCAGGCTGTGGGGGTCTAAGGATGGTGACCTATGCACACACCTTCCAAAATTCAACAGGAAAACAGAACCAAATGAATTGTACATGTTGCCAGTGACTCAAACATTCTGACCTGAGAAAGATACCAAGAACTGGGGGGGGATCTGAGGACCTCCTGGGGGTCTTACAGGGTGGCACTTAGAATGAAAAGGGTCCAAAATGCCAGTGCAGTCATGGCCTGGGGTGGCAGAGTGAGCAGGGGAGGGGCGTATGTGGAGGGAGAGCTGGAATCAGCACGTGGGACAATAGGACACAGCTTATGTTGCATCTTTGTGATGATGTGCACTGTCCAGCCCATTTGTTCATTTTGCAGTATAGTGCAGTAATACATTTATGGTTTGTTAAAGATTGCCAGATGGTTCAGAAAGCAAAGTCAGTCTCAAGCTGTAGAGATCAGGCAGTGGTGGTACACACCTTTAATCCTAGGATTCAGAATTAAGAGGATCTCTGTGAGTCCAAGGCCACTCAGATCTACACAAGATTGATCCAGTCCTAAAGAGAAACAACTCAAAGATTATCTCAGCACCTGGTTTCACATGCCTTTAATCCCAGCATTGTCTCCAGGAACAGGGTCTCAGAGCTGCCATTCATTCTCCAGTCACACTGAGGATAGGAAGACACTTAAGTCTCAGGATTCTCCAGTCACGCTGAGGAGAAGCAGCTGTCTGAGGTTTGGTGGAGCCAGGATCACCCTTTCAGCCTGAGGTAGAGTGAAAGCTAGTGCCAGCTGCTTTGCTTCTCTGATCTTCAGTTTGAAGCTTGAACCCCAATATCAGTCTCTGGGTCTTTTATTCTTTGTGTTACAGTATGGACAGGGAATATTTTCATTTTAGCATTCTCCTTTTGTTACAAAAACAAAGCTATAAAGAACCTCCCAGGGCTGGGAAGATAGCTCACTGGCTAAAGCACTTCTCATACAAGTATGAGGACCTGAGTTTGAACCCCCAGAACCCTTGTAAAAGTTGGGTGCAGTAGCTTGCATCTGCAACCCCAATGCTCTATGGGAGTTGGCAGGTCCAGACAGGAGAACCCTTAGAAGGTCTCAGGTCAGCTAGCCTGGCATCTGAAGCAGCAAGAAAGAGATGAACTAGCGTCTGAGGTTGACCCCTGACCTCCACATGCATGCAGTGGCACACACACTCAACACACACAGATTCACACACATACTATATACGTGTCATAAACACATTGTGGGGAGCCGCCCTTACATTCTCCGTTACAAGATGGCGCCGACATCTTGCCGTTATGCCCTGCAAACAAGTAGAGTGCGCATGTGCCTGGTACTTTTCCATCCCTTACTCCCTGCCTCTCCCGTGGCGTCATATGGGCTGACGAGCAGGAGCCAGTCAGGAGATGACACGTCCGAGGCGGGGACTGTTGGGCTATATAAGGGTTGGGTTTTTCGCTCCCCGGGGTCTCCGCTCTGTAAGCTTATGCTCTCCCTCTCAAGATGCATTAAAGCTGTTCTGCAGAAGGATCCTAAGTGTGCCGCATCGTTCTTGCTGGCGAGACGGTAGCGCGGGACATCTGGTGCCGAAACCCGGGAACTACTTCAACATCATCAGCACTGCCGGAGACCCCTTGGACTCAAGGAGGATTCAGAACTGCAGGTAACTATGCTCGGAGAGGTATGTCATTCTGGGACTTTGGATTGGAACTTTCGCCACCCTGGGAAGGTAGTGTTGAGGCCTTGGTACTTGTTTTGGGAGCGCTTCTGATTTTTCTTTTGGGGAGCCTGTGTTTTCATCGTTACAATTGTTAGGCGCGTTAAGTCTGACGTAAATAAGTGGCACTGCCTGACTGTGTGCTTTAATCTCTTGTAGATAAAAGAGCTGTGCGCGGTCGTTACTTTCATTTCATTCGCGCCCATAAGTCAGACGTAGATAAGCCACGGGTGTTTATTTTTATCATGGGCTCCTCTCAATCTGTCATTACTGCTCTGGAGTCGGTACTTAAACAAAGAGACATAAAGATTGGTCACCGGACATTAAAGAATTTTGTTAAAGAGGTAGACCGGGTAGCTCCTTGGTTTGCCTGCTCAAGGTCCTTGACTATTGCTTCATGGAATAAATTAGGCAAAGATCTGGATAGGAAATTAATCGAAGGGGACCTGAGACAAGAGACCAGGGCAATCTGGAAGCTTGTTAAGAATTGTCTAGAGGATGAAAACTGTCAAGGGGCTGTAGCGGAGGGACGAGATGCCCTTGAAGAAGTTCAGGATAGCATGTCAGAAACCGAGCATAGTGAGAGGTTAGGCGCACGTAAAAAGAAACCGGTTGTATCTAAGAAAGATACCCCCCCCCCGTAAATCTAAGGATAAGGGGGAGCCCTTACAGTCCCCAAGAGGGACATTAGAAGATAAGCAAAAAAGGGGAGAAGGCTTATACCCTTTTCAGGAACTGGAAGCTTTAAATCTTAGTAGTTCCAATGAGTCAGATAATGGAGAGAACACAGAAGGGGACGATCTAGATCCAGAGGAGGAATATGATTTGGAAGAAGAAACAGCCAGGTATGAGGAAGAGAGATATCATCCTGATGATTACCTACCACAAAATAATAAAAGGCAAACAAAGAAACGTGGTATGTCCTCCTCACAGGCGGTACCTTCAGCACCTCCCCCCTTATGAGATGCACCTGAAGGCTTTCTCTTTTCTTCCAGAGAAGGTAAAGAGGAAATTGCGACTTGCCTACCCTGTCTTTGAAGGCGCAGAGGCAGGGCGAGTACATGCCCCTGTGAAGTATGCTCAAATTAAGGAATTGGCAGAATCAGTTAGAAAATATGGGGTTACAGCTAATTTCACTCCGGCCCAATTGGATAGGTTGGCCATGATGGCCATGACCCTGGCTGACTGGCAAACAGTCACTAAGGCATCACTTGTTAGCATGGGTCAATACATGGAGTGGAAAGCCCTATGGTACGAAGCTGCCCAGGAGCAGGCCAGGGCTAATGCTATAGCATTAACTCCAGAACAACAACAATGGACATTTGATTTACTTACAGGCCAGGGGCGCTTTGCCGACAATCAGACAGATTATCACTGGGGTGCCTATCGGCAAATCGCTGATACAGCCATCAGAGCATGGAAGGCTCTTTCAAAAAAGGGGGAATTAAATAATCAGCTCACAAAAATTATTCAAGGGACACAGGAACCTTTTTCAGACTTTGTGGCCCGTATGATGGAGGCGGCAGGACGAATTTTCGGTGATCCTGAACAGGCCGCCCCTCTTATTGAGCAATTAATTTTTGAACAAGCCACTCAGGAATGCCACACAGCCATCACCCCCAGAAAGAATAAAGGACTTCAAGATTGGCTCAGGGTTTGCAGAGAGCTTGGGGGCCCTCTTACTAATGCAGGATTAGCTGCCGCCATTTTGCAATCTCAGAGACGTCCCTTTAAGGGACCCAACAAGAAGGTATGCTTTAACTGCAGAAAGCCAGGCCATCTTAAAAAGGATTGCAGGGCATCAGAAAAGGAGAGGGCTCCCCCTAACCTTTGCTCCCGCTACGGCAAGGGCTATCACAGAGCTGAGGCATGCCACTCGGTGAGGGACATAAAGGGCAGAGTTCTCCCTCCGCTAGAAGCTCCTGACAGCCAAAATTCAAAAAACGGGACAGCGGGCCCCCGGTCCCAGGGCCCACAAAAATATGGGAACTGGTTCATCAAAGCGACCGACGAGACTTCTCCGGAGACGGAGCAAGAATGGACTTGCACACCTCCTCTGACTTCATACTAATACCCCAGATGGGCGTACAGCCTGTTCCTGTTCAAATACCCACTCCTTTACCTCAAGGAAGCATAGGCCTTCTCCTAGGACGAGGATCCCTGGCATTACAGGGTCTTATTGTCCACCCCGGTATCATTGATGGTCAACATACTTCTGAGATACAAGCCTTATGCTCCTGTCCAAACAGGGTTTTTTCCATTAGCAAAGGAGATAGAATAGTTCAGCTATTACTCCTTCTGGGAGAGACTCATCAGAAGCCAGGAGATAAACAGATGGGATCCTCAGGTCAGGATTCGGCCTATTTGATTGTTAGTCTTCAAGACCGACCAAAACTTTCCCTTTGGGTAAACGACAAACACTTTGAAGGGATTTTGGACACAGGAGCGGACAAAAGTATAATTTCCTCCCATTGGTGGCCAAAAACTTGGCCGATTACTGAGGCATCACATTCACTGCAAGGGTTGGGTTATAATGCCCATCCGACCATTAGCTCCTCAATCCTCCGTTGGAAAACTTCAGAGGGGCAAGAGGGACAATTTATTCCTTATGTCCTCCCACTAACAGTCAACCTATGGGGAAGGGACATTTTGCAAGCCATGGGATTAACCCTAATTAATGAATATTCATCACAAGCGGCCAATATGATGGAGAGAATGGGATATAAAGCTGGAAAGGGACTGGGCCATTTAGAGCAGGAACGGGTAGAACCAATTGCTCCTACTCCTAATCAAGGAAGAAGGGGCTTGGGGTTTTCCTAGGCGCCACTGGGACAGCACGGCCTATACCATGGAGGACAGAGACTCCAATATGGGTTCCCCAGTGGCCGCTAACCTCTGAAAAATTGGAAGCTGTGACCAAACTTGTTAAAGAACAGTTAGCTTTGGGACATATAGAGCCATCTACCTCCCCTTGGAATACCCCCATTTTTGTCATTAAGAAAAAATCAGGAAAATGGCGCTTGTTACATGATTTAAGAGCTATCAATGAACAAATGTATCCTCTTGGGGCGGTACAACGGGGGCTTCCTGTACTCTCTGCCCTACCCAAAAATTGGAGTTCAGTGATTATAGATATTAAGGATTGCTTTTTTCCATTCCACTTTATCCTGCTGATAGACCCCGTTTTGCATTTACTGTTCCTTCTATTAATCATATGGAACCCGATAAGCACTTTCAATGGAAGGTTTTGCCTCAGGGTATGGCCAACAGCCCTACTATGTGCCAACTATATGTACAGGAGGCCCTTAGACCATTAAGAGAGCGCTTTCCACAGTTACTTGTGATTCATTATATGGATGATGTTCTTATGTGTCATGAGGATGTAAGGGTCCTTGAACAAGCCTACCCGCTGTTACTTAAGAATCTACAATTTTGGGGCCTTCAAATAGCTGCTGAAAAGGTTCAATTTGCTGATACTGGCCAATTTTTAGGCTCCATTGTTCTTCCAGATAAGATTTTACCCCCAAAATTAAAAATTTATAAAAATGATTTATATACATTAAATGGTTTTCAAAGATTATTGGGACACATTAATTGGCTGTGACCATTTTTGAAGATTTCCCCTGCTGATTTAAAACCTCTGTTCGATATCTTGGATGGGGATCCTCATATTACTTCCCCCCGAGTATTGACACCGGCTGCCAAGGCAGCTTTAGCATTAGTAGAAAAATCTATTGAAGGGGCACAATTATGTCGCATCAATGTGACCCAACCTTTTTCTCTTTGTGTGTTCAAAACACGAAAGTTGCCTACTGCGGTGTTATGGCAGAATGGACCGTTACTGTGGATTCATCCACATGCTTCTCCTCAAAAGGTTATTGATTGGTACCCAGATGCTATAGCCCAACTTGCCCTTAAAGGATTAAAAACATCTGTTAATCATTTTGGTGTAAATCCAGAGTTTTTGCTTGTTCCCTATACTTCCCTACAGATACAAACCTTAGCCGCCACTTCCAATAATTGGGCCATCCTGGCCACCACCTTTCTGGGAAAAATTGATAACCATTATCCAAAACATCCTTTGTTACAATTTGCTGCGTGTCAACCCGTCGTATTTCCTTGGGTGACATCCTCCGTCCCACTAAAAGAGGGGGTGGATGTATACACTGATGGCTCCAAAAATGGAGTAGGAGCTTATGTTGTGGGTTCTAAGATTTTAAAAAAAAAATTCTCTGCCACCTCACCCCAAGTGGTGGAATGTATGGTGGTATTGGAGGTTTTTCAAAAATTTCATTGTCCTCTTAATATTATTTCTGATTCTGCCTATGTAGTTAATGCTGTTAATCTGCTTGAAACCGCTGGGATTATAAAACCTACCAGCACAGTGGCATCTCTCTTCTATAAAATACAGGAATGTTTATTGAGCAGAAGCGCTCCATTTTTTATTACGCATATTAGAGCACATTCTGGACTTCCAGGCCCTATGAGTTTGGGCAACGATTTGGCTGATCGTGCTACACGCCTGGCTGCGGTGGCCCTTGCCCCTCAACTGGAAGCCGCAATATCCTTCCATAATAATTTTCATGTTACGGCTGAGACCCTGCGTAAACGTTTTTCACTTACCAGAAAAGAGGCCCGCGACATTGTGACTCAATGCCACAATTGCTGCCAGTTTCTCCCTGTCAGACATACAGGAGTAAATCACAGAGGAATTTTGCCTTTGCAGATATGGCAGATGGATGTTACTCACATCTCTGTTTTTGGAAAACTTCAATATGTGCATGTGTCCATTGACACATGCTCCAGCATTCTTCATGCCACACCACTTACGGGAGAAAAGGCTTCTCATGTTATTCAGCATTGCCTTGAAGCATGGAGTGCTTGGGGCAAGCCAACATTTTTGAAAACTGATAATGGGCCTGCCTATACTTCCCAAAAGTTTAAGCAGTTTTGTGCACAAATGCAAGTCACACATACTACAGGCCTGCCCTACAATCCTCAGGGACAAGACATTGTGGAGCAAGCACATTGCACACTTAAGTCTTACCTAATAAAACAAAAAGGGGGAATTATGAAGGAGTTGCCCCCAACACCAAGAGTGGCTATTGCCATGGCATTGTTTACTATGAATTTTTTAAATCTGGATGATAAGGGTCAAAATGCAGCAACAAGGCATTGCTCGGATCCGCAAAGACCCAAAGAATTTGTAAAATGGAAAGATGTGCTAACTAATGAATGGAAAGGCCCGGATCCTATTCTAATAAGATCCAGGGGAGCTGTTTGTGTTTTTCCACAGAATGAAGAAAATCCCTTTTGGGTCCCAGAACAACTCACCAGAACCGTTGTGGGACAAAAGGGTGATGAGACATATTCCCGTGACAAAGAGGAACGACTTGACATTGATGGCACTAATTGCAATGAATTGGACCTATGAATTTGAGCAGATGCTTCGCGAATTGAGGGTCGCCATTGTTCAGATTAATTCTACCCGCCTTGACCTGTCCTTCACGGAGGGATTGTCTTCGTGGATTTCTTCAGCTGTTTCATATTTCAAAGAATGGGTGGGGGTGGGATTTTTTGGAGCAGTCCTATGCTGCGGAATAGTGTTTATTCTCTGGCTGGTCTGCAAGCTCAGAACCCAAAACAAAAGAGATAAGGTGGTCATAGCACAAGCACTGGCTGCGCTTGAGCAAGGGGCGTCAACCGATATCTGGTTGACTATGCTTAAGCAATAGGCTGCCGACTGAACAGCTCCTGCACACCCGGAACTTAGGTTCATTGCACAGGGTAGAGTGTTTAGTCTGGCCTCCCAAGAGGGGTGTTGAGCAAAGGCATCGCACAGAGAGTCATTTTCCTCTGAGAGACATGTTGTCCTGCATAAGGGTTACCTGCTGTATTTTTTCCCTTTTCCCAGAAAAAGGCAGAGGACAGGTCGGAAGCGTCCCAGATTTTGATGAATCTAGGGATAGGTTTCGTACACGTCTCACTAATTTTGTTCTTTGGGAAGTTCAACCACTGTCTACCCTCCAGTGTCCTGGGAGAGCCTGTTTGCTATTAAAACAAAAAGGGGGAGATGTGGGGAGCCGCCCCTACATTCTCCGTTACAAGATGGCGCCGACATCCTGCCGTTATGCCCTGCAAACAAGTAGAGTGCGCATGTGCCTGGTACTTTTCCATCCCTTACTCCCTGCCTCTCCCGTGGCGTCATATGGGCTGACGAGCAGGAGCCAGTCAGGAGATGACACGTCCGAGGCGGGGACTGTTGGGCTATATAAGGGTTGGGTTTTTCGCTCCCCGGGGTCTCCGCTCTGTAAGCTTATGCTCTCCCTCTCAAGATGCATTAAAGCTGTTCTGCAGAAGGATCCTAAGTGTGCCGCGTCGTTCTTGCTGGCGAGACGGTAGCGCGGGACAACACATGAATCAAAAAATAGAAATAAAAGAACCTCCTCCACATTGAGAGCATGGTGGCACCCTGCTGCAACCCCAGCTCTCAGGAGGATGAGGCAGGAATCCAAGGTCAACCTGAGTTACATAGTGTGAGACTATCGCAAAGAAAACACCCTAAACCTATACAAAACAGCAAACTCTCCTCCTCACCAATAACTTGCCACTTTGAGGGATTATTTGAATAATAGAGGCAGAATAAGCATTGGACTCTGTTCCCGTTCATTCATCAGCCATTGCTATGAAGGGCAGTGAGTGTATAAATTGAGAACATGATTGCCCAAAGGATGGTGAAGGGAAGGTTTTCATTGGAGATCTGAGGGAGAGCACAGCCAGAGGCATCTGGAAGGGCCCAGAGCAGGGGGGAGGTAGTAGGTTGAGAATGGCCTGGAAACTGGACCCAGCCATGGCAGGAGAGAAAGAGCAAGGGCAAAGGAGACCAAGAGTGAGGAGCAAGAGAGGAAGACAAAATGAAGAGCAGGGCAGAAATAACTGGGTTATAAGGGAATGCGAAGCTGGGGGAGGGAAGCAGTGGCAGGGAGACCCCAAACCCTGGAAGCCTGCCTGTCTTTCTGAAGGATCAGTAAAGAGGCTGCTGTCTGAACATCAGGAGCAAACACCACTGTGTCTCCCTTGTTTTCTTTATTTGCAGTTACCTGAGAGTTGAACTAGTCATGGAACTTCAGAACAGCAGGGAGGGCTAAGATACACACTGAAATAAACCTGAAAGAGGAACCATTGAGAGGTGTCTTTGTCTTGGTTACTATTGCTGTGATGAAACACCATGACCAAAAGCAAATTGGAGAGGGAAGGGTTTAGTAGGCTTACACTTCTATATCTATATCCATAGTCCATCACTGAAGCAAGTCAGGACAGGAACTCAAGCAGGGCAGGAACCTGGAGGTAGGAGCTGATGCAGAGGCCATGAAGTGGTGCTGCTTACTGACTTGCTCCCAAGGATTGCTCAACCTGCAGTCTTATAGAACACAAAATGGCCTGCCCAGGGGTGTCCCTACCCACAATGGACTGGCCCCTCACACATCAATCACTAGTTAAGAAAATGCCCTACAGGCTTGTCTATAGCCAAATCTTTTTTCTTTTTTTGGTTTTTCGAGACCAGGTTTCTCTGTATTGTTTTGGAGGCTGTCCTGGAACTCTCTCTGTAGACCTGGCTGGCCTCGAACTCACAGAGATCCACCTGCTTCGGCCTCCCAAGTGCTGGGATTAAAGGCGTGCACCATCAATGCCTGGCTGCCTATAGCCAAATCTTATGGAGGCATTTTCTCAATTGGTGCTCCCTCCTCTCCAGTAACTCCAGCTTGTGTCAAGTTGACATAAAACTAGCCAGCACAGTAGGCTTGTGAATGTGAGCAGAATTTTGAAGAGGAAAGAACTACTGATAAGAAAGGGAGGCTATTGATGTCTGTTATGAATTAACATGAATCCTAGGCACATGCTGTGGAATAGAATGTGTAAGTATATAAAGGTGTGTTGCATTTGTTAATGTTGCAGAATAATTGTTTAACTATGTAAAGATGTCTTACATTTGTTTATGCTGCATTTGTTTAACTATGTAAAGATGTGCTGCATTTGTTTCACCTTGCCTGACTCAGGCACCTGATTGATCTAATAAAAAGCTGAATGGCCAGTAACTAGGTAGAGAGGGATGAGAAGGACTGGTGGGCATAGAGAATAAGTAGGAGGAGAGGGAACAAGGTAGAAAGAGAAGGAGATGCCTGGGGCAAGCCAGCCAATCAGCTGCCAGCCAACAGACATGAAGTAGGACATATAGAATGAAAGGTAAAAGGCCCTGAGGCAAAAATGTAGATGAAGAGAATCAGGCTAATTTAAGTTATGAGCTAGTGGGACAAGGCTAATAAGCTAAGGATGAGCATTCATAACTAATAATAAGTCTCCATGTCTTTATTTGGGAGATGATTGGTGACCCAAAGAAAGCCAGCTATACCCTGAGCTGCACAGACACTGGTTAGACCTAAAGAAACAGAGTAGAAGCTTCAAGAACTGAACTAGAACATAAACCCCACTCAGCACCCAGATTATCCCAAGTAAAGAGAGCCACATGGACTGCACAGCAATGGTCAGGAGGAACATCTCTCCACTGAAAGCAAGACACAGCATGCATCCCCAGCTTCACCATGCTGGCACTTATTGGAATAGCAGAGGGAAAATGGGCATTCTTATGATCTTCCTTGGAGCCAGTGTCTCGGGATATAGTGATCAAACTGTCTACCTAAAATTACACAATAAATGTTTACAGAATTGAGGGGAAATCTAAAGTGATCTATATGAAGGAATTGCTATAAGAAGAGTCTATTATCCAGGGTAGTGATGGCACACACATTTAATCTAAGCGATCGGGAGGTAGCAATAGGCTGATCTCTGAATTTGAGGCCAGCCTAGTCTACAGAGTGAGTTCCAGGACAGTCAAGGATACACAGAGAAACCCTGTCTTGAAAAGCAAAGCAAAGCAAAGCAAAACAAAACAAACAAAAGTATCTGTTACAACCAATCTCAAAGAAGCTAAGGCAAAGGCAAATGCCCTTGGAATTAGTAGAAGGGATGAGTATTCAGCAGAGATATTTAAGACTGAGAATGTATATGGATCTCCCTGGGAGAGGGAAATAGATTTGATTTTACGGTGGACTGGGGGTGGGGCAATGGGAACAGGACAATCAGGTGGGGAAGAGGAAGAGGGATGAAGTTGAAGGAGGGGATGTGGGAAGAGACAGAACTGAGAGATATTTGATGATGGTATGGAAACCTAGTGCAATGGAAACTTCCTATAGCATATGAAGGCAATCCTAATGAAGTCTCCAAACAATAAAGGAGATGGAGTTCCAACTGGCCATCTCTTGTCACCAAATGAAGCTTCCAGTGCCAGGAATGGGTTACATCCAACTGAGTTGTCAGCCAAAGGGGTCCCTAAATCCCCAAACAACCTAGGCTGTTGCTAAACAATAGGTTGCTCCCCACAAACTGACAGCAAAGCCTCATTGCTGAAGACAACACCCAAATAAATCATTGAACATGGAGAGGCCAAACTGATGCTGTCATAGAACCTTACTCTTGTGTTCTAATGCCTTTGGTATGGGAAGATACTCTGCATACTACTAAAAGAGAAACATAGACTCCAACCCCATCACAAAACCTTTGCTCTACAATCTGTCCTACCTGCAAGATAGGCTAGGGCAATGGTGGCACAAAGCTTGTGGGGGTGACCAACCAATGTCTGATTTAAGTCCCCCTCCATGGAGATGGAACCCACACCTGACACTGCTTGAGTGCCTTATTCAGCCACCCTTGGGCAGGTTATTCTGGCAAACAGAGTGAGCCAAGGGGGCCAGCATTTCTCCATCATCTCTCCTTCAGTTTCTGATTTCACATCCCAACTTCCCTCAGTGATGGAATGTGACCTGGGAGTGGTAAGAGGCAATTAACCCTTTCATCTCTAAGTTTGTTTTGGGACAGCCATTGAAAGCACACTAGGACAAGGTCTGTGGCTTCTCATCCAGCAGTGTACAGCAGGAGGGACTGGGCAGAACAACCATAGAGGACAACAGTAGTGAAAGAGTGTGAAGAGAACTTGCCACCACGTGTGCTATGAAAATATGGGCATGGGGCTTCTTCAGGCTGAAGTGGAATTTCACAAGAGGGAGATATGGAGCTCTGAGATAAAGCAATGGCACAAAGGGTTGGGGATGCATCTCAGTGGTAGAGCTCTTGCCTAGCATATTCCAGAACTTGAGTTTTGCCCCAGCATTGCAAAAGACAGCCTAGTACTCTGTCTACTGAGGAAGGAAGACAGAGAGTTTAAGGCCAACCTGAGCTGGATTATCACCAAATTTTGCCAAAATGTAAAAGAACAACAATTGAATAGGCATGATAGGCCTTTTTTCCTCTTGAATTCTTTTGTATAAGACCTTTGAGTGAAGAACTTAATACCAAAATCTCATAGGGCAATTACAAATAGTAGAGGGTAAGGGCAATTATAAATAGTAGAGGGTAAACTATGTATATGACTTCTACATTTTATTTAACCAGTACATTCGGCCTCTAATTGGTGTGTAGTGATTAGAATACACTATCATTCCTAGGACTATAAGTGTTGCAGCTCAGATGGAAGTGTATCCTGGCAACTCTTCTCCAGGGAAAGGTTTCTCCAATGCAAGTGTAACAACTCTGTTCTGGCAGGGGATGGTTTACCCAGCAAAACTGTTACAGCTCTGCTGGGGAGAAGTGTTACAGCTCTGCTCTGCTAGGGGGGATCTTCCCCAGTAAAAATGCTCTGTTGGGCTCCAGAAAAAGTTGTTACAACTGGGCTCTGCTTTGATGAAAGTGTCACACTGCACAACAAACTTCACTCAGGAGATTTATTGGGAAGGAAACATTCAGGAGGGTGGCTGACTCTAGGGTGAAAAGCAACAGCAAACTGAACAGGGTACAGAGCTTATATAGGGTTTCTTTGTGGGGGGAAGCAGAGATTTCCAGGGTGCCTTGGGATTTGTTGTAGTTGGTTGGTTTTTACTCTTTTGACTCATTGGGGTGCCCATCACCCAGGTCCCAAATAAATACACATGGAGATGCATTCTTACTTATGAATGCCTATCCTTAGCTTGTCTTACTTCTAGCCAACTTTTCTTAAATTATTCCATATACCTTTTGCCTCTCTGGGCTTTTACCTTTTTTGTTTGTTTGTTTTTTGTTTTACCTTTTTCTATTTTGTTTATCTTTTCTTTACTTCTTACTCCGTGTCTAGCTGTATGGCTGTATGGCTAATGCCCAGTGTCATCCTCCTTCACTCTTGCTCTTTGATCTCTCTCTCCCCAGATTTCTCCTCCTGTTTATTCTCTCTGCCTGCCAGGGACCCACCTATCCTTTCTCTTGCCTTGCTATTGGCCTTTCAGCTCTTTATTAGATCAATCAGATGTTTTAGACAGGCAAAGCAATACAGTTTCACATAGTTAAATGCAACATAAAAGAATGCAACACATCTTTGCATCATTAAAACAAAAGTTCCATAGCATAAAAAATGTAACACACCTTAAAATAATATTCCACAATAATTGGTGAATTTTTGTGATCTCATTCTGGGGAAAGCTCAGGGATTGGTGAAATTTTGTTCTCAGGGATTGTGTGCAATCCTGCAGCCTGACTCTGGAGCAAGCTCAGGGATTGGGTAAGATCTCAAACTCAGGTCCTGGAGTCAAGTCAGGGTCAGAGTGCTTTTTCCTTGGATCTTTTCAC
The DNA here is from genome assembly GCF_017639785.1 of Mesocricetus auratus. Taxonomy (NCBI): domain Eukaryota; kingdom Metazoa; phylum Chordata; class Mammalia; order Rodentia; family Cricetidae; genus Mesocricetus; species Mesocricetus auratus. The sequence continues at coordinate 73,442,737 of NW_024429192.1, forward strand.
CCTATATTCCCTCTTTTTTTGTTTATTAATAAACAATGGAAGGTTCAAAAGGGGGCAATGTTATCATCAGACTACTTCCTGTTGATTTGGGAGCATCGTGGTTCTTGGGACAATCCTATTCTTCATTGTCAGGATGTAACTGGGTGCTGTAGGCCTCTGGTTCCATAGCTAGGGTCAGTAATCCTGTAATGGTAACTGGTTAAAAGTCTGGTTGGAAATCTTTTGGATCTCTTGAAGAAATCTAGACAAAGCACAGGCCATATATAGTCCTATACCAGCAAATCTCTAAGAAGAGAAACACACACAATACTACCACCAGCAACAAAAACAAAAAATAACTAGTAATTGCTGGTCATTACTAACCCTTAATATCAATGGACTCAATTAGCCTATAAAAAGACACAGGCTAACAGATTGAATATGAAAACAGAATCCATCCTTCTGCTACATTCAAGAAACACACCTCAACCTTACAGACATTATCTCAGAGTAAAGAGTTGGGAAAAGATTTTCCAATCAAATGAACCCAAGAAAAAGTTGTTGTAGCTATCTTAATATCTAACAAAATGGACTTCAAACTAAAATTAGTCAGATAAAGAAGGTCATTTTATATTCATCACTGGAAAAATCCATCAAGATGAAGTCTCAATTTTGAACATCTGTACCCCAAAAACAAGGGCACCCTCATTTGTAAAAGAAATATTACTAAAACTTAAATCACACATCAAGTCCCACACACTAATAATGAGAGACTTCAAAACCCCACTCTTACCACTGGACAGGTCTTTCAGACAGAAGCTTAACAGAGAAATAAGGGAACTAACTGATGTTATGACTCAAGTGGGCTTAACAGACATCTATAGAAGATTCCACCCAAACACAAAAGAATATACCTTCTTCTCAGTAACCCAGGGAATGTTCTCTAAAATCGATCACACACTCAGTAACAAAACAAACCTCAACAGACACAAAAAATTTGAAATAATGTCCTGTATGGCTTAAAGTTAAAATTCAACAACAATACTAATTTCAGAAAGTCCATAAACTCATGGAAATTGAACAATGCATCACTCCTGGATCAAGAGAGAAATAAAGAAATTAAAAACTTTCTAGAATTCAATGAAAATGACAGCACAACATACCCAAACTTATGAGACTCAATGGAAACAGCGATAAGAGGAAAGTTCGTAGCACTAAATGCTACAAAAAGGAATCCCACATTATTAAATGAACATAACAACAGAAAGTTCTAGAACAAAAAGAAGCAAACCCACCTAGGAGGAGTAGTGAAGATCTTTTCCCATTCTGTAGGCTGCCGCTGTCTTGTTGACCGTGTCCTTTGCTTTACAGAAGCTTTTCAGTTTCAGGAGGTCCCATTTATTCATGGTTGCTCTCAGTGTCTGGGCTATGGTGTTATATTTAGGAAGTGGTCTCCTGTGCCAAAGGGTGAGTGCTGGGAGGGGTCTGTCAGCTCACAACACCAATGTCATTATACTACAGGACAGGGACCTTGGTGGGTTGGGTTCAAGCAGCCCCATGGCAGGTGAGAGACAGACACACCATGCAGACAGTGCTCATGTGGAGGGTTTTATTGGGGAGGAGGGGAGAGCAGAGCGGCCTTGTGGGGAAACAGAAAGAAGGGCAGAGCTAGAGAGAGAGGTAGGAGAGAAGAAGAGAGAGAGAGCAGGCAGGGTGTGGCAATGTAGCTGAAGATGTTGTCAGGACCCTGAGCAGGTCAGAGCACTGCCTGAGGACGGGCAAGCATGTGTGCGTGGGGAGATGCACTCTGCCAGGTCTCCAGGGGATGGTCCACGCGCCTGAATGCTAACCCTGTACCTCTCTCTCCCCAGGGTGTCTTGCACACTAGGGCAGCCCTCAACAATGAACTCCACCCCCTAGGTGTCCATGCACACTAAGCAAGCCCTCACCGGTGACTTGTACCTCCACCCAGGGTGTCATGCACACTAGGTCAGCCCTCAACACTGAACTGCATGACACTAGGGTTTCACAGGGCAAGCCCTCACCATTGACACGAACCCCTTCAGTCCTTAAGGGTTCTTTTGGAGCATGCTTTCTATGGAAATGCACTATGTTTTAGTAAAGTTTAATTATACTTTGGTGTATTTTTCCATAAGAGAAAGAGTTCTAGGTTTAAATATGTCACTATGTACCCTAGAAACTTCACTTGAGGTGCAATTGTTCTAGAAGTCTTGAGTCCCTAGGTCACAGTTTTCCAGGAGTTCTAGAGAAAACCCTGTGTGTTGGATAATTATATGTCAACTTGACACAAGCTAAAGTTATCTGAGAGCAGTAGACAGCTAGAAATAATCAAACTGAGGGCTGAAATCAATAACATAGAAGCAAAGGAAACAATACCAAAAAAATCAATAGTTCTTTGAGAAAATCAACGATAGACAAACCTTTACTCAAACTAACCAAAAGACAGAGAATATTAAAACTAACAAAATCAGAAATGAAAAGGGAGTCATGACAACAGACACTGAGGAAATCCAGAGAATCATTGGGTCATACTTCAAAAACCTGTACTCCACAACATTGGAAAATTTAAAGTTAATGGACATTTTTCTGGATAAGTATTACCTACCAAAATCAAATCAAGACCACATAAGCAAATTAAACAGACCTATAACCCCTATGTAAATAGAAATAGTCATCAAAAATCTCCCAACCAAAAAAAGCCCAGGACCAGATGGTTTCAGTGCAGAATTCTACCAGAATTTCCAAGAAGAGCTAATGTCAATACTCTTCAAATTGTTCCACACAAAAGAAACAGGAGGAAAATTGTCGTTCTCCTTTTAGCAGGCTACAGCAGTATGGGGGTGGGGTGCAGATCCCCTGCCTAAGTAGCCCTCACCACTCCTTTGTGTGGCTGGAGAGATCAGTGAGTAGCATCTCTGACACACCCGAGGATCATCAGTACCAAATGCGTCTGTGTTTTCCTACCTGACAAGTTGCTGCCATGGCAGGGGCTGTGTCCTCCATCTCCTCACTCTGGAACCCACTCAGTACTTAGTAGCCTATCTTGGGACCCATGAGTGGTGACGAGAGCTTGGCCTGGTTGGCATCTGGCTCAGATATATAAAGGTTTTCATAGTAACCTCTGTAGCCATTGGCCCCCCACATGACAGGCAGAGGCGCCCAAGCTCTGATCCGTGGTGGACTTCTGAAGACAGTGCTCTGGGTGCCACCTTCCACTCTCTGCTGCTGTGACTGGGGCTAGACTTGGTTACTGAAGCCCTGCTGGATAACCTGTGCTATGTGATATTTTGATTGTGCTGTGACAAATGAAGTTTGCTTGGAGTCAGAGGGCAGAGCTAACCCCTAGCTAACCATAGAGGTTTGGAGGACTGTTGACAGAGGAGACAGGAAGTAGTAAGGCAGGGTGGAGAGAGGATCTCGGCCCCTTTTGGATGCAGGTAGGGAGCAACTGGCGGCTTCTCCCTGTTGTCTGATCTTTCAGGTTCTTACCCCTAATATTTGACTCCTGATTTTTAATTGTTAGAGATTAATTAAGTTAATGCTTCACTTGGCACCCAGCTTGGGGCACGAGCTCATCAGATAACCACTTGCCCACGACGTTGTAGCCTCTCGCACGCTCTGGAGCTGCACATGGGAGCTGCATCTGCCAGAGTCACTTTGCGAAAGGCTGCCTTTTCCTTTTCTTCCCCAGACCCCACAGTGAGTCTGGGATTTTCCTGTTGTACTCTCTCCACAGCAATCTCCACAAGCCCCAAACTCCACAGGCACCTGAGCCCCAAATGTCCCTGGAGTGAGCCCCTCACCACCAGTCAGCTCTGTTTTCAGGCAGCTCTGGGCTTTCGCCTCCCACCCATCACGTGGGCTGCTTTCACACATTCCCCCGTGTCCACTTTCAGAGGGCTGGCTAGTTGGTTCCTTTTCCCCGTGGGCTGTGGGCTTCCCTTGGGCCCCCTCCTCAAGCTGCTGTCCTCAGCCAGGCTGTACACCTCTTGCATTCTCCGCCCAGACAACCTCATACTTCATTGTCAGCATATTTGGTGAGACAACTGGGAATTCTTAAAGAAGGAGACTAGAAAAAAAAAAAAAAGAAGAGGTTTTTTTCCCTCCCCTCGTTAAAAATGGGAAACACCATTATGATGGAGGGAGTTAGGTCTCTGTATGATTCCTCCACAATGGATGGTTTAAAAATGGACCAATTAAATGAGGGGATAATTAACTTAGCTGGGATTTACATAATGTCAGTTATAAACATTATCAGTTTGGTATTCTTGCTTTATCCCTAAAAGAGTTAGTTGATAAGATATAGGCCTTAGAAAAAGTTACTAAAGAAAATAATGCAATTTTGACTGGCAAGTTACAAGTTTTAGAAAAAACTTACTGAAACAGATAATAGAGATATTCAGACAAAGACAGAGGAATTTAAATGAGAACCAACCTCACCATTTCATTAGAAAATTTGAGAGGAACATCCCAAGTTTATATGAAAAAAAAAACACCTTAATTTATCCAGTTACCATACAGAAACAACTTCCAAATGAGAGATATCCTCACAGCTATGGAAGAACTGACTGTAGAAACGTTAGATTTGAGGAGATTTAAGCAAGTGATAGTCTTATATGTTATACATTTACCTTTTGTGAGGCATATGTTATATTCATGGTCAACTAGTAACAGAATTATCTCACAAGACTGGAAAGACTAGGTTACAGCAGCATTGGAACCTGGTTCTCAATTGCAGTGGAGGACCTAGTGAAAAGATGAGGCTAGGACCACTGAACAACAAAGCAGGGCTAGAAGTATTGACATTTCCCAGGATCAACTTCCTGGAGAGGGTAATTATGTGATGTACAAGCATAGTCTTTTTATGATGACCACACCTTGGCTCTATGCCAAGCAGCAACTTTAAATGCTTAGGACAGAGTTGAAGAAGTCAGAAATATAGCTGAGTCATTTACTAAAGTTATATAAGTCCCAAAAGAAACCTTCACTGATTTTTTTCAATGATTAACTTAGCTGTAAATAGAATGATACCAAACCCAGAAGACAAAAATACAAAGAGGAGATTCTATTAATTACCTAGGACATAAAATAGGTTTACAAAAATTCAATCCCAAAAGGTACAAGTCAGGAGAGATCAATTGCTGGCTCTTAAAGACTTGCAAAAATTGTTGGGAGACATTTACTAGCAATGACGCAAAATTGGATTAACAACTCAAGAGCTGAGTAATCTATTTAAAATCTAAAGTGACAAGGACTTAAATAGTCCAAGAAAATTGTCAGCTGAGGCTGAGAGAGAATTGTCTTGGTAGAAAAGAAGTGACAGGATGCAATGTGGATCATTTGGATCCAGACTGCATTGCATTCTGATTATTCTACCTTCTACGTGTTCCCCTGTAGTAATTTTAATGCATGAAGAAGATAATATCTTAGAATGGATATTTTTTTACACAAGCACAGCAAAAAATTGAAGACCTATGTAGAAAAAGTTTCTGAGTTGATTTTAAAAGGAAAACTGAACCTTCACCAATTAGCAGGAATAGACCCAGTAGAAATTGTGGTACCTTTTAGTAATGCCGAAATTTCCTTGATATGGGAAGAAAACGAACACTGACAAAGAGCTTGCAGTAATTTTGGGGGAGAGTTTAGCAACAAATATCTCCAAAGTAAGAGAATTCCGTTTATAAAGAGAACTAACTTGATCCTTCCTCTAGTTATACAGGGGACACCAATTTCTAGAACACTTACATTCTATACTGAAGCAAATAAATCAGAAAAGGCAGGGTACTAATCAGGAAGTTTAAGTAAAGTGGCTCAAAGCCCTTATGATTCTGTTCAAAAGTCAGGATTATATGCTATTCTCATGGTATTATTTATTAGATTTTCTAGAATGTCTTAATGTAGTTACTCTCAATATGCAGAAGGAGTTGTTTTACACATTGAAACTGCTGAATTTATTCCAGATGACTCAGAATTGGCATTGTTATTTATTCAGTTACAAGAAAGAATCAGAAATAGAAATCATTCCTTACAGATCCCATACAGGTCTGCCAGGCCCTCTAGCACAAGGTAATGATGAAATTGATCAACTATTGATAGGGAATGTGCTAGAAATCTCAGATTTTCATAAGAAGCACCAAGTTTATATTAATAGCAAGGCAACAATCCAAAGAAACTATAAAGAAATGTTCTACTTGTTCTTTGTATATCAAACTGCACTACCTGCAGGAAGCAACTCAAGGGGTATTCAAAGAAATGAAATTTGGTAATGGATGTGTTTCATTTTCCAGAGTTTGGAAAATTAAAATTTGTTCACCATACTATAGATACATATTCAGGATTTCAGTGGGCCACTTGCTTCGAGTTCTGAAAAGGCTGATTCTGTGATCACACATTTGTTAGAAGTTATGCCATTATGGGGACACATGTAAAAATTAAGTCCGACAATGCTCCAGCATATGTCTCTAGTAAAATGAAATTGTTTTTTACATATTACAACATAAAGCACATTACAGGTACACCATACAATCCTCCAGGGCAAACAGAGAGAGAGCTAATCGTACTTTAAAATACATGATTATACACAGAATGAGTAATAAAGACTCCCAGAGATAGATTCACAGTGCTTTATTAACTTTAAATTTTCTCAATGCTGATGAAAAAGGAATGACAGCTACGGAGAGACATTGGACAATAGAAAAGCTACTGAATTAAATCAGCCTGTACACTTTAAAGACATGTTGACCTCAGAATGAGAACCAGGATATGTGTTATGTAGAGAAAGAGGTTTTATTTTTGTTTCCATAGGAGAATAAAAGCTATGAATACCATCAAACTTGATAAAGATTTGATTTGAACAAGAGAGACCTCTTAATTAGAAGAGGTGACAGTTCATCAAACAGCATGACCATCCAATCCAAACTAATTTATAAGACTAACAAATGCTTTTCATTTGATCAGATATAAGTTACCAAAAGGGAAACTCCCCAAAGTTAGGGTTGGGGCAGGGTTTTGTTTTTGTCTTTCCAGGAGAATGAAGGCATCCTGCCAAGGAATCTGAAGACCACTGGACAAATGAGACATCTGAAGAAAAGGGACGAATCATTCAGAGAAAAGTGTCTCAAGAAAAAGAGTATGTTGATCTATTGATATATCATAGATTTCATAAATATTCCCAAATGTTTGTTTCTGCTGTTCTCTACAGCCATATAATGTAAATGCTCTTTTTTGCAGTCCCAGCTCAATTAAAAATTAAAGCTGGCTTTGGAGTTGGAATGTGGCTTTCTCCTTCTCTAAACCCAAGCATGATTGTTAAAAGGAAAAATCCAAATTATCTGTCTCATGTCAGAAGAACAACCTCATATGGGACAGAAGAAAAATCAAAATTAAGGGACTATTCTATTGTCAATAGTCTTATAATCATTTGGTTTTATTTTTGACTCTTTAGAACTTTAATTAATTATACAGTATTGTTTTGGCTATCCTGGATTTTTTTTTTGTTTTTCCATATAAAGTTGAGTATTGTTCTTTCAAGGTCTGTGAAGAATTGTGCTGGGATTTTGATGGAGAGTGCATTGAATCTGTACGTTACTTTTGGTAAGATGGCTATTTTTACTATGTTGATCCTGCCTATCCAAGAGCATGGAAGATCTTTTCATTTTCTGTTATCTTCTTTAATTTCTTCTTTAAAGACTTAAAGTTCAGGGACTGGAGTAATGGCTCAGTGGTTAACAGCACTGACTGTTCTTACAGATGTCCTGAGTTCAATTTCCTGCAACCACATGGTGGCTCACAACCACCTTGAATGAGATCTGGTGCCCTCTTCTGGCATGTAGGCAGAAGACTGTATATACAATAAATAAATAAGATATTTAAAAAATGCTTAAAGTTCTTGTCATACAGATCTTTCACTTGTTTGATTAGTTACCCCAAGATATTTTATGTTGTTTGTGGCTTATGTGAAGGGTGATGTTTCTCTGATTTCTTTCTCTTTCTCATGTATCATCTATATATAGGAGGGCTACTGATTTTTTTTAGTTAATCTTGTATCCTGCCACTTTACTGAAGGTGTTCACTTTACTGTAGGAATTCCCTGGTAGAATTCCTGGGGCCACTTATATAAACTATCATATCATCGGCAAATAGTGAAAGTTTGACTTCTTCCTTTCCAATTTGTATCCCCTTGATCTCCTTTTGTTGTCTTATTGCTCTAGCTAGAACTTCAAGTACTATATTGAAGAGATATGGAGAGAGTGGACAACCTTGTCTTGTTCCTGATTTTAGAGAAATAGCATCGAGTTTCTCTCCATTTGGTTTGATGTTGGCTGTTGGCTTGCTATATATTGCCCTTATTGTGTTTACTTATGTTCCTTTTTTCACTATCTCCTGAGTAAATTGGGAGCATGTGGGGAGGGAGGTAAAAGAGAAAGGAGGGGATAAGGGAGGAGAAGAACATGAGGTATCAGGAAGGTCGAATTGGGAGAACAGAGAGGGGAGAGCAAGGAAAGAGATACTTTAATAGATAGAGCCATATGGAAAAACCTGGCACTAGAGAAATTCCCAGGAATCCACAAGGATGACCTCAACTAAGAATCTAAGCAATAGTGGAGAGGATACCTTAAATGTCCTTCCCCTATAATGGATTGATGACTACCTTAAATGCCATCATAGAGACTTCAGCCTGTAGCTGATGGAAGCAGAAGCAGAGATTCACAGCTAAGCACTGAACTGAACTCCCAGAATCCAGTTGTAGGGAGGGAGGAGCAAAGGGGTCAAGACCGTGTTGGGGAAACCCACAGAAACAGCTGACCTGAGCAAGTAAGAGTTCACTGAGTCCAGACTAATAGATGGGGAACCTGCATAAGACTGAACTAGTCCCCCTGAATGTGGGTGTCAGTTGGGAGGCTTGGGCAGTCTTCCGGGCCTCTGGCAGTAGAACCAGTATTTACCCCTAATGCATGAACTGACTTTTTGGAGCCCATTCCCTATAGAGGGATACCTTGATCAGCCTACATCCAGGCAGGTAGGGCCTCAATCCTACCCCAAATGATGTGACAGACTTTGATGATGCCCCCATGGGAGGAAGTAATTTTAAGAACATGATGTTCACATCCCAACAGGTGGGGTGGGCAGTTTTTGATCATTCAGTGGGTTACAGATATTTGTCCTTGTTTAGGTGTTTAACTGTTATTGGTAATGACAAGGAAAGATTAGATTCTGTGATCTTGTTCTGAAAAGAAAAGGGAATATAGAAATAGGATAAAAGGGTAGATTATTGAATCTACTTTTAAATCAAAAAAGCAACTACTAGTCCTAAATATTTTACATTTGTATGGATTTTGTATAGTGATATAAATTTTAGGTTATTTTTGTTACATTGGATATATGTTTCTACTCTTATTTAAAATATTTCTGTATATTGATACAAATTTAAGGTTATTTTTGTTAGAACCTACTGTACATATGTTTCAACTCTTGCTTAATGTATTGTACCTGTACAGCTTATTTAAGAATATAATGTAAATTTCTAGTCCTTGAAAGTTATTATCACAAACTAGGATAATAAAGAAATTCAGGTTAGTAGTTAGCCACCCATTACAATCAAGCTTGAAATCATGTTGGGTATGTTTTCAAGATCAAACAGAGATATATTTTAGATAGCAGGTGGTTTTCAAACACTTCAGAAACCTACAGAATATGGCATTTAATATGTTTTAATAACATCAGTTTCAGCTGGTCGTTGGTGGCATACACCTTTAATCACAGCACTAGGAAGGCAGATCTCTGAGAGTTTGAAGCCAGCCTGGTGAACAGAGTGAGTTCCAGGACAGCTCCAAAGCAATACAGAGAAACCCTGTCTTGAAAAAACAAAATAAAAATAAAGTAACATAAGTTGTTTTTTTTTTATGACAACGAGACATGTCTGCTCCTAGCAGCGCCAGTCTACTTCAGAGAAGATGATGGGCAACGAAGAAACTCCATATGGAATTTACTTTCTTTGTGGCAAAAGTTAGTCGCTGGGCAAGAAACTTCTCTTGCCTCAACTGCTGACAGTATGCTGTCCAAATTGGAGAAGTAGGATACAAAAACTTAAGGCAGGACAGTCCTTCAAAAGTCCTGCTTCACAGAAATGTCTGTCAGATATTCTAGGCCTATAAGCCAAAGATGAATGCCCCAACGTTACAGAGGAACTGTGGGTAACTGTCCAGGCAGCTGTTTATGTGGGTAATATTATTTCCTTCTCAGGTCTCTGATTGAGTTGAAGAGTAGATATAGTTTTTCTTGCTACCAAATTCAGAAAAGAAACTCTCAAGAGGTTTAAAGTATGCAGCATTGAGAGACATAATAAGATAGTTTTGGGTTGGTAATACAAGTTAGGATTAGGTACAATACTTTGAACTCACCAACATAGGATAGATAATGGAGTATTTTCTTTGAATTTGTCAAATGCAAATGGACTAGACATTGTTAATGTAATTCTTGCCTATATATGTATTTTTTTACTTATTGTATACAGTTTTACTATGTCAGTTAAAACCTTTTATTTTTAGACAAAAGGGAGGAAATGTTGTGTAATATTTTGATTGTGTTGTGACAAATAAAACTTGTTTGGAATCAGAGGGAAGAACTAGCCCCTGGTTAACTACAGAAGTTTTGGAGGACTGTTGACAGAGGAGATCTTGGCCCTTTTGGATGGAGGTAGTAAGCAGCTGGCAGCTGCTCCCTGCTCTCTGATCTTTCTAGTTCTTACTCCAATGTTTGACTCACAATTTTTTATTGATAAAGATTAACTTTCCACACCAGTGCATACACATGGCTATCTGGTCTTCAACTCCTCTGCAAGGCAACACCAGGAGAGGGAGGTCATGTCTTCCTCACCTTTGAGTCTCTAGGCCTTTGCCATCCAGTGTGGCAGCCACTGAACAGACAGGGTTGAATATATTTAAAGAATGAAAACACTTGGAACCTGCTCATACCCGCCACACTTCAGGTAATCACTCATGTTTAACTACACAGAGAATGGCCCATCCTCATAGCATACTTGGAGGGACAGCCTGCTCCAACCTGCTCATAATTGTGTCCCGTGAACTCATGTCTCACGGTCTGAGTGTGAGATATTGGACCAGTGGAAGTGTGTGTTGAAAGGTGTTGCTTCTGTTTGTCCCCTCTTGTGGCACCACAAGCAAGTCCAAGGTATCAGGAAAAGAAAGACAAGACATCCAGCTGTTTGTACTAAGAGAATGCATGTGCTGCCTTTATTGCCAAGAGAATGTGTGTCTGTGTGTCTTTATTGCAAGTGCTAAGAGGTCTCTCTCTTGTAGGAGGGAGCAGTCTTATATACAGGCTTACAGCACAGTGGAAAAACCCCAGGTGGAAGACAGCATGTTTTCCTCCTGCTAGATGTTGATGTCAGAGGGTCAAGACTGGGGCAATAAACCAGGACTAGAAAACAGGAAGCACTTGGACTGGAAAACAGGTTGCACTTGTAGGCTGACCAGCAACTTACAGAGACCCCATGGGATTGGGGCCCAACGCCCTCTACTTGCAATTGTTTTCAATGACTATTGAATGCCTGAAGTGCAGAGTCCAGGGGAAGACTAAGAACTCAGATGCTGAGTATGGCGATCTTGTGTAACCCATTGTCTTAGTCTGTTTTCCGTTGCTATAGCAAAATACCCAAGTCTGTGTACTTTATAAGTAAACGCATGCTCAGTTCTCCATCAGGACTGACATGCATGGCTTTGGTAAAGGTCCTCTTGGATAAAGGATGAGATCACGGTGGGGGATGGAAGCCAGCGATCTGACAATTACTCAAGTTCTGAGAAAACTGTTACTCCTATCTTATGACAGTGGTCTGGTGATTTCTCACCATCTACTAGAACTACTCTTTGGAGATTTCTCCCTCTTCCAGTATTGTCATGAGGACCAAGTCTCCAGCATATGACCCTTTGGGATGCAAATCACAACCAAGCAATAGCACCCATTTTGCCCTACACTTGTGTAGGCATGGGTGAAGTAGTCACAAACAGCTCTTGGTGTTTGTGTACGATGGGATTCAAATGAAGACTGCGGCTGGGGAAAGCCCTTCAGGTCATCAGCTATGCAGTATCCAGTGTGAAGTGCTTTCTGGGGAGCGGGGAGCTAGATCTGCCTGCTTCTCTAAGAGCTCTTTCCCATGTCAGTGCACACAGTGTTTGCCGTCTGGCTTTTCCCTTCCTACTGAAACACAAGCTTTTCAGCCTCAGGACATCATGCCTGATTGGTCGGCATCTGCTGGAAGGTATGCACAAGAGACCTGATTTGGATTTGGGGTATTGTCCCACTGGAAGGTTTCCAGTAACAGAGAAAACTTTGTACATGGGTGCTCCATAAGCCTGGGGGCAGTCGGAAGGGCATGGCCACCCACTTCAGACCTTGCGGTGTCACTCTGTCTTGTCTTTATTGTCAACTCCTGGCTTTGAGGGCCCTTTCAGATGGGTGAGCTAAAGGATATTCCTGTGGTCTTCCTGCACATGGTCCTTCTAGAAAAAAATAGTTGACAAGTACTCCCAGTGCCCCCTACACACACACACACATTTTCACCCAATCCTCGGATCATGGAACTAGGAGTAAAGCCCCATCTCCTTGTTCAGCCTATGTCCCACTGCCCCTTAGGCCCATCCACCAGAGGACATAAATCCTAAAGGACATGTGGGAAGCAGTCACACAGTGGCCCTTGGAGTACTGCTGACTGTATCTGTAGACACCTAGACTCAACAGTGGAGCATCTAGGAAACACGGATTGTGGCTTCTTGTAACAGTGGTCCAGCCAGACCCTGTGCTGGCCCAAACCCTCACCCTGACCTTCCATGTGCCTTTCTTCCCATTCGGTGCAAACCTTGCTAGGTTCTGATGATTTTCACATGACCAGAAATCCATCCTGTGTTGACTTTATGTGTACACTGGGGAGCTACCTATAATGGTTTCACGGCTGATATGCTTTCATTTCTGGGTAGCTATGCAGAAGACCCAGTGTTTCCCAATTCCCCGGGCATCCCAGGCTCAGGAAATTCTCTGACCATGTGGGTTACATCTAAATTCTCTCCCACAGGGCACAGCACAACCATAAGCATGCAGGTTCTCTTGTGTTTGGGTGGACAGTTTATGGATTAGCTCATGATCTGTAGGGATTGACAGCATGGCCTTGATCTTGCCACCAGTGTTTTCACATGAAAACTATGATGGTGGAGGCTGACAAGGAGAATGGAAATGACCAGGAAGAAAGATGGAGGAGGTGTGGCAGGTCAGTATAACACAGAGGGACCATGAAGACCAAGGCTGTCTCTTAGAAGGAGGAGAAGAATTGGGGCTTCTTCAGTCTAGCAAAGGGACCTGGGCTGCAAAGAGCCCTGGAGACCCCACACCCTTTCCTCTACAGAGGTGAGTGATGAGGCCCTGAGACAGGGGTGTGGAGATGAGCAGGAGTTGAGTTCTGAGGACAGGACACCCAGCACCAGCAGAGGCGGGACCCAAGCCCCCCACTGACTCTTTAACTCCGGCCCTTTCCCAGGCTGGGTGCTGTCGACACCATCTCCCTTGAACATGTAGAAGCCTATATCCCAGATTCCAAGGATTAGGACATGGGGACCAGAAGAGAACTCTGTGTGTCTTTTATAGTCAATTTCTTACTGATAAACCACTTGAGGTTCTTCCCCATTCCCTCTTCCCGCATAAATGAATTTTGTACATTATTGTGTCTCCCCATTAGCCTCGTGCCTGGGCGAGAGCTTCACATTCCTGCACTGCTTTGTGTGGGGACAGTGGCCTGTGATTCTGGAACTCAAAGGAACTGCAGCGAGCTGCCTTACACACCAGGTCAAATGTCCGTAGTCACCCTAGGCTTTTCCTTGTGCAGCACAGTGTGGGGTGATGTGCTGATTGCATTGAAGCAGATTCTGTTCTGTGAATGCATTTGTTCTGTGTGCAGTGTTGCATGTTTTTATTCTGAAGAAGTCACTGGCTACTTTAAACTTTGGTCTGCAAAATAAAAGACATCAGAGGTGAGTAGCCTAAGTTCAGCCTAGAAAGTTACAAAGCAGCCACTCCCCTGCTCTTCTTGTCCTCACTTTGTGCCGAGGTAACACATACTGTCATACTGTCTGTCTTAGCTTGTGTCAGTGTCTCCTTAAGACTGTCCCAGAAGGCGCCCCAGGGACATTGCTACCAGAGGTCTTCTATGGAAGCACAGGTATGGGGCATTAGCAGCTAACAGCTGGCTGGGTTAACGTAAAACTCATGGACTTCAAACAAGAACCCGCAGACTCCTGTCCCCACTCCCAACAGAAAACAATCAGAGTAGACTCAGTCCACCCAAGGTTTCCTATTGCTACAGATGAGGTCTAGCCTCATCCCTGTCTATGACAACCTCAGGTCCTCCAAGTGAGTGAGGCTGGGGTCACCGTGCAGCAGCAGAGCATCACCCTGCCCTCGCTTTGATCCCCAGAACCATAAAACCCAACAATAACAATAAACAAAGGAAGAGAGTTTGAATGGTCCCAGTGTCCCTTTCATCTTCTGCCAATTCCCAGGGGAAAGTCCAGGAAAGCTGGCAGATGCCATAGTAGGATAGATGGAGGGAGTGGGCATGCACCATTGTTTTAGGCAGCAAATGTACAGATTCCTCTGCTGCCAAATTGGCATGGAACCCTGAAATGCTGCCTCCACCCCATCCAGCACAGCACCAAGAGAGGGAAAGGTAGCTTGCATTTCGGAGCATCAAGAATGCATTTGGGGGTGAGTCTAAGGCCAGAAGCCCTATAGTGCCCCCCAGCCCTTCTGCTCTAGCCAAGGAGCGTCCCCTCCTCCTGCTGCCTTCAATGCCCAGCATGAAGTGCAGGAGAGGTACAGGAGAAAGCAGGACTCCTGGAACCCACTGTAGTGGCTGCCTCTGAGTGTCCCGTGTCTGAGACAAAGTACGGCTCCCCTGCCCACCCTTCCCTCTCAGAGCTACGTCTCTCCTAGCCCTAGGACCCATCACCTCACTACATTTATCAAGAGAGAGAGGTGACTTGCACCCTGCACTAGGATAACATCATCACAGGGCCAACTCTGCCCTTGCCTGCTCCTTACCCCTTCCTATCAAAGCCATCTTGGGGCCTTAGAATAAGGAGAAGGAATCAGGCTCTGCATCCCAGAGCCTTGGCTGCAGCAGCCACAGCAGCCTCGGGTACCAGCTTTGCCTCCCCAACTGTCCCAAAGCCTTCAAAAAAGAGTCTTGCATTCCTGCATGAGCTCCCCTGTTTTTTCCTCTCAGAGAACTCCTTTCTCTTGGAATATCAGTGTCTCTCTCCCCTCCTGCCAATCACTACCTCTGTCCTGAGTTCCAGCCCATTGATATCTGCAGGCTTGGCTGACTCCCCAGGCACCGTGGGAAGTTGGGATCCCCTAGTGGACCTTAGTCTGCCTTCCCAGTCTCTCCTCGTGGGGTTTCCTGCAGACGGCAGCTCCTTTGGCCCTGTCCATGTCCCTCTCATATACACACTCTGTGGCAGCCCGACTTCAGGCATGACTGTCTTCCCACTGCCTGCCGGGAGTTTATGCCACTCCACACCAACTGCGAAGTTTCTCCATAGCCTTAGAGACACATACTATTATGCAACGTAAGTCCCTACGGAAAGCCACACGAAGCTCCACCTCCAACTGCCTCTTCAGTTTGGGTCTGGCAACTCTCAGTCCCGCTCTGGCCCTACCTCTATCCCAGGCAGCACAACCCAAGTATGACTTGAGTTTGTTACTCACACATGCCGCTTCAGCTACCCACGGCAGCACCTAGCTATCCCCCTCCAGCAACCTCACATCCATTGCTTCTGGGTCTATAGCTGCCAACTGCATGCTCAGTGTATGGCCCAGCCATGGTCAGTGTAGCTGAACACTGACCTCTGCAGGCCTGAGCTGCCAACTGCATGCTCAGTGTGTGGCCCAGCAATGGCCTGTGTGGCTGAACACTACCCTAGGCACGCCTGGCTGCCTTGAGGTTGGCAGTTTTAGGAGTACCAGTGGGCTCAAATGGAGAGGGATGGCCCCATGCTCAGTGTTTGGATCGCCAAGCATCACAACAACAGAATTGACAATGACTATTGAGTACCATGCATGCTGCTGGAGGAAGGAAGAGGCCTCAAAACTGGCCCCTGGCCCCTTTTAGTTATAATACCTGAGTCATGATCAGGGGATCCTCCCTACACTAAAAATAATCCCATGTTTGGAGCCAATATTGTCCGGTCTTTTAGTTCCCAAGCCCCTCCCCCACAGAAACCCCAACTTTCTATTTCAGGGCCCAGATCATAGCTCGTAAAGCGGCTTCCAGGCACAAGTCTATGCAAACCTTAAAGCCTAACCATTGTTTTCTGGGTGAGCATAAGCAGAAGGGTTCTAGCCTCACTGACCCTTGTCCAGAACACTGCCATCCACAGAGACCGTCTCCCTCTGGGTCAGGACCGACTCCTGCAGAGGGCATGAAGAGAGTGCCAGCCTAAGAGAAAAGCAATCTGGGGGAAGCAGCCACCACACACTTCTTCCCTGCCCTGTGTCCCATTTAGATGTGGACACAAGTACTGCCCTGAGCTCTGCCACCCTGGCACAGAAAAGAGGCAGAGAGTCCAAACTCAGCCCAATGGGCCCCACGGCTGCTGCCCTGACCCCACCCAGCCACAGCAGGAGTGGGGGCACATGGTGGGAGATGTGGAGACTCAATGCTCTTAGCCGCTTATGCTACTGAGCAAGGCCCACGGAGTGAGCACAGGAGGGGACACTTCCCTGCACTTGAACAGCCCATTGAAAATCATAGCCTGCAATCATACATGGGGCCACCCTTAACTCCCACCACAACCAAGTGCTCCATGCTCTTACTACCACAAAGACACTCTAGGTCCTTTGAGAGGAAGTCACACAGCTAGTCATTGTCAGGGCTAAGAATCACGGCATTTTTCTTTGAACTTTACTTTTAGGGACCAACTTTCTGAGGACAAAACGGTGTGTTTTGTCTGCAAGCATGTTTGGCCTGCTACTTAGACATGAGTTACCTGGTCACTCTTTTTCACTGCTCTGACATGATCGCCAGGATTTCCTGAGACATCTGTATAGACCAGTGTACAGATGTGTCTTCTAGCCAGTCTCCAGTTTCCGACTCGTGTCAAACGCATTGAAATGTTGTTCAAGCACCGTTCTGTTTATACTTGCTGCAGCTCTAGTTTTCACGTTGTCCTGATGGTTGCATGCTCCCCTCCTCCTTCCCCTTGTGGACTGGCTCTCCATGGTCATCCTTTGTGTAATGTGTAACCCTGGGGTAGCACAGAACTTATACACTCTGCCATTTTTCTTACTCTTAAGCTATATTAACATCCTTGCTCTTGCCTTACTGCAGAGTGAGGACACGGCCCAGCCAGCCCTGCTCTCCCTCAAGCACTGTTGCCTCTATCTGCTTCCAACACCATTAACTTGCCTCCTGTTTAGAGACAGTGTGTCTTATTTGGTAACTACTCCGCTAGTGTTTCCCTCTTTCCTGACATCTGCTGGACCTTCTGACATGCCAATTTTTCATCCTAAAGCCATCCTCCTTCCTCCCCCTGAGTTGCCTAGTTTCTTCTGACATCATCTTTATTTTCACTGTTTGTTGTCATCCAAACCTGAGGTGTCTACCAAAGACCCCTGTGCTGAAGGCTTGGTCCCCAGACCGTTGCCGTTGTTGGGGGGTATAGAGAGGGACTGGAAAGGGGTGGGCCTTCCTTCTACTTTCTGCTGCCCAGCTGCCCTAAGTGAGCAGCTCTGACCTGATGCTCTCTGATGTCATGGGCTGCCTTGTCACAGTCATGAGCACGTCTGCCACTGATCAGACTATAAGCCAAAACAGACCTCTCCTTCTGAAGTCAATGCCTCAGGAACTTGGTCACTGTGGTGGAAACCTAACACTTGTGTTTGGAATAAAAGCAGGTCTGTTACCCTACACATACTCTATCTTGGACATGAAGCGTGTTGTCCCAGTTTCTTTGGTTTAAGACTATTTTTTATATAGTTTTCCTTTTGGCTTTTCTTGAGGTATGACCTCATGTATCTGTAACCACGTCTTTTTTAAATATGTTTATAATCCACAGCTTTTATCTTGTCTCTTAAAGCTGAGGGATCTCTTCTCTTCTTCTCTAACCTAAGAAATGCTCAGCTTTTGTGGTTTTTATGGTGGGGTTTTATGGGTTTTTTTTTTTTGGTTTTTGAAGACAGACTTTCTCTGTGTATCTCTGGCTGTCCTGGAACTTGCTCTGTAGATCAGGCTGGCCTTGAACTCATAGATCCTCCTGCCTCTGCCTGCCTCTGCCTCCCAAGTGCTGGGATTAAAAGGTGTGCACCACCACCACCACCACCACCACCACCACCACCACCACCACCACTGGCCCTGATCATGTTTTTGGTTCTACATTTAGCAGGAACTGTGGTATTATTAAGGCACTTTGAGTAATATGACAGTTACATTACCCCAAGCCCTTTGGGGATTACTTTAAAACACAAACACACAAGAAAGTTTCTGAGGATCTTACCCCTAAGGTGTGTAAGAATTCACAAAAATCAAAAGCAGTGCAGGGGATGAGGTCTGCGCCAGAGTGTGGTTGTCTGTTTTATTCTGGAACACCTTTGGGAGTTTCTCTGTGTTATTTTTTCTTACTGAGGTAGGACAAAATCTCAATGTAGTTTTAATTTGCTAGTGAGATTGATTTTTTTCATATATTTCTTGGTCATTTGTATTTCTTTGTTTGCAAACTGTTCATTTCATTAACCAAGTTACTGATTAGGCTGATTTCATTGTTTATATTTTTATTTTATGTGTATGACTGTTGTTCTTTGCTGCAGCTTTGGGTAATGAAACACAATCCCCCAAAATCAACAAACCCACGTGGAGTTTATCGGGAAAGGGAGCGAAGGGAGGGGTAGGTGTTAACTGATCAGGAGCAGAAATGGGAAGAGAGAGCAGGCAGGAGGCACTTGCTTATAAAGGGAAAGGGAGCGGTTTAGAATGAGGCTCAGCAGTTGGGGCCCTTGAAACTGGAGTCATGGAGCCGCTGTTGGCTCAGCTCCCAGAGGCCCAAGCTCCACGTGGTTTCTGCATGCAGAGTCCTTCTGTAGCCACCTAACGCATCACAACAAAGCCACGCAACCTTGGACAGCCTCACCTGTCAGATCCAGGACGAGGGAAGAGGGAAGGTAGCCCAGAGAAGAGCAATCCCTGGGCAGGGAGACAGCCAGAGGATTAGAGAGGCCCAGAGACCAGGAAAGTTTCCTTTAGGAGAAGGCACAGGCCTCAGAGAGGGCTGGCTCAGAGTGACAGGTGGGTGAGGAGAAACCACAGGGGAGGAGGAGAAGAGTCGGGAGCAGGTTGCCCAGGACCCGGGGAGAGGGAGAAGCCTGGGTATCAACAACTGTTTTGCCAGAATGTTATGTATGTTCATCACATTACTACCTGGTGCCCACAGAGGTCACAGGAGGGTGTCATAGCTCTAAGTGCGGGTTAGATTTTTCTGGAACTAAATTATAGATGATTGTAAGCACCAAGTAAGTGAGAGGCACCTAACCTAGGTCCTCTGCAAGAGCAACAAATGCTGTTAACCATCTCTCCAGCCTTGGTTGTTCATTGTTTTGAGTTCTTTGATATCTGTTTTCTAGCTAGTAACCCTCTGTCAGAGGTTCAGCTTGAAAAATGTTTCTCCCATTCTATGAACCACCTCTTTATTCCATGGATTCCTTTGCTGAACAGACATCTTTTAATTTCATAAGATACCATTTGTCAGCTGTTGACCTTCTGTCTGAGCAGCTCAAGTCCTGTTGAAAGTCCTTTTCTTCATTCACATCTGGAAATATCTTCCTTATCTTTTCCTGTATCCGATTCAGAGTGTCAAAATGTACATTAAGGTCTTTGTTCTGTCTGGAGTTGATTTTGTACAGGGTGAGGTGTGTGTGTGTGTGTGTGTGTGTGTGTGTGTGTGTGTGTGTGTGTGTGTGTGTGCGAGTGTGTGTGTGGTGTTTTGAGACAGGGTTTCTCTATGTAGTCTTGACTAGCCTGGAATGCACAGAGACCTCACTGTTTATGTCTCACAAGTGCTAGGATTAAAGGCATGCACTACTGTGCCTGGCTTTGATTTTCTCATACTTAAATTGTAAACAATGGAAGTTTGACCCAGATTGTTCCAGAGAATCCCACGGCCTGACATCAAGCAGTCCATTTCTCACTAGCAGGGGCAACTGCAGTACAACCGTGGCACCAGCCACAGGCTGAAAATTCAGTTCTACAAGCTGAAGGTAAAGCCTTCCACAAGACCAACCTCACATCAGTCAGCTGATCATTTCATGACTCTGACCCGCCCAAGCTTCAGACAGGCTGTGTACTTCAAAGCCCCTAAAACGATCAATATGAGTGGCTCCTAAATCAAAGAGACTCCTAAATCTAGGTGATTCTCTTGTTCTGTTTTCTAAACAAATCTTAATTAGATGGAAAGTACCATGACTGCTCAGTGAGTTTTCTGGACAAACTATTTGCAAAGGACCAACACAGAATCCAGCAACCACACCACAGAATAAAATAGACCTCCTATTTTTCAGATCTCTGTGAACATTGACCAACTTGAATAGTCATATCTGTAACCATAATGTAATTTCCCACCCAGCAGCCACATTTGCACAGTCCCCCAGCCCCCACCCCCTTCCCTGGACTCCACCCCCCCTTAACGAGGAGGGCTAGCACTTCATCTGGTGCCTCAGTCTTCCTGTACCTGTTAGGAGTAAATGCATCCTGTTTTCATGCTATGCTGGTGTACATCCTTGTTAGGAGTAAATGCATCCTGTTTTCATGCTATGCTGGTGTACATCCTTGTTAGGAGTAAATGCATCCTGTTTTCATGCTATGCTGGTGTACATCTTTGTTAGGAGTATATGCATCCTATTTTCATGCTATGCTGGTGTACATCCTTGTTAGGAGTAAATGCATCCTGTTTTCATGCTATGCTGGTGTACATCCTTGTTAGGAGTGAATGCATCCTGTTTTCATGCTATGCTGGTGTACATCCTTGTTAGGAGTAAATGCATCCTGTTTTCATGCTATGCTGGTGTACATCTTTGTTAGGAGTATATGCATCCTATTTTCATGCTATGCTGGTGTACATCTTTGTTATGAGTAAATGCATCCTGTTTTCATGCTATGCTGGTGTACATCCTTGTTAGGAGTAAATGCATCCTGTTTTCATGCTATGCTGGTGTACATCTTTGCCCCTCACAACTCTAGCCTAGGTTTGCCCCTAGCAGCTCCCCCATCTCCTCGGGTTTAACAATTCACCAGAAACAACTAAGGAAAGCACTCTATCTGCAATTGCAAAGGCCATGCGCTAGCAACGTCCACCTGCGCAACTCACAGCTTCCCACCCTTTCCTGAAGTTCCTTAGGCTCTCGGCTTACTAGTCATTACCAAATGAAAAAAAGAAACACATCATGAGTATGTGGTGGCTCCCAGGTACAGTGGTTGGTTTATTGTAGACAAAAGGGGAGCACAGCAGAGGCATCTGGGAGGATCCAGGCAAAACACTGCCTGCAGATTGAACCAGGCCTAGAGAGGCCAGAGGGCATGTGTGTATGGGGGAGGGGAGGGTAGAGGAAAGGGAGGGGACAAGTGAACCAAAAGAGACCCAGGAGAGGAGCCAACCAAGAGCCAAGAGCCCACGTGTCCAAAATGGCTGAGTTATATTGGGGAGAGCAGCTGGGGAAAGGCAGCGAGTGAAGCTCAGGGACTGGAGGTTGGAGGTAAGGGGTTGGGGCGTGCCAGCCAAGGTGACTCACTGCTGGGGACTGAGGGAGACAGGGTCCAGAGTTTGCTTTGATATGTTAAGTAGGCACTTCCAGTAGCTATTGATCCTGAGTTTGCGACCTAAGACCGTCTAGAATGTTTCAGGGAGGCTGACCTTTGCTGGTGGTTCATCATACAGGAGTCACTACAGTCCTGGCCACATGACTGAACCCAGTCCCTGCCTCTGTTCATCACGTAGTGAGGCGAGGCTGGCCTTGATTGATCATGTCCTGTCCCAGCAATGGTGCCGATGTAGTGGACAGCTCACAGCTGGAAGTGTGAAGCAAGCTAGACTCTCGGGCTTACTGAAGGTAAGAAATGTTCCCCCATACATAGTCACCAAAGAGAAAGGTAGGTTGCAGGTACACCATCAGCACGGGACAGACAGGCGGAGCAGTCCAGGTCAGGATATTGTGTCAAGACCTAACAGAAACATGGAACTTATATCCCTTTGCCCAAGGGATTGAGCAGGGCAATTTCCAAGATCATCAGCCACTGTGCTAGGGGTGTCGTGCATGGGTCAGCGCACCCTGGCAAGTGTCAATACAGGTGATTCTCATCAGTCTCGCAAAGAGGCCGAACATGTCAGGCCTAGTTGGAACTACAGGATTCCAGTGTAGACAGGGAATTCACAACAGCAGAGACATGGCCCAGCCAAAGAAAGACAAGTCCTGCTTAAGTTGTCTGTGACGAGAACATTAACCAGAACAGTGACAAGAAGAAGACACGGATAGGAAAGAGCGCTTCTGTGGGGCCAGGTCTACTGGTGGAGCAGCCGTCAATACAAGGACTCGAGCTGACACAACTCCCATTGGCAGTATCAGTAATGGTCCCAGTGGTCTGGTGACACAGAGCCATCATGTAAGCACAGAGCTAACCTTATTTTACCCTTTGTGGTGGTTATTCTTGGCTGTCAACTTTCCCATATCTGGAATGAGCTACAACCCAGAAGGGGAGGGCACACCTGTGATCTGGATTTGGAGGAAGGAAGACAACACACCTTTAGTGCAGATCTTGAGGTGGGAAGGCACACCTCTAATCCTGGCCACACCTTCTGCAGAGAGCCTCTATAATGAAAATGGAAGAACAGAGGCTCTTTGCCTGCCTGCCCTTGCCTTGCCAGCACATCCATCCCTTCACTGGCACTGAGCCTACTTCAGGATTCCAGCACATACCCAACCTCGCAAGATTGAGTAACTCCTAGACTCTTGGACTTTCCATTCACAGCTAGCCATTGTTGGACTGCAGCCTGTAAGTTAGGTACTATTAGGAGGTGTACCCTCGTTGGAGGAAGTGTGTCACTATGGAGGTGGGTTTCTTATATGTTCAAGTTATGTCCAGTGAGATTCATAGTTGCTTCTGCTGTTTGTGGATCAAGATTAGAACTCTCAACTCCTTCTCCAGCACCATGTCCATAGAAATGCTAAGACCCCTGTCCCAAAACTCTAGCCTAGGTTTGCACCTAGCAGCTCCCCCATCTCCTCGGGTTTAACAATTCACCAGAAACAACTAAGGAAAGCACTCTATCTGCAATTGCAAAGGCCATGTGTGGGCAACGTCCACCTGCGCAACTCACAGCTTCCCACCCTTTCCTGAAGTTCCTTAGGCTCTCGGCTTACTAGTCATTACCAAATGAAAAAAAGAAACACATCATGAGTGTGTGGTGGCTCCCAGGTACAGTGGTTGGTTTATTGTAGACAAAAGGGGAGCACAGCAGAGGCATCTGGGAGGATCCAGGCAAAACACTGCCTGCAGATTGAACCAGACCCAGAGAGGTCAGAGGGCATGTGTGTATGGGGGAGGGGAGAGGAAAGGGAGGGAACAAGTGAACCAAAAGAGACCCAAGGAGAGGAGCCAACCAAGGGCCAAGAGCCCATTATATAACTGGGTATTCAGTACCGAACCCTGGAAGCCTACACCAACGAGGATAGGACAGCTGAAAGAGGACAGCCAACACTTTGGCCTTTGCCTTCCAAGACCAACAGGGACCCCCGAGAACAGCAGACTTCTCTGATAAGTCATCTTTCCCCTTGCCCAGAGAAGCCACACCATCTCCAGAGATTTGCCCATAACCAGTTGTAGCATAAATGAGAAATGCCCCATGGTCTCAGGCATTTGAATACTTGGTCCCTAGTTGATGACATCATTTGGGGTGGTGTAGCTTTGCTGGAGAAAGTATACCCCTGAGAGCGTAGGGAAGAAGCCTTGCCTGCTGGTACCTCCACTCTCTTTGCTTCATGCTAATGGTAAATGATGACAGCTTCCAGCTTCCTGCTACCACCACCACGCATCCTACCTGCCACCATTCTGTCCCCAGCCCTCTGGAATTGTAAGCCAAACAAACACTTATTTCTATAATGTGTCCTGGTCATGATGTTTTATGACAGCAACAGAAAAGTAGCTAATCGCACTCCCTCTACTCACCTTGTGAGAAGGTCACTGGGGACCCTCAGGCTATGTGTGTTGTGCACAAAAGTTTTCACTGTGTGTGGATTTGCTAAAAAGGTGGCTATGTAGGATGGTCAATAAGAAAACAAACCTCAGGTGATTGGCCTCCTGACCTTCAACCTGTGGTGGGATAATCTTTTTGTACGCTATGATATGTCTTTGCCAAGGCAGCTTCTGATTGGTTTAATAAAGAGCTGAATGGCCAGTAGCTAGGCAGGATTTCCAGGGGTAGAGAGGAAGAGGAGGAGGAATCTAGGCTCAGATTTCACCAGCATACTCAGAGCAAGTCCGACTTGCCATAAAAAATATGGGGTGAATGTTATAAGAGCTAGTTGTAAACGAGCCTAAGCTAAAGGCCAAGCTTTCATATTAAAGTCTCTGTGTCATTATTGGGAAGCCGGCAGTCCCACAAAAGAAAGTCCAACTATATTTAGGAAAGTTTGCTACAGGGGGCTGGAGAGATGGCTCAGAGGTTAAGAGCACTGACTGTTCTTCCAGAGGTCCTGAGTTCAATTCCCAGCAAGCACATGGTGGCTCACAGCCATCTGCAATTCAATCTGGTGCCCTCTTCTGGCATGTAGACAGAACACTATATATGTAACAAATAAATCTTAAAAAGAAAAAGAAAAGAAAAGAAAGTTTGCTACAGGAGCCTTGCAAAGCATCCAGGCGGGCTTGACAAAAATACCAAAGGTAGAAAATGTGCACCATTTACTGGTGATAGTGAACCACCTCCTTGGGTGGAGAGAGGCTGCCCCTCCCAGATGCTGCTGTTGGTAATGTGACTGTGGTTATCTTAGAACCAGTTGTGCTATGGTTGGCTTAATAGAAAATACAGATTAAGGAAATGGGGCCCACGTCATCTCCAAAGTTTACACAGTAAACTGGAGTCAATCATCATACTCCTTGGCACCCTCCCTCCTCAGGCAAAGTCCAAAGGAGGCAGCCGATTAGATATTCGCCTTTAACACAGTTTAGAACCCTCACTGTCCCCCAAGAGGACATAGGGCTGTTCCCCTCTGAAATGCTGTATGTAATTGGCATGCCTGGAAAGGGCCACTGACCTTCCTGTTTGTGTTGGTTTCAGTAAGAATGGCTCATATATTTAAATGCTTTGTCACCAGGTAGTTTGGAAGATTTGGAAGGATTGGGAGGTGTGGCCTTGTTAGAGGAAGTGTGTCACTGGGGGTGGGGAGGTTTGAGGTTTCAAAAGCCTCTGCCAGGCCCAGTTCTCTCTCTCCCACCCTCCCTCTGTCCCTCTATCCCTCTCCCTCTCTCCCTTCCTCCCTGCCTCCTGTTGTAATTTTAAAATGCAATGCTTGAGAGAAAGGTGCCATGTGACAGAGGGCATCTGTGGAGGGGTTTTTATTAGGGGAAAGTGGGGAAGGAAGAGCAGAGACTGGCCTCTGGGGCAGGAGCAGCAGAAGAGAAGAGGCATGGAGAGAGAGAAAGAGGGAGAGAGAGGGAGACAGTCAGAAGAAGAGAGGAAGAGAGGAGGTGGACAGGGCTCTTTTAAAAAGGGAATGTAGTGAATGTGCACAGGTGGTGCTCTTAGTGGCTGCAGCTGAGGGAGAATCCTGTCAGAACCCCAAGGGCTGGCCAGTACAGATGCCTGAATACTAACTCCCCCTCCATTACTCATCCTTCACCCTCCCCTTCCCTTTCCTCTCCCTCCCCCCTCCTCCTCTCTCTGTCTGCTTACGGATCAGGGTGTAGCTCTTAGCTACTTCTCCGGTACCATGCCTGCCTACCACCATGTTCTCTAGCATGATGACAATAGACTAAACCTCCAAAACTGTAAACCAGCCCGAAACTTTCTTTTATAAAAGTTGTCTTGGTCATGGTGTCCCTTCACAGCAGTAGAACAGTGCCTGAGACACCATCTGTGGCCTGGTAGTAGAGGTGGTGGCGCACACCTTTAATCCCAGCACTCAGGAGGCAGAGGCAGGCGGATCTATTGAGTTCAAGGCCAGCCTGGTGTACAGAGCGAGTGCCAGGGCAGGCTCTAGAGCTGCACAGAGAAACCCTGTCTGGGGGCGGGGAAGATGCTGTCTATGAAATGCTGTATTGACTGCATGCCTGGAGAGGGCCATCAACCTTTCCATCACGGAAACTAAATCAGTTCTGTGTGGTCTCCCATTTACTCCCTCTCTTTTGGGGTGCAGGCCTTCTCCCCATGCTCCAATTGCCAGCCCATTCTTTCCAGCCCAGGGACCAAATGTTAGTAAAATGCTGGAAGGAGAGCTAATTGAAGTGGAGCTGGGAGGGGCTGTAAATCAGCAACGCCAACGTTCAGACAGCTGGAAGAGTTCAGATACATTACACACACATGTGCCCACACATACACCAAAAAAAAAAAAAAGGTGCTGACAATAAGACGCAGAGAAAATAGACAATATTACATCAAGGAGACACTTTGAAATTAGGATTTAAAAATAACTGCTTTAATTTATTTGTTAGGGGAAACTTTAGTGATAACATCACTTTAAAAAAAGGAAAAAAACACTGGGCATTAGTGGCTTACGCCTTTAATCCCAGCACTTGGGAGGCAGAGGCAGAAGCAGATTGATCTCTGTGAGTTCAAGGCAAGCCTGGTCTACAGAGAGAGTTCCAGGACAGCCTCCAAAGCAATACAGCAAAACCCTGTCTCGAAAAACCAAAAATAAATAAATAAATGGAAAAAAACCCTCTGCACTAACTATTCAGTCTGAAGCATATCTAGTCTCATCCTGTAAACATTTTAAAAACCAGAGGTTCCTAGATATGACAAAACAGGACAAGCGGTAGAAGTTAAAATTTGAAGAGACTTCGTTGTATAGGTTGAAATGGCACAGGCAAATGAAGGCATGGCTGGAACAGATCAAACATGTTTGTGCATTAAATAAGAGTGTCAGGCTTGTGGGACAGAGGCAAAGACACCTTTTGCCCCTTAGAGCAATTAGAATCCCCTTGCTCAAAACCAGTTCCACTTCCTGCCTGGAAAGGTGGAGACAAGAGCTGCAATTCTTGGAAGGCAAGGCTGGATGTCACAGCCTGTGTGCCTCTGAGGAGACAGGACACCACTCTAGCCAAAGCACTGTCAGAGTGAGGGTGGGTGGTACTGGGGGAACCATTACTCTAAATATTATAGGCAATTGGATGGGACCTGTGCTTTGGTTCAGCTGGCTAGCACTCTCACAAGTGCACATTATCAGCCTAGCCAGGCCAACCTCAGCTGTCTCATTGAAAAAGGGAGCTTCTGATTCCAGGAGAGTCATGTGACTTTGTTTATCCAGATTCCATCAGAGTGCTGAGTGGAAGCCCTGGTGAGTTTAAAGCTAAGAACCAAACAGCAGCAGAATTTAATTAGTAGTCCACCATAACTGAAAATGTAGAGCCCAACCAACGAAGAACTGTCAATTGCATTAGGAACTCTATCAGATCAGTGGATGTCTCCAGTTGGATGAATGGTGCATAATGGGGTTTGATTGGGAATGGCCCCCATATGCTCATGTTTGAATGCTTGGTCCCCAGATGGGAACGATTTGGGAAGGATGGTCCTGTTGGAGAAGGTGTGTCAGAGGGGTGGGCTCTGAAGTTTCAGAAGATTCCCATCATCCCCAGCGTGTCTCTCTGCCCCGTGGTCTTGGATGAAGGCGTGAGCTCTCAGCTGTTCTTTGTTCCTCCATCATGGACTCTAACCCTCTGAAACTGAAGCCAACTAAGTGCCGTCTTTCATAAATCGCCTTTGCCATGTGTGTTATCACAGCAATAGAAAAGTAACTAAGGCCAATGGCACGGGAAACAGACTAACTACATGCGACGTTAGCAGACCAGGAGACCGTGTGCTGAGAGGCAGTCAGCATTGTGCTTCTATTAACGGCTCCTCATCAGGGCACCACTTGGAGGGCTCTTCAGGTACTGTTTTATCCTATGAGTTATCTGAAAATTAAGGAATAAGTGGCCCTCTTTCTAATCGTAAGGAACGATGGTTTGAAAAATAGAAAGTGTCCTTGACTTCCCTTGTTGTGGAACTAGGAGTCATGGCTACAGCAGGATATTGTGTAATCCTACAACTATTTAAATGGCAATTAACTATTGCAATTCCTACATCTTATCATATATGTTCCATACTTCAAACAGAAAAGTTAGACAATGTTAATTGAATGTAAAGAATGAAAATATACTGTGAAAGGGGGGAAATTATGGGTATATAAACAAAATGTATTGCCTTTTCTATCAGAGGCTTCAGAGTACAAAGAAATTTCATTTTTTAAGAAATTGGTTTTGCAAGCACCATAAGCCAAAATCCCTTCCTCAGTCAATACTTTTCTAGGAACAAAATACTTTGCTTATAGTCAAACACTCACGTAAGTGTGTGACACCAAGCCCTGAGCACTCAGAATGAGTGCACGGGGTCGAAAGAACAATGTTTTCCTGTTTGACTTCATATGGCTACGTATCCTTCAGCAAAATTTTTTCCCTTGAAGTATTTGGACTGTGTGGTACTTCAGACCCCAGGCCCATTTCTAATACTCTGCATCAGGCGTGAGTGACCCTCTGGGGATGAGCTACTCGAAAGGCCAGAGTCTGAAGGTGGGCATGTGCTTTGCTTCCTCTGCTATTTTAATCCTCTCTAAGGATTGTTTCCTCACTGGTGCTCCATGGCTGGCCCTGTCTGCATTCCCAATGCCTTTCCATGACCAGAAGCCTCATCACTAATCCTTAGCCTACTTTTAAGGCAAGTCATGAGAGGCAGGCCTGCCTCCTATGGCTGTGAGCTCAGGAGCTGCCACCTGCCACACCGAGGAGACAACTCCAGTTACAGCAATTTCATTCCAACTCTCTCCATGGAAAGTCGTCTGTCTTTCCGTTTCCCTTCAGATACATTTCCCAGATGAGACTCCCATCTCCCTCACAGCCGTCACTGTTTTTTTGTGTCCTGCACGACATACACGGTGTGAAGTGAGGAGAGCTAGGGGAAAGTGGGTTGTGCTGCAAGGCGGTGGGCAGAAGGAAACTCAGCTGTGGGAGAGGAGAGTACCCACTCACAGCACTGCCAGGCAGAGCTCAATACATTTGGGGTTGCTTTGGAGTGTCCTCCTAAGAATGCATGTCAAGATGTTTATGAAAATGCAAATATAAAAAGAGGCAAGTGCTGGTCTGAGGGTCTCTCAGATGGTGAAGAAAGTTGGACTCTAATGGAACTGGATTGCTTTGTTGGTACCAGTATTTTCCCACCATAAGAACAAGAGGAAACTGGGCAAGATAGAAAGAGAAAATCATGGGGACACAGGACTGGGAGAGAGACCCTCGCTGTGGAGTCTGGCTGGAGCTCCTCTCCAGGTGAGAAGTGGGAATTCCAGCACAAGTAACATTTGATGTGTAGGCTCCCAGCAAGAACTTGCATCCCTTTCTTACATAGGTGCTTTATGTTAAAGTAACAACTGCGGGCTCAAGACCTTGAGAAGGGCCTCTCTGCTCTTCCTGGAAATTTACTGAGACTCAGACTGCTACTTTTGTTTACAGTGAAAATATCCCACTTCCTGCATCCCTGTGGTCTAGACTTTAACCTTATCAACTGTAATCCTATCAGGGGAACCTTGGGAACCACCCTGGACTCCCACTTAGATCCTCAGCCACCTTTTGTGATGGCAGTTTCAAACCCCACCAAAGTCCTCCACACAGCTATTGTAAGACGACAACAAAGATTCTCCCAGACACCCAACTGTGCTCTTTGGTGTCTCACTTGCTTCTGACGTCATCCGTTTCTCTTAACCCTCAGACTTCACTAAGCCTGGACTCTGCTTCATAGAGTCTTGATATTCCTTTCTGAATCAAAGCCACAGGTCCCAGTTTGGCTTGAGCCAAGGTCCCCAAGGGCTAGGGGACCTCCTTATCTGTTGTCAGTGGCACAGTGGGGCTGTGCCTTTTCCTGTGGTCCCCACAATGCTGACAGGACTGCCTGACTGAATGACATGCTGCTTACAATCATGTTTTTTACTGTCAACTTGTCTTCAGATCCACTTTCTGAATAGTTTTCCCCAGTGCTTGAAGGCTCTACTTTGACTAAATGCCTAAAATGACAGCTACAAAACTTCCAAGGGTCCTTGGAAGGCAGAGGCAGCTGGACAGTATATCCTACAAGGAAGGCAAGCTCGGGGCGGAGGCTGGACCCGAGAAGGAGAGAGATGTAGAGTGTGGAAGTTATGTAACAGCCAGGTGGGTAGAGATCACCCCGAGTCCAACCGTGGCCATTTTATCTCTGCAGCCCTTCTGCACGGTAATGAGCAGGGTACAGGGGCCATGGCTGAAATCTCTGTAGTGAGGGTGTCTTCTGAGGTGGCCGCAAAGATGACATCGCTCCCCTGGTCCACCTCTTCTTCAGATACTATGGTGCGCCGGGCAACTTCCTTTGTGGGATCTGCTAGGAGGCAGGATAGGAGTCAGGTTTCTATTCCTCAGACCTAGGCTACAAAAACAGATACTGAAAGACAGGACAGTGTCGGGACAGACAGAGATGCTCCAAGGCCTGCTTTTCCTAAAGCCATGACGTGGCCCAGCCCCTATTTCCCTCTGTTCTTGGAAGCCACCTGAAAGTGACCCTTGTGCTGAAACTGCTAACCAATGGTTGTCCTGCCCAGAGCCACATTTAAGTAGAAAACCACATAAGGTCACTTCACTAGTGGCATTGCAGAACATTGCAGGCAAGGTAGGTGCCATGGGCCCCAGTGCGGGACACATCAAACAGCGATGGAGCTGGTTTCACAGTAGTCCCTGCTGTTTCTCTGTAGAGCCCTGAGGATGCCATCTTGATTGACAGCATCCCTCTCCCTGACATATGTAAGATTGTCAGTCTCAAACTATGTTCTGTTCACTGATAGAGGGATCTTGGTCCTAGATGTTCCTGTAGGGCAGGGTCTGTGCCCTCCTTGGTGTGTTCTGCCCTGCACAGCTTGCCCCCATGAGTGTCTGATGAATATTCTCCTTGGCTGGGCTCTCCCTCAGGTATGTGAAGTTCACTCCTCACTCTGTCCAGGGTGCTGGGTCACACCTGTGCGTAGGCCTGCCCCAGGCTCTACAGGTAGGATCCCAGGGACCACAGCCTGCCCTCCATCTCCCACTACTCTGATGTGTTGATGGTTCTCCTATCCCCTGCACATCCCCTGATGGGCTTCCTCTGGACGTAGGTGTGGCCTTCATTATTTCACACCCCAGGGCGTACCCAGGGAACACCCACAGATGAGTGACCCCATTCAGGAGCCAAGTCCTGCCTTCCTCATCCTTCGACTCCAGAGGCCATGGCATGAATGTGCTTTAGTGAGCAATGTGTTTCTTAAGGCAGTAAGTAGAATCTAATCTTTTAGCCACCCTTGTCCCATCTCAAATGTCCCATGGAGCTGCGTGCCGCTAACGACCAAGAACGCCTGCCCCGCTTGGGGCACCTGCTGGCGTCTCTGACTGAACTTCTGCCATGGCATGCTTTCCAAGCTCAGCTAAGGTGAAGTATGTCTGTCGCAGTGGAACACTGGGGTGCTGTGACTGGAGTCGGAGCTGTAATGGCCCAATGGGGAGGAGGGAGGGAGGTTTGCACGGGCTTGCTTTGGTTCTCCCTCATCTTAAAGTCTGTTCGCAGTATCTTGTTAAAGACCTCTGACGGGGCAGACTCGGAGAGAATGTGAGCCAAAGAGTCCCCGGGAAGGAGCCAGGGTGCTGTGAAAGTCACAGCGATCCTAACGGGCGCCGGCAGGGGGAGCACCAGTCACTACTGACTCAGTGTGGGGGCCTAACTATGAGCTTCATAGAGCACTGAAACTCCCAGATGAGAAAGGAGGCTCTCAGCAGGGAAACTCAAGCTCCACCCAGTGTCAGCTCCACCCACTGCCTCTAGGATTGAGCATTAATTGGGAAGATAAAGGGAATGAACGCAGGAGTTTGCTTGTCATCTGCGTATTCTAACAACCTCTGGCATGGAGTGAGCTGGCGCTGGCTGTGCAGCCGTCTTTCCTCTGTCTGGTGTTTAAAGGTGGTTTTTCCGGGAGGCCATTATCTTTCCCACCTTTGCCTCGAGCTGTGCTGCTCTGAACCCCCTGGGAACTCTGCACAAGAGAGGGACAACTGGGTTTGGGGTATTGACCTATGAGAGGAGTCTGCTAGGGGCAGGGTTTGCTCATAGGCACAAACTTGGGCCTGCTGACAGCATGTGCCAAGTGGAGAGGGGAAGCGGACCCCTCTCTTCCCATTCTCAGCACTTCTCAGTTCCAGAGCATGCCAGGCCTGAGTGGTACACTACACTGTACTGGATATTGCTGAATTGTTATGTGTTGCTTAAACTCACTGAAAAGCTGGCTTTGAAAGCCAAGGTGCCCCCCTCATTTCAGACCTAAGCACATTTGCCTCCAATTCTCCTCCAGAGTCCTTTGTCTGAGGATGCCCTGTGACAGGGAGCAGAGAACAGCAGAACAGCTCCAAAAGAAACACACTTGTCCTTGAAAATAGCTAGAAGGTGAACCATTTCCAACATAAGTTACTACTGTTTGTCTCATGACACACACCTTTTATCCCAGTACTTGGGAGGCAGATGTAGGTAGATCTCTGAGCTCAGGGCCAGCCTGATCTACAGAGTGAGTTCCAGGACAGCTAGGGCTACACAGAGAAACTCTGTCTCAATAAAACAAGACAAACAAACAAACAAACAAAAAATGCCTGCAGTGGGAAGGAGGGGTGGAGAGTTGGAAGTTCAGCCATGGAGAGAAGGCTTATCCAGGAACTCCAGCTGACTGCCTCAACTTCACAAGTTGGTTTTCCTGGATGATTTAAGCACCCTGTTTAAGGTTTTTTCCCCCTATTTATCTGTCACCCATCTGTCTAGCCATTCCTGGCATGTATCTTTTCCTTTGCTTCCTATATATTTAATCCTCCTTCTCTGGATCATATAGAACCAGTGAGGACAAGAAGGTCTGTCTTGAGATCTCTGTGTGTGCCCCAGAATCCTTGGGCGATCCATGACAGAGATGCATAGGTGAGCTCATGTTGGCCTCCACAACTTGCCCAACCTTATCTCAACTTGCTGGCTTATATGAGGACTGTGTTCATCTTGCCCAGAATCCCTCTGTGGCCAGGCAGGATCCCAGAAAAGGTGTGGGAAGGGCAGCCACTGGCCTCTGGGGAGCAGGGTCAGAGGTTTCCTATCCTCTGTGACCCACTGCCAAGCACAGTGCTACCAAGCTGTCAGATGCACCCCACTTCCAGTCTATCAATGCAAACTCCAGCACCAACTGTCATGGCTTCATGACAAGTCATGACACCTCTAGCCTTGGGTTCGTTATGTCTAATGCCTCCAAACGCACAGAGTTGGTATGAGTATTAAACTTTTAGGGTGACCCAAGATAATCACCACAACTAAACACTCGTTTCCTGTGGCTTCCCCACCAGTGTCACTGCTCCTCACCACCGGAAGGTGACTTGTGAACATCGAAGAAAGAGCAGCAACCCACATGTAATTGCTTCCGCTTTGGCCCCTTCCCTCTCGGCCTCCTGTCTCAGCACCTCCCCAGGCCCTCTGCACTTTCATGAGTGTCCTCCTAGAGCTCCCAGGCTCATCCACACAGCTGAGGTCCAGTGGACCTCCAGAACCTCTCCCTAGGCTCTCTGTTTATTGAACAAAGGTGCTGAGCAATCCTGAGGAACTAGGCTATGAGTTTCAACAGTTGGGGGCTCTGGGCACACCCAGTCCCACCCTACTTCCCCTGCACTGGGACTCTAGGCACTCATCATCACTGTTCTCTTTTGAATTCACAGAGAGCAGTGAGGACGTCAACGGACATGGATAGAAGGAAGAAGGGTTGCAAGCCCACCCCTTGCCACTGTGCTGAGCAGTGCTGAGGTGGCCATGACCAGCTCCTCTCAGGCTACTTGGGGAAATCAGAGTGGAGAGAGGCACCAAGGTTCCTTTCATGCGAGAAAGACAGCCCACTTGCTCCAGCATAGCAATCCCCATGGGTGCTGAGCCATTCAGTGACCCAGAGAGGGCCACTGCAGTATCCCAGACAGCTGGGACGAGTGTAAGCTCCAGGTCCTTAGCCTCAATGGGGCCTATATGACCCTGGGGAGACCTCGTGGCACTGAAGGAACCGGGCTTCTACAGACTTTTCATATGTAATAAACAAAGCACACACAAGCCATCAAAGTGAAACCATGGCAGCTTCAGCTCCATGTTGAGGGCAGGACCATGAATTATGTCTGTTCCTTTCATTTTTTGTGTGTTGATATAAGTGTACTTAGATTTATTCTACTTTAAATAGCATTTTTGCACTATACTAAGATCCTTGAAGATATGTATATATTTTTAAACTATCACAGCATAAGTGTTTCTATTGAAAGGCACAGATATGGTTTGGTGGCAATAGAGAAAGTCATTATTTTCAGAAAAAGGAAAGCGCTCCTGGAAGCTGTCCATGTTCACAGTGCAGGGCATGGCTCCACCATGGTCAGCAGAGCCCTTGCTCCTCAGAGGGCCTGATGGAGCCAAGCGTTTTCCATCCCAAGGCTGTAAAACCCTCTTCCAGCTGTGTCAGGTTCTGTCATTGGAGTAGCCCACCCCGATGGAGGCTAGGGAGGTGCGTTCCTGAGAGACTGTTTATCATGTTGCCTAAGGGGGGCGCTTTCCATCCTGGAAACAGGCCTTCCAGGTGGCAAAACCCTAAACAGAGATGGTTACTGGCAGGGAAGAAAACTTCCATTAATTAGGCCCACTGTTTTGTGGAATTCCCCACATATTTACCCAGAAATGGCCTAACAAATTACTAAACAACTGGCCCAGCCAGGGCCACAGAATAGTGACGTCAGTCTAGTTAGATGATGTCAGCAGACCTTGGGCCTCCTTCCTCCAGGCACAACCCCCCCCAACTTCTGCATTATCTCCAAGAGTAAAAGAATGTCCTGTGCCCCCATGGGGTGAAGCTTTTAGCTGTCAGCTCTGAACCTTTTGTCTGAAACAGTCCTTTCCCTAAACTTAACAGTCCTTATTGGAAAAAAAGAAGTCTGGCCTTGGTGTCCAAGGTCACCTCCTAGGGCTGAGGAGGCCTGGAGTCCTACACAGCTTCCCCACAAGGTGCCCTGCGTCTCTGTCCTCCAGTGACCAGATCCTGTGTCTGTGTTAAAGGCGCTCAGAGCACCGCATGGAGGGGCAGTGACATTCACATCAAGCCTGAGGTCAGAGGACACAGGCCATGATCATTTACTTTGTAACTGTAGAGATTTAGTTTCAGAAATTACATCAAATTGGAGGTTTTAATCTTAAACCAGAAGTATCTACTGTTGTTGAAAATAAATAAACATATCAAAGTACAAGCAGCCCACACAAGGTAGACTTTAGTGAATCTTATAAGCACAGTTGCAAAGCTTTGGCATCTCAGCTCCACAGCAGAAATCCCTGGGAAACATGGAACTCAGCCTCTTGTCCCAAGCGAACTGCCACGCCCATTCTTGTTCAGAATGCGCATGTCGTAACTCACTCTTGTAACCTTTCAAATTAGTCATTATGAGGCTGCCATTGTGACTGAGCTAGATCACTATGCTGCCCCAGAGTGTTGGCACCAGGAGTGAAAATTTCTAGGGGCCCATATTCCATATGTAGTCATACTATGAAATAATAAGCATCGATTAAAACAGAAAGGTGCATGTTTCAATGAAACATGCTTCATGCCAGAGAGCTACATCTGAATTCTACCCAATATTTCAGGCAGAATGATGCATGGATCTGAGGGGGAAAACATTGCCACACTGGTGAATTACAGATCAAATGTGCCTGACCAGATTTGCCAAACCTGATGGCAACCATTGAGGATCTATCAGAGATGTTTGGAAAGCAAAGGAGCTTAGGATTCCAGGGTAGGATGCACATGGGGCTGATGAGAACATGATCCCTCTGTTGGGCACTGCTGGGAGTGAGGAGGAGGAGGAGGAACAGTGGGCCTTTGGCTGTAGCAGGGCCTAGGTAATCTGTCTGTAAGGAGGGCTTTCTGGTACAGCGGCTGTCCAGGGGCTCTCAAGAGGGGTGAAGTCTTCAGCCCTGGACCACAGCGTCTGGGTTGGTGGACAGACTGTAGAAGCAGGTTCTGCTGAAGACGGAGGAGGTTGGGAAGGAGCATGCGTAGTGGGTACAGATGCTGTCTGTTCTCAGCCAGGTCTTCCTCCACCTGCTGTCAGACCAGCAGTGACCACATGTGGGTACATGCCAGCTTCCTCTAGTGGCCTCTGTGACATGGGGCAATTGGGCCTCTTTGTCCCTCATAATTAGCAGTAACAGTTCATCCAGGGCTGGCCAGCTAAAACCAAGCTTATTCCCTGCAATAGCACTCTGAGCCACTTTGGAGTCAGAGGAACCGCTAGTTCCTCAGGTAGTCATCTGACCTCCAGGAGGAAGCTGGTAGGTAAAGATGCTGGGGAAGAGAGACCCGGGGTGGGCTGCCCTGCTCTCTGCAAAGTGGAAACGGCATAGCTTGTTTGGTCAGGATTGACCCGGACTTGGTCTGGGCCAGCTACTGCCCTCCTCTTGGCTCAGGCCTCATACAGGACATCTACTATCTCCTATAGCCTGGGGCTGACGAAGGAGGCCCTCGCCTGAACCAGCGCTTCACTTCTTGGGCCTATCACCCCCTGTCCAGCTGTAACAGTGGGCACAACCACTGCTCAACTCATAATTCTCCCCGAAGGGTCACTGTGGTGATAACAGATCCTCTGCACAGCTACAAGGTACCAGACCCACAGGAACCCTGGATGGTGACATATCTTCCGTGTGACATCTTCCTCCCATCCCCCAATCTGCCCCCCCCCCGCCCCCGTGCTCTGGGCCCGTGATGCCTCCAGCTTAGGCGCAGCACAAATGCAGCAGTCATTCTTCCTCAGGCTTCGTCTGCGGTTTATACCACACCTCACAACATAGCCCTAGGAAGCAGGCCCTAAGAACATTCCAGTATCACAGAGCAGGAACTGAAGACAGAAGGTGAAGTGTCTTCCCTGTGTCACATGGCTCATATGGGACCTGAGTACAGCCTAGCCAGCATCTGGACCCACTACGCATGCTCCTCTACATGCCTAAGGTCAGGAAGAGAATCAGGAACCTGGAAAAGATACTTCTTTATGGCTTTCTGCCACCAGTGTGTTGACAGTCACCCCTTTCGACTCTGTCTGCTAAGACTGTGGATTAAGAAGCAAAGACATTTAAACATAAGACACACCAGAAACTGTTCCCAGTCTAGAAAAGCTACCATCTGTGCAGCAGGGCCTGCAGCCTCCTAGGGGCATCTGGAAAATACCATAGAGATTGGACACTGCCCCTCCACTCTCTGGAAGTCTTGCAGAGGCTGTGACAATGGCTGATATTTGCATATCAATGCTGAGATTGTGAGTCAGACAGCAAGGAGTGGGTATGTTGCTGGCAGGTCTAAGCCTGGCCAGACTTTAATCAGCAAAGACCCTGGGAGCCCAAAGACTTTCCCTGAGACGTCTGAAGCCAAGCAGCCACCTTCCTGCTTCTTAGTGCTTAAGTGCTTGTCTTCAGATAAGGTCAGTTAGGGAGAGGCTAATTACCTATGCAACTGCCGTGTAGGCGGTTGGTTTGGAATGCCCTGAGTTCTGAGCCAGTTGGCAGTCCAGCAGACCACTGGGCCTCAGGGTGGTGCTGGAGGGCAGTGGGCTCAGGGGGCCCC
Organism: Mesocricetus auratus; assembly: GCF_017639785.1. NCBI lineage: Eukaryota > Metazoa > Chordata > Mammalia > Rodentia > Cricetidae > Mesocricetus > Mesocricetus auratus. The sequence goes on from NW_024429192.1 coordinate 73,480,723, forward strand.
CTGGGTGTTCAGTGGGGCTTCATCTAGAAGAAAGGCATCCTCTCAGTTCAGAGGGTGAAATAGCCAACAGTTGACTCAGGATTCAGGCTGGGTTCCTTTTCCAGGAAACCAATCTATTCCCTGTCACCATCTTGAGGCAGGAGGATTTGGAAAGATGATAAGGCCTAGGTTTGCTACCCAGGGCATGACCTAGAGATCTCAGAGGGTCAGGAGTCTCTGCCTTCATGGAACTAACAGGTTTCTGTGCCCTGCCTTGCAGACATCACTGCTCTGTGACGTGCTTTGGGAAATCTACTCAGTCTAAGTTGCAGCGCACTCAGTCATAAGGTAGCAGCAGCCACAGTCCCTCATTGCCACACCCTGCATCATGTGGCTATTCCAGGAGACCTCTACAGGCCTCCAGTAAGGTTCTAGCCTCCCTAGAGCTGGGACTGAATGGCCTCTTGGGAAGTCACCATGACACCGGGTCCTGTTCATTCTTCCAGACACAAAACTGAAAAATTTTAAGTAATGCCTATGAAGTAACAGATATTTTTCTTCAGGTTTTTCCCCCCTGTTTGTCTTCAAAATAGTGAAATACTAACAAGCAGGTCCTGTTAGCATTTCTAGATTGAACAATAGGGAATTGAGCCGGGCAGTGCTGGTGTACACCTTTAATCTCAGAACTCAGGAGGCAGAGACAGGTGGATCTCTGTGACTTGGAGGCTGGCCTGGTCTACAGAGCAAATTCTAGGACAGGCTCCAAAGCTACAGAGAAACCCTGTCTCGAAAAAACCAAACAGAACAGGGGATTGAGACACCAAGGTGCAGAGCACTTGTCTGCAGCTCTGACTGAAGGCCATCGGGGCCAGGCAGCCACACTTGCCAGGGTTTTGTGCCTCATCTCAATGGAGTGTTTGTCATGTCTCTAGGTAAAGTGCAGCTCTCACCCCTCATCAAATAAGTTTCTTTCTACGTCTGATGGAGGCAGTTGGTTAAGAGTAAGCAATGATAAAGAGCCCAGCCTCAAATCGGCCATGGGTAACACCCACACACCCACACCCAAGGCTCAGGGAATATCATGGGAGAGGAGGAAAGACTGACTGTAAGAGCTGCTTTGAGAAGGTGTCTTCCGGGCACAACAGGGGAGCTGCACCCACAAACCCCCAACACACCAGTCACACACCAACACAGGTTGAGAAAGGTCACAAGGCCTCCCCCAGATGAAGAGCCACAGCTGCTGGGGAGGAAGAAAGATCCCGTTAGGGTACTCCTGCCTAAGTATATACGGGCAACACTAATTGGGCTCAATAGATTTTATTTGTGTGTGTGTGTCATGAATTTGAGCTAGGGAGTTCTGGGGGGGGGCACACAGTAAGAGCCGGGTGGACAGAGGGAGGGATAGAAGTGTTGCAAATGCATTATATTCATGTATGAACATCTTAAAAATTAAAATGAAAAATAAAGGCATTTCTATATATATTCAATCTTTGTGGGTATTTTAAATGCGCACTGTGGTGATTTGAATGGGACTGGCTCCCATGGGCTCATATATTGAATGCTTAGACTCTAGTTGGTGGAACTGTTTGGGGAAGGATTAGGGGGTGTGACCTTGTTGGAGGAGGTGCATCACTGGGCGTGGCCTTTGAGGATTCAAAAGTCTATGCCAGGCCCAGTCGTGTCCCTAGCTAAGATGTAAGCTCTTAGCTAGGGCTCCAGCACTTTGTCTATGTGTCTGTTGCTATTTTTCCTGCCGTGATGATCATGGACTCACCCTCTGAAACTGTGAGCAAACCCTCAACTAAATGCTTTCTTCTACAAATTGCTTTGGTCCTGGCATCTCTTCATAGCAGTAGAACATGATGTAAGACATACCAAAATGCAGCCAGGCGGTGGTGGCGCACGCCTTTAATCCCAGCACCTGGGAGGCAGAGGCAGGCGGATCTCTGTGAGTTCCAGACCAGCCTGGTCTACAAGAGTTAGTTCAGGACAGGCTCCAAAGCCACAGAGAAACCCTGTCTCGGGGAGAGAAAAAAAAAGACATATAAAAATGCAAGGTCTGATATCCTAGGCTCTGCTATGACCTAGTGGCTCCCCTGCAGCTAGAGATAGAGATGCTAATATACTACTTCTACCAGGAAGGCATCCCCTGGCACCATGCTGCAGAACATGGAAAAGATAACAGTGGATTCCAAGTTTGCATGTGGGATGACCCCCGACAAAGAAAGTAAACTGTCTTTCTACTCAGAGGCATCAAAATGAGCAACTGGCATAGGGTTGAGTCTCAGATACCCCTTACCAGCTCACTGAAGTCTCAAGGAACTCAGTTGGTGACTCACTATTTGGTTGATGCATTGGGAAGACAAATTACAAAAATGTTGTACCATGTGAGATAAAACCCACATTTGGAAAATGGTTTTAGGCTAGAAGAGGGCATCAGATTTCTTGGAACAGAAGAGATGGTTGTGAACCAGTATGGAAGTCCTGGTAATAAAATCCCTGTCTTTTGAAATGTAGCCAGTGCGTTTAACTGCTGAGTCATCATTTCTCCAGTCTCAGGATGCATGTAAGATTTACACATGCAGCATTGCCTGGAAGGAAACTCTATACCTGGTACCTGTCCTTCTTTCTCCAAACCAACCTGCCAGTCACAGCAACACCTTCATTTTATAGGAAGGCTGCCTTTTGGGTCTGGCTTATGTCAATAAGCAGATGCTCTTAGGTTCATCCATGTTGAGAATGTGCTCCAACACACCTTTCTGCAGCAGTGGCTCCCTTACGCGGATCTGGTGTGTCCCACCTAGCCCTCTGTTCTCTGCTAAAGGAAGGCTCCGACCTTTCCGCAGGTCCCTGGCAATGTGGCTGTTGTTTCTTTCCGTGCAACCATTCTAGTGGGTGTGGGTTCTCTCCATACATTTAGTTGTACTTCCCTCATGACTAGTTATTGTAAATGACTGTAGCTTCAGATTGATAATTAGTGCCGCTTCTTTGTAGAGTATCTGTAATTTTGTATTAATGTTGTTCTGTGGTACTTTTCCTGTTGTTAGCATTCCTCATAGTTTAAGATATTGGTTACCACTTCTATTTTTTAGTTCTTGACACACAAATGCTTTCAATGCTATCACATTGGCATGATGGACCGTATGCCCTCTGCAAACCAAAGGAAACCCTCCCTTAACTGTGTGTGTGTATGTGCTCACATGTGTGTGTGCATGTATGTGTGAGTGTCTTCTAGACAATGTTGAAAAAGCTATCCATTTTCCATCAAGTCGCTTTGTCACCCCCAATGAAAATCAACTGACTGCCAGGGTGAGGGTTTCCCAAGCTCCTAATCTACGCTGTTCCCCTAAGCATCATGTTTGTTTACTTTGTTTCTGCTTGGTGCTTGGAACCAAAAAAATTGCTCTTTCCCAGACTTTCCATTGGACAGGGTGAGTCTGCTACCCTTGTCATTCTTTAAGAAGTTCTTTGTATTTATTCCTATGAGTTTCCATCTGAAATTTCAATCAACATTTCAGTATTTGCAATTAGGCAGCTCACAGTTTTACAGGAATTTGTTCAAACTATAAAAGGACATCATAGTATCTTTACAGAGGCATTCAAATTTATTATGTGGCTTTCCTTGTATGTGTGTGTTAAACCTTACTGAGGCATGACTGATATACAAAAAATATTTAATGTATGTATATTGGTGATTTTCTTCATAAAATCTAGTCCTGATACCCCAAACCACCTCCATCAACATCCAGAATCTCCTTATGTTTTGGTTTTGTTGTTTTAGATAACAACCCATTACATGAAACCCATCCTGTCTGTGCTGTCAGTTAAAGGCAGGGTGTCACTGCAACTGATGTGTAGAACTAACTGTTCGTGGTACTTAGCTGAAACTTTGTTTCCACCAAAGAAAGGCTCTGCAGTTTCTCTGCCAGGAAACTTTGTTTCCACTGAAGAATAACTCTACAGTTTCTCCGCCAGGCTCCGTGATACTACTCTACTCAGGGATATTAAGCATTTTGACTTCTAGATACTTCTTATAATTAGAATCCTGCCATTTGTCCATGTGGAGAGGCTTGGCTGATTCAGCATAATGTATTCTAGGTTCATCCATCCTGTCACAAATAGTTGGATTTCCTTCTCTACTGAATCCTCTTCCATGGTACATATGCACCACATTTGCTTGACTCTATTCTTCTGTGATGGGCACTTTAGCTGCTTCTGGCTGAGGCCTGGTGCAAGCTAGTCAAGTGTAGTGCCTCGAAGCTGTGTCCTCAGCCCAGCATTCACATTTAGATAGGCATTTTATTGGATCTGTAGATCTCCAAGAAGTCTTCCCTTTTAGAGTATACCTCCAGTAACATAAAAGCACTCACTCGCTCACCTCTTAATGGTTCAATGTCAGGGTCCTCTGGCCATCAACCAGATATGGCTGTCTCACATACTCATAAGAGAAGACGTGACTCAACCCTCATAGAGAGTACATGACTCTGGACCACCCTGCTACCTCTGCTAAATTCCAGAAACAGGCCTGACTCCACAGTGATTTCTTCCAGACACTGGCCACAGTCCTGGCCTCTCACCTCATCCTTTACCACCCTCAACGTCTTGGCCAGTTTAATAATCCCAAAATCAGCTCCCGCCGCTTGCATTGGGCAGACTCTGAGGGCAATTCAGGCACAGTTGGCACCGTTTGTAGTTCCCAACCTCCCTGTAAACCTCTGGGGGAGAAACATCCTTACCCAGATAAATGTTTTTATGTGCAGCCCGAGTGAGGTCATTGCCAAACAAATGCACTCTCAAGGATTCTTCCCTGGACAGGGTCTTGGGAAGCATAACCAAGACATTAAAAAACCCATTCAGGTCTCACACAACAGTGCCTTGGGTTTTACGACCCGCCTTTTTCCTAGTGGCCACTTGCTTGTCTGCTCCCCAGAATTATGCAGATAAAATCAGCTGGAGGGACGAATTCCCAGTCTGGGTGGCACAGTGGCTGCTTACACAAGAAAAGCTCTCAGTGACAAGAAAGCTAGTGCAGGAGCAGCTAGCCGCTGGTCACATAGAACCCTCCTTCTCGCCCTGGAATACTCTGATCTTTGTAATAAAAAAGAAGTCTGGTAAATGGAGACTGCTCCAGGACCTGAGGGCTGTAAATAAGGTCATGATTCCCATGGGAGCCTTGCAGCCAGGACTTCCCTCCCCGGCTGCCATCCCTACCCATCTTTTTAAAATTGTCATAGATTTAAAAGATTGGTTTTTTCTCCATTCCTCTCCACCCTGAGGACTGTTATCATTTTGCCTTCAGCCTCCTCCAAATAAATTTCCAGGGACCTATGGACCTCTTCCAATGGTAAGGCTTGCCCCAAGGAATGGCCAACAGCCCCACCTTAGCTCAGAAATTTGCAGCTCAGGTTATAGGCCATACCCGCCAAGCCTGGCCTCAGGCTTATATACTCCATTACATGGATGATATATTACTGGCTGACCCCACGGAAGCAGAGGCTCTTGACTTTTTTCCCATCTCCAACAAGCCTTAACTCAGGCGGGACTCAAGATCGCCCCTGAAAAGGTGCAGACCCACCCGCCCTACTCCTATCTGGGGTTTGAACTCCGAGGCAGGCAGGTTTTTACACCAAAAATTGAGTTTCACCTCTCTTCCCTTAGGACACTTCATGATTTTCAGCAGCTCCTTGGCAATTTGCAATTTTTATGACCCTACCTTGCCATCTCACCCCCCCCATGTCTTAGAGCCCCTACATGACCTGTTAAATGGTGATTCACACCCTCTTCCTCCCTGCATTCTAACAGAACCCTCCAAACAGGCCCTGGCTGCAATTCAGCAGGCTATTTCTTCTCAGACTTCGTTTCAGCATGACCCTCGGCTTCCTCTCCATTTCATTGTTTGAAAAACCTCCTCCACTGCCTTAGGAGTGGCAGAGGCAACAGGAACAGCGGCCTCATACTGGCCATCCACTTCTTTGGGCCCCCCTTGGCTCTAAGCCCTCCAAAGTTCTTGCTACCTATTATTCCCTAACAGCAAGCCTGATTATAAAGGGCCAAAGGCTGGCCCGACAGTATTTTGGTAAGGACCCCGATACTCTCATTGTCCCCTATACAGCTGATCAGGTCACTTGGCTGTCTCAAACAGATGATGATTGGTATTGCGTGCGCTGCCTTCTCGGGAGAAATTGATAATCACTATCCAGATGACCCCCTCATTCAATTTGCTCAGCTACATGCCTTTACCTTCCCCCGGGTGACAACCACCAGACCTCATAAAGAAGGATTCACTGTACTCACTGATGGCTCTTTCTATGGTACCCCTGCATATGTTATTAATGACAAGGTTCCCTCCCTAGCCACCTCCTAAACCTCTGCTCAGTTGGTGGAATTGAACTTAGTCCTTCAAGTGTTTAATTTCTTTACCATCCACCCCATTCAACTTATATACAGATAGCGCATATGTGGCTCACTCCATTCCCCTTCTAGAAACAGTTCCCTATATTAGATCCAGCTCTACAGCCTTTCAGCTATTTTCCCAAATATAGACTCTCATTAGACAGAGAGGTGCCCATTCTATGTTGGCCACCTAGGAGCCCACACAGGACTTCCTGGGCCACTGGAGGAAGGCAATGCTGCTGCTGCTGCAGCCACTAAGCTCACCGCACCCATCCTCCTTTCCTCTCAGTGCACACAAGCCCAGAAGGCTCATGCGCTCCATCATTTGAATGCTTGCACCCTGCACCAGATGTTTAAGATAACCAGGGATCAAGCTAGAGAGATAGTTAAAGCATGTGGTGCTTGCGTCAAGATGGCACCAGTCCCACATCTGGGGGTCAATCCCCGAGGACTGGTCCCCAATGGCTGGTGGCAAATGGGCATCACACATTTCCCTGCCTTTGGTAAGCACAAGTACATCCACGTCACTGTGGACACCTTTAGTGGGCTCCTTTGTGCCTCACCCCTTACAGGAGAAGCTTCTCAGGATGTGATTACTCACGTCCTGCATTGCATCTCTGTCATGGGCACCTCCAAGACTATAAAGACAGACAATGGACCAGGATATACAGGAGCTAAATTTCAAAGGTTTTGTAGCCTTCTTCAAATAAAACATGTTACCGGCATTCCTTACAACCCTCAAGGGCAAGGAATCGTGGAATGGGCCCATCAAATGCTCAAGTCCCTACTCCAAAGGCTCCAGACATCTGAAACAGGCTTAATCATGCTCTGTTTATGCTCAACTTCCTTACCCTTGATCAAGGGGGAAGGACAGTGGCGGATCGCCATTGCCACCCCTGCTCACAGGACTCTTATGCTCAAGTCTGTTGGAAAGACCCCCTAACCAATAATTGGAAGGGTCCAGATCCAGTTCTTATTTGGGGCAGGGGCTCAGCCTGCATCTATGACTCAGAAAACTCTGAACCCAGATGGCTTTCTGAGCAGCTTGTAAAAATTGTTAACCCACCCTTGTCCAGAGGGGAGCACCAACCTTCAGCTGAGACACCACCTCCCACTTCTTGTCTTGCAGATGCTGCTAAAAATTCCGATAACCTTGCTGCTTCTGACACCGATCACCAGCAGTCTGGGTCCTCATCCTAACAACCCTCCCCGACACCAAGATTAATAAGGACCCCTGCGGTCAGGGTGGATGCCGTAATACCATGTTCCACCAAAGGCTTAAGCAGCTCCCATTTTATGTATGCCCAGGGTTTCACAACACCCATAGAGGAGGCTGAGGGGGCAGGGACAACTTCTTTTGTCAGACATGGGGATGTGAGACCACTGGCACTGGACATTGGAAGCCATCCTCCTTGTAGGGATTTTATCGTGGTCAATGCTAATTATACTGCCCCTTCTGACTGCTTTGGATGGTGCCACCTGCCACGGATCTCCTTCACAGAGCCTGGAAAAAAGATCTTAAACTGGGAGGCTGGATTTTCCTGGGGTCTCAGGCTGCACAAAGGCAGACATGACCCAGGTGTCCTTTTCACTGTCAAGCATATCAGGGAGCCGGTTAATTACCAGCACTTCCAACCCGTTGGACCTAACCTCTTCTTGTTCCTCTGGCCCTACCACCACCTCAACTACCTACCCAAACTCCTCCTGCCTCCAGGCCACTCCCTCCAATCACCCTATCTACCCCTCCCCTCTTCTCATTGCCCTTTCCCCAGACTCGAAACATTGTGCTTAATCTCATAGATCAAACCTTCCTTACACTTAATGAAACCTCCCCTGAACTTGTAGAGGATTGCTGGCTATGTTATCACTCCCAGCCCCCCTTCTGTGAGGAGATAGCCATTTTGGGGGGCTGCCGCTTATTCTAATGATTAGCGGCATTGCAGATGGCATACAGACCCCACTCACGGAGTCTCCATCACCCAGGTATCTCTACCTCTGCACCCCCTCCTCAATATAGACATCTTTGCAATACGACTCTTAGGCCTGATCCAACTCGTGCCTACATCATTCCCTCCAATGACTCTTGGTGGGCGTGTACCCATGGTCTCACCCCTTGCCTGGCTACAGCCGCATTTGCAAATAATAATGAATTTTGCCTTCTGATCACGATTTTACCCTGCTCGCTCTATTACCCTCCCAATGAATTCCTTCCTTTATGGGAAGACAGACGACTCCTCACTTCACAGACGCCATAGGGAGCCAATTACTGCCCTCACCATCTTTCTCCTCCTCAGCCTCGTTGCTTCTGGAGCCAAGACAGGCATTGTCCTTTCAAACAATAGGTACTCTGAACTGCGCTCAACCATCGATGCAGACATCCTGCGGCTCCAAAAAGGAATAGACGACCTTGTGGATTCCATCGACTCTTTGGCTGAGGTCGTCCTACAAAACCGGAGAGGGTTAGACCTCCTGTTCCTGCAACAAGGAGGCCTCTGTGCTACCCTTAGGGAAGAGTGTTGCTTTATGTCAGTAAGACAGGAAGAGCTAAGGACAGTATGAAAAAAATCAGAGAGGATCTAGAAAAAAGAGAGAGAGGAAGCAACAGGGGAGTTGGTAAAATAATTCGTTTTCCACTTCTTCCTGACTATCCTTATTGCCCAACATCTTGGGCCTTCTCTTAGGCTTTATATCGCTTATTTCTTTTGGCCCATGGGCCCTTAGGTGCCTGATGGACCTTAGTAAACAGCAAGTAGATAATCTTGCTGCAAGGCCTATCCAGATCCATTATCAGAGGTTGGCCATGAAGGAGAGTGGTCCTTCTCAGAAAGCTGAGGACAGCGATGGCAAGGAGGAAGGCCACCTTCTCCTAATGTTCCCAGCATAGCATAAAGGAGACAAACTCCCCCGGGGCACATAATCTGCTCATGGGCCCCATGCAGCCCCAGCCAAGGCCTCTTTACCCACAGATGGCAGACCAAGGACGTGCTCCCTTCTGATGCTTTCGCCCCCTAAGTCAGGAGCTTTGATGGCTGGCAAAGTATTCCATACGGGTAAGGTGGAAGCCTCTCAGATCGATCCTAAGACAGGCTCCATCATCCTTGTGGTTTTCGGATAACTTATACTCCGGCTGCACCTAATTTCTATTTAACCAGAAAGGGGGAGATGTCTGGGTCCTCTGGCCATCAACCAGATATGGCTGCCTCACGTACTCATAAGAGAAGACATGATTCAACCCTCATAGAGAGTAGGTGACTCTGGGCCACCCTGCTACCTCTGCTAAATTCCAGAAACAGGCCTGAAGCTTAATTAGCAGTTAAAGATTAGCTCAACAGAAAGCCCCCAATTCTGCCAGGAGTTAGGCAACGACATAGGAAAGATGGAGACAGATAAAGTAAGAACCTACAGTCAGGTTACCTAGCAACACAGGAGGTTCTACCCCCAACATTTTGCCCTGCAAATTAGGTTTCCAGGCAGCACTCCCCACTGACCTTTGCTCCACCAAGGTCATTGCAGCTGCAGCACACCCCCATTCCTTCCCCTCCTCCCTTCCTCTATATGAATCCCTTTGGGATGAAATAAAGCTGTCGCCTTGGTCAGACTCCTGTCTTGGCGTCCATTCTTTCGTATCTCCTACTCTCAGCTTTCCCCTAGGTACCCTCCAGCCCCCACGTTGAATGTCCCACGGGCCGGGGCAGTTTAAGCCTCTTTTACTACCACCAAAGTGAGGGTAAAGGCCAACCTGTTGGGGCCCTTGCAAACCCACACTACAGCATGGCCTCGGCATGCCAGTTTAGCCACAGTGATTGTCAGCTGCCAGCTGGAACCATATGGTAGGCTGGGAGCCTTGCTCGGCACCTCCCTTTCAGAATGACTTCTCAGACAGCTGCTCTCTGGGTGCTTCTAGCCAGCTGACACATCCAAAGGGTGGCTTTTCAGAAGCTTGCCCAGTGCAATGGTTAGGAATGCCCAGGCTGGGTGGTGAGGAGGTGCCATCAGTTCACTTAGCAGGGACTCACTTGGGAGCACATCTGCTAGGGCATCCAATGTGCCCTCGCACTGTGCCAGGCCCTGGGGATGCAGATGGAAAGGGGCCATGCTGGCACATGGCATGAGCGTTTAGCTTGTTAGATATGAATAGTCTGTTTAATCAGGCATTTTGGCCCATACCTTTAATCCCAACAGAGGCAGGAGGCAGGAGGCAGGAGGCAGGAGGCAGGAGGCAGGAGGCAGGAGGCAGGAGGCAGGAGGCAGGAGGCAGGAGGCAGGAGGCAGGAGGCAGGAGGCAGGAGGCGGGGCAGGCAAATCTGAGTTAGAGGCCAGTTGGGGGCTACATAGTGAGAATCTGTCTCAAAAAAATGTCTGTCTACATATACTCAGTGGATATTATTTTTTCAACTCTTTGTTTTTGGGGGGGTTCGAGACAGGGTTTCTCTGTATTGTTTTGGAGGCTGTCCTGGAACTCGCTCTGTAGACCAGGTCTGCCTCTGCCTCCCAAATACTGGGATTAAAAGAATGCACCACCAACGCCCGGCTTATTTTTTCAACTCTTGACTCAGAATTATCAGTGCTCTTGTCTTTCATTTCCTAGAGAGAGTGAATATTTTTACTTTGTATAGTTGGTCCAGTGGATTTTTGTTTTAGTTTGCTATTCTGTTGTGTGATAAACACCAAGACAGTGGACTGGGCCTTCTATCAAGTAGCAATTAAGAAAATGACTCATTGGTATGGTCATGGGCCAGTCTGATCAAAGCATTTCTTCAGGTGACATTTCCTCTTTTCAGGTGACTGTAGGTTTGTGCCAAATTGACAATTGAAGCAAAGTATATCCAATACTTCCAGAAAAACATTCAAAAGCTTCCAAAGCAGCCTGACTGGGCTACACTGGCCTCTTAATGCCTATAAGTGGAAGAAGCCATCTTGCTTGAGAGGGTCCTTTAAAAAGTGTTCATTGTCCTGGTAACAGCCGAACTCCAGACAAAGGCTGGGTGTGCTCCGGTGCCACCCCCTGGCCCTTCTTGGTTTGCAGCATCTTTCTTTCTCTCCTGGCCATGCGCTTAGGCTTGAAAGTGATTAAATTATCTGTTATCTATTGTTCTATATGATAACTGCGTGGCCCTCGGGGATCATTAATCTTCCTTGTGTTGCTAGTGTCTCTTGTTAGCTTTCCAGCACCATGACAACATGTTTGAGATCAAGTTGAAGGAGAAAGCCTTGGGTCAACATGTCAGAGACTTCGTCCATGGTCACTGGAGTCTGCTAGTTTGGTGTCTATGCTAAGGTAGGATGTTGCAGAGCAGAGATGCCTGTCCCACACAGCAGCCGAGAAGCAGGGCGGGGAAAGTGAGGGCAAAGGACTGGGACATGCTATCACCTCAAAGGGCACGTCCCCAGTGATCCGTTTACTCCAACCAGGCCCACCGGTCTACAAACCCAAAAACAGGGTTTGTCCACTGATGAGGTGGAGGCACTGGGGAACCAAGTTCGTGACCTGTTCAGCATCATTCCCGATCCTTAGCACCGTCTTGGGGCACATGCCACACGTGAACGCCATTTTACTCTCCAGTATTAGAAGGACAAACAGCATCTCCCATCCCAGGGGTTTCTCCTCAGCACCCGCCTGTGCCTGTCACTCCTCCCCAGCTCTCTCCTGGGCCTGGGCCTTCTCCTCAGGGAACCTTTCCTGGTCACAGTGTCTCTCTAACCCTCAGGCTCTCTCCCTACCCAGGGATCTGTCTTTGCTGGGTGGTTGCTCCTCCATGTATTCCTTGTTGATATCCTGGCATTATGCTGACAGCTCAAAGGGCCCTGTGTTGCATGGTTACGTAGTGCGTGTGCTAAGTGGCTGTGTGAGGACTCTGTACACAGAAACCACGAGGAGCTGGGGCCATGCAGAGCTGGGCCAACGGCAGCTCCATGACTCTGATTTCAATGGCCCCAACTGCTGAGCCTCATTCTAAACCACTCCCATTCAGCTTCTTTTTTTTGTTTTTTTGTTTTTTTTTTTGTTTTTTTGAGACAGGATTTCTCTGTGGCTTTGGAGGCTGTCCTGGAACTCACTTTGTAGACCAGGCTGGCCTCGAACTCACAGAGATCCGCCTGCCTCTGCCTCCCAAGTGCTGGAATTAAAGGCGTACGCCACCAACGCCCAGCCCCATTCAGCTTCTTAAGCAAGTGCCTCCTGCCTGTTCTCTCTCTTTCCATTTCTGCTCCTGGTTGGTTAACACCTACCCCTCCCTTTGCTCCCTTTGCCAATAAACTTCATGCAGGTTTGTTGAGTTTGGTGGATTGTGCTTCATCACCCAAAACTGCAGCAAAGAACAACACTCAGCACGTGCCGGATGCCCTTCAGCTCTTGTTTCTCTGAACACCCCTATGCCATACATTGTTATTGCCCCCATTTTACAGATGGAGCATTGAGGGATGCATTGAGGGTTGATCCAAACCTGGCCATTGTGCACCCCCTGCTGGTCATTGTTTAAAATTATGGGGTCTTTCCTCTTGGCCAACGCCACCGGAAGGAAGCCTTCCCTGAATGCGTGAACCTCCTTGTGGTTTTATTGTGGAAGCAGTCTGGTGCTATAAACCACATTTGAGTCTCGATTTTGGACCTTATGGACACCTCTAAAGGGTCTCACTGACTCTTCTTGCTCTCATGAGAACTTAACTGCTTTTGCTGGACTCTGGGGCATCCTATGTAGAAGGGAAAGGGAAAGAGATGAGCTGGTGGACTTTAAAGAACTCGTTCCCAGCACCATGTGCTCCACAGTGGGGCTCTCTGCCCTCAAGCACATTAGATGAAGACAAAGACTTTAGTGATATGATGGCCCCTCAGCCAATGAGCTAGACCTGGTGTGTGTGTGTGTGTGTGTGTGTGTGTGTGTGTGTGTGTGTGTGTGTTTCATCAGCAGGGCTGTGAGTGGGACTTAGGACAATGTCTGTACTTGGCTTTGGGGCAGACAACAGGGACACTTCTAGGCCTGCATCTGTCTCCTGCAAGAGGAAACAATCGGCAATGTCTTTCCTGCCCACCTGTGACTCTGTGGAATGCCTGGACTACCAACTCCCAAGACCCCTCCTCCGTGGCAGCAATGCTCTGCTTGCTCAGGTGAGTTGATAGTGAGTGCAGCTCTTGCTCTGAGAGTCTGGCTCCGCTGTATTAAGCATCCCTTCTGTTCCTTCACCCTTCTGCCAATAAAACAATCACAATTCACCCATCACAATATAACCATTGTCTATTCATCTGTCGGTGTCTCTCAGCAGCTAACCACCCGGTCAGCCCTCCTCTCTTCTTGACATCCACGTATCCACACACGAGTCAGACATTCATCTATTTAGTTTTTGTTTTGTTTCATTTTTTCTTACTTATGCATGCAGCTCCTACAACCCAAGATACCGAACTCCAGGGTAAGAAATGACTGCAAAGCATTAATTTATGCCTTTTTTGACGCCACATGCACCAGTGACCAAAGGTGAACTGGCAACACAAAGGCCACCATCTATTTCGTTTTTAACCCATCCTTCTGCCCGTTAATCTACCCATCCTTACATCCATCCATCCATCTATTCATTATCCATCTACCCATTTTCTACTCCACCTGTTGTGTGGCATTTTTTCCTCTCGATATAACATGAGGATGTCTTGAGGCAAAGACTAGGTTGGCCTGATAGCCTTGACTACTAATGATCAAAGTATTGCTGTGACAGCCAAGTCTATTGTAAAAGCAGTAGATAAACGAGGGAGGGATCATGAGTCCTCACCTGAAATTCAAGCTATTGTTCCTGCCCAGTCCCCCTTGCAGCTGCAAGTGATCTTGGGAAATGTAGTCCACTAGGAAACAAAAGGTTAACTGTAAGGGGAACTCTTGTGATGCAGCTCCCTTGATGCCATCACTCACGATAGCATGGGAGTCTGTGAGGATGCGGCTCTGTAAGTGACTTCCACCCGTGCTTGTAAGCAACCATAGTAAACTCGTCAAGCTGGGCTTTGATGGAAACACAGTTTGGTCTATCATTCTACTCAGTCTGAGGTGAAGAGACTCCTGTTTTCCCCTAGAAAAAGTTAACACATTAGTTGTTGGATTTTACTCTAGCCCCACGTCAGAATGCCAAGACGCTGTTGGTGTTTGTTTTATACTTTTTTTTAACGTCACTCTTTTGGCTTTTTGTTCTTTGCTCATTTGGGAAGCTGCCACTCAGTTTCCAAATAATTCACACACAGAGGCTTATTCTCTCTTACAAATCCCCAGTCTTAGCTTGGCTTGTTTCTCACCAGCTTTTCTTAAATTATCCTGACTACCTTTTGCCTTGGACTTTTTCCTTTTCTTACTACTTTTACTCTTACTTTGTGACTGGCCAGGTTGTTGGGTGACTGGCCCCTGATGTCCTCCACTCCTTGTTATATCTGGCTCTTTCTCTCATTTCTTCCTCCTTTTCTCAGATTTCTCCTCCTGTTCATTCTCTCAACCCCACCTATACTTTCTCCTGCCTACCTATTGGCCATTCAGCTCTTTATTAGACCATCCAGTGTTAGACAGGCACAGTAACACAGCTTCACAGAGGTAAACAAATGCAGCATAAACAAAAGTGATGGTGTACCTTGTTACCATGGTGTTGGTTTCATGGCTTGTAAGACAGGTGCCTGAGGCTGAGCTATCTGGATATGGAGTGTCCATGGGGAGAATGCTGGTGTCCATTGTCTTGTCTGTGCTATGGACTTGGTGTGTCTATAAGGACACTCTGAAAATGGCTGTTCCTGAGTACGGCAAATGGAGAGAGATTGCCCTCAAGCCATTGCCTCAGCTGTGTGACTGCTGCCCAATGTAATGACATGCAACTGAGGCTGAGGCACTTCCCCAGCAGGAGCCTGCTTCTGTTCTAGAGGAATTACCAAGGAAAGGCGGGGACAGAGATCTCTCTCTGCATCAGCCTTGGGCTTGGTGCGTGGAAGTCCTGGACCATTGTCCCTGAAGGCACACGCTAGATCCATGCTGAAGAGCCAAAGTTGTGGGTGTGGTGATATGTCGTTCGGAAAGCAAAGTCAGCCTCGATCTATACAGATCAATCAGTGGTGGGACACACCTTTAATCCCAGGACTCAGGATTAAGAGTCCAAGACCACCCTGGGCTACTGGAGAGCTCACACCTTTAATCCCAGGATCTGAGAGGTATAAAAGGTAGAGGCATTCAGTCTGAGAGTTTAGTCTCTAGTCACGTTGAGGAGAGCATAGCAGTCTGAGTGAATCTGCAGTCTAAGGATCGATCACCCCTCAGGTCTGAGCTGAGGCAGAGGCGAGAGCTAATGGCCGGCTGCTTTGCTTTTCTGATCTTCAGTTTGAAGCTTGAACCCCAGTATCAGTCTCCAGTTTGAAGCTTGAACCCCAATATCAGTCTCTGGGTCTTTTATTATCGTGCTACATGTGGCTGCTGTGGGGAGAGTCAGTAGGGGGGGAAAGTGGTCTCTCAGAGGACCCTATGCTCACGGAAGCTGGAGTCCCAGCTCTTCCCTGACTACTGGGGCTGTGGGTCACCCTACAGAAGCTTGATCCTGCCAAAGCTCTGGCTTATTTTTAATTACTTCCAAGAAAATATAATTAGTTCAAATACCCCTAAAATGTCTTCAAAGAGCACAGTTAAATCTTCTATGTCATTTCTTGGCATGAGTTACCAGTGTCTAACTTTTCCATATATGGCTTTTTGTCCCTTCAAGAGAAAAGGTTGATGAACTCTTGGCTCATGGGCCAACTGTAGTCTTATATCTTGTTTTAGTCAGTGTTCTATTGCTATGAAGAGACACCGTGACCACAGCAACTCTTATAAAGGACAACATTTAATGGACTTACAGTTTCAGAGGGTTAGTCCACTACCATCATGGCAGGAAACATGGTGGCAGCAGGCAGGCCAGGTGCTGGAGAAGGAGCTGAGAGTCCTGCATCTTGATCCTCAGGCAACAAGAAGTGTTCTGAACCAGATGTACTTGTATATAGGAGACCTCAAAGCCTGCCCCCACAGTGATACATTTCTTCCAACAAGGCCACACCTATTTCAACAAAGTCACACCTCCTAATAGTGCCACTCCCTATGAGCTTCTGGGGGCCAATTCCATTCAAACTACTATACACTTGGTTTTGTAAATATAGTCTCAACATTTAGCTATGTATTGCTTATGACAGTATTTGAGCTGTGGTGGCAAAGTTGAGTTGTTAAAATCAAGTTGAAAATAGTCTGTCTGTCACTTGATGTGGAATGGGTAGTGACCACTAACTAAGAGCCCAGAGAGTGCAGGATTTAATTTTTAATTACATTTATTTGAGCAGTGTGCCTACCATGATGTGTGTGTGTGTGTGTGTGTGTGTGTGTAAATCTGTGATACTGATCTTGCTTGTCAGATTAACTACATATGGAATCCACCAAAACTCAAAGCACTGTGCATGCCTCTGAGGAACTATTCGTGTCTGAATAATTTGAAGTCTTTGAAGAAAGAAATTGAAGAAGATATCAGAAAATGAAAAGATCTCCCATGCTCTTGGATAGGTAGGATCAACGTAGTAAAAATGGCAATCTTAACAAAAGCAATCTACAAATTCAATGTAATCCCCATCAAAATTCCAACACAATTCTTCACAAACTTTTAAAGAACAATACTCAACTTTGTATGGAAAAATGAACAAGCCAGGTTAGCTAAAACAATCTTGTCCAATAAAGGAACTTACAGAAGCATCACCACCCCTGACTTCAAGTTCTACTATAGAACTACAGTAATAAAAACAATCTGGTATTGGCATAAATACACACAGATGGACCATGAAATGAATTGAAAACCCTGATACTAATCCACAATCTATGAACACCTGTTTTTTTTTCTAAGAAACCAAAATTATATAATGGGGGGAAAAAGCATCTTCAACAAATGGTGCTGAAATAACTGGATGCTGGAACGTTGAAGAATGCAACTAGATCCATATCTGTCTCCATGCATAAAACTCAAGTTCAAATGGATCAAAGACCTCAACATAAATCCAACCACACTGAACCTTATAGAAGAGAAAATGAGAAGTAGCCTTGAATGCATTGGCACAGGAGACCACTTCCTAAATATAATACCAGTAGCACAGACACTGAGAACAACAATAAATGGGACCTCCTGAGACTGAGAAACTTCTGTAAGGCAAAGGACACGGTCAGTAAGTTATTTATGCAGCTTTATCACGCTGGTATTGAGTAGGGTAACTGGCGTTCTTGTTGGCTTTGGGGCGCCACCTGGTGGTCTCTATGGTGTTTTTCTCTGCATTGGCAGTCACACCAGTTGAAGGGTGGTGCTGAGAATCCAGCTTGTTGAGAATGAACTGACCTTCAAGAAAAGCAGCGTAGGGGCTGGAGAGATGCTCAACCGTGCTGCATGCCGCTCTTCCAGAGGAGCCAGGTTCAATCCCAGCACCCATATGGTGGTTTGCAACCCTCTGAAACTCCGGACATATACTGGGCACCAGTCATGTGTGTCATGTGCAGGCAGACATGCAGACAAAACAGCTGTACACATGAAACCAAAAACTAAAGAGGGGGAGGGAGGAGGGAAGGGGAGGAGGAGAAGGGAGGGAGAGAGAGGGAGGGAGCTAGGAGCTGTGGAATCTGGCTCTAATACAACTGCTAGCAGGTTCAGACTGGTACCTTCCTGTGAGGCAGCACACTATGTCTGCCCTGGAAGCTACCAAAGCACGAAACTGCCACGTCACTCTCCTGCCATCGAGCCACAGTTGGGGGACATTGCTGAGAACCAAGACTCCAGGTCCTTGTCTTGACCACCCTACTCTCCGAGGTGATGCTTTCTGCTGTACAGGCCAGCAGTGCCCAAATCACAACACAGAGACTTCTTATTAATTATGAAAGCTTGCCCAATACCTTAGGCTTATTTCTAACTAGCTTTTATAACTTTATGTGCTGTCACATGGCTCATGGCTTTTACCTAACCTCATGCACGGGCTGCTGCTTCTGTCTCCTGATGGTGACCCACCTTTCTTCTCCCCGAGACCTATGTCCTCAGAAGTCCCACCTGACCTCCCCTGCCTAGCTATTGGCTATTCATCTCTATATTAAACCATGCACAGTGACATACCTTCATACAGTGTAAAGGAATGTTCCACAGTATTCTGCTTCTCCCTTTCATTTGATGAGGTTATCCTAGATAAGCACTTCTGCCATTATATATGTATATATATATATTCTAAAGCATATATATGTATAAATATATAAATAAAGCATATATATGCTTTAAAAGTACTCAATGCCAACTCACAGAACACACTGCTCCAACTAAGGGTAATTTGTCGGATGGAAGGGTTGGAATTATGGTGCTTAATTCTGGTTCTGACAAAAAAATCAAAAAGTAAAAGAAAAAAAGCTCTACAGTGATTGTGGTGAGTTAAAATGGTGCAGGCTAGAACCAAATTATCTTGGGCTTTTAAAATTCTCTTTGAAAGCCACTAATTGCCCATCCCTGTGTCTGAACATTAAAACCTTTAAGATGTATTCTTAGGAAGCCACTGTCTTCCACAAGTCCAAGAGCTACGGCAGAACTTGCCTCAGAAGGTGCGTGGGCCTGGAGGTCGTGCAGGACATGCCTCACGTGCAGGGTATTCTGCGGGTTTTGTGGTTGGTTGGTCGGTGTCTGGGGCCCAAGTCTCATATGTAGCTCAGGCTGCCCTTGAACTCGATATGTAAGGAAGGCTGGCTTTAATCTCCTAATCACAGCTGGCTTCTCAAGAGCTGAGATTACAGGTTCTGTTCACATTTACTGTGGACTGTTAGCAATCTCAGCCCTCGGCAGACCTTCGCTCTCAGGTCTGGCGACACTTGGTGGCCGCTTTCGGTAGTGTTCTTATTCTCTGAGAGTCAGCAAGTAAGGACAGAGGCTGGCACTGCTGTGGCAGGAGCTAGGGCTGTCGAGAGACACTGGTGAGGCCTGATAAAGGTACCAACCGGTTCAAATATGCCTGTGGTTGGCAGGGCCTCTGTATCTGTAGAGCGCGTCCATGGAACTCGCTGCTTCCCTCCCTCTGTAAGGAAGCCCAGCACACACAGCACAGGGTGGTCCTCTAGTGCAGGGACCAGGTGCAGCCTAGTGCAGCTTCCTGAGTTACCTGGTAGATGCCTCTAGTTTCCTCCTGGTTCTGCAGTGGAAATATGGATTGTGTCTGATCCTGCCATGTTTATGGGGACAGTTCTGGAGGCCACCAATGAGATTTAAATGCCTAGATAACCTTGAACCTGTGGTCCACAAGCTGGCAGATGGGACCTGCAACCCTGTGACAGGTTCAATCTGCTCATCACTGCAGTCTTTGTATAAGGGACCACGATCTAGGTTGCTTCCCTTGGTGAAGTACCCCGGGAAAATTTCCCTTGTCTCCCTGTGAGACCACAGACCACGTAGACTGGAGGAGGCCAGGCTTCTTAAGCAGGGAGTCGGTGCCTGCTGGCTAGGTAATCCTCCTCCTTCCCACGTTCACATAGGTTGTTAGGAGCTTTCTGGAGCCTGCTTTGATAGTGGCCCAGAAGGTGGAACAGATGACCAGAGGGAACAGTGCTAAATGAATCGTGAGGATGAGGAGGAATGCTGAGATTTACCAGGAAGAGTAATGGGAAGAGGTCTGAAGTGTAGAATCTACTGTGGTTTACAGTAACTGTGACTGCTCGCTGCCATTGTCATTTCTACTTGATGTCAGTTATAAAAACACAAAAATCATGTATCCAAAAGTGTCATACTAAAGAAGATAAAGAACTGTGAGGCCGGGTGGTGATGGCGCACGCCTTTAATCCCAGCACTCGGGAGGCAGAGGCAGGCGGATCTCTATGAGTTCGAGGCCAGCCTCCAAAACAATACAGAGAAACCCTGTCTCGTAAACACCAAAAAAAAAAAAAAAAAACAACAACAACAAAAAAAACTGTGTTTCGCCCTCAGAGTTTTCTAAAGCCCGGAGATGCCCAGCCATCCTGAGCATGGCCAAATGGGGTACGCTCTGCAGAAGAGGGCGACTACCCCACAGAAAGATGCTAGTACGCACATATGCTATAACAAGGAGTGGGTGAGTGGAACTGGGCATCACATGTCTCGGGGGGCGCCTTTCAGGCCTGACCCGGGGCCAACCGTTTTTGCTTTGTTTTTATGTTCTTTCTGGAGGGTGGTACCAGGTGTGCTTTCTGAAACACCTGGCAGTACCTTAGGGACAGGAAAGGTTCATAAGTGAGGCTTCAGTCACCTGCAGAATGTCACTGTGTTGAAGCTGGATCCAGGTTCATGAGTGTCTGTGTGATCCTTTAAAAGTATCCAGGCAACAATCTGGGGTGGGGGCAGTATCTAGAAATGGCTGCCAGGGGACACACAAGCCAGCAAGCTTGTTGGATCTGGACCAACCTACAGACACGGGAAAGCCTGACCTGGGTCCTGTGAGGACAGCACACCACCTTTCTGGGCCTGGGTGGGAGAGGCTGTCTGCCTCAGGCTGCTGACATCTCTAGAAACAAAAGGCACAGCTGTCTACACCACACTCCATGTGTGACACATCCTGCACAACTCCCAGACCACGAAGTGGTCCAAACGTCTGAAACTACCTATGGGGGAGGATGGGCAGGAAAAGATGACTGGTGAGTAACAAGAAAACTAGGGAAGAGAATGCTTCTGGGTCAAGTCACTAGGTAAAGCTTAAGTCACTGGATCACAGAAAAGACCCACAAGGTGTCTTGATTAAGGTTTGTTAACTTCCTAAGGTTATAAAGGTCTACTCAGATGAACAGAAACTAACTCAGATATGTATGTCTTGTGACTTGCTAACCAACACTAGGCTTCTAAAAATTTTTAGATAAGAAAGTATGTTTGATAAAGGTTTAAGAATTCCTAAGGTCTGTTCAGGCTAGCAGAAACTAATGGAGATAATGTCTAGCCTCTTTGTCTTTGCTAACTTTGTTAATCTTTAGCTATTTACGTAAACTGAGTGATACAGAAGCTGATAGTCTGTGATGGCACACCATGTAAGGACCAGGAAAGTCAGGTTCCAGCCTCTCTATGGGCTGTATTTATGGTTGCAACTTTTATTTTGATGCTAAAGAATCTTAAATCTTCAGTTCAACTCTTAAAGGCTAAAACTTAACAGAGGTAGAACTCTAAAATCTCAATGTTGTAAAAGCTGCTAACTGGTTGTAGACTGTTAAATACAATAAGACAAGCAAGTTAATGCTCAGTCAGCTTATACACAACCATGTTCTCTAATGTGCTCAGAATGGGGACAGTCATGGTGCCCCGCAAGTGCTTTCCTGCTGTGAAGAGACATCACGGCCACAGCAACTCTTATAAGGAGACTAATGGAGGAAGTCCTTCTGTGTATATGTAAATATAGTACTGTTGGCCAATAGGGAAACAAGATAGGTGGGACTAGGAGTCGAGGATTCTGGGAAACAGAGGTACAGTTAGTCATGAGGTAGGACACGGGAGAAGTAAGAGGTCCTGGACCCTTTCTCCAGTAAGAGAACATCACATGGAAATACTTAGATTAGCAGTTATGGGTTAAAAATTATGTCAGAGCTAGCCAATTAGAAATCACAGCAAATGGTCAACAGCTTCATAATATGGCACCCTGTGTGTTATTTGGGGGCTAAATCGGCGACGGGATCCAGGCGGGAATCCCACAACAAATGGCAGCAACTGGCAGGAAGACTACACGTTACAGGAAACCACTCAATTGAGGTGCTGGTTTACAGTTTCAGAGTTTCAGTCCATTATCACCATGGGGGAAGCACAGGCTATGCAGGCAGACATGGTGCTGGCTCAATCTTGACCCATAGGCAACAGGACATGTTCTGAGACACTGACACGGCTTGAGCATACATGAGGCCTCAAAGTCCACCTCAAAACAAGGCCACACCTCCTAATAATGCCACCCCCTATTGGGGGCATTTTCTTTCAAACCACCACAAATGCTAAGTGCAAAAGCAATTCTTCTACAGAGACAAGGTTGGCTTGGCCTTCTGTATATGCTATCGAAGTTCAACCTAAAGCAAGTAACTAAAAACAAACTTGGTTTAAAATCAGATATGCTTAGTAGGTTAGATGATGGCCCTCAACACCCTCAGAGATCTACTCAATAAACAGGAAACTTGCCACAACAGATAAAACTGCCAGAAACCAGTGACGACCCTAAGGCTTCCTCCAAAGAAGATGACAGGGCACAGACAACTCCACCTGGATTGTGGTAACCCTAACCACTGAACAAAAATCCACCCCACTCCTGCCCGAGGCCAGGAAGGACCTTACCCAAACTGTGGGCAAGATGGACAGTGGATAACTGGTTGCCTCTTTTTGCCCCAAAAAGGTAGAAAAGGGTAGGTCAGTCTCTCAAGCTCCACACCCACAGAGTAAGTCTCTCCAATCTTCAGGGCCCAGAAGCCAAAGACTAGTGCCACTCTGACCTCAAAGAGGATCCTAGAGTAACCATTCAGGGAGTGGGTAAGTCTCTGTCATTTTAATTGGTACAGAGGCATTTGGATTATACTTTCTGCTTAAATGTATTCTTCTCAGATCACTGATGGTGACTGAGGCCTAGCTGTAGCTTTATCAGTTTAGCAACAGCAAGCATCTAGTTTCTCTCCACAAGGCTGCTGTTGTCTGGTCAGTCCATTTTATATTAAAACTCAGGCCTCTACAGATTCACAGACAGGGTTAAACTCACAAGTTAGATTTCAGTGTGAACACATTCTCAAGATACTATTCCTTTATCTTTTCCTAAACTTCAAAAAGTTAGTGTGAGCTTCAGGGAGTTGTGACTTGAATCCACTGTCACAGGACAGACACCAGATACATACCCCTGTCAGTCAACAGCTTAAGCTTTCCTGCCTACTACCTGTCCCTGAGTGCGGGCTCAGCACTGACCTCCTCCCGGCACCACCTCCACATTGCAGCAATCAAGCTAGGAGTAAACGTGAGGTCAGTGGACTCCAGGCAGGCAGAGTTCTGGGGGTCCTAAGGGCGAGTGCTCTCCTTCCCCTGACCTTAGAACTCCTTCCACTGCTCCAGCTACCAGGACCACAGGCATGGAAGTTTCAAGTGTAAGAATTTTCCCTCACTAGTGAACTTTAACTTCTGTCCCTATTCTATGTCGTCTCAGAAGATTTCCAGCCTACTGGTCTGCAGTATGACAGCCCCGGGAAGCCTGTGACACCAGTGAGCCCTGGACTTACTGAAAGTTGTTGTAAACCAGATGATTCTGACAGAATTTCTTACTGTCTTGAGCTCTTGCTTTGGACCAGTATTCCAGACGGCTCCAAAATGGTCCACACTTTGCTGGCTCCAGGTGGTCCTGCCATACCAGGACAGTGAACCAGGTACCCCCAGCCTTTGACTGGCACTCCAGACTTCCTGGGCCCTGGCAACAATGCCCAATATTAATCAAAAAGCAGTTATAGCCAGGCAGTGGTGGCACACGCCTTTGATCCCAGCATTCAGGAGGCAGAGGCAGGTGGATCTCTGTGAGTTCGAGACCAGCATGGGCTACAAGAGCTAGTTCCAGGACAGCCTCCAAAGCCACAGAGAAACCCTGTCTCGACACCTCCCCCCCCAAAAAAGAAGCAGTTACAGAAATGTTTATGTCATACCTTACTATTAATAAAAGACTAAGGTGTCAGGTCCAAAGGATATTCCATTTCCCCAAATTCTGGCAGTTAGACCACAGCCAGCATCAGCATCCCTTGACATCTTGTGAAGCTGGTTCCCCTCTCTCCAAAGGAGCCATTTCCCTTACCAGCAGAGAGGACAAATGGCTGTCTGTGGTTCCTGTTAGCATACCACAGGCCATTGGGCTCCAGGCTCCTCCAGTATCACAAGTACTATTAAAATCAGTTAAAAAAGCTTGCAGAAGGGGTTACTCAAGATATGGTTGTGTCCTGATTGAATGACTTATTTTGATGATGGCCAAATTCTACCTGGGTAAAGTGGTGTTTGTTTTCTCTGTCTCCCTGTTTTACGAATCCTGATGCTCATCTGTGATGTCAATGTCTACTCTTAGTATTCAAGCAGGGGAAGGAACTTGGTGGGTTGGGGGCAAGTGTGATCACGCCATATCTAACACAAGAGATTTATTGGGGTGGGGAGCAAAGGACATGAGAGAGAGATAGAGACAGAGAGACAGATGAGATGAGAAGACAGACAGACAGAACAAGAGAACAATCTAGGATGAGACCTTTTAAAGAGTTGGTGACTAGTGGTGACATAGCTGCTGGGTCCCTGAGTCCCTGAGGGCTGGCTGGGAGAGCGCCTGGTTTCTAATGTTCCTCTTCTTTGTTTTTTTTTTATATAAAATGTGAGGAAATAGGAAGGGTGATTGAAGCAGGAATGGGGTCACCATACTCTTTAGACTGCTTCCAGTTATCTGGGGGCATTGACATCTTTGGGAACCCAAGAAAGCTGGGGGGATGACCATGTCCTGGAAGAGCAGGCGGTTTCACCCACTGTCCAGGCTCTGTGGGACCATCTAGGGCTAGGAAAGTGTGTGCCTAGCTGAAGCAGTCTGTGAGACTGGATCACCTGGGATGAGCCACTTTGCAGCTGTCTGGAATATAGCTTTTGAGGGAACACCTGGAACTGTTCCTGGATACAGGAACAGATATATATCAGGGGCAGAAGATAAAGGAAGGAGTTTAGGGGGAAATTTTTTTCAGGTGTACATCTGATACTTTTAGGCCCATGGTCCTGGTAGTTATGGGAGGGGAATCCCAAAATCAGGGAAAAGAGGAGAGATCCCGCCCTCAGGAGTAGGCAGTAGGTGGGGAAACTTGGATTGCTGATTGACAGGAGTGCTTATCTGGAGTCAATTTGACCCATGAGAGGTGGATTCAAATCATTTCCCTGAAGCTCACAAGAATTTTGGGGGGTGAGAGTTCCAGACAGGGTTTCTCTGTAGCCCTGGCTATCTGGGAACTCACTCTGTGAACCAAGCTTGCCTCAAACTCAGAGAAACCACTGCCCAGCTTACAAGAATTATTTTGGGGGGGGTGGGCAGTGGTAGCACACGCCTTTAATCTCAGCACTCAGGAGGCAGAGGCAGGTGGATCTCTGCGAGTTTGGGGTCAGTCCGGTCTACAGAGTGAATTCCAGGATAGCCAAGGCTACACAGAGAAACCCTGTCTTGAAAAAAAAGATTTTTTTAAAGTTTACAAAAAGATAAGTTTTACACAAATTAGCATTAATGTTGTTTTGTACTCTGTACTTGATGGGAGATGTCATTCTGTAAATCTGTCTCTTTTATTGATTGTTGAATAAAATAATGTTGGCTAATAAGGAAGCAAGATAGGTGGGACTAGGAGTCAAGGAGGATTCTGGGAGAGACACCATGTAGCCACGAGAGGAGTAAGAGGTCCAGACCCCTTCCCCGTAAGAGAAATACTTAGATTAACAATTATGTGTTAAATACTTAAGTCAGAGATAGCCAGTAAGAAACCAAGCAAACAGCAAACAGCTTTATAATTAATATAGCGTCCCGTGTGTTCATTTGGGGACTGCAACACGGCAGGGGCCAGGCAACTGACAAGGAAAAACACTACACTCTACATATGGCGTCAGAAGTGGGGTTGAATTTCCACGTAGAATTACAAAAGCTTTAAGGGGATTTTAGAAACAAAAGAACAGAGAAAAGCACAGCATCTTGGTAGCAGCATTTTTCTCAGGTGGGCTCTGTTTTGCTAGCGACAAGCAGAGACTCATGTGGTTCACCTAAGGGAGTCTTCCTGACTCAGCATAAGCAAAGAAAAAAACCCCAGCAAGGTTCTTTTAAGAGGCTCTGCTAACAATTGAATGGTGTGCACGAGCATCTGGCGGTGGCAGTGACCACATCTCCAAGGCGGCACCATGCTGCTGAATGTCAGCATAGACTGAGGCGATGAGCTGGAGTCAAACTTACACCCACCATGTTGGAAACCCAGCGACTGTTTCCACTTTAATTTTAGCAATGTTCTTTAGCCTACATAAGACACGTGGCCAGAAAAACATAAAGTTTTACAGTAAAGTCAGATTCTGATTAAGAAAAATATAAGGAGACTTGGGAGAGTAAAAGAAACAAGATATTGGAACAAATAAAAATGAAGTAGCTGGGTGTGGTGGCACACGCCTTTAATCCCAGCACTCCAGCAGCAGAGGCAGGTAGATTTCCAAAGAGATACCCTGTCTCAGAGAAAAAAAATAAATAAAAGTAAAAGAAATAGAGTAATATAAGCCACATAAAGATGGAAAATACACAGCGAGTCTGGATACTGTGTGCTATTGTATTTTTCAGTTTTTTGATTGCTAAAGAAGGAACAACTGCTAAAGTAAACTTGATTATAAATGCTGCTTAATTAATTCACCTTATATCTTTTGAAAATGTCTTGACTTCAAAATTTAAGTATAAGTATAGGGTTACTTTAGAAAAGATATTTTATTTCTATTTCCACAGAAAATGGAAAGCTGTGGATTCCTTCTAGGCTTCTATGGTTTGATGAACCAAGACCCTTAAGACAGCTGAGATGATGTAGCCTTGCAGACCACGAAAACAAGGACTTACACGGGTTTCTGTGTTTTGTCATGATCCCCATGGTATGGACAGCGCCTCCTATCAGCAGGAAGCAGTTTGGAATGAGCATTGTCCAAATTCCCATATTGTTTGTAAATCTTTGTTTTCATTTGAATGAGGTTGTTTATAATTGGTTAATAATCACAACCAATCTCTTTTTAGAGGTAAAAGGGGATTATGGTGTGCAAACGAATACTTTGTATTGGTATGGTTTTTCATTTATTGATCCAAATTCAAAGTCAATTTTGTGATATGTGTATTTCTCCTCTTGTTTAAGTATTGTGCTTATACTGATCTTTTAAAACGTAATGCATAATTAAATACAGATTATAGATAGTTACTTATAGTAGAATTTATAGTTAGGTTAGTTAGGTATTCTAGATATAGAGATATATTTGAAACAGATAGTCTTCAAACCTTTCAAAGACCTTCAGAAAACGGCATTTAAAATGGTTTAGGGTTTTTCTTGACAATGAGAAATGTTTACTCCTGGCAGCACAATTATGTCTGAGAGGAAGATGGGCATCGAAGAGACTCATGATGGAGTTTGCTTTCAACATGGCAAGATTAACCATTTGGGCAAGAAACTGCTCTTGCCTAGACTGTTTGACTGTTGCTATATAATCTAGACATGCAAGACCCACAGAAAAGTCACTACTGAATTCGGACAGTCTTAAAGGGTTCCTGCTTCATGAAAGAGTCTACCAGACTTTCTACAGGACACAGAAAAGTGAATGATGGACTGCCAATGCAGATGGACAGTTTGAAATTTCCTGCTTTGCTGAGAAGTCTTCTAGACACACAGTGGCCTGTAGGCTGAAGATGGATGCCCCAACGTTACAGAGGAACTTTGGGTGACTGTCCAGATAGTGAGATGTCTCTAGTGTTTATATATTATCCTTCTGTGGTCTTTGATGGAGTTGAAGGCAGATAGCTATAATCATAGTTTTCCTTAGTTATGATAAAAGGTAAGTTACATATAAGACTTTAGAGTCACAAAGATAGGATAGATGACATTTTCTTTAAATCTTACTAAATGTTAATGGACTAAATATCGTAACTAGTTCTTACTTGATAACTGTTCTGTTATATATAATTTGACTATGTTAAAGTTAAAACCTTTCTTTTTATTTAGACAGAAAAGAGGAGATGATGGGAGATGTCATTCTGTAAATCTGTCTCTTTTACTGGTTGTTGAATAAAGCATTGTTGGCTAATAGGGAAGCAAGATAGGTGGGACTAGGAATCAAGGAGGATTCTGGGAAAGAGAGGCAGAGAGAGATACCATATAGCCGCCAGAGGAGTAAGAGGTCCGGACCCTTTTTCCGGTAAGAGAAATACTTACATTAACAATTTTGGGTTAAATACTTAAGTCAGAGATAGCCAGTAAGAAACCAAGCAAACGGCCAACAGCTTCATAATTAATATAGTGTCCAGTGAGTTATTTGGGGGACTTCAACACGGCAGGGGCCAGGCAACTGGCAAGGAAAAAACTACACTCTACATGTACTGCAATCCACACTGTAGAAAAGGCAGCAGACCTACACCTTTATGTCACAGTAGAAGCCTGGGAAATGATTTTGGGTTAAAAGCATAAACATTCTGCAAGGAGAGCTCAGGGAGGACAGAAACCTCCCATGGAGCAGAAGGACAAAAACTCAATTACTCTTGATTTTCGGTACAAATACAGGCCATGAAAGCACCCAGAAGTCTGGGTGCATATAGATGAGATGGAGGTTTGAGCACAACAAGAAGCACTTTTAAGTCTATACTTAGAAGACAACCAAAGGAAACTTAAAATCTTGAGCTTCTATGAGAAGAGCAGCCAGTGTGTACCAGAGCTAGATTTATAGCCCATGAGAACTCCATTGGTAATGGTAAAACTCTGAACAGTGAGAAAAAGAAATCTGAAGCATTTTCCAATAGGTGTAAGTCACTTTCTTACACCTTTACAAATTACGTTTAGACACCTTAGGTCACTTTCTTATCACAACTTAAGGTTTCATGCCCTCAGAACTTAGATAAACCACACCTTTTGCTGTCCTATCATTTCCCAGAAGACACGGGTGGTTGATTACAGACAACAGTCATTGTAAAGTGAGTTTCTTTAAATAAAGAACTAGTAAACAAACAAACAAAAAAATAGCCAGGCGTTGGTGGTGCATGCTTTTAATCCAAGCACTCGGGAGGCAGAGGCAGGCAGATCTCTGTGAGTTCAAGGCCAGCCTGGTCTAAAGAGCGAGTTCCAGGACAGCCTCCAAAACAATACAGAGAAACCCTGTCTCAAAAAACAAACAAAACAAACAAACAAACAAACAAAAAGAATTAGTAAAATGTTACTTAGAAATCTGTTTTTGTGAGCTTATCTCTTTTCTGAGTCTGGTAACAAGGTAAACTGTGTGTAGATCTAGGAAAGTGAGGCCCAAGGTCTGCTTTTCACACATGAAGAGAACTGAGGAGGCAGCTGAAGCCTTGGTTGCTGCCAGGAAACTGACAGAGTGTCTATCACCAGCCTCACCGTCAGCGCCACCAGAGACCCGAGAAGGATGAATTTCACCTGAGCAAACAGGAAGCACAGACCACACAGCTGCTGAGTCTATTAAAAATGACAGGAACTTGCTGGCCACCTGTCCAATCGCCCTAGGTTCCTCCTTGGAAATATGAGGTCCCAGGGCGGAGTCAGTCTTCAGCTGCCAGGCCCAGAACATACGAACACACTGAAGAACTTGATCATTTATAAGGTGACTAACCATTAGCTTGCATTTATTAATTATCCTTAACAGTTTACAATAAGTTAGTTGCTTTTGATAAGACTAGGATTTTATATTCCATCCCTGTTAGGGATTAGACTTGAAAATGACAATTTCTGAATTAAGGCTCCAGCTCCCATTTTGCAATGGACAGATCCATCACCTGTAACTTAAATACGGGACATTCGCACAGTGTGGGAAGAGGAGACCTGACAAAACAGCAGGGCGTGGGGCAAAGAAAAAAGAAGTAGGAGTGGGGAGTTCTTTTCCATCCTGATCGCTCACAGTATTTGTGAGGGTCCCAGGTAATACTGGCATCTAGGGTGCCCCCAGCTGGCCACATTTGGATTGATTATCTAAGGGATACTGAAGCCAGATTCGACTGCAAAGGTGGGTAAGTTTAGAAGCCCTTAAGTCGAGCGCTAGGTTTAGGGATGGGAGGTTCTCCATGAAGCAACTCAAAGGAGAACCTGGAGGTCAGACAATGATACAGTTTCCATAGGTGAGGTAGAGGCCCAAGGCCTGAAGCCCATGGCTCCCAAGGACTTACCGAGGACTGGATGAAGAAGGCACAAACTGAACAGTGAGTTGTCTCTGCACAGTTCAGGAGCCAGGGCTAAAAGCCCAAGAAGACAGAGGCTCCTGGTACCAGGACTTTCAAATGAAGCCAGAAGACAAAAACTGCTCAAAAATGAAGGCTCAGAGATGGGTGCCTCTGCTTCCAAGAGTACCAGAGACTTGGGCAAGCATTTAAGCTGGCTGATCAGGATCACTCACTGATGGTGCGGAAGCATCAGGGGCCGAGTGATCTGGGACCAGAGATGAGGGACAGTGCTGTTTAACCTTAGTGCCCAGCTGCTAAGGCCGGAGCCTGGGGGGAGTTTTGTTCCCCCATACAACAGCTCTGTTTCTGCCAAGGCTAAAGGCAGTTCTAACTAAATCTCTATCATTCTAATAAAACTCAAGATTCAAAGGCTAGGGTGAAAACCTGCAGGCTCAAAGAGTCAGAGTAGCAACTGGCTAACTTTCTCTCTTTGGTGGAATCCTGGAAGCCTCTCTCCTTCCACACTGCCCCAACTTAAAAAAAAAAACATGCTAAGCTCCTCTCTGCTACTTCCTGTCAACCAGTTGCTAATCCTGCTTCTCTGAACCCAGAGTAATTTTATTCAATTAATGCAAAAGCAACACATCTTTACATAGTTAACAAATGCGGGCTGGAGAGATGGCTCAGAGGTTAAGAGCACTGTCTGTTCTTCCAGAGGTCCTGAGTTCAATTCCCAGCAACCACATGGTGGTTCACAACCATCTATAATGAGATCTGATGCCTTCTTCTGGTGTGCAAGCATGTATGCAGATAGAACACTGTATACATAATAAATAAATATTAAAAAAACATAGTTAACAAATGCAGCATGAACAAATATAACACATCTTGGGGTAGGGGCATAAGAGAGAGATACAGACAAGACTGGAAGACAGAGAGAAAGAAGAAGAGAACGGTTTTGGATGGCAGGGACCTTTGAAAGGGTTGACAACTAGTGATGATGTAGCTGCTCAGTAACCCTGATTGCAGGCTGGGAGCGTGAATTCTAACATCTACCCCTTTGTGTTACTCCCGGCCAATCAAAAGGAAAAAAATCACTGCAGATACCAGGGACCCTAAAATCACCCCCCAGTCTATGAATTCAACTCATTCTTGTAGACCCAGGCAGATGTAGAGTTACTAAACTATAGTTACACCATTTAATGAAAGTATTCCTAAGAATAATTGCTAAAACTATCTTGGGAAAACTGGTCTCTGGGTGCTTAGACCAGTCGTAAATTCCTATACAATGGGACCCTAAAGGTTATAAAAACTGTCCAGCCACTCAACTGCTGAGCATCAGGAATTAGAACCCCATGGGAGGAGTGCCGTGTCTTAGTCTATGTCCTTCCCCAAATGTATATTTGTGCCGAGATTCCGAAACCCCAAATCACCAAGAGACCAGATGTGATGCAAAAATCAAAGAGTCTTTTTAATTTACGGTTACTCCATCTGTCCAAGTGGAGTAGGAGGGATTCTGAGCATTAGCGGAACAAGACATATATTGGGGGTAGAGCAAGGGGGTGTGTGGGGGTCTGCTAGTTGCATAGTAACAGTCTCAGGATACTTTTGCCTTACAAACCCCACCTGACTGTAGTCAGGACTGTAGTCCTGAATCCCAACTGTCTTAGGGTTTCTATTGCTGTAAAGAGACATCATGACCATGGAAATTCTTGTAAAAGAAAGCATTTAATTGGAACTTGCTTATAGTTTCAGAGGTTTAGTTCATGTCTTAGTTAGGGTTTCTACTGCTGTGACGAAACACCATTACCAAAAACTAAGTTGGGGAGGAAAGGGTTTACACTTACACATTGCTGTTCATCATTGAAGTAAGTCAGGACAGGAACTTGAATAGGGCAGGATGCTGGAGACAGGAGCTGATGCAGATGCCATGAAGGGGAGCTGCTTACTGGCTTGCTTCACAAGGCTACCCAGCCTGCTTTCTTATAGAACCCAGGACCACCAGCCCAGGAATGCTGTTACCTTATATTGAGGACAACACAAGTCTTCAAAGAACACTAAAATCAGTCATGGTTGTAAGAATTCAGGCATTATGCTGGCCTGCCCCATCACCTGGCAGAATGCACTCAGGCAGTACTCTGGTCAGCCCAGGGTTCCATGCGTACTTGTGTGCACACAGGCGCGAAGGACCCCTTTACCTGACAGACCCCACTCCGCTTTCTGCTCCCTTCCCAGCTGTTCTCTCTCCCTGCTCTCTTCTCTTTCTGGCTCTGCTCTCCTTCCTGCTCTTCTCTCTCTTCACTCTCTGCTCTTTCTGCTCCCTTTCTGCTCCTGTCTCCCTCTTCCGTCCTCCCTCTGTGTCTCTTTCCTTCCCCCTCCCTCCCCTTTCTAATAAAACTTCTCACTAAGCACTGTCTACCTGGCCCTGGCATGTTTGTCATTTGTCGTGACCTGTGTCATATGTGCGCCCCCCCCCCAGCCTTGGTCACCCTCGCCTGCCATGGAACCTGCCATGGACCCCCACTCAGGAACCCTTCCAGCTTTATCCTAGCATTTGAAGCAAAAGAACATCAATGGTGCATACACCTATGATCCCAAGAGGTGGGAGATGAAGGCTGGAGGATGAGGAGTTCCAGGTTATCATAAGCTTCATGTAGACCCCAAGGCCAGGCCTGAGCCACATGAGGTCATGTCTCAGCAGACAGACTCTTCCCCACTGTCTTCCGTCAGTTTGACGGTGCTTTGGTGTGGGGCTCCTTTTGTCCATCCTGTTTGGAGTTTGCTGAGTTATTTGACTCTTTGTACTTACACCTTTTGCCATCTTTGGGATACTTTTAGCCATTATTTCTCCAAATAAGCTCAGCTCTCCTGCAATTCTGAAGCTTGCACAGTGCTCCTGTGGGGCACCTGATGGTGGCCCATGAGACCTGGTGCTACCACAGTCTGAGTTTGTCTTGTTATTTGTCAGACTCGATCCATTCAGCTTAGTGTGGTGGTGCAGACCTGTAATGTCAGCGCTTGGGAGGTGGAATCAAGAGAATCAGAGTTCAGAAAGGCTAGTGAGGCTCCAAGGTGAGCACAAGGTCAGCTACCTAACGCCCCACTTCAAAAAACCTCACTGGTTTCAATTGTCTCCTCACACCCGCCTTCGAGTCCTTCTAGGAAATGTTTTCATTCCAATGATCATACTTTGCAGCTCTAGAACTTGAGTTTTTTGTTTGTTTCCCAAGACAGGGTTTCTCTATGTAACAGCCCTGGCTGTCCTAAAGCTTGCTCTGTAAACCAGGCTGGTCTTGAACTCCCAGAGATCCACCTGACACTTGAGTGCGCAGATTAAATGCTTGTATCTCCACACTCGGCTTAGAATTTGATTTTTTTTTTATTTTTAGATGTGTTTCTCGTTTTGTTGACATTTTTACTTTATCCGTGACTTGTTTTCTTGACATTTCCCACATATGCCTTCAGTTCTTTGGGCATCTTTGGGACAGTTTATTTGTTGGGATGGTGTGTTTGTTTGTTTTGAGGTAGGGTCTTACAATCTAGCCTTTGGCCAGTATGTAACTCACTATATGAACCATGCTGACTTCAAACTCACAGAGATTGACCTTCCTTTGCTTCCCAAGTGCTGAGATGGAATAGCTGTTTTAAAGCGTGTGATCAACCCTATGGAGTTATCAACCCACCCATGGCCAGTGAGGCTAAGTCTGCCAGAATTGAAGCATATTTCAAAGGTCTGATATGTAGGGATAACCAGGGAACTCCGGGCTCAAGAGTAAGGCAGGCAGCACACTTCCCATTTGTATTATTAAAGCATGCAAAACACAAGGTGATGCTTCAGTCTGATGAGGCTCCCACAGTTGGTGCAAGCGTGGAGTTGCCTGCCTGTGTCCACCCCTCCACCATCAGTAGCCACAGGGGCTTGGACCACCGGTGGCTCTGCTTCTTACACAGGCACACAAGAAACAAGGACCAGGTCCCCAGAATCGACGTGAAAGTCAGGCAGGCTGGTGCCACCTGCAGGGGCAGCCCTTGGAATACAGACACAGAATCCCCAGCACAAGCTGCCTGGCAGACCAGCTGAGCTCTGAGGTCTGCGCTCAGCAAGAGAATGAGATGGAAAAGCATGGAAGAAAGACACCAGCTTCAGCCTTGGGCCTACACATATGCAAGTGCACCCACACGCATGCTCACCACACATTTTTTAAAGCATCAATAAGTAGTAGTGTTGTGCCCAAATTCTGAACCCCCCCAAATCACCAAGAGACCCATTCCAATGCAAAAGCAAAGAGTCTTTTATTATTTAACCCCACTAACTCAGGCCCTTCATTGCTGCAGATGACTGGAGAAGGACCCAGAGAAGCCTCGAGGCAGGGAATATATTGGGTAAAGCAAGGGGAGTGTCAGGGGTCTGCAACAGTCTCAGGACTGGTGCACTTCTGGGCTCGAATGACCTGCCCTGTGTTGATTGGTCAACTGGTTGTTGGCCCATGGCCCTCCCAGGGTGGTTGCTATGCTCTGCACATCACTGTTGTGCTACTTGTCTGTAAGGCACATCCAGAGCCCTAAAGCACATCCAGCATCCCACCAGCTAACTTCTGATTGGTTCATTGCCACGAGGAGAGTATCTGACCTCCTAGTGACTAGGGCAGGCCCAACAAGGTCATACTTGTGCTGAGTCAGAGCCTACAGGTCTTTTCTGCAGGTGGCGGGGTGGGGGGCAACAGGACAGAAATCTCAATATTGACTGAGCAATGTGTCCTTATTGCCTCCCCTGTCGTAACTTCTACATCTTCTCCAGGAACACTCATAGATGCCGAAGTGAGAGCTGAAACTGAGCAAATGAACCACAAATTTCACCTACCCTTTCCCTTGGGAGCTGCAGGCTTTACAGCCGGAAGACTGACCAGGCCTGTCAGAAGCCCAGATGACAAGGTGGGGTCTTGATATGCTCTACCTACTCTCAGAATCTTCTTTAGAGCCTTTCTCAAAAAGATTTTTATTTTTAATTGTGTGTGTGTGTGTGTGTGTGTGTGTGTGTGTGTGTGTGTGGTATGTGCACATGAGAGCAGGTGTTCACTGAGGCCAAAACAGGGTGTTAGATCCCCCTAGAGCTGGGGTTCCAGGTCATTTTGAGTCCCCCAGGTTGGGCACTGGGAGCCTACCCAGACCATGCAGGAGCAGTGCATATCTATTTTGTGGGCTGTCAGAACAGTCTCCAGTGCTCACTTTTGGTTGGTGTTGTGGAATATTTCTTAACACTGTGTGAAGACGTGTCACTGTGATTGGTTTAATAAAGGATTAAACAGTCAATAGCTAGGCAGGAGGTACAGGTGGGACTTCTGGACAGAAAGAGTGTAGGGAAAAAGAAAGGAGGAGTTGCCAGCCAGGTTCAGAGAAAACAGGATGGACAGGACAGAGTAAAGGTAACTGAGCTACATAAAACAATGTAGATTTAGCCGGGCGTTGGTGGCACACGCCTTTAATCCCAGCACTCGGGAGGCAGAGGCAGGCAGATCTCTGAGTTCGAGGCCAGCCTGGTCTACAGAGTGAGTTCCAGGACAGCCTCCAAAGCCACAGAGAAACCCTGTCTTGAAAAAAAAAAAAAAAAAACAATGTAGATTTAAAAACATAGGTTACTTTAAGTTGTAAGAACTAGTTAGGAACAAGCCTAAGCTAAGGCTGAGCTTTCATAATTAATAAATCTTCGGGGTTTTGTTGTTGTTGTTGTTTTTTGGTTTTTGGTTTTTTTTCTTCTTCTTCTTTTTTTTTTTTTTTTTTTGGTGAGCTGGTGGCCCAAAGAAAAATCTGGTTAGAGGTTGGTTTGCATGTTTCAATCTGTTCACTTCCCAACCCATGTCTGATTCTAAAATGAGTGTCTTATAGAAAGTGTATATTTGGCTTCTTTTTAAAAAAAATTCATTCAGTCAACCTATGTCCTCTTACTGGCGAGCCCAACGCATATTTTCGAAGGGCTTGCAGTACCCACTTTCTAACCACTCAGGGTCTTCGAGGTTTTGCTCCCCTCCCCCTTTCATTGCCCTTTTTGTTGAGATGCAGACTAACACAGGGACTTCCTAGAGTCCCTGATGAAAGGACAAAGGGAACCTAGTTCTGTGTCCTTGTCCAGGAGTGGACTTGCCAAGGTTCAGTCTGGGGTTGAAGCCAGGGCCTCAAGGTGGCAGCTTCTGGGAACCCAACTCTTTCTCCCGGGCCGTGGTTATCAGCCCCAAGGCAGCTGGTTGTGTCTGTGATATTCCGTATTCTCTCGTCAATGTTGTCTGACTTAGCTCTTCGATGACCTTGGCCATTCCCCCAACCCTGTAAGTATAAGATGCTGTACTTCTTAACAAACTTGCTTGGCATAAACCATCAGTTTCTGCGAGACCTGCTGGATCCAGCTTTTGCTTTTGTCTTCTTTATTATCCCTAGGTCTCCCCCTGGACACTGTGCCATCTGGGACCCTTATCCCTTCGGGTCCAGGTCACTATTTGTGTGTTACTCTTTATGGTTTGTTTGGGTTTGGTAGGAGCAAGCTTTGATTCCTTTCTCGTTTCCTTTCTTGCATATTTTGTAGAGGTTTTTTCTGTTTTAATATGCTGTTTTATTAATACTTGGCAAGCTTCATACCATGCATTTTAATCATGCTTATCCCCTAATCTTCCATGAGGATTATATAAAACACCTTAAATTATGTTCATTGCTTTTAGAGAGATATGAACTTCTTTCTTTTTTATTTAATAAATAAAAATCACTATTGTGGTGAACTCACAAATAAAACCATCGAGCAGCTGGATGAAGGCAGCCATTCACACATGTCCCCTGTCTCGAACCCTGTACATCACAATGACTCTCTAGCCTAGTGGCCCTCCACCTTCCTAATGCCGGGACCCTTTAACACAGTTCCTCATGTTGTGACCCCCCACAACCATAAAATCATTTTTGTTGTTACTTCATCACTATTCTGCTGCTGTTGAATTGTAATGTAAATATCTGATATGGAGGATATCTGGTATATGACCCTTATGAAAGGGCTATTCCACCCTCACAGGGGTGAAGACCCAGAGGTTGAGAACAGCTGTTCTACACCCTTAGAATGGCTGTTCTGAAGCTGTGAAGCTTTGCTTGGGAGGATTTTACACTTTCACTACCAATTACATCTTTAAGAAGTTATCTACAACAAACAAAAGAAGAAGAAAGACGACAGAGTTGAAATGAGAAAAACAGTGCTCTTTCTGTGTTCAGCGACTCGTGAAGCCTTGCTTGCACACTTCTGACGGTTCCACCGTCACAGCTATTTCCACACATACAGGTCTACGTTGTGGGGCAGAAGCCACAGTCAGAGACAATGTGAAGAACTTAGCCTTACACATTAAACTCTTCTTAGGGCTGGAAAGATTCTCTTCCAGAGGACCTAAGCTCAGTCCCCATCATCCACATCAGGTGATACCCACATCCACCTGTAATTCCAGTTTTAAGGGAGCCAACACCTTCTTCTGGCTTCCTTAGGTATGCACGCGCACGCACACGTGCGCGCGCACACACACACACACACACACAAATAAAAATAAAAATAAATCTTTAAAATCTTTACAGACAGGCATGATGGCACACACCTTTAATCCTACCACTCAGGAGGCAGAGGCAGGCAGATCTCTGAGTTTGATGTCAGTCTGTTCTGCAGAGCAAGTTCCAGGATAGCCAGGGCTACACAGAGAAACCCTGTCTCAAATAAAATAAAATAAATTCATAGTCCCTTTTTTCATTGTTATATATACTTATGTTTGTGTATATACATATGTATAATTTCCTAAATATATAAATACATCCTGCTCAGTCTGTATTGTTATTTGTACCTATGTTGTCAGGGCTGACCATTTGGTGTTGGATAACCAATTGGTGTGCTCTTCCCTGGGGAAGACTATATCTCCCACTCTCAGCATACTTAGTTTCCTGTAGCTTTTTGTGCAGAACTGAGGCCTCCTGGGCTTTCCCCTGTCCACATCAGCATGTCTGTTCTTGTCCTTATTCAGCTCATGTTCAGGCAGTCATGTTGGTGAGACTTCATGGGTGTAGCCTCTGACATGACTGGAGATCCAATCTCACAGCAAACTCTCTGATCCTCTGGCTCTTGCAATCTTTTTGCCTTCTCTTCTCCAACGATCCCTGAGCCTTAGGTGTGGGAGTTGTATTGTAGATGTAGCCCTTGGGACTGGGCTCCACAACTCTGCATTGTCATTGGTTGTGGTTTTCTGTAAAGGCCTCCATCTATTGCAAAGAGAAAATTCCTTCATTCAGAGTGAGGACTACACTTATCTGTGCGTATAAGGACAATTATTTAGAATGCAGCTAGGGATTATGCTGGATTAGTAAAATAATGGTTGTAGGTTCTCCTCCAAGATCCATGACTTCACTAGCCCTAGGCAGTTGACTAGGTTTCCAGTACCAGGAATGGTTTCCCTCTTGTTGAGCAGGTCTTCAGTCCAATTAGAGAAATGTTAATTCCTCCAAGATGTGTATGCCACTACTGTACCCTAGGATTTGTTTTTATTTTCATTTATCTATAGGTTTTTTTGTTTGTGTTTGTATTGCCTATAGTATTTCTTGTTTATCAGGTTTGATAGTAATAAACTCCTTCAGCTTTTGCTTAGTTGGGAATATCTTCATTTCTTTTCTTTCCCTTTCTTTCCTTTTTTGCTTTTTTTGTCTGTTTGTTTTGTTTTTTGGTGGTTCTGATGACTGAACCTAGGACCTTATACATAGTAGGTGTGATGGGTTGAATAAGAATGGCTTCCATAGGTTCATAGATTTGGATGCTTAGTCACCAAGGAGTGGAACTCTCTGAAAGGATTAGAAGGATTAGGAGGTGTGGCTTTGTTGGAGGAAGTGTGTCACTGGGGGTGGGCTTTGAGGTTTCAGAAGTCTATATCAGGTCTAGATGCTCTTGCTCTCTCTTTTGTCTCTGTCTCTATGTGTCTCTGTCTCTGTCTCTGTCTCTCTGCCTATGGGTCAGAATATAGCTCTCAGCTTCTGTTCCATTGCCTGCTGGCATGCCACCCTGCTCTCTGCCGTGAGGTTACTGGATTGAACCTCTGAAACTGTAGGCAAATCCCAACCAACTGCTTTATTTTACAAGAGCTGCCTTAGTCATGGTGTCTCTTCACTACTGTAGTAGACAGTAGGCAAGTGCTTCATCCTGAGCTATATCACCAACTGGTAATATTTTAATTTCATCACCATGGTAACGAACCACTTTGCTGTATGTAATATTCTTGGTTGGCAGGAGTTTTCCCTCTTACAGCATTTTAAATATACCAACCCATACCTTCCAGATCCCAAGCTACCCATTCAGAAACTTCTGGAGGCTTTCTGGTCAAGGTGAGGAACTATGCTCTTACTTTCAAAATATTCTCCATGCTCAGTGCTGCTGATGTACACCGAAAATGTGCAGCACTTGCATTATCAGCCACTGGAAACTATTCTCAGGGACCATGGGATTCTGTGCCTAGCACACACACATCTGGTGGATAGTATTTAAATCAATTGTCATTCAACACAACGTTACGTACAGTGCGCAATGCTCAAGAAAGCCTTCATCAGAGATGATAATATACTTGGTCGTTCATGCACTGAGCTGCAAAAGCATATCCCCAAAGTGTGTATTTTATGTGCATTGCACATAGCTAAACACAGTGTTCCTCTGAGATAACTGGCACCTGAGTCAGCTAAGTCTAACGGTGTTCAATGTGAGAATCCTGTAAGCACAGCAGTGCTGGAAGTCAGTATTCCACTAGGGCAGTAAAGACTTCCGTACTCACACCACCTCCTATGAAGCGGTTTTCACAGAGAAAGTGCAACAGCTTAAAGTCTTCCCCAAATCTGTCCCCTAATAAACACAAAGCTGAGACCTGTGTGAATAGATGACATCAGATGACAATGCTAAGCATAATGATGATGATGAGGCTCCCTCGGTAACGTGGCTCATGCTGTAAACAAAGCATTGAAACAGAGAAAAGCTGGGCATGGTGATGACACATGCCTTTAATCCCAGCACTGGGTGGGCAGAGGCCTGAGGGTCAATCAATCAATTAATCATAGAAGAGTGCAGTACTGGAAACCTATCTTTCTAAACCACTCATGTACCTGTCCCCTTAAACGCAGACTAAAGATATATAAACTAGAGACCACCGTCCTACAGACACTACATACTGCTGAAAACAATGCTTCATAGATTTAACTTGCATTCAGTAATTCAAGAACTTCAAAGTTGTCGGTCCAGAGACTAGTCCATGTACACAGCCTAGCAGCACAGCATTACCATATTTTACCCACTTTGGCTGCTGAGTGGTATTTTGTAATATACAGTGATTGAACGTGTCTTTAGTCTCCTCATTCCCATTAGCAGTTGTCCCACTTTTCAGTGTCATAATGCACCGTCCTGCTGTCCTATGACAACACAATTTAAGGTGAACAGTGATTGCCTCTTCTCCCATTTGCTGCGTGATACATACGTGACATTTTGATGCACATATACATGAATAAGGTGTGTGTCCCCTCTTCCAGTCACTGCAGGGTTTACTACATTCCATAGTGACATGGTGCAGTGGAGGTCTGTGGTCTTTGATACCACATGACATTGTAGTAACATTGTGACATTGTATGAATCAAGGGCTGGTGTCTTTGGGTTGTCTTATAATTTTTAGATACACATTAGATGTTAGATGTGTTATGTAGTGACACAAAGTGACAAAATGTGTGCTCCCTGCCAGTTGTTATATATGTGACATTGTGTAAGACAGTGTGAGCTTTCTCTCAGTTGTCACATAGTACCATGTGACATGTAACGGATACCTCTCTCCTCTCAACTGATACATTGCATTTATACATATATAATGTATCTCAGGTCCACATCCCAGATCATCTTGTACAGGACATTTTATGTAATGTAAAGACTCAGGCCTGATATGCTTAAGTCCTCTTTGGTATAATAGCTAAGAACAGACACATTCTTCATCCCCATACAGACAGACTGCAGCCCTGGCATATTACATTACAATGTCATAGATGGTGTCACATCACCCAGATGACAGACTATGACTCTGTCTGCATGCCATCTTTAGACTGTCATATTAAGCAACAAGGTGAAAAACTGTAACTTCAGCCTCCATTCTATACCATCTATGCACAGTGGCCTAATATGATGCAATACAATTCTCTGTCTCCTCTGGATCACTGTGTGACATTATGATGTAATATGACTCTGTCTCCATCCCTTCTCCCAGCTGTTGTATGATATCTTATATGACTTAGTGACATGATATGTAGAGGTATGTATCTTCCATTAGCTGTCATATGATACCACAGATGGCATGGTACCATGGCAGAACTCTAGTCTTAATCCTTCTTGGCTGTTATACACCCCAATATGTTACCAAGGGAAGCAATGTGACTCAGCTGTCAGCTTTCAGGGGACATAATAAGGCACACAGTAATATTGTGTCTCAGGCATGTCCCTGATGGGCTCATTAGTTTGTGTCTTAATCAGTGTGTTAAAGAGAAAGGTAAGAATTGTTCACACTCCAAATCCAGTGTTTAGTATGTAAACATTTAATGATCCTTTTTTAGAACTGGGGTCTCGTGCATCTCAGGCCAGCCTGGAGCTCACTATATAGCCAGAGATGACCCTGAGCTTCTGATTGTGCCTCCAGCTCCTGAGTACTGGGATTACAGGCGTGCACCACCATGCCTGGTTTATGTGGTACTGCAGATAGAACCCCGGTGCATCATGCATGGTAAGCAAGCATTCTACCAACTGAGCTACATCCCTGTACTGGCTGGTTTGTATGTCAACTTAACACAAGCTAGAGTCATCAGAGA
Source organism: Mesocricetus auratus (assembly GCF_017639785.1). Lineage (NCBI taxonomy): Eukaryota > Metazoa > Chordata > Mammalia > Rodentia > Cricetidae > Mesocricetus > Mesocricetus auratus. The sequence goes on from NW_024429192.1 coordinate 73,522,844, forward strand.
GGAAGGACCCTCAGTTGATGTCTCCATGAGATGCAGATATAAGCCATTTTCTCAATTAGGGATCAATGGGGGATTAGTGACCATGATGGGTGGTGCCATCTCTGGGCTGGTAGACCTGGGTTCCAAAAGAAAGCAGACTGAGCAAGTCAGGGAAGGGAAGGGTAGCTCCCCTTCATGTCCTCTGCATAAGCTCCTGCCTCCAGGATCCTGACCTGTTTGAGTTCCTGTCCTGACTTCCTTCTGTGGTGAACAGCAATGCTAAAGTGTAAGCCAAATAAATATTTTTCTCCCCAAATTGGTGTTTGGTCATGGTGTTTTGATGTAGTACTAGAAACCCTAACAAATCCCCAGCTGCAAATCATGATTTTTAAGTGTATGATTTAAATGATTCATCATAATTTGGCATCATAATTTGGTATACTGTCAACATAAATTAGTTACTTTGGAATATATTAATTCATGCAAATTACTTCTTCGTGTACAGGTGTCTTAGTGACTGTAATATTGCTGTGGAGACACCATGACCAAGTCAACTTATAGAAGGATTTATTGGGATCTTAACAGTTTCAGAAGGTGAGTCCATGACCATCACAGCAGGGAGCATGGCACGAGACAGGCAGGCATGGTCTTGGGGCAGTAGCTGGGAACTTACATTTTGATCCATAAATATCAGGTAGTGATGGTTCAGAGAGATGGGAGAAAATATGGTGTGGGTTTTGAAACCTCAAAACTATCCCCCAGTGGCCCACTTCCTCCTACAAGGCCACACCTTCTAATCCTTCCCAAACAGTCCCACCAACCAAGGACCAAGTACACGTTCTTACTCATTTAAACCACTACAAGGTTTCTTCACTGTAATTTTTAAGTTATTCAGGTCTGAATTCACTACTTCAGAGTTTATTGTGGCCCAAGAGAAGATAAAAAGGATGTAACCAGATGCTTCAACAGCAGTTATATTTTAAAAAAGATGACACCGCAGGGGACGGAACTGTAGAATTGCCGGGTTTCCAGCAACAGCACAGTGTAAGCAACCCTGCTTTAGGAAAGTAACATCTCTCTTATTCATGCTGCAACCTAATTAAGAATTTTGACACTGCCAGGAGCTGGGGAGATGGCTCAGTGGGTAAAGGACCTGCTGAGCAAGCATGAGTTCAACTTGTCAACACCCCACACCCCTTTCTCTTCCGTTCTTCAGTTGCAGGCTGTTGCTGGAGTTTACAGCTTGTCTATGAAGGCGGCGTATCTTGTGCTTCCATTTGAGTCCATACTTAAATTATTTTATGAATGAGACTAAGAACCCCAAAGGGAAGCATGATTCCCCCTGTATCGTTCTCCTGCAGTGCCCAGGCTGAAGAACAACCCGCTGACCAGCGTCCGGTCCCCAAGCTGCCTGAGTCCGCTCACACTCCGTGCTAGCCGGACCGCTTCTTTAAAACACCAGGCTACAGGGGCCTGGTGTAAACCTGCAAGTTAGGGTCCCTCCGGGAGACCGACGAACTCCAGCTCCACCCCACCCCGCCTCCAACAAAGAACGTCTAGGCGTCTCTGGAGGGGAGGGGCGCGTCTTACTGTGCGTGACGCACGGCGCTGCGAGCCCAGACTGGCCGGAGGGGCGGGGCGCATGCGTCATCCGCGCCGGAGATTGACGTAAGGGGGCGGGGCGCGCCGCGCCGGGGCGCCCGAGAGGTTGGCTCGAGGGGCGGCGGGTGGCCGCGCTATGGACCGCTACGCGAGCCCGGGGGACGAGGCAGCGGACCGGGCCCGGCAGCAGGAGCGGCACTACCAGCTGCTGTCAGCGCTGCAGAGCCTGGTCAAAGAGCTGCCCAGGTGCGTGGCCGCGGGCGGGCCGGAGCGGGGACCGGGCGGGAGCGAGCGCCGGGGGCGGGGCGGGGGCCGGGGGCGGGGCGGGAGCCGGGGAGCTGAGGTCTGGAGCTGGGGCGGGCCGGGCTCGCGGCGGGGAGCGGGAGCAGGATGGGGGGGGGGGGGGTGGCGGGGCTGGGGCGAGGGCCGCGCTCACCCGGCGGTCTGCCCGCAGCTCTTTTCAGCAGCGCCTGTCTTACACCACGCTCAGCGACTTGGCCCTGGCGCTGCTCGATGGCACGGTGTTCGAGATCGTGCAGGGGCTTCTGGAGATCCAGCACCTCACCGAGAAGAGCCTGTACAATCAGCGACTGCGGCTGCAGAACGAACACCGAGGTGCCGGGGGCGGGGCGGGGGGACCTCCCCCGGGGCGTCTCTGGCCGCTGGAGGCTCGGGTAGACTGTCAGGGGTGCAGAGCCCTAGCTGTCCCTTTAGCCTGCTGCTCAGAAACGTCTTACTTGGATTCCCCAGGTCCCAACAACCTCGCTGTTTGTAGGTCTGTGGACAGCTCTGTCGTACCGGTTAAATAATCCGTTATTTGGAGCACCTTCCCATTTGAGTTTCAGGCTTGATGGCCCTCCGGTGTCCACACTGAAGCCCTTTCCTATGCTTGTACGAGGCTGTTCCCGTTGTACCATCGGGTCTCCCTTCCATCTTACTTGCTCCACGCTTGACTCGGTTCACACGTTTTAGGAAAGTTGAAAGACTATGTGACAATGTCCCCGTGCTCTCCACTAATACGTTGCTATAGATCTTTGGGCTCTGTTATTGCTTTGGATTTTGATACTGAGGGCTGAACCCAGGGCCTCAGACATGCTAAACGAGTTCTTTATATTGAGTTATGTTTGCATGCAAACATTTCCTGCTTCTCTGGGACAGGCAGTGTCTGTGATGCCAGACAGGATCTCCCCATTAGAAATGTGTGTTGGATTTTTGTTAAAACCTTTCCCAGTTCCTATGGAGATGATCAGGTGTTTTTTTCTGTTACTACAGTGAGTGACATTGATTTCTAAGTTCCTGGCATGAGCTGCATTCTGGGAATGCATCCTGTATGGTCATGATGTATTGTTTTTTTATGTATGTTGTTTTTTTTTTTTTTTTTGGTTTTTACGAGACAGGGTTTCTATATATTGTTTCAGAGGCTATCGGTCCAGCCTGGCCTCGAACGCACAAAGATCCGCCTGCCTCTGCCTCCCGAGTGCTGGGATTAAAGGCGTGCGCCACCACCGCCCGGCTGTATGTTGTTTTTTAATTGTGTGTTTACATGTCGTGTTCATGCGGTGCGTGTACACATGTATGTGTGCACCTGTGTGGCCATGCGTGTGGTTGCCAGAGGTAGGCATGGTGTCCTAGTTATGGTTACTATTGCTGTGATGAAACACCAGTACCAAAGCAACTTGAGGAAAGGGTTTATTTGTCTTACATCACTGTTCATCATGGAAGGAAGTCAGGGCAGGAACTCAAACAGGGCAGGATCCTGGAGGCAGGAACTGACACAGAGACCATGAAGGGAGCTGCTTACTGGTTTGCTCCTCATGGCTTGCTCAGCCTGCTTTCTTACAGAACCCAGGACAACCAAGTTCTGGTGGCACTAGGAGTGGCACGGCCTTCAATGGGCTTGGTCCTCCCCCATCCCTAATTAAGAAAATGCTCTACATGCTTGCCTACAGCTCAGTCTTATGGAGACATTTTTTAATCAAGGCTTCCTCCTCTCAGATGGCTTTAGCTCGTGCCAGGTTGACATAAAACCCAGCCAGCACAGCCCTGAATATCTTTCTCTGCTGCTCCGAATTTTAGTTTGCGAGACACCAAACCTGGAGCTCGCGGATTTGATCACGTGACTGGCCAGTGAACTGTAGGAGTCAATCAACCTGTCTCTACCTCCCCAGTTCTGAGCGACAGAACAGTTGCTGTGCCCAGCTTTGACCTGGGTGCTCAGGATCCATACACATTTTCCTGAGTCCCCTCCCATCCTTGTCTGTTGGATTTGATTCATGAAAACCATAGGGGCTTTGCCTTTCTTCCTGATAGACAACAGCCTTGTGATTTTCTTAAAATAGTTTTGTGGGTATGAAGGTAATGCTGGCTTCAGAATGTGATGAGAAGTCTCTTCAGTTTTCCAATAAGTTTTATTTCTTTACCAAATGTTGGAGCGACTGAGCCCTATTTTTCTAATGTTTTGACAGAAGTATACGTTGTATCTAGTTCACAAGTCTAAAGTACGTGACTCAGTCCTTTCTCTCCTTTTCCCTTTTGGTTTTCTGAGACAGTGTAGTCCTCCTGCCTCAGCCTCTCTAGTGCTGGGATTGCAGGTCTGGGCCAGGCCCTGTTTTGCTCGTTACTTTCAGTGTGACCAGCCAGGCTTCCCCTGACTCTTCTCTTCTATCCACCATTCTTCGGTACTTTCCTTCCTGCATCAGAAAGGAAAGGTGTCCTCTCCTACTTTTTCTTGCTCTTCCCTGACTTGACCTGGAACTGACCATTATTCTATAGAGCCCTTTTATTTGGGATGTCTCAAGCTTTTGCCATTCGTCCTTCGGAAGGCTTGGACCAGACTCTGGTGCACCTGGCAGTGTGAGCCTCCACTGCCTTCAGTCAGATCCAATAGGTGGTGACTGGGATGGGCCATCCCTGAGCAAGTAACCAGAATGAAATCTGGGAGTTGACCTGGGACTTTTAGCAATGTTGGCTAAGTGGATTGAAGGAGATGATGTATTCATACATGTACCCGTTGCCTCAAGCCTTGTGTCTACCTCATGTTCACTGCAACCAGATAATTAGGCAGTCTCTTTCTTGCCTTTGTGTTGATGGATTTATGTTGAGGTGGTCCCTGTTTTCAAACAGCAGTGATAGTGGTATCATTGGGGTACATACAGAATGCTGGGAACTAGAGGCGCTGCAGAGACTATCAGACCTCAGGAACCCTCTTGAATAGAGCTGTCCTGTGACTCTTCTAGGAGTAAGTATATTAGGGATTGAGTTTGCTCGGGGTCAGCCAGTCACACTCCCATTTTATGTGCTGATTGGTGTGGTGCATTCCACTTTGCGATCACAATCCTTATCATTCCCATGCTCCCATCTCCCTGTTCCATCAGGGAAGATCGTTTGTCCATATGTGTGGCACAGTATCAGGGACCAGGTACTTTGCTTGCTGGTAGAGGGTAAAACACCAGACTTCCCAGTGCAGAACCCTACTGTACATACCCTTCACCTCCTCTGGCTGCTGAGCTGGGGTTGCTCTGCTTACCTGTAGGGTAGCACCAAGCTTGATTAGATGCTCACATGCCTTTGGCTCTTTAATGCGTCAGTAGGTGTCCTTGGGTGATGTCCTATGGACGATGTCCAAGATAGCACAGCTAGAACTGCCACCAGAGGCACCGTCTGCCTCCTGTCCCTGCACTGTGTGTACTGAGATCATTGCCATACCTGCCTAACCTACAGTCCTCTTAGCGCCTTGGAGGTGAAGGACTTTTTAGACTAGGCCTCTAACGTAGCTTTGGGCTGCCCCTCTGTTCCCAACACCTGCTCTTGCTGACAGCTCTCGTTCCATCCTAGTGCTCAGGCAGGCTCTGAGGCAGAAGCATCTGGAAGCCCAGCAAACCTGCCGGCCCCACAACTTGCCAGTGCTCCAGGCAACTCAGCAGCGCGAGCTGGAGGTAGGACCTGGGATGGGATAGCTGGGCCTGGAGAGTAGGGACTGAGTATGGTTCAGAAGCTGAGCTCGTGGCTCGCTGGAGGTTTGGTGAGGTCCAGCTCATGGCTTCTCTCCATGGGGACTGAGAGGAGAGTCACAGCCCATCTGCCACTCCCCTGTTCCTCCAAACAAGCCTCTCTGTGGACTGGAGCAGTCACTGAGTCACAGTGACGAAGGGCAGTGGTAGATAACACGACAGTCAGGAAGAGGCCATTATACCATGGAGCTCAGCGTCAGATGGAGGCCCGCGGGAAGTCACAAGCCACGGTGATAGGGGTGAGGATGGTGGCTCCAGAGAGTAAATGACAGGTCTCACAGGCATTTCCAGCTTGGACTGTTCGGTATAGCCTTATGGAGCCCCTTTGCTGAGCCACAAACAAGGATGCCACAGCCCTGGAACCAGAACCACTGTGGGTGGGCAGGGTAGCCAGGAGGAAATAGCAGGGAGGGATGTGTTTGAGGCATCCTTGGGCAGAAGCCCTAGCAGGAGCCATCCTGACTCAAGCCATGGTAGGCCCTGGAGCATCGAATCCGGGAGGAGCAGCAGGCAATGGATCGCAAGATTGTCCTGGAACTGGACCGGAAGGTTGCTGACCAGCAGAGCACACTGGAGAAGGCAGGGGTAGCTGGTTTCTACGTGACCACGAATCCTCAGGTCAGCACATTAGGCTAGCCCTGCCACAACCTGTGCCCCTGGCCCCTGAAGGCTCTGTCCCATTCTATCTGGAGCTTGTTTTGTGTTTGTTTTGGATTGTTTTCTTTTGGTGGAGGGTAGTATATTGCTTTTTATTTATTTTTGGAGGCAGGGTCTGCTGTGCTGCTCAGGCTGGCCTTGAACTTGACGTCCTCCTGCCTCGCCATAAGCACAGGAATTACAGGCAGTGCCAGTCCACCAGTCCACCTGGAGTCTCAGCACACTGGTTCAGCATGCAGAGTTGAGGTGGAAGGCCCTGGGAGGGCACGGAAGTGATGCCCAGCTGTCCAGCCCTGCAGAGCCTTCTACCTACCTCCCGCATGCTAGCCGCCCCGCAGCCACTCTAAGAAAACCAGTGAGACTGCTGCCTGACTAGGTACCCAGATTCTACCTCTGCCCGCCCGTGGCCAGCTTCCCCTTAGCCTCACTACCTGCCATCTTCTTGTATGTCTTAGGCTAAGAAAAGGAGGCGCCGGGCGGTGGTGGCGCACGCCTTTAATCCCAGCACTCGGGAGGCAGAGGCAGGAGGATCTCTGAGGCCAGGCTGGACCGACAGCCTCCAAAACAATACAGAGAAACCATGTCTCATAAAACAACAAACAAAAAAAAAAAAAAAGAAAGAAAGAAAAGGGGGCATGGGGTGTTGGACTGGCCCTTACAGGGCCTCTTTTACATCCCAGGAGCTGACGCTGCAGATGAACCTATTGGAGCTCATCAGGAAGCTGCAGCAGAGGGGCTGGCAAGGGGGAAAGGCAGCCCTGTGACCAAGTGGGGTCTTTGCTGTCCTCCATTGCCTAGGATGGCTGTCAACTCCATCCTGTCACTGTTGCCAGAAAGCTTCAGGGAGCTACTACTGACTGTCAGCTGCCAACAAGTGTGATCTTTGTGAGGAGACACTGACTAAACCCTGGCTGCACCTGTCACCATCCTCTGTTCGGATTTGGGGGAGAGGTCCAAGCAGTAGGAATGGTGCTGTGAGAAGGCCCCATGACGAATGTTGAGTGGGACTATCGCTTCTAATGTCTAACCTTCTGGGCATACCCACATTTCCTCCAGGCTTGGGTTTGCCCTGTTCTAGTATGGCCCCTACCTTGACAGCCCCAGCCCTGGATAGAAGCTCCAGAGCCCAAGTCCTGTGTGGCCTAGAAAAATAAACACCCCAACACATGGTTTGTGTTCATGCTAGCTAGGATTCTTTCCTGATGGCTCTGGCCATGCTGGAGCTACCAAGTGACAGCCAAGTGGCCTTCTGAGATCCCAGCCAAGCCCTTAGGCCTTTCATTATCATCTTTGCCTGACCAGGTCCCCCAGTTAAGACACTAAGAACCCACCCCAAACTGCTGTGTGAAACTGGGGAGCTTAGCAGGAGGCAGGAGCCCTGCCACAAACCCAGGTAGGGCTTAAGTAACTGGAGTGAAGGGTGAGGGGCAGGACGGGTTGGAGGAGAGCTGGGCTTTAGCATCTGTGTGCAGCCTGTACTCATCCAAACCTGTGGGTCTGGGATGTGGATCTAAGTGGCTGGGTGTCACTACAGCCAGGCAGAAGTGTCCCCAGTGCCTGGGTTGGAATGGCCTCTGGCAACTCCAGGTAATACCCCATGCAGGCCAGCCCCTCTGCTGCTCACAGCTGACTCATGTGCAGGCACTAAAAGCACGTGGTGGCTCTCACGTACAAAATTATTTATTCACTAAGCAGGCTTCACGCCCGGCATGGTGACATCTGCCTTTGACCCCAGCCCTTGGGAGGCAGAGGCAGGCAGATCTCTGTGAGTTTGAGGCCAGCCTGGTCTACAGAGTGAGTTCCAGGACAGCCAATGCTACACAGAGAACCCCAGCCCACCCAAAGCTGTGCCCTGCCCGAGAGGTAAGAGGTTGAGTGGAGTAGGTGTGGGCATGGCCATTGCAGTGACTAGGCTGGGTGGTAGAAGAGGTTGCCAGTGCGCAGCCGCCTGTGGAGCTCCTGCCGCAGCAGCTGCCTCTCTCGCTGAGCACCCTTCATGATGCTGCTGTTCTCCAGGGCACGGCGGGACAGGTAGGGCAGCACCTCCATCACGGGACCATAGGGCACATACTTGTACACAGGGAATCCTGCCTGGCCTACACACGCACAGCTGTGAGTGAGAGCCCATCACAACATGGTGCCCCTCCCACCCCCTGCATGCACCCAGGACAACCAGCTCACCTAGTGGGAAGCTAATTTGATCACACATCCCCAGCAGCTGTCCGAAGCTCACCTGGCCGTCATCAGGATGCAGGCCTAACTCCTCCATCCTGTGAAGGGGACCAGGCTGGTGAGGACCCACCCCAGGACACAGGCACCCTGATGCATCTCTGAGCCTCTCCCTGCTCCTACATTGTAGCCAGTCTCCTGTAGGGAGGGGCAGGGATGTGAGCTCTGCTCTAGCTTCTAAGTCTCCCTAGTACAACTCCCTGTCCACAGGAAAGGCCCGGGCATCGAACCTGCTTTCCCATCCCACTGCCTCTGACTCCCCTTCTCCATGTCCAGTACTCTCTGTGGCACTGTGAGCCTTGCTCTAGGGACTGATAACCCAGCCCGGCTTCATTCTCCCTTGCTGGCTGCACAGCTGTCATTTGGTCTGAATGGAAAGTGTCAACATGTTGACTCAAAAAGGAAAATCGAAATAACTTCATTTTTAACTTGGCTACTAGGAAATCTATAGCTATGACTGGATCACATTGCATTTCATGTGCGTGTGCTTAGTGGTCATGTATGTTCATGCATGTGACCAGAGGGCCACTTGGGTATCGTTCTTCAGGAGCCATCCACTGATTTTTGAGACAGTTTCATCATCCCAGGGCTCAATGATTTGGCTAAGCTGGCTGGCCAGCAAGCCCCAGGAATCCTCCCGTGTCTGCCTCCCCAGTGCTGGGGTTATAAGCTCTTACCCCCACACCCAGCTTTTTTACATGGGTTCTGTGAATCAAACTACAATCTTCATGCTTACATGGCAAGCACTTGGAAGTCCCTTCCCCAGCCTCCTTCCGCTCGATTGGACGGTTCTGTGAATCAAACTACAATCTTCATGCTTACATGGCAAGCACTTGGAAGTCCCTTCCCCAGCCTCCTTCCGCTCGATTGGACGGTTTAACATCATCTCAGTCCCCTGTCTCTGCCCCAGGCTGGCAGGAGCGTGGTGAGCTCTGCAGGACACTGCTTTCCCAGGTCTTTCTCTCCAAGACTAGACGCCAGTGTCCACATCTTAGGTGGCCGTGGAGTATGTGCAGAGGCCTGCTGACTTCTCCCTCACTGCTCTCTCCTTGCAGTCATAGTTAATCGTGCCATTTCAAGCTGTGAGAGGCACCATCCTGAACAAAGACTGTTACAAGGCCACTGACATGTTTAGCTGGCAGCCAAGCAGTGTCTGCAGGCTCCCGTGACGTTCTGCCCAGCCCCGCCTTTCAGCTTCACTGCTCCTCCGGGAAGTTTCCTAGGGTATCCCAGCCTGTGTGCAGGGCTAGCCCACCATGCCATGGAACCCAAGCATGCTTCCTGGGAGCTGACTCAGCAGACCACTGTTCAGGGTCTACCAAATTTTTTGTATCCAAATCCAGGAACATGGAGGTGGGGAATGAGAATCACTGGGGCCCTGGTATGGGTTACAGTATGAGATACATAATTATGACATTTCTTAACTTTCTAAAACTTTACTTGTTAGAACTCTACCAAAGTTGCACTCCTTGGGGTAAAGAGAAAAATGAGCATATGAAATTCCAATGCAGTTTAAAATGCTTGATAAACATGAGGCCACACTTGTTTTGATTTTCTTGTTTGTTCAAGACAGGGTTTCTCTATATTGCTTTGGAGCCTGACCTGGAACTCGCTCTGTAGACCAGGCTGGCCTCGAACTCACAGAGATCCGCCTGCTTCTGCCTCCCAAGTGCTGGGATTAAAGGTATGCACCACCACGGCCCAGCTTCATTTTTTTTGGGGGGGGGGTCACACTTGTAAAGCTTCCCAGGGACCTAACTCTAGATCTGTCTCTTAGCCATTTTTTGTCACCTAACATTTATTTTTGAAGTAAATAATCGGTATTTTAAAAACTAATGTAGCTATGAACTCTTAGAGGGTAAGACAAGCCTAGGGACTTTGGGTAACTAGGCCGTGGCTGCTCTCTTCACGTTACCACTGCCACCAAACACTTAGCAGTTCCTAATGGGTCCCGTGCGTTCTCAGAGCCCTGCACCACCTGCCCCCCACAAGCCCTGAGAAGCCTCCACGTCAGGCTGGCAGATCCTACCTGCAGAGTGTGAATCGTACTGTGTCCTCATTGTGGGAAGCCACCATCACCTCTGCCTTGGGGCTGTGCTGCAGCTCTTCCAGAACATAGTTAAGGCACCTGAGACGGGGACAGTCCTACATAAGCTTGCCTCCAGGCCAACCACCACCTTAACCCCTCTTGGTTCTGCAGAGGGAAGCAGCTTGCAGGACCCAGAACCACCCAGCAATCAGGCTTCTGCTGAGGCGATCCTGGTTGCAGCTGCAGCCAGAGCATCAGAGAGGGAGGCTCATAAGAGTCAGGAAGACAAGGACATTTACCACAGGAGCCCACTGCACCAGTGCAGGAAGCCCAGGCAGTTACAGATTCACAAGCCCCTCCCACGGTGAGACAAGTGCTGAGGGAAGACTCCATGGGGCTGCCCACGAGTTGTTGAGGGAGCTGGGCCTCTGCTGGGGTGGGCTCTTCACTGAAATCCTAACCGTTATGCAATGGCAATATGAATCCATTTGTTGACCAAACTAGATTTGAAAGGTACGGGTCTGCCATTAGAGTCCTGTCTGGGTGAACGGACACTTGTCCACATCTCCCCAGCAGTAGTGCTCTGTGAAAGGAAGGACCAACATCACCCTACGAGGGCTGGCAGGGCCTGCCTGAAACTGTGGCTTTGCTTCTGGACGAGGCCCTATAGCACAGTCCTGGCTCTTCAAGAAATAGAAGTGGAGGCTCAGGTAGGGTGAGGATCCCTGAGCACCAGAGAATTTCAGCGTTATTGTCACCGAGGGCACTGTCAGCCTGGACAGCACACATGCTGTCTGATCCAATAGGTCAGTTTCTAGGAACATGTTCAGCCGTGCCCTGTGACTGCACGTGTGAACAGCAGAGCAAGGCAGGATGTTCACTGAGTCCGTTACTATAACTAGAAAAGGTCATGGAGCCTGAACACACCCTTGGGTGGACACCTGTCCTGGAAACTGCTGACGTAGGAGACAGAGTAATTAAGTAAGAGGCAAGGGGCAGAGCGGACAGTATACACGGGCAGGTGGCACTGCCTGGATGTGCAGCAGACTCAACATGGGACAACATGATCGGGCGTCAGGTTTGCAATGAGCACACACAGCCTCGGGAAGAGGGCCCACAGTTGACTGCACGCTCTGTAATGTCAGTTATGTAGGTAAGCTGTTGTTTGAGTTCATGGAGACACCAGCTCTGCAGTGGGGTTGCCACACACTCCAGATCAAAGCACATTTCTGTCTGAAGTCCTCTGTCCACCCCGTTATATCGGTTCTCTCACCATGAGAGGGAAAAGCGGTAGCTAAGGGTGTTAAAAACAGGATGTCCTTAACAGCTAGAAGTTGAAAATCAAAGTTAACATCCTATAACAAAATGTTTACGATGGGAAAGGCAAAAAGCTGGTTCTGCAGAGAAAACAGCCGTATCCAGGACTCCCATCAGGAGCCCCAGCATGACGGACTGACAGACCGATTGACGGACCGACTGGGGGGTAGGTCTTCCCTAGACATCCCAGCTGGCTGTGTGCACGCCACACTTTCCTGTTCCTTTTGTTTGCTATTGGTTGGGCTACTCCAGCTGTCTCTGCTTGACATTGAGCCCATGATTTGGTAATGTTTACTGTCTCTCTGCTTTTCTCCATTTACTCTTTTACTTTTGCTTACTATGTGCTTAGTAAACTCATCCAAACTGAATGCACAGTTAGCATAGATCGTCCTCCCCAATGTACAGAACAACTGCACAAAGAGACCCCAGTGATAAACAGCAGACAATAGCTCTGCCACCCGCCACGGGAGCTGAAACAGACCGGTTGAGCCAGCGAGCCAGGCACCTGGGATGGATCTCTCTCTCCCCTTAGCCTACTCCCCTCTCTCATCCCATGTATCCCAGGCTGATCTCAACCTCACTTTGAAGTCAAGGATGCCTTTTAACTACTGATCTTCCTGCCTCCTCCCAGGTGCTGGGACTAAAGGTGCCCATAATCATGCCTGATTTATGTGGTAGTGGGGTTCAAACCCAGGGCTTCAGGCATGTTAGGCAAAGCACTCTACCATGTGAGCTACACCAGTTGTTTTAAGTGTCAGCAGAAGCCAACTGGGGACAGACGCCAGTACCTATCCATATTCAAAAGAGGAAAAATTTGGCGTTTTTGGAAAAAAGATAAAACAGCAGCAGAAATAGCATCTTTGCCCTCAGGAAACTGGCTCTGCCTGAGAGGGGCCATTACACTCATGGTCAAGGTTCTCATGCATTGTTCCAAGAAGGCACAGAAGGCCCTCTCACCTGTGGTACATAACATTGGTGGCCTCGTACGTAGGGTTGATGGGGTCCTCATAGCCGATTTCCGCAGCCCTGGCACGCTCTTGGGCCATGTATGCGCCACGCACCAGCTTGGCCCCAAAACACCATCCCTCACGGCGAGCCAGTTCCATATCCATGGTCACATTATCATAGGCATCCTGCAAGCCAAGCTCAGACGTCACAGGGAGCTCCAGTGGTGGCAGCACAGCCAAGGTGGCAGGCAGCACAGGGACTATCTGCTTCACGTGTATCTCAGCTCAGAGTGCCCATGCCAGCCCCTCAGAGGATCTGGGAGACAGATGCGGATAAAGCTGGGCCTCCAACCTCCACCCCCAAGGAAAGGTGACAGTGGGTGGCCACCCCGGATACCTGGAGTTACTGTGTATTTCGGAGTCACCTTGGCCAGTTAGGAACAATTTGCCACCTGTCTGGGACTGCCCCATACACACCATGTCCTCTTGGTGCCCAGCAACGTAGCCACCTCAGGCTGAGGGGCTCAGCTTGGGGTTTTTCTGGACTCCCAGGTGTACTTCCTCAGCCCTGTCAAATCTTCCAGGGGAGTCTAGTGATTTTTCCCCCCAGATTTCTTAAGAGGGTCCTGTGCTAAAAATGGGCAGAGTCAGCAAAAGTCCTCAGAGGAGCCTGGGACACTGAAAGAGCCACTTGCCTTCTGTCCCTGTGCACTTGTATTTTGTGTTATTAACTATGGGAAGGTGGTTTGCAGGAAGTCATCATGCACATGTGGAAATCAGGAAACTTATAGAAGAAATTGGCTCTCTCCATGGGATCTGGAGATCAAACTCAGGTTGGCAGACTGGCAGAGCAAGTGTTTTCATTGAGTCATCTTGCCTGGACAGGGCCCAGGTAGTCTTGTTTCCTCCTCTGCAACTGGCACTGACCCAGCCTCTCCTGTAAGCCCAGGGGCAGCACTGGGCAGGGTCTGTCTCCTACACGGCTGAACTCACTCTAGAGTTAGTAGCCTGTTCATTCCTTCACCGGTGCTGCTCTGGACTCTGTGCAAAGCAGGGCCAAACAGATGTTACATGGCCCCATAGAAAGGCATATTCCTGTAGGGGGGTGGGTCACACTGCCTGAGAGGCTCTGCAGTCAAGCACTGGAGACAGGCAGGGAGAGGCAGGCAGGAGGTGAATGGCTGTACCTTGAGGTAGCACTGGAATGTGTTGAAGATGAGTGGCTTGTCCACATTGAACCTGCGCTGCATCTCCAGGGTCAGGCGGCTGATAGCCGGCTGGAAGTAGCTCTGCTCAGCATCTATCATCAGCCGCACGCCTGCCTCTCTGCCTTTCTGAGGGGTGCACAGGGAGGAAGGATCTGAGGCTCAAGGTTGATGATGCCCTCCCTCTGCTCAGGTACTGGGGCCCCTAATGCTCTGTACCCCAAAACACACACAGCATGTCCGTGTACACACACCCTTGGCCAGCACATCCATACACACACACACATACACCCCCACACTCCCACATGCGCACACACGCGCACACACACACACCTTAGCCAGCACATCCATACACACACACATACACCCCCACACGCTCACCCACACTCCCACGCACACGCGTGCACACGCACGCACACACACGCACACCTTAGCCAGCACGTCCATCCTCTGCAGCATCCTCTTCATCTGCTGCTCCTCCTCCTCAGTGAACCGTGACAACAGGGGCTCCAGCTGGCCTGTCTGAGAGCACAGCAGAAGTCAGGCCACTGGGGGCCGCAATGCTCCATCTTGAGGCCAGAGTCACCTTTCAGCAATGCTCTCTGCTGCCTACTCTACTGTCCCCTAATAAACCAGAGAGGTCCCTTCTCAGTACCTTGTCTTAAACCAGTTAGATACAATGACAAAACGCCTCAAACTGACTTCCAGCTAGCTCACTGTCCTACCAGTGAGGAAAGCTGTGCCCATGTAAGCAGCACCAGGCCCAGGCCTGTTCCCCAAGGAATTTATTTCTGTGCCTTCAATTCCGAGATCAGTAGGGAGCCATGCGAAGAAAGGCAAACGAAGGGAATCTAGACCCCAGTCAACCAGAAGGCTCCAGTTTGGATAGAAAAGGCTCAAGCCATGGATATGGGGCACTATCCAACTTGCAGCACAGGGACCAAAATGTGACTTTCAAGGAGCCAAACGGGTCAGCGGTGGACTGGTGATGAGAACTGGCAGGATGCACCCAGAAACTCCATACAGCACAGAGGTCTGCCCCTCCTCTCGCAGCCATGGTCCAAGATGCTCCCGCAATGCTAATGAGCCACCCTTTCACGGATCCCAGCAGCCTGCCTCCACTGAGCACAAACACCATGTGCCACAGTCTGTCAGTGACCTTGCAGCAGAGACTTCATGAACACACTGTACCCCAAGGTTCCAGGGCAGTGGCTCAAAGTTTGGGGCGGGCTGGGAACACCACAGAAGAAACACCTGCAGGGCGTGTTCCTCAGTTGCTGCTCCTTCTTCAAAACCCAGAGCAGGCAGGGTCCCACACACCTCTTCCCCCTGAATACAGGCCACACTAGCAACTCACTTTGCCAAACTGAACTTGGCGTGACTTCTAAGGCCAGGCTGCAAAAGTCAATGCAGCTTCTGCCTGGCCTTCATCTCAGGGTAAACTCACTCTGGGAACCTAGCCACCATGTTTGGAAGAAAGCCCAGATGATAGCATCACCTTCCTTACTTAGCAGGGCACCTCTGTGACCACCTGGCCTTGCCACCCTCTGAGTACATGTGATCAGATGAGAGCTAACCAGTTGGACCCTGTTCAGCCCAAAAGGCTTGTGGTGACCCGCACACTAGGTATGCGGGGGAGCCCTTCTCTCAAGACACCCATCGTCTTGTGGGCCCCTGTCCAACTGAGCACTGTGGACCCTGGGTTTGTCTTTGTGGTGGGGTCAGAAAGTCAGTCACAATGGGTAGGCAGACACATGGAATGGGGGAGGGGTTACCTGCACATTGGGGACCACCAGGTGCCTGGAGAGCTGGGTCCTGCTGTCAATGAGGCTGTTCCAGTCCAGCAAGTCCACAGTGCTGAGGGGTGAGAACATCAGCAAAGTGGGCAGCCAGGAATTCTGGGTCCAGTCACCTGGCTTCACCCCAGGTACTGGGTTTGTTTGCGGGTCTGACACGCACCAGCCCATTCCTGAAGACTACTTCCAAACTTAGCCTTCACAAAACCCAGCCCAGTGTTTGACTTTAAAAGACTGAATACTGCTCCCAAT
The DNA here is from genome assembly GCF_017639785.1 of Mesocricetus auratus. Lineage (NCBI taxonomy): Eukaryota > Metazoa > Chordata > Mammalia > Rodentia > Cricetidae > Mesocricetus > Mesocricetus auratus. Next base: position 73,538,867 of record NW_024429192.1, read on the forward strand.
TAAAAAAAAAAAAAGAAAACCAAAGCATGACCATTTTTGCAATGCATCAGTAGCAATAAAAACACAAAGTATACAGAATTCCATGGCCAGGTTAGGCTTAAGGAAGAGCCAAAAACTGAAGGCTAGGCAGAGTGTAGACACCACTTCAAGAGCGTGGAGAAGCTAATACGCAAGGGCCCCCCCGAGCCAGCAGCTCTACCACAAGCCAGCACTCTGACTTGACTGAGGGCCCCTAGTGACATTAATCCTAACCTCTGTCCCTAAGGATAGGGCATTGGGTGCTGACTTCACCTGCCAGTGTGGCTCTTAGGAAGACGCTCTGAGACCCAGGATGTTTTCTATGAGAAGACATAGAAAACGCTGCCTCTCCCCTGCTCACCATCAACTCCTGTTCAGTAATCTCAGGAAGCAGTTCCCTTGACACTGTCATTCCCACGGCTCACCCCTTCCCAGGAGGTGACCAGGAGTAGAACCACGGGGCTCTGCTGAGACCATGACTGTGCCGGGGCAGCTCTTACCCAGACACTCCCAGCGTCTCCGGTGTGAACCACCCCTCGATCTCAGCCCTGGATGCGATGCCCATCTTTGCAATGCTTTCCTTAGGAATTGAGAAGGCGGAGTCAATACTGCCATCTCTCGCCATCCGTTAAGCCTCATCCCCACCACGAGTCTGTCTGACTGTCACATCACCTGTGACAGCAGCACTCGTCTCAGGCCCGCAGTTCCATTCCCAGCTGGCTGTGATACCTGTTTCCACATCTGCCGTTTCCCACATCTGCTCTGAGCCAACTCCCTACCCCCCAACCATACCCTGTAGACAGTGGAGCCGCCCAGAGTTCTACCACAGCGCTGCTTCCCCTCCTCTCTGGGGCCCCAGCTACACCTCCAAACAGCTGCAAGACCCCACCTTAGACCACACTGCACAGTGCCCGGGGAAGGAAGGGGAAGGCTGCTTACCTGGAGCACCACCACCTCCAGCTTCGTGTCTACAGCAGCACGCCCAGCCTGTCCCTGCTCTGCGGCCATTTGATGAAAGAACCGTCTCCACCTGGTCAGCACATCTGAGAACTGCAGCTGCCAGTGCAGGTGTGAGCCCCACTGCAGCATGCGCCCAGCTCCTCCATCCAGCTCTGGGGCCACCTCTGCAGCCCCAGAGCTCAGCTACCAATCTGAGCACGTCTGAAGCCTCTCAGTGCACACAGTAGCCCCGGGGTTTCAAAGCCTCTGCTGTCAAAGGTGCCACCACTTACCAGAAACTGTGGTCTTCCCAGTGCAGTGAGCTTAATGGCTGAGAAACCACCATCACTGGCTCCACCTGTCCGAAGCGAAAGGAAGAGCCATGAGTGTCTCCAAGATGATGAACGTCTGGGTCAGAGGGACCAGGTGCACCTTGTGGCTCCCTGATAGTTAAAACCAGCCCTGTAGCCAGTTCCTACCCATAGTGATACCCAGTCCCCTAAATGCCCTTGCACATGGCTGCTCCAAAGGCCCTGCTACAGAGGTAGGGAGGGCTGCTGAACAACCTTTGTCCTGCAAGAAGACAGCAGACAAAGAAGCCACAGAGGTCTGCACATTGCTGGCGGCCTCTGTGGCTCAGTTTTTTCCTAATGCTGCCAGCTCTATAGGCCATCCACGTATGGGCCACAGAGCCCAGAAATGCCAAGTGGAGTAGGGGCTGGGTGGGGCACACAACCCCAGGGAGAACAGACAAGGCACCAAAATGCTGGAGTACAATGATTACACAGGCCACCCTGGTCCGTGAGGCAACTGCTTACTGGTATTACACTCCATCCACAATTCTCTTACAACAGGGAGGAGTTGCCAGTCACAGAAGATGTGTCCTCAGCTCCCAGAACTGACCCTCAACCTGAGGGGTGGGGATTCCCGAACTCAGTATGAGGACACCACATGCAGACACAGGTCCAGGGACATGCAAGGGAGCACGGGCTTGTCAGGAGGTGCCCCCAGGGGCTGTCAGGACCGTTTGGAAGGAGCTGAAGGTCTGAGCACAGCCCTTCACTCCAGCCCTAGCCTCCTCCACAAGCCCAAGGCTCGCCTAGCAGCTAGCAACACCGGGGACCCCACCTGAGGCCTCGATGCACTTCAGTAAATTCTCCATGTAGTTGTCACACTTGGCTTCACTAGCATAGAAGTAGGTGCGGGCACTGATGACGCCATCTCTGCGGTCTCCAAAGGCAGGGTGGACCTGATACTGCTTCTCCCTCTTATTTGTGTCTGGGAAGGTAAATATATGACCTTATTAGAGATGCCAGCCTAGTTCAGAACCCTCCCAGCATAGGTCAACATCCCAGGGCTACAACGCTCTAGATGGGCTCCGAATAGGCCTGGCTGCACCCAGAAGTCGCCCTCCTGATAGTCCTGCCTGCCCTTTCCACTTGGGTCCCCCTGGCTAACCCTCACGAAGCAGCAAATCAGGCCAGGAAAGTAGAGCCGTTATCACAAAGGCTGGAACTGCAGCCTACTGAAGGCCAAGGAGACAGAGTCTTCCTGTAAGAGCTGTTAAAAATACAAGGAGCCTGGGTCTCATCAGGAACTCTCAGGTAGGTCAGGTACACAGAGCCAGAGCCATAACTCTACCATAGGAGGCAGTCTCTGGTCTTGTCCCCTGCCCAAAGGCTGGCCCAGGCCCAAAGCTCAGATGTCTCCATGGCCACCAGACTCTGCTGATGTGAGGAGAGTACCCATTCCTAAACTCACCACTGCTGTTTTTCTCTGCTTCGGAGGTGCACGACCTGCAGGACAGAGTTGGAGGCAAAGGTTGGGTCACCAGGATGCAGCTAAGCCTTGGATCAGACCATGAACCTGACAGAAGGCTGGCTCAAGAAAACAGATGAACTTGAGTTAACCTGGCACTTCCTCGGGTCAGGCATGACTGCCTGGGCCAGGGAGAGGATGCCCAGGCTTCCTGTGGGTTGAACCTTTCTTACTGATGAGGTCAGGCAGGGAGAGGGAGAGGGGCAGAAGCCACCCTGTACAAAGGGCTCCTCCAGTCCAGCAACAGTGCCCCCTTGCTCTGGTCTGCACCCCTAACATCTGTGGTCTCCAGGACAGAGTCCCGCACACCCTGGCTACTCCCACTCTATGCCCCAGCCCCTGCTAAGACTCTTAGGCTTATTTTCCAAATAGAAACCAGAAATTTCCATGGAAGATGAAAATGAGACCTTAATGTCACCTCATTGAAAACCTCCCAGGTCCCCATCATACTTGGAGACATCAAGTGCTCCACAGGGCAGGGTCCTGAGCACTGCTTCTTCCTAGCATTCTTCATGGCAAGGAGCAGAGACAGGAGACAGCACCTTCCAGGTCTTACTGTCAAAGAGCCTTACCCATCTAGGAACCTCACTACTCTTAGAGCAAACCTGGGCCACCCTTATCTGGAGATTTTGGGTCAGAAACTATGGGGGGGAGGGGCAGGTCATATCCTTGGGAGGCTGGGGCTCCCTACAAACACCTCAGCTCACAAGGCCACAGCCCAGCGAACAAGGAGCCAGGCAGGCTGCTACTGTTCCACCTACCTCATGCGGACAATATGTAACTAGAAAAGAGGGTGAAAAGTCATTTGGTAACAATGTTCTGAGTCTGTAATGAGGAGGCAGACAGAACCCATGCATCATCTGCCCTCAGAAACAGCCAAGGTCCCAGGAGGATATTTCCCCAGAGGATATGGGTTCCATAAGAGCAGCCTCAGGTACAAACAGACAAAAGTCCCCGGAGGGCTATCAGTGTGCTGATTCCCTGAGCAGAAACCCTGTCAAGGAAGGAAACCTGGCTCCTCAATGATCCCGATGAGAAAGAAGGTTGGTTGTAGAGCCCCACAGCCCAAAGTTTAGATGGTTTGGCCTCCATGCTTTCTGTGCCTTCTTCTGTTAACTAGAGGCAGGCTTCAGTCTCTGGGCCTGTGGGGCAGCTCACTCCATCAGGTGCTCTGTCAGTTCTTTTTCCTGCGAGGAGGTGGCATGTGAGGATTGCCAGCCTCCCCGTCACAGACTCGGAACACTGTCAGAGTGATATTTCACCCTCTTATCATCAAAGGCAGGCAGTCCATCCTTTGAGGCACAGACACCAGCAGCAGGGCTGGGCCCGCATTCTCACTACTTGCTGTTGGCACTGGAGGGTAAACACTGTTAGGTAAGGAAAGTTCTATTTCTGATGTCCTGGAGCCCAAGCAGAGCTCCTGTGGCACAAGCAGCCATGACGAGCTGAGCAGCCAACGGACAGGCACAGACAAGAGTAGATCCTGCAGATAGGCAGGGCAGGCAGGCCTGTCACCCAATCTCATAGCAAGCCTGTCTTGGGTAAGAGCACTCAGTGCTCACCCTATCTAGGCTGAGGCTGTGGAATCCATTTGGTTATTCAACAGCAGCCTTGGTAAAGGCCCACAGCCAAATCCCCAGGCATCAGTGAGGTTCATAGGGGATGCTGGGGCTGGGTCACCCCGCCTTCAGAATGGCCAATCACAAGGCAGGGGCTGGGCTCCCAGACTGAGACCAGACTCGGACATTCTGTTCTCTGGGCCAACGGCCTCACATGACTGCCTTTCCTCAACACCTCCTGTTAGCCACCTGGGAGGAGGAGCAGGGTAAAGTCAAAGGCCTGACAGGGCCTGGCCTATGGTCACAGCCATCGACCAGGAAACCAAAACCAAGCAAGGGCCTGTCAGGGAGGGTCACAGGCAGCAGCACTTGCGAAGAGAAAGCTAGTTTTGCCCAGGCTTGCAGTGAGTTAGCTGCCACCCTAAGGGAAACAATAACTCTGCCCTGCTACCAAGAGAAGAGGGCAGTTCTGTGAGCTGTGCTTTCTCCTCGTGGCCTGGGGGAAATTCCTGGTGCCAGCAGGAGACTCCAGGCTGCCTGTCACACTACACTGCTGCCTGCTACAATTCTGACTGGCTAGGCCCAGTCTGCAAAGTTCTACACCCTGCAGGCACAGTCATCTGCAGATCAGGAAACTATCTAAGGACTAGTTGGAACCTGCAGGTCCAGTCAGCCAGTCAGGAATCCTTGGAAAGAGAGACTGTAGCAGGGCAGGAAGCGGGGGCAACCCCTAAAGTTTCTGTCTCAGCCTCAGCAGCCACACACTTACACCACTCTGCCCTTGCAAACGCAAAGGCAGTTTGAATTTTATATAGTTTTTGTATCACAAACCATAGTTCAACCACTTAAAACGTAAAAACTGCAGCCTCAGGACTATGTGATGAGCTGGACATGGTCGAGGGTCATAGTTTGCAGATGTACCACTCAGCCCCCCTCTAGTATAGGCCCACAGAGCACAGCGCTCTTGTCTGCGGGGAAACCAGAACTCTAGGCACAACTTAGGAAGGCTGCCGGCAGTCAGGCCAAAGGCTCTCCCAGTCTTGTCCACCACCTAGCTGAGGCTGAAACCTAGCAACCTGGTGTAGTTTGGTCTGTGCCTTGCAACACCGGAAAAGCAGGCCTTACTCCATCTCCTTGCGCTCCGCCTCCTCGGGGCTCAGATCTTCCTCCACTCCATAGTCCAGGATGGAGCCAACACCGAAGGCTTTGTTGTGCCGGATCAGAGGCCTGATAGACTCCTGGTCCTCGCCAGCCACAAAATGACCATAGAAGGTCATCTTCATTAGTCTGTCGAACATCCTCTGCCCCAGAAGCTTCCTGGCAACACGGAGTAACTGAAAGGCAAAGGAAAGCAGCTGTCTGGCCATCTGTCTGTCTCCCCAAATTTGCAAGACCCCTGCTTACTCCTTCCTGTTTCACGTCAGTGCCACGCGGTGCACAGCATGTTTTATAGAGACCACTCGGAGCAGGCTGCTTCCCGTAGCACAGTCACTTTGAGCCAGTCCGGATCCAGGGCAGCATGGCAGAACCAAGGCGCCCTCTCAAGCTGCTGGTTCTATGAAGCTCTGAGCACATTGTTCCTCTTAGGACTGAGCCCGGATCCTCAGGGCACAGAAAGTTGCCTGGCCACCCCTTAATGGGGGCAGGGGATCCAGGCAGTGTCCCAGGGACAGCAGTAGACATTTCTGTGACATTTAGTGGTCTTGGGGGCAGCACAGAAGTAACCCTCTAGAATGACCTCCACACGTATTTGGTTTTTTTTTTTTCATTCTAACCACCAGAACAGCTGCTGAGCAGTGGCTACACCCAAAACTCAAATGGCTAGAGAGAGGTCTGTCTGTCTACAGGACACCATGGGATGGACTCCACTCCACAGACTCATCCAGAGATGACCGGCTACGCTGACAGTTGTGCCCCCCACAGAAGATGGCTGCATGTAACCAGACACTTTTCTCATCACACCTCACCCCATCTCACAGGGTTGCAAGCATCCCAGGGAAAAGGAGAAGGAAGCAGACGTCATGAGAGATGCCCAAGGGGAAGCAGCAGCAAGGCCACTCCTCACAGAAGTAAGGCAGACTGACAGCCGGTGCTGTGGACAGTGAGGGCGGACATTTGCTAACCTAGATTCAGGAAAGAGGGTGCCCAGCGAGGCAAGGTGAAATGGGGCGCAAGGAGACAAGCTATGGCAGCAAAGTGGTGACAAGCACACCCCTAGGTACCCGCTCAGAGGCAACCCCACGTCCACACAGGAGAAGCCTGTCTCCAGTCCTGCCCACCCAGTTCAGCTCCGAGAAAGGAAAAGCCTGGGGTGCCTCAAGTCTCATGGACAATGAACCCTTCCCTGTGTGGGGAGCCCGCTTTAGTCTAAACATTCGCAACTTCCCCATCATGGCCCTGTCACTCTGTGATGGGCTCCATGAAGATGCCGCCGCTAGACAACATCTATCTGCAGCCTCCATGCTGCATCTGGGATTTCTGCACTCTGTTCCTTTGTTAAGAGTGATGATCTCTGATAGAAGCTCTCATTCCCGGTCACTGAGAATGGTGGACACACATACAGACAGCGCTGGCAACTTTAAAGAGGACTCCAAAGCTAAGCCACCATCTCACAGCTGTCTTGATGTCACTGATGCCCTGGGGTGTCAACACCTGAGCTCAGGGCAGCACTACCTCCTATCCAGGTGAGTGACGTCTTTGAAAACTTGTACCAGGAATAGAGTCATTCTCACTGTTTAAGATTCAGACCAAGCCAGGCATGGTGACACACTTTTGTAATTCAGCCTTGAGAGGCTGAGTTACAGAGGGACAGGAGTTCAAGGCCAGCTGAGCTACAGAACAAGACCTTATCTCCCAAGATGGTTCAGTTATAAGTACTTTGAGTTTGATCCCCGGACACCACACATGGTGGTGTATGCTTGTAATCCCAGTCCTAGGGAGGCAGAGACAGCCAAGCTTCTGGAGCTCACTGGTCAGCAAGCCTAACCTACAAGCTAGTTTAAAACAAAAACTTGTCTTACAGGGTCAGGCGGACATGATGGCAAACTCCTTTAACCTCACATTCAGGAGGCAGAGAGAGGTAGATCTCTTTCGGGTCTATGTTGTGAGTTTCAAGAAGCCAAGGGCCGCATAGTGACAAGCTGTCTCAAAAGCAACTCTTTAAGAGCCGGGCAGGGAAGCCTGGCCTGGTAATACACGCCTTTATTCCCAGCACTCGGGAGGCAGAGGCCAGCCTGGTCTACAGGGCAAGTTCCAGGGCAGCCAAGATCACACAGAGAAACTGTGTTTCCAGAAAACCAAGCAAAAAAAAAAAAAAAAAAAAAAAAAAGACGGGTGTTGGTGGTGCTCGCCTTTAATCCCAGCACAGCCCAAGTGTGCCCTTGGGCTTCCATATATGCATGTGTGCTCATGCACACACAAACGTCTCAATCCATGTCCAGGAAACCAAGGACAGTAAAGCCAGTTCTCTCCTCTGGCCCCAGAGAACCACTGTAATTTGCATTCAGTCTCTTCAGTTTGGGCTCACAATCAAAAAGGGATAGCCTAACAGGTGTGGTAGGACACACCTTTAGTGTCTGCATTTGGGAGACAAAGGCAGGGTTATCTCTGAGTTCAAGGCCAGCCTGGTCTACAGATTGAGTTCCAGGACAGCCAAGGCTACACAGAGAAACCCTGTCTTGATGTCAAATAGACTGCTTCATGGTCCCCAAAAGGGTTCCAATCCTAGGCAGCAGTTCCCAACTCAGCTCCTTAGCTCACAGCTCCTCAGTTCCCAACTCAGCTCCTTAACGCACAACTCCTCAGAACAAAGCGCGGTTGCCCACTGCCCCAGCTCGAGCCTTACAGCCTCAAGGCCTGGGTCAGCTGTTCTCAGTCTGGTCCATCAGTCTAGGATCCGGTAAGTAGATCTGCTCAGGGCCTGGCTTTGAACACCATTTCCTTCAGCACGAGGCACTGAGGCCACTACCAATGACAGCCACACAGATCTCAGAGAAGCTCCCAGGGCACAGGTTGGACAGGTGGAGTGGGGGTGGGGTGGGTTTGCTGCACATCTTCCCTCCTGGCTGGCATCTCTGGCAGATCCCTTCCAGCAACCTGTTAGATGCTGCTACTTCACAACGTCCTCGCCGCTTGCTTCTACCCCGCCGCCCCCCCGGGGGGGGGGGCTCCTTTTCCTGTGTACCTTTCTTCCCTACTGGGCATTATTTCAGTGCATTATGACCCTGGCCACCATTACTATACCACACACGTACCTGGCCTCCCGCACGCACACCAGAGCTTTCTTTTACTCCCTTATTTTTACTGCTTACAGAGAAGTTCTTCCAAAGGATCCCACCAGCACAATTGTTCCATCTCAATTGTTGTGGGATGTGACTCACCTGCTACCCGCTGTGGCCCAGCGGCTAAGTTCTAAGTGTAGCTGCAGCTCCTCCAGTCTCACAGGAGAAGTATTACCCACTTTGAGATATCGTCCAGATCTGCATCTTTACAAACATCACAGGTCACCTTGAGATAACTAACTAATCACTAACCCTTCAAGACTGGCTGAAGTGGAATCCTGCTTCCCCCAAAGGCCCTCACATTTTCAAAGATACCATGTTACAGTTTAAAGCTCCATGTTTCCTAGTTTCTGAGAACCTGCAGCTTCTACACTGCGTTCCAGTGTAGACCGACAACAGGCAGACCAAGGCTCTGGGGCTATCTGGACCACTGTGATTTTATCCAATCTCTTCAGTTTGGGCCACCCACCCGCGCACCTGTTCGTGGTGCGCCAGCAGCACCCGCGACGCACACAGGCGCAGCACTAGCAGGTTGCGCACCAGTTCCGAGCTCCGCCGACTGCGGTACGCCTCCTGCGTGTTGCCGAAGTCCACGACTGGCACAGGCCGCCGTACAGCCTCGGCCGCTCGCCATGCCCGCACAGCCCCTGAGCTCGCGGCGGGCTGCTCGCGGGCCTGCGGCTCTGTAGAGAGACCGGCCACACGTGGTGCCACCGAGCGCAGCAGGAAGACGCGCCTCAGAGCCATGGCGGAGCCAATACGCGCGCCCAGGTGGTTTAAGTACGCTTGGTCGGCCACGCCCTGATCACGCCCCATTCCCGGAAGCCCCACCTACCACCCAGTGGCTCTGCCCTAATTTTAAGTAGCTTTGTCCCGCCCCGCAAGCGGTTCCTTCTCCTCCGGAGGACTTTCTTGGCGCCCTGGTTTGGCATGCGTCCCGTGACTGATCACGCCTCTCCAGTCCGCAAATCCTCCTCCTGAGCCCACCCTCAGCTCTGCCCCCCACCAAGACCCCACCCCTTGGGAACTGGGATGTTTAGCTCTGGGATTATCCTGTCCTCAAGCTGGCCAAATGGGTTCAGAGTCCACCGGTCAGTGCCATGACACCCGCATCCTCCGTTTCCGAGCAACGGAACCTCCAGCTGAGGCCAGGCCTGCGAGAATTCTGTCCCAGAAGGTGGCCCCTTCCCTTATCACTCAACCCTGCCTAAAGTGTTGTCTTAAAAACTGCCCTTTCCTGTTTCTTTTTTGTCCTTTAGTCCCACCTCCTGCCCTCAGGGCAAGCGAGGGACCCCTGGCTTCTCTGTGAACCCATGGAGTTCTAGTGGTTCCTCCCTCCCTCCCTTCTCCACATTCTGGCACCACCAGCAGCAGATGTCACTTAAGGACCCTAACTGCCTCTGCCTCTGCCATCCTATTCTCCCACAGAGACCTAGTCAGGTTGTGAGTGACAATATGGCCCCAGCACCCCCCTGGGGGCTTGGCCCTGCCTTTCCTACACCTCTGCAGAAGTTTATCTTAGACTGTGGATATTTGGAGCTGCGGGGACTCTTTATGGGGGGGACTGGGCTGTGCACTGCAGAATGTTTAGCGCCACCTTTGGCCTCAGATGGCAATTACACACACGCATACATAAACGCACATACACATATCACACACACACACACACATACACACACACACATACACACACACATACACACTTGAAATAACCTAAAACATTTCTGATATTGCCAGAGGCCCCTGGAAAGCACAATTCCCACTTGTCTTGACTGAAGATGACTTCCTAAGGTAGGACCCAGGTTTTTCCTGCTGGAACCTAAGGGGAAAAGCAGAACATGTCAGAGGCATCAAAGTCCCGAGGAAGGCAGGAAACCACGTACTCTACAGTAGCTCAGACACATGACTAATAGGGAGCAGGCTTGGAAACATCACCATGACCATCCACCCATCCTCCTTCACACCCCGCCACCACCCCCAGCTGATCTTTTGGTCAGCCCCAGTCTGTTGCATGTGGCTGTGGGACATCCACCCCTCCCTGTGTCCTTTCCTTTCTTCTTCCTGAGGCTCTGGAGGCCCTGCCATCCTCCAGAGTGGCCAAGGCCCTCTCTCTTCCATTGCTGGTCACTGCTGCATTCCTACTGACACTCTGTGTGGCTTTGTTAAGAGAAGGAAGGACAGAGGTGACACAGAGTATCTTATCATAGGCTCTAGGTGTCTGACTCATCCTCCAGGCCCTGCCCTAGAATCTGGACCAGCACCTGAAGTCCATGTGGTTGGGACCTTCTCTAGGCACAGCTAGGGCCAAGTTTCCAAATAGCTGTGTGCCTGTGTTGGACACAGGCACCCCTTTGACGCCATCTGTCCTCTAGCAGCTATATCCAGTGGTTTGGCTACATTCCATGCTCCTGCACCTAGTGACCAGTATTGGACCCAAAAATGCTAAGCCCCAACTTCGTCCAGATCACATTTGCAGGAGAGATGAGGGTGCACGCCAGCTGTTTAAGAGAAGTACACGCGCCGGGCGTTGGTGGCGCACGCCTTTAATCCCAGCACTCGGGAGGCAGAGGCAGGCGGATCTCTGTGAGTTCGAGGCCAGCCTGGTCTACAAAGTGAGTTCCAGGACAGCTTCCAAAGCCACAGAGAAACCCTGTCTCGAAAAACCAAAAAAAAAAAAAAAGAGAGAGAGAGAAGTACACGCAGGAAAAGGAGCCCGTAGATGTGCCCATTTGTTGTTGGTCTTATTGGCCCACCAGGAACCCCACCCTAAAGCACGTTTATGAGTGCTATGCTACCCTTCACTGCACCACGGCTTCTTCATTGGAACCCAGCTGCAGCTGACTGATCAAGCCCAAGACATCTACCCCTGATTAGAGGCCACCATTTCAGAACAGTCCCCTGTATTGATTTTCTGGGGTGTACTAAAGTTTGGTAGCTCTCCAATGGCCATGGCCAGTTTCTGTTGCTGTTGTTATTGTTATTATTGTTTGAGACAGGCCTCATATGTCCTAGGCTGCTTCAAACTCACTGAGTAGCCAGAGATGGCCTTGATCCTCCTGCCTCCTCCTGCCCCCTCTTCCCTAGGATTAGATGTACACATCCACCCTTGGTTTATTGGTGCTGAAAGTCAAATCCAGGGCTTTGTGTATGCTAGGCTAGCATTCCGCCAACTGAGCCACATCCCCACCCTTCAAACTCTGTGTGTGTCTCTGTGTGTGTCTGAATGTGTCTGTGTGTGTGTCTCTGTGTGTGTGTCTCTGTGTGTGTCTGAATGTGTCTGTGTGTGTGTGTCTGTGTGTGTGTCTCTGTGTGTGTCTGAATGTGTCTCTGTGTGTGTGTCTGTGTGTGTTTGTGTGTATGTGTGTGTATGTGTCTGTGTGTATGTGTGTGTTTGTGTGTATGTGTGTGTCTGTGTGTATGTGTGTGTATGTATGTGTCTGTGTGTGTGTCTCTGTGTGTGTCTGAATGTGTCTGTGTGTGTGTGTGTGTCTGGGTGTGTGTCTGTGTGTGTGTGTTTGTGTGTATGTGTGTGTCTGTGTGTGTGTCTCTGTGTGTCTGTGTGTGTGTCTCTGTGTGTCTCTGTGTGTGTGTGTCTGTGTGTCTGTGTGTGTTTGTCTGTGTGTGTCTGTGTGTGTGTCTCTGTGTGTCTCTGTGTATGTGTGTCTGTGTGTCTGTGTGTGTGTGTGTCTCTGTGTCTGTCTGTGTGTGTGTCTCTGTGTGTGTGTCTGTGTGTGTGTGTCTGTGTGTCTCTGTGTGTGTCTGTGTCTGTGTGTGTGTGTCTGTGTGTGTCTGTGTGTCTGTGTGTGTCTGTGTGTCTGTGTGTGTGTCTGTGTGTGTGTCTGTGTGTCTGTGTGTGTGTGTCTGTGTGTGTGTGTGTGTGTACCTGATGCCTGTGGATGAGGATGTAAAACTCACAGCTACTGCTCCAGCACCATGTATGTCTGCTTTCCACCGTGATGATCACAGACTGATCCTCTAAAACTGTTGGCAGGCCTCCAATTAAATGTTTTCCTTTATAAGAGTTGCCTTGGTCATGGTGTCTCTTCACAGCAATAGAATAGTTACTAAGAAAATAATTTTTGTAAGTTAAAAATTATTTTTATGTGTATAGGTGTTTTTCCTGCATGTGTATTTGTGTATCACATGCTTCCCTGGTGTCCACAAAGGCTACAAGAGGGTATCAGCTCCCCTGAGCATTGTGAGCCCCCATGTGGTTCTCTGGGAAGGTCAGTCATGCTCTTAACTGCTGGGCCATCTCTAGCCGCATGATAAGAAAGCTTGAGATGAGCTGATGTACATGGGAAGTTGTGCTTGGATTATGTGCAAATACTATGTCATTGTATGAAGGAACTGAGAAGCTTTGGAGGTTCATACCCACAGATACCTAGTAGCAAGTGTGCTCTGGGACTCTGGAATCTAGTAGGTCACTCCACATCCAGGGCACTGTAATTTCTACCTTCCGGGGACAGTTCCTGTACCCCACTTCTAGAGCAAGCAGCTCTGGGGACAGTGGGTCTTGTTTCTATTTCTTAATGACACATTCACTATAGGTAAAAGGTGAGAGCAACCCAGATGTCCACTGACAAACAATTGGGAAGATAAAATGCAGTTCATTCATTCAATAGAATATTGTCCAATCATGTAAAAGGGATGAAATGGATTTTGTTCCATTCAGATAAGGGTATCGCTATGGCACCTTCAGCATAACACATTTACAACTCATCCATTCTATATAATAATATAGTGTGTATAATAATGATGCTTATTAATCCTTCATTGTGTCAGGCATGGCGGCACACGCCTATGATCCCAACACTTGGAAGACTGAGGCAGGTGGACCTCAGAGTTTGTGGACTTGGTTACATAGCATAACTATTTAAAACAAAAATTAGATTTTCTTTGAGACAGGGTCTTACTATCTAGCACTGGCTGGCCTGGAACTTGTTATGTAAACCAGGCTGACTTCAAACTCAAGATCCGCCTGCATCTCCTTCTTGAGTGCTGGGATTAAAGCCATATTCCACGACACCTGGCAAAAAATAAATTTAATGAAAAAAGCCATATTCAGAAGACCATATGCTGTATGTTTCCATATATATGAAATCTTCAGAACAGGCCAATTCATAGGGACAGCTACCACGTAGACAAAACCATAGAATAAATTGGTGACTGTATGGAAATGGTGGGGTGGGTAGGAAAGAGACTGGCAATCAGTGGGCCTAGAGTTCCTTTTAGGTATGAAAATATTCTGGGACTAATGACAGTCACTGAGCCTTGCAACACAGTCATCTCGAGGCAGCCTCAAGAGATTGGTGCCAGACCCTCCATGGAAACCAGGATGGAGGGATGCTCAAATTCCATAATGGAAATGTCATGGAATTTGCATATAACCTATGTGTGTCCTCCCAGATACTTAAGTTGCCTCTCGATGAGGTACTGTACCTCATCCACCTCATCCACGTAAGTGCTGTGTGAATCCCTGGCACACTATATCATCCAGGGAGTGATGACAAGGAGAGTCTTCCTGTTCAAGACACATGCAGATTTTTTTCAGCTACAGTTGGTCTTCGGTTGTTTGAGTCCACAGATCAGAAAATAGGATACAGATGGCCAGCTGTAGAGTAAAAGTGGTTCAACTGTGCCCTATAATGAATAAATTGCACCCCCAGAAAGCTGGTGTGTGTGTGTGTGCATGAGTGTGTCCCAGTCACACTGTTTGCTTCAAAGCACACTTGCTGAATGTGTCAGCAAATAAAACACTTGAGATCCCAGCCACTCCATAAACACTTTAAAGCTGGGTCTGCCCTCTTTGAGGACCTCTGGGCAGGAGGCCCCTGCCATGCCAGGAACTGCCCCATTCCGGAACAGAGGGAAGTAGGCAAGAAGGCTCCTATAGGACAGAAGGATGGGGTTCTGTCCTACAGCTCCAGAGAATGAAGGGTATCTGAGCACCAGACTCTGGTACATAATGGCTCCTCAGCTGCTGGTCAGCTCGAAGGCTTATCTGCTCCCAGACGTTGCACTGACCTAAACTCCCTATATAATGTATGTAAATCGAGGATAACCTTGAATTTCTTTTTCTTTTTTTTTTTTTTTTTTTGGTTGTTGTTGCTTTTTGTTTTGGAGTGGTTGTTTTTGTTTAGTTTGGTTTGGTTTGTTTTTTTCTGAGACAGGGGTTCTCTGTGTAACCTTGGCTGTCCTGGAATTCACTCTATACACCACCAGGCTGGCCTTGAACTCACAAAGATTTGCTCAGTGCTGGGCCTAAAGACAGACCTTGAACTTCTGATCTTGCTGTGCCCACTTCCCAAGTGCTAGAATTACAGGCTTGTGTGCCATGCCCAGTCTATGCATTGCCAGGGCTCAAACCCAGGGTTTCACACATGCTAGGCAAACTCTCCACCAACTGCTACATCCCCAAACGTAGTTCCCTCTCTACTGACACTCAGGAATGTACAGTTTCTTATAGCGGGCTTTTTTTGGACAGCCAGCCCCCAAATCATGACACAGACATATTAATTATGAAAACTTGGCATTAGCTTAGGCTTATCTCATTAGCTCTTACAAATTAAACTAACCCATTTCTATTCATCTACATGTTGCCAGGCAACTCATGACTTTTACCCCTCATCTTGCATGTCCTGCTTCCTCTGCATCCGGCTAAAGACTCCCCCTTTCTTCTTCCCAGAGCTCTCTCTGTCCAGAAGTCCCACCTATACCTTCTGCCTAGCTATTGGCCAGTTAGGTTTTTATTAAACCAATCACAGTGACACATCTTCACACAGTGTAAAAGAATATTCCACAGCAGTTTCTCCTTTAGCTTTGAGCATGCCATTAGAACTTGTCTTAGCCACTGTTCTGTTGCTGTGAAGAAACACCATGACCAAGGCAGCTCTTATTAAGGAAAGCATTAATTGGGGGCTTGCTTACAGTTTCAGGGGCTTAGTCCATGACCACCATGATGGAAATCACACACACATGGTGCTGGAGCAGTAGCTGAGAGCTTTACACCCTGATCTGTGGAGCAGAGAGGTGGGGGGGGAGACTACTGGCTGGGCTGAGTGTGAGGTTTTGAAACCTCAAGGTCCACCTCCAGTGGCATACCTCCTAATCCTTCTCAAACAGTTCCACTAACTGTGGACCAAGCATTCAAATATATGAGCCATGCGGGCTGTTCTCATCCAAAGCACCACATTCTACTCCCTGGCCGCCATAGGCATGTAGCTGTATCATCATGCATAACGCATTCAATCCAGCTTCAAAAGTCCCCATAGTCTTTAAAACTATTTAAAAATCCAGGATCTCTTCTGAGACTCATGACCACCTGTAAAAGGAAAATCAGAAAGTAGATTACATATGTCTAACGTACAATGGCACAAAATACATTACCATTCCAAAAGGGAGGAAAGGGGACATATGAGGAAATACTGGACCAAGGAAAACCAAAAGCCAGCAGGGCAAACTCTAAATTGTGCATCTCCGTGTCTTCAGTATTATTCAGATCTCCAGTTCTTTTCCAACTTTGTTTATTATAGTGCACTTCTCTCTCTTGGGCTGGCTCCACACCCTGTTAGCAGCTTTCCTTGGCAGGTATCCCACAGTTCTGGCATCTTCAATGACATGGGGCCTCCAATGCAATCCAGGCTTCACCCTCAGAACTTTTCATAATGGCTTCTCTGAGCCTCCATGCAGGGACTCCCTGTCACATGCCTGCCCTCGGTGCTTTCCTTAACCTCAAAGGAAGATTCCACAACCTTTTTACTCCTGCATCCAAGAAGGATGCAGGACCATATGGCTGAAGCTGCCAAGTTCTTCTGCCTGCTGGGGATGGAACCTGGCCCCTCGTTGAATAACATCTGCATAAGCCTTCCATTGTTGATGTTTTTCCTTCTGTTTCAGCTTTCCTTTAATTCCTTTCCACAGGTTGACAGCTTATCTGGGTGGGGTACAGATAGAATGAATATATAGATTAAGAGATAGAGACAGATATCCTCTAACAAGGCCACACCTATTCCAGCGAAGTCCCAACTCCTAATCCTTCCCAAACAGATCCACTGTAGACTAAACATTCAAACATGGGTCTATATTCTCATTCAAACCATCACAGAACTCCATCAAGTTATACTTTTTGCCTTGTATCCTGCTCCTACATTGCTAGAACATTTGTCTGCTGGCTCTCTCTGTTCATTCTGACTTGTGACATTTTGTGCTTACTCTCTGCCCACTTCTCTTGATAGACGTCTCTGTCTGTAGGTAGGGGCATCCATTCACATTTGTTTAGTTTGGGGCTTATCTTTTTGATACCAGCCCACACCAAACTTGGGTCTGCTTGCTACCCCAGCATGTAAATTCTTTATCATACATTATCCCCTTTACCATCCCTTGTTCAGAAACCCTGCTCCAATTCCATTTAGCTGTGTCAATGTTGTTCATCTTTTTCAGAGCTAGTAAAATAGGATAGGATTTTGTTGGGATGAGATGGTCTGTGCCTGTGTGAATGGGGTCACGCATCACCACTATATATATTCACTCTCCCTGCACCTTTGAGAAAGTATCTTAACTTCCTCCCAGATCTTTTCCTTGTACACCATCTACTGACAAGAGCTACATTCCCAGCCTTCCCACACAGGCTCTATGATTGCTACACCATTTGTACAGGGGAAACTGAGGCTCAGAGAGACTTCATGATTTACCCAAGGGTTAATGGCAAGATTAGAGGCAGAGGTCCCTATCCTGAGAGTCCCTTGCTTTTTCCCAGGGTCTGGGGTATGCTAGGACCTCAGGGCAGCCAGCTCCTTCCCAGGGGCGCACAGGACCAGAAGGCAGGACTATGAAAGTGGCTGCCTGACCAGAACGATCAGAATGCGAGTGGACAAATGTGCTTCTCTGGTGAGTGAAGGAGGAGGGCTTGAGGCACAGGAGGCCTTTATGGGAGGGAACAACTCTGAATAGCACCGTAACCACAGCAGTACCGGCTCTGTCTCCGTTGTCTCCTGGGCACAGCTTGTGAAGAGTCCACAAACTACGGAGTGACGTCATAGGCGGCAGCTTCCAACAAGACAGGGTTCTAAACTTCCTCAGGGAAGGAACAACAACTAAGTACCTACCCCGTGAGGTTGTCTCTAGGATGTAGTGGGTACTGAAAGTTTTCTTGGAACCCAACATCCACTCAGTACTCACTAGCCCAGAACCAGGGCCCTCCAACTGGTGAGATGCCGTGAGAGAGAATTGGCCTGTAGTAGTGCAGGGCTTGAGGAGGATCCACAGAGTCGGTGAACTAAGGCTTTTCTATCTGAGGAAGTAAGGGAAAAGACTGACTTTTTCTGTATTCTTCTACACTTATTTTTCCTCTACATCTCTTCTGGTTTTTCCTTCTCTCATTCTTGATGTTTTCCTTCTAACTCACTTTATGTTTTTCTTTACAGATTTTATACTCCAGTAGACTCTTTCAAGCAATATAAAAATTGCAATGTGGTTACATTCTATTTTTCAAGTGAATGATTATAATGAATACAGGTTAAAAAAAAAAACATGTGTTCCCATCTGGGTGGTGGTGGCGCACGCCTTTAATCCCAGCACTTGGGAGGCAGAGGCAGGCGGATCTCTGTGAGTTCAAGGCCGGCCTGGTCTACAGAGCCAGTTCCAGGACAGTCTCCAAAGCCACAGAGAAACTCTGTCTTGAAAAACCAAAAGAAAAAAAAGTTTCCCATTTGCTTTACACAATTTAACAAAGTCATCCTAGAGTGCGAGCAAGCAAGGCATTTTTCTCAGTTAGTTCTTTTACTGACTGGTCACATTTTGCGGTTACAAAAAAGGGCCAAGTATTTTATGCTTTATCTCAAAAGGTAATCCTATAAGAAATATCATGAACCTAAACTTTTATATATGAAAAACAGTCAGGGCTATTTTAACCCTCAGGGTGCATGCTCTCTCATCAACACTTTTTTATATATCAGGAAGCTCAGGGCAGAAACAGGCATAAGGAATTTATCATCGCCTTTGGTCACCAACCAACCCCTCTTAGCAAGAAAGGCAAGCCAGCTAAGAATAATTGGGCTGCTTTGTCCTTGTTCCCTGGTCTTAAAGAGTCCCTCACTCATCTATGTGCTTTTCTAAAACTTTAGATTGTCTTCTTGGGTTTTTACCTCAAAGCTATTTGACAAAAGCATCTTAGTCTAACCTTAAGTTATTTTCAAAGCTTTGTTTCAGCTATGATGCACTCCAAAACCTGTGAATGCATCTCCCAACATTAAGCTTAAAAGCATTTAAGATAGCTGGGCTACTGAGACTCAGTTGTTTTTCTTCTTAATCATTAACCTAAGCCACAGTCTATACAGCTCCTCAATAGAAGCTCACGTGTTCTAGCTGTGGGACACTTCCTTGTTTTATCTTTTAGCCTCTGCAGTCTCTGCTTTATCAGAGGCAGGGACAGCATTGTATCTTACCTTTACCTATGTTAATTTTTACACTAAACTAACCCCTATCATAATTCCTTACTGTATTTATTAAAGACCCTCAGCTGTCAAAATCTTATTGAAATTTACACTATTACTGAATAAAATCATGGCTTCAGTTAAACAGTACAGCTTAGGAGGAAATCATCTTCATAATAATCCACAGGTAAAAATGCCTGGTAGAATGGGATATCTCCTTGAGATAATTACATGATATTACAGGGGTTTGGTTTCTTGGTGGACTGATCCCCTGAAGTCAATTGCCGTCTGAGGCCCCTCCAATGTGGCCACCACCGGCAATGGCCTGGCAAAGGTCCCCGTGGGGGGAGAGTGGTGCATTTTCTTTTCTTTTTTTGAGAGAGGTGGAAGCAGTGGATGGGGAGGATGATGTGTTTTCTTTTCTTTTTAGAGAGAGGGTCTCATGTAGCCCAGTCTGGCCTCCAGCTAGCTGAGGATGAGGTGTCTCAGGTGGAAGGAGATCATACCTTGGGGTGGCTCATGGACCAATGAGGTCCTGAGAATGGGTTTGCAGGGACCTCATCAAGAGAGTTGACAAGTCCTAGGCAGAATAGAAGGAGTGGGACCATACCAAGAAGCTATTGTTTTAATCTCCCTGAAGCACCTCCATCACACAGACACAGACACAGACACAGACAGACAGACACACACACACACACAGGATCACATATGTTCAGGATGTCTGAGATCATTTCTGTCTGCAGTACACATGAGGAACTGGAGTTAGCAGCCCAGGGCGGCTGGTCCCTTACCTGGCTCACTCCTGATTCAGCCCACCAGAGGCATCATGTCCCTCTGGGTGAGCCAGGCAATACCTGGAGTCCTCTCAGAAGAGCAGAGCTGGCCTCCTGGCTCTTGCTAGGGTGGGACACTGGCTTAGGCTGCCTTCGTGAGGCCAGCGGGCTCTCCTTGCAGGCTGGTCCAGAACAGACTGTTTCACTCCACATCCTTCTGTATACTTTGCATTTTTAAATAATTGTCCTTATTTTCATTTATGTGTACATGTGCATATGATATGGGATGTCCTTCTGCTGTGAAGGAAGAATATTGCTAGGTGGGAAATCCAAACAAAGATGCAGAGAGAAAGTATATGGAAATGAATACTTTACATTGATATGGGTTTTGGTTTATTGTTACAAATTTAAGGTCCATTTTGTTATACTGTATATATTTCTAGTCTTGATTAAGGTATTATGTTTATTCAGCTCATTTAAAAATGAATGCATAATTAAGAAATAGAGATTAACAGCTAGTCATATATAATAGTCAAACTTATAGTCATGTTAAGTTTTCTAGATATACAATCTCTAAGATGTATAGGTAATCTTCAAACACTTCAAAGACCTACAGAACATGACATTTAAAATGTTTTAAGAAAAAAATTTAAAGTTTTAAGAACTTGGACTCTTATTGACAGTGAGACAAGTCTGCTCCTAGCAGCACTAATTACTTCAGAGAGGATGATGGGCTCAAAGAAACACATTATGGAGTTTGACTTCAGTGTGGCAGGGTTAGCCATTTGGGCAAGAAACTGCTTTTGCCTGGGCTACTTGCCGGTGTTCTGTGTGGTCTGGACATACAGGACCCGCAGGAGAGTGACTGCTAAACTTGCCAAGATGGCAGGGTCCTTCAGGGTTCTTGCTTCACAGAGGAAACTGCCCGCCATTCTGCAGGACACAGAAGAAAGCAACTGACAAACTCTGGCAGTACAAGGCAGAACAGATCTTCAAATTTCCTGCTTCACTGAGAAGTCTGCATACACTCTAGGCCTGTAGACTGAAGATGGATGTCCCAGTGGTGCAGAGGAAATTTGGGTGACTGTCCAGGCAACCAGATATCTCTGTCATTTCTAGAATTTTGGAAGCTGCTTGCAATGCACTTCCTGTTTACTCGGGTAATATTATATCCTTCTGGGGGTTTTGATGGAGTAGAAGACAGATAGTCATAGTTTGTATTAGTTATTATAATAGATAAATTAGATATAAAACTTTAGACTCACAAAGATAGGGTAGATGATAGAGTATTTTCTTTAATTTTGCCAAATGAAAAAAGGACTAACCGGGAATTGGTGGCGCACACCTTTAATCCCAGCACTCGGGAGGCAGAGGCAGGCAGATCTCTGTGAGTTCGAGGCTGGGCTGGACCGATAGCCTCCAAAACAATACAGAGAAACCCTGTCTCATAAAAACCAAATAAAAAAATAAAAATAAAGAAAGAAACCCTGTCTCAAAAAACTGAAAAAAAGGACTAACTATTGTAACTATAATTTTTGCTTGATAACGGTTTTGTTATATATAATTTTACTATATTAAAGTTTAAAACCTTCCTTTTTAATTAGACAGAAAAGGGGAGATGATATAGGAGGTCCTTCTGTATGCTGCAAATATGCATTGCTTTTATTGGTTGATAAATAAAACTGTTTCGGCCAATGGCCAGGCAAATTATAGCTAGGCAGAGAGAAGAAAGGTGGAGTCAGGGAGACACTATGTAGCCACCAAAGAAGTAGCATACCAGAGCATTAACAGTAAGCCACAGCATCCTGGTAATGCACAGATTAATAGAAATGGGTTAATTTATACAAGAGACAATAATAAGTAATAAGCCTGAGTAATAAAAAGTAATAAGAGATAACAATAAGTAATAAGCCTGAGCCATTGGGCAAAAAAATTATATTTAATATTAGCCTCTGAGTGATTATTTCATAAGCGGCTGCAGGGACCCAGCAGGCAGGAAAGAAACCTGTCCAGTGGGACCAGAAACACAGAGAAAAACTTCCAACTACATTCATGTCTGATGGGGAAGTCCTGTGTATGTCAATAAAGCACTGTTGGCCAATAGGGAAGCAAGATAGGTGGGACTAGGAGTCCAGGAGGACTCTGGGTAGGAGAAACACAAGGAGTCATGATGTAGCCCACCAGAGAAGTAAGATGTCCAGAACTTTTCTCCAGTAAGAGAAATACTTAGATTAACAATTATGGGGTAATTACTTAAGTCAGAGCTAGCCAGTAAGAAGCGAGCAAGGCCAACAGCTTCATAATTAATACAGCGTCTTGTGTGTTATTTGGGGACTACAACGCGGCAGAGCCCAGGCGACTGGTGGGGAAAAACCAAAGTGGCTGGCAAGGAAAAGGCTTCTCTCTACACATGTCCATGTATGTCAGTATGTCCTGTGCATATAGGTGCCCACAGAGGCAAGAAGAGGATCACAGATTCCCTGGAGCTGGATTCACAGGTAATTGTGAACAATCTGATGTAGGTTATGCAAACTGAACTCAGCTTTCTTAAACACTCTGCCCTCTTTGCAGCTCCTATTATTAATCCCACCAGTTGAGAATAAGACCACTGTTACAGTTTAAAGCCAAATATGAAGCGAGCTTTAATTAAATACTAACCAGGTAGATGGGCTGGCCAGGTCCATACCTGGGTTTCCAGGAAATGGAACTGAGTCACAGTTTGTAAGAGCTTAAAGTATTTCCCATCAAGTCCAATTGGGGCAGGCATACATTCTGATTTATTTCCTGCCTGTGAACCTCCCAACCACGTGTGACCAAGCACATCTGGTGTAGTTCAGTCAAGCAAATTTGTTTAAGGGAGTGAAAACTTGTGGCTTGTTATCTCCCATAAACAATAGCCTTAAAGGTGGCGCACGCCTTTAATCCCAGCACTAGGGAGACAGAGGCAGGTAGATCTCTGTGAGTTTTGGGTCACCCTGGTCAACAGATCCAGTTCCAGGTCAGGCGAAACAAAAACAGATAGTAACCTCCAACATTACAGGAACTATTTGTTCTTGGTCAAGGTGCATTTTTGTTTCATAGATCTCTTAGGCATAGTAATTAATTAAAACTTAAAATGTAACTTTGGAGCCTGGCATTGTTGGCACACGCCTTTAATCCCAGCACTCGGGAAGCAGAGGCAGGCGGATCTCTGTGAGTTCGAGGCCATCCTGATCTGCAGAGTGAGTTCCACGAAAGCATCTAAAACAATACAGAGAAACCCTGTCTCGAAAAACAAACACAAAAAATGTAACTTTGGTTCCCATACTGTCTTAGTTAATATGAAGAGACCATGACCAGGGCAACTTATAAAAGGAAAACGTTCTTTCTTATGGCTTCAGAGGGTTAGTCCCTGCCATGGCAGGGAGCATGGCAGCAGGCAGATATGGTGTAGCTGAGTAGCTGAGACCTCACATCTTACCCAAAAGAGGAGGCAGAGACAGAGACTGGGTCTGGAGTGCTTGAAACCTCTAAACCCACCCCCAATGTCATGCCTCCTTACAAGACCATACCTCCTAATCCTCAGTAGTTCACCAACTGGGAACCAAACACTCAAATATATGAGCCATGGGGACCATCCTCATTCAAACCACCACATTCTACTCCCTGGCCCCCATAGGTTTGTAGCCATCACATAATGCAAAATGTACTCAGTCCAACTTCAAAAGTCCCCATAGTCTATCTCAGTCTCAACGCTGTTTAAAAGTCCAGTCTCTTCTGAGACTCATTCCATCTCTTAACTATAATCTCCCTGTAAAAGCAAAATCAAAAGACAAATTACATACTTCCAACACACAATGGCACAGTGATACTTCATTGGGAAAGTATCACTGGGCCAAAGCATTGGGAAAACATTGGGCCAAAGCAAGGCTGAAACGCAAACTCTAAATCTTCTATAACTGATGTCTGAGGGCTTAGACGGCTCCTCAGATCTCCAACTCCTTCCAGCTTTGTCCGCTGCAATGCACTTCTCTCTCGGGCTGGTTCCACTCAGTAGGCAGCTCTCCTGGGCAGGTGTCCTGGCTCTGGCATCTATAACATCTTGGAGTTTCCAACACAATCCAGGCTTCACTTTGACAGCTTCACACAGTGGCCTCTCTGGGGGTCCACATAGGAACGCCCTGTCACACACCTGGACTCGGCGGCCCTCCTTAACTGGAGGAAGAATGCACAAACCCCTGTACTCCTGCGCCCTTCTGGACTCTAAACCCAGAACCATGCAGCTGACGCTGCCTGCTTTGATAGAGCCTGGCCCCTGCATCAGCCTTCCTTTGTTGTTGCTCTTCAGGGACAGAGGGAGCATCCCTTAGGCCCGGTCTCTCCACAAGGGGCTGGTTATCTGGGTGGGGGGTCTCATGCCCAGGCATCACTCCCTTTATTCTATTTCATAGGCTTTTCTTTAAACTTCTTACCTCCTTGAGCACAGAACTTGCTCCAACACTCTATTTCCTGGCTTTTTTCCCTTCAAACTGTACAAGTTTTATTTCTCTTTGCTCTGCTTGCTCGTTTTCATTGTAGACCTGTGTGAGTGATCAGTAATGAGCATGTGACAGTCAGTACCAGGCTGCCTCGTAATCTCCTCTGCTAATGATACTAGCGCAAAACTCTTCACTTAAGCCTCTGGCAGACTCTTAGGACAAGGGCAGAAGCAGCCACATTCTTTGACAAAATATCACAAGAATGGTCTCTAGGGCAATAGCTAATATTGTTTCCCCTCTGAAACCTCTGTGGTTGGGCCTCCATAGTCCATATTGCTCTCGGCGATACTGTCTTCCAAACTCCTACTGGAATGGCCCACTAAGCCCCACCTACAGCATTTAATTGCTTTTCTAGTGAAAGATTCCAAAGTCTTCCACGTTTCTCCACCCAAGCAGCACGG
Organism: Mesocricetus auratus; assembly: GCF_017639785.1. NCBI lineage: Eukaryota > Metazoa > Chordata > Mammalia > Rodentia > Cricetidae > Mesocricetus > Mesocricetus auratus. The sequence goes on from NW_024429192.1 coordinate 73,563,605, forward strand.
TCAGGCCTATCACAGCAGTACCCCAGTCCCTGGTGCCAACTTCTGTCTTAGCTGCTCTCTTATGCAACCTGCCTAGGTCTTGGTGTCTCTTCACAGTGATAGAACAGTGACTGAGACAGCGGGGTGTGAGAGCTAGGGGCTGAGGGAAGGAGGGACTTAGGAGATTGGAGGCTCAGAATAGGAGAGAGGATTCAGGGAGGTGGGTGGGGGCTGGGAGGCTGCAGGGGCTGGGGTGGCTGGGACCTCGGACGGCACAGAATTTGTAGACCCTTCTTACACTCTGGCCTCCCCTGGCCCACTGTATACCAGAGAAAGCCCCATGCTCCCCATGCTCACTCCTGCTGTGAACTGAACATAACTGAGGCCTCTTTGGAGACTTCCATGGAGACTTCCCTGATGCCATGCTTCATGTGCTCACTGGATGGCACCTAATGGTGTCTCAGAAACATGGGTACCATTCCCCACTAGTTTCTGTGTGACTGATGGCCCTAAAGAGTGCCCCATCCAGCTGTGCAGGGCTGTCCATCTGGCCCGGCTTGCTGCTGCCTGCGTGGAGCACTGGCTGAGTCTGACCAAAGGCTGAGTTGTTCTATGTGGACAGGAGGAGAGCACTGTGGACCAGCAGACCCTGCTGGACAGGGTCCCTCAGGCCTCCAAGCTGGACTACCTGCCTGCCTCCCTCTTTCCTTCCTTCTCTCTGTCTGTCCCACCCCACCCACCATGCCCTCCCAGGACGTCCATCCAGACCTGTGCCCAGGCATCTCCAATCATTGTTGAACCCCCACCCCCACTGGCAGTTAGTGGACACAGTTGGTAAAGTCTCCTAATTTGTCCAAAGCCCCCTCGGCATATGGAGAGCCATGTCCCTGGTATGGCCTGTCCAGCATCTGTCATTTGGAGCCATCCCAGGACTCTTCTGGGATGTTTAGGACCCTGTGGCAATATGTATGGACACTGAGCTGGAACACCAGTAATACAAAAACAGGACAAATGAGAATTCCTGGGAAGGAAGGAGGACATGCTGGTGACAGACAGGTAAGACCTGGTGCACTTAGTGACATTGAAGGTACCCTCCATTGTGTGTGCGTCTCTGTCTACTAAAGGTGGATGTGCCTCACACGAACGGCCTGGGACAACTGTCCTCGCTGTGTGCTTACGGATGTGCATACATGTGCTCGGGGAAAGTGACTGAAATCTGCGCAACACCCTCTCTGGCGTCTTCATGGTGTTGGGGTTTTAGAGCAGCTGTCCATGCCGTGCTCCTTCCTCTCTTTCGGTGTCTGCTGAAGCCTGCTGCCAATTCATAGCCAAAAAGGAGACAATGGTGTACGGAGCAGACAGGCAGTAGGTTAGATGTGCCGCCAGGGCTGGGGGACTGGAGCAGGGCTCTGTTTACTCATCTTTTGTTTGTTTTGGTTTTTAGAGACAGGATTTCTCTGTGTAGCTTTGAAGGCTGTCCGGAACTCGCTCTTGTAGACCAGGCTGGTCTCGAACTCACAGAGATCCGCCTGCCTCTGCCTCCTGAGTGCTGGGATTAAAGGTATACGCCTGGTGGATCTAGATTTTAAATTCCTATGGAACCACAAAAGCCGAAAAGCTGCAGGCCTCACACTGATAAATATGTATACAGATAGACTGGCCTACCCCAACAAGGCCACACCTCCTAATACTTCCAAACAGTTCAACTAGAGACTAAGTATGCACTCTGTGTGTCCTATGGCAGCTCAGTATTGGCCTGTCTTCTCAAGATGACACCCCCTTCCAGCCACCCACAGCACCCCACATTGCTTTTCACCCTATTCCTGCAAGACATTTCTCTCTGGCTCAGGGGAGCCCTGTAGGCTCACACATTTGAATGTTTGGCTTGCAGCCGGAAGACTGTTTAGGAAGGACTAGGAGGTGTGTCACTGGGGGTCGGCTTTGAAGTTTCAAAAGCTAGAAACAGAATTTGTTCTCTCTGATTTCATTTTAGGCATCAGATGCGAGCTCTCAGCTATTGCTCCAGGGCCACGACTGTCTGCCTGCTGCTGTGACCCTGCCTTGATGACCATCGGCCCACTTTTTGAAACTACATGTAAGCAAGACCCAAAATTAGGAGACTTTACCAACTGTGCCCACTAACTGCCAGTGGGGGTGGGGGTTCAACAATGATTGGAGATGCCTGGGCACAGGTCTGGATGGACGTCCTGGGAGGGCATGGTGGGTGGGGTGGGACAGACAGAGAGAAGGAAGGAAAGAGGGAGGCAGGCAGGTAGTCCAGCTTGGAGGCCTGAGGGACCCTGTCCAGCAGGGTCTGCTGGTCCACAGTGCTCTCCTCCTGTCCACATAGAACAACTCAGCCTTTGGTCAGACTCAGCCAGTGCTCCACGCAGGCAGCAGCAAGCCGGGCCAGATGGACAGCCCTGCACAGCTGGATGGGGCACTCTTTAGGGCCATCAGTCACACAGAAACTAGTGGGGAATGGTACCCATGTTTCTGAGACACCATTAGGTGCCATCCAGTGAGCACATGAAGCATGGCATCAGGGAAGTCTCCATGGAAGTCTCCAAAGAGGCCTCAGTTATGTTCAGTTCACAGCAGGAGTGAGCATGGGGAGCATGGGGCTTTCTCTGGTATACAGTGGGCCAGGGGAGGCCAGAGTGTAAGAAGGTCTGCAAATTCTGTGCTGTCCCAGGTCCCAGCCACCCCAGCCCCTGCAGCCTCCCAGCCCCCACCCACCTCCCTGAATCCTCTCTCCTATTCTGAGCCTCCAATCTCCTAAGTCCCTCCTTCTTTCAGCCCCTAGCTCTCACACCCCACCCCTGCTCTGGGTCTGGCCTCTTGGGTTCCTGTTACCTCTAGCTCCAGGAGTGTCACGTGTGTCCAGGGGCCCAGGAGGCCACAACCTTGAGAGAGGGCGAGGTTTGGTTCAGCCTGGCCGTATCGCTGGTGTAGCCGCACTTTAAGCACAGCCCTGCGTCCTGCAGCCAGGGCTGCTGGACTTGAACTGTTCTGACTGAGAAGACGGTAGGAATTCGGCTTTATGCCCAAAGCTCTGTGGCACACCGAGCAAGCATGTTGGGAAAGGACGTCCCTCTGGAGGGCAGGAGACGATCACGTCAGACCCCTGAAGTGCTACAACAGGGAACCAGAATGAGGACTCTGGGCTTTCCTGTCTCATAACCCACCATGCAGGGTACTATCCTGCCTCCTTGTCCCCTACCCCTTGCTGGGAAGGGGAATAAAGATCTTTCCCACCACCTGCTACCTTAGATGGCAGTTGCGCTCTGGGTACTCTCCTTAGCGACCGCCAAGTTGCCCACTGAGCCTGCTGGCCTGGCAAGGCTAAGCAGAGGGATCAGCAAAGCTCTTGACCTCTTCAGATACCATCAGACTGTTAACTCTGTTAGACCTTTGCCTGGGCTAGCAACTAGCTGTGCTTCCAATCCCACAGATGGCCAGGCCTGAAGTGACCAGAGGTGGCCAGCAGAGGGCAGCAGAAGGCCATGGAACCATTAACTCCTACATACCAGGCAGCTTTGTCTGGGACTTTGTCCCTTGTCTAGGATGCCTCAGACTGTGGCCCGGCTCTGCAGAAGAGTATCAAGTCTCATGTCCCACACCTACCTCAATACCAATGGCACCTTCTCACTGCCCTCTGAACCCTCTGGACACTTCAGAGCCCCCTCAGGTCACCACAGGAGCATGCAAGCCCCAGAGCCCAACCCTAACCTTCCCAAACTTATGTCCCCCACGGCATGCAGAATGAGACCTGAATAGCAAGTGAGCCACTGAGACCATACATAATATCTGTGGACATCACAGCATGGCTCCTCCAGAGTGGTGGCCCCATGCAAACCTATGACCACACACTGAGCCAGGTGTAAGCACCCTTACAGGCTACCTTCCCTCTGGGATCCCTACAGAGGTGACCCCCCCCATATTACCTTGGACCCAGGATCGTGAGGACTGTGGCCTGAGCTGTGGTTAGTCTCTTGGTATTATCTAGGGATGGGGTTCTAGTTCCTTCCCATTAGCCTCCAGGACGAGGTCTCAGAATTTGTCACTGCTTGTCATTCTCTGGTGACCATATGTGTAACTAGGCCTTGCTACAAACTGCCCACTCCTCAGTCCTGTCCTTACCTAGACCCACACATCCTGGCTGGAGCAGGCATACCCCATCCTCACCACTGGCCATAATTCCCCCTGGCTTTGTCAGATTCTACCTTTCCCAGCAGCCTCCTTCCTGAAGTCCCTAACTGTCATATCCCCTCTTTTCTTAGTTAGGGTTTCTATCACTGCGATGAAACACCATGACCATAAGCAGTTTAGGGAGGAAAGGGCTTGTTTTGTTTTCAATTCTACATCATAGTGAGCTGTCAGAGGAAGTTAGGGCAGGAACCTGAACAGGAGCTGCTGCGGAAGTCATGGAGGATGCTGCTTACGGGCTTGCTCTCCATGCTCAGGACCATGAGCACGGCCCACAGAGGGCTGGGTGGACCCAGATCGATCATTAATTAAGAAGGAAGGGAGAGCCGGGCGTTGGTGGCGCAGGCCTTTAATCCCAGCACTCGGGAGGCAGAGGCAGGCGGATCTCTGTAAGTTGGAGACCAGCCTGGTCTACCAATCGAGTTCCAGGACAGCCTCCAAAATCACAGAGAAACCCTGTCTCGAAAAAAAAAAAACAAAAAACAAAAAAGAAGGAAGGGAGGGAGGGAGGGAGGGAGGGAGGGAGGGAGGGAGGGAGGGAGGGAGGGAGGGAGGGAGAGAGAGAGAGAGAGAGAGAGAGAGAGAGAGAGAGAGAGAGAGAGAGAGAGAGAGAGACAGAGAAACAGAACACCCCATGGGCTTGCCAACAGGCAAGTTTAGTGAGGGCATTTTCTCAGCTGAGGTTCCCTCTTCTCAACTGACTCCAGTTTTTGTTGAGTGACAAAAACTAACCACAACACTCCTGAAGCGGCAACCGCACTGAGGACATGTCCTGCTTCCTACTCCCTGGCTCCCCAGCCTGCAGTGGACCTGTCTGGGCCGGATAGCTTGGCTTATTAGTACAGACCAGCCCAGGAAGGTTATGGAGCAATGGTCTGTCTGAGTAGGCACAATGATCCTGGAGCCACGGTTGGTTGACACACAGCTGGGGGAATAGACAGATGGGGTTTCCCAGAGGATGTGGCTGACTCACATGGCAGCATAGCCAAGGAACTTGCAGAGCAGAGCTGAACCCTGAACAAGGTGCTCGAAAGCCCACCCTATGCCACTCTTCCCACAAGTCCCTTTACTTCACTCAGTCCTGTTGCTTAGAGATGCACTGTGTCACTTCCCTTGTCTAATCCAGCCCGATGTGGCACCGAAAGAACTTGCCGGAACAATTATGCTCCGTCTCAAGTATGTCCCCAACCCCACCTGATGGGTTCTACCCCCTCCCTGTTCCTCCCCAGGCCAGCCCCTGCCCCACCCCAGGCCAGCCCCTGCCCCACCCCAGGCTGGTCCCTGCCCAGTCGAGGCCATGCCTTTCAGTCTGAGAGAGGGGATCCCAGCTGGGTCTAACTCTACCTGCCAGGCCTGTACCTCCTCTAGATGCCCGACCCCAGGGAACTGCACAGGGAAGTCTTGCTTGCCTCAAAGACCAAAGTTCAAAGTCAGAGGTTCCTGCATACTTATCCCCAAGTTGTACCTGTCTGCTGGCCCAGGACCAGGAGGAGATCGTAACCCAGTGTCTACCTGCTTTGTGGCCATGAGTGTTGTGACCGATTTCACTCCTTTCTACCTGGCAAAACAAAATACCTTTTTAAAAGATACACTTATTAACTGGGTGGTAGTGGCACATGCCTATAATTACAGCACTTGGGAGGCAGAGGCAAGTGGATCTCCGTGAGTTCAAGGCCAGCCTAGTCTACAAAGTGAGTTCCAGGATAGCCAGGACTGTTACCAGAGAAACCCTGACTCAAAACAAAAAGATGCATTTATTTTATGTATATGAGTGTTTTGCCTGCATGTATGTCTGTGCACTAGGTGTGCCAAGTGCTTGCAGAAGTCAGAAGGGGGTGTCAGATCCTGTGAGCCACCATGTGGGGGCTGGAAATAGAACCCAGGTCCTTGGGAAGAGCAGGCAATGCTCTTGACTGCTGAGCCATCTCTCCAAGCCCAAGAAGCACCGTTTGTTTTTCCTGTTTCTTTGGGCTGAGTGTAGCCTCTGCCTGAGCTGCGCAGGGGGAGGTGTGGGTATCACCTGAGGAGGGCTGGTCTGGGCACTTGCACTGGGCTGATAAAATATATTGTGATTTTCCAAACAAGGAGGCCGAGGAGGTGAGGAGCCCAGATATCTCTTCTGAAGTCCTGGCTTCCCCCACTCTATTGCTAGGAAAGAGTCACCACTTGCCACTCCACACAGACAGCAGCACAAGGGGTCCCCAATTAGGCCATAGTTCTGTGGGGCACCAAGTCTCCGGGTCCCAGTGCAGCAGAGCTACCCCAGAGCTTGGCTCTGTAGTCAAATGCTGTCTTTCCAATTATCTGTAGTGACTTTGTCTTGGGAATAATTGGCTCCCTGGCGCTTGTCTCAGCTCTGGGCCACTGGAGGAAGGGCTGACTGGGCTGGGACTAGGGACCTAGCTGAGCAGGGCTGAGCAGCTCTGTATTTTCTGCCAAAGTCCCTGTACCTGCCGCCAAAGCTGACCCTCTGGAGAGACAGCTGGCAGAAGGACACTTCTGGGTGCTCCCTGGAGGTCATCAAGCCCTAAACTGCCTTGCTCTCAGCTTTGCCCAGACACTAGGAAGACCACTACAGATGCCCTGCCCCTACCTGGGGACAGACCACTCCAGTGGCCACTCACAAAAGCTCAGTAGGCATTGGCCTTGCCCACACACTTATCCCAGGCTCTGGAGCCCTCAGGCCCCCTGTTTCAGCATTTAGGAGCCTGCATAGACTGTCTACAGTTCTCTCCTGCATGGTGCACTAGGAAGGCTGGTGGGGCCTGAGTGGCCCTGGGTAGCAGCGGAAGGCGTGCCAGGGGCCTGTGGGCTTAGCTGCGTTTCTGGTGATTTAAGAAGTTGGTCCTGGGCCTGTTCCTCCTTGGGGCGTTGTGGTGCCCTCCACTCCTGCATGGGCTGGGCTTCCTGGCCTCCACCGTCCTGGAAGGAGCCCTCCATGCACCCTCTTTTGAGGGTGAGGCCCTCTCAGGGCATCTCTGCCCAGTTCCTCTCTGGGCTCTGCATAGGGCCTCCACCTACGGCCAGTGAGAGTGCCTTGAAGCAAAGCGGCTGCAGGAGGGTGGGAAGGAAGCTCGGCTCTGGGCTCCACTGCAGCTCATGGGGAGCCCCAGAGGCTCCTGCAGATGCAGCACCTGGGTCTGAGGCTGTACAGGGGACCACCTGTTCCTGATCATTTCTGTGGACAAACACGGTTTGGGCCCCCACAGTGGTAACCTGAAGGCTAGCTGGACTGCCTCTCCCTCCTGCCCCCCAAGCTTCACAGCCTTCTCATTTGGGGAATGAGTTGAAGTGAGATGAAAGGAAAATGGCCTCCCCTCAAGGTTCTCCTGGGATGGAGAGACCGTGGCCACTCCTGCACAGGGACCAACAGGGGGATTCTGGATACCTGGCCAGCTTCCTCTGGGTATTTAGCTCTTACTTGTGCTCTGTCTTCGGCTAGCCTCTCCCAGCCCCCTCCTCTCAGCCCTCTCTGGTCCCCTGAGCCCTTCCTCAGATCCCAAAATTTAGCATGTCAAAGACTAAAGTGACCCCAGTGAGGCCAGGCCTGAGGGGTGACACACGCTTCAGTCTGGTGTGCACACCCAGATAGCTGGGCTCTAGGCTCCCTAAAAGGCTTGGGGACTTCCAAGGCTCCAGAGCTCTGGCCTGAGGTGGAAGAGATGACATCTTTCATCAGCTCCCTCAGCCCTGTGGTCGGAAGACCTTGAAAGTGGGTGACCTCCAACACCCTTCCTCCTGCCTCGGCTAGTGGCCGAGAATACCCAGAACGAACCGGTGGCTCATTGGAGCGCTGGCTTGGAACTGCCAGTGAGGCTGCTTTTCCCATCTCACAAAGTCCATTCTACCTCAGACATGCTTGAGGAAAAGAAATAGGAATGAAGGGATGAATAAAGGGCTCCTCTCTCTCTCTCTCTCTCTCTCTCTCTCTCTCTCTCTCTCTCTCTTTCTCTCTCCCTCCTTCCCTCCCTCTCTTCAGTCTGGATTAGATTTTTAAAAAACTGAATTACGGGCCAGTGGTGGTGGCACACACCTTTAATCCCAGCACTTGGGAGGCAGAGGCAGGCAGATCTCTGTGAGTTCAAGGCCAGCCTGGTCTACAGAGCCAGTTCCAGGATAGCCAGAGGTTAATTGTTACAGAGAAACCCTGTCCTAAAAAACCTAACAAATGAGAACCTGAAATGCAATTTCTACTTCAGGGTGACAGTTCTCATTGCCTCCTGTGTCTGGGGTCAGATACAGGTATGATACAGGCCATATTGTGGAGAATAGGGTTTGAGCCCTGAGGGGAGGAGCATGGGGGAAGTGAGGTCAAAGGTTAGAAACCAAGAGTGGGTTGCAGCCTTACCTGCAACAGGAGGGACATTGCCACCAACGCGCAAGTCCCCTGTGTGCATAGCTAGGTGGCACGGGGAGATGAGGGTGCCAAGGAGGACCAGCTCTGCCCTCCAGCCTCTCGCGCCCCAGCCGTCCTCAGACAGTCCCAGCTGCTGTCCCTGTGCCCTTGCACAGGTGGCTCTTTCTGTCTGTGTCTGGCCATTTCCAGTCTCTCCCCTTAAAAATGTTTTATTAATATTTGAGAATTTCATTCATGCACACAGTATTTGTTCTTTATTACATCCACCCCTCTCATCCCTCCAATTCCTGAATCCAACCCTCTCCCTCACATTGGTCTCGTTTGAGATTTTTCCTTTGAATCCTCTTGTTTTAATTTGAGTGTGTGAGTGTGTGTGTACCTGAGTATATGTGTGTGTGTGTCTGTGTATGCATGCACCTGAGTGTGTTTGTGTGTATATACCTGAGTGCATGTATGTGTGTGTGTGTGCTTTGGGTGTGGGGTGTGTGTGTTTGTGTGTATATCTGAGTGTATGTGTGTGTATGCACGTGTTTGTGTGTGACAGTGTGTGTTTATGTGAGTGTATGTGTGTGTGAATGTGCATTTGTGTGTATGTGTGTGGCAGTGTGTGTACCTGAGTGTATGTATGTATGTGTGTGTTTGTGTGTGACAGTGTGTGTGTGTACCTGGGTGTATGTATGAATGTGAGTGTGTGTGTGTGTGTACACCTGAGTGTATGTATGCATATCACAGGTGCATAGGTGCTAGCAGAGACCAGAAGATCTGCCCCATGTGTGCTGGCAGCCAAACTCAGGTCTTGACTAGGTTTCAGTCCCACACCAGCCTGTGGGGCATCTTATCTCTTCACCACGGTCAAGTAGGACCATCACGGCCCCTGTCCCAGTACATGTGCGTAGACACTGGTGTGGTGGATGGTAAAGGATCCTTCACGTGGGTAGCTCTCTGAGTACTAAGTACCAGCCCTGCCCTTCACCAATGTCCACGGTCAGTGCTGTGCCTGGTGGGGACTAGCTTGGAGCCCTGGGCTATGGGGTAGAGCTACAGCCTCCAGAACAGGGCCAGAGTACAGCCCTGTTTTCCCACGTTCCCTTCCTGTAGACAAGGTTTCCTTCCTCTTCCCAACCTTGTGCAGCCAGTGCCTGCTCACCGGCCCAGCCCTTTGTGCCCATGTGTTGCCATGGAGATGGGCCATTCACAAGTCGGTACTTCAAGGCTTCCCACCTCTCCTGGTGGGCTTGGGAGTGAGTATCTGGGATGATGGCCTGAGTTCCTGGCAGAAAATGCCTCCTCTCTTTGTCCAGTTGAATGCCACACCCGTCAAGGCAAGTGGATCCCACCCAGTGACTCTCACTCTGGTGTGGGTGGCTGACTCTGAGACATACCTTAGGAACAGGTGTGCTTTTACAGAGACATCCAAAGTGAATATCACGAGGGAAACAGAAACATCTAGACTGCGAGGGAGGCTGGCTCTTTGGTCACCCTGCAGCCTGTCAAAGTACTTGACACACAGGACACCCACCGACGAGTGACCGACAGGCAGCCAGCTGAGTGGAGATACCCTTCCTTCCCTCGGTCTAAAAGTGCCAGCCCTACACCCAGCAGCTTCCTGCTGGGACTCTGAGCTCCAGGACATGGCCCCAGAGCTCTTGTCATTCTTCTTCCAGACACCACAACCAGAAAGCTGAAAAGTGGGGGTACGGGGAGAGCCACACTGCCTAGGGACACCTAGCCGGGCAGCAGAGCCGGTTGCTAGCCCTCCCACGTGTCCCGCATAGCGACACTGTCTGAGTCACCCGTCAGGTGCTAGCGGGGTCTTTGAGGCCCCTCCACCTCCTCTTTATCCTGCACGCCACTTGTACCTTTTATCTCCCCACGACCTACACTTTAATCATCTCAACTCTTGCAACTAGACAAAATCTACAGCAGGATCTCAGGTTGCAGCTGCCCCCACCTCCTGTCCTAAAGTAGGAATGTGCCACCTTCTCCCAGTGGCCCTCAGGGCAGGTCTGGGACAACCCGGCCTCAGTTTCCCCTCTAGGGTGAAGAAAGTGATTCTCTGTCCTCTAGGGAGCTGAGCTCTGTGCTGTGCCCAGGAACAGTATCTTTCGTTCTTCCTTTCTTTCTTCTTCTTTTTTTTCTGAGACAGGGTTTCTCTGTGGCTTTGGAGGCTGTCCTGGAACTCACTCTGTAGACCAGGCTGGTCTCGAATTCACAGAGATCTGCCTGCCTCTGCCTCCAGAGTGCTGGGATTAAAGGCGTGCGCCACCACCGCCCGGCTAACAGTATGTTTCTTTAGGGACATCTTCACTCTTGCTCCAACCCAGGAGTTCCCCAGTTCCAAGGCAGGCCTGCCATCCCCCCGAGATGGCCAAAGACTTCCTGTACGTTCACTTGGAGGGAAGGAAGCCCAGAGCAGATGCGGACGGCCGACCCAGTGAGTGGCTGCACAGGCCTGGTAGTCCGGTTGGAGTTTACAGTAATCCCTAGCAGTGGGTTCTCACTCTGGAAGTGCGCTGTGGATGGACTAGTGTCCCTTTCTAGTGGAAGGGTCTGTCATTGCAAGGCAAGGCTGTCAAACACCCACCAGGAGCTACAAACTTTAGGAGAGCTGAGTGGACGTGTGACCTCTGAACTAGGTCAGCTCCCCTGGCAGGAGAGACAGTGTGTGGACCACCCACTCCCCAGCCTCTGCAGCACCCTTAGAGCCCCCACGTACAGGCCCAGTTGTCTCCTGCTGTGTGAGACTCCAGCAGACCTACATGGCCTTGTCTGGAGGCCCAGAGGTGGGGACTTACCCCAAGCTCTAACAGGCCAGCACACAGCAGTTCAGAGCAGAGAAGTGCCCACCCTCCAGCCCTGCACATCCACAAACAACTTCCCAGATGCTAAGAGGGCGTGGTGGGGGAACGAGGACCCTGTGCAGTCTCTCCTTGGGTCAGCATAACTGGATAAGCCCCATTACCCACATGGCTACCCACCCTTGTGAAGGAGTCGGAAGGGTGGCTAGCCTACACAGGGCGCTCCCACCTAAAGTAACAAGACCAGGTGGGGGTTCAGTTAGGGGAGGGGTTTGAACCTGGCTTTTCCAGCCTTCAGACATCTTTCACAGAGCTCTGCTTTGTGCTGAGGAAACGGAATGACACCAGTGAAGCTGGGAGACTACTCCAGAGCCACACCCACGAGGCTGGGGCCGTGGTTGCCCGCTCTCAAGCCCTCGACCTCCTAAGAGCTCAGGTGACGTCGCTGTCATGCATTTGCTGTCTGTTCACAAGGCTGGCTCAGCCAGGTTCTAGACACTCAGAGGCGGACAGCAGTGTGACAGCCACCTGATATGGAACCCAGCAGGACAGACACATGGATTGAGCCCACCAGGTCTCTCACCATCAAGGAGAGTACCTGAGAGTACTTCAGGCTGGATTGGTGGCTCCTACAGGAGGGGTACAGGACTCAAGGGGCAATGGCCACAGACTTCCTGAGCCGAGGACAAGAACTTCCCCAGGCAGAGACTTGGGTAGGCTCTGCTTGGCACTGCTGATAAAGTCATCATTTTAAAATAAGCTTTTCTTTGAGAATAGTTCTAGATTTTGCAGCAAAGACAGTACAGAAAGCTCCCATATGCCACATAGCCAGTCTCCTGCTGTTAATACTGCGCTCCTGCCATTGCTGATGAGCCAACACTGAGAATCCTAGCAACAAAATCATTCCTTCTCCACATTCTCTTACTTCTAACCCAATCTCTCTTTTTTCCTATTCCACAATCTGACTGTTGGTCCCAAACTCCCCAAGAATGCGGACAGAGACATATTTGACTGGCTGGGCCTCCCACAGACAGACGGCAACCCCCAGGCTTTCCACAGATATCTCTGGGGGTCAGGCCTGCAAAGGTCACATCAGGGATGCCCCCCTTTCTCCAGAGGTACTGAAGACAGCCTCCCGAGCGTGTTTCTTCATCTACGACACGAGTCTGGATTGCTGCTATGACACCATCACCCCCAGCACCCTGAGGGGTTTTTGCTTATGTTGTGATCATGGGGCAGACACTCCTGAGGGACCCACCGTGGTGTCTCATTTTCCTCCAGCCAGATGGGATGGGATTGGGGGGTGGGGCCTGTTCCCTCAAGGATAGTGTGACTTCTGCAAGTGAGAATTGTAGTTCCCATGCCCAACTCTCACCTCCTAAGCACACAACCATCCTCCTGCCTCCAAATCAACCCCAGCTGAAAAGGCGACCTTTACCCAGAAATCAAGACCCAGCCAGAATGGCCAGGGCCGTATGACTGATGGGTCTGGAAGAATGGCTTCCTCTTGCCAGTCCCTGGGGCTCAGGGGAGCAGACAACCATCATTCGGCTCACCAGGCACATTGTCATTACATAGTAAAGTCTGTATGTGCATAATGTCAGACTTACGGGGCTGGGCTGACTTCAGCTGGGTTCCAGACACACAGACAGCAGTGTGAAAACAGTCTGACTGGAACCCAAAGGGACAGGCATATGGATTAAGCTACGAGGAGGCCTAGTTCCCACGCAGGTGGCCAATGGTCTTGGTCACCTCGGGTCAGCCATCCCTCTGCTCTCAGCAATGAGCTTATCTGGACCGGTACCAAGAATCCCTGCCTTCTCTAGGACCTCCTCTCTTGAACCCCTCTCCCTCAGAGGAAATAGGGTCTCTATGGTGATCAGTCTTGCCAGTTTGGAGTGAAAACAGATTTCCTAGTCACTTGTGTGTGTCTGCGAGGGGGTCTTCCAGAGGGGATCGGATCACAAGGACTCTAGCCTAACTCAGGTGTGTCCAATCTGTGGCTGAAGGGGCAACATGAACCCTAAGATAGCTATGAAAGTGGCCTAACAAAAACTGTAAAGTTAGTTAAAACATTATGAGGTTTTGTTTGCTTTTTTGTTGTTTTTGCTATTTTTGTGTGGACTTGGCAGATGACATAACATTGTGATGTTCACAAGCTAGACTTGCCTTGGGATGGACTCACAATACGCTGTCACCGGAGGTGACAACAGGTGTGGGGTGGGGTGGCTGGAGGAAGAACTGGGAACATGACCTCGGGGGCTGTGTCTTGTCCCATCTCCTTTCTCCACCTCCTGTCCTCCATACGGTGACCTGCGGGGCTTCACCATTCCCTCCTGCCACAAAGGATGCATCTTCTGAAACCCTGAGCCAAAACCAGTCTTTCCTCCTTTTAACTTCTGCTAGGGCGGGGTGTAGCTCAGTGGCAGAGCATTTGCTTATCACGCAAGAAGATCTGGGTTCAAAGTCCAGCAAAGCAAAAATAAAGACCATTTGTAGAGGCCCCACATGGTCCACCTGCCAGGCCTCAAGATGGATGGCACTTGGGAGGCTGAGGCAGGGGGGTCGCTGGGAGTTCAAAACCAGCCTCAGCTACCAAGTGAGATCTTGTCTCAACACACACACACACACACACACACACACACACACACTCACACACACACGAGGCATGCTGTTAGGTATCTTTGTCACAACTTGCAAAAATAATACACCTCATTTCACTTTCAGAGAAACTGAGGCTGGAAAGACAGAGACACTACCCAGGCCATGTCTTTGGGAGACTTTGGATCCCAGTGACACACGTGGGGTATGATGAGATGTGACTGGCTGGAGCATCAGGAAGGACAGAGGTGCCCGTGGTCAGAGCTGGGACCAGGCAAGGCCCCAGCTGAATCTGGCACTGCTCCTCAACAGCAGGGCAAGAGCTAATTAATTAACACAGGCCGTTGCTAACCGGGTGCTAATGAAGACGAAGAGGCTGAGCAGGCAGCTGTGAGTGCTTAGCATGGACCTCTGAGCAGATGGGACAGCCAAGGGGTCCCCCACCACCGCAGCGACACTGGTGGCAACATCAAGGGCCAAGTTTCCGCGTCTCCTGTTTAAATGTTTCTTGTCGTGAATGCACACTCTTCCCAGCCTGCTCCAGTCACCTCATAGCCCCAGCTCACAAGTGGGAATCTGCCCATCTTGCCAGTTAGATCAGCAAGCGGGTGCTCCTGATTTTACAGACCTCCCCTCCCACTTCTCTCCAGCAAACCTCCCGCTGTACCAGCCAACCACTAGAGGGCGCAACCCAGGAACGCCCCTGCAGGATAAGCCTCCACCCTCGCCTCCCTGTGTGCTAGGGGAAGAGTTGGAGCCTAGAGAGGTGTGAACTGCATCCTATTGTACCATGAGCACCCATGCTTCTTGCTTCATTTGGGTTAGATTTGATGCATAATGATGGGCTTCTTTTAAGTCTACACCCATTTTTCTCGTATATTTCAGAACAGTCCTTTGTGAAATGAATTGCTGATACTTTCGAGTTTTATCGTTTATTTGTTGGTTTTGTTTCTCCCATGCAGTTACTTTTTATTTTTATGAGGTTGAATGTACCAATCTCTCACTTTACAACTTCTAGGTTTTTATAATTCTTCAGAGTGATTTGAGATTATAGTTATTTTTTTGTGCATGTTGTTTGTTTGTTTGAGACAGGGTCTTACTATGAGGCCCTGGTTGTCCTGGAACTCACTATGTAGACGAGGTTGGCCTCAAACTCACAGAAATGGACTTGGATTAGCCTCCACACCAGTATAGTAGGCTTTCTGCCTTTTTTTTAAAGAGTATTTTATTGTTTTGTTTTTACTTCTTAAACCTTTGGTCCTTTGGGTACTTATTTTAATATGGAGGACCCAGGCAAGGACTCAAACTTTCCAATTGGTTTGTCAACCTTGTATGATTGTGTATTTAGAGTTAGTCTGAATAATTCGCCTTTCTTCCTGGATTTTATCTATCTCCTTCTCATGCTTATAGTTGAGCCTTTTCCGGGATTTTCTTTCCCATCATCTGATGCCCATGGACTGTGTTAATTGTCGTGGTCTTAGAATGCAACGGGTTCCAGGATTCAAAACAGCTAGTCACTCCTCCCTCCCCCTCTCCCTTCCCCCTCCTTCCTAACTTTCCTTTTAAAAAATTATTCTATGTGTAGGGGTTTTTGCCTGAATGCGTGCCTGTGCATCGCGTACGTGCCTGGTGACTTCAGAGGCCAGGGTGTGCGATCCCTTGAGACTGGAGTTACGGATGGTTGTGAACTGCCATGCGGGTTCTGGAAACTGAACCTGGGTCCTCTGGGAGAGCACTCAGTGCTTTTAAACACTCTCTCCAGCTCTTTCTTCAAACAAACAAATAAAACTTCATTATAAAAAGCTGCAGCCAGGCATAGTGCCACACGCCTTTAATCCCAGCACTCGGGAGGCAGAGGCAGGTGGATCTCTGTGAGTTAGCGTATAGCCTGGTCTACAGAGTGAGTTTCAGGACAGCCAAGGATATGTAGAGAGACCCGGTCTCAATCAAACAAACAAATCATACACATATCAAACCCAAAGACTCTAGAACACAATGAACTTTTGTACCATTTGGAACAGAAGCTATGAAGCTTCACATTGGATCTTGTAGCTTCACTATCAAATATATTTTTATTCACTTCTTCACCACCCAAAGTTTTTAAAAAAACCCACGACAGAGTTAGAATTTACAAAGCAATTAGCTTTATAATAATGCGTTTCCATTACTCACGTTCACTGTCTCCATCCATCCTTCCTCGTGCTCTCTTCTGATTCTTCTTGCCTTGGGACCTTCAGAATTGCTCTGGTTGGATGCTCATGCATTCAAAGAACAATCACTCAGGACTTTAGTGGGTCAGCTCAAGCACTGGGCTCTGTCACCTGGTTCATCACATTGGCCTTTCCCCTTGGCCCTCAGATGGATGATATGAGCTTGGTGCTGTCCAGGGTGCTAGACCCTGGTTCTGCCTCATCCCTGGGACAATGGAGGGGCCGGCCTAAGGGAGGGGCCTACCAGGGGGCCTTCTCTGAAGGAAGACAGGTGTTCCTGTCTAACCTGGGAAGCTCCAGGGTTGAGGTGTGGCCTCTGTTGCACACATGCATGTGTCTGGGTACCATCAACCTGGCCATGCCAACCCGGCAGGAGAGGCCCAGTTACTAGAGCAGTAGATGGTCCTGTACAAGGGGGTCACAGAAAGGATCCAGGCCCAGGGAAGATGGTTCTAGGCCTCCTGATGAGCTTTTCAGTCTAAGCAGTGTTTCCAACAGGTGGGACACAGTAGTGTGTGGGCATTCCGATGGAGCACGACCGAGAAAGCAAAGTCTTCTGAAAACCTAACACTCAGCTACCTGAGAATGGTGGCAGGGGGTCCTGGGATTCAGGACACCAACAGCTCAAGACTCTGTGCCTAGTCCTTGGCTAACCCAGTTTCAGCCACACACAGACTCACCGTGAGAGACTCGTCGGGGGTAAACCAGCACATGAGTGGGAAGGGCCAAGGCCGAAAGGCAGTAAGTGGAGCCAGGAGCAGAGGGTGGGTGGGATGGGCAGACCCTGGATGTCCAACATAGCTGGGAGACATCGTACAAGATGGACAGCAAAGCTTGATCATCTTGGACTGTCAGCAGAATCCCAGTTAAAAACACCTCAGACTCAGACTTCTGTCTGCTGGCCCCGCCTCTCAGACCATCTTCATATAGGAAGCATATGAGCCCTGACCTCCCTCACTGGGAATGTGGAAAAATGTATTCTCTATACTCAGTGTGTCCCAAACCCAGGCTGGCCTGCAGGCCAGCTTTTGGGACCTCTCTCATCTGAAAGCCAGGTCTGTGACCCAGGATGGGAGTCAGAGGGGAGGCTTGGCCTAGGACAGTCTTGGCAACAGGACTGTCCCATGGGTCCCAGGATGCAGAACAGCTTGTGAAAAGTGGAACAGAATCTGGGGTGCAGCTGGGAAGGGGCCAAGAGATCTCTATACGTTACTTTGAGCTTCCAGATGATCGCATACTATGGATAGACTCTGTTCTACGTTATCTGAGCAATCCAGAGCAAGACACTTCTCCCCTGGGCTCAGGTCCTCATTTGTACCCTGAAGGGATGAGAAGAGTCAGAATCTAGCAGAAGTGTGAACTAACCTCCTGAAGTACCAATGACTAAATGTCGAAGGCAATGAGGGAGAGACGATGAAGGACTCTCCTTGGTGCCCTTTGGACGGGGTCACTAGGCTGAATCAAGCTAGTCCATGTGTGTCCTCAGCTGGGCACTCTAAGGCTAACCATTGGTGTCCCCATGTGGAAAAAAAAGCAAGCTTGCATGTTCTGTGGGTGGCAGTGGCCCAAGCATGTGCTTTGGGCCCTGGGAGTTCTGGGGAGAGCTGTACTGAACATGGGCAGGAGCGGAGTTGACCCAGCAGAAACCTTCCATGGAGGGCACATGAAGGGCTCTGAGATGTCTTCCACCCCAGCTCATGCATCTGCAAGCTATGGCTATTCTGGATGAGGGAGCTGTGCCTTCCAAAGCTCATGAGTCCACTCAGACAGTGCCCCCAATCCAGTTTTGACTACCCTCTGGGCTCCTGGCCTGAAAGCAGCTCCCAGTTTAGCTATCACTGCTAGATGTGTGGTTCTAGAAAAGAATCCACATTCCCCACAGGGGCTGAGGAGGGGCCAGGAGCCACAATGATGACTTGGGATAGCCTGGGACTGTGCTACCCTGAGCCCTATCCCTATACCAGACTCGGCCCTCTGGGACATAGCACTCAGCTCCAGCCCTCCAGTGGGCTAGCTGTGCCCACTCCAAGATCACTAGCTC
This sequence comes from Mesocricetus auratus, assembly GCF_017639785.1. Classification (NCBI taxonomy): domain Eukaryota; kingdom Metazoa; phylum Chordata; class Mammalia; order Rodentia; family Cricetidae; genus Mesocricetus; species Mesocricetus auratus. Next base: position 73,581,800 of record NW_024429192.1, read on the forward strand.
AGCAGCTTTCCCTAGGAGACAAGCCCAAGAATCTAACCAACAGCAATATCACAGTATCCCATGCACGCCGAAGGCCTGGAAGTTCTGGGGACTCACTAATCCCTCTGGGAGCTGGAAGAAGGGATAGACTCAACCTGTGGGCCCAAGGATCAGCACTGCTATCTGTCTGGCCTGAGACTCCACCTCTCCCCCTGCTCAACCCTCATCCTAAAGATGGGCCGAGGTGACTACTGAGAACTAACCCTGCATTGCATACACCCTGCCCAGTATCCCCAGCAACCTCTCAGAGGTGGGGTGCACACACCCTGCCCAGTATCCCAGCAACCTCTCAGAGGTGGGGTGCACACACCCTGCCCAGTATCCCCAGCAACCTCTCAGAGGTGGGGTGCACACATGATGTTTCAGGAGGTGCGATCAGCACAGTAGAATCCAGGACAGTGCCCTGTAGGAGGCCCTGGCTCAGAGCCAAGTTCAGAAGTGCTGAGAGGTGGGCAGGCCCAGTGGGATTCTGGGACATGCCAGGCCCCTTCCCTGCACCAGCCCGGGTTGCTGCTGTGTGTGCCTTTGATGAATAAGAGATGAGGAAGCTGATTAATTATGGTTGATATGCACCAAAGTTGGGCAGAGGGACTGAGGGTGGGGTTCCTCAGAGGTTCAGAGCTGATGACAGCAGAAGGTGGAGTATTTGGCAAGAAGCCCCCGAGGGAGCACAGGTGTGGGTGACCCAAGAGGGGCTGTCACAGAGTTCATCTACCTAAACTCTCCAGCCCTCTGTTTCCTGTCTGGAAAAATAGGCGGTGGTGTTGCCATCACAGGACCAATAGCACCATGCATTCAGCAGGCCTGGCACAGAGTCCTCTCGGGCTTTGGGCATAAAGCCACCGTCTGTGGTGAGAGCAGATGGCCCCCAGCTCCCTGGCACTGAGATCTCATCCCCAGCCACCCACTCAGGTTGGTGGCCTTGGCATGCTTAGGCAGCAGGTGCAGCCGTACAGCTTGACCTTCCCAATTCTTTCCTGGTTCCTCCTTGTACTGTCGCAAAGTGGCCCAGAGCCTGTATAGCAAGAACCAGGTCCCCTCCCTTCCTCCTCCCTTCCTAGAGGACGCTAACAGCCTGAGGCTATGTGGGTGTCCTAGAAGGACACCCCCGTAGAGCCTGTGCCCATAGCTCCTCAAGCCTTTGCCACAGTGACCACCTTCCAAGGCTGTACCACATTCCTGTCGGTCTGGCTGCCCCAAGCCAGACTCTGAGTGGACCCGGAGGTTTGAGTCATCCCTGTAATCCCTGCTAGAATTCCACAGGGGACAGGAGAGGCAGACAAAGAAGGGTCAGAGATCTGACCACACCCCAAAGCATTAACATCTGCTTTATCTACATGCAAAGAGCTGGCTGAGGTCACACAGCCAGACAGGGCACTTTCATGCCTCATGCAGGTCACCAGAGTCTGGGGCCAGGGGATGAAGGTGAGGCAGTGCTGGGTCAGGTCTCACTGCAGGAGGCCAGCTGCCCCCGAGGGGTGGGAGGCAATTCAGACAGACCTTCAGTCTGGCCCTGCAAGGCCAGGCCAGGTAGGGAGTGACTGATATAGTCAAGTCTTGGGGGAGAGCTGTCTGCAGATTCCACTTCTCCTTCTGATTCCCAGGGCCACATGTGCACAAGGGCAGAATTCACGCCTTCCCCTCAGCACCCCCTGCTGGAGCTTCCCAGAAAGCAATCCTTGTGGACCTCATCAATAGGACAGTAGGTGGTCCTGCTTCCCCAACTGGGCCTCGGACTCTTCCCCCAGGGGTCAGCTAAGGCTGTTTCTGTGTCTTAACCAGATTTCAGCCCCTAGTAAGCCCTCCACCAGCCCCTCACCAGCTGTCAGCTGTCCCCCTCATCCTTGGGGCCCTGGGTGGAGATGGTGCAGGACCTGCCCACCAGGGAAGGGCTCTGTTCCTTGAATTGCCCAGTATCTGCCCACACCCTGATAAATATGCCTCTCCACACCTCCCACATGCCCTGCCCAAGAAGAGAGCCATGTCCTCCTGGAGGCAGACCGGCCAGCTCCCAGCTCACTTTGCCTCCTATGGAATCTCTTCAGAGCTGGCCTACACCTTAGCCAGCATCCAGGTGTCCCACAGACAGCCTCTGAAGAGCAGCACTGGAATGCAGACCACAGAAATAGTGCCTACAGACTATGGATGCCCAGGTCACAGAAATCTCAGTGCTGCTCCCACCACACAGACCTGTGAGCAGGTAAGGGGTGTCCAGGCCCCAGTCCAGAGCACCCAGGAACAGCCAGCTTTCAGATAGAGCTGTGGGACTGGAAGCTCCATGGTAGCTCTCCTCTCCCTCCTACACCTATCCCATGCCCCAGCAATGGAAGGAGGGAGTCAATCCTTACCTCTCCAGTGGGCAGCCTGGCTACCGATAATAGTCATCAGGAAATGCCTCCTCCAAGCCTCAGAGCACAGACTGTAGCCCAGGACTGCAGCCTTGTCCTCACACAGCATGAGGTGGTCTTTGAGGAGAGTTAAGTTCCTGGTTTGGGCACTGTTCTACTCAAGGATGTTGGAAGAAGGGTGTTGGCCTAGGTGATAGGCCATGGCTTTCTGCTGGCTCTTTGAGGTTGGCCTTGCGCTGTTCATCTGTCCTTGGGTGACAAACCTCCCATGTTGTGGGGAGGGGGATGAGAATTCCCTGAGCCACTTCAGGGGCCAACCTGATGGCACTCAGTGACCAGTATCCAATGAAGACGTGGTCGTGAATGCCTGTTCCGGTTCCACCTCATCTCCCAGGTGGCTGGAAACTGAACTCACTTTTCAGTGACCTGAAAATCCAAGACCGGGACAAGGCAGGCATAGGTGTGGTTGGGGACACAGAGCAGCCAAGGCAGGACTGAGCAGGGTAGCCTCCGCTCTAGCCACAAGGCCAGTCCATTTGCAGCCACCTCAGTGGCCTCCACCCCGAAGGGTATATCATGTATACTTGGTGCTTTCCCTAGTGAGGCAGGAAAGATTATGAGTCCTACCCAGCTCCTGGCTGGATCGCGTGCAGGACAAACAGACAATGGCCTGGCAGCCAGCTGAAGTCCCCAAGAATACACTTAAGAACTCCAGGCAGAGTACCCAAGCAGCAGTGAGAGATTGTGTGTGTGTATGTGTGTGTGTGTTCCGTGAGGTGGGGGGGGTGCTTTTAGGATTATTGGCCTTATATTGGTCTGGGTTGGTGAAAAGTGGGTCCAGAGGAGTCTTCAGACTCTAATCTTCATCGCAAAAAGGAGAGACACGGGAGCCTGTGCAGAGACAGGGGAAGACAAGGCCCAAGTGTCTTCCCTGGGACAGGGGGCTAGAGAGGGTTACAAAGCTGGGTAGGCGAGCACTACTGCACTGTTAAGCCTCTCCTCTCAGTTTGCTTACCGCGTCTCCGAGGACAGACCTCCCTCAAGCGAAGAGATTTAAGGGGCAAGCAGGAGGCGAGCCACTCAAAGGCCTGCTGCGCCCCTCCGATGCCCAGGACTACCTTCGGGACTCGGCCAAGCTGGGCCGCCACGCCCTCGAGCCCGCGCCCACGGCCCGTTCCGGGACGCTGTGCCTGCGGTCGCCTGCAGGGGCCGCCGCCTCTTCAGGAATGCGCCGCCTTTGTCTGGGGCAGCGCGTGGCCCGTGCACCGGGTGGCTGAGCGCCTCCTGCCACCTGGACCGCACGCCGGGCACCCTCGCCTCCCCTCCCACCGCCCGCCGGCTGGTCCTGCACCCGGTACCCACCGGTTCGCGCCCGCGCCGCGCGCCCAGGTGAGCGCCCCGCCCGGCGTCAGGCCCCGCCCCGGCCCCGCCCCGCCCGGGCCGGCGGGGAGACCGGGCGGATTCCGCGCGTCAAACCACATGATCCCATAAAACATTCATCCTCTCCCGGCCCGCGCTGCGAGCGCCCCGCCAGTCCACGCCGCCGCCCTTGCCCTGCGCGCCCGCAGCCCGGAGCCCAGCCCGGCCCGGTAGAGCGGAGCGCCCGAGCCTCGTCCCGCGGCCGGGCCGGGACCTGGCCGGAGCGGCGGCGCCTGGATGCGGACCCGGCCGCGCGCAGACGGGCGCCCGCCCCGAAGCCGCTTTCAGTGCCCGACGCGCCCCGCTCGACCCCGAAGATGAAGAGGGCGTCCTCCGGAGGTGAGTGTCCGCGCCGCTCCAGAGTCGGGCTGCAGCGGGGCGGCGAGAGAGAGGGCACGGCCCGCGCTACCGGAGCCGGGGACCGGTCGCGGGGCGCTCCCGAGGGCCACCGCAGTGCCACGCCGCGCGCTGGCCGCTAGCTACTGGGCCCCGAGAGGGCGGAGCCCGCGGCAGCCGCAAAAGTTGCGGCTTTGCGGGAAAGTTGACGGCGACGGCGGGGCCAGGGATGGCGGGTCGGAGGTTCCAGATGTTGGACCAGGGTCGGGTGGAGGCTGCGGACTGGAAGGGCGGGGTCCCACCTGCGAGTGCACAGGCGGCGAATGGGTTAATAAGCGGGGTTTGCAGAAACGTGGACACCGGACCGAGATGGGGTATCTCGCCTGCCCGGCGGACTCTGCTCAGAAGCTGTTTCTTTGGGGTCAAAGAAATAGGGATGAATAGGGGTGTTGGCGGCAGCAGAGGGCGTGGGGGACAGGGCAATCCCAGCGCTGTCACTGGGGCAGGTAGCAAGGAGGACACACACACACACACACACACACACACACACACACACACACACACACACAAAGCAGTGCCTCCTCTGAGATCGGGAGGGCTCCTGAGAGTGAGAGGCTCCATTGAGGGGCGTTGGTGCTCGAAGCACCCTCTCCCTGGCAGCCCTATGGGATCCCTCCTCCCATCCGGGTGCAAAGTCCCCGCAGCAGGGACAAGGGAGGTTGGGCTTCGTGTAGGTTGGACATGACTTACCTGGAGAATCTGGAGTGGAGTGAACACATTGCCTTCCCAGGTGCCCACCCTATCTACCCTGCTGATGTCCATGGTGCCGCAGGCTGCACACACGTTTCTTTGCACGTGTCTATGTGGGCTACATATAGCCTTGCACACCTCCAATGCACACTCGTACCAAATCTGCCCTAGGGTGCACATGGGTAAACACTATGGTTACACACATGGACTCCAAGGGTGCATATCCCTGTTCTCGCTCCTGCCAACATGCCTGTGACCACACATGCATTTACGCAGTCTGCCTGCTGTGATCTTCATGCTTAGTACACGCTGGGGCCCCTTACCAGGACCCACTCACATGTAGATAATGCTCAGGTTTTGAGGAGGGAGGCTCTGGGTAGTTGGACCCACAGACAGAGGGACAAGTCCTGGAGTCCCCTTCCCAGTGCTCGGGTCTGTATGTGCAAGTATGTGTGTGTGTAGCATGGTATGTATTTGCACATATGTGACTGTGTGCATGACCACATGTGCCTGTAAGCACATCTGCATGTTTTAGTTTGCCTCTGGGTGTGGGTGCCTATACCCTGCCCAAATCGGGAATGTGTTGAGGGGTTTTGTTCAGTGTCCCCAGTCCAAGCTGTGAGGTTCAGAATCTCCCAGCCAGGGTGAAGGCAGTGGTGGCCTGGAATCTACCTGGACAGCTTGAGGTCAACACCACAGTAGAGGGGCACGAGCCTGAGCATACTTGGCTGCCTGCAGCTCCGCCAGCTGGGGCATCTGACCCATCATGGCCTCCCGGACGCCCTGCCTTTAGCACATGAGTTGTTCCATCCTGGTGACCTTCTGGAACACTGCTCTGTGGTGCTCGCCTAGCTCAGGTGTGTGGGTACCAGCTGGCCTCTCCCTTCCTTACGTCCAGCCTTGTCTTCCCATCTCTCTTGTCCTACGCCAGGCCAGGGGAGGAAGGTGTGTTTCCATGGCAGGACCTCAGTCAGGTGTGGTCTGAGCCAGATCCCTCCTGGCAAAGGGGAGCTTACCGGGCCTGCCAGTGCGTCTTCTTAAAGAGCTTTCTCCCTGTCTCAGCCACCCGTAATCTGAGGCTGTTGGGGGCATTTCCAAGCTGATGCCCAGTGGGGTCTGTCCACATTTCCCATGGAGGTGGCTTTGTTTGTTTGTTTTAATTTTTTCATACTATATATTTTTATTATTTTCTTTTCCCTTCCCAATCCTCCCACACCCTCCCCACCTCCCTACCCACCCAGCTTCATGTTCTCTCTTTTTCAAGCAAAATAAAACAAAACCCAAGAAAAACAACAAAAACCAAAACGGACAAAAGAAAGAAAAAGATCAGTAAGACAAAAATACAAAAAGAACTCCAAAAAAGGTCCATTTTGTGTTAGTCAGTTAGCCCTGGGCATGGGGCCTGATCTGGATTGAGACAGGGTCTCACTGTGGTCCTGGCTGGCCTGGACTCTTTATGTAAAACAGGATGGCCTTGATCTCAGAGATCCACCCGAGTGCTGGGATTAACGGCATGTGCCACATACCCTGCACCAAGAAGCTTTTATTGTTGTTTTGTTCCGAGGCAGGTGTAACCACAGAGCGGAGGCTGGCCTTACACTTGAGGTCACCTCAGCTTCCCAAGTACTGGAAATGCTGGTCTCAGTCTCCAAACCTTGCTTTCCTAGGAGTTTTTGGCCGCCAGCATTTCTGCTTTAAAAGTCCCCAAATATGCTTTTTCAACTCCTAGTCAATAGGGGTTTTCCTGGGACTCCTGCCAATTTAGGCCCCTCCTTCACCCTGGAAGATCTGTTGGGATATTGAGGGAGGTTGTGAGCAGAGAGCATGATGGTGATAAGCCTGTGACTCTGCCCTGTACCAACCAGAGCCTGGTAGGACTGATATGTGGTTGCAGAAGATGAGACATGTCCTCTAACACGAGGACAAGAGGAGGAGAACCTCAGGGCTGGCCCAGGGCCCTTCCTGGAAGGTGGTCCTAGCCCGCTATCTTGGAAGGTTAAGGCTGGCTCACTGGCTGGGAAGAAGCCCGGGTTGCTCGCTGGCTGGGAAGAAGCCCGGGTTTGCTGCTGTTTGTTGTAAGTGGTAAGTTGCCTGGGAGGTGTAGGGCTGTGGGTCATGCCTCCCTCTTGCCATCCAGGCTGGCTTCTAGCACCTTTGCTTGCCAGCCTCTTGGTACCATACCCTCCGTGGGGGAGGATGGCTTCAGCTGGGAAAGAGGCACAGGGAGCCCTTCTGGGGGTTATGGCCTAGAAACTCTCCCAGCAGGCTTTGCATCCATGAAAGGGGTCGGGAGAAGGGTGTGTGTGTGTCTGTGTCTCTGTGTGTGTGTGTGTCTGTGTCTGTGTGTGTGTGTGTCTCTGTGTGTGTGTGTGTCTGTGTCTCTGTGTATGTGTGTCTGTGTCTCTGTGTGTGTGTGTGTGTGTGTGTGTGTGTGTGTGTGTGTGTGTGTGTGTGTAGTGGAAGAAGTGTATGAGAAGGACCTGACCCTCTAGAGTTACCAAGGCTCCTGGCACTGCGTTGTGCCTGCCTGGTCAGTGAAGTTCATGCTGTTCAACCCCCATTCTGTGCGCCCCGACTTTCAACCCTAGGCAGGGATGCCTAACTCTCAGCAGCCAACCAGGCCCTGTGCCCTCAGATCCATAAGAGCCAGTATGGCTGTTCTGCCCGTCGCTTTAGGCCTGGCACCTTCTTCACTTAGTATGCCTGCCCTGTGGTCTGGCTACAAGCAGCCAAGGTCACCTGTGCCGTCCACGTGGCCAAATCCCAGATGCCACAGTTGCTCTCACCCTCCATCTCTCACTCGACCACTTGTGGCCTGCAGATCCTACTCTGATCAGACGATGAAGGGGCGAGTCCTTACCTTATTGATCCCAGGGTTAGACGTGTCCAAGGATGGGTGACCACACCGCCATCAGTGGGAGCCTAGCAGTAGGTAGGGGGACATGTCCCCCGTCTCCCTCCCTGTCCCCAGAGTGCGTGGGCTTGGCTAGTCCCATCACACCCGGTGTTTGGTACTGCAGTTTCTTCTTTTGTCGCTGTATTTTAAACACTTTGCACATCGGGAACTATTCTTGTGAATCATACTTAAACGGTGAGTGTGGAATCCCTTCCTGAGAATGCACCCAAATGTGTTCATTTAAACCTGCCTTGGCCTTTTGCATTGCCTTCAGCCATATGACTGGCCATATACATCCCGACAAGTCCTCATCAGGACCAGGGTGTGTGCCCCTTCCTACACACTTGGGCCAGCTTCCAGTCAGGGCCTAATTCTGCCCCGCCCCGCCCCACCCCCAACCACCTGAGTCTTTTTTCATGTCAGGCCGATGACATGGGAAGTGGGCCAGGATTCCAGCTGTAAGGGTGGCCATCTCTTCAGCTGACCCCTTGGGACCACCTGTCTCCAGCCCTGACCTGGAAAGGCAGAGGCTGAGGTGGTTGAGGTGTCCGCATGCACCCCCATAATCTTCCCCCGAGGCGGCCAGACCCAGCGAGTGGAGGTAAGAAGTGGGAGCTGTTGGCACACCTCCCACGTGTCTTGGGGAGGTTCCGAGCAGGCAGAAGCCGGCCTCCCTATGTTGACCCAGGTGGGTCTAGCAGACAGTAAGCCCCGCTCAGCACATGGAGGTTGGCAGAGGCCGGATGTGGCACAGCCTCGCAGGGAGCAGCTTGCCCGAGAGTTTTCTTTGGCCCTCCTGGGAACTGGAGTCTCGTGGAGTGCTGTTGAATTCCAGACAAAGGTTTTATGGTAGATCTGGAGTAGGCTGGGCTAAGGTGCTCATGTGGCATTCCCCGCAGGGCATCTCAGGGCCTTGGTTTCAGATGGGGCCGGCATCTCCAACAGTCAAAGTGTGCAACAAACTCCACGGCCTGGTGTACTCAAGAAGCCATTTGGGGAAATAGTGATGGGGTTCCTCGAAGGGGTGGAGGGGTCAGGGGGATGGGTAGGCCGTCCCACACCAAGCTCCACCCATGGGGCACCTGCTGGATGGAAGGACAGGTTTCTCCTGGCATTGTAAGGCAATGTGCAAATTTAACCTTTGGATTTATGACTCTATTTCTTTGCAGCAAATGTCACGGGAAATGTCAGGCAAAGGCTGAAGCTGGGTGAGGGGCCCACTGAGGTAGGGGGTGGGGCTGAACATGTTACAGTGCTGGGGTCTCAGACCACAGTGAGGCTCTTGGGCGCTCACTGCCTCCTGGGAGCCCTCTCAGATTGCCCCTGACCTGCCTGCAATCCTCTACACTGCGTCCTCGATTTGTCCCAGCTATTGTGACCTTGTTAAGATGGTGGCTCTTTTCACCCTCCTGCCAGGGCCCAGATGGGGCCAGCTTGGGAGCCTGCCAGGAGCTCCCCCTCCCCGAGTCCAGGCAGCCGTGTGATCAGCCCAGGCAGTGTTGCTTGCTGTGCGACCTTGGGCCTCGCCACTCTTGGCTGGTCACTGAGGTGTCATCTGTAATCCGTGACTGTTTTCCAGAGGTGGTACTTCCAGCTTAGTGTCCCGAGGGCCAAGAAAACACAGTCCTCCTCAATATGAGGGTGCTGTTCTCCGGGGGAGAGGGTGGGTGGCATCACTTGGCAGCTGGGCCAGGAGCAGGCCTGCACACAGTAGGTACACAAGAAAGAGCGAAACACGGATGGAAAGCAGGAAAAGGGGGACAACATCTGGGAATCCACAGCCTCCGCTCTCGTGTGCCCCACCCCACCCCGTGTCCAGTCCAGCGCAACCTGCCCTGGCAGTAGTTAATGCACAACAGTGGCCTCCTTGCCAAGCGCCAGGCTAGTGCTGCGATTAGAGGTCTTCAGTGTCCGAGACCACTTAGCCTGCGCCCATCTCAGCCAGTTAGCCTGCCCCGTAGTAGGGTCACCACCTTGAACATCTCCTTGGTGATGCAGGGGTGGATAGACAGGCACCTGGGCACTTGCTCACACCAGTGAGGCCACTCATCTTTGCTGATACCCAGCTGCCTCCCAGCTGATGCCACAGTTCCCCAGCTGTGTTCCCCTGAGCATCCCAGGTTCCCCAGATTCAGCCAATGGTGTCATATCCTCTGCCCAGAGTCTGTGCCTCCTCCTCCTCGTCCCCAAAGTCAAGTCCAGTGTCCAGTCTGACCTCTTGTCTAGTCCCTTCTAGCCCTCACTGCAAGCCCATCTTAGAGCCACCCCGCCCTGGCCTATAGGTGTAGGTGCCCTCCATGCCACTCAGGCTGTCTGCTTGCCATGGTAGCCTCTGAGCTACCTGAAGTTCCCCCAGCTGCCCCTAACCTGGCTCATTTGCTCTCTCGGTGGGCTAGAGAGCTTGTGTGTAAACCATCTCTTTCACCCTTGATGGGGGACCCTGGTGCCACCTGGACTCCAGGTGCCCACTCCACCATCTCCACATCCTCCAGGCATCCCCACCCTGGCATGAAGGTTTAGGGAGCATGAGCAGTGGCCAGCCACACCAGAAAATAGTTGCAGAGGATGGTCCAGCAGGCTGCTGGGTATCAGCAAAGAGGAACATTCTTTCTCGCCGCCTGCTTGCCCCTATCTGTTGGGAAATACCCAAGCTGGTGGCCCTTAGGACGGGCATTCGGGCAGCCTCGTTGGCCAAGATGGCTGCGGGCAAAGGCTCCAGAAGCCAAAGTCGGATGCTGGCTCCTGAGCTCCCCTGCTGGCATGCGGATAATGTGAAGGTGACACGCGGGCGAAAGCCAGCTGGCCACAGGGAGCTTGATCTGGCCGTGCTGGCCGGTTCCCTGTCATCTGGATGATGGGACTCCTCCCGGCAGGCTGCAACGCTCATGTGCCTCCAGCATGGACCGGGGGAACTGGCTGTGGAAACTGAGGTGGGTGATAGCGTTGGAGCCCTTAGTGGGAGACAAAGTCCCCAATCCTGTACTTCCTCTACTCTTGATCGGGGCCACCTACCCTTGCCCCGCACCCAGACAGAAAGTGGGAGTAGGTGTGTGGGCCCTGTGGGTTTCTGATCCCAAGTCTGTGCATAGCACTGAGGGTACCGGAAGAGCCCCCATCCTCCCCCCAGCCTGTTTGCCAAAGGAGTCTTCACCAGTTGTCTTGAGGGGTCTAGTTCACGGTCACTGGTATACTCACCCCAGGCATGTCCAGCAGCTGGGGAATACAGAGAGAGGCTAGACTTTCCACTGGGGGTAGGATGTCTTCGTACCTTTGGGAAATGTGAGGTGCAGCTTGGCCCTGGGCAGGAGCCTGGCCATAGCAGCTTGGCTGACTGAGGAGTAGCCCCTCCTTTATTTGGGGGCTCTCGTGCCTCCACTCAGCTGGCAGAATGTGAGAGGGGGTGCTTGCGTTCCTACTTGGTCCTTGGAAGAAGTCCAGGCAATGGACCCCAAAACTGTGACTGGAAACAGAATTCCATAGAAAGACAGGGTAGCTTCTATCCTGAGCCTGGCCAGCCTCCAGAATGGCAGTACAGAGAGGGCTACAGGCCAGCCCAAGGTCACCCAGAATGTGCCACTTACAGTGCTCATGGCTACTTCTGCCTCCACGCTGCCCTGACCAGCGGCTTCCTTTCATGGATCTCTGTCATGCCCCCGACAGTCTCTCACTTTTCACCTGCTGTGTCCAGCATTCCCTTCCTCAGACAGTTCAGAGTGGGCTTGTGCCCCCTCCCCCATGGGACCCTGGCAGGGCTGTAGACACAAACTTTCACCACTGTCTGAGGAAGTAGCAGGACTGTTGGTGTTCTCCACCAAGACTGTGCCTTGGTTACCTGCACGGTCCTGAGGGCTGTGATCCTGGGTGTGCCTGGTCCTCTGGGAGAGCCCTAACCCTGTCCTTGGTAAAGCTGATGGCCCTGGGCTGCCCACATGGTGAGGAGGCTGGGCTCTGGGTAGGCTCCCATTGCAGGAAGGCCTCCGGGTACATTGGTCTCTCCCTCTTTTCTCTCACCGAAGTCTTCCTGGTGTCACCAGGTAGAGGCCGGCCCTGTGCTGGGCAGTGGGGACCTTGAGATCTTTGTAACATCTTTTCTCCCCAAGTCATCCCAGGTTCCATGGAGATGTCCTCAAATCTCAAGGGAGAAAGGTGTGGTGTGGGTGACAAGAGAACGGACAGGGACCCTAAGGTCTGCCCTCTGTGTGGGGTCCTCCCTTCCCAGTGGAAATGGAGCTTCTGCTGGGGAGGGGGGGCTGGCTGTGTCAGAGCAGATGTTTCCCTGCTCCATGGGAGGCAGGGGTGCCGGTGCAGGCTGTCCTTTGGGCAGGGCACGGGAGGAGGTGGAGGCGGCAGAGGAGGAGCCCACTGCCCCCAGCCCCAGCAGGACACCCTCGTGGCGGTGTGTTCTGCGGCCTGACACGTGGTCTCTGCACACTGGGCCGTGTCCAGGCTGCCTTTCATCTCCCTGCCTCAGCCCCAATTTATGTCAGGCAGAGGCTGACATGAGGACAGGTGTGACAAGTGTCTGGCTTCCTGTTCGAAAATTGGCAAAAGAAAAACTCTTCCCATAAAGATATTCTATCTACATACCTCCTGGATGTCAGTAGAGAGCCCATCACAGCCGAGACAGATGGTGGTCCTAATGCACTCCATTCTTTACCTGCTGCCAGAGCCACGGCCCGGCTAGGAGGTGGCTCGTGGGGGGGGGGGCGCATCAGACCTCTTCAGAGCCCTCCCTAACACTGAAGCCTACGCCATTCCTGCCTGTCCCACAGGGCCTCGGTCACATGCAGCAATTCCAGGGGCAGTGACTTATACACCAGAGTCCCTGGTGGTCCCAGCGTCTCCACCACCAGCCTAGTCCACCTCTGGCTAAGGCATTCCCCACCCCAAGACAGCTACCAAGACCCAGTGTCTCAGGAGATGAATTCCCAGGGACCCCCAGGCCCTCAGGTCGTAGGACCATCTTTATCAGCTGTGACAGCAGCCCTTGGGAGGGCAGGCTTTGCTACATGTGGTTCTGAGGTGGCAGACAGTTAGGGCCCAGGGTCTCTTTTCTGCCAGGTTGTGGATGTCCTCTGTCCTTGTCTCGCCTGGGCACGTCTGTGGTGGAGACCTGCTCTGAGCCAGCTGACTAGTGCCCTGTGCGCGGCACTGACTCCAGAGGGCTCCACAGAAGCCCCTGCAGGTCTGAAGGTGGGCAGGGACAAGGCCAGGAGAGATGAAGGACTGGGAAGGGCTCAGGAGCCTCCTTGAGGCCAGGGGCCTGGGAACGAGGTAGGCTTGCCCCAGGGGAGTTGCCTGAACAAAGGCCTGCAGGAGGCAAGGGAAGGGCAGGACTGGGGCTTTCTCCACAGGGCGAGAATAGCTCCTCAGGGAGAAGGCATGCCTCAGGCCTTTCTGAGCTGGTGGGCTGGACTTCTCTTATGCAGTCACTGTGCACCTGCTCTGCATGAACCAGGTAGGTGTCCTGACCTCTGTTTCCAGATGAAAGGATAAACTCAGAGACTGGGGATCCCACCTGAGCACCCCCTCCCACACACAAGTGGACCTGGGCCTCCCAAACCGATAGACTCAGGGCCGCCCTACAGGATTGACTGTGGTGTGCAGGGACCTCAGGACACAAGGCCGTGGCTTTATTCCTCTTTCTGCCTGCTCTGGCACCAACGCGAGACCAAACAGAACGCACCAGAAACATTTTGAATTTTACCAGATCATACTCATGGCTGAAACCCTGAAAAGATACTCCAAAGTTTTGAGAAGGAGGTTGTACTGCCGTAACAAAATACCATGAACTGGGCGTCACAAATGGCAGAAATTAATTTTCTCTCGGTTCTAGAGGCTGGGACTCCAAGATCAGAGTGCCAGCTCAGCCAGGTTCTAGTGAGCTACTTGTTCCTGGCTGGCCGGTGGTTTTCTTGCTTTGGAAATGGCCTCTCTGGGGTCTCTTTAGGCCACTAATCTATCTCGAAGCCTGGCCCTTCAGATCTTATCCTGAGGTGTCAACCCTAGTCACCTCCCACTAACCCCTTCGAATACTGTCTTATCAGGGGTAGGGTACACTGATTACACTTCAAATACTGTCTTATCAGGGGTAGGGTACACTGATTACACTTCAAATACTGTCTTATCAGGGGTAGGGTACACTGATTACACTTCAAATACTGTCTTATCAGAGGTAGGGTACACTGATTACACTCCTAAAGCACAGACATTTTGATCAAGGCAGAAAGATGGAGGAGAGTTCCAGGCTGGTGCTGGAGACATGTTCAGTAGTTAAGGGTGTGACCGCCCTTCCAGCAGACCTGCTTTTGGGTCCCTACCCGAATGGCATCCTACAACCATCTGTAATTCTGGTCCCAGGGGGAGTCTGACGCCCTCTTCTGGCCTCTAGGGGCACTGCACCCACATGGTACACAGACATACATGAAGGCAAAATACCCATAAACAAACATTTCAAAAAGGAAAATAAAATAAAGAGTCCCAGGCTATTCTAAGCTGTCACCTCACACAGGTCACACCCAGTGTCCAGCTCAGGCACTGCTCAGGCCTCTCGTGGCTCTCACTATCAAGCCACAAAAACACTTACCCTTTTCCTCGTCACAGTCCTGATTCCGCAAAACATGGCTCCAATCTGTTCCTTTCCCAAAGCCCAATGCAAGAGCGGCTGAGATCCCAGGCCCCTGGTCTCTCAAAATATAAGCAAACAAACAAACAAATAAATAAAATCATTGGGGATGGGACTCCAGCATATGTTTTGGGGGAAAGCCTAGCTTAGGAACTCATGATGTAATCCCACTTCTTGGAAAGCTGAGACAGGAAGTCACCATGAGTTTGAGGCCAGCCTGGGTGACATAGTAGATTCTAGATTAAACCTGCCTTACAGTATAAGACAATGTCTCAAAAAAATAAAGGTGGTGGTGGGGAGAGACAGTACAAACATTTATCCATAGCAGAAGTGAAGCCACTCTTGAGGGCCACTCAGACCCTCAGCATTTGGGTACATGAGCCTCCCCCAGTAAGGAGAGGGTCGGTACCCCCAGCCTTGGCCATCCTCATGGAATGCCATCTCTACAGCTACACAAAGTCTGTCACTTGCCTACAGTGAGCATGTAGTTGCATGTGACAAACATCCACAGAGTTCCTACTGGGTGCGTCTCACAGGTCATGGTTCTGCCTCCATGGTGCCCAGGGCCCAGTGACAGAAACAGGGTACACAGAGACCATCTCAGTCTCTGTGCCAGCCTGTGGGAACCTTGGCACTGAGTGGATGGTAGGGACCCTGGGGTGTGTTTTACAGGTATGCCTCCCTGGGACCGGCTCTCCTGCTGCACAGATAAGAAAGCCCAGGCCTGTGAAGCATCAGTGATGACCAAACTGGCCCATGTAGCTGGACTTAAGGGTGACCCAATCTCACAGCTACCTTCCAAATCCTCCAGGGTCACATGGGAGAGATGAATGCAGGCAGACCAGGGACTAACCCCCTGATACCTGCTGGCCAAGTCGTGATCACAGGTGCCGGCTGCAGCCACCCCAAGCAGCTGAGGAGTGGGTGGGGCCTGAGTAGAGGGAGGGTGTGGTTGGCTGTGGATGCTGGGTTGTAAGTATGCATTCCCAAGAAGAGATGCTGAAGACTTGGTTATGGGGGGCCTTCATGTGTCAGAATAGGAGCACTAGAGGCCTAGAATCTCGGACGCTCTCGCATTGGGCTTTGGGGAAGGAACAGATTGGAGCCATGTTTTGCGGAATCATTAGGACTGTGACCAGGAAAAGGGTAAAAGGTTTTTGAGGCTTGATTGTGAGAGGCACGAGAGGACTGAGCTGGACACTGGGCACTGGGTGTGACCTGTGTGAGGTGACAGTCAGGGCTCCCAGATCCCCAAGGATTATATGGGAGAGATGGATGCAGCCAGATCTAGAAACGGCTGCTAACACTGCTGGCCACGCTATGGTCACTAGAGTGGTCCCCAGTAGGGCCTAGGGCCTGTTGGGGAGGGTACTCTCCTAGCCTGGTCCTTTCTCAGCCCAAAAGGAGCCTGGGTCCTGGACTAATAGGGGGCTCATTTCACCTTACTTTTTAGACAGGGTCTCTCAACAAACTTAGAACCTGCTAATTTGTCTAGATGGGCTGGCCAGTGTGCTCCAGGGACCCTCCAGTACCCATCTTCCCAGTACCGGAATTGCAGGTTCACGCTGCCATGTCTGGCTATTTTGTGGGTGCAGGGGGGTCCTAACTCGGGTCCTCACGTTTTCCCAGCAAGCACTTCACCAACAGAGCTTTGTACTTTTTCGAGCTGCAGACAGGGGCCTCGGGAAAGCCACCCTGAGAGTCTGAGCTCACCTATGCTGCACCCTGGGGAGAGGTGCTGTCAGAAGTGAGGTTAGGAGCACCTGGGTTCCCTGGCTGCACAACCCAGGGCCACTGCCCTTCCCCGTGATGTCTACCACAGCACCCTAAATGAAGCAGCATCAGGATGTAGCCAAAATACAGTGACCTCCTTTTCTGTAGGAGACAAGAGTGCCTGGCTTCCACCCGCGCAGGTGAGAAGCCGCCAACAATTTCCATTCCAAATTGATTTCAACTAAGCAAGCGTTATCACATACAATCATATAGGAATAATTTATCACTCATTAATAAAAGAGCAATTCCTTATTCACATTGCCCCTGCCTGTGTGCTGTGGGCTTTGTTGCAGGTTTAGGATCTGAAAAACAGAGAAGCTGGGTCTCGGCCTGAGGCCTAGTGGCTGCAGTCCTGCTTCCAGTACAAGATGGCCCTTGTCGACTCTCAGCTGCCTCCCTGCTCCTCACTGCAGCCTGAGATGGAGACCAAGCAGGGCGGTGGCCCCGTGGCAGTGAGAAGACTTCTAACCTCACATGTGAAGTGTCGGGTGGGGCTGGTCAGGTGTGGTGGAACCGCAGCGCGGGCATGCAGAGGGACATCTGGACTGACGAGGGTGGGGGGGGGTTGGGGGGGTGGGGGAGAGAGCGGCTGCGGAGCTGGGCCCGTGAGAATCCCTTCAAGCGTCTGCATTGCGGAAGCCCCCATAACAAAGGATGTAGGTGCATCCTCGGCCACCCCGGCTAAGCAGGGGCCTGCAGCAGTGAGCAGCATGTCCCTGCTCAGGACGCCAGCCCTCCTTGCCCTCCAGCTCTATGGTCTAAGCCGAGTTTGACCCTGCTCAGGAAGATGCGCTTTCTCATGCCCTCCTTTGTTCCTTGGGTTGCAGCTGACTTGGTGTCTGCTTCTCCTCTTGCCCCATCTCCAGAGCTCCATATTTTAAAGTTTCTTCTGAGTCCTGCAGTTACCCACAGTGCCCTGGGGAGTTCTTGTGCTCCCTCACATTGCTTACGGCCAGCTTTTCCTCCTGGCCTCACACTTCCCTTGGTCCCCAGGAGCCTGACATTCGGTGTGAGTATCCAGCGAAGGCCCTCAGCTCTAGGAAGTTTTCTGGTATTATTTCTTGGGCAATTTTTTTATCCTCCATTTTCTGTTTTCTCTTCATAGAACTGCCCTAAAACACGTTCGACCTATATTTGCCTATTGAATCTCATTCAGTTTTTGTTTTTCTTTCTGGAGGATTTCCTTGACCTTGTTTTCCAACCCTTCTATTGATTCTTTTAATTTTAGCAATTCTATTTTTAATTTCTAGACACTCTTTCTTGTTCTCTGGTGACTCTTTGGTCATAGCACCCTGCTCTTGTTTGAAATCTACTTCTATCCCTGGGTCCCCTGATTACAATTTCCCCCCAGTTTCTGGCTATTCATGACCCTCCATCTGCAGCTTCTTGAATTGTTTTCATTGTTGTCTGCACTGCACCTCTTCAGACATGTGACGGCTGCTGGTCACTTTCAGGGGGGTGGGACAGTTTCAGGGGTCTGCTGAGATGGTACATGTCAACTGGCAGGTTCCCAACCAACAAGCAGGAACTGCCCTGGTCTTCTCCACGTGTCAAGAGTAGAGACCCTTTCTCTGGATGTTTCTCTACTCCTTCCCTACTCTCCGTAGGGCGTGCTCCTGATCACTATCAGATATGGCGCACCAAGTCTCTATGTGACCGTGGTTGGGCAGAGCAGGGAGAATAGTGGTCCCTGGTGATGAAGCAGCAGCAGCTGATGCTACCTGAGTTCAGGTCTCATGGAAGGTATGGCAGGCTGTGCAGGACACAAGCCTACTAAGATGACTGTAGAGAGGGCAGGACACAGCTTCAGGTGTGTGTTAAGCACAGCCTAGCTGCCAGGCTGTCCTTTAGTACAGACACAGGATTCTCTACACAGAGCAGGGACAATAATCAGACCAAGCCAGTGTGGTTCTGTGGCTCCAAGACAACACCTGTGTTGAACTGTGCCTCACCTTTTCCAGCTGAATCACAGTGACCCAGGTTAGACATATAGGCTGGCTACACCAATCATGGGTGTCAGGCTCTGGGCTAACTTCTGGGGAGGCAGGACACTAGCCCCAGCCCAGACCTGGCTAGAGACACCTCAGTGGGGATTCCAAGCTAGAGGCAGCACTGGGTCCTGAAGAGATGGTGCTGGCCCAGCATGAGCCTCACATTGCTGGTGTGGTGACAGACTCAGGGGGCATGGCCTCTTCAGCTACTCTAAAAGTGGGTAGAGCCTACATCTGAGCCTGAACCCTCAACCAGCCCAAGGAACAAGGCTTGGGCCAAGAGTGACATTCTTCAGGGGATCAAGGAGGCCATAGTAGCTATCCATTCCTGCTATGTGATCCTTGGGAGCTTGGGTAAGCTTGCGGGGATCCTGGGGCCCATTATATGCCTTGTCCCCTGGCGTTAGTGGTACCCTATTAGGTTTTAGCATGCTTCAGGGCCTTTATGTAGGGAGTAGAAGTAATGATCACCTACTCACTGTGCAGTGGGGTGTCTTGGTCACTGTTCTATTGCTGTGAAGACACAACATGACCAAGGCAACTTGTATAAAAGAAAGCATTTAATTGAGGCCTTGCTTATAGTTTCAGAGGCTTAGTCCATTATCATGGTAAGGAGCATGGCGGCAGGCAGGCATGGTGCTGAGAAGTGTCTAAGAGCTACATCCTGATTCTGACTCTAAGGAGGGAGAGAGAGAGAGAGAGAGAGAGAGAGAGAGAGAGAGAGAGAGAGAGAGAGAGAGAGAGAGAGAGAGAGAGACTGGGCCTGGGTTGGACTTTTGAAACCTCAAAGCCCACCTCCAAGTGACACACTTCCTCTAACAAGGCCACAGCTCCTAATCCTTCTAAATAGTGCCACTCAACCAAGCATTCAAATGTATGTGCCTATGTGGGCTTACGTGAGGGTTGTACCATAGAGAGGTCATGAAACCCCCAGGAGAGAGGTGTCCAGGAATGCTCCCTTCTTCTCTTCTTCCCTTCATCCCTTCATCCTTCCTCTGTCCTGTCCTCCTTCTGAGCTGAGGTTGGAGTTATGATGGCAGTGACAGTGCTTCCCTAGGAAACAGCTGCTCATCAAAGACACTCTGGATGACTTCAAACCTCTGAGGCTGGGACAAGGCCACTGCTCACCTGCCTGTGATTCCCTGCCTTTGTGTGAAGCTGGCTGCTCTCCATATGTGCTTCAAGCTTGTCTTGGGCTGTTTGCCATCCAGGTTCTTTGCCTGTAGCTGGTAAAGTGCTTATAGTACTGATGGTGATGATGGTGGTGGTGCCGATGGTGATGATGGTAGAGGTGCTGATGGTGGTGATGATGGTAGAGGTGCTGATGGTGCTGATGATGGTGATGATGGTGCTGATGGTGCTGATGGTGGTAATTTCTGTAGTCTAGATCCTGAATGTCTAGACTACAGGAGGCAAAGGTTCTTGTATGGAACACCTAGCCCAGTTCATGGTGGGAGGTGGTGAAATCTTTGGAAGGTTGGCCCTAGGGGCTATTGAGTGTGTGCCCTTGAAGGCATATAAGACCCCATCCCCTTCTAGTTCTTTCTCTTTCTGAGTTCTGGATGCCATGAAATGAGCAACTTCTTCTGCTGTGCACTTCTGCCTTGCCATGGCCCAAACCTCTAAAACTGTGGACCAAAGTAAACCTTGCCTCCCTAAAAAGTTGGCTCAGGTTTTGTGACAGTGACAGAAAGCTGACTAACACCATGATGATAAGGATGGTGTGGTGATGACAGCGATGATCGTGGCACTGTACTGATAGTGATGCTAAAGGCAATGGCAGTGGCGATGGTGACGATCATGGTGATGATATCTGCAGCCCACTTTCAGTCTGTGATCCTGGCCGTGGGTCTGCATAAGTAGCTGCTTCTGAGGTCATCAGAAGTGGTCCAAACCTTCCTGTCTACCAAGAAGTACTGTCTTCACCATTCCTGGGCTAAGTATTCTTGCCTGTAATAGAGCTTTTGTTTTTGACTGTGAATGTCCACTAGCCAAGGCCAGACTCTTGATGTCTTGGGAAGTGTCAGTACCGGCATGCTCATGTTCTGGAAGCTCATGCCCCCAGGTCCTGTCCCGTCCAAGGATGTTTAATGGGTCAGAGAAGCCTCAGTTGGACCTGGGCAGGGCTTCTGGGTAGGTTGCAGCAAAGGGGTCATCGAGCCCTCTAAAATCCTGTAGGTGAGTATATTGGCATAGCAGGACCAACATCCCAGCAGACCCCGCCTAAACTAAGACACCACCAACCCCAAACCCACCTCCCCTAGATTTGTTCCATCCTTCCCAAATCAGGACCGACTATTATGACTTCCTCCTGATCTCTGGGGACAGCTGTTCATCTTTTTCTTAGTCTTGTTTGTTCTTTTCTTTAAGGTTTTGAAAATCTAAGTGTATGAGTGTTTTGCCTGCCTGAGTGTATGTGAACCATGGGCATGTCTCATGCTGTTGCTCGGCATGAGATCCCTGGGAACTAGACTTACAAATGGTTGTGAGCTGCTGTGTGAGTGCTGGCAACCAGAGTGGTTCCTTTACAAGGGCAGCAAGCGCTCATAACTGCCGAGCCACCTCTCCAACCCGTTTGTTTGTTTTAAGACAGGATGGTCTTGAACTCACTATGTAACTGTAGCTGACCTTGAACTCCTGATCTTCCTGACTCTGCTTCCCATTTCCAAGATTAAGGTGTTCCCTACTACACCCAGCTTGTTTGGAGATTTTTTTTTTTTTTTGAGACAAGATGTCTCTGTGTAGTTTTGTAGACCAGGCTGGCCTCGAACTCACAGAGATTTGCCTACCTCTGCCTCCCGAGTGCTGGGATTAAAGGCATGTGTTTTGTTTGGGGATTTTTGAGGCAGTGTCTTGCTTTGTAGTCCAGACTGACCTTGAGCTCCCAATGCCTCAACTTCCCTGTTTCATTTCCAAGTTGAATACCATTATGCATGCGTAATGTCTTCCCGGTGACGGTGTCCTTACAATGTGCTAGGTTTCCCATGACTTGAACAGGATATCAGTACTCACTACTTCCCTTTCACACTCTGCCTTCAGTCCCCAAATGCTGATCTTGCCCAGTGTTCCTCTGTGTCAACCCTGCACTAAGGTGAGAGACCACTGTGCTCAGCCCTCCCACCCATACAGGCTTGGCAGGAGCAATGAATGGTCTTCTCTGACCCTTGGGTTCCCTTTCCATAGTCAAGAGGTTGAGTGGCCTTGGCTGGGCCCTCACAAATGTGAAAATAGCAGCACTGCACACATAAGGTGTTCAGTCACAATGCAGGCTGACAAACTTCCTGTAAGAGGGCCCAGCGTTGTGGGTCACACCATGCACTGTGCCAGCATCACTGGATCAAAAGCAGACATGGATTGTGGGTGAACACATCTACGTGGCTGCATGCCAAAACCCAGCTTACTGCTAATTTAACAGCTAGCTCTTGGGCCAGCTTGTCCGGGGCCCTTCAGCCTTTCTTCTAGCTCCATGGACTTAATGCTCTGGCCTTGGAGGGTGATTCCAGTGGGAACATCTAGCTGAAGAGGGTTCCTTGTTCCCACTGGCTCTGCATACCTGTCCTGCCTCTGCCACTGGCTCTGTGACAGAGGTCTCTGGAGGCCGGGGAGCCCAGCTTAGGAGGGTGTGCTGAGGCTTCGTTAACTGGCCTTCTCCTGTGGGTTCTGTCTGCCTGCTTCCCTCCTGATGAGAGGCTAAGACACACTAGGTGGGTCCCAGATGGTGTAAGCTGATGATGGCCTCAAGACCTGCACCTGCCTGTTTATAGGAAAGTGAGTTCAGCCTGTGGAGGCCACCTCCCTGCTTGACTGATCATGTTTCACAAATGCAAGAACATGTGGGGAGGTGTCACCTACTCCTCCCACTGCAGGGTAGCAGACCCTCCTCTAGGTGCCCAGGTCTGCACAGGCCCCTCGTACCAACCCATTTTTGCCCCGTGCCCAAGGGATGCTGGCTTCTATAATACATTTATCCTGTTTTGCATACTGCATGTACTAACAACACATTTTTGTGTCTGCCCTCCCCGCCCCTACTGCTTGTCCTTAGCATATGTCTTTATCTTCCAGTTGAGACCAAGTATATATAACTACCACATGCACCCCAAGTCTCGTGTTTACCCCATGTGCTGACACTTGGGCCTCACAGGTCAGCTGCCGATTCAGGGATAGGGTGGGATACCCAGGCCTCAGTCTGGGATGCTTGTCCTGAAATAGATTCGAGGCACAGAAGGCAGAACTATAGACCTGCCAGGCTGAGCATCCACCAGGGCAGCATCAGGATGGGCAGGAGGGATGGAGCATTTGTGGGGCAGTCCAGGGGCTTAGGCTATGTCCGAAGGAGGTCTCCTTCATCGGATGCCTATGGTAAGGATATGCCAGTCATTGGTTGGTTCCTCATTAGTGTCCCTGGGGACTGAAGCCTGGAATGGAAGATGGATTGAATTAGCAGCAGGACCACAAAGGCCTGGGGGTGGGAGGCAGGTAATTAGGCAACAGGTATTTGCTGGTCACCTGATGGGGGCAACTAGCCTCTTGTCAGGGAGGGGACACTGAGTCTCCAGGTCGGATGGGCTTCAGCCAGGCAGAACCTCTAGGTGCTTGGTCACATAGGCACACAGAGCAGAGTTCACAGGGCAGCTTGGGTCTCATCTCTGCCAACCGTGGTAAGTGACCTTACCCATTATCGACCCGACCCGCCTATTTTGCTCTGTAGTCAAGATCAATAAGGAACAAGGCCTCAAGGAACCAGGACAGGGCAGCAGATGCTAGTGGCCACACCCGCAGGAGACACAGGGTGGGCTGGCCTCTGTGGAAACTGCTGCCACCTTCCTGTCCCCATCACTATGCTCTGAGGAGGACACAGGAAGCATAGTGTGAATGCACTGTCACTGCCCTTGTCTGTGGGCCCAAGGCTGGGTGGCAGGTGAGAAATGAGTGGAGAGGAGGGTACAGGTGGGGTGGGGGTCAGTAGTGATGCGCTGGCAGGAGTGGGGGGTGGGCCCAGGGGAGGGCGCCTGCGACTCTCTGTAGTGTGGGGATGACACTGGTCCCTCCACCCTCTTACAGAGCTATTTCCGGTCATGTATGCTGAGCTGTTCTGCCTTATAACTGTGGTCTCTTCTGGCCTGCCTCAGCAATCCAGCCACTTCTATGGTCTCTGACCCATGAAGATATCTTCCCAGCTGTAGATAGCATAGGAGACCCCTGTGCCCCCAGAGCCTGCCCAGCAGGCCAGAAGTCCAGTGCCCCCTGGCTGCCCTGGCCACCTAACAGTTGTCCTTCATGAGCTAGCTAGACTCTCCTTGACAGCCCTCCAGGTAGCGCACGCCACCACCCTCGCCTCTCCTTCCTTTTAAACCGTCTCAGTGTAGGAGCAGGGCCTGCGCGCGCTGCCTCAGTTCCCTCATCTGTAAGTAGATGCTGGTGGTGAAGAGAGAATGAGATTCTCTGTGGCACTCCGAAATCTGTGGGGGTAGCCTTTGAGAGAGACATCAGGAACCAAGGGCACCCAACTGGTAGAAGGACCAAGTCAGTGCCCTGGGTCTGTAAGGACGGGAGGACATCCCCACAGGCAGTCAGGCTAGGCCAGGGTGGAGAGACTGCGAGAACGCAGTGGGCTGGGAAGATGCTAAAGAAGGCAGTCTCAGCTCACTGGGCTGCTGAGGTGAGCTGCTGACCTCAGCAGTGCCTGCCTGTGGGCTCCAGCGGCTGGGCAAGGCCCCAGAAGCCTCCACCCCAGCTGGCCCCTCCCTTTCCCTCTCTCCCCTCTCTGAATCCTCTGGTTGCCTGGCTTCTTTCCCTTTGCCCCTGCCCTCTTTCTCCTCCCCCTCCCCTTTCCTCTTCTTCCTCTCTCCCATCTCCCTCCTCCTCCTCCCCCCTACTCCTTCCTCAATGATGGCGACTCTGGGCTCTTGAATCACATCTGTTGGTACAGATGCCAGTGGCTGTATCCTGCCTGATCTGGCTGCCCCAGGTGGAGAAGGACCCCAGGGTCTGTGTCTCATTATTTCCCTGCCTGGGGAATCTCCAGGCCATGTGCACTAGGAAACCAGATCGTTCCCACTGACATCCTCATGTCCCTGTGTCTCCCAAAATGACCCAAGCTAAACCACTGGCCATGACCCATTTCCAACAGCTAGTGAGTCCCCACAGAAAAGCCCTGGAGGAGACCCACAGACAAATCTGATGAAAATTGCCTGGGGTATATTTAGAGAAATATCACTTTGTGCATAGCTTTTAAGGCTGGCTCAAGTGGCTGCAGTGTCCTGGGGGTCTCTGCATGGATCCCATGTGAGAGAGATGGACCCACACACACCCCACCCACTCTGCCACGTGTGCACGCTGGGTGCCTTCTGAGAATGGGGACGTGAAAGAGAGGGCTTGAGAGTGGCAGGTGTAGCCTACGGGGGGTGGGTAAGAGGGCCAGGCTGCTCCCCAAAAGGAAGGCCGCCATCTCAAATGTAATCTGTGGGCAGGTTTTGCAGTGAAAGCAGCGTGAGTGTGGAGGGGTCCAGACCTGGAGTTCAGAGGAAGCACTGCAGAAGCCCCAAGGATGAGCAGAAGCAGGCCATGCACGGTGGCAGACAGAGAGACAATTTGGCAGCCCTGGGGTGGGGTTAGGGATCACCCTCACGGCCTGGTCAGGTGTCCAGTGTTTCCCCAAACTCCTGCTGGGAACACAAGCTATGCTGCAAAGTTGGGTTTGATTATCTCATAAAAAGATGCCCCCTCATGCTTGCTCAGCGCAGGGGTTGTCATGGAGACCAGCGGGCAGGCCCCAAGGGGGGCCAGGCTGGAGCCAATTACTGTGGCTACAGCAGAAGAGCCTCCCCAGCCCCTGTGCTCACAGGGTGGGTGAGAAGGGCCGCCTCTCGGAAGTTGATTTCCAGCAGGAACTCAGCTGTGTCTTCTACCTCCTGCCTGGCAATGCCGGGCACCACATAGCCGCTCCTCCGATTGTCCACCTCCCTGTTGTGGGGCAGCCCTGGACCCCCACTGACCCCAGCTGAGCTATCGGTGGGCAACCTCAGCATTGGGAGCTAGTCTACCACTGGAGTGATGGCACGGAGACTGGTGGTGCCTTCGGTGCATGTGAGGCAGCATGGGTGATAAGACATGTGTGGCATTGTAGGTGACAGGCAGTATGTGGTGTGGCTGGGCTGATAGTGCCCCCCCCAGTCACCCGTGGCAGTAAAATCTCCAGCCTGGCCCTGGGTGCATGAAAGCCCCTACTTACTAGCCTTGGGTCCTGAGGTCAGGTCCAGGAAGTGCTATGCACAGGCATGGTGTTCTTTTGTGACAGCAGTTAAGGCATCAAGGGGTGTTGATGTGGCCATATACCACTGTCCCGGGTGGGGAGGGGGGCATGTAAGAAGAGAATGTGAGAGGCTGCTTAAACAGAGCCTCAGGCCCAAGTGAAGCCCACACATGACCAATCTGGGGCGTGGTGGGGGCAAGCATCTGTGGATTGGAGGTCCCTGGGCCTGGCTTGCCACCATAGCTGCCAAGAAATGACCCTAGGCCCAGCAAACCCAAGCTCATTGAATGAAGTCACTGAGTCTGAGAAGAGGGATCCCAGAGCCTGAATGCTTGCTGAACTGTTAGACTTGCTTGCCCTGTGGGGTCCGGGATTTAGAGCAACAGACTGCATCACGCAGAAGACCCTTTGTGGTAAGGGGCCCTGTGTGAGGTAGAAGTCCCCAGAGGCCAACGCTGGGTAGAGAAGGCTGGCTCCTAGTCTTTTCCCAACTCCAAACAGTTAGCCAGCCTTGGCCTCCTGTCTGCAGTATCCTGCTCTTAGCTAGCTGCCAAGAAAGGTGTTAGCTGTCAACACAGGTGTTAGCTGTCAATGACGGTGTTAGCTGATAAGCCATAACCCTCCCAGGGGGATTCACATTTTAATAGACTCACTCCTGAAAGAGCCTTCAGCATTCAAAAGGGATGGGGCTCTAGTGACAGGCCAAGGAGCTTTTTTCCTAGGAATGTGGCACCCCAGCCCTAGCATCTACTGTTGTGAATATAGGTCTTTGGCCACACCCAGGTATCTCTGGCCCAGGAACTTAGAATGGGGCCTGATGCCTTGGGGCCACTAGGAGAAGTAGGATGGCAACAGGGATGGGCAGGAAGGCTGGGAAGGGATGGAGCAGAGAATGAGGCGGGGGAGGAGGCTGCAGAAGGTGTTCAGAGCCAAGTCAGGAAGTGCTTAAAAGGGAGGCTGTGTGGAGGAGGGAGCAGCCTGCCCTGGGGGCCTGGGAGAGGCCCTCCCTCCCCATCTTCCCCACACCCAGGCTCATCTTCCTCAGATAGCAGAGGTGCTAGTGAGGAGCCCTACGCCAGGCCTCAGGAGACCCCTACAGACAGGCTGTGCCCTCCAGGGCCTCGAGGGGGTTCCCTATAATCCCGGCTGCCAGAGGTTATCAAGAGCTGGGGGAGCCTGGGCAGGGTGTGGATTGTGGGCCTCAGCCCCTCCTCTGCATCCTGGGCCCAGGGACCCGACAGGCCTAGGGATGAGTCAGCTGCTCCCGGGGTGTTTTCAGAGTCCCGACTTCCATGTTACCCCGTAGCCTGCTGGGGCTGATTTGGGACTGTGTGCCCTGGAGTCCTGAGACGGGTGTATGCATCTACCTCAGAAGGGCTTCTAGATATGTGTTTTTGGTGACCGCCTGGGTAACCCCTATGGGGGTGAGCAACAGTGCAGCAATCATGTCAGCAGATGTATGAGGTAGGAAGGCATGAGGGTTGAGAGGTGCAGACAGGATCACCAAGGACAGCTCACAGCCCAGTATTGTCTCTATGCTGTGGAAGGTCGAGGTCCTATAGTCCCATTCCCAGGGTTGGCAGCCTTGGACCCTGCCCAGTTCCCTGAGGCCAACCCAAGGGGAACTGGTTCCAGCATCAATTCCCACCTCTTAGGACCCCTATCTGATCACCCTTTCCTCTGCCTACAGGAAGCCGGCTGCTGGCATGGATGTTATGGCTACAGGCCTGGCGGGTAGCGGCACCATGTCCTGGTGCTTGTGTGTGCTACAATGAGCCCAAGGTGACAACAAGCTGTCCCCAGCAGGGCCTGCAGGCTGTGCCCACTGGCATCCCAGCCTCCAGCCAGCGAATCTTCCTGCATGGCAATCGCATCTCTCACGTGCCCGCTGCCAGCTTCCAGTCATGCCGAAATCTCACTATCCTGTGGCTACACTCCAACACTCTGGCCCGGATTGATGCCACTGCCTTCTCTGGCCTGACCCTCCTGGAGCAACTAGACCTCAGTGACAATGCACAGCTCCGTGCCGTGGACCCCACCACCTTCCGTGGCCTGGGCCACCTGCACACACTGCACCTAGACCGATGCGGCCTGCAGGAGCTGG
This sequence comes from Mesocricetus auratus, assembly GCF_017639785.1. Taxonomy (NCBI): domain Eukaryota; kingdom Metazoa; phylum Chordata; class Mammalia; order Rodentia; family Cricetidae; genus Mesocricetus; species Mesocricetus auratus. Next base: position 73,609,333 of record NW_024429192.1, read on the forward strand.
GGCCCGGCCTGTTCCGTGGACTGGCAGCTCTGCAGTACCTCTACCTACAAGACAACAATCTGCAGGCACTGCCTGACAATGCCTTCCGTGACCTGGGCAACCTCACACACCTCTTTCTGCATGGCAACCGCATCCCCAGCGTGCCTGAGCATGCTTTCCGCGGCCTGCACAGTCTTGACCGCCTCCTCTTACACCAGAACCACGTGGCTCGTGTGCATCCACACGCCTTCCAGGACCTCGGCCGCCTCATGACCCTCTACCTGTTTGCCAACAACCTCTCCATGCTGCCTGCAGAGGTCCTAGTGCCCCTGAGATCTCTGCAGTACCTGCGACTCAATGACAACCCCTGGGTGTGTGACTGCCGGGCACGTCCACTCTGGGCCTGGCTGCAGAAGTTCCGAGGTTCCTCGTCAGAGGTGCCCTGCAGCCTGCCCCCACGCCTGGCCAGCCGTGATCTTAAGCGCCTGGCTGCCAGTGACCTAGAGGGCTGTGTTGTGGCTTCGGGGCCCTTCCACCCCATCCTGACCACTCAGCTCACTGATGAGGAGCTGCTGGGCCTCCCCAAGTGCTGCCAGCCGGACGCTGCAGACAAAGCCTCAGTGCTGGAACCCGGGCGGCCAGCTTCTGCTGGAAATGCCCTCAAGGGACGCGTACCCCCTGGTGACACTCCACCAGGCAACGGCTCAGGCCCACGGCACATTAATGACTCTCCCTTTGGGACTTTGCCCAGCTCTGCAGAGCCCCCACTGACTGCTGTACGGCCTGGGGGGTCCGAGCCACCAGGACTGCCCACCACGGGACCCCGCAGGAGGCCAGGTTGCTCCCGAAAGAATCGCACCCGCAGCCACTGCCGTCTGGGCCAGGCAGGAGGTGGAAGCGGTGGAGCCGGGGAAGCAGAGGACTCAGGCGCCCTGCCTGCTCTGGCCTGCAGCCTCGCTCCCGTGGGCCTTGCACTGATACTCTGGACAGTGCTCGGGCCTTGCTGACCAGACACCAGCTACCAGGTGTGTGTACATATGGGGTCTCCCTCCATGCCGCCAGCCAGAGCCAGGGACAGGTTCCGTGGGGCAGGCCAGGCCCTCCCTGACAGATGCCTCCCCACCAGCCCACCCCCATCTCCACCCCATCATGTTTACAGGGTTCCGGGGGTGGCGTTTGTTCCAGAACGCCGCCTCCCACCCGGATCGCGGTATATAGAGATATGAATTTTATTTTACTTGTGTAAAATATCGGATGACGTGGAATAAAGAGCTTTTTTCTTAAGCTGTGGCCTCTTGGGCTGCGGTACTGTGGGTGGTGAGAAACGAGGGTGGGTCCCAGCATAGCATCTCCTTCAGACACTGGCACAGAAAGGAGATAGAACTGCCCACCCTCACCGGCGGGGCAGTTTGGGCTGAAGGGGGGGTGGGACTCACATGCTGGAGTGAAATGACATCCTCGCCGTCCTCCAGCTGCACCAGTGAGTTTGTCCCATAGCTGGCATCCTTGAGCTCAGCCAACCTCTCTGAGGACTGGGTTGATGACTGCCCAGCTCTACGTGGCTTTGAACACGCTGCCTTTCGGGGGACACATACTCTGGGATTGCCCAGCCCAGGAGGAGCTGAACGTGAGATGCAAAGACCATGCTCCCATTGCTGGAGAACGAGCAGGAATGGGGTGGCTCCAAAGGACTGGGTGCACCTTCATGCCGCCACCCGAGGTCACAGCCCTCGTGCCTGGCAGCCTCGCATCACCCCGCAGTGAGGAGCAACGTGCCTGTGATCACACGTGCGCACATAGCAGACACACATGGCAGGGCAGAGCCACACAGACACACGTGTGTGTGCATGTGCTTACAAACAGCATACACAAGAAGAGTCATGTGTGATTCCCTGAGGCCCTGGCTGGAAAGGCCTCAGACACAAAAGGGAAAGCCACTTGGCCAGAAAACCCTGGGTCGAAGTAGTGGTGAGGGGAACAGGAAGGGGGTCTGCCTCCCCAACAGGGCCAGAGCTGGGAGAAATGGAGGAGAAAAATGCAGGCACTGGGGGAGGGAACTGGGGAGCCAGATGGCCATGGGGGCGGCCAGGGATCCAGAAACTTGGGGAGGAGGCTGGAGTGGGGGATGTGCTGAGCAGTCGCCATCTGAGTAGGGACTGGGGGCAAAGGTGGGGTGCAGAGGCCCTGTCTGGCTTGGCCCTTCCTCAGCAGGGAGCCTCTCCCAGGAAGCTCCAGGGCAGGGCCTGCTGGTGCTACTGCACGTACCCACGGGGCTGCCCACATTTACACCTGCAGTTTGTCCTTCTGCACGCTGGACTCTGGCCTGAGCTCCAGGCCTGGACATCACTGCTGGTCCCAAGGCCGGGGATGCTGCAATTGGAGCAGGTCTCACAGGTGAGGTTACTGCTTGCCTAGGGAGACATCCTCAACACTTTGTTAACCCTCACAGCCCTAGCAGAGGGGGCTCTGTGCACAGCCTGTGAAGAGGACAGCTGCCATCAGCACTCCCCAGCACCCTAGGAGGCTACTGTCCTGCACCTGGTGGACAGGGGTCTTCATCAACCCCCCCACACCATCCATAAGGAGCTCCTGCCTATCTGAGAAAGCCAGCCGAGCCTGCTGAATCCAGGGGAGGGGCAGAGCTCAGAGGTAAGGCAGTTTTCTGAAATATAAGCCAGGACCAAAGAACCTTAGGGGCCTGAGCTGGCTGTCTACAGCAGATATCAACACTTTCAGTGGCTTATAGGACAGAGGGTCCCATCTCAGGTCATATGCCATTAGGAACAGGGAGTTCACTACCTATGCTGTGCTTACCCCACACTGACAGGCGATATCTGGCCTCGGGCCGCTTTCTGTTTCTTTTACCAACAGCTGGCCTACAGGTGGGGATTGGAAGCCAACCCCCCAGTGATGGCAAAGAAGGCTACCGGGCCACGTGCTGTATTGTAACCAGGCAAACAGCCTGAGATGAATCACTTGGGTCCTGCCTCTACAGACCCTGCTGTCCCTGGAGGCTCTGGAGGCTCCCCTCCCCAGAGAGAGAAATCTGGGACATGGTATGAAGTGGGGACAATGGTCTAGCCAGGATGCCAATGAAGATTGAGGCTGGGGACAGGGTACGCAGGCAATGGTCGGAGGAGAGAGAGAGAGACAGAGAGAGAGAGACAGAGAGAGAGAGAGAGACAGAGAGCATGCATCCTTTCTAACTGTCTCAAGGGGGAGTGGGCAGGGTCTATATTTTCTGAGACAGCTCTTCTGGCTGTGGTGTACACTGTGAGGCCTGTGCACAGGAAGGGACCAGACCCGAGGGGTGGGTGATCCAGAAGGCAGGGGATGTGTTTCAAGTTGGACTTGACAGGATGGTTGGAGGCGGTGGGCAGGGCTCCCAGGCGTCTGCCCTAAGCAGCCGGCAAGGGGCGCCTGTCCCCGAGGAGGGGGTTCCAGGAGGAGCGTCTTGTTGAAGCCCAGGAGACATCTGGGCGGGGGTGTCGCGTGGGCTGTGCAGGCTGAGCTCAGGAGAGGGGCCCGGCTGGAGGACACATTTGGGAGTCGTGAGCATTTGGGTGATATTTACAGCCCAGGAATGGATGAGATCACCGGCCGGTGATGGGGAGGGACCTGGAAGAGGTGGGGGTTGAGCCAAAAACCCAGGACTCCATTCTGCACCCCCACCCCTCTTTACCCCTATCCACCCAGTCTTGGCTCAGCTGGCTCCCTTAGGTAAGGTTCTGGGCATCAATTGGGCCACTGGCTAGTGTCCAGCCTGGGTCCCTGGGTCCCTGAGGTTTGTGCAGGAAGCTAATTAAAGCCATCCAAAAGCACAGTGCAGAGTGTCAGCCCCCCCTTGGGTACCCACTGCTTTACCATGGACACACCTGGCCCCCTTCCAAGGTTTCCAGGCCAAACACAGGGCTCCCTATGATAGAACCCTTCCCTGTTCACAGGCCTGGCTCAGTGTCCCAAGCCCTGCCAAGGCCACACCACGGAGCATAATTTCCGGAGATTGACATCTGGAACCTGGCTCACAGTGGCTATAGCTACCCTGGGAAATGGGTCTGGTGCAAGCCACCCTTGAGGCACTGGTGTCAGAGCCTGGATCTCGTAAGGTCTCTCAGGACCCTCTGAGGGTGGTAAGGTATGCTTGCAGGTCCTCAGGAGACCAAGGTGTCCCAGAAGTGTTTCAGGGTTGCACAGCTGAACTCGGAGGAACATCTGTCCCGTTTATCTCACTGGTGGGACTTGGCACAATAATTGGGAGAATTATTTTTTAATCCCTAAATTAGCTCTGAAATAATAGAAGCAGCAGAATATGCAGCAGTCGATGTCCAGTTAGTGCCCAGTGAGGCTGTGAACATGCCAGAAACATGTTTGCAGAGAAGTGAGAATTTGCCTGATCAGCTGGGCACAGAGGGGAGCTGCAGCAAGGTGGGGAGTCCCTCCTCACAGCGGGGGGGGGGGGCATGTGCCTTAGCCATAGGCCATGACCCAGGTCTCTGCCTCCTCAGCATGGGGTGTGAAGGCCCCACAGGGACACCACTGATATCCCTTGTGTGAAGACCAGAGGAGAGACATATTTGAACAGGGATGAACCTGAGGTCACATTTGTTTACATACTAGCTATGAACTTAGACTTGCCCCAGGACACTGGAACACAGAAATGTCACAGAATTCTAGGTATCCACCTCTCTTCTTGTGCTGGGCACCCTGGGATGTCATTTGGGAGGGAAGACAACACTCTAGGCCGTGGTAACTATGTGACCACTGCCATTACTTATCTGGTCATGTGGCCCCAAAGTCATCTCAAGTCACTGTGGATTTAACCTTAAAATCAGCATCTCCATAGTGTCTGAGCCCTTTCCACACAGCCACTCACCTTCCAAGGCTAACCATAGCCTTCTTGGCCCTTAAACTCTAGGTTTGGGTGGGGCAAGGGGCCCCCAAGGTCATGTAGCCAATGATAGAAGGGAACCGGACTGGGCCCAGCTAGCTACCAACACACAGCTCACTTCGGTGGGCACACCAGCAGGGCAATCCAACACACACACGCACACACACACACACACACACACACACACACACATCTCTCCCTGGCTCAGATAGCATGTTACACACGAGGACTTGCAGCCTACACAGGATCAGCAGATGCCCAGCTCCTCCAGTTTGGATGCTGTCCTCTCGGCCAGTGCTGTGGCTGGGCCTGGAGGAATACCCTTCATGCTTCAGCACAGGCAGGGAGAGGCAGGGTCCATTCATCTAGGCATCTAGCTGCTTCGTGTGTCTATTAGGGACCGACTACGTTCCAATAAGCCACAGAAAGGAAGGCTTCCTGAGGGCTGACAGGCTCTGCTTGAGGTTGCCTGGGCAAGCATGGACATGGGCTGCTGCAGGGCTACATGGGCAAGAGCGGGCCACATTGCAGGGTCCAGCATGTGGTACCCACACAGACAGATGTGTGAAGGAGGATATTATTCTCTCGTGTGGGCCAGCCTCAATTCCCTAGACAAAGCAAGAGGGCAGAGGACTGCTCCCTTGCAGACACAGCATGGCGTGGTCTGCCCCTCAACTCTCCAGAGCCGCGCCCGTGAGTGCTGAGACCCAATTAAACCCGCCACCAACCGGCCCAACAAACACGAGAGACCAGGAGGCCTCCGATTTGTCTTCACAGAGAACTGTGCAGAGATTTATGGGCAATAAAAGAACATCCATTTCAGGGCAGGAGGAGGAGCGGCAGCCGGGCAGCCCCCTCCTCACTCCAGAGCACTAGAGTTGCATTAATGATGCCGCCAAGGCTTCGCAGCACTGCTGACAAAGGAGAGAAGTAAACGTGGACAATTAGAGAAGGATGAAGATCTCTCAGGGCAAGCTGTACACCCAGCTGCCAGCCAGGCCGCCCTGTGAGGATTGGGGGACACTGAACTGAGCCAGTGATCTGGGACCCAGGTTCTGGGGCAAGGCCCAGCCACTGTCTGGTACAGTTGTCTCACAATTATTTTTGAAAAATGATGGAGCAGAGAGAGAGAGAGAAAGAGAGGGAGGGAGGAAGTGAGGGAAGGAGGGAGGGAAGGAGGGAGGAAAGGAGGGAGGGATAGGGATACGAGGGCCAGACTGTGCCCGTGACCACGAAGTGGGTTTCTGGGTGGTAGTTGGTGTGCAGCTAGCATAGGGTGTAAGAGGTTGGGCAGCAGGGACTCTGCTTAGGTGTCCTCCCGGGGTTGCTCCATCTTGAGACTTTCTGGCCAGCCCTTCCCAGCTCCAGTCCCACCCTCTGTCTCTGCCCAGGATTCATCTCCCTGCTGTCATCTGTCAGCCTGGTTATAGCTTCGCTCTCCCTCTGCTTCCTCTGACTAGTGTGTGTAAGCTTGTGGTCTGTTCATCTGTCTGCCTGCCACCTATTCCATTCACTAACCATTCCCTGGTTTTTCCCTCAAAGACAGCTCTCATGGAGTGACCATGGCCTTCGTACCATTTTATCCCCAGCCAGTACCTTCCAGGACCCTGTCTTTCCCTTCCACACAAGAAACCCTCTAGACCTGTGGAGAGACAGATTGACCATAAGTCCTTGACCACAGCAGGGACCCCATCATAGGAAATTGTGCTGTGGACCCTGCTGCCATCCCCACCCACCCACCCAGAAAGTTCCTCTTAATCTACCACTGGGTCTTGCCTGCTCAGAGGCCCAAGTCAGGTACGTGGCTGGTATCGCTCCACCTACCTAGGTAAGTCAGGGCAGCTGCCCTTGGGGGTTGATTGAGAGGAGAAGAGCTGTGCCTCGGCCCAGCCCATTCCGGTCACACCTGACTCGGTGGCTGTCCCCACCGCAGTAGAAGAAGGCTATCCTAGTGTATGTGCCTGCCACTTACCACTGAGGCAGCCTGGAACTTCAGCCAGCATGGAAGAGTCAATGCAAATGCCACCCAGAGTCATCACCGCCACCCCATTCCCGCCTCCACCACCACCCCACCACTACCTCCACCAAGGGACTTACAGGGTCCTTCCCTAACGCATTTGCCTGCCCACAGGCTCAGGCCCCCCTAGGCCAGCAGAGGGACAGAGACACAGCTGGCTTAGAGGTTACAGGGACAGACAACGACTTTGAGGGGAAGCAGACTGGCAAAGCCCCCTCCCTGGAGTTGTTGCACTTAGCTGATGCAGACCCCACAGCCCCACTCCAGGGCTGGTAGAGCGAGGGCTGTCCTGGACCACTGAGTCTCATTTTGTGAGGCCGAGGTGCTGGGACCAGGTAGTCTCTGTGTCTAGTCTAGCCATGGAGAGGTTCCAAGAGGTAGGAGGTCAGGGAGAGCACCTTCTGCATTCAGGGAGAGAAAATGGTGACACCATTCACTCTGTCTGGTGGGTCCTTGGTAAGTGTGGAATGGAGCAAGACCTGCCCATAAGGCATGTGCTAGGCCAGCTGGAGAGGCGGATCTTGCGTGCTCATGGTTCAGGGTCCGGGTCCCGGGTTCCCTTGCTTAGCAACTGTGCCAGACTGCCCAAAAGCTGTGCCAGACACCATAGCACCTTCCCTGTCTCCCACTGGCCCTGGCTCACCATGTATGAAGCAGGAGCATCTCAGAGATGCAGGATTTGCCTTACGAAGTCAATGGGAAGCAGTGGTACTAATGAGGAGGCCTGTGCCAACATTGAGGAAGGACAACAGCACTGAGGAGTGAAGGGGGGAGAGCTGAGACCCTGGTCCTGTCACCCTGGTCCCTGGCACCTCCCCACTTACCGTGAGAGTTCATGGAGCTTTGTGAGGCCCCGCTTGTCAGTCCCATAGCCTTAGGCAGACAAAGCCAGGGTGGGAGTGCTTAGAACCATCTGGAAAGTTCCACCCACCCTCCCCTGAGCCTCTATGGCACCTGGACCCTCACCAGCTCCATCTTGTCTTCCATACCTTATTGCCTGGGCTGTCCCCCACTACAGGGACCCCAGTTGTTGCTGGTTTTCAATCCCAAGGAAAGAGGCTCATCAGCCCTTTAGTCCCTCACCTCCTTAGGGCTGCCCAGGCTCTAGACACAGCTAAGGACTCTGAGACCAGGAAGAGATGAGCTTACTTCTGGAGTGAAGTGGCCCAATGGTGATGTGTAGGGAAAGGACGTTACATTAAGAAGTGGAATAGGCCCAGCTCATTGGACAGACCCTACAATGGGACATAGATGGCAGTGAGGACCTGCCTGTGGAGGTGACACCTCCTGGAGTGGGGGTCCCCTGTGTGTGGGGCTACTCACCGTGAGGACGTTCTTGGTAGACCCCACAACCCATGGAGCCTGCATTCGCTGGCCTCAAGTCTCAGCTACCCTCTCCCTTCTGTTTCCTCTGGTCTGTGTCTCAGTGTCAGCAGAGTGTCTTGCTTGTGATTCCTCCTGGAGCCCAGGCTCGAGGCTGTGACCACCTGTCCACGGAGGTGGGGCGCCCCAAATCTGGCTCTGTCATATGTCTGGCAGTAACCCAAGGAGACGCTCTCCAGCCCCCAGGAGGCTGGTGTCCACCGCAGACCTGACCGCTGACTGGGAGCAGCGGAAGGTCTACTGTCCATACGGGCTCCTGACTTGCGGCCTCGTCTCCACTCACCACCACGGCGTCTTCTGCAGTTGGCTGCCACCTAGACAGGCCCAGTCACGCACCCAATGGTTAGACCTTTACGTGGGCCCTCAGAAGCCACCTGTGGAATTTGTCACGTCCTCCAGGAACCCACTCCTGTGCTAGCACTGTGGGGAGACTGGGCCCAAGCCAGATGTCAACGCGTAGGGAAGAGGAAGTCCACAGAGTCCTATGGTCTGGCCTGCTTTTTGAGCCTGCAGCCTGGGACCCATGCCAGACCTTCAGATGCTAGGAACCAACTCTGTGAGGGAAAGGTGGAGTCTGAGGTCAAACAATGACTGAGCAACACCCACCCCCCACTACCGTACATCTCCAGATAGTTCTAGCAGAAGGGAAGGTTAGTCACTGAGAGAGATCTGTCTAGAAATCACCCTTCTAGGTCCCAAGCTGCAGGCTATACATGCCCCTCCTCTGAAAAGAGAATGAAATGTACCTATAAGGGGGCTCTCAGGCCTCACCTAGCACATCATATGCAGCATCCAACCCCAGATCTCTGTGTGGTGACCTTGTGCCTTAGAACTCAGGGTGACTGGACAGTGGCGGAGCCTTCAGAAGCTGCAGTTGTAGATCTCCACTTACACTCACTCCCCCATGCACCTCTCCTCAGAACCCGAGGTAAGGCCCGACTTCCAGTGCGTATTTCTGGTGGCTCGGATGTTGCTGGGTGGCACACTGTGTATGTGCTGAGCTCTATGCCCAGCAAGCCTGCAGGTGGACCTCCTGGGTCACTCCTCACTGTCATCCCAAGCTGTGTGGAACCTTCCTGGACCCCAGAACTCCCTGCGTCATAGGCCCAGCATGCCCTGCCCCCACATACCCTCCTAATTGGGCATTCTCCCTGACAGAGAGCCACGCGGCTGTCTTGTTCTCATTCTCATTCTGTTGACGTTGGCACAATCTACTCTTTGAATCCTAGCGGTTATAGAGGCTGGAGCAACTGAAATAGCTCCCAGCCCCCGGGGGCCCTCCAGTAGGTACAGTAAGGATTGCTCCTGGGCAGATGGGGATGGCAGATGGATAAGGCCTCACTAGCTCAGGCCAAGGCTTGGCCAGGCCCTGCAGTTCCAGGCCCAGCTAGTCAACATGGGACTAAACCAGTGTGTGTTGTCAGCACACACTGGGCCAGCCTGGGTGGTGGGATCAGAAGGGCCCAGATAACCTACCTTTGGAAGCTGCAGGGTTCCTGCCCCGGAACTGCCTCCTCCCACCTGGTCCATACGGTCTGGTCCCTGTTAACAAGTCCAGCCGACTTTGCTAGTGGGCTAGAGCTAAACCAGTGCCATGGGTGGCTCCTATGCTGGGTACCATTGAAACACAGGCTTCACACAATTCAGCAGTACTCAAAGAGGGAAGGTGGAGTCCAGATAGACAGGTACATCTGGCTGGCCACCTGCTGCCAGCATTCTTGATGGTCATGTCCCCTCCTTGAGACTTGGTTTTTACCCTTTTAACGTGAGCTAATAGTGACAATCTCAGTGAAACCAGTGAGGATAGAAGCCTCTGGGTTGAGAAACTCATATATTGCCTAGGCCCTGAGCCTCGTCTCCACTGTGCTAGGAAACCAGGCTCTAGTCACAGCTATCAGGGCCAGGGCCAGGCACGTGCCATGCTTGGGCAATTCCAGCACCAGCCTCTTGTTGCCAAGTTTCCCATCTCTTGGGGCTGAGATTTCAACAGTTTTAAAGATTTGTGTGTGTGTCCTGTGCATGTGTGTGTGTGTGTGTGTGTGTGTCTGTATATATGTCTGTCTATGTGTGTGTGTCTGTATGTGTGTGTGTGTGTCTGTGTCTGTATATATGTCTGTCTATGTGTGTGTGTCTGTATGTGTGTGTGTGTGTGTGTGTCTGTATATATGTCTGTCTATGTGTGTGTGTCTGTGTGTGTGTGTGTGTCTGTGTCTGTATATATGTCTGTCTGTGTGTGTGTGTCTGCGTGTCTATGCATATGTGTGTGTGTGTGTATGTGTGTCTGTATATATGTCTGTCTATGTGTGTGTGTCTGGGTGTCTATGCATATGTGTGTGTGTGTGTGTCTGTGTCTGTATATATGTCTGTCTATGTGTGTGTGTCTGTGTGTCTATGCATATGTGTGTGTGTGTGTCTGTATATATGTCTGTCTATGTGTGTGTGTCTGTGTGTGTGTGTGTCTGTGTCTGTGTCTGTATATATGTCTGTCTATGTGTGTGTGTCTGGGTGTCTATGCATATGTGTGTGTGTGTGTGTGTCTGTGTCTGTATATATGTCTGTCTATGTGTGTGTGTCTGGGTGTCTATGCATATGTGTGTGTGTGTGTGTCTGTATATATGTCTGTCTATGTGTGTGTGTCTGTGTGTGTGTGTGTCTGTGTCTGTGTCTGTATATATGTCTGTCTATGTGTGTGTGTCTGGGTGTCTATGCATATGTGTGTCTGCGTGTCTATGCATATGTGTGTGTGTGTATGTGTGTCTGTATATATGTCTGTCTATGTGTGTGTATGTGTGTGTCTATACATATGTGTGTCTGTGTGTGTGTCTGTGTCTGTATATATGTCTGTCTATGTGTGTGTGTCTGGGTGTCTATGCATATGTGTGTGTGTGTCTGTGTCTGTATATATGTCTGTCTATGTGTGTGTGTCTGTGTGTGTGTGTGTCTGTGTCTGTGTCTGTATATATGTCTGTCTATGTGTGTGTCTGTGTGTGTGTGTCTGTGTGTGTGTCTGTGTCTGTATATATGTCTGTCTATGTGTGTGTGTCTGGGTGTCTATGCATATGTGTGTATGTGTGTGTGTATGTGTGTCTGTGTGTGTGTGTACACATAAATATAGGTGGCCAAGTATGCCAGAAATTACAGGTAGTTCTAAGCCACGTGATGTGGACGCTGGAAACTGAACCCATGTTCCCTGGAAGAGGAGTACACATAATCCTAAACCATCTAACCAGACCAATTTCAACATGCTCGATATATTTCGGGGTTCTCCCAGCATGTGCCCCTGACCAGGCCTGATTATTACCTAGGCCCCTTCATACGTGACTTCCTTCTGTTACCAAGCATCCTGTCCTAAACCCAGCCTGGACTCCATCAACCCAGGACCCTCACTCAGGCGTAGCTCTTGGCTGGGGTCCCTATGATGGGTCCCAATCCCTAGGAGCCAGTTTCTTTCATGGGTACCTTGCTGCTTGAGAAGGCATCCCTCTGACATGAGAGTTCCAGAAAGCAACCTTGTGCCAGAATCTATTGTCTTCTCCAGATATGGCTGGCCCTCACCCCTGAGCCCATAAAGACTTCACAGCTTCCCGTCTGCAGGGACATGGATCAGTTTCATCCTGGCCCTGGCTCTGTTGTGCTCTGGTAAGGAAGCCATCCTAAGGCTTGGGAGTGTTCAGCAGCTTTGACCTTCTTCTCTGGCAGTATCCAGTCTGGCTCTGGGGTTCCTGGGGTCCCTGTTACCAAAAGAGTTCGGCAGCAGAATTTCTGCACCCCCAGCCTCAAAGATCTTTTCTACTGCACGATGACTGGCACTGCTATATTAGAATTAGAAGCCAGCCTACTGGACAGTACCTTCCTCAAACTGTGCAGGCCTGGCCTGGAGAAGCATCCACGTCAAGTCAGACTCTGGAAGTGGGCAGTTACCTCATGCTGGCCCCACAACACGGTGAGAAAGTTTAGAAACAAGGTTCCTGTCCCAGAGCTGAGACCCTGCTGGGACTGGGGCAGAAACCATCCAGAAATAGCCTTCCTGGTCATTGGCACCTTGTGATGTGGCAGGAGGGGGCTGGCTGCGGTCAGCAGAAGCATCTCCATGGTATCTGGGGCTGGTAGAGGGGACAGCTGTGCCACCAGGGACTCACAGATGTCCAGCCATCCTCTTTCTCACCCCTGTGGCCTCCTGGGGATAAGATATGTGTGCACAGGGGAGGCTTTCAGGTCTGGGAGCCGTAGCAGCCCTGCCTGGAAGTCTCTACTTCTCTCATCAAAGCAGGGACATGGATTCTTTTCACCAGAAAATTGAGTCTTGAGACAATGAGTAGCTGAAGCCCCTGGTTCTGTTATTCCAACCTCCAGGCTCAGGCCACAGGGCTTTTTATAAGTCTTCATAATGGCCTGGCCAGGACTTCTAGATCAGTGGTTCTCAACATTCCTAATGCTGCGACCCTTTAACTCATTTCCTCATGTTGTGGTGACTCCCGACCATAAAGTTATTTTCACTGCTGTTTCATAACTGTAATTTTGCTACTGTTATGAATCATAATGTAAATATCTGTGTTTTCAGATGGTCTTAGGCGACCCCTGTGAAAGGATCATTTGGATCATTCAGCCCCTGGTTGAGAACCGCTGTTCTAGGTGGTATGGTGGCTAGGAGGGTTCTCAATGGTGGGAAATCACAGAGATTCTCTGACAAGTCCCTCAAGTGCCACAGTGGTCAGGATACAGTTGGTTCTCTTTGGCCACCATGTGGGTCCTGGGGGATCAAACCCAGGTCTCCAGCCTTTACAACTGCTGTTAGCAGCAGATGCATCTTGCAGGCCCCAGTGCCATTTTTTTGACTGGGGCAAGTGTTTAGTGGTTACTATGTATGATTCAGTTGAGGGAGACTTTGGACTGCCTTCTCAGGACAGAGCTGAGCTGGAGTGGGTCAGGGCGTCCGAACACTGGCTCACTCCCTTGGCATCCCCAGCACCTTCCTGGGTCTTCGCCTAGCTAGTTTCTCCCTGTCCTTTCTACCTGCTCCCTGAGTCCATCCCCACAAGGCCTCTTCAACCCTCCTCCTCCACACCCAATTACTACTTAGTGGACCTTACCCTGCCCCCCCCCCATTGCTCTGCTGCATCCTCACATATTGCAAACAACCACTCTCTCCCAGAGAGCCAGTGATACAGGCTGACAGGACACACATGTGGCTAGGAGGATTGTGGCCCTGCCCTGGTAGCCTGCTCTTCCTACTCTATGCTGACCCAAGACAGCCCTTCCTCACTGGCAACCAAGGGCTGGCTGCATCCATCACCCAAGAGGCAGCTCCCCCATGCTGACTGTAAACAGCTAGTAGCTTCGTGAAGAGTAAAATAAATTGTTTTAACAGCAGAGCAGTTTCCTTGTCAGTACAGCTAGAGGCTGCACCCCAGGAGTTCCCACACCATGCGAGAAGGCCCTAAGCCGCTCCAGCCTGGACAGCCACAGAGATCACAGACTGGAGAGAGAACGGTCTTGAAGTAGAGGGTCACATTTTCCTCCAGGGTATGACAGGTCCCACCCAATCCCTCTTTGGAACCTCAACCAATCTTCAGCTTTCGGCTCACGGACTTGGCCCTGTGTCACAGCACTGTGGGCGGTGGGGACACTTTCAGAACTGGGCTCACCCAACAAAGCTCTGCCTTGAGGCCCACACTGCAGAGCCCACTGTGTTCCACAGCTCCTGCCAACTACACGGTGGGTATGGCACCTCACAGACCCCTTCCCAGAGCCAGGAACTAGCAGCCACCCTTTGTGTCTAGACAAGATGAGTCAGGCCATCTACCGGGAACCAGTTTGTTAGTATCCCACAGCCAGCTGGACCACATAAAGCCTCTGCTACCCTTGCCGTGGGCTCCACAGCATGTTCTAAACATATACGTGTGTGTGAGTGTGGTGACTATGGCGTGCTTGTATGTGCTCTGGCTTTACATATATGCAATATATCTGCTTTTATGCACATATGTATGCACACATGTGTCTATGTACACTGCTTTGGTGCATACGTGCCATGAGTATGCTGCACTTGTGTACAAATGTGTAAGTGTGTGTGCATGTGAGCATGCGTGTACACAATTGCCTGCCATTCCACGTCTACCTCTCTGAGCTCATGCAAACACCTTCATCTTCATATAGGTCTCTGGCTCTGACATTCCACCTCTGTCCAGAATCTTCCCCTTTCCTACCCAGAGAGTCACAGTGTCTTCATCTGACTCAGTACCAGTGGAAGACATAGAAGCAATGTGTGGACCCTCTCACCTGGCTGTAAGACCAGTATTCAATGTCCTACTGCCTGCTGAAAGAGGACACTGGGGCCTGATACACCATTGAGTTCAGGGATTACATTCCTGTTGCTCCAGCCTTGAAAGGGGCTCTGATGTGGTGCTGGGCCTCTGATCTCCTGTCCTGGAGGTAAGTAGAGGGCCATAGCCTGTGGTGAAGGGTGGATCTGAGCTACACAGATGTCTCTGCAGTAGAGCACATACAAGCACTACCCACAGGAGTCAGGAGGGTGGGTCCATACAGCCTCCACCCTCACCCGAGCCTGGCCAGTACCTCAACTCCTTCTCCTGGCGAGTGCAGCAGCCTCAGCAAGACAGGAAATCCATACCACGCTGAGGGATGCTTCCAGTGAGGTCAGACCTACTGATAGGTGGGAGGGAGGGGAGCTGGAACAGTGGTGTCTAGCCTAGCCCCACGCATCTTCTGAGTGAGCCACATTGGCCATCACATGGCCAGGCCCCTCCTGGCTTCTTTCACTCCAAGGAGACACCTGGCAGAGGACTATGAGTTCAGGTCTTGACAGGAGCTGGGGAAATTCAAGCCCTGTCCACATCCTGGCAGGCACTAGCACAGGAGGTCATGGCAAGAGACACTTTGTTAACCCAGGAGAAGTTCCCCCTTTGGCCTCTACCCAGAGTGGTCCTTCTCTGCCCCTCACCCCACAGGCAGACAGGGCTTCAAAGGCCCTCACTGGGGCCCTTCTTGCTGCTGCTGCTGCCTGAGGGCACAGCTCAGCTTCTTCCCAGGGGATCCGTTGCCCTGGATACCACCTGCACCCCCACCCTTGGCTGTCAGCGCAGATCAGAGAGGCTCCCTCTGACTCCCCAGGCCCATGAGCTGAGAATGACTGATGGGCTCAGCATCTCTCCTCCCCAGGAGACCTGCTTGCCAGAGCATGTCTGGGGTGTTGGGGAGTGTTTGTGAATGAATGGATTTAGGAATGAGTGAGTGAATGAGTGAATGAATGAATGAATGAGAACAAATACCTTCCTACAACCTGGAACTTTCCCAGCATGGGAAGCAGAGGTCTAGTATCTTGTGGATAGGAGCGCTACAGCCTGGTAGACAGGACGGTAGAGCACCAGGTGCCAAAGACCTCACTGCATCTGGAATGCTGTAGGGTCTGAGGGAAGGAGACCCAGAGGGTTATAGAAGCACCTAGTGCTGCTCTCCAAGCACATTAAGGCTGTTCCTGCCAGCCCCCTAAGGCCAGCATCTTCTGAGTGTGGAGTTTGGGCCTTAGGGTTGGGAAGGAGTGGGACATGCTGTGTATGAACCTGATGCAAGTCCTAGAGGTTCTTTCCATTCAGAGCCTAGTAGATTCTGGAATTCCTAGGAATCCAGTGACTTAGAACAGACAAGCCTGAGTTAGTCTGGAAACTTTCTCTGCTGCTTGAAAACCCTGATTTGGAGGTGTCTCATCACAACTAACACAAGAGATGTCGCTGGACACAAAATGGAGCCCGAGGAAGACTCTGAGGGTGTCAGGAGGATGCTCGGGTAGACAGCCTTCCTTGGGCAGGTTTCTGTGCTGGGGGACAGTCACTTTCTGTAGACTCAACCTCGTCAAACTGAGCTTGAGAAGTAACTGGTGTAGGGCAGCAAGCCCTCAGGACAGGGAAGAACTGTGGGCCATAGGGATGTGAGGAGACAGCCATCCCGGAGGTGTGCCACCCAGCTGTGCCCTGTACTGGAAAGCCTTTGTCCCTTTCCTGTCCTGTCCTTTCATAGCCCTTCCTCCCCTGGTCTATCTGGTGGCCAGTGTCCACTGCTCCTCTTGCAGGTCAGGCCGTCCCCTTCACCCCTACTGTATCCAGGGCTCTGAAACAGCCTGTGGGATACACTCACCGCATACCCAGCGCCCACACTCACTGGGTAGCCGCAAGGAGAGGAATGTGGCTGCTCCCGCCTCACTCAAGGGACTCTGGAACTCAAAGTCACTACCCACTACCCGGGCCCTGGGTCCCGCTGTACAAAGACCCCCTCACCCGAGCGCTCTATCTATCCTTCCCTGAGCCAGCCTTCCTAGGAGTCCTGAGGCCCCCATGTGGAGAAGGGGGAGCCTGCCGCCTGCAAAGGCGTGTTTTCATTAGTGATAGATGAATAATTAATGTTATTGTGCCTTTGAAAACTGTTTTGGTTTTTATTTTAAACATTTTTTTCTATGTATAGAAGCAGCACTTCCGTTAGGCACAAAATTTATATTTTAATAAACACGACAGTTATTTCTTCAATCGCAGGTGCTCCCCTGGGTGGACTGGTGTGGGGCGATGAGGCGCTGCCACTGGGCCTCACAAACTGCCAGCCCTGTCACCAACACACACAGCAAGCACAGAGCACGCGGGACAGGAAGAGGCCCACCCCAAAGCTCGGCACGGGTGTGAAGGGCTGCAGTCCAGAGTGTCCCTCATGCCAGGCCTGGGGTGGGAGGCATGGGTGAGCCTAGGGCTGGGGCAAGTGTGAGGAGGAGGCTGAGAGCCCCCTCACGGGGTCACCAAAGGCTAGGGATAGCAGGGCTACCTGTCTCAGAAGTGCAGCCTGGGAGTTGCTGAACGTTGGTTCCTTGGCTCTTTGAGCACATTCACAAATCAGATTGCTCCGTGCTTTCTCAAAGATGAAGTCAGAAACACTTATTCTAAAATTGCAAGCCGCAGAGAGTTTGAAGAAGACAATATGTTAGTGCTCTCCAAGGTCTCTCCCAGGCTGCAGCCAAGGGACTGGCAGGGAGCCAGGTCCCAGAGCCCTTCAGCTCATCTGAGGCCAACAGTGTGCATGTCCTTCTACCCGGCTTATTGCCTGGGCCTGGACAAGAGACTAAACAAAAGAATTAGGATGTCTATTCTTTTTCTTGCAAAAAAAATTGTCATTAATTTTTTAAAGTGTGCAATATTGTCCTCAACAAAGCACATTAAAAAATGAGTTGTCTGTTCCTAATAAATATTTTCTAGATTAAGTATTTGTAATGCTATCAATTATTTATCTCCATATATGGAGAATGCATAATTTGTAATAAAATACGGAAAGGATTTTAATTTTTCTACACAATATATGAAATTGAGTTTTTGACTAATACATGAATAAATTGACTCTAATCCCTTCCTGTCACTGTGGATGGTATTGTTTTAGGTATAAATCTCTTATTTTATAGATGTTTTCAAAAAGTTAATCTCCAATATTTAAGGATGGGTATAAATTTCTGTAACGGGCCTTTTGGTGAGTTCTCACATATAAGCCTGTCTTCTCTTCACATGGCCCTGAATCACCGGCCACGCACACTACACTTACTCCAGGGTTCCATAAACAATTAGACTGGGTAATTTACATTGATGCTGTGTTGACTCTGACGAGGTAGCACCCACCTGTCCTTCCGCAGGCAAGAGGGGAAGTGGAAGCCTTGTCCTGTGGGCCAACCAAAGGTTCTGGAAGACTGGGCCGGCAACATCCACATGAGGGTGGCAGGTGAAGGAGTCAGTCTGGTCTCAGCAGCATGGCCCACTACCTGAATTCAGTACCTATTTACCAAGCACCTGACTGAAGCCAGAGACAAGGGCTTTGTCTCACTCTTAGATACAGTGTAAAGAAGTCATCACCAAACCTGGGCCTGGTTTGGCAAAGCCAGGAGGGCTTCCTGAAAGAGTTGATGCTGAGTGGGCCAGTATCAACAGCTTACAGTAGGAGCCAATGAATCTGTTCCCGCTCTGGGTCTCAGTTTTGCCAACTGGAATCATGGTATGCCATGATCGCCTTCAACTGACTTAAGAAATATCTAGGGGAAGGGAAGCCCAATTCTGGGTGTACATGTGAGGCCATTTGAGACAATTCAGTCACCAGAGTCCAGACTTAAGGGGTGGATATAAGCCTTGAGGGATTCATATGATAGCCTCTCAAGGATTTAGGTCACAAAAGTAAGAGAGACATCTGCTTCCTCCACAAAGTGGCCTGCCAGCTCTGCAGGGTTGCAATGCTAGTAAGTTGCTAAACTCCCGGAGTCTGACCCTGAAGTAGGCAACCAGGGTCGGGCTTACAGTCTGCACTTAGCCTATCACAACACCTCAACTCCTGCCCACATTGATTAGACAGCACGAGTCACCTGACCTAAGCTAAACTAATACAAATGCTTCTTTTCAATTTTTTTAAACCAAAACAGGAGGGGTTCTGGAGGCACAACCCTTCTCAAAATTCTTGTAATGTTAGGGTCGTATAGAAACCTATGATCTTCAGTCAAGTGGTGGTGGTGCACACTTTTAATCCCAGCATTCGGGAGGCAGAGGAAGGTGGATCTTTGTGATTTCAAGGCCAGCCTAGTCTACAAAGCAAGTTCCAGTACAACCAGAGCTGTTACACAGAGAAACCTTGTCTTGAAAAACAAAACAAAACAGAAATCCAAACAAAAAAAAAAAAAAGAAAGAAGTCTGTGCTGTTCGTCCACCCAGCCCTAGAACACTTCTCCGTGCAAATCTGGGGGCTTACAGCAGGGTATAGGTGATCTCGAGGACAGGAAACTCATGGACATGTAATTAATACAAACATACTAATAACTCAGCATAGCTTTTTTAAAAATGAATTATTTGTATAGGTGTTTTTGCCTGTTTGTATATCCATGCATCAAGTATGTGCAGTGTCCTGGAGATCAGAAGAGGGTGTCGTGCCAGACCCTCTAGAACTGGAGTTACAGGAGATTGTGAGCTACCATGTGGATGCTGGGAGCTGAACCTGGTCCTCTGCAGGATGGCGAGTGTTCTTACTCGCTGAGCCATCTTTCTAGCCCCAGGGTCGCCCTTCTGGCTAAGTGATAGGAGTGTGGAAGGAATCCAGGGCCACAGATCTGACTAAACCCTGACAGGGTCTACAATACTGGGTACCACCAGTGTGATTTCGTACTAAATGTTTCATAAGTGGAGAAACAGAGATTAAAGTGTGCTTTTGAAAGCTACGAAGTGAGCTCTCAGAATTAAAAGCAGGGCATCTACTTTGCTTCCCACAGCTATGGAACACAGAGAGCCCAAACAGCAGAAAGGTGGACAACAGAGGGGTGAAATAGGCCAGTCACAGAAGGACAAGGCTGTATGATCTCACCCTTCCACAGCCGTCACATTCCTGGGGACAGAAAGCAGAGTGGTGGCTGCTGGAGGCTGAAACAGATGTTTAAAGGGCACAAAGTTTCAGCTGGAGACGATGGAAATTCTGCAGATGGGTGATAGCCATGTCTGCATAAAACTGCAGACACACGGCGGCACTGAACAGTGCACTTTAAAATGAGTTCCGCATTGAGGCCATGTTACCATGACTAAAGAATGAACAAAGCCCAAAGTTCATCACAGTCTATATGCCATTAAATATCCTAGAATATAAAGAAACAGATTTCCTTGTTTCACGCTATTGCACATGATCAGGCTCACCTGCCGGGTGAGTGTCCTGAATACACAGCCTTTAGTGCAATAAATGGATCTTTTAGTTAAAAGGGAGGGGGGAACACACAAAAAGAGGGAAATGAGCATAAAATGGGACACACAAAACCAAAGGACCAAAGCAGGACTTGGCTTTAGTCCCGTTGTGATGAAAGGTTTCCAGTCATTCTCTGGAAGGCAAACGCCATGGACCAGTCAAAGCAGTGAAATGCCCTCTATGAGGCTTCTCTGGAGGCCAAGGCCAGGCCAGAGTGCCAAGTGAGGCTCACAGGGAGGCAGGCAGGCATCATGGGCATTTCTTCACAGTACTGAGGGGCCTCTATGAGCTGGGCTTGTGCTGGACCTGGGGACACAGTGGAAAGGACTGGATGTTCGCAAAAGGTCACAGCAATGCAGCAGGAAGAAAGAGCCATAAAGAAAAGCGCTGGTGTAAAAAAAAGCCCTCCTGGAGGGGATCTCCATCTCCCTTGGGACGGTGTGCCCCAGGCCCACTGAAGAGCTGCCTGCTGCAAACAGTCAGGGATCACAAGCTGGTAGGGGTCCAGGGGCTTGGGAAACAGGCATTGCTCATTAGCAGGTGGATCTGTGGGCGGTAGAACTGTGGGGTTTTTATGCCCCTTCTTAGTTTCTTTTTTTTAAATATTTATTATATGTACAGTTTTATCTGTGTACATGCTTGTACACCAGGAGAAGGCATCAGATCTCATTATAGATGGTTTGGGGCCACCATGTGGTTGCTGGGAATTGAACTCAGGACCTTTGGAAGAACATGTAGTGCTCTTAACTTCTGAGCCATCTCTCCAGCCCCCCTCCTCCCTCCCCTCCCACTTCTTAGTTTCTAAAGCTCTCCAAACAAACATGGTAAAGGACCAGAAGGCACATGGAGATAGCTGCCACAAGGGACTAGGTTTGGAGTAAGGACAGGAAATCTGTTGGGCATTTGGCCATCCGTCTCCCAGGTAATTCTCAGTACCTCTGGGATTTCAACTGGTAATGGGCCTCCAAGGGCAGTCCACAGAGCTGCCCTGCCACCTGGAGGCTGGGCAGTCAGCATTGCTGGGTGTGGTACCCCATCCCCTTCTCCAAGAAGCAGCAAGCAGCTGAGCAGGCCTTTCTTTGTCTATTTCTGACGTTCTGCCATCCGGGGGCCTTGCGGAGCACTTGGGCTTGACAGTAAGGGGCTCACCTGGGAGTACTTCCTGCCTGTGCAAGTCAGCTGACCCAGAACCCACGTGCAGCTCTCTTTCCTCATCTGGTTCCCACACCCCAGGCTACCATCCCCTGCCTGATCACTCCAGGGTCCTCACTTAGCAACTAGAAACAGCCCCTGGGCCACAAGCCTGATGCAATTATTCAAGCCCCTGTCTTTCCCAGAGCTGCAACACACACACACACACACACACACACACACACACACACACACACACACACACACACGATAACGGCTCTTGTCCACATTTTCCCCTTGTCCCCTCTGCCTGTGGACTGGCTCTGGCATTGTCCATGTGCCTGTGATATGTGTGCCCCTCTTGGGAACTGTAGGTAATAAACGACTTCTTCAAGGGCAGTTGTCTTCTGATCTGTCTCCACCTCCTACCTGAATAACAATAAAATCTATTTTAAATCAGGCAGCCTCATCACCATCTCCAAGAAGTGACCAGGATGACATCACAGGGCAGTGGAAGGGGTGATGAGGCCTGAGGCACCTCCAAGATGCTAACCAGGCACAGGACTGGGCAGGGGCATGGCAGCCCCCCATGTTTTGGGCCCTGCTACCCAATTCCTTCATCGTCTATAGGGTTGACTAGGGAGAGAATGGCCTGAGACCAGCTACAGGGTCAGGGCTCAGGTTCCTGCTTCAGGCTGTCGGGGCCTTCTGGGGGCTTCCTGGGCTATAGTGTGACACTGGGCCTGGGACTGCTGTAACTACAACCCCAGAAGTACTATGGGTCAACAGTACCCCTTCTCTGGGTACGTCAGGCCAAGCACGTCAGTAGGCTGAAGAGTGATCACCAGCCAGACGATAGACGCAGCCTCGACTTCCCCAGGGATCTCCCCAACATGGGCTCAACAGATGGGAGAATCTGTCTCTGCATTGCCAACATTGCCAACAAACAGAAAGGTGGCAGCAGCTAGCAGGTACCAATGAGGAAGTCGCCTCATCAGTGAAAGTCTTCAGACTGGTTATAAGCCTATGGGCTAAGGGGGCAGCCTACAGCCTGGGTGTGCAGAGAGCAAGCCAAAAGG
The DNA here is from genome assembly GCF_017639785.1 of Mesocricetus auratus. Lineage (NCBI taxonomy): Eukaryota > Metazoa > Chordata > Mammalia > Rodentia > Cricetidae > Mesocricetus > Mesocricetus auratus. The sequence continues at coordinate 73,631,555 of NW_024429192.1, forward strand.
CTGGGCTGCAGGTGAGCAGCAAGCGGATGGCCAGAGAGATGAGATGCCCGAGACGGGGTTAGGACAACACAAGGTTTGGGGCAGGGGAGATATGTGCCTCTGGCCCCAAATCCCAAGGGGACTAAGACCAAGGATAAGGCTGGGGCCAGGGACAAGATGGGGACTGGGCAGATAGAGTGCGTAGTTGAAGTTTGGGGGTAGGTCAGCTGGGTGGCCCATCCCTGTTCCCTGCCCTTGGATTCTCAGAGGGTTTTTGATATTCAAGACAAAGGCACTGAACATTTCCAGAAGATGAGGGAGGGGCCCGGACAGGAAGTTGGAGCCTGGGACCCTCAGGCAATCAGGGTAGTTCTTGGGGACACAGATGGGAAGTAGTCCTAGTTTAGAATCCCAAAGCAGGACCAACTCCTAGACAGGCCTAAAGTCTGAGGCCTGAGCTCATAGGTCTTCCCTATGTTCAGACACACTTTGGGAGCTCTGATTGTGGGCATAGCTGCCATGGAAGAAATCATCATAGAGCAGACTTACCCAATAATACACATGAACTTCTGGCCAGTCCCCTGCAGTGGTGCAGCTGGTAGCCCAGACCAGGACTCCAAGCAGGTTTCAATATGTTGGCACACCGCTTCCATGACCCCTGTAGCCCAGGTAGTGGCAGCAGATGGCATTCAGATGCCTGCTTCAGACTCCAGAGAGCCACTTGTGGGTGCTGGAGAGCCTTGAACCTCAGCTGGCTAAAGGTTTCTGCCAGTCCTTCCCACCCTCAGTGACACTGTCCGTGCACGTGTGTATACATGCATGTGGACATGTTTATGTTTGGCGTGTGTGTGTGTTGCATACGCTCGTGTGTGAAGCATGTTTGTACACATGTAGTTCTACCTTAGGTGGTGGCTTCCCTGAGGACAGACATTGCTGGAAGCTCTTGCACTGTCCTGTATTGGGAGCATCATGATAACTGATTCTCAAGTGTGCAGGGCCAAGGCTGACCTACATCTGTGCCTAGAGCAGCTTTCAGGAATACCAAAGCCAGGTAGTACCCAAAGCTAGGCATAGGCAAAGAAAGTAACCCTTGTTTTACGAGCAACAGTGAAACCTGGGATAGGACCTGGGCTTGGAGCTGCCAGACCACCCTGGAAGCATAGCTAGAAAAGCCCATACCTGCTGAGGATTAAGATAATAGGCAAAACCGGACAGCGTTAGTGCTCACCTTTAACCCCAGCCCTCGGGAGGCAGAGGCCAGCCTGGTCTACAGAGTGAGTTCCAGGAGAGCCAGGGCTACACAGAGAAACCCTGTCTCAAAAAAAAAAAAAAAAAAAAAAAAAAAAAAAAAAAGCCTGAGTTTGGGAGAGGTGATGTCTCTTGCCCCAGCTGGAGGCTATACTCTATTTAATAAGGAAAAAACATAGATTGTGACCAAGACTTCAAGAATTTCAGTTTGGTTCTGGAGGATGAACTGTGCTGCTGCCTGGGGTGGGGGGACCCCTGACTGTCCAGTGAGGGCCGGAGAGCCTGGAGGAGTGTTGCCCAGTGCAGGGCTTTGTGTGTGGTGCTTGATCCCCGTGAAGATGACAGGGAGTAGAGGGGGATGAGGGGGAGGAGCGAAGGGGAATTGTGGGAGGGGGGAGTGGAGAGGAGCGAGGGGGAGGGGAGGAGGAGGCGGGGTGGAGGGAGTGGGGGGAGTGGCTGGAGGGGTTTTATGAGAAGAAATCCAAGAATGACATGTGGTATGGCTCTGGCAGGGTCCCCAAGGATGCACTCACTGCTCATCTCGCTCCCTGCCCTTGCATGTGAGATTTCAGTCACTCTGTGTGGGAGGTCCTGTTATGCTTGTCTCCATCTCTGTTCCTGCCTCTTTACACTCCTCTTGTGAATGAAGAGACAAGTTCTTGTCACCTAGGCCCACATGGGAAAGGAAAAGCTGCCAGTCCCTTGCCCCTGCCTTCTCTCTTGCTCGCCTCACACCGCTGGGGCTCACCGGGGAGGGAAAATGTCCTTCTAGCAGAGGAGGGTAGGTCAGTTGGGTAGGGAGGGGTCCATCCAAAGCAGCAGCCTCACCAGTCAGGAGGCTGTAAGAGTGAGGAGCCTGCGTGCCCTAGCACAGCTGACCAGGGGACCCGCGTCGTGTATGTAGCTGCTCTGAGGAGATGGAACCTGTTTCCATAGGAGGGGGGCACAGCCCACCCAAGGCTCCAGGCTCCTCTGTGCCTTGTGTGTCAGAGTCCAAAGGTCCCGCTGTGGCCCACTCTATACTGTCCTAACCAGACAAGGCCTCTGCTCGTCCACCCAGAGTCTGGGCCCCAGGCATGGGTCCTGGAGACAGTCTGGGATCAAGTCAGATGATATTTCTCAGGCCGAGCTCATAGTCCACATGCCTCAGTTTACCCTCTCTTCCTCTTGGAGCCTGTGAACAAACTCGTGTGGTCAATCCATACGACAAGTGAAGATATCATCCAGAATTTGCTCCACTTTCGGGAGGCAGTCCCGTGGCTTACCCTTCCCATAAGGCTGTGGCTTTCACATTGCCACCCCAGCAGCAGTGCGCCCCCAGTGTCAATGAATCAGATAGCATCCTGTTTCTTCAAGGCATACAAGTCTGCTGACAAGAGAAACTGGGTCTCTGTCTTGATGCCCAGGCTTCCCTGTGCTTTCTCTGTAAGTTGCCTGTGTGTTGCTTGCTGTCCTTCCGGTTCCCTCGCCCAAGGTTTGGGAGCAGAGCTGCACGCATGCCGGTCTGTGAGCGTGTTCGATGTCAAGCCCACTGGCCCGCACTGCATCCTAGAGAGCACACATTACTTTCCAAGGAAGCCTGGCTCATGCAGGCCAGTTCTGGGAGCAAAATTAGGTGACAATGGACACTATCCTCTCCCCCACCTTTGGGATGCCATTTGAGTACACTTGGCACAGAATAAAGTGCAGGGAGTGACAGCAGAATCACCATGCACATGCCCCGTGCCAGAAGTGGAGACGTTATCGCCCTCATTCCAGCCCTGGGGACAGGCTACCACAGCTAGGCATCACAGCCAGAACCACGCAGAAGGAAGAACGCTGGGTTCAGACTTACCTTGGCTAATGCCCAGCGTGGATGCACATGTTGTCAGTGTCCCTCAGACAAAGTTCCTGTCCCTTAATCAGAGACCCACCCAACTGGGCACAAAGGTGCTGCTTGGATGTGGGAGGGACTGTCAGGACACTCTGACAGAGATTGCAATTCCCCTGGGGGCTGCTATCTTCTCTTGAGACCCTGCTCTTGCCCATCCCAGGCTAGAGGCAACTCTCTGAGTGACAGCAATTAGGGCCATGGTTGGCAATGCAGAACTTGCACACACCCCCAAAGCACCTGACATTGCACAGCTCGGGGAGGGGGGGAGGCTGTGCTCTGGCTGCGGCTAAGGCGCCTGGAATCGTCTTCTCTCTGCTGTAAAAATGGAAACATCCCCTATGTGAGACACAAGCTGGCGAGGAGAACGCCACTGTGAAATCACACCCACAGCAGGGCGGGAGGTGGCTGGGGTGCTGGGCCTGCCAGAAAAAGAGGACCTCATGAACGAGGCAGGGAGCCAAGAACCTTGGGGGGGTTGCAGGGGAGAGGTGCAGTCCTCAGCCAGACAACCCCCCTGGAACTCGGGCTAGGCCCTCCCTGCCTTGATCCCCTCTTTTCCTAAAACAGCAACAGAGCCGGCTGCATCCGGCTTCCCACTCCCACCCAGAGATGCTGGAATAGCAGTGAGGGAGGTGGGACTGGGGTGTAGTGCCGGGGGCTAGCTAAACTGGATAGAGGCAACAGCCCTCCTCAATGGAAAGACTTCAGTGGCATGACAGGGTGGGTCTAGACTTCTCTGCCAGGTAGAGTGAGACACATCTCTAGGGTAAGCTGCAACCCTCCCCTACCCCCTTCCACCCCCCCTCACACACACTGTGTTCTTCCAGGCTGCCATGGGAGATGCCTCAGAAACGAACATCTGAGCCCCACACACACGGGGCCTTGATATGTCATCCACTTCCCTCCCAACAATCAAACTGGTCCAGGACTGCCCATCCCAGCGGGAAACAAAGTTGCCCTGTTTTGCTGCCTGGGACCTTCCTCCTCGGCACTCCCTAGGCACTGCTCAGCCGCAGTTCAGCGCATCACATCTAAAATCTACATGGAACTGCAAACAGCTCTGCACACCCACGGGTGTGAGGTACACGTGCTGCGCATGTGAAACGCCTGCGTCCCATGAGCTCTTCTCACCTCCAGGATTGCAAGGACACAGCACAGTCCTCACACACTGTGGCACCACGGCCAGGGGCCAGCAGAGGTCAGGGGCTGCAGAGGCAGGACATTACGGTGGCAAGTTCTGTGGGGTGTATTCCATAAGAGACGAGGGATTTCCACTACGGCCATTGTCTACCATGAGGCCGGCAAAAAGGCCATCCTCTATCCTCAGAGCTCCAGTCTAGCTCCTGAGCTGGCTGTGACCTTTCCAGGATGACCAAGATTCCAGTCTGAGGACCTTGGCTGGCTGCCCAGGCTGTGGTATCAGGCTGGGGCTCCTGCCTTAAGACTGCCCCGGATAGAGGAGGAGGAGAGGTGTGTGTGTGTGTGTGTGTGTGTGTGTGTGTGTGTGTGTGTGTGTGTAAAACAACAAAGAAAAAGAGGCATGAACTTGGGAGTACATGGGAGAAGCTGAAGGGAGAGAGGAATGGGGGAAATGATGTAATTTTATCATAATTTCAAAAATTTAAAACAAGATGTCCTGGGTTCAGCAAGCATTTCCAGCCTTGCTGCCACTGAACTGATGTCAGAGCCTCTGAACTTAAGTCCACATACCTTCACACACAAGTACATTCACACACCTTCACTCACATGTGCAATCACACACCTTCACATGCATACATTCACACACCTTCACACACATGTGCAATCACACACCTTCACACATATGTGTATCCACATATCTGCACATGCATGTGTTCACTCATGCTCAAACATTCAACATACGCCCATGCAGTTGTGTGGTCACACACTCCTGTGTGCTCACCACAAACGTGTATCTCCTAACATACTCTCATAGGCATACCTGTAAATTCACCCAGGTCCACTCACCACACACGTGAATGCCCACACTCTGACGGCTCACTCACCTGCACACTCATGGCTGCTCGCATTCATTCACATGACCACTCATATATTACGTGCTTTTGCGTGACCACCCCCCCACACACTCTCATGTGTGCCAGCACTAGTACCACACATGCTTACTCACATATGCACAGTCACAATTCTCACACTCACTGACATTCAGAGGCCACACCCTGCCTTCAGCTACTGCTAAATGCCTCCTCCTGCATAGCCGCTGCTCTGGAGCCCCCTTGCACCCCGTGATGCAGAGGACCCTTGGGTTTCCCCAAGAACATGAGGAGATGACTGGCCAGTGAGTCTGCTCTGCTGCCCACTTGCTCAATGCTGCACTGACTGGACTCGAGGAGCTGAGCCCTCAGGAGCCCTTCCTCACTGGGGCCCCCGGTGAGCATGGGACAGGAGTCAGGGAGGATAGGCACCCAGCCATGAGAACCAGAGCCTGGGGTCTGGCTGGCCCTGAGCCCGCTGCTGGTGCAGGAGGATGACACAAGCAAGGAAGATTACAAGGTGTACATGAGCTTTGGGCTGGGAGCAGATAGGAGGACAGAAATTAATCAGCAGAGGCTGGAAATGTCCCCTCCCACAGGAAACTCCCTGAGATTTCCACAGGCCTGGAAACGTACAGAGGCGACCTCATCAGGAGTGGCTTCATGGAACAATCCAGGCCAACCATGCAGACGGGCAAGGGACTGATACAGACGGAGGACAAGGAATGGGCCCTCTGAAAACTCCTCTCTGGAGATGCTTCTCCCAATCTCTGGCCCCCAGCTGGCAAAACTGAGTACCCAGAACTGAGGTTGATCCCTGGGACCCCAACACCAGAAGCCAGACCAAGGAGCTTGTTGGGAAGGTATGCCTGGTCATCCTAAATGCAGGCCCTCACAGACTCTAGGAGTCGCCTGAGTGTGCAGAGAGCACAGGCCAGTCAGGTGAAGACTGTCCCTCACCAATCCTCACCCTCTGCTTCACAGGCCTTACAGGCACTGTAGGAGGACACGGTGTCTGCAGACAGGGAGGGAGTGCTCTCACAGATGTCCAAGGACTTCGTCACAGACCTCTAGATGGCTGGCATTGCTAGTTTCCAGTTTCATGTGACCTGGAGGGTCACGTCCAGGCTTTCTCATGAGAGACATGCGCCTGCTGGGTCCAAGTTGGCAGGAGGTCCTGACCATGAGCAGGGGCTCAGCCTTGGGGCTCTCTTTCTCAGCCAGGCCAGCCCAGCCTCTCCTTGCACCAAGCCAGAGACTTCTTTAGTGGTCAGGGGCAGGAAGACAGGGACAGATAGTCTGTGGAAGATAGGCAGGGGAAGAGAGCAGAGGCAAGTCAAGCGGTCCCCAATCCCCACCTCACTCTAGAACGATCAGAGCAGCAGCTTAGGATTCAAATGGACCCAGGAAAAAAGCACCTGGATGACCCAGATGCAGTGGTGGGGGCTTCTCCATCCTATCCGCTACTGGATACAGCCCTTCCTGAGTTGGTTGACTCCAAGCCCAGGTCCAGCCCCTGCTGCCTCCAGGCCTGCAGATCCTCGGCTAGGCAGGAGAGGCCAAGAGCGATTAGCAGAGCAAACAGGCATATTTACAAAGTTTGTGCTATGTTTGCTCAGCCTCTGGGCCTCACAGCCCAGCCCACCTGCAAACTCAGCCCATCTCCCTTCACTGAGCCTATTAGGCATGGCTGTGGCCATCTCAGCCCAGAGGTTGTTGGGTAATGGCCAGTGCTGGGGACCACCCTCCATCTAGACTGAAGTGCAGGCTCACACGAAGAGGAGACAAGGAAATCTTTTAAAGAGAGCCTCAGCTTTCCAGAAAGGAGGTTTGGGGTCCCAGGAACATACCTAGACACCACCCTCAGTCACAAAGCAACAGGGAGGGCATGGATGTAACTCAGGTGGTAGAGTGATTGCCTAGTCTACACAAAGCCCTGAGTTCAGTCCCCTGTTCACATAAACCAGGCATGGTAGTGCATGTCTAGATGCCTAGCACTCAAGAGCTAATGGCATACCAATATATGACAAGTTCAAGGCCAGCCTGGGACACACAATATATTGTTACACACACAACAATAAGAAGGGGGACAGGGGAAGAGCCTACCTGCCCTGATGTCTAAGCCCTGTTGTTTTTGTGGATGAAGAAGTAAAAGATGATAGATCATCAATTGGCAGACTCAGTGTGGGAATGGCTCTCTCTCTGTCTCTGTCTCTGACTCTCTCTCTCTCTGTCTCTCTCCATTCCGAGTGGTAGCGCGTGGGGCTCATGCAGAGATGGGGTATACCTGGACAAGCCTCAGTCCCCACCTGACACTGCCTGGCCCCTGACTTGAGTGGACACGGTAAGTGAAAACTCTCCTCCGGGGCCCAAGGCTACATCTCCCAGCAGCTGCTCCAGGCCCCTGCTTTCTGGTGCTCTCCTCTCCTCCAGCTCCGCACTTCCATGTCTAATCAAGGCTTCATCAGGAAGGGCCAGGGGCCGCCACGGGCCTGAGCAGCCCTGCTAGGATAGCAACCACTACTGGCTAAGCTGAACATGTCCTCTGACACAGACGAGGCTTGGTACTGGCTTGCCTGTTCTTCCTCGTAAACCTCCTGCCAAAGCAAACTGCCGCAGAAACGAGTTTAGAAGGTGGGCACGGTGGGGCCACACCCTAGGACCCATCGTGCACAACTCACACATGATCTTAAATTCCAGCCAGGGTATTACAATGCCTGCGGAGGCTCATTCATGGGCTAAGATGGGAGGGTAACCACTGTGCTCCATGTGGCCTACACCGGCAGGTGAGGAACCACAATAAAATGTCAGGACACGGCAGGGTGGGCTGAGCAGGTAAGACCCTGGGGAGTGGCAATGACTGTACAAGGGCAAATCCTCTGCACGTGCTGACACCAAACCTCCTGCTGGAAGGACTATAGCCCTGCACAAGGCTCTGGCTTGTCACCATCCCTGTCTGTGTGTTCCTGGGGCTGGCTGCTTATCGCCTCTCTTCATTGCGGTACATGAGGGAATGAATAAACTTTGTTGTCACCACGAGTGAAGGAAAAGCCAGCCTTTGGTTCCAGTCTAGAGGGGACAGGGCTTCTGAGTCATGGCCCCTCTGCCAAAGGCTCAGAAGCTTGCAACTGTCCCCAACACCACCCAGCCCACCCTACCTGTTCACATGGCTTTTTTCTCTCCCTGCCATGGCCACCTCGTTGCCCCTCACCATTGTCACATAGCTATAGTATCACACTCTACCTGTCCCCTCTTCCCCCACTATGGAGTCCTGAGATCTGACAAAGAGTCCTCAGGAGGGAAAATCAATTCATCCGGTTCCATTTTAGTCCATCAATTCCATTTCCGGCAAATGTCCTGCTCCCTCCTATGGGCTCACTATGTGGCAGTGATGTCCAACAGATGCTAACTGATGTGTCAGCACAGCCCACAGCTATCCGCTGGCCAGGGACTACCCCAGGTGCTCAACTCAGGGTGGCTACCCTCACACTCCTTCCCACCAAGTGTCCCAGCCCGCTCCAGGGTCACCCCAAACCCCAGACCCAGCACATGTCAGTCAGCCTTGACCTGAGCAGAAAGTTTGCAGACCTTGGAGCCACACAGAAACACCTTTAAAGGCAGAGCCGAGGGGTCAGCTGAAGGAAAGGGAGCCCCTGAGCAGAGGGGACAGAAGGAGTCTGTAGTATGTGCTAGACACCTTCTGTGACCCCGAGTTCACTGTCCTGTTAAAGGGCTTTGCACCTGCCCTATCCCATCACTACAGCATTTCTGCATTGTCCTCACTCCAGCCATGCTGGATTCACCAGCTACCCAAGTCTGCTGACCTCCCAGTTTGGCCACAGACAGGATTTGGGTGCCTCTCGGTGTACCAGGTACGGTTTACAGGCAGGGACACCTACTGGCTAGCCCTATTACTCACACCCTCATGCCTTTCCATGGAGGTCAGTGGCCAGTGTGGACACAGAGGTCAGTGCCCCTTACTCCACAGCTGGGGGAAGCCCAGCTCCCTCCCTGGGAATCAAGAGCATCAGGCGGGGATTAAACAGAATGTGCGGCGGCCATGCTGGGCCCACAGAGGAGCAAGCCGATGTTACAGGACGAGTGGATTAGACTCAGGGTCAATATTTGTGGAACGGAATTGAATCCGTCAGCTGGGAGCTGCGCAGGTTCAGGGCAGTTTTGAGGCTCCTGCCTCAGGCAGGCAGAACTCGGCACACAAGCCTCTCATGGGTCACAAAGGACAACTCTGGGGTGGACCACCCACTGGCTCTGTGAACGAAGCAGGCTAGGCTGGGCACAGGGCTATGGATTTCTTAGGTGGACATGAAGGCCCTGCCCCTACTCCCGGAACCTGGCTGGTCCTGTAGCAAACAGAGTTGGGGACTAAAGAGACTCTATCTATGTCTGGACCCCCAGGGTCAAACACCCAATGTATTGGTTGTTACCCAGAGGTGTGATATGGGGGTCAGGGAAACAGAATAGATCAGGCTGGACCCAAGGAACATGACTATTCTGTTACTGTGGCCAAAACTCTTGTCTAAAGGCTACTGGCCACTGCCCTCCCTCCACAGGAGGTTCTGAGGAAATAGGGAGGGGACACCATGGTGACATCCACTAAGCCCATTCTGGCTGCCCCAGTGCTTCGGCCCTTAGTCCCCAGAACCAGAGACAGTCTAGCTCATCTGCTGCCCAAGGCTGCCTACTTCCCAGCCCTTGAGCCCAAATTGGATTAGCGATGTTTAGAAAGCGGCAAATCTGCTTATATTTGAGCAAGGGCTCAGCAGATCACATGGGCCAAGAGGCTGCCTGTATGCGGAGAGATTGGGGAGGGGAAACTTAGCTAAACAAGTGTTAATTGAAAACAAACTCTATATGATCTGCCTGGCTACCCTGGCCAAGCAAACGTCTCTCTTCCTAGGGACGGTGCAGAAAAGAATTGGGGTCGTGCACCAAGCCCTAGGCTGAGGCCACGACATGAGGCCAAAAAGGAGTGTGGGTCATGATCACCCACGGAAATGTGGGCCCAAGGAAATACCTATTCCGTATCCCATGACTATGATTCCTCCCAGTGACCCCCGCAAACTCTCAAGGCGTGGGCAGTGGGAAGCTTTGCACCTGAACATCTTATTGTCCCATCTGTCTCCCAGTTGGGAACACCTCAGAGGCCAGTGGCATGCAGGTCGGTCCAAACAGCCCTGAATGCTGAGCAGGGTGTCCTAGAAGAGACACTGAGGCAGGCTGAGCCGGAGTCTGCTGGGGCTCTTGGGCACCATGGGCTGTGTGGTACTGCTTCTGTCAGTGGCTGCCAGGGAGAACTCTGTGTCCATTCTTGCCAGCCCTGCCCTGACATTAGGAACTCATTGTAAAATGCTCACAAAGCCAGCAGCTAGGAGGAGAATAGCAAAAATTTTTTATTCCTAAAAATGCTTGTATATTGTGCCCTGGGCTGGGAAGAAACTCCCTGGCTGGAGCAGAGGACACAGGCTTGTGACCAGCCCTCCTCAGGCCATAGGAGGATGAGCTGTGGGGACCGGGCAGGCTTATGGTCACCAGGAGCCCCTTATATAAATGAAATGGGCTCAGGAAGGGACTGAGCCCTCAGTGACAAGGGCTCTCCAGCAACTTTGCCCTGAAGGGCATCTCATTTGCCCCAGGTCCTGGCAGCCCACCTTCCCCTAGGAAATGTGTGTCCAGGACTGAGAGTCCCCTGGTTGGAGAGCAGGCAGGGAGAGATGGAGAAGAAAGAGCACAGAGCGAGAGATCTGGTGCCCCGTAGATGCTGGAGCACTCCTGAGGGGCTGAGGCAGTCAGGGAAGGATGGCTGAGTCCCTCGCCTCTCATTATCCCAAGCCAAGTACAGGGCCTGTTGCACACCACAGCCAGCTCCCTATGAGTGAGGACAGTAGTGGGGAACAGAGTTGTGAGGTTTCTGAGCCACACACCAGAAAGGTGGCTTTGCAAGTATGGACAGGGATTGGGAGGGAACCAACAGTATGATCCTCTGAACTCCCAGAACCCCCATGCGGCAGGGATCACAACCTCTGACGCTTACCCAAGTCTGGGTCTGCCGGTCAGGCTGTGACCACGTCTTTTTAGCCTGTGTTTAGACCCAGTGGGGCCTCCAGCTCTTCAATCCGGCTCATCCCCCAGCAAGCCAGGAATATCAATTATTCAGCATCTACCTCTCGGCCCTCTGTGTTAGCACCTCGTACAGCTGGAAGGATAAATCTCCTCTCTGCCTGCATTCTTGACACCTGACTGGGAGCAGGATATCCCCAGGGCAATGACAGGCCCTGTCCCAGACCCCCCTCCCAAATCCCAGAGCCAGCCCAGCATTGCTGGCTCCCTGCCGCTCCTCAGCTATTAAACCAATAATTCAGCAGAGACACTTCGGAGCAAACTGCACAGGTTTCCGCCTCCCATGACAGCAAGAGGTCTATCAGCCATTAAACTGCAAGAGATGCTGCCCCAGCAGACATGGTCCTGGTGCACAGGCTGCCTTCCAAAGGGACAGGGAACATGCAGGAACATTCGGAGGAGAGCGGTCTGCATGCCTTCAGCCATATCAGATAACTAAAGAATAAGACCTGGTCACCCCACTGAAAGAGGTAGCTCCAAACACATCTTTTAAAAACACCGATATAGCCGGGCGGTGGTGGCGCACGCCTTTAATCCCAGCACTCGGGAGGCAGAGGCAGGTGGATCTCTGTGAGTTCGAAGCCGGGCTGGACTGATAGTCTCCGAAACAATACAGAGAACCCCTGTCTTGTAAACCCCCCCAAAAAAACACCCATATAGGGTCCCTCATGAAGCCAAGAGAGGTTACAGGCTTGCTAGGCCACCATAGTGGGACACTTGCAAGTCTCCAGGAAGACATTTGTCTCCATGAAAACTGATGACTTGAACAAGTCTGATGTCTTGGAGAGTCAAGATTAGCTCCCCATACCTATTTCCAGATCCACGTAACCAGGGAAGGGTTTGTTGAGTGACTGAGTGACCTCACAACCTCCTTCCAAGCCCTACAGACTCTGGCATGGCTCTGGCAAGAAATGGAATAGAGACGAAAGGGGGTGACGTTAGCAGGCAGCAAATCAGCGAGGCTGGGAAGAGACAGGCGACCTGATCTACTCCCATCCCTGCAGTGTCTCCTGCTTCAACTCTGGTGGGTACAAGGTGAGACCTGGGCCAGTAGACAGCTGATCCAACTTCCCACCCCAGCCCCTCCTCCCTCCCCCTTTGCAAGCCTGCATAGGGCAAGGCCAGAGGCCCAGCAATTAACAGTAATAGGCTGATGGACACTGGCCTGGGCCCAAGTCTAGTGCTAACTGATGCTGATCCCTCCTCCATTTGTCAGCCATCCCTCATAGGACCTGGTCCTGCAGCCTTCCTGCTTCAAGCACCCAGGCTGTCCCTGCTCTGCCTGGCAGTGGAACAAGCTCTCCCAGACCCTGCTGAGAGCCCATACCTTCCAACACTGTCCCTGGGACTTTGGCTGCCCCAGGGAGAAACAGGCTCACCTTCTGCCCATTTCTACCATAGCCTCAGGCCTCTCCCTGTCCAGACTCCCATGCAAACAGCCCTGCTCTCCTTCTAGGCCTCAGCCTCTGTGGATGCATACCATCAACCAGGCAGTCCTGGGATCTGAGCCAGCGTCCAAGCACACAGGGGAGGCACAGGACTCTGTCCTGGCTCTACATTTCATTCTTCCCAATGACAGACGAAGTTGGCATTACTGCATTTGTGGCCAATGACAAGGCTAGCCCGTCATTGTGAGGCTCTGTGTTGTGCCACCTATATGGCAGCTTTACTTGGTCCCCATCTGTGCCTGACTTGGAAAAGGCATCTCCCTAGGAACATTGGTTTGCCTGCCCCCAGAGTGGGAGGCCACCTGACTCTCCTGGGGAACTGGTGAGCATGCTGGAGGGGTCATTTCCCAGGCCCCCTTCCCTAGCCCCCCGCAAAGCTGGTTGTGACAGGAGACGCTGTCAGTGAGGGGGGGGTCGCTGTGGGATGAGCTGTTATTCTGGTTGTCTGAGGATGCTGAAGCTTCACTGTCCTGGCCACTGCCTGGCACACCCTCTGGAAGCAGGGGACGCATGAAGGGGAACAAGAAAGAGCCCGAGAACACCGTCTTGCAGGGCCAGCTCTAAGGAGAGCAGGTGCCTCTTCCACCAACTCCCCTCTTTCAGTCCCCAAAGACTTCCAGGCTGGGGAGCGGGGAGGAGAAGGGCAACCTCGGCACAGAGTCGCGGGAGGGGTTAAGCACTGAGACCCGTTAGACAGCCCCCTGCACTCCCCAGGAGGACTATGGGACTTGCTAAGATGGCACAGATGGAATTCAGAGCCTATGACAAAAAGGACCAGAAAGTCTTTTGAAGACATTTCTGGAACACTCCAAGGGGGCTTATACACCAAGCATTGCTTTGGACATGCCACACATATTATTTCAATGACTAATCATCCCATTTTACTGATTACCCCAGATGGGTACACCCAGTATCTCCCAAATGTAGCAGGCCTGGTGTCCCACTGGGGACTATGCAGGCTGGAATCCAGAGATGCCAGTGGTTGCACAAAAAGACAGGGCCTTGGGCTGGGGACATAGGTCAGTGGCAGAGAGCTTGTCTAGCATGCATAAGGCCCTGGACTCACTTAGTAGCAACACACGTGTGCGTGCACGCAAACACACACACACACACACACACACACACACACACACACACACGGTTAAGGTTACCTTTTAACAAATCAAATAAACAGACTGGAGTGACCCAGAGTGGACTCACTGAGGCACAGTGAGCCACAAGCAAAGCTGGGGGGAGGGGAGACATCCAAAAGACACCACTACACCATAGTAATTGTTTCTTTGTGTGCTGACACACTCTGTCACTGGAGCCCTGGTCATTAACTGGCTCTAGGCCAAATACTCAACCAAACTAAGAGAAAACAGGGTAACATATAAAGACGTGGAAAGATTAATTTGCTTTAAGTTTTGACCAAAAGTAGGGAGACAGAAATGTCAGCTGTGTCCCCACCTTACCCATAGCTGCATCATAACTTACAAAAAGGTGACAGAGAAGCCAGGAGACACAAGTGCTATCTAACCCTGGGCCTCCCTCCCTTCCCACACAGAATTTCCTGGAGGAACCCTGACTCACACTCCTGCCTCCTCTTCTAATAACCCTCACCCCACCCACTCTCTCTGCTACCTGAAGTGCAGCTACCAAGAAACCTGTCCAGGCGATTCTGCTGATGCCTGTCTGCACTACAGGCAGAGAGTGGACATTCATTCCTCCCCTAAGTCTTCCCTCCCTCCCCTCCCCTCCCCTCCCATCTCTTCCCCTCCCCTCCCCTCCCCTTCCCTCCCCGCCCCTCCTCTCTCCTCTCCTCTCCTCTCCTCTCCTCTCCTCTCCTCTCCTCTCCTCTCCTTTCCTTTTCTTTCCTTTCCTTTCCTTTCCTTCCCTTTCCCAGTATTTCACGTATTCCAGGCTGGCCTTGAACTTGCTATGTAGTCAAGAATGGTCTCAAACTTGTGATCCTCCTGCTTTCCACCTACAGATGCATGCTATCATGCCTGGTTTATGTGGTACTTAGAACTGACCCCAGGGCATTGTGAATGGTAGGCAGACACTCTGCCCACTGAGCTAGCAGGATGCATTTTCTGATGGTGAGATAGAGTTGAGGATGGGGAGATGAGGGGTGAGAGGAGGGAGTGGTGAGGTAAGCTGGTAATTCTAGAACATCCTCAAGTGATGGTTGTGCGATGAGCGTTGGAACAGTAGGGGGTGTTCTGGAGGAAGCTGGTACTGTGTCCTGGGCTCAGGATGGTGTTGGTAAGAGAGGGAAGCAGCAGAGCTGGGTGGAGAATCACGGGTCGTCCTCGTCCACAGAGTGGCGATTGGCCTTGCTCCTGACCCTCATGGGTAGTCACTCAGGAGGGCTGGAGGCTGCTCTTTGAGAGACGAGCCCAAGGGAATGTGCTGAAGCCCAAGGGGCACAGGCACATGGTCAGGTGATGGGGTGTGGGTGACAGACGGGTAAGAACCCAGGGTCTTCTAGGCCAGAATCTGCGGCTCACCACATGGGCTGGAGGTTAAGACAGAACATAGCTTTGCCACTGAGATGAACAGGAAGTAAAAAAGAGGAAAATAGATGCCAACTCCCAGTGGGAAGGAACTTTCTAAGAAAAAAAGCCAAGATGAGAGCACTTTGTGTAAAAGCTAAATTCTCAGGTGGCACCAAAGAAAACATCAAGGTAAAAAATGAGCAATGTGTCAGGTAAATGTTTGACACTAATGTGACAAAAAATTA
This sequence comes from Mesocricetus auratus, assembly GCF_017639785.1. Taxonomy (NCBI): domain Eukaryota; kingdom Metazoa; phylum Chordata; class Mammalia; order Rodentia; family Cricetidae; genus Mesocricetus; species Mesocricetus auratus. Next base: position 73,646,975 of record NW_024429192.1, read on the forward strand.
ATACCATTAACATGGCAAGAGTTATTCTGAAGCAAAAATACTGAGAAAGATGTGGGGGCATTGCAGATGAAGCAATTCACATGGCCTGCACACACGTGCACACACACACACCATCTCTCTCTCTCTCTCTCTCTCTCTCTCTCTCTCTCTCTCTCTCTCTCTCTCTCTCTCTCTCTGTGGTGCACACACGCACACATGTGTGTACACACAGTAAGCACACGACAACATTCTGGCCCCGTTGCCTGTGCCGCAGCAGCCTCTTCTGTTCCGGGGCTCAAGTCAGTATGTAAACCGACAGTGGTCACCATCCCAGAGCCCACCTTTACTGGACTCTGTGCTGACCTAGCAAGCACAGATCAGGACTGGGCCACAGCGGCTTTCATCTGGGGAAGGGAGGTGGGAGCCATAGCAGGGAACAGCACCTGAGAAACATTCTTGGTAAAATCTCACTAGAGACAAATGCAAAGATGGCCATTCTGGGAGAGGCATGAACTTGGAAGGGTGTGCACAAGACAAGGCAGGGAGGAGATAAATAAACCACCATTAGCAGTTAGTGAGGATTTTCATCCCTTAAAATGCATACATGGAATGTAGGCACAGGAACAAGATTCTGAGCGTGCCGTGATCAAAGTCCAGCGATGATGTCAGGATCTTCTGCAGGGTGGGATACGCATGGCTCTGCTCCTCTGGGCCTAGCACAGCCCCGTTCTTGGATGGTGGTGGGAAGCTCTACACTGGAAGGCTGGATGATCAAGTGGGTGTGGCTAGGCGGTGGGCGAGTGGGTGGACAGACACCTAAGTCCACAGGTGGACGGGTAGGTGAATGGACAGGAGGGTGGGTGATGGGCAAATGGGTAGATAGACAGAAGGAAGGACAGACGAGGGACAAAATGACGATTAATCAGACGGATGACAGGATGGATGCAAGCATGCATGGGTAGATAGGTCAGCAGGTGAGTGGATATGTGGAGAGATAGGTGGATGGACAAGGGGATGGATTGAAAGACAGGTGGAAACCTTGGGTAAGTACAGATCAGCCACTGGCCCCTCCTAGTTGTACGTTTGCCCTTCTCTCTGGGAGCTATACTTGCCAATTTCTTTCCATTTGCTTTTTTTTAACTGCAGGCTCTGCTCAGCATCCTTTGACCAGCCTCTTACCCTTGAGTCCCAGACAGCTACCTTCTTCTCCCCTATACGTGGGCTGTTCAATATGCTGGAGTACTGACCCCACACAGCCACCATAAATCCTGCTCTTGTCCTACAGCTGATCAATCTCTAGTTGGCTCCAAAGCCCCTCAATGTCCGTAGCTCAACCTGGCCATGGGAGCCACAGCCACAGCTGGCTCTGAATGCCGCTGGCTACATATATTGAACTTGAAGCATCGGATTACATGTTTGTTCAATAGCAATAAACTCCCAAAGTTTTATAGGGTCATAAAACTGCTGCCTAGGCTCCCACTTAGGTGGCGTGTAATGTACACAGACCGGCTTCCCCGCTAATGGGGCAGCGCAAGTGATTTGGGGCTATTAGCTGGAAACAGTACATCTGCATTCGCCAAATTCTCATAAATAAAGTGGCCCCACCGGAGCAGAACACACCAGACCCAGTCTTGACGTTCAAGGGGAGGAAGCACGGCAGAGTGCGACAGAGCTGTGAGAAATGATTAGAGAAGAGCCAACAAGGGCAGTGGGAGTGGAGGGAGGATGGTGAGGAGGGTAGGGTTCTTAACCAGAGCATCCACCATTCAGATGGCGTGCCTGGAGCACATGGTACTCACCCACCCCGGAGGAGGCGTGTGGGTGGCATCCTCCTAAGGTCCCGGCCCCCACCCTTGCCCTTTGGGGAGGGTGGCTACAGGTGGGAGGGGAGTTCAGAAGAAGGATGAGAGCAGGGAGAGGATGCAGGCATATGGACTGAGAGGTGAAGGCAAGAATTCTAGACAAAGGCAGGAGAGTGTACAAAAGCCCCAAGGTGGAGGGATGATGAGGGGGGTGAGGTCCTGTGGACTCCCAGCTTGGCCAGATCAGGTGGCAGAGGGCTCTTGAGCAAGGAGCTGCAGCGGCCTTTTGATGTATGCCTGGGGTGCTGACCTTCTGTTAACCAAGGCCAGAGTGAAGAGCTTTGGGGGCAGAGGTGGGGGAGCTGTGATCTCAAAGGACCAGGAGCCAAAACCAGATCCCAAGGGAAGTTGTTTCATTAGGTTGATCTGCACTGGCCTGTACCCAAGGCCACCAGGAGGAAACCTATCCAGGTCCTCATGCCTAGACAGTAGCAAGAGGCAAAAAAGTAGCTAGGGGCCAAACCCATGGCAAGCCCAGGCAGGCACAAGAATACCTGCCCATATAGTGCCCATAAGCCCTGGGGTAGCGTCTTCCAGGCCCCTTCCCTGCTACCCCCTGGCACCCTAGATAGTGGCAGATCCCATTTCAGCCTTGCCTGGCTCTTCCTTGACACCAGAGTTGGGCACGTGTATGACTTTGCCCTGATCCTTGTAACTTTACTATCGACCCATATCCTCGGAAACACATCGATTTGCCTGAATGAATCAATATTTATTGCGGCTTCAAGGCCTGGGGCCTGAGGAGGGCTGCAGGCTGATGAATGGAGCCAAAGCAGCTGCCGCAATCTACACGACTCTTCTAGAAACTTCCTAGTTACACCCTAGACCCAGAGCCTCCACCCTGCTGGCCCACCGGGGACACAGTCCCCAGTGATGGCTGCCACACACAGGCACAGAGCCAGGTGGTCCAGGGTAGGAGACAACCCCAGGGCTGGGTTATCTCACTCTGGGGCCTTGGATATGCTGGCTCCCTGCTTGAGAGGAACTGTGGACTTGTGTGGTGATGCAAAGAGGCAAGTCTCTGAACACCCAGGGCTTCTGGGATATTTTCTCCAGGTGCCTCCTCCCCACTCCTGGATTCCATTCTCAATGAAAGTCCCAGGGACGCTGGAAGGTGTGAAAGGATCGGTAACAAGACCATATTGGTAGTCTCCTGTGTCATGTAGTCTCCTGTGTCATGTACTTCCTGTGTCATGTAGTCTCCTGTGTCATGTAGGCCCCTGTGTCATGTAGTCTCCTGTATCATGTAGTTCCCTGTGTCATGTACTTCCTGTGTCATGTACTTCCTGTGTCATGTACTTCCTGTGTCATGTAGTCTCCTGAGTCATGTAGGCCCCTGTGTCATGTAGTCTCCTGTATCATGTAGTTCCCTGTGTCATGTACTTCCTGTGTCATGTAGTCTCCTGTGTCATGTAGTCTCCTGTGTCATGTAGTCTCCTGTGTCATGTAGTCCCCTGTGTCATGTAGTCTCCTGTGTCATGTAGTCTCCTGTGTCATGTAGTCTCCTGTGTTATGTAGTCTCCTGTGTCATGTAGTTCCCTGTGTCATGTAGTCCCCTGTGTCATGTAGTCCCCTGTGTCATGTAGTCCCCTGTGTCATGTAGTCTCCTGTGTCATGTAGTTCCCTGTGTCATGTAGTCTCCTGTGTCATGTAGTTCCCTGTGTCATGTACTTCCTGTGTCATGTAGTCTCCTGTGTCATGTAGTCCCCTGTGTCATGTAGTCTCCTGTGTCATGTAGTCTCCTGTGTCATGTAGTCTCCTGTGTCATGTAGTCTCCTGTGTCATGTAGTTCCCTGTGTCATGTAGTCTCCTGTGTCATGTAGTTCCCTGTGTCATGTACTTCCTGTGTCATGTAGTCTCCTGTGTCATGTACTCCCCTGTGTCATGTAGTCCCCTGTGTCATATAGTCTCCTGTGTCATGTACTCCCCTGTGTCATGTAGTCTCCTGTGTTATGTAGGACCCTATATTAGGTGGGCCTCTGTGGTATGTAGGACCCTATATTAGGTAGGCCCCTGTGTTATGTAGGACCCTATATTAGGTAGGCCCCTGTGTTATGTAGGACCCTATATTAGGTAGGCCCCTGTGTTAGTTGCTTTTCTCCTTACTCTGACAAAATTACCTGACCAAAGCAACTTAGTGAAAGAGGGTTTATTTGGCTCGCAGTTTGAGAGTATAATCTATGGTGGTGGGGAAGGCTTGGAGGGAAAGTGAGGTCATGCTGCTTTGGCAGTTAGGAAGCAGAGGGGATTGAACACTGGTATCCAGTTTATCTTCTCTCCCAGACTTCAGGTCCTGACACTCACACTCACTGTGAGTCTTTGCTCCCCAGTTACACTTCCCAGAGACACTCTCATAGACGACGTTCCCAGACGGTGTTGCTAGATGACACTGACAATGAGGACTGTCAATCACAGGCCTTCAGACCTTCTCTACTTCCTGTCCACTCAGTCACTTGTCTGATAGAGCTCCCATCAGGGACTAGCTGTCAATGTCCTTAGCAAGCATGCCCGGTCATCCCCAGGGGCTTCCGTGCCCTCGTAGAGGGCTGCCCTTCACCCGGAGGCTCTGTGAGGGTGACATGGAGAGTGGCCCGTATGAGGGTGGATCCTCCAGCCATGAGGTGTCACAGGCTGAACTAGGTTGAACAGGCATCTCTGATTTAGGGTGTATGCCAAAATGCAAGCCATCATGGTGCAAAAGTGCCTATTCCGGCAAATTCTAACTCCTAACTGGAGTCACTACTCTCAGGGGAATGGGAACCTAAATGATCAGCTCTCAGTCAGCAGAGTGGGCTGTAGCACATGGTGGCCTCCGGGAGGACAACTGTGTCACTGCTGCCCCCATCTAAAATGCCAGAGCCTGAGTCTTGGACAGAAGACAAGAGGAGACATCTTTAATTGGCCCAGAGGCAGTAGGGCGTGACCATGAGCAACCCCAGCAACAGGAAACTCACACAGGGCCTTGAAGGAGGCTGAGGAGGCCTGTGAATAGCCAGGAAGACAGAACGCAGTGTCCACCCAGAGAAGACCCAGAGTCCAGAGTCTGCTCCAGGCAGGAGCCCCATGGGGACAGGGAGGAAACTGAGGTGATCTCCAACACCAGCCCCACGTGTATCATGGCATGAAATGTGATGGATCTGTCTGCTCCCTCAGAATGTGCCGGGCACAGGTGTCATCTCCACAGTATTGACCACACGGACTGGAAGGTTTCTCTGTGTGTTCCCCATGCCCCACGGCTCCCTTCTCACCTTCAAAGCTCCTCCAGTGAGAGGAACACTCTGGAAAGCCCAGCTTCCCTGACGACATGGCCACAGGTCTGTTTCGGCTGAGTCCTGCACAAGCACCGTGACCTCTGCAAGCCTGTTTTCTCCTCTGGCCCCAAGTGGTCATGCGCAGGAAGACTCGTGCCAAGCTCATCCTGCCCATCGGAGGCTAGCAACCAACCAGGATAGGCCGACAGGGGCAGAGGAGCTGGATGGGACAAGGACAGAAGTGGTAACCCTCAGCACTGAGTGAAACCCTGGAGCCGTGGTGGGCAGCGGAGTGAGGTGGGAGGGAAATGGGGAGAGACCTGATACAAACACAGTGCTGCCAAGAAGGCCTGGCTGGGGTGTGTCTTATCAGGGAGCTGGCTCTGCCCCTGCTGTCTCTGTGCCTATTAAGGATTTCCTACCTGAGACTCAGGCTGCTGTCTCCAGCAAACCCTTCTTTTTTTTTTTTTTTTTTGGTTTTTTTGAGACAGGGTTTCTCTGTAGCTTTGGAGGCTGTCCTGGAACTCCCTTGGGAGTCCAGGCTGGTCTCGAACTTACAGAGATCCGCCTGCCTCTGCCTCCTGAGTACTGGGATTAAAGGCGTGCGCCACCAACGCCCGGCTCCAGCAAACCCTTCTGTCTGGCTGAGGTTCCCCATCTGGGTCATCCTCCCAAAAGCCTGGCACATCTGTGTACACAGGCCTTGACCTGTGGTAAGGAAGAGGAAGGCTGTTCGGGGACAGCAGGGAAGGGCCAAGGTATGGGCAGGTCAGGGACACCCTCCTGGCCAGCACCCATCCCAAGGCCCATCATCAGATAAATCTAGACCAGCTCCAGATCAGTCACCCCTATACATAGCCTCCCAAGGTTCACCCCCCATGAGATCACTCAACATGTGGGCACACAACAAGGCCCCACAGTAGAGGAAAGGTCTTGGGGAAGAGAACTGGGAATCTGGGAGCTCAGGGGAGTGAAACGCCAGAGCTTAGCACAGCCTTGAGCATCTGAAGACGTGTCCAAAAATGCATCTGCACAGGGGCATGCACATCTGAAGACATGTCCAGGAATGTACCTGCACAGGGGAATGTACAGCTGTGACTTGGTGTCGTGAGAGAAATGTCAGAAGGTGAGGCAGTGGTCATGCACAGCTCTGATCCCAACAGAGGCAGGTGGATCTCTGTGAGTTCTAGGACAACCAAGGCTACACAGAGAAACCCTGTCTTGAAAAAAGAACAAGTGGGGACTGGAGACTTCAATTCTCAGCACCCACATGATGGCTCACAAACATCCGTAACTAGATCTTGTGCCCTCTTCTGGCCTGCAGGCAGAACACTGTATTCACTTCATAAATAAATAAATCTTAAGAACAAAACAAATCTTTCTAAAAAGAGAAAGAAAAAGAAAAAAGAAGAAGTGTCAGAGTGGCATGGACAGTGCGTGAGGACATGGACAGTGCGTGAGGACGTGGACAGTGTGTGAGGATGTGGACAGTGTGTGAGCATGTGGACAGTGTGTGAGGACGTGGACAGTGTGTGAGGACGTGGACGGTGGACAGTGTGTGAGCATGTGGACAGTGTGTGAGCATGTGGACAGTGTGTGAGCATGTGGACAGTGTGTGAGGATGTGGACGGTGTGTGAGGACGTGGACAGTGTGTGAGGACATGGACAGTGTGTGAGGACGTGGACAGTGTGTGAGGACGTGGACAGTGTCTTCTTTCTGTAGCACATTTCTCTTTTGTTAATCTTCACAGCTCCACACAAGGCCTAGGTTAGCTCTGGTGTCCCCATTGGGCACTTTGCCCACTCTATGACCCTGGCCGCACTCCAGCCTTCCTGCAGTTCCTCTAGGGCCTCCCAGAAGATTCATGAAGTATAACTCCTAGTCGGACAGAGCTCCCAAATGGAGGCTGGTGGCATCTACGACATTCTGAGAAGGTCCTTGTCCGCTGGGGTGGGAGGTAGATGGGCCGACCCCAGAGGTCCTGCCGCCAGGATCTACTTCAGTCAGTCACACATCCTGAGTTTGGGGTTTCAGACCTATCCCTGTCATACACGTTCATGGCAGATCCAGCCCCTGCCTCACACAGCACACAGTGGAATATCCGATGGCAAGGCCACGGTGACAAGCAGTAGACAAGCTGCCGATATGGCCTCCTCAGCACCTGTGAACAGAAAGCAGCCATGAGCACTCTCTGCTCTGGGACTAGGCATCAGCTCCTGTGTTCACTGTTCGTGTGAATGGACATCCCTGCACCTGCCGCAGGGCGGAGAAGGCAGGCGCGTGCTGAGCCTCAATCCAAGTCGGTGTATAGCCATGAGACCAGGAAGGACTCAGAGCAGCTACACAGGCTGCTGCCATGGTGGTGCTGGCTGGCCAGACCAGCCTTGGCTGTGCTTCCCTCCTGCCCCGCGCCCTGCCCCCACCTGGCAGAGGTCCACGCCCTGCCCCACCCTGCCTCCACCTGCCCACTTCACTGGTGTTTACTTGAAGGTTTCTTCCCATGGAGTTCTCACATAAGTGACTATATTTTGAAAGGAAATCTTGCAGCAGTACTGGAAATGGAAAACAAGCACGGGGGTGGCAAAGAGAAAGTACCCACACAAACTAATGAAAACAAAGCGCGGTATGAAACCCGTGAGGCCCTGGATGCAGCAGGCCCATGCCCAGAAGCCTCAGATCCACTCAGGCCAGAAGGACACTGCAGGGCACAGTCGCACCTCAGACTCAGACCCCGGTCACACTCCTCAGTGCTGGCACACTGGGTTCTCGGTCCTAACCACACCTTGATTCTGGGTCCAGTCACACCTTGATTCTAGGTGTGACCTGAGTCCCAGGTGCACCTTGATTCTGGATCCTAGACACATCTTGATTCTGGGTCTAGTCACACCTTTAATATTGGGGGCCAGGCACATTTGGGTTGTGGGTCCTGTTCAAATTAGGTTTCTGGGTCTTTTTCTCACCTTGATCCTGTGTCCAGTCACAGCATTGATCCAAGATGCTGCTCAGAACCCGAGTCCTGGTTACACCTTGACTCTGGATTGACACCTGGATTTTGGATAACAGTTACATCTGGTCGTGGTCATCACAACTGTAGTCTACCTGGACTCCAGGCACTTTTCACAGGTTGGTTCTGGGAGCCGCTGGGTCACACCTGAATTTTACTGTGGCCACATTCTGGTTAGGATCTCATACAAACGTTCACGCACAGGGAGAGAGAGCACCCCACACAGTGGTGAGAGCATTCTTCCTGTGTCCCATAGCATTACAGAACGCTGCCTGCAAGCGCTGCTTCCTGTGGACATGGAATGACTGAATCTTGGTCACAGTTCAGACATGTTACGAAATCCTGTAAGGCCCTGGCTGCAGCAGCCTAAAGTCCATGCCCAGTAGCTCCAGCTTCACTCAGGCCAGGAGGAAACTGCAGGGCACAGTCACACCTCAGTCTCAGACCCTGGTCATGCTCTTGAGTTCTGGACACACTGGGTTCTGGGTTCTGTTCTGGGGACAGAGATTTCTACTCCCACTGTCTGCCCAGGCTCCAGGGTCCCAGGCAGCCCCTGTGCGAGGCCGGACACAGAGGAAGGAGACTCTGTGGTACCACTCACACCCATGCTACCTGCCTGTCTCTTAGACTTTCCTGTATCTAGATGCTACATGCACTGAAAAGCTTTTTCAGCCCAGGGTTTCCTGGTGATCTCTTCCTCCAGATGGACCTGTAGGGATCTCCTGGCCAGTGAGCATGCCTCAAAGCCCAGCTTCACTTAAACAGCAAGATGGCTCCCACCCAAATGATAGCTGGCAGGGTTTCCCACTTTCTCTGCAAAGTCTCAGTACACCCAGCCTATCCGCTGGCCTGAAGAGGAGAGACAGCCTCTATACGGTTCAGCCATGGGCTCCCTGCAGGTCTTGTCACCCTGCTACCTCAAGCTCAGCAAGCAGAAGACAGTGTTCAGTGTGGAAGCTCAGCCTCGGAAAAGGTCCCTCCGTAGTTAGGAGTCAGACTTGCTCTCATACTGGCTCCTAGGCCTGGTAGATGTTGCTCAGAGAGATGCACTCATCTCCATGGTCCATGGGCATGGAAAACACTAACTGCAGCCGGCACTTGGTGTGAGGAGGCTGGGCACATGCATGTTGGCTCTAGTCCCTTGTCACCCTGGGGGTTGTCAGTAGGTTTAGAGACGGTTTAGCTGAGTCTCTGAGGAATGATTCACCTCCAGCAGTCCTCACGCCAGGACCCATGACAGGAGCAGGGACCTTATGGTCCTCCATGGCCCCTCATAAGTCCCACAGTCTCTCCAGCCTCCAATAGACACCATCCTCATACTCTATCAGAAACCCACACAAGCTGGATGTGGTGGCACACATCTCTACATCTTTGATCCCAGCACTCGGTCACCAGAGGCAGGCGGATTTCTGAGGGTTCAAGGCCAGCCTGGTCTACGGAGCGAGTTCTAGGACAGACAGGGCTATACAGAGACTATATCCTGTCTTGAAAAGACAGAGAGAAATGTGGGAGGAAGGCAGAGAGAGAGACCCGCATATAATGGTGACAGGTGGCAGTGGTGACACAATTGAGCAGCACATGGCAGTGAGGGAGGAACTGACACCGATTAGTAGTGACACACCTTTGGGGCCTCCACAGCTTGGGGCTGGCGGTGTAGGGAGGGGAGGTGGACCTCGACTGAATGCTTCTTCCAGAGCACATTCCCCAGCCTGGGGTCCTAGGTGTCCAGCATAGCCATGGTTCTGGGCGAGGACACAGATCGCACACTCCTAGGATGACCTTGCCTCTTCTGAGTATATGAGATGGACAGCAGCCAGCAGTCAGATTGACTGTCATACAAGGCCATAGGACCAGGGCTAGGAAGAACCCCCAAGGGTTCCCCTCGCACTGGTCAGGCAGTAGTATGTCTGTAGATACCCCACTTTGTCACAGTTCTAACAACCTTAGTCTGTTTGCCCTCAGCTCTGACCACATTTTCCTTCAACCGACTGGGTTCCAGACAGTTTCTGCCTTCTTGCCCCCCAGGGCAGCTGCCACTGGCTGGCCAGGAATTGAGATGCCCCTGCATCTCTCTGAGCAACATCTACCAGGCCTAGCAGTCAGTATGAGAGGAAGTCTGACTCCTAACTACGGAGGGACCTTTTCCGAGGCTGAGCTTCCACACTGAACACTGTCTTCTGCTTGCTGAGCTTGAGGTAGCAGGGTGACAAGACCTGCAGGGAGCCCATGGCTGAACCGTGTGGAGGCTATCTCTCCTCTTCAGGCCAGCAGGTGGGCTGGGTGTACTGAGACTTTGCAGAGAAAGTGGGAAACCCTGCCAGCTATCATTTGGGTGGGAGCCATCTTGCTGTTTAAGTGAAGCTGGGCTTTGAGGCATGCTCACTGGCCAGGAGATCCCTACAGGTCCATCTGGAGGAAGAGATCACCAGGAAACCCTGGGCTGAAAAAGCTTTTCAGTGCATGTAGCATCTAGATACAGGAAAGTCTAAGAGACAGGCAGGTAGCATGGGTGTGAGTGGTACCACAGAGTCTCCTTCCTCTGTGTCCGGCCTCGCACAGGGGCTACCTGGGACCCTGGAGCCTGGGCAGACAGTGGGAGTGGGAATCTCTGTCCCCAGAACAGAACCCAGGGGAAGAAGGGGTCAGATGGGGCAGTCTATCTCTGTCATCCAGGGCTCTCACCAACTGTTTGTCGGAAGCCTCACATCCAGCTCAGGGACAGCCCACAGGGTGGAGCATACGTTGTACCAAGAGCTGTTCCTCCTGTGCTCCTAACACCCGGGGCAGGCTTTGCCACTGGCAACTTCAAAATGGCTTCCCGTGCCCCCTCACCATCCCGGAGCCCTCTAGAGTCCTCCGTGCAGAGGACCAGGCCCTAGCTGCGGACCCCGAGGCACCTGGTGGCCACAGAGTCACTATCTCAGGGGTTCCTAGGTCAGAAGCTGAGCAGTCATGATGAGCCTGATGAAGGCGCATTGCTGAGACTCTTCAGATCCCCACATCTTTGGGCTGGTGGGGATAGGTTGGGAAGCCAGCGAGGTGGGCTTTTGCAGGCCAAGTGTAGGGACCCATGTCCAGGGCCCTCAGGCTGACCCCGGTCACACTCACACACAAGGCAGGAGCTATCAGACGCATGTGGCAGATGGATAGACGGAGACCAAGATGGGGTCAGGGTTCACAGAGCCCAAGTCAGTATGGCTGCAAGACCTACGGGACAGGAACAGGCTGAGGTGAAGGTGTGGCCGGGAAGCGGTCAGACACCTTCCCATCCTCGGAGGCACACCGTCAGGAGGAGACCTCACCTCACACCGTCCCTGGAGCCTCTCTTCGCCATCACCCTGACTGGATTTAGCATAACCTTGTAGATTTTTTAAAGGGGAGACTGGAGAGATGGCTCTGGGGTGAAGACCACCTCTTGCAGAGGACCCAGGTTCAATTCCCAGCCCCTACATGGCAGCTCACAGTCACCTGTAACTCCAGTTTCAGGGGATCCGATGCCCTCCAATGACCTCTGAGCAGACCAGCACACACATTCATGCAGGCATATACATATACACATGAAATAATAACAATAACACATCTTATAAAAAACAAAGAGGACATGACGTGGGAGGGAGATATGGGGCAGGCTTCAGGGGAAGTTGGGACAGGGCGTAGAAGAGAATATAATCAGATACAGTATGCACATGTATTAAATTGTCAAAGAATAAATAAAACATACATTTAAAAAATAAAATGGTGAAAGTATGGGAGTGTAATTCCAGAGAGTCTAACTAGGGAGGGAAGGCCCCCTAAGGGTGGGTCCCAGTGTCCCATGGGCTGAGGCCCCAGACTGGATACGTGGAGGAAAGGGAGGGTGGCAGAGGGTGCCAGCATTCAGTTTTCTCTGCTTCCTGCCTGGAACCAGCTGCCTCCTCCTGTTCCTGCTGCTATCATTCCCCTGCCATGGGGGACAGCAGCCACAAGCAATGAGCCAAAATAAAACCTCTGGTGGTGCACGCCTGTAATCCCAGCCCTCAGGAGGCAGAGCAGGAAGCTCTGTGTGAGTTCAAGGCCAGCCTGGTCTACAGAGTGAGCTCCAGGACAGCCAAGGCCAAAATAAGAACTTTCTTCTTTAGTTGTTTCGTCAGGTGTTCTGCCGTAGCAACTGGAAAAGTAATACGGAAGCCGCCATTTCTCCAGGAATCCAAACCACCTTTGTCCCATGCCCAGGCACCACATGGCCCTCTCTGTCTGTCTCCAGCCCCGGTGTGTCCCATGGAAGACACCATCCCTCACCTCCCGCTGGGAAAAGAAGCCTCCGAGGTCACAGTAGGGCTCTAGCACAGTTGGCCCTCTGCTTCTGTGTAGTAACTGGTCCTTGCGAGCACGCCAGGGAGCCCGGACCTAAGCACCGGTAGGAAAAACTATGTGGATGACAACTGGAAACCCCTTATTCCCGAACTGATGCTAAAGGAGATCCACCTCGAGTCCCTGTTCGGAGGGGGCTGTCCCCACATGCAGAGTCAAGGCCTAGGATCGTCAGTGTGGCAGTCCTCACAGGCGGCCGGGCCCAGAGTGTCTGGGAGGTGACTGTCATGGAGAGTGACAGGGCCCTGTGCCCCGGTGGGTAGATACGACAGGGGAGCCAAGTCTTGGCTACAAAGGCCAGAACCTGCACAAGGGACAAGAAGTCAGACCAAGTCTGTCCTAGAACCCCAGATCTAAGTCTATCACCCTGTCTGTTTCCCTCTAGGATCCTGCCTTATGTCACCTCCAAGGCATGACCCTCCCCCGAGAAGCTGTCTCCCATCGTTCTAGGCCAGCTCCCAATACTGAGAGCCCCACCACTCTCCTGATTTTACCAAGTGACTGTCACACAGCTCTGCTCAGGCCCAGGCAGGCCAGAGACAGTTCACACATCACACCTTCCCCTCTGACACAGTTCTTTAGAATACGGTGGCCACTGCCAGCAAGGACCCCTTGGGAAATCAGCCGATGCCAATAAACCTCCCTCAGACCCCTTAGGGTTCCCCCTGCCCCATCGCTCTTCCACAGCAACCAGTCTGCCAAGGCTATGTCGCAGGACAGAGCCCTCATCCATGGGATGCTGGTTCAGGCCGCTGCCGCTCCCCCACAGCCGGTAGCCCGCCCAGAGCTCAACCCTCAGCAGTGCCTTTCAGCTCTTGCCTGGCTCCATTGCCCGGGCTACAGCTCATCCAGCACGGTCAGGAGTGGGGTGGTGGCAGGGCTTGCCACCCGCCAGCCTGACATTTCCAAATAGGCTAGCAGTGCTTCCTCAGCAGGCAGAACACGCACTGTCAGCAGCTCCCCGGATACCAAATGCCAGTGTGGCTACCCAGGCATGGCAGGATGAGGCCTGGGCTGGGCCTGGGTGCAAGAGCTATGGACCGGAGGCCTGGGGCTACCCTGGGGAGAATAAAATAATCTTTGCCAGCCAGCCCCAGTCATTCCCAGCCAAAAGCCTGGAAGATTCCCTCAAGTCCACGCCTCCCTCCCCCAGGACAGGGGTCCACTGTTGCCCTGGGTGCAGCAACCAGCACCTCTCCCTGAGCTCCTATATTGCCCTCCTCTCCAGGAGCCTGCATGGCCTAAGAATTAAAGTCACAGCTACCCCAAGAGTCCCAGAGTGGCTTCAGGAAGGTTTCCTATCACACTGCTGGTCCCAGGCTGGACACCAGCAGGAATGGAACAGCAGCCAGCAACAGCCAGCCTCACAGGCCCAGGCAAGCCTATTGAAAGATAAAGCTGTGGGTGGGGGCCAAGCCCACCCACAGCTCCTCAGTTCCCCAAGGGTCTCGCCCACCAGCAGCGTTTGGCATTCAAGGTGGGGAAGCAAAGACAGTGATTGGAAGATGAAGTGTGAATGAGTCATGGGTGTCACAGCCACGTGGCGCCCTGACTTTCAAGGAAGCAGAATATACTGAAGTCAGTCCTAGGCTGGTAATTGCTCATAGCAGTGTGGGCCAATTAGCATGTGACTGAGGAAATGGAAACAAGACTTTTCTCCTGTTGAAAAACTTCAATACAAAATGTAGGAGGCTCTGCTGCTAAATGGAGTCTGCCTATGAGGACATTGGCAGGACTCACTTGGGTCCCGGTACACGTGATCCCACGGATATGGCCCCAGAAGGACATAAGCCTGGGAGGAGGTTCACTTTTACTCCAGCCTAAGTGGACAGAGGGGTGGCCACCACGCCAACCAGCCATATTGTGCCCAGCGACACCATCCCTGACTGAATCCTCATCAGCCACCCTCAGCTACAGCCAGTCTAGAAAAGTGAAGGCTCAGAGGGACAGGCCCCAACTCTGAGCAGCTCCAGTTCATCCTGGAGCCCAGCGGAGACCAAGAGGCAGAACCTCTAGCGCTGAGCTGGTTCACAACACCACACAGAGCCCTTGTAGTAACAGGCTTGGGGCAGAGTGACTCCCTCTGAAGCAAGCTTCCTGCAGCAGCGTTTCCTCTCCTGAAGTCAGGAAGGCCAGGAAGGAAGAGAGGGTCGGTCCCGAGGCCTCGTGCAACACGTGGAGAGAGTGTGCTGGTGAGCCCCTTAGCAGTGGCCATGGTAAGGTCTCAGGGTAGCTAGTCAGCGGTCCGGGACAGTGTGTGAGGAAAGCCCTCAGGATACCTGCCAGCCGGCAGCATAGGTGACTCCCTCAGCACAGTTAGGCATGGTGCCTGGCTGAGGAGCAGTGCCCAGAATGGAGGAGGCTGACTGTGGCTGGCTGGTTGGCACCACTGTAGAGACAGAAGTGGCCCCAGCCTACAGATTTCGGCTGGGGGAGCTTAAATGCCAGCACTTTTCTGCCCACCGTTTGTCCCCATGAGTGGTGGTCAGCAGGGTGTTGGAGATAGTGCTTAGCCAGGCCTTACTGGAGGTCCCGGAGTCCCTGCCAGCCACAGGGGCAGAGGGGACTCTCTCTGAGCAAAGGACCGAGAAGCCCTGATCTCCCTTGCTGATCTCCAACCACACCAGGAACGGGGTCGCCCAGGACCTGTCTGCACGCCCAGGTTTCCTCTCCACTAGCTCAAGTGCTCAGTGTCAGCTTGCCTCTGGCTACCCAGAGGCCCCTGCTCCACCATCTACACCTGCCCCAGCTGCCCCTGCCCATCCTACCTGCCCCCAGAGGCCCCTGCTCCACCATCTACACCTGCCCCAGCTGCCCCTGCCCATCCTACCTGCCCCCAGAGGCCCCTGCTCCACCATCTACACCTGCCCCAGCTGCCCCTGCCCATCCTACCTGCCCTAGAGGCCCCTGCTCCACCATCTACACCTGCCCCAGCTGCCCCTGCCCATCCTACCTGCCCCAGCTGCCCCTGCCCATCCTACCTGCCCCAGATGCCCCTGCTCCACCATCTACACCTGCCCCAGATGCCCCTGCTCCACCATCTACACCTGCCCCAGATGCCCCTGCTCCACCATCTACACCTGCCCCAGCTGCCCCTGCCCACCTCACCTGCCCCAGAGGCCCCTGCTCCACCATCTATACCTGCCCCAGCTGCCCCTGCCCCACCATCTATACCTGCCCCAGATGCCCCTGCCCACCTCACCTGCCCCAGCTGCCCCTGCTCCACCTCACCTGCCCCAGCTGCCCCACCATCTATACCTGCCCCCGCTGTACCAAACAGCCTCCCAAGCCCTATAGGCACCTGCTACCCCGCTCACTGCCCCGTCTATCTTCAACTAAGCTCCCAAGACCCTGCCCATCCCTTCTCCAAGAAAAGCCCTTGTAGTCAGGCCTGGACATCTGCTCAGCCCATGCCCACAACTGAAGCAATTTTCAAGAGTCACAGCAGAAAAACTAAAACACCCAGCAGGGGCAGCTGGGGCCGGTATAGATGGTGGGGCAGCTGGGGAAGGTGAGGTGGGCAGGGGCATCTGGGGCAGGTGTAGATGGTGGAGCAGGAGCAGCTGGGGCAGGTGAGGTGGGCAGGGGCAGCTAGGGCAGGTATAGATGGTGGAGCAGGGGCAGCTAGGGCAGGTATAGATGGTGGAGCAGGGGCAGCTGGGGCAGGTAGGATGGGCAGGGGCAGCTGGGGCAGGTATAGATGGTGGAGCAGGGGCAGCTGGGGCAGGTAGGATGGGCAGGGGCAGCTAGGGCAGGTATAGATGGTGGGGCAGCTGGGGCAGGTGAGGTGGGCAGGGGACGCTGGGGCAGGTATAGATGGTGGGGCAGGGGCATCTGGGGCAGGTAGGATGGGCAGGGGCAGCTGGGGCAGGTATAGATGGTGGAGCAGGGGCAGCTGGGGCAGGTAGGATGGGCAGGGGCATCTGGGGCAGGTGTAGATGGTGGAGCAGGGGCATCTGGGGCAGGTGAGGTGGGCAGGGGCAGCTGGGGCAGGTGTAGATGGTGGAGCAGGGGCCTCTGGGTAGCCAGAGGCAAGCTGACACTGAGCACTTGAGCTAGTGGAGAGGAAACCTGGGCGTGCAGACAGGTCCTGGGCGACCCCGTTCCTGGTGTGGTTGGAGATCAGCAAGGGAGATCAGGGCTTCTCGGTCCTTTGCTCAGAGAGAGTCCCCTCTGCCCCTGTGGCTGGCAGGGACTCCGGGACCTCCAGTAAGGCCTGGCTAAGCACAGAACTCCTGTCAAAGGCTGTTCCCAGAAATGCCGTACTTATGGATTACCTCTCCACTTAGCAGGGCCTCATCTGCTTCTGTAGCCATAGAAAGGCCTTGGGGCTCTGGTGCTATCGTCCCCACAGCTGGTGGCCCAAGCATTCCCTTTGCATCTCTCTCTCCCTTGTGACAATCTTGACCTGACCAGGGACCCCCAGTGTCCTGGACGCATCGCCTTGCCCTCTCTAGAATCTTGGAGCTGGTTCCCATCAGCTTGCATGGGATCACACCCCCGGGAGTCACAGCATACATGTGGGAGCTAAGCTACAGGTCCCAGCATTTAAAATATGGGAGAGCCACCTTCCTAGACAGTTGAGCCATGCCATAGACAAGTTTACTGGGGCGGGACCCTGCCCAGCCTGCCTTGTTCTCAAAGTCAGTTCTTCCTCCTGAAGGTTCCGCAGGGCCACAGACACCCACACCCGCTGGCAGGGCTGCCAGCCCTAACTCTGCCGATTGGTGGCTGATTGATGGGTAATTGTTTTACCTCCGAACAGCCCAAGCCCCATAATTTGGAGGCATAAATCCTAGGCTGTCGGGCATGGCTGACATGCAGTGACACCCAGAATTAAATGGAAGCATAACAATTAACAGCCCATAAAAGTCTTTCTAACGAGGCCCACCATCAGGCCACTGGCCCTCCCCTGGTGACTCCCATAGGGGCCAGAGCCAGGAGGGAAGCTCTGCTCATGTCCTCTGATCCACACCTCTCTCCTGGGATCCCAGGCCCACATCCTGCTTAAGTGAGTCCCCTACTGTCCCCTCAGCTCCTGGTGGGCTGGTGCTATGACAGGACCCTTTGCCTCCAGTCATCTGGAGGTCACTAGTGAGCATGTGCTGCCACCGGCAGAGCTAGTACTCAAGAACCAAGCTCTAGCAGCCCACAGAGTTCTATCCAGCCATTCCTACATCACCTCCTACCCCACCTGCCCTTGTCCCTGCTGTCACCATGCCCAAACAAGCTGCCACACTCGGCCTCACATCAGAGTCGTTTTGGAGAAAAGGGCACTGAGAGGCCAGCGGGTTCTCCTCATGCCTGACTGGCTACCATGTGCTTCATCACTCTTGGGGACCTCTTGGGGGTCAATAAGGCCCAAGACTCTTTTAGAGGAGGTGCAGCCCTCATCCCTGGCTTGACCTTTCTGGCAGCAATTCTCATCCTCAGGGTTGCTAACCTCAGGACTGTCAGGCCTGGACACCAGGGAGAACAAGAACTCCTCCCTGATCCCGCAGGGCCTCCAGCATGGGAGCTGAGCTGGAAAACAAGGCCCCTGAGAAGTGAGGGAATATGTCTGACCCCAATAGCTTGTGCCTGAGTCTGCAGTCCCCATGGTCAAGGTATCCTTGGATTCAGCCAATCCTGTGCCCGGCCCAAAGCCCTATGGGTGAATTGATTATCTCTTTCCTCACAGCTCTCTTGGCCCTGTGTCTAAGTGACCAAGGCTAAGCAGGGCCCCTCATCACAATGGACATCACAAAGGGCTTTCCCCTTTCGGGAACTTTGCCACATCTTTAAACAGATCAGCTGCCTCAGCTCAGCCTGTGAGGATAAAGCCATGGGAAATTAGAGGAGCCCTGCTGGCCGCTTCCAAAGACATGATGGTGGCACATAGGTGTCTACTGCCCCCACCATGCACAAGTAACAGAGTCTCCCAGATCCCCCCCAACCTGGAGGGTCCTGCCACCACAGGAGTGTGGGCCCACACCCACGGGTACCACGCTGCAGACTCTCGCCGGTTGGCACAGCACCCATGCTGGGGCTCGGCTCAGCTTAGCAAACACCTCTTCCCAGTGTTGAGAGCCGTACACAGCAGCTGCCTAGCTTTATCAGCACCGAGCTCTGTTGTGAAACTCTGTAATTGTAATTTTGCTTTTTTACTAACAGTGTTGCCAGAAACCTGCTCCAAAACGTTCTCTGGTCTTCTCAGGAGGAGTACTGCCTTGGGGTGCAGGGCAGACATAGGGGTCCCCAATTCCTCTCTCCTGGGATAGCTTTAGGGAATCTCTTGAGAGCAGGCCAGCAAGAAGAAGTGGGTAGAAGGTGCTCTGGGCTCACACAAGCAGGGGCAAGTGCTGACGGAGGCTGAGGAAGGGCAGACACTGAGGCCAGAGTGGGGGTCACAGTCGGCACAGCCCCTCAACAGGGGGACACACTGCAGATAAGAGGAGGGGATGTCCAATGGCCCCATCAGCCAGTGTCAAGGGGGGCCCCTGGGGAGAACCTGCATGCACAGAGTCAGCCTGGGGAGGCTGTGTGCCCTGTAGGCACCCTCTCCCTAGGCACCGTCAGGAACTGAACCGCATTGGGAATTCAGGGCAGGTCCAGCCTGCGCACTGTGTTGGAGAAATGCAACACAATTAATTAGCCCCTAAAAAAAAGTGCTTGAAGTGTTTATTGCAGGACGGCGCTCCTGGTTTTATAAGCAGATGGGGAAATAAAGCGGTGGGGATGACAAGCCAGGAACAGCTGCACAGGGACCCGGAACCTAATTCATAATTCAGCAGACTAATCAGAGAACATCTTCTGCAAGCACCGTAAGGAAGGGACGTGAGGCTGCAACCGATGAGCCTCTCCCACGGTGCCCACCACGCCCTCCGTCCCTCCCCTGCACAGCCAGACCCAAGGCAGCACATGCCTTCCGCCCTGGGCCTCACCCAGCCACCTGGACCCTCTATGCCGCAGAGACCCAGAGCTCAGCATCACAGATGGGTGGGTACTCTTGCAAACTGAAAACAAGCCCATTTTTCAGGAGAAAACTGAGGAAGAGCAAGGCTGAGCCCATAATAGCCCCCAGTGGGTACACAGACCACCCTCCACCCCCACCCCCTGCTCAGGAGTCCTTATCTGGGGTCCTCTAGGCTAGACAGCAGGATATTCCGTGTAACACCTTGTGGACCTAGTGAGGCCAGTAGGGAGGCGAAACAGCTTGATGTTTAGGGCGTGTCAGGAGGATGAGTGGGGACTTCTCCACTGAGCACAGAGGGGGTCTAAATAGGCAGAGGCTGGGGACTGGGACACAGACAGGGCCAGCTCTCGTGCCCTGAGCGGGAGACCTAGAATAATGGAACATAAAAATTCACATGCGTTTTATGAATCTTCCAGCTCCGACAGGAGCCCAGCATTCGCAGCAGTTGTGGACTGTAAAATGTGTGGGATGAAATATTTGTGACAGCCATAAAGTCCTTGTTTTCTCCTCGGCTGCCGTTGAAACAATGGGAGGCAGAGGGTGGGCACTGAGCCTCCTTACCCTGCCAGCCCCTGTCCTGCCTCCACACACCTGCCTGTGTGGCCTCTGTGCACACAGCAAGACACGGAGACTCAGAGAACAGCCCAACCCAGACCTGCTCCCAGTAGCTTATTGTCTCCACAGGCTGACAGGCAAGTGAAACCTCGTGAGACACGCAAGAGACCACTCACACTGTGGGGTGTCCTGAGGAGGATTTCAGGGGCTTTATGGAGTTGGGCTTAGAAACACCAGTCACCATCCTGTGACTCACCAACACTGGATGGGATCAGACTCAGGACAGAAATAGATCCTTGAGTCAGACCGTACCCCAGCCTCTGCTGTACCCGCAGAACTGCCCAACAAGGGTCGTTTGCACAGACACAGGGCTCAGCTCAGGGGTGCCCTCCATCCCCCAGGAAGTCCTCTGCGGGCTACTCAGCACTGGACATCACGAAGCACTCTGAGAGTACTGTGTGCCACCTGGGTGTGAGACTACGCAATGAGTGGACACGTGACACCTAAAGGAGCAGGAGCCTTAGGATAGCTAGAGCCTGTCTCATTGGTCCTCGCCACACCACACCCATCCTTCCCTTAGTGACGGGGCTGTGCGCAGTTCTTCTCTGGGACCCTGCCACACACTCAGCCCTCCATGCCATCTGACTTCAGGAAGTCTCGTTGAAGACTCTTGTATCCAGGCTGAGTCTGGGTCCACAGCCAGCGCCATCCTGAAATGGCCTCTGGTTAGGACTCTCCTGCCCGCAGGGTGGACAGCAGGAAGCCAAAGCAGGTACAAAGGAAAGGCCTTCCCAGGGAGCTCAGCCCTTGCTGCCCCAAGGGACTGACTCAGGACGCTGGGTGACCAGGCAACCAGAAGTACCTCTTGACAGAGCTCCTAGGAGCAAGAATGGACAACATAATACCCTAGGCATCCCCATGCCTAGTGGGGTGCTATGCCCCCAGCCCCCAGCTCCTTGCACACCCCAACTGGAACTGCTGATGGATGAGGGAGCAAGGTTTGTTTTTGTTTTTTTTTTACTGTCCCTGTGCTCGCTGCTACCCAAGGACCCTTCTACAGCAAGTGGTGGAGAGCTACCACCAGCCTCACCGTATCCCAAGGCAGATACCTCACTTGCTTATCTCTAATTTCTAAAATTTCAGGCCGGGTGGTGGTGGCACACGCCTTTAATCCCAGCACTTGAGAGGCAGAGGCAGGTGAATCTCTGTGAGTTCGAGACCAGCTTGGTCTACAAGAGCTAGTTCCAGGACAGCCTCCAAAGTCACAGAGAAACCCTGTCTCAAAAAACCAAAAAAGAAAAAATTTCAAACTTTTCTGAAAGTGGCATGACTTCCTCATGGAGTCAGGAAGAGGAGCCTCAGGGGCAGCACCAGGGGGAGGCCCAGGAGCCAAAGGGGCCTTGCAGTCTCTCTTCTGAGGGCCCCGGGTGTCCCTGTGCAGCCACATTTGGCTGTGCCATCCCCTGGATGCACTCTTGTCTCTCCTTGGGGATGTGACAATCTCATTCTATTGCTGCTGCAACGGTTGCATTGTATCTAATGGGACGTTTGGCTATTGGACATGGAGCAACTACAGTTTAATTAGGCATCGGAAAGCAGTACATTAATTAACGCAGCAAACGCCTCTGCACATCACGTACCTACCTGGAAGGAAAACTGAGCTCAGGAGCAGAGGGAAGGCCCAAGGCATCACCAGTGTCATCCAGGGTGCCACCACAGAGGCCACCAATAGCTTCTGTAACACCTAGCTGGGACAAAGCCCTCCTCACTCCCTTCACCTCTTCCCTCTCAAGTCTCTTCCCTGTCTGGAGAAAGCTGCCCCCAGGGAGCACAAGGGTCCAGGGGCAGCAGTGAAGGGCAAAGGTCACACGAGACAAGATAAAGCCAGGAGGTGCCACAGTGGACCTAGTTCCTGCCCCCATCTGTCTCCTGTCCCTGATTCTCCTAACCCCCCACTGAGCCTTTGTCCCTCCATGATCAGAAGCAAACGCAGCTCACCCAGGCTTCTAGAATCCACTGCATTCAGGGGAAAGGCCTTATGTGACTTTAAGAGCAGGTGATTTGGCCCAGGGCAGGCTCTAAGCTCTGCCATCCCTGAGCTGTACCATCTCCCCTCACCCAGTGTGCCTCCTCTCCTCCTGCTGCTGAGCTTAACCGAGGCGTTACTAACAGTGGCTTCTCACTGGGTCCTCAAAGTCCACACGAGCAAAGAGGCCTACCACCACCCTGAGCCATCCCCTCCTGCAGGAGCTTACCGGAGCTGATGGGGTGAGGGTCCCAGAACCCTGGTAGGCCAGGCTGGCAGACATGGTCACCACTGCAGCCCAACCACACAGTGGCAGGAAGTCCCCATGGAGCATCCCTGACATGGGCCACCCTCAGACTTGTGTATGACAAGAACACTGCCAACATCTGGGCCTGGGGGGACGTTCCTGCCATCCCAGCACTAGGAAGCTGAAGCAGGAGGATCATCCCCAGCTACACACCGAGTTCAAAGCCTGCCAAGGCAATGAAAACTTTCTTTCAAAAGCAAGACCACCACCAAGCACCCTTCAGGGCAGTGTGCCAGCCTTTCCTGCAAAGTCCTTGAGCTCAGTTAGGGGGTGGCTGCTCAGGGACACTGGCCAGCCTTGAGATTTGGTGGGTACCCCATATTCCCCACGCTGGGGCAAACACTCAGTGCTGTGGTATAGGCATTTCCCACAAAGATGATCATATTTTCCCCATCAGTAGAGGTGCCGATCAATGCTGTGTGAGTAATTTGAGATTGATTTTAATTAAGTCTTAGGAGTTTTGTGGCCCTGCCCTGTAGAAGTTTCCTCTTGGCTGGCTACCACGAGATGGTGAGAACTGAATTCTTCCCACCAGGGGTTCTTGGGACTGAATCGGGAACTCCGCTATGATCCCCAGGAATGTCCATGTCCTCAGCCCCAATGAGACAGGAACCTACAAGCAACAGTGATTGGGTTGGGGCCTGAGGGTAGCTGCTCCTGAGAGAAACAGCCCCCCCAAGGGGGTGCCTGGGGACAGAGCTGCTCCTGACATCAGTTCCTTGGAAGCATCTGGAATATTGCCACATTTATTCCCTGCCGTCCTTCTTGGGGCCACCAGGGACCTGTTCTCCAAATCCCACCTGTCTGAACCTTGCACTGTAGCACTTTCTGAGGCTCTGCTCCCCACTGCCACGGCCCCCAGTGCCGTGTCGCTGGCACAGTCCTGACCTCTCACAGCCCGGAGACACAGGATGAGGAGGGAACCCATGACAGCCCTCAGCTGTCCCTGTGACCTGTTTTACAGGTACCTGCTCTGACCACCCACGGCTGACTTCTTATGATGCTTCCCGGAGCCTCCATGGTCCCTGACCCCATATGGGGGTGGCCCTGCCTCATGCATGTGTCCCCCTCCCCACAGCTGGAGGGCTTAGTTAATGACACGGAGGAGAGAAGGTTGTTAGCCGAAATGTGTTATTAATGAGGAGGTCTAGCTAGGCAGGCCACTAAATCACTTAGCTTCGCCCTGATCCCTGGAGGATAGTGTGGGGGGAGGGGTCAGGCCCTGAGAGGGACCGCCAGGCTGCATAAGCCTCAAACAGCAGTGATGGGGGCCAGGAGGGCGTGCCTGAGTTCTAAAGACCCTGAAGCCTCAGTACCCGTGACAGTGTCTCCCCTCATTTCAAAAGCACTTTGCAGACAGAGAAGTGAAGCAGGCCGCAGGAGTGGATGGTCCCGAGTGTAGAACAACTAAGACGAGGTCTCTCCCCAGCCTCTGGGTGCAGGGTACCCCTGCGTCCACAGCCAGTGGCAGAGGCTCGGCTGGCCTGTTGGTAGCAATAAATACTAAGGTGGAGAGCGGAACCGCTGTGCCACACACGGGGTCAGGGTCAAGGGCAGCAGACCCTCTGTGAGGAGGACATCTGTGCATGTGGAAAGCAGGTGGGGTGGCCCAAGGACCCAGCGCCCCTCTTACCGCCTCCTCTGGGCCCTGGGCCCAGAACCAAGCCATGGCTAGTGAGGAAATATTGGCTGAGGTGAACCCTGACGAGGATGCCAGAGCCTGGGCTGAGGCAGGAGGATCAGGAACCAAGCACTAGGCAGACCTAGGATAGCCTTCTAACCCTTGGGTAGCTCCGACCCTCTCGGGCTCATTCACCCATCCAAGTGCGACCTTGTATGTGGGGGAGGAAATGAGGGAACCAGCATTTCAACCAATCTGGGCCAGGCTTATGGCGGTACCCTCTTGCCTGTGGGAACTGTCTGTGCTGAATGACAGGAAGTCCCCTTCCCACAGCACCACCACCCAGGCCCTTCTACTTCTCCAGCTGTGTCCTTTCTGCTTTGAAAAATTTTAAACCCTCAAAAACTAACCCTGCAGGGTACCCCAGGGTCTCCTCCTCCTACCCTGTGTACCCACCATGAAATGCCAGGGTCACTACTCCACAGTTTCCATTGTTACGGCAATGACGGGCCTCTGAGCAAGGGAGGTGGTGGCTGTGGACAGGCCATCTCTGCCATCAGAAGCTGCTTCCTGATGAACCTTTGCAATAGGAGTGATAGTGGGAATGGAGATCCTAAGCGTCCTCTCCAGAGTGAGGAGGCTCGGAGGTCACCCTTCCTAGGGGACAGTCTTCCTCTTTGAAATTGAAATCCTGAGACACTGAGCTTCTGTGCCAACCTCTTGATTTCTGCCCCATCTGTGGCTCTGCCCAAATTGCCGTTGCTACTGTGTTGGAACAGTGTCATGGCCTCTGGGACATCTCACTCACTCTTTAGTGAATACTGATGGGACCATCCTGGGCTAGATCCCAGGAGGACTGAAAAGCTAAGCCCACTGTAGTCCGGAAGTCGTTCATTCTCCTTCCCTGTCTGAGGTATCATGGGTAAGCACCCAGTGTCACTCGAGTATGAAGTCTGATCCCCTCATCACCATGTTCAGAGCCTGTAAAGACACCAGCTGCAGACAGCAGCCCTGGGCCCTCTTGTAAGTATGGTGACTAAGGATGGCCCTGCTCAGGGTCCAGGGGAGGGCATGTGAAGGGATGGACAGTCCAGTAATAGCTGACTAGGCAGAGAAGGAGAAACTGCCCTGCATGAGAGGCACCAGACCTCCAGGGTCTGTCCCTGTGTGGGCTCCTGAAACCCTCTGAGCCACTGTCCAGGCCTGGCAGAATCGGTAGATTCTGCCGGGCACAGGGTGCAAGCCCTCTCACTGGGGTTTCTCTCTCCCTCCCCTAGCAGATGAAGGCTTTCTATGGGCCAGCGCACGGGCTACAAACTCTCAGAACTAGGGCAACACTGAACCACTATTCACATTAGTGAGAAATGGTGGGCAGAACGGCCCTAGGACAGGTGGGGCATGGCAGGAACTAGAAGGGTTATGGCGGGGAGAGTACCAGGAAGCAGCCCATGGATGTCTGAAGATGCACTAGTCTACTAGCCTTGAGATTCAAGATGCTGTAGTGATGAGGAACCACTGAGCCTACCCCATAGCCACATACAGCCAGCTTCCCCATGTAGCTTAAAACTAACTGTCTGGGCACAGGTGTGCTATCCTCACCCTCCACGTGTGAATCACAGCTGCCCCCGGCTTATGGCCTAGAAGCAGACAGAGGTGGCCAGGAGGCAGAGACTCACCACTTTGCAGCACCAAGGTGCCCGTGGTGCTCAGGCTATCAGCAACTTTGATAGGCTTTCATTTAACTTTCTCTTTATTATAATTACTTAGAAAACTATTAAATACAGTTATTAATCATTGAGTAATTATTATCTGCTCTTGTATTAATTATCTGGCCACCGGGAATGTCACCAAGATTTAAGATTTTTAATTGTTAGTAATATTTCCCAAACACAAGAGAAATGCAGTGCAGCTCGGGGGCCTCCTGGCTGCAGGGAGCCATACTCGTGTCCATGAGGCTGAGGCCCCATCAGCACGTTTTTGGCCCCAGCAGGGTTCTGGGATAACCACCCCTAGCTCCAGTCCCAACCTCTGAGCCTTGAGCCCCTGCCCCCCAGCATTCTGCTGTGTTCAGGTACCCTTGCCCAGTGCAGAGTGAGAGACAGCAAAATGCCTGTCACAGGAGAGGGGCCACCCATAGCCCTGCTGTCCCAGCTCAGCCTGGGCTTCCTGGAGTCTCCAGTGTCCCCGGCAGTACAGACATTGCTTCCAGGTCTGGTCCTCTCTGTGTGTCCTGGCCAGTGCTGCAAAGATAGGGCACACTGTGCCAGCAGCTGATGGACTGGGTATCCCAGTGGGATAATCAGCACCAAGAAGATACATTACATGGCAGCAATGGCCCACTACCACATGGGGCCCAGCCACCTGGTCCCTTCCCATGGTCCTCCCTGAGGTGACTCAGAAAGGACCCCAGGATGTCAGTCCACAGCACCCTTTCTGGCCACCCATGAGTGTCCTTGCCCTCAGGCCCCAATGGCCTTCTGTCTGTAAGCACTGTTTCACTCCATCTAACAAAAGAGCAAAGCCTGGGGCCAGGAAACCAGCACCATGGTTCTTAGTGCCTTGCCTTGTGAGCTCAATGCAATGAAGTCTCAAGGAATAACTGTGACCCTGCCCCAGGAGCCCATCCTTCTAAAGAGGAAGAGAGAAGCCCAGCCAAGGGACACAGGGCAGACAGATCTGAGCATTTCTGCCCGTTCCCTACCCCACCGCTTCTTCTGCTCCAACCTGGTGACAGAAACTGGGTCAGTATTTCCAAGCATAGTGACACATGGTGACACATTCCAGCACTTAGAAGTCTGAGGCAGGAGGATTGCTGCAATTTTGAGGTTAACCTCAGCTACATAGGGGAGGGCTAGGCTAGGCTACAGAGTGAGAATGTCTCAAAAGAAAAGAAGAGGATGAGGAGGGAGAGGAGGAACTTGTTAGACCATTGCTCTTACTGATGCAGTAGAAACGTGGGAATGTCTCTCAAGATCGGTTCTGTCAGACAGGGCGGTGGTGGCACACACCTTTAATCCCAACAATTGGGAGCCAGAGGCAGGACAATCTCAGTAAGTTTGACACCAGCCTGGTCTACAGAGTGAGTACACAGAGAAATCTTGACCCGGAAAACAAAAGCAAAGGATCAGTTCTGTCTTGTCCTTGTGCCTGCCCCACAAATGGCTATACTAGATACCCTTTAATGGCAGTATCACGGAGACTTCTACACAGGAACAACGGCAAGCCTCAAACTCAGCATGGACTTGTCAACGTGGACGAAGTGATGGGAAAGTAAGTCACACAACTATGAGTAGCGGTGGTAAAGGAAGTGGTGGTGGTGGTGGCAGGGATGGGGACAGTAGGGTGGTAGTGGAGACCATGATGGCTGTGATGAAGGAGGGGTGATGGGAGTGGTGGAGAAAATGGTAGTGGTGGAGGTGGTGATGGTTGGTGATGTGATGGTGATGTGGTGATTGATGATGTGAGGGTGATGACTGGTGATGTGATGGTGATGGCTGGTGATGTGGTGATGATGGTTGATGATGGTGATGATGTTGGCTGGTGATGTGGTGATGATGGTTGATGATGGTGATGATGTTGGCTGGTGATGTGATGGTGATGACTGGTGATGTTATTGTGATGGCTGGTGATATGGCAATTGTTGATGATGTGATGGTGATGGTTGGTGATGTGGTGATAGTAGTGATGGTGGTGATGATGATAATGGAGGTGAGTTGTGTGTGGTGACACATGAATTTAAGCCTAAAATTCAGGAGACAGAGGCAGGATGATCTCTGCGAGTTCAAGGCCAGCATGATCTACCTAGTGAGTTCCAGGACAGCCAAGTGATGGTGGAGGTGACAGTGGTAGGGATGGTGACAGCAGAGGTGGTGATGGAGGAGGAGATCACGTAGGGTGACAATGGTGACGATGGTGGCGATGGCAGTGTGGGAGTGATGAAAGTTGCATGGTGGTACTGTAATCATGTCCACGGCCACAGCAGTGATGGTAAAGATTGATTCCGCAAAGACCCCGCATCCCAGACAAGTGCATCCTCTGCCTCCCAGAGCGCCTTGGCCTTCCCGTTAGACCGGCTGTTCCTGAAGTTAGGAAGAGCAGAGCTGTGACAGTCTTGACAGGGCCATTAGTGTATCCTGAGCCTAGAAAGAACATTTTATCTTGGTTAAAAATAAATAAGTACAATTATTGGAAAGGAAAAAAATAGGCTACTGTTTACGGCAAGTGAATGAAAGGTAATTACTCTGGGGAAATCCTCTTTCAGGATGCTGGGAGCCATTCCTCATCTCTCTCCTGTTGGGCTCACCAGAAACTGGTAAAAAAAAAACTTTGCAGGGAGCCGGGCAGTGGTGGCACACGCCTTTAATCCCAGCACTCAGGAGGCAGAGGCAGGTGGATCTCCAAGTTTGAGACTATCCTGGTCTTCAAATCAAATTCCAGGATAGCCAGGGCTACACAGAGAGAAACTGTGTCTCAAAAAAACAAAAACAAAAAAACCTTTGAAGGCCTGGCAGGAGGCAGCAGCGTGGAGTAGCTTTGCCTGGAGGTACATTGCCCTTACATCCTTCAGTGACAAGGCACATGCCCACAATGACGCCCATAGCAACTCACTCTTGCTCATTTGCACTGTGACCCCAGATAAATCCTAGGCTTCTCTGAGCCTGGGAAGTGCATGGTGACAGCAGCTTTCCTGAATTGGTGGGGGAGTGAGGGTCAGTGACAGTGGCTGTGTCCCTGTGTCTCTACGTAGGACAGGACAGGACTGTCTTCCTTTCCCGGGACCCTGATCCAAACCCAAGGGCCTTTCCCTGCTTACCTGGAGGTGGCTTCATGTCCCCAAGCCCTGTGATAGGATGGTAGCCTAGTCAAAAGCCCTGAAAGCAGGGTGGAGGTAGGGCCTGCTCCTGTTGAACCCAATCTGGCACTGGTTTTAGGGAGCTGGAGGTGGAGTAGCCTGGGGGCCAGGTGGGAGGACCCAGAAGGAGCTGTCACAATCCACCATCAGCCTAAGACCCCCCAGATCCTGCTGAAGCGTGTCCAAGGCTCTACCCTGGGTCTAGCTGGGTGAAGGGCCTTGAATTCCCAATGAGACCAGGAAGTCCCAATAGCTTAGGCCCCAAGTGTGACTTCCCTGGTGTTCTGTCAGGCTAGCCTCAGCCCATCTCTCCCTGTGCGCTCATTCATTGCTCTCTCCTCTCCTAACTGCACTTCACCTCCTCCAGAGCCAGCAGCAAGGTCATCAAGAGATTTGGGCTGCTGTAGCTGACCCAGTCTTGACCCCCAGGCAGCATAGACCCAGCCTCAGTGAGTGCTTGCCTACCATGTGTGGTGAGTGGCCTGAAGCGGTTGTTGTAATTAGTGGGAACGTGCCTCATTTGCCAGGGAGGAAAATCCCATCTTGGAAACACACATCAGATGCAAGTTCAATTTTACCCAAGGGGCCATAAAACCCCTTTTCCAATCACCTGGTACTGTTGGCTGCCAGCAATGTTAATCCTAGAGATGTTATTTAGAGCTGAGGCATCACTTGAGGGGAGAAAACAGGCCCAAGACCCTCCCTGAGGAGTCCCTGGCTCTCCTGCAGAGGCCCTCAAAGACAGATGACTGAAGTTCTCCAGAGGTGGGCTCCGTGGCAGGTGGGAAGACTGAGAACCTGCATGGCTGCAGGGACTGCCATACACGGGGTAGCGTGGGCCCACTTTCCTGTAGACATTGTCCTTCTGGTCGCTAATCACCTGCCTGCCCCATCTTCCCTCCAAGGTTGGTACCATCTTTCGGCCTATCATTAAAAACCGTTTCCTTGATTACCGGGGTAACAATGAAAACACGTAATTGAATCTCCAAGAAATTACCATTTTTATAACTCGTGCCTAGTTCCTGAGATAAATTAAACATCTCTCTCGTACTGCAAGCAGCTTCTGGCTCGTGAACAAGGGACTGATACTGCCTTTATCACTGATACAGGCTTCAGTGAGAAGACGCTGCTGCCTCCTGGGAGGCCGGTAGCCCCTGCCTAGCCTGAGGGGTGGCACAGCCACCATCCACAGGGTAGGTATGTAGTGGAGTGGCTGGTTTTTCAGCTGGCTGGTTGTGAGAGGGTACCAGGAGGACCTGCCACTTTTCAGCCCATGCTGCCTCCAAAATGCAAGCCTGAAGCCTCTGGCCAGGAAGCTGTGTAGAGCGTGTGACCCAAGGAAGTCTGGCTGGGGATCCAGGCAGAGGTAGGCCAGCAGATAGGAGGGCAGTCCATTGAAGAGGAGGAGGACAGTGAGCAGGATGTGGGAGAGGGACACAGCGTAGAGACCAGAATTCACCTTCTTTGGTTAAAGGTCCAGGGCCCACCTGGTCCACAGACATCTCAAAGTCAGGCCGCTGAGGGTGCTCCCAGTGAGGGGCCGCTGAGGGTGCTCCCAGTGAGGGGCGGCTGAGGGTGCTCCCAGTGAGGTGCCGCTGAGGGTGCTCCCAGTGAGGGGCCGCTGAGGGTGCTCCCAGTGAGGGGCCGCTGAGGGTGTTCCCAGTGAGGGACTGCTGAGGGTGCTCCCAGTGAGGGACTGCTGATGGTGCTCCCAGCGAGGGACTGCTGAGGGTGTTCCCAGTGAGGGACTGCTGATGGTGCTCCCAGCGAGGGACTGCTGACGGTGCTCCCAGTGAGGGGCCGCTGAGGGTGCTCCCAGTGAGGGGCCGCTGAGGGTGCTCCCAGTGAGAGGCCGCTGAGGGTGCTCCCAGTGAGGGACTGCTGAGGGTGTTCCCAGTGAGGGACTGCTGATGGTGCTCCCAGCGAGGGACTGCTGAGGGTGCTCCCAGCGAGGGACCGCTGAGGGTGCTCCCAGCGAGGGACTGCTGAGGGTGCTCTCAGTGAGAGGCCGCTGAGGGTGCTCCCAGTGAGGGGCCGCTGAGGGTGCTCCCACTCAGCAGTGGCCAGGTGGACTGGGCTGTGTGTGTGACAGAGAGGAAGTGGGTGCTTAGCGGATGAAAGAACAGTCTGCAGGCTCGTCAGAGGGCTTGCAGCAGTGGTGGGCACTGGCTGGTAGGTAAATTCCCATGACTCTTGCTGGCTAAGGGAGGGGAGAATGTGTAACATGAAAAATAAAAGACCCAGAGACACATATTGGGGTTCAAGCTTCAAGCTGAAGTTCAGAAAAGCAAAGCAGCTGGCACTAGCTCTCATCTGTACCTCAGGCTGAAAGGGCTGATTCATGAGCTCTTCACCAAGCCTCTCCAACTCACAGAGATCTGCCTGCCTCTGCCTCTGGTCCTTTCTTAAATACCTCTCGTGAGTTCTGACTCATTCTAATGTATCCCTGGGTGGCCTTGGACTCACAGAGATCTATCTCTTAATTCTGAGTCCTAGGATTAAAGGTGTGTACCAGCACCTCCTAGCTTCTGGCTGCTGGGATTAAAGGTGTGTACCTGGCTTCTCTGGTTTGTGGCAGACTATGCTTTCTGAATCCTCAGGCAAGCTTTAATAAATCATTAATATATCACCACAAGACTGTAGGCTCCAGGACTCGGGGATAAGTTTTATGTACTTGCCAACAGTGCTCAAGAGGACCAGCTTTGAATGGGGGGAGCATAAGGAGAAGGCCCCTGAAGAGGCCGGAGGAGGGGAGGGCCAGAGCATGAACCAACAATCTGCTCTCTAGATGGGAGGGAGGGTGACTCAAAGAGCAATGTCCCATCTAGGCCATCTAGACAGACTCAGGGTCAAAGGCTGGAGTCACCAGGAGCTGGAACTCTGGCTAGCAAGGCAGGACTTCCTCCTATACAGTGGGCAGGTGGTATTTGGCAGAACACTTAGGGAGTACAACAGCTACCACTCTGAGGGGCTAGATGGGCCACACCAGCAAATGTCCCCCGTCTGTCACCCCCCCTTATTACTCGATCCTCCCTTATCCTGGCAAACGTCTGTCACCCAAAGGCTTCTGAAGGCTCTGAAGGAGTCCCATGGTCAGAGAGCAGCGTGCAGCCTGTCTAGTTCCAGCACGGGAACCAGGCTGGGGCAGAGGCGCCACAGCACCGTGCCGCTGGGCAGAAGCACACTAGCGTCTGTGGATGAAAGGGACATCCTTCCTGAACACAAAACTGGGCTTGCCACCCAGCTCCACTCCTCCACGTCTACTCTGAGGTCCTAGAAAGTCTCTATGGATTGAGGCAGAGCCCTGCCCAGAGCCCAAAGACATCATCAACCAAGTCAAGTCACCTGGGCTGAGAGGCCCATGGCTGAAGGTCCTGATAAAGGTCAGGGAAATGGCGGGGTAGGTGCTCTACTCTCCACTGAATCCTGTCCCCAGCACACAGGCAGACATGTGTCCACCTGAGCCCTCAGATGCAGCCTCAGGCACTGTGCCCACTCCAGGCCCAGGTTCCAGGTTCTCCACTGCAGACAAGGGCAGAATTCTAGCTTTGGGTGCCCATCACCTGGTAGGTGGTCACCACCCCCGCCCCTAGAGTCCATGCTGTTCCTCAAGGAGAACAGCTTGAAGTCCCTGGGCCATTTTCCAGCTAAGGTGTTCCCACTTGCTGGCTGGGACCACTCTGAGCTGCCCTGCTCACACAGCTCTGGGACTCCTTATCACATTTCTAACTGCCCTGTCCCATGGACAGCCACGGGAGACATGGGGGAACCCCTGCACAGAGCTGAGAAAGTGTAGGATAATCGGCTTCGAATGAAGCACTGAGGAAAGGAAAGCCCTCAAACCAGTGAGAGTTGTGCCCACATGGCTGCCCGGCATAAAAACCACACACCCGGGTAGGGGTGGAAGCTTTGCCCCTGCTCTGCCTTCCCTGGCAGGAGTTTCAGCCTGGGTGAATTCACTCTTCTACTTCTGCTCCGGGCGCTGGGCCCCAAGCACCTGACCTGGTCTGCAGGGTTGAGGTGCCATCTGGTGGCAAACATAAGAACTCCAGTTTACTCTTGCTCTGCCAGCCACCAGCATGGGAGGGCCAGGGGCCAGCTTTTGGCAGGTGACCTTATGCTTGCTCCACAGTCTGCT
Organism: Mesocricetus auratus; assembly: GCF_017639785.1. Lineage (NCBI taxonomy): Eukaryota > Metazoa > Chordata > Mammalia > Rodentia > Cricetidae > Mesocricetus > Mesocricetus auratus. Next base: position 73,679,876 of record NW_024429192.1, read on the forward strand.
TTAATGTAAGAGTCCTGGTGTCCAGATGCAGAAACAGGCCTTGGGATTTCTAGTCTGGCATTGACAGGCTGGTACCCACCAGGAAGAACCCAGATCTGGTCTCAGTAAGGTGAACTTGCTACTGACCGCCAGGCAGTCCATGCATGCTGACATTCTGGCATCATTGTCCTGCTGGAAGTTGCAAGAGAAGGGATCTGATTCTATCAGGGTGGGAGTCCTAGGTAAGCAGAGATCCTCAGCTTGGCAGGGATGGTATGTTCTGCTTACACCCAGGAACCTCCTGGAACAGCCAGCATGCCACCTCACAGCATGAGGCCTCAGAGCCCTCAGCATCCTGCAGTTATGGAATCTATTGGAGCTGTGTCATCCACAGGAAGATTTTTAGTATTCTTAAATGTGAGCAGTAGTGTCCAGAGAGTGATGGAGGAGAGAGATAAATGGCCTATCACTATACACATCCTGGGAGCACAGAAGCCTCATTGGGGACTGGGCAGCCCATGGGTGTACCCTCCCTCCCACAGCCATAGCCTCTGAAATGGGATCCCCAGAAGGACCTCAAAGACCCAGCTCACCTCATGCCCTCTTTTGGGGGCATGATACATAGAGACAGGATTTCACTGTGTATCTTAGGTTGGACTCAAACTTGTGGCAATCCTGCTGACTTGGCTTTACACACTCCTGACACAAGCATAAACTAACATGCCTAGTTCTAAACTCACACCACTATCCCAGGACCCAGCTCCCAGCTTGTTCTGTACCTGCCCCCCCCCAAAACTGGGAAGGGCAGAGAAGGTCACACAGCTCTCAGAAGCCTGAGTCTACCTTGCCAGGAACAGGAGCCTAACAGCTTCTACCCTCTGGCCTTGGAATGACTTGGTCATACAGACCACTTCATCCCTCATCTGCCCCTCTGGCTATGAGTCTAAGGACACCTGGGAGATCCAAGGTCATGGCTCAGAGCCACAGCCAAGTGTCACCTTACATCTCTAATGACCAAAGGGGAGTTCACGCCTAGTCCTGGGAAGTAAAAGGAGTGGCCTGAGTCCCAAGTGACAGAGGACAATTCCAAGGACTCTCTAGGAATGTCCGCAAAACCCGGGGTCCATTCATCTGGGGTCCGCTAGGATCCTCCAGTCCTACGCAGAGTACTCTGAGGCTGCAAGTGGAGAGGACAGACTGGCTGGGTCTGGGCCAGAAGCCAGGGTTAAAAGCACAGAGATGGGGACCCCTCAGGGATGCAGCTGGTTCTGTGACTTGAGGTTTGCTAGGCCCTGAAATGAACACGGGACACTGAATGTCAAGGCCACAGTGAGTTAAGTAAAATCAGACCACGTGTCGCCCTCTTCATCCCAGGCCAGCTGTAGGCAAGAAGCTGTGGACAGCACGGCCTTTCCCTGCCTCTTCTCTCCTCAGCTTGCCCCAGGCCCCAGCCAAGGAGCGGGTGAGTGCGTCTGAGTAGCTAGCCCCTTACCACCACTCCAGACTCCTCAAGGCCATCTGGGTGTCATGGCAACGTGGGCAGGAAGCGGCTGCCATAGCAACTGGTGTCCAGGGAAGTGTGCTGCCTAGCAACAGGGGCCAGGGCCACTCTAGCTCCTAACAACACACTTTTGTTTCCCACACTTCTGTGTGGCTAAGTCTCTGCACCTATGCAGGACCCCACCCAATGCAGACCCCACCCTTCTCCTGCATGGAGCTGGGCTCCACACAGACCCTCACCCCAACCCAACACACCAGTTTGCAAGTTGTTTAACACGTTAGCACAGCTGATGCTCTGAGCAGGAGCCAGCTATGCTGCAGAACCAGGATTCTTCTCTCTTTCTAGATTCCCCCACCTCCCGGGACACTCTGGAACTCAAGACCATACAAGGACCATGGAGAGAGGGGAGGCATCTTCAGGGCTGGCTCCGAAAGAAAGCGGCTTTCCACATAGGGTACAGCCCAAGCAAAGGTAAGGTGATCAGAGAAGGCGGGGTTCCAGATTGAGGTGGCATCCTAGGGTCTCAGACAGGAGAGCAGAAGAGCATCTAAAGTGCCCTGGGTACTACCTCACGGCTGCTCAGCAGCTGTGGTCCAACCTGGGCACCTGGAGTTGAGACCCGAGGGCCCTAGCCTACAGTCTCTGTGTGAGACCACTGGAGTCACACAGGACAGGAGCCTCTGGGGACCCTGAACATCCCCTGGACACTTACCAGGCTGGAGACACAGAACACAGACCACCACCACCAATGGCAGATACTCAGGGCCTTTGCTGGTGCCGCCCTTCACCCCTACCCTAGTCATTTCACAACAAATGCCATCCGAGACCAGCGTATCCTGGAAGCCATGAGACCCCAGAGAGTAGCGAACAGGCAGTGGCCTGAGTGGACAGCTTCTGAGTAGTTTAGGGCACACTGGGGCAACTCCAGGCCCTTCCCACCACACGATTGCCAGTGTCTGCCTGTTGCTATGGGTGTACAGATGTGTCCCATCCTGGGAAAATGCAGTGTGGCCAGCTGGGCCCAGCCTGAGCTGTCACTGTGGCATATACCTCTTCCTCTGCCACGGGTCTCAATGGCTTCTTGTGGGTATCCATTCCATGTCTGCAAGACAGCAGGAGAGGGACCATCTGTAGGGAACGCCAGGAAACTAAAATGGGATGCAGAGCTAACTCAGGCAGACAACTGGAACTGGCTGGAGGCAACCTGTACTCCAGTACTGATTATGGCAACTGCCGACAGAACTTTCTAGGCAAACTCTCTAGGTCTAAGTCTTCATTCCGGACATCGGGGCTGGAGCAGGAAGATGAGTGGCAAGAGGCCTTCCTTCTTAGACCTCTACCATCCCTGTATTTAATAGAAAAAAGTACCCATTAGCTTTCTCAACTCCCTCTTAAACAGAGACAGAAAAGAAAAATGACAGGTTTTTATTAGAGTAGTGTCTAATGAGAAGTCTCAAGACCAAACATGAAGGAAAACAGGATCAAAGAACCATAAGGGAGAAAGAGAAAATGTAGGCAGCAAAAAAATCGTGTTCTCCTCCAAAACCACTGTTTCCTGAAGAGAGAACAGGACACTCTGAAAAAAAGGCTTCCGGGGATTAGGAGTAACACCTCAGGAATTAAAAATATGACCACTGTTGCCGGGCAGTGGTGGCATTCACCTTTAATCCCAGCGCTTGGGAGGCAGAGGCAAAAGGATCTCTGTGAGTTCGAGGCCAGCCTACTCTACAAAGCTACACAGAGAAACCCTGTACAACACACACACACACACACACACCACACACATACATACACACCCCCCACTTATGCTCGCATGAGGACTGTAAATGCAACTCAATAGTAGTTGCTTGCCTATCATGTCCAGCCCTAGGTTCCATCTCCATCACTACTAAAAACTTTTGGTAGTATTGAAAAACTCACATGAACTAATTATGATGTAGGCATTGTGACAAAACATATCCCTTGTGCTTGTAGTGGGAGTGGTAAGGACACACCCACAGCTCTGCCAGCTGAATAAAGTGCAGCCCATACAAGGTACAGTGCCCCGGACTTTGGGAACCCATTCCCCATGGAGGGATGCTCTCTCAGCCTAAATACACGGAGGAGCGCCTAGGCCCTGCCCCAAGAGATGTCACAGACATTGATGATCCCCCATGGGAGGCCCTACCCTCTCTGAGGAGTGGATTGGGGGTGGGATGGGGGTTTGTGGGGGGGGCATGGGAGGACGGGAGAGAGAGGGAACTGGGATAGGTATGTAAAATAAGATTCGTTTTAATTCAAAATAAATAGTATAATAAAAAAAACAAGGTACAGTGTCCAACACTGCAAATGGCAATAAATGGCTATGATGCTCTCTTATGCATTTACCATGAGACTTTTGGTTTTTTTACTGCGATCTTGGTGTTTTTTAAAGGGATTCACTGGAAAACACAGCTGGGCTCTGCTGTGATGGTCTCTGACATCTCAGCACTTTGCTCTGCTCTGCTCTTTCCTCCGTCTCAGTCTGCCCTACTCGACACTCGAGGAACGATGGGTTCTTCACACCCGGGTCCACATGGCCCGGACGTGTAGGAAACCGCACCGTCTAGGCTTACACGGCATACTTTGGAATGCCAAGTCATCTACTGGCAAATTCCTCAGAGCTTACCCCTCACATCATTAAACGACCCAAGTCTGTGGAAGTGGGAGAGGAGGGCTGGCGCCCAGGAAAGAGCTTGCCACTGAACCCTGAGGACCTGAAGCGATCCCTAGGAGCCCTGTAGGAGTCCAGGGGTGGCGGCCCACACTAATCCCAGCGCAGTGGTCTGAGAAGGCAGATCTGGTCAGAGCTGACTGGTCAGCTAGCCTGGACTAGTCAGTGCTCCAAGTCCCAGTGGGAGACTCTGAACTTTCTGGCTCTGTGGACACAAGGCATGCATATGATACACATGGAAGCAGACAAAACGCGCATACACAGAAAATACAGATAAATCACATGTATGTATATACACAGAAAATAAGTGTTTGTCTTAAAGGAAGAGCTAAGACTTGAAGGATTTGACATACAAATACTAAAGACACACAGAAGAGATCCAACGTCTGCTGGGAGTTCCAAGGAAGTGAGGAAAGCAGAAGAGATTAAATCAAGGAGACATTCTACCCTAAGACGGAAAATCCATGGGGCAGAGATGGCTCAGCAGTTAAAAGCTCTTGCAGAAGATCAGACTCCACATCACCCACAGCTGCTGACTCACAACCACCTGGAACTCCATGGGACCCGGTGCTGTCACGGGACCCAGCACTATCTTCTGGCCCCGAGTGCATCTGAATACACACAGAGATACACACAATACATATAAGTAAAAATACATTAACTATTAAAAATGAAAAACCAAGGCTGGGCGTCGGTGGCACACGCCTTTAATCCCAGCACTCGGGAGGCAGAGGTAGGTGGATCTCTGTGAGTTTGAGGCCAGCCTGGACTACAGAGCACGCTCCAGGACAGGCTCCAAAGCCACAGAGACACCCTGTCTCAGAAAAAAACAACAAAAACAAAACAGAAGAAAGATAAACATAAAGCAGCTAGGCTGGGGAGAAGCTCCAGGATGGAATGTTTACCTTGTACACACAAGACCCTAGACTGCATCCCCAGTACTGCTAATAAAAAACATGCAACTTGGCCACCAAGCCCCCAGAACTGTGAGCAGCAGGACATCTGTCAGCATGAATGTCAGGGCCTCTGGGCTTGGAGAGGGCCCTCAAGGTTCAGGACTGAGTGCAAGCTCATGGAGTGGAAGCAGAGGGCGCCCTCAGACTGGCTGTCCCGTGTAACCCCAGCGGGTAAGACGCCTCGAGACCCACGTGGAGTCATGCCGGCTGTCTCCACTCTTAAATAGACATGAACATGACTATGATTTCACCTGGGCTCAGAAGCTGGCCATTGGCAAACTGCCTGGACCTGAGGGCATAACCAAAGGGGCGGGGTCTCGATGCTCTTGCTCACCCACCTTTAGTCAGCTGAATCCTGACAGGGACACATAACAGACGGTCTTGAACTTGGTGTGGGGACATCTGCCATTTTTGTCACACTTGATTTCTCCCAGGGTCCCAGGGTCCTAGAGCCAGCCTTCTGAGAATGAATGGGCACCATGAACATTCCTCCACACACAGAGGAAAGACATAGTCCCGGGGGCTCTGGGGATAGGGAGAACAGGGCTGAGGCAAGAGTGGCCACTAGCCTTGCCTCTGCCCCAGCCCATTGTGACCTCCATGACTGTACCCAGGCCTTTGTGACTGTCACCCTGGGTAGACTTGTGAACCAAGGTGACATCTAAAGTGCTCTCAAAGAGAGTGGCAGGTCAGCCAGGCCAGAGCCTGGACCTTGGGTCAGGAAGGGGTCACAGGGAGGGATGGAGGGGCCAAAACCCCTGGGGCCCTGCGGACACTCTCATCCCCAGTGTCCCCCAGCCCCAGCTCCCAGCAATCATGGAGGATGCCTGGATCAGCCCTGTCAGGGATTTGTAAGGTGGCCCTGTCTGGCCCCCCTTCAATCCACTCAGTCATTAGAGTCTTCCAGACCTTTTCCTGCTCCAGGGACAGGGGGTGGGGGAACCAGAGTGGGAGGAGAGGCACCTGGGATGTTTTTGTCAAGCGAAGAAGGAGATATGCCAAGACAGAGAGCTCGAGAGCCAGCGGGGTCCAGACAAGAAGCAGAGGCCGAGGTAGAATGGAGCTGGCCCCTGCACCCAGGCCATGAACAGGGGCCACCTAGGCAGACAGGATCCCCCACCTCAGGACCCAAGCCCTGCCCATGTCCAACCCTGCCTTCCGGAGGAGGGGCCACAGCCTCACCCAGGACAGCTCCCACGCAGCTCCAGAGTGGGACACTGGGGGTTGCCGAGCACTCCTTTCTACAGCTGGAGCAGGAGAACCACAGCCTGGTGAGTGCATCCCATGGGCCAATGCTCCTCACAGCCCCTGCCCAAGTTACCCAAGTTCATCTGCTTTTTTCCTGCCTGAGAAGCAACCAGGGCAGGTGACCCCTTCTTTGTGTCCCTCGACCCCAGAAAAGGCAAAACCAGGACCTCCGGGAGCAGCTGGGGGCCCTCCTGGGGCCAGGGCAGCAGTTCCTGCCTCTGTGTGCCGAGCACTCAAGCTGCACATCCCTGGCCTGGGTAAGCGGGAATGCGCAACCCCGGACCCATGCAGCAGCACCTCGAGCTGTCCACAGCCTTGGGTGTGACCCGGGGGCTTTCCCACAGTCCCCTGAGTCAGCCAGCACCCAGCCCCTGGAAGACAGGGTACCTGTGCAGCTGTTGCAGCAGCAGGAGCTCTTCAGGGGGGAAGAGTCCTTTAGGTGGGCCCTGGGGGCGGGGCTTGGCCTGGGGAGCAGGGAGCAGGTTCCTGTGCCCACATTGTTCCTCCCCACCCAGAGTGAGCTGCAACAGATCCGACTGTCCTTTGAGAGGAAGAAGATGGCCATTACTGAGGTGCCTCTCTGGCAGGTGGTGGGAGGGAGCCCCTGCTGTGTCCTTGAGTGTGATGCAGTCCCCATTCCCTGCCCCCAGGTGTGGGACGGTGTGGCTGAGGTGCACATGGCTCTGAACAACCAGGCCACGGGGCTCCTGGTAGGTCATCAGAGGGCCACGGTAGGGAAGATGGCCAGGAGAGGGGTGGGTACAGCACAGAGGAGGGGCAGGGGGCCAGCTTCACCTCCTCTGCCTCCTAGAACCTCAAGAAGGACATCCGGGGTGTGCTGGATCAGATGGAGGACATTCAGCTTGAGATTCTGGGGTGATGCAGGGACCCCGGGCTGAACCAGGTCGGGATGGGGTGGACCGTTACTATCTCCAGTCCCACAGAAGAGGTGGTGCCAGGCTGGGGGCGAGGGCTGCGTGGACCTCACAGTGTGATCCCCCCAGGGAGAGGGCTCAATGCCGCACTCAGGCTAGGAAGCAGCAGCAGCAGCAGCAGCAAATGGCATGCATGGAGGTGAGTCCCTGCCCTATCCCTTCCAGATTCCAGAGGCCCCTCCCAGGGTACTGCTAGGGAGACTCTGAGAAATGGAACTTCAGAGACCAGGTCTCAGGCCTAGAGCGGGGGTTGCAAAAGACTGTCCTTGGGAAGGGAGGGGGAAAGGGCAGGGTCCGTATATACTGTGGGCACCTCAGATCTAAGGATCTGCCCTTCCCCAAGGCCCTCAAGGTACTGAGGACAGGTTCTGACCCAGTCCCCTCCCCGACAGAAAGGCAGGCCACAGCTGGGATGTTCCGAGGGCCTAAAGGGCCAGCTCTGGTAGGTCACTTTCTGGGCACAGCCCAGCCCCCCAGGATCATCCCCATGGGCGTTCCCTACCCCTTAATTGCCACCACCTGCAGGCTGCTGGCCTTGAGGCTGCTGCTGGGTGCTCTGCTGGCCTGCACGGCGGCCTACGTGTACGTGGTGGACCCTGCACCCTTCGAGGGGCTGGTGCCACCCCTGCTGAGCCGAGCCGCCGTCTGGAAGCTCAGGGCCCTACTAGGCCCCTTCTTGCGCCTCGAGGTGGACGACTTCCTGCCTTTCTAGGCCGGAGGCCCAGAGGCCCCAGCAAGGAGGAGGCCAGGTGGCTGGTGCTGCCCCGGGGACCCAGTGGCCTTACTGGTTCCTGCCTACAGCACTGCTGCACACAGTACCTACCAGGAGCTGCAGAGAAGGGTGGAGGCGGGGCTTGTCCTGAGGGCTGGGCCTGCAGCTAGACATACAGTCATGACACACTTTGCATGTAAGCTTGTTTCCATGGAAACTGGGGCATTGGGGGAAGACGTTTGGGAACTTTCTGAAGCGCTCTTGCTCTGGTAGTTGAGTTTTGGTGTTGGGGCCCCTGCCTCAGATCCCAGTATTGGCTCCTATCTGCCCCCAAGGGTATTCATACACAAAGGCCTCCTGGAGCTTGAGGGTACAGCAGGCTGGTCTCCCCTAGAAGACTATAGTTAGGCAATTGCAGGAGTCCTTGGGGTTCACCTCCTGGACCAGGCCCTCCTGAGGACCCCAGACGTCAGAGCTCTGAATCTACTGACCCACCCCACCTTGTCAACCCTGTCAGGGCTATCAACCCCTCATCCCAGGTCCCTGTCAGATCAGCCTCCTGGCACTGTCCAAGACTAAAGTAAGGGGATTCACATTGCTGGATAGTGCCATGGAGGTAAACACAAAAAAATTTATTAGGGTAGTTGAAAGAGGGAAATCCTGTAGGACAGAAGAGAACTTTGTGGGTTCTGTGTCCCCAAATGGGAGACACAGGGCTGCTCCCTGGAGTGGATCCCAGGACAGGGCCCCTGTGCGAAACTGGGGGTTGGCAGGGGCTCTGTTCTGCCCTTCTAGGGGCACCCAGGCCTGCAGGCTGGGGTGTTCCTAGAGTATCACCCCTGAATACAACAGCCCAGGTGGGGTCAGGCAGGGAGGAGGCAGAGGTGGATGGACCAGGTCAGTGCCCCCTCAGGCTGGCTGGCAGCTCCAGGACTTTAAGGCATCTGCTCGTGTGCTTGGGGTAGAGTGGAGGGGTGCAGTAACCTGCAATGACCTGAGACCCCCACCCCAGTCCAACCCACAGAGGCCTGGGCTCCCCAGAGGAAGTGGCTTAAAGTGCTTGGAAGGAATAGGGAGGCTGGGGTGAACGTCATGCTGGTTCCCAGTAGCTCTGGGGCCACCCCCAGTGGGGCACTGAGCCCCTGCAGCAGGTGGGGGGGACTTCCTGAGGTCACCTGGACACAGGGCCATGGGCCCTGGCAGACTGATCAGTCAAGATGTGGCTGGTTGATAGGGAATGGATGGGGATCCTGGGCCACACCCAGCCCCACTCTAAGTCTAAAGCAGCAAGGTCTTCTGAATCCCCAGCAGCTTGTCCGTGGCCCTCGAGTCACCTACTGGTGTCCTGCTAGGGACCCGAGAGGCTGGGGAAAAGGCTGGATGCAGCAGAGTGTAGCCGACAAATGGTCCCACGGGGGGGCGCCCCAGCGGCCACGCTCCAGGGGCCCCGCAGCGGCGGGTGTTCCTCGGGATGGCCAAGGTGGCACAGGTGCAGGCCAGGAGTCCCCCTAGGCGGACCACGCCACCCCCATCCACGACTACAGGTGCCAATTCGCCCCCTGTGGGCCGATGTCCGTGAGAGAGAAGCAAAAAGGCGGAGGTCAGCTGGGGTACGGCTATGGGACCCTAGGTTCTGGACACCTCCCGAGTCCCTGGAAATCCCTCCCCAAAATATTGGACCTAGCCCAGCCCTCCCCAAGTCCTGCTCTGAGCCCTAACTCAGAAGAATGTGGCTTCCTGGCACTCTCCAATCCCTCCCTGGCATGCAGCACGGAAGAGTGAACTCTGGAGAGTACAGTCATTTCTGCAGAGCTGTCCGTGGGCCCCATGTGCACTCCCACTGCACCCGCCTCAGCTGCGGCTCTCACCACACACCCTGCCATCTGGCATGACAGACTGGGGGTTAGAGACCTGTGCACTTACCAGCTGAAGGCCCGTTACCAACTAGGCCTGACTTGGCATGTCATCAGAAATGTCCAAGAGGAATGTGCCACCCTGTGCCAGCTGGCCAACCCCCTTCCTGACACCCTCCCCTGCATCCACAGCCGTAGTCTTGCCAAGGAAAGGATCAAAATGATTTTTCCTTTTTTTAATAAAATTATAGATATATAGATGTAAATATAAAAACGTAAAACAGACAATGCAAGCAGACGCTGCCATGTGCTTACTCGGGTCCCTGACGCCAGGGGGAGAACCGACCCTCCCTGATGTGCTTTCCAGCGGCACTGGTCAAGCCAGTGCTGGGAACTCTGTATGCTTTGGGGTGAGGACTCTCCAGTTTGGCAGGGAAGGCCTGGGAGGGAGGGCGGGCGCTCCAGGCCCCACCAGTCCCTGGGGCAGCATCTGGCCCCTCCCTGCTCTGGCCTACCACCCCATCACCTCCCACAAGAGCATAAAGCAGAAGTTAAGGCTTTGATGAGAGAACAGTGGCAGCCGAGCACTAACACAGGAGACGCGGCACGGCAGCACAGCATACAGACACAGGAACATAAACCCACCAGCCAGGCGAGACAGGAACACAGGGAGCTGGGACCCCTGATACAGCTACATTATCTGTCCATCCATCCATCACAACCCAGAGCAGGCCAGGGCTACACTCCCTGCAAAGCACAGGCCTTGCCAAGCAACAAGCTACCAGCTAGGTCAGTGAAAGGCCATGTATTAGGAGCAGCTGGGAGCATGGGGCTACAGCAACCCATCCGGAAAGGATGCAGTCGGCCCATGGGACCGTTGGGGACTGGCCTTGGGGACTGAGGGCAATAGGGTGCAGGGCTGAGACGGGCTGATGGAGGAGGCAGTCCAGGCCCCCATCACAGCCTTGGGTCCATCTGCCCTGTGAGTAGACAGTGGACGGGCAGGCAGAGGCTGCAGCACAAGCTGTGGAGGCGGAGCTTCCTTTCCTGTTGATGTGTCCACACCAGGCTTGGGTGGCCTCCTCTCCCTGGGGCAGAGAAGTTGATGGGGGTGGGGGAGCTACTGTGGGGGTCCTGGTCCCCGTGGGGTCACAGCAGATGAGTGGTGCTCAGTCCTTACACCGAGATTTCGTACGTAGTCCCACCCACGCCGGACACCTTCTTAACCAGCGTGTGCCGGGCAGGGCTGGCGTTGGGCCCCATGGGGCTGGCAGCAGGCCCCAGACGGGCCATGCCCGGGGACTGCCCGTTAAGCTTACTTGGGGGGGTCTTCAGCTGAGGGTGATCCCTGCATCAAAACATGCACACACAGTAAACACAGGACAGTGGGCAATAGGACACATGCAGATGTGAACCTAGGCAGTCCTCGTGCTTAAGAGGATTGTGCTATCACAGGACAGACAGACATTGCCAGAACTGCTGTCTTCCTCACGGGTACCTTGATCTCTCCCAGTTGGATCAGACAAAGAGCAGCTAGCCTGAGTCTCTGGCCCTACCCCGCCCACTGGCCTTGAAATTGGGAAGCGCAGTAGAGGACTCCCAGCTCTTCCCCACTGTCTCAGGAAGAAGGGCAGCACTCCTATCCTCCTGAGAGACCTGTAGCTGGTTTCCCTATTTCACCACTCCTGAGAAAGCCAAAGAGGCTCCTGCACAGGAAGGGGTGCCCATGGGTTCTTTGTAGCCACATAGCCTAAACAGGGTCTCCTCTCAGACCTCACCAATGCTCAGGTGCCGGGGGCCCACCTGCCCTTCCCCGTTTTTATGCCTGGAGGCCCCCTGCTTCCTGGGGCTGCATGCTCAAGTATGCATCAGTTGTGGTGAGACAACATACCTCACTCTCAGCATCTCAAGCATACATCAAGACCCTGGGAAGGCAGGAGTCTGCAGAGCCATGTATGGCTGGCTCCAGGGAGGGCCCTGGGCCAAGTCTGTGACTGTTCAGCATGCAAATGTGTCTGTTCCCACATGCATTTTGTACCCAGAGCCAAACTTTCCACAACAGGGTAACTAGGGGCCTTGAAGACAAGGTAGGGCCCACCCACCTTGCACTGTCCCTGCAGACAACCACGGGTCTCCAGGAAGATCTGGGAGAACCAGGTCATAAGGGGCCCTGCATAGATAGAGAAACCCATCTACACGACTGGGTACCCACCTCTGCATAGCCAGTGAGGGTGCCCGGTCTGGGAGGTCCGTGTGGATGAAGGCGACAGCCTTGGAGCCTGTGTAAGAGGGCGATCGGGGAGTGCCTGGTGGGGAAGGCAGGCCCTGATGGGCAGGTGACCTGTGCGAACCACTGCCAGGCCGGGTTCCTGGGGCATTGTTGTTGGCCTGGTCAGCCTGCAGGGAGGAAGAAGATGTCCGTGGTGCCCGACTCATAGAGCTCGACAGTGAGGACATTGACGTCTGCAAAGCAGGATTTCGGGCACCACCGAAGCCAGGCCCAGCCACAAGATCATCCCTGGAGCCATAGCGCAGCCCAGAGCCACGGGGACCTTCTGTTAACACATTGGCCTGTTGCAGGCTGTAGGAGCTGGGTGTATCATAGACACCAGAATCGCCAAAGAGTGAGTCAGTCTGGGAGCGCAGCAGCCGTTCACGCTCTTCCCTGTCCTTGCGCTCCTGGATGGAGGCCATGATGGTCCGAGACAGGTTGTCATAGCGCACAGGAGAGGGTTCCCTAGGTCGGGGACCCAGCACAGGACTGAAGCTGCGGGGTGGGGGCCGTGGTGGATCTGATGGCCCAGGGTGCAGGTAGGGTGAATGATAGCTGGCCATGCCAATCGAGGGGTGTGTGGGACAAGCATGGCCGCTGGGTGAGCCAGGGTTAAGTAGGCTGTCATAGGACAGGCTGCCATTTCGGTTGGGCAGTGCATGAGGAGCAAAGAGACCACGGTGGGGTGTGGGGGGCCCGCCTTCAGAGCGCAGCGGCTGCAGGGTCATGTGGTCCCCACCCCGCCGGCTGGCAGCCTTGAGACTCAGGGAGCGTAAGGCACCTGAGAAGGCATCGGTGGCATTGAGGGTTGGGGAAGGGGGATAGGTAGGATGCAGGCCACCAGGCCCGTGGTCTGGGAGATCCAGGCTGGGCTCGGACACAAAGTCTAGACTGTGAGTGCTGTCATCTGCCAGAGTAAGGGAGTCAGGGCCCGGGACCTGTAGGAGGACAGGGCACTCTCACCATTGCCCACCCCTCACCCCTTACAGCACCAAAAACTCTGAGCTGCAGTTCAATACACCAGCCATGGAAGCAAGAACAACTAATACAATCTACAGAACAAACCCCCCCAACACACACACACACACACCCCTCCCGTGCCTACTATGGACAGGAGTTGGAACAGATGACTCGGCACATTCCTAGAGTTTGTCTCCCAAGGAGAGGTGGTGTGGGGCTTGCCTCTACCCACAATCACTAAGACAGGCTACATGGACCCTTCCTAAGGCAACCAACCAAGGTGGGGCTCTTTAGTGGAAGGCAAGACAGAGCTGGTTTCTGCAGACAAGGTCTGTGGTCTTAGGTCTCTCCAACCTAGAGTGGCCTCAGCCATAGGCACAGGGCTTTTTCAGTCTCTGTGACTAGGGTTGAGCCACAAGCCCCTCAGATCCCAAAACCTGTGTACTCAGGCAGCCTTGTGGATTTCTTGGTGGGCACAGGAAGGGGGTCTGAAGCCCACTGTTCCACCTACACAGCCCTCCTGCAGGGCAACAGGGCTACCACACTGCCCCTAGAATGGACCCTTGCCCATAGGGGCCCAGGCTCACTCTCTCACACAATGGACCAGATAGGCAAGGAGGCCTCCAGGGTAGAGCCACTCTAGATGTGAGGAACTAGTCTCTCAGGCAACCTCTAGGAGGGATGGCAGCCTTGGGAACATTCCGCAGGCTGCTCCATGCTGCAGACTGTTCCACAGTGGTAGACAAAGAAGTACTTAACTCAGGAAAATAAATGTGCTTTCTCAAACAAACCTTCAGTTCTTCTGAGGGCTTCCCGTGGGTCTTACAGAGTGACTAATGGTGGAATTCCAGACATCCTAACTGCTAGAGGGCGAGGCTGCCCACCTGGTCTATGGGCAATTCCAACAGAGAAACAGATACCAAGCCAGGATGACCTCACATGCCCCCTCCAAGGACCCCAGCTCAGCATGCCCACAGGATGGAGTCCTGCCAGCATGCACATGACAACTCTGTGACAAGTATGGCCTTGTCAGGAGCACAACAGGAATGGGAACAGGACACCATGGCCAAACAAGGCTGTCTCCAGGGACAGACCTTCCCCAGGGACAGATCCCTCCCTCCCAGGTATGGGGCCTTCCCAGAGGCAGGGCTGTCTCCAGAGTTGGGGCCCTTCCCAGAGGCAAAGCCTGGTCTTACCTGTTCACTAGGTCCACAAAAGGGTGTCTTGGGGCCAGTGGAGAAAGCTGGCCGGAACTTATACATGGCAGGTGTTGGGGGGCTGGTCCTCTGTACTGATAGGGCACTCTCTAGGAAGAGGGATTACAGTCATGCGGGAGTCACACGAAGGCCAGTCCATGGCCCTCTCTTTAGCTGCCCTCCACCTCACCAGCACTGCCAGGTCTCGGGGTCTGCAGGTCTCTCCCAAAGGTACCAGCCTCTATCTTGGGGGGCAATGGAGGTCCAAGGTCCAGAGGCTTCTCATCCAGCTGGTCCAGACTGCCCTTGGACTAGCGAAGAGGGAACAGTGGTGGGTGAAGTGTGGCTTTTGTTTTGTTTTTTCAAGATAGGTTTCTCTGTGTAACAGTCCTGGCTGTCCTGGAGCTCCCTTTGTAGACCAGGCTGGTCTCGAACTCTCAGAGATCCCACCTGTTTGCCACCTGAGCGCTGGGATTAAAGGTGTGCGCCACTGCCTGGCTGGAAGTTTACGTTTTTTAAATAGTATCTTCTTGTGGCTCTAGACACATGCACAAAACTTGCCCAGTGCCTCTACCTCTTCTTTCTGCCCCCACCCGGACACCCCTCTCTCATTCCCTCCCCGCTCCAGTCCAAACCCCCACCTTGCTGCGGCCAGCTTTCAGTCCATTGTCACTAAGTTTGACCTTGAGGGGCACAGCTCGTTCCAGGAGCTCAGGCCTCAGGAAGGGTGGCTTTAGGCTTATTGAGAGCGGCATCCTCGGGGACTCCACCACATACCTGTGCCAGGACAGAGAGGTCAGTAGCCAGAACAGACAAGGGCAGGCCAACCCCACCTGGCCAGAGCAGAACGGAACCAGGCTGAGGGTCTGAGGCTGCCCACCCCACACCCAGAACAGGCCTCCTTGTCCCCCTGCCCAGGCCGGGCCTCACCGGGGCGCCAGGGGACTGCATAACACGTGCTCCACGTTCCCATAGCAGCCTCGGGTGAAGGGGTTCACACCCCCGCGGAACTTCCCAGTCACCTGTGGGCATGGGACCCCTCAGCCAGCCTGGCCACCCAGGACAGGTAGAGAGACAGGCAAAGGTGGGTGGGGTCCCTAAAAGCAGTCTTCATTAGAGGCAGTGTGGGCACGGTGGGCCCAGCAGTGCCCTATACCCAGGTTCTATCTGTCTGTCCTTGCAGGAAGCTGACGCATCTCCAGCCTTGAGAGTTATTGGTGGCTGCGATGTCCATGGGTGGCAAGTGTGCAAGGGATGGCAGCCATGGCCCCACACCCTGAGCCCCTCCTCCCACAGCTGCCTAAGTAGCCTCTCGTGAGGGTTCCTGAGGCCCAGCCCACAGGGTTTGCACCTGCTCATTGGTGGTGCGCCCCCGCGTGACCAGTACCACGTGGAAGCCAGTGAGGCCGATGACAGGAATGAAGAAAAGGCCAGCCACACACATGACAGCCATGCTGGCCCGTTAAGGCCAACAGCTGAGGCAAGAAAACAGGGGCCCCACCCCCCACTGCAGTGACACAGTGTGGTCCCCTCTCGCCTAGGCACAGGGACTCTTCTGCTGGAAGAGACAAGTACCCACTGACCCCCTGGGACACACGCCTTGGGCTGGACCATGTGAGGATCAAGGATACGTGATGGTGGTGTGGGCAGCTCCCAGCCCCTCTGAGTGGTTGAGCACGTAGACCAGGCCAAAGGCCACCACACCCACCATGTGTGCACTGAGTGACAGCAGGAACAGGAAGAAGTAGCGGTAGTTGCGCCGTCCGATGCAGTTGTTGACCCAGGGGCAGTGGTGGTCAAAGTCCTGGCAGGGGCAGTGTGTCAGAACTTATGGTGGGGAGGAACTGGGCACAGGGCCTGGTGGGGAAGGGGCAGGGGTGGTCACCTCCACACAGTTGTCACAGACGCTGCAGTGTGAGCATCGGGGTGGACGGTAGAAGTGGCATGTTGCACACCACTTCATGCGGACCTGGATGCCCCGCACATCCACATTCTTGTACAGTGGGGCCCGGAAGTCATCCTCCTTGTCCTCGTCCTCATCCGCTAAACATCAGGAGCCCAGTAGGGTGGCAAGAGTACAGGAAGGTGAGTTTCCTAGCAGGAGAGGACCTCTCTACTCTCTGCACAGCCCACCTACTTGGAATCCCAGATCAGCCAATGACACTCCAGTGAAAAGCAGCAGCAAGCTGCCCTGTACAGGGACCTACCTCGGGGGAAGACTCCAGGGTCCATGAAGGTGGCCATACTGAAGTTGGCCAAGACAAAGAGGAAGAGGATGCCATTGTAGACAGGAATAGCTGGAGACACCGCCCTTGTCAACCATGGGCACCTGCAATGAACCATAGGCAGAGAGCTGGGTCTGAGGGTATGAGGAAGGCAAGGTCAGGAAGGCAAGCCACACGTAAGCATCTGGGCCCACTAGGGCCACTAGCAGGGCCACAGGCAGTCACATAAACAGATCTTAGCCTATCACTACTCCTTGGCTGTCTCCACCATGCCAAGCTCTGAACCTGGCAACCCTCGGGGTCACCTCAAGAACGCAATTCACAGCTGGGGACAGACTCTGGAGAGGTCCTCATCAGCCTAGGGCCACAGAGCTCAACCAACCCAGCTGCAACCTGTCTGGGCTGCCAGATTCCTAAGAGACCCAGACAGGGACTGAGAACTGAGGCCAGCGAGCTCCCCAGCAGCTTACGTCAGGCCATGCCAGAGCGGTGTCTCTATGCGGCTCCTCAGCAGGGGGACGTTCTACTCTTTTTTTTTTTTTTTTTTGGTTTTTTGAGACAGGGTTTGTCTGTATTGGAGGCTGTCCTGGAACTCCTTCTGTAGACCAGGCTGGCATCGAACTCACAGAGATCTGCCCGCCTCTGCCTCCCGAGTGCTGGGATTAAAGGTGTGTGCCGCCAACGCCCGGCAGCAGAGGGACTTTCTGTGGTATGGAGAGCCACATCCTTGCCTCAGCCAGTGCTGTGGGACATCCTCCTTTTTCTGGCGGGGCACAGTCCTAGTCCTGACAGTTCCTTCTTTTGGGTCTGCCACCTTGCTCACCAGGTGGCAGCATAGGAGACCTAGAAACACTGGAAAAGCACATGACCCAACCCTTCCATGTCTGACCATCCCACAGCACTTGGAACCCAGGCTGCCACCTCTTCCAGGAAGCCTTCCAGAAGGCTCTATAGCTTCTCTGCAGGGGCTTTGTGCATCTCCCTCAAACACTCCCGTCTTGGCCTTGATGGGGCCTTAATAGAATCCCCTCCACAGTGACATGCCAGGTCTGTGGCCCCCAGGTCTGACCCTGCAGTGGGCCCCTCTGGCCTCAGGCTCCCAGTGTTTCCTTCGGTGTCACTGGGGGCTGAGACGGGTGGGAACACAGGGCTTTACTCCCTTTGCCTGTGTCTGATCCTCTGTGGAGCTAGGCCAGTGGGGATTCCCTCATGGCTGGCCTAACCACAAGACAGAGTGATGGCGGCCGCGGATAGGGCTCGCAGTTACCCGCCACCCGGGTGCACAGTCCACGTTGTGCGCCCACGCCTGCCTTGGCCAGGAGCCAGGCCCGCCGCCCCAGCAACCACCTCCATGGCAGCAGAACTATTTTTAGTGGGAAGCAAGAGGCTATTTAAAGCTCCTGCTTCCCACGGCAGCACCCTCTATGGGGCCACCAGCCATGACACCCTGTCCTCTTCCCTGGGCCAGCATGGACATACAGCATGAAGATGCAGGCCACAGCCATGAGGGTCCAGCAGGAGTGTTCACCCCTCATACACCACCTCTATATTCCCCATCCCTGCCTGAAACACTGACAGCACTGTCTGTGACCTCCAACCCATACTGTCCAGCAAAGCAACGGTGGCGCACTGAGGTTATAGCCAGTCAGGCGGTGAAGGACTCAGTAGGCAGGGGAAACACCCCTGAGAGAAGCAGCCAAGCCTGCTAGCACAGGGTCCGCTCCAGCTTGACCTGCTAGAAAACACCAGCTCCCTGCAGTGCACGATGGGAGGGGCTGGGTCCACATGGGTACGAAGGAAAAATTTGGGCTCCATGTTAGAAAGTCAAAAGCATTAAACCCTAGTGCCACCTGCAGAAGTGGCCAGGAGCCTCAGGGCAGCTGTAAAGGGGGGGCAGACACAGGTGTGTAAAAAGCAGCTAGGCGTGTACGTGGGAAGCCCAGACACCGGTTCAGTCCTTACAAGACATTGTCCTGCATGAAGCCCTTGGTGTTCCTAGCCATGAAGTCTCCCTCTTTATAAACAAGAAGCTGAAGACCACAGGCATTGGAGCCAGGCTGACTCCTGGCTTTCACTTGGGCTAGCCTCAGGGATGTACTCCCCATGAAGTAGAAAGGGCCTACCTAGTTCCCAGGGCAGAAGAGTTCCCCACCAGCCTGGCAGCCTATATTCTGTTGCCCTTTGAGTCTCAGGCTCCTTAGCAGGCCATGTGGACCAGACAGTTACCCTGAGTGAGATGCCCGAGGAGCAAAGAGGCAGCCCTTGAGTGTGTTTGGCAATTTGCACCAGTGGGGGAGCATTTGGTGGTGAGGTGCTGGGTGGTCTCTGTACCACCTGCATAAACCTACAGCAGGGCCAGTGGCGCCTCAGGGGTCAGAAGGTCTGGTGCACTCTGAGCTGGAAAGTCACTAAATCACTGTCCTTGCATGATTTCTAAGCCCCTAATGCTTGGCCCAGGTCCAGGCCCAAGCATCTGTCCTCTCTAGATGCTGCTGGAGGCCTTCTAGCCTAGGTAGCCCCTCTTAAGGGAAAAAGGCCTGGTGGTCTCCCCATCAGGGACTGGATAGGGTCTAGACCTAGAAAGCCTGAGCGTAGAGCAGGGTCAGGGATTGTAGTGAGGAGCACAGCACATACTGGCACATGCAGAAACATGGACACAAGTGCATGTGAATACAAGCATGCTCCAAGACACACCCAGAGATATGTATATGTATGCACACGGAAGCACGAATTTGCAGCTCACAAATGCATGGAAGCACAGACAACCATTCCACGTGTGTGAACGACAAGCAGCTACAGACACAGGCACATGCAGGAAGACTCGCATGGAGACACTTACCGTGGGCCGTACAGACACATGCCATATAGGCCATATAGACAGACATGCCCGCACATTTGCTCATACCCAGAGACTGCCGCACGGGCACACATGAATACACCATGTGTGCACCCGTCCTCCTCTACCTCCTCCCTCTAACTGAGGTCAGCTGCCCACCACTCTGGGACTCAGGCAAGCTCTCTGCCTCTCTGGGCAAGCACGAGCACACGAGCGCCGCTGAAGACTGCAAGGGTGTGTGAGGACACACACAGACAGGGGAATGATTGAGCACATGCCAGCTTCCCCGAAGGACGCGGCAGGCAGGAGCACTAGGTATTTATTTGCTTAGTCCTCTACTCAAGCAAGTTACAGTGCTTGCCTGTGGAATCCATCCTATCCAGTCTGGGCCTACCAGACACACCAGGCCAGCCCCACCCTGGCTGGCTCCAAGAGGTCCCAGCTGGAGACAGCCCACATACCCCTGCAGGCACTACTTTGAGTCCCGAACTTTCAGGAGGGTGAGAAAAAGTCAGGCAAGCTAGAGGCCCTGTCTGCAGGTGGGACATCTGGCTTTCAGTGAATAGGAAGGCGCTATCTGCTACAGCCCTAGGGACCCTTTCCCCTACTAGGGATTGGGGTGTGTGTGTGTGTGTGTGTGTGTGTGTGTGTGTGTGTGTGTGTGTGTGTGTGTGTGTGTGTGTACAGCGTCTGTGTGTCTCTGTGTGGGGGGTATCCGTATGTGTGTGCATTTGTTGGTCTCTCTCGGGGTGTCTATTTGTGTATGTGCGTGTCTCTCTCTGTGTCTCTGTGGGGTGTGTGTCCGTGTGTGTGTGTTCCTAGCTCTGGGGCTCCAAGAACTCTAGGTCTGAGATGCCCTCTGAGCAACAGTAACTTAGGCAAAAACACAAGCCATCACCATGTGCCCCACCCAGGCGGAGGTCTAGAGCCCTGCCTAGGCGAGCAGAGAGACATTGCCCAGTAAGGGGGTGACTTCAGGGACAGAATATCTGCCAAAGCTAAATGTAGAATGGAAAATTTTTACTCAAGGCATTTTCTTTTAATCAAGTTCTTCATTAACACTGTCTGAGAGCATCGTTGGCCTGAGGGTATCCAGGAGCCACAACAGCAGCCACTCACCCTGGACATCCCAGGGCTTTGGAGTAGGAAGCAGCTGCACCCCCCTGTGCAGTCCCTAGACACTTGGATAGATGAGAAACTAGCTCAGAAGAGCAGTAGCTTCCATCACAAGCAGGACAACCTGGTCCCCTCCCATGGTGCTCCAGTCACTCAGTACCTGAGTCCCCCAAGGCTGCCAAGGGCCCAGACCCGGACCATCTGCTCTCCCAGACTAGGCTTCTAACCACGCAGAGGACTCAGGTCCACCTAAGAACCAGCTCTCCCTCCCCAGGTGCCCGAATGGCTTAACAGCTCTAGGGTTGGCCACCTGACAGCCATTCCCACCCTGGGGCATCCATTATCCATGTCCTTTTAAACGTGGGGCAGTCTGGCCTGGAGGAAGCCTCTGGACCCACCCAGCACCAAACCCAGCTTGGCACTGTACCATAGAGAGAGAGAGACACCCCAGCAGGAGTCCAGGAGGCTTCCTGGAAAAGGGGCTTAGAACCCTTAGAACCCACCTCACTCTAACACCCTACCTCCAGAGATCTGTCTCATGTCTCATACCTTGCTTACCGCTAGACTATTCTAGAAAGAAACCTGCATGTCTGCTGGGCCTACCCTCTCGGTGAGCTAGTTTGGGAGGAGTCCCTGGTCCTTCAGTCCTCAGGCTCCACTTCTCCCTGACGTGGAAGTAAACCGTGCCCTGAGGGGAGCAGTTCACACTCAGTTGTGCAAAGGGGAGACATGAGGGTCACTAGCCTCCAGGTAAGGTCCCAGGACCCTAGACAGACATCAAGGGTAGGCTGGAGAACTCTCCCTTTTCTTGGTGTCTGGGGTGTCAGTGAGCTGGGGCAAAAACAGGACAGGAGGGAGGCACCGAGAGGATACCAATCCTATCCTGAAATAAACACCTAACCCAGTATGGCTACCACACCTGCCTGGACCCTGGCATACTCAAAATCAGCAGAGTTCACCAACAGAACCCTTTCTGAGAACAGAACCACCTGGAGTTCCCCAGCAAAGCCATGGTGGGACAGGTAAGGTCCTAGCCAGTCATGCCCATACCTCGGGGATTCACGCAAGGGACAGTTGAGGCTGCACATAGCCTGAGAGGTGCCCAAGTCATACCACATTCTCCCAACTGCAAGGCCAGCCAGAGTGGGCTACCCACAGGGTAAAGGGCTGTCCCCTAAAGGGAGTCCCACACCTTAAGAGCACCAACAGGTATGGGCCCAGAGCTCGGGCTTCAAGAGCAGAGGAAGCACTGCCCAGGAGAACGGTAGCAACCTCAGAGACTACCATGGAAGGACCCTCTGAAGCTACAGGAGTCCAGAAGAGCAGGGCAGAGGACTTTCATTTCTCTTAAAACGTTTCCTCCCATATTTCATGTCTTAAAGTTAAAAGACACTGACCTGTACCTGAGACAACCCACTGAAACACAATCCAACTCCAACCTCTGGAGGACCGGATTTTCCAAGATTGTCCCCTCTAGTCTTAGTTCTGAAATCCCACCTACCACCACCCATTCCTGTCCCAACTCCATGACATCTGAGTGACAAGAACACACAGGCTCTCTTGAGCCAGAAATAAGCCGTCCACACAGACCTTTTTTTAAACTCGTTCTTTGCAGGCGGTGGCACCCACCCAACCCCAGCCTCCAGGTAAGGACTCTCTTCCCCCAACAGGCTCCCACAAATGCTGCTGAGGGTTTGGGTGGCTCAGGTCCACCCCAGGCACACTCACATCTGGGACTGTCCCACCTGGAAATAAATAGCCATCCCTCTGGTCACCAAGGCTGAGTCAAGGCTCTGGGATCCTCAAGACTGACCACTAGGGAAAGCCCCACGACCTGTGAGCCAGCTGTGTCAAGAAACTGAGGCTGGAGCCACTGGATGCCGGGCTAGCAAGAGCGCTCCCTCCCCACAACTGGTCTCTGAGGTCTTTTGGTCCCTCGTGGCTGGAAGTGTAGGTATGGAGCCTGGGTGCAGCCTGGCCTGTAACCTCTAACAGTATTGTGCTCAGGGAGGATAGGAGGGCCCTAGCCAGGCCGGAGTGACCAGCCGCGGCTGTGGGGCAACCCACACCTACGCGGGAATCGCAGGAATAACTTGGCTTTACGTGCTGGCCGCGACAAGGGGGGGCTCACAGCTCCCACTGTGCCAGCGGGGAGGGCTAGTGACTCCGGGTGACACGCGTCCCCCTCTCCAAAGCTCCGCGGGAAGGAAGGGCTGCAGCCACACCCAGGGCCTGCTAGAACGCTCAGATGGGCCAGGCATTCACCTGTCCCCGCTCCCGGAACGAATCCGCCCAGCCCGCCGCTGCCCCGGTGGGGCACGGGCACCCACTCGGCCCCCGCTGCCACCAGGCTCTGGACCCGGCGCCGACTCACGTGAATACGAAGAAGAGGGTGCTGGAGCCAACCAACAGCGCAGCTGCCGTGGCCACCGGGATGTACTTGGCGGGTTTGAGGCGCGTCCCGGGGCTGCGGGGCATCCTGGGCGCCGCGCCGCCGCATCCCTCCCCGGGGCCGGGCAGGCGGGGCCGGCCGGGTCGGGCCGGGGTCGGACTCGCGGGCTGGACGCGGCGCAGGATCCGCGGCAGCAGCAGCGGAGGAAATCCCACCCCACGGGCGGCGGCGGCGCGCTGATGTCAGCGCGCCCCTTAAGGTGGACTCGGCGGCGGGGCCGCGGCGGGGGCGGGCCGAGGGCGGAGCGCCGGCGGCCGACTAGTCTTGCCGGCCAGCCCGCCGTTCCACGCACGCGCTGCGACCTTCCGTACTTGCAGGACCGTGCGAAGCCGGGTTTTCTTGCTTGCAAGCCCTAGCCCGATACCCCTCTTGGGCCTATGTGCTCCCCAAGCACAGTCCCGGGGCAGGCTGAAGGCCCCTGGCAGTCACTAGGGTATGGGGGAAGATTGCTATCACAAGGGAGGGGCATCGTGGGTATCAAAACCTTACCCAACTTGCAGACACTAGAGTTGGGCCACCAAGTTCCTCTGCGTCCTGACTCAGGCCGCAGGCTTGACTGAGGACATGTGTAAGTAGGAGACCGAGAAGTGCCCTTAGAAGGCTGGTGCCCTAAAGGAAGCGCCAGTACCCTGCCCAGGCCTACAATGGAGGATGCGCATGCTCCCCACCCGCGGGAAATCCCACCTGCCAGCGCCTGGGCGCTGTGGCTTAAGGTGGACCGGCCTTCCAAGGATGATGCAGTGTGAGCAGGCAGGCTAGGCATCTACATTAGATTCCCTTAGAGGATCAGCCTTAGTGTGTTTTGAGTAGAGATGTGGTTAAACTCCACTGGCTGCTCTGATCACTCTAACACATGGGGGCAGCATCTACTCTGAAGCCTGCCTATTCAGGGCCTGGGCAGGATGCTGGCTGGCGATTCTCCAGAATGAAGAGCTCCTCTGTCTCCTACCCCTCCCCAGATGGAGATGCTGAAGGAGCTCTACTTCTCTTGGCCGCTGCTATCTCCTTCTGTACAGTCAGAACCCAGAGTCCTGAAGCCACCCCATCCCTGCAACACTCGGATAGGCCTGGAGGCCCACAGCCCAGACGGATCCCTAAGGTAGAAACAGCTTTTCAACAGAATACACAGTGATGTGCTTTCTCTCAGATTTCGGTTCTGTTGGACATTTGATGCCAGAAGACATAGATAGGTTCACCAAGAATTCTTCCAGCATTGATAAGATAGCCAGTGAAGGGGCCTCCGGGCACAGTGGTGAGCTGAATGGACACCCGCCTTTCTCTCCGGTATCCTCTGGCCCTCTGCACTAGTATTCAGGTAAATTTACCCCACCTAGTCTGGACTTTGCTCTTGTTCTGCAGCCCATAACACAGAAAGCTCGGAACCTCTATGGCCCTCTCAGAGGCCTCCCCCGATAGTCCCACCCCATCCTTATTCGGAGTTCTGGGTCTGACTCTACTCAGATGTTGTGTGTAGGGTACCAAGACAGCCACACTGCTCCACTGGCAGTCACGTAGGAAACACCGGCCATGGAAGAGACTGCTTACCTAATGAGATCTTTTTGGTTGATGTAGAATCCCAGGCCTGTGTCCTGCAGGCTAGACCCCAGCTGCTGAGGCCAGAGGCGTGTGCTGATGGCACCTTTCTTCCTGAATAGGCTGGCAAGGCAGCAGGGAACATGGGCAGATCTTTACCAGAGCAGCCATGGAACCCACAGTCGAGGACGGGAAAGTGAAAAGTGGCAGTCAGCCCATCTCAGGACAGATGGAGACCCAAAGCAGCGCACAGTGGCACTCTGACTTTCCATGCTTGCGGGTATCCAGTCCAAAGTTATTAAGAAAATCCCAGAAATAACTCAGATTTGTGTGTTGTTAGCCAGGTATGGTAACTCATGTAAGGCCAGTCCTTGGAAAACTGATTCAGAGTTCAAGTCTGGCCAGCCTTGGCTACACAGCGAAACCCATCTCAAAAAACAAACCAGCCAGGTGTGGTGGGGCACGCCTTCTATCCCAGCACTGGGGAGGAAGAGGTAGGTGGATCTCAAGTTTGAGGCCAGCCTGGTCTACATAGTAAGTTCCAGACTAGTCAAGCTACATAATGAGTGTCAAGATGTAGCTGAGTTGGCAGAGTACCTGCTTAACAAAGCCCAGCACCATATAAACAGGGCATATCTACCTAGTGGATACAAGGTTATCCTCCGCTACACAGCCAGTTTCAGGCCAGCCTGGGCTATATGAGGCTGTCAAACCAACCAACCAACTTAATAACTGCCATTCTCTGCCTTGGTTCTGAATTCCCTTGGCTTACCCACTTCCTATTATAGTCTTCTTGTGTTTCAACAGTAGTGATGCCAGAGACGGTGAAGCAAAGTGTTGCTAAGACCTACAGGTGCATATACAGTGACAAACATAACATAGACGACTTGGTACCCCTAAGTTTACAGCATCTACTGGGGGGGTGTCTTGGAATATCCATATGGATAAAAAGGTGGGTGCTACTGCACACTTGTTAGTACCGCCTCTGCCTACCATTGCCTCAGGACACAATGCCAGGCTGGGTAGCTTCAACAACCCCTTGATAGCGGGTTGTTGGCAGGGTGTGGTGACTCATGTAATGCCTGTTGCCAATTGGGCACGCTCAGACTTGGACCAGTGCCTGTTCCTTTCAGCTATGCCTTCCAAGTGTGAACAAGCATTTCCTTGAATGTATACCAGAATACAGCCTGAGCACAGGACAGCAGTGTCCCCTAGCCACTTTGGAGGGGCCTTTCTGTATCTGTAGTGTGGAATCCTTCTGGATTTTACTTGAGATTTATGCTACCACAGCTATCCTCCTCCAAACACTGGTAATGAGAAGAAACTTTCTACTTGGTGAGCACCTGTTACTACAGCTCAAGGCAAAGGGTTACTTTGCCTTGTTGAAATGAATGCACCCTGGTCCAGGGCTTCCCTTGAGGAAGACCAAAGAGCTCTTCTACAAAGTACATTGAAGGCCATCTGTAGTTAATGTCACAATTCCAGTTCATCAAGCCCCATTATATGTGCAAATCTCTTCCTGGGATGGAGAAAGGCAAGAGACTGCCAGTGGTCTTAAACTGGCTTTTAAAAACCAGCTGGAGGAATGAAAAAGTACTTTAAGGGGTGAGGCAGTGTGGATATGAACAAAGTACAATATGCCTATATGGAATGTCACAATGAAAACTGAATGCTAACTTAACAATTTATAAAAAGAAAAGCTCTATTTGTAAGCACACCCACTCTGACAAGGTCAGACATAACAGGGTCAGTAATAATAAACAAATTGACAGATGGAGACCAGAGAGCCATACTCCAAAGCAGGTGTTAGTGGTAGACAGGTACCAAGTGACCAGCAGTTCCTCTTATTAAGGGATCAGGCCACCCTGGCTCCTACCCTGTGAAAGGCAGGGTTGGTGCAGTTCTGAGGCCCATGTCAGCCCATAATACATACATCAGGGCTTTCTTGTGCCTGTATACATACATATGCATATTTCACTTGTATGTGCTAACTGAGCAGGCAAAGAGGGGGTCTGATTCCCTGGAGCTTGAGTTAATTGTGAGGAGCCTGATGTTGGTGCTTAGAACTGAACTCAGACTCTCCTGGCCCACATTGGCAAGTTTTATTCTAGTCCCATAATCCTAACAGTGCTGAGTTTAGACTTCAAGCCCAGAATATGTGTTAGGGCATCTAATGGTTTCCAATAGGAGGGTCAAAGGACTAACTAGCCACAGCTACACTGTGACATAGCACTAGAATGAATACACATCTCCAGGGTGGTCTTTCCCTCCACTGAGCTAAGGGTTGCCTCATTAACCACAGCCAATCAAAACCTGTTTTCTCAATAGCCAGACCTGAAAGGCTGCCTATTACGCCCCCTTCACCAAGGTCAGAGTACTGTAGTAGACTTCATCACTCACTCACTCACACACACACACAGAGCCCAGCCAAACTATACAAGGGCACAAAGTAATAGTTCCACCCGCAGGAAACCGTACACCTTGGCCCTGAATGCTCAGCCCCACTGGGCTCTTCAGCTGCCACCCCACACACCTTGTAGCCTCTAGGACCAGTGTGGGCAAACCATGCCATAGTGTCCACTGTTCCATAAGACCCACAGAAGAGCACACCACTTGATTCTCCTAAGAAATCAGGCTGTGCAGACCTGCAATGCACACTCAGGCACACAGGTGTGCCCCCGCTTCCCCTACACAGCCTTGCCAGCTGGTCCAGGTTTTCAAAGGCATTTTTTATTCACTATTTTTGATGACTATAAATAAGTGTTTCCACTATGGAAAAGAAAGTTAGCACAGTACATTTTCATGACTGGGGAATGGATTTCTGAAGTCATGTTCAATGGTGTCAAAACTTAGGGAGAGAAAAAAAAAAAACCTGAAGGTTGGAATTCAGTTCTTTATAAAGTCCCTTGTAAAAACAAAACAGAATAAAAACCTTAAAGGGTGGGGAAATTTTTAAAAAGAAAAAGAAAGGAAAAGGACAGAGAGTGATTCATTGCTTCTCCTCAGATTTCTCTTCAGCCTCATCTCTGGCCTCCTTCACAGAAAGGGCTTCCAGCTTCTCAGCCACCTTTTCGGCGTTGTCATTTTTGCCTGGTCCTGCAAAAACAGGCAAAGGCAGTAAGACAACAGAGAAGTCTGGCTGTGAGACTGCACTGCTCTCGGCCTCACCCTAAGCATCACCCACCATTCTCCTCAGATGGGCTCAAGAGGTCCCAGCAAGCTGCTGGTGGTACCCACTGAGCTGTTCAGTGATGTACGGTCACTTCCTAACACAGGCCTCATCTGTTAGGAAGTGACCAGGACACAGAATTCCCTGAGAGAAAGTGAGGAGTATCTTAAAAGCCCTTTAACTCAGCTATGTACCTGAAACCGAGTACAAATGCCATGAGGTCAAAGCCTCCAAGGAATCACGTGTCCCCAGACAGCTGCATGACCCCCATAGGCAGAGGCAGTCACAGCACCCTGGAATGTTTCTTTGGCAGACAGAAAAAGCACCAGACTGGAGATGCAGCCAGATGCAGAGTGAATCTGCAAGGAAGCTCTGCCACCCACCCTCGCCACCCCCAGGGGCACCATGTCACCTTTCTTTTCTCTCTCTTCAATCTCTTTCCTGCATTCTTCAAACTTTGTTTTGAACTTTTGTGCATCTGTAGAGAGAAGAGACTGTGTGAGCATTCTCAGAGCAGAATAGCAACAACACCCCAAAGTTCTGAAGAGCCAATTCATGATTCCCAGTGGCAATTCCTTTCTTTCTTTCTTTAACACTATTGATACTTACCCCTGGCTGTCCTAGAACTCAAGAGATTGGCCTGCCTTTGCCTCCCAGGCACTGAGATTAAAGGCATGTACTACCATGCCCAACCCTAATGGCAGCTTCTGACCATCTAACACCTACAGTGGCTGTGCTCAGTTGTCTCAATTCAGATAGCCAAGGACCAAGGCCCTTCCCTTCTTGCTACAGGCTCTACTCCTGTTAGAAGGGCTACCAGACACATATTACACTCCCAGACCAAGGGCAAGGTTCACTTTCACAGGAGCACCAGCCATTAGGGCACTGGCCATGGTACCTGCTGACTCTCCATGATTCCCAGGGCATAGTTTTGTAGCAATTGAGACTAGAAAGTTTCCCTCATGGAAGAGGGATCAGCCAGGGCTTGCAGATCCCTGCAGTCTTTGCTGGAACAAGTGCCCAAGCATCCGTAGAAGACACCAGTGTCCCAGCCTGGAGGAACCAGAAACCAAGCAGAAGCAGCAGCAAGAAGAAACTCTAGGGTGTCTCTCTGTTCACATACTTGATGGAGTCAACTGGGTGTGACAACTATTTATACAGACCCTTACGAGTTCCCCATGCAGCAGCTTCCCAGCAGGTGACCCCCAGTTAGGCAAGCTCTGCTTACTCTCAGCGTTTAGGAAGCGGATGGCGAGCAGCTCAGGCTTGGGGCACTCATCAGCAAAGTCGGCGTGGGTATTCCAGACCCAGGCTCGGTCACTACCAGCATTCGGTTTCAGCTCCATCATCGGTGTGACTAAAAGAGAGAAGCCTGTAAGGATAGTAGGACCCTCGGCCCAACCACCCAGCCCTCACCCAGAGCAACCTGCCTATCAAATAAGGGACCCACTTGAGCCAACATGGATTCTGTGATCTAAGATCCAAGCTGTTGTACCCAATTACCCTCTGAGCCAAGCAACCACCATATTGAAGCATTCAACTGTGCCTACTTGCAGACTACCCAACTGGGCTTGATTGTTTATCTCCCCTCAAGGGTGGAGAGGGTCAGAGACTCACTGGAGTAACCAGCCGCTCCCTGCCATTGGCTGTGTGTAGCTAATTGCATATGCCCTCTGCCAGGAGGGGCTAGAGTATTAGGTTGTGAAAGACTAGGGGAGAGAGAGGGTCTCCACCTATGGAGAAACCATCATCCCTGCTAGGTCAAGGCTTTCCAGGCACAGCCTGATGGGGTGGGGAGCACCCATACCCCTCTAAGTAACACCTCACCTTTGACCTTTTAAGAAAGCCCAGTACATTAATTGGTTCCCCAAAGTAAACTATGATGGCATCACACCTAGATTTGTCATTGGAACCTCAGAAGTACAGGCATTGCTTATGTCTGCCCCTAGGAAGGAATTTTAACACAAGCCTACACAACTCTAGCCACTAACTAATGCCAACCATATCTACTTAAAATCAGGATAATCCCCATGAGGGAACAAGGTCAGGACCCTGAAACACAGGCTCTGCATATCAGGCTCAAGCTTTCTTAAGGGGGTCCAACAAACACATGCTCACACCAACATGAACCTGGCTAACTGAAAGATAGGAACTAATCTGACCAGTTCCACACAACAGTCAAAGCTGGAGCCCAGGTATCTGAGCTGCAGCAGCTCATGGTGGTCTCACTGAGAATGACCCAGAAGCTCAAATATTTGCACGATTGGTTCCCAGATGAAAAACTGTTTGGAAGGATTAGGAGGTGTGGCCCTGGAGGTGGGCTCTGAGGTTTCAGAACTCTCAGCTACTGCTCCAGCGCCATGCCTGTCTGCTTCCTGCCATGATAATGGACTAACCCTCTGGAAACACAAGCAAGCCATAATTAAATGACTTCTTTTCTAAGAGCTGCCTTGGTCACAGTGTCTCTTCACAGCAATAGAACACTGATAACTAAGACAATGCCCAACCTTGACTCACAACAACCAAAGGCCTATGAGATGCATGAGATAAGGAGCCCCAGCCAGGTGGAGAAGCTTGCTGGTAAAGATCACTCAGGAACCTAGCTAGGCTTTGGGAGCAGCTTGAGGCTCACTCCCAAGGGAACCCTCCAAACTGGGACTGAGGGGAGACCGAGGCAACTGTGAGGTAGCAAGGGCCAAGATCTTTTTCATGTCCCTGCCTCAGCAAAACCACTTGTTAAGGCCCCTCCCCCTTAGTCAGCCTATGTGCTCAGGACAAAGGCTCCTGGTCAGCTAGAAAATGCACATTCGGGGTCTGTAAGCTGCCTTACTCAGTAAAGGCACTTGCCAACAGCCTGAGTAGTCCCATCTCCAGAACCCACAAGGTGAAAGGAGAGAACAGTGCCCACAAGTTATCCTTCAACAGCCACAGCCACGGCTCATGCTCACACAAATGCAAGAAAAAATGCATTCAGTAGATAAAGGACTACCTGCACTGCACAAGCCCAGAGATCCCAGTTTAACATCAGAACCTGATTAAAGGTGTTAGGGGAGAACAGACTCCACACAAAGCTACACTGTCTTCCACACGCAGACTCATGAGGAAAACAAGACATTTTTTTTTTGGTTTTTACGACAGGGTTTCTCTGTATTGTTTTGGAGGCTTATCGGTCCAGCCCGGCCTCGAACTCAGAGATCCGCCTGCCTCTGCCTCCCGAGTGCTGGGATTAAAGGCGTGCGTCACCACCGCCTGGCCGGAAAACAAGACATTTAAACATAGAAAATATAGATTTTTGCACTAGATCTACTAGGACCAAGACCAGCCTAAGATGGCTCCATAGAAGACAAACAGGGCAAGGATGGATTGTTGAGATGCTTTTTAGACGCACAGGGCCACACCTGGCCAAGAGAGCCCTCCGCTCCCTCACCATCTTTCCAGCCCTGTTCTCTTCTTGTATCACCCCAGGGAACAGCTGGGGGTAGAGCGTATCAGAAACTGGAAATAGCTTTGACACCAGACCCCACAACTTGCCCAGGTAATACATAAACACGAGCCCACTGCATCACCATCTGAGTCTATCCTGGAGCTCTACACCCACCCTAGACCTATCCTGCCAGTCAGTATTCTGTAACCTCCGTTGGTCATAATTCAGAGGCTTGTCTGAATCCTCCCCACAACCTGGTAACCAGCTCCTAGGCATATAGACCTGAAAGACCACCTACTATAGTGGTTGGCGCATATCTTCAGAGTCTTATCCCTCCTCATGAGAAGGCGGATGGTCCCTTTCTCCTTATGCTTCAGGAGCTTGACATCACCGGTGCCTCGCTCCTTCCATTCTGGAAGGTCATTCTCTGAAGCAAACCGGAATAGCTTTGCTCTCCTGTAAGAAAAACCAGTAAGGAAACATTTAAACAGAGAGGGAACTCACACTTAGACCAATTACCCCAAAAGAACACGTGTTCTCTGGACGCTGAATGTAAGGATATTGTTGGGACACCTTTTCTAAGGCCTTTGGGCACCAAGAATTACTAATCAAAATACCACCCAGGGAAGCAAATAGTCAGCAAATTCCATGTTGCTTTTACTTCACAGCCAGAAAGATATTCCTAGCAGAAGCATTTTCCCTAAGAGAGGCATCTAAAGGCACACATGGCTCAAGGGTGGGTGATGAAGCTCCCGAGAGCTGGGTGACAGTCACACTACATGGGAACCTTTAAACTACACAAAGCCTCAGGGATACCAGGTCCAGCACCAGCTTCTTGTCAGGAGCAACCTTTATAGTCCCAGGGTTCAGGCACCTAGAACCAGCAGAGTCCAGTGCTCCTGTCCCTCAAGCCGAGTCAATATTCTTCCTTCTTCTGCAGTCCTCATCTGCTTCTCCTCTATCAAAGCCTCTGCTCTCCTCCAAACTCAAATTTTGTCAAGGGAGACTACATCTTCACCCAATTCCTTAAGAGAAAACCCAAAGGCCCTGATATAAGGCCCAAGATGCTGGTCCCCCGAACACACCAAGGACCCTGCGGAGGAAACCAGGAGTCCTTGCAACACCGCACTGACAAAAATCAAATACCACCTAACTCCAGGGATGCCACCCTTCCCAGGCGCTGCAGATCAGCGCATCACCTTCTGGACACAAAAGTAGACTTACAGCTCTCCTTGAGCAGGGCTCCCTCCCCCATTTCATAAGAGCAGATGAACCTTAATCTGACATTTTAGACATACCTGAAAGAGGGAGATGCCAGAGACAGCAACAACCTTTGTTAGCATGTACCTGAACCCAGTGTCCAGTAATTCTGAGCACAGGCAACAACAAGCCAGTCTCTGCTGTGATGCAAAACTAGATACAAGACAGCCTGTGCTTTGCTATCTTGGCTGATGGCACAGGTCTGTAATTTCAGATATTAAGGACGCTGAAGCAAGTGAATGGCAAGTTCAAGACCAGGTGTGTGAAATGTGGGGGGAGGGGTGTGTGTGCTGGAGATACAGCTCAGTATAATCTATGCCTAGTATGTGTTCAATCACCGGGCCAGTAAAACAAGACAACAGCAAAATCAAAGTTTACTAAAGTACTGCTACAGTTCATTGAAGGTTCCAAGTGGCAAATACAAGGTAGCCTTTAAAAAGCAATTTTGATAATTAAGCCACTTCCCCTGGCATTTTGTGCAAGACACAGAACCAGGCACAAGTAGGCTACAGGTTTGAGGGTGTGTGACCTTATAGTTTATGCATTATCTTAATTTCCAAACTCACATTAATGACATTAGAAGTGTCCTTTAGAAGATAAAGAGAGTTAGATGGAATCAAAGGGACTGAACAATGGCACTAGTGGGTATATAACAGACAGACTGAAATTAGCAAGCTTCTTGATTTTACTACATGACACACTGCCACATTAAGACATGACTGAGGCCCATACCAAATGCTAGCACTATGCTCTCATATCTCAGACTTCCTAACCTGCAAAACCATGAGCTGGAGGCTGGAGAGATGGCTCAGCAGTTAAGAGCACTGGCTGTTCTTCCAGAGGACCACATGGCAACTCAAAACTGTCTGTAACTCTAGTCCCCAGGGATCCGCTGCTTTCTTCTGGCCTCCTTGGGCACCAGGCTGCACATTGTGTAGAGACATCCATGTAGGCAAAACACCCATACACATATAAAAATTAAAAAAAAAAAAACACAACAAACCAAACGAGAGCTAAACAAACCTGTTCTTTAAGGATACCCAGTTAAGGCAACAGAAAACAAAGCAGAAAGGAAGAAAAGGAAAGAAAGTTAAGATTTTCCCTGCTCAACAAAGGAAGGAAGCCCCCACCCCCAAGGTCTCACTATGTAGCTAGCCCTGGCTGTCCTAGAACCCAGAGATCTATCTGCCTCTGTTTCCCAAGTACTGGGATTAAAGGTGTGAATGCCACAGTCTGCTGAAATACTGATTCTTGGAGGCAAGGTGCAAGATCAGCTGGGGAAGACACCCAGGTGACAGAACAATGATGGGGACACCCTTTATATGGCTGGCCACAAGGAAGCAAGGGCAGCAGGAAAGGTTTAGCAGATGAATGGTTCAATTGTCAATGTAAGACTAGTCACCACAACTCCAGGCCTTTTCTTAAAACAGCCTTTATCAAACTAGGGCCAAGCCATGAGATTCACAGGGGTCATAATGTGCCCAGTCAACCCAGGGTTCTTCTGCAAAGTTCCAGACAGAGATCACAAAGAGGCTAATGCCATAAAGTATCCATAGGGCTTATACTCAGGCACAAGAGAAACTACTCAGCAGAGCTCCTAGCTTGGCTGACTCCTCCAGAGTCCCCAAACTGTGGTTGTTGGGTTCTGCAAGTTTTTAAAGAAATGCCCTGTGGAGACCTGCTTCTTACTGGGGCCATTTCTCTGTCTCATCACCCCACCTAAAGATACTTCCAGGGACACCTCAGCAGACTTACATCTTAAAGAGCTCCTCTTCATCTTCCTCCAGTGTTTTAATTTCTTGCTCAGGAAGAGAAACTATTGGCTCGAACTGGGGGTCATGGTTGGATTCGTCTGCATTCTCTGTAGAGGTATCATGGTCCTCATGACTGTCCTGTGCAGAGAGGGAAGGAGAGTGATGTACTGCTGATGAACTTGGCCCACAGCGGGCATCCATCACCAATCACAAATGGCACCTGGAAAACGAAGGCAGGCCTCCCCTAAACTGGAAAATAAGTCTTCTGTCTTTGACATAACAGTTTGCATTTACAACCAGCATCACAAAATCACAAGACAGCATGCAACAAGACAATGGGTTGTTTAACACCCACCCTGCACATCCAAGCATCAATCAGTTCCACACACATACCACAGTCCATGGCAAAGTAGCTTGGGAGAAACTCCCTTCTCTGTAAATGAATTCAAAAGGAAGAGGAACCTTAACAGTTTCTACTGAGGATTATCGAAGCACTTGTTAGTTTACTAGGAAGATAAACTGCTACTGGACTACTAGCATTTACATTCCTCCAGCAATTTTACAAGCTTGGAAATTTAAGCTGAAAAAGCTAAAAAAACTGACAAATAAGTCCTAAGATTCTGATCCAACTTGAAGGATTACAAGGGCATGCAGGTTTAAATCTGGACAAGATCACGTGCTTTGATAATACAGAAAAAAAACCCAGACTCACACTACCTAACTCCACAGGATAAAGACATAGAAGCCCTTCGTTCGGTTTCACAGCACTGCGGCTCCGCTGCGGCCGACACGCGAGCCACCAACAAAGCCGCCCCCGCCCTGAGTCCGCGCTTCTAACAATCTGTACCCCGCGCTGGAACGCTAGCTTCCGCCACCGAAGGAGGTGGCGGTTCCAGGCGTAATGACCGAATGAATGAAGGGATCTGTGGGCAACTGGAAGAAGGGTTTCCCGATGCTGGTGGAAACATCACAAGGGGGCCAAGACGAAGGAAACCGGCTGCTACCAGGCCCCCAGGCAAAGCCGGGAGCCCGGTGTGGTGATGGCTTCTCTTACGCACATCACAAGGTCACGCGCCTCCCCGCAGCCCCCGAGACCCGAGTCTTGGCCAGCAGCTCCCACTCCCGGAACCCAAAGACTTCGAGACCCCCAGGTCCAGGCGCCTCGACAGGGCCCGAACCCGCAGGCCAGCGAGGGTTGGCGGCCCAGGCGCGGGCCGCCCACGTGGCCGCCCATAGCGGCCCTTGCCTCCCGGCCTGCCGGGCCCCACCCGGGCCTCGCCGTACCTTGGCGGCCGCCATGGGGGCGCGGCGACGGCGGCTCCACTGGCTCAGGCGTCGCGGCTCGGCGGCCTCTGGGCAGGCTAGTCAAGTCGCAGCTCCTTTTCCTCCGCGTCTGGCGCCGGCGTCTCCCGCCCGTCCGCTCTATCCTCCGCCCCACGACCCGAACCCTGACCTCTGACCCCAGCGGCGGGAAACGCGCGGTGATTCAAAACCACTGCAGCTTTATTGGTTCTGACGGCGGACATTCATTGTCCGGCCCGCCCCGCGCTTCCCGCCAAAATGCCCGCGGCGCATGCCCGGCCGCGCCTCAGCCTGGGGAGCGCGCTCTCCCGGCGACCCACGCGCGCACTTCCGTCGGCAAACTCTAAGAGTCTCTGACGTCAGTGTGAGCGGCTGGTGGAAGGATCAGTCAGGATTCGGCGCGTGGCGGTGACGTCATCGGAAGCCGAGCCCTTAGAGAAACCAGGCGCCGCTAGTGCGCACTGGCCTACTGGAGGTAGGCGAGGCGTGTGACTTTCCCTGTGTTCCGGGGAGCGGATGGTGCATCACCAGCCCCCAGTGCTAGTCCTGTGCACCCGAGTTTTGAGTACCTCTCCTGCATAAGGAGAAGCCGAGTATACCCTTACGGCGTCACACTTAATTTCTGAGCACTTCGTGTGTGAGACTTAGGTGGTGGCCCTCGTGAGCACCCTGATCCGGACGACAGACGAGCCAGGCGATGAGTGAGAAGCTGGACACGGAAGTAAAGCAAAGGGAGAGAGCTACAGGAGATGTGGACCTGGTGGGGTTGGGTAGCAGTCATTAATGCTGGATCGGAGCTAGGATGGGGGAAAACTGGGTATCAAGAATAGAAAGGAGCGGGTCTGGGCAGGGCTGGGTGTATGTTCGCTAATGGAGTTCTGGCAGTGTGGTTTAGAGAGCTAGCCCCAGGCGGTAGCCATGCTAACTACAGCTCAGCCTGGCCCGTCTGCCCACACAGGTTCCGGAGCACATGGAGGGCTGCGGCCCAGATGCCAGTGCAGCACACAGCCCTGCAGTCCCAGAATGTCAGGAACAGCCTGGACCAGCTGCAGGGCCTGGAACTCAGCCTGGGCTCTACAGCTACATAAGGGATGACCTGTTCACCTCAGAGATCTTTAAACTGGAGCTGCAAAATGTGCCTCGCCATGCCAGCTTCAGTGACGTCCGGCGCTTTTTGGGCCGTTTTGGCCTACAATCCCACAAAATTAAACTCTTTGGACAACCACCATGTGCCTTTGTAACATTTCGCAGCGCCGCTGAACGAGACAAGGCCTTGCGAGTGCTGCACGGCGCTCTCTGGAAAGGCCGCCCACTCAGCGTGCGCCTGGCTCGCCCCAAGGCTGACCCCATGGCTAGGAAGCGGCGGCAGGAAGGTGATGGTGAGCCATCAGTTACGCAGATTGCCGACGTGGTGACCCCTCTTTGGACAGTGCCCTACTCCGAGCAGCTGGAGCAGAAGCGGCAGGAATGTGAGCGTGTGCTACAGAAGCTGGCCAAGTGAGTGTGGCACTGACATCCCTGCCAGAGCTGGGTTTTCCCTTGGCCTTCACCACCCCTGTACTCTGTTCAGGGCACCCACTTGTTCGGGGCAGGTCTCAGCCTGTGGGTCATGACCTCTTGGGTGAGTCAGGCTCTTTTACAGAGGTCATCTAAGACCATTGAAAAGATATTTACAATTCGTAACAGTAGCAAAACTAGTTATAAAATAGCCCCCCAAATAATTTTATGGTTAAGGCCACCACAATGTAAGGAACTGTATCAGAAGGTTGCAGCATCTGGAACGTTGAGAACCACCTGGTCTAAGTGACCAACCAAGGAGCTGGTTAGTAATGCCCCTATGGTACCAGTGGGGATAGGTCT
The DNA here is from genome assembly GCF_017639785.1 of Mesocricetus auratus. Lineage (NCBI taxonomy): Eukaryota > Metazoa > Chordata > Mammalia > Rodentia > Cricetidae > Mesocricetus > Mesocricetus auratus. Next base: position 73,717,111 of record NW_024429192.1, read on the forward strand.
CAGGGGAGCTGCCTCATGTGTGTGGGGAGGGATGTAACTCCAGGATGTGCTTCATTCTACAGGGAAATTGGGAGCACTAACCGTGCCCTGCTACCCTGGCTGCTCACTCAGAGACAACGACACAATAAGGCTTGTTGCCCACTGGAGGGGATCAGGCCATCACCCCAGCAGGTCAGGCTGACTACAAAACCCCATTCTATGTGTGGGGAGTGGGGAGGTTGGCCTTGTTTAGTTTTGTCATGCAGTGCTGGGGTAAAACCCAGGGCCTTACACATTAGGCATGTACTTTAATGCTGGGCCAGTGCATCATGCTATTTTCTATGAACTTTCCTTATCCTCTTTGACATTTTCTTGCTTTTTATTTCTTCCTGGTGTTAGACAAGCCAGCAGTAAAACCTTGTTTTGCCTGCCAACCCTATCAGGATCTCTTGTTCACTATGGTGTTTCTCCTGGTGCTGGGCAATCGAAGTTGAGATCTGGCTGCTTCTTTGCCACCTTCTCTCCTGCAGACTGAATATCGTAATAAGTGTGAGTTTCTGGTCGGAGTTGGGGTAGATGGAGAAGACAACACTGTTGGCTGCCGGCTTGGCAAGTACAGGGGTGGAACCTGTGCTGTGGCAGCCCCCTTTGACACTGTGCACATTCCAGAGGCCACTAAGCAGGTGGTGAAGGCCTTCCAGGAATTCATTCGGTGGGGACCTGGCCTGGGGTTGGGTTCCTGGGAAGTCCCAATCCATCTGGGAGCAGAGGGTGTGGGCCCTGCCTGGCAGTTGTGGGGTGAGAGGCAGGGTGCTGGGACAGACAGGCTCACACCAGGTACTAAGAGGCGCTTGTGGTTTCCTCAGGTCCACCCCATACTTGGCATATGATCCCGAGACATATACAGGCCACTGGAAGCAGCTGACTGTTCGGACCAGCCGCAGAGGCCAGGCCATGGCCATTGTCTACTTCCACCCCCAGGTCTCAGGCAGTGGTCTTGTTGGGGGAGTTCTTGTTGACTTAGGCTTAGTCTGATGGGCCTTTTGTATTCTCTCCTGCAGAAACTGAGCTCGGAGGAGGTGGCAGGGCTGAAGGCCTCCCTGGTGTACCATTTCATGGAAGGACCAGGCAAGGCCAGTGGGGTGACCTGCCTCTACTTTGTGGAGGAGGGACAGAGGTGAGGAGCTCAGGTGGGGACAGAAAAGGTTTTCATTCAGGTAGGCCAGTGACACCGACAGATCTGTTGCTTCTCATGTAGGAAGACTCCCAGCCAGGAAGGCCTGCCCCTGGAGCATATGGCTGGTGACCAGTGCATCCAGGAGGATCTACTGGGCCTGACCTTCCGCATCTCCCCTCATGCATTCTTCCAGGTAGCGTATCCCTTATGAACACAAAGGCACAGGAAGGGAGGCTGGGTGTGACAGCAAGTGTGGTGTGAAGGGGAAAATAGGGAGAGTAGTAACTAGCCTTGAAGAGATTTATAGACAACGAGGTAATGGCCCAGGCGTGATTTGCCACTGATTACTTTGTGGTTAGCCCAATATTTGTAGCCTTATTGTCTCCTGCCTACCCAGAACAGGGTACTATGGTAGTAGTCTCCTTAGCTTTCAGAGATATTCTTACTGTTGTGGAAAACTCTACTATAGAGATGGAAGGGAACGATTCGAAGGTCTCTAGCATATGTCACTCAGTCTAGGGAAAACAGTTGTTAAATACACAAAAAAGCTCCCCATTGATGGGGCTGTGTTGTAAGGATTTAGTCTTTAAAAGCCAGGAGAGTGGATGAGGTCACTGGTATACAGGCAGTGGGGACGCTAGCCTACACTGGAGTACACCATGGCTAACTAACCTCCAGGTAAACACGCCTGCAGCTGAGGTGCTCTACACAGTTATCCAGGAATGGGCTCAGTTGGATGGGAGCAGTACCGTGCTGGATGTATGCTGTGGCACTGGAACCATAGGCCTGGCCCTGGCCCAGGTAAGCCTCCAGCCCCAGGTAAAGACATCTCCCTGAGTGCCGAGGCTAGCCATTGTCACCTCCCAGATACAGCCCAGTTGTGTTGTCTCTTCCTTTTCTGAGTAACCAGGGAAATGATAACTCTCTATTTCAGAAGGTGAAGAGAGTAGTTGGGATTGAACTGTGCCAGGAGGCTGTGGAGGATGCCCGTGTAAATGCCCTCACCAATGGTGAGAACCTTTGCAAGCACAACACACAAGCAGGTGGTCTACAACCTGTCTTGAGGGTTTAAGGCTCTTCTGGGGAAGTGGGTCCCTCTACAGACCTCTGGCTGAAGGCAAAAGCTTGGGCTGCATGCTCTCTAAGCCTGTGAGGTCCACCTATGACAACTATAACACTGTCTTCTAGAGTTGAGCAATGTTGAGTTCCACTGCGGCAGAGCTGAGGATCTTGTGCCAGGCTTGGTGAGCAGACTGTCCTCCCAGCAACTTGTAGCTGTCCTAGACCCACCACGGGCTGGCCTACGTGAGTGGCTTCCATTTTGGGAGGTAGCACCAGAAGAAAAAAAAATGCTATATTGGGTAGTCTACTACTAGGAGAAACTAGCCCCTCTGTGCCTGCCTTGTCAGATTCCAAGGTGATTCTGGCCATTCGTAGAGCTGAGAACATCAAGCGACTCCTGTATGTTTCCTGCAATCCCCGGGCAGCCATGAGCAACTTTGTGGAGTAAGTGGGGGAAGAGGGGATGGAGGATATACCATGATAGCACTGCCATCTACAGGAACCCCTAGGGCTAACTAATATTGGTACCTCCTTCCCACCACAGCCTCTGCAGGGCCCCGTCTAACCGAGTAAAAGGCATCCCATTCCATCCAGTCAAGGCTGTGGCCGTAGACCTGTTCCCACAGACTCCACACTGCGAAATGCTTATCCTGTTTGAGAGGATGGAACAACATCCTAACGGCATAGGAACCCTGGGGCATCAAGACTCTCAAACTCCAAGAAATCTTCCTGATACCACCCCACTGGAAACAGAGATTGCTCTCTCATCCTAGATTCTGGGAACTGCAGAACAAAAGCTAGGAACTCCTTATAGCTTCCTACTAAGATGGTGGTAGGCATGAGGCCTACCCTAGCTGGTATCAATTCAAAGAGTATGAACACCTGTGTCCTGTAAAGGGACTGCCAAACTCTAAAATAAACAATTGTTGACTTGCTGATGTTTTTGTGGTGAGAGCCAGAGCCTTGACTCATTCCTACTTGCTATCCATTAAGGTACAACAGAGTAGGTCCTCAGGCCAATCCTTTCAGAGGCAAGGATTGGAGACTCAGTCTGCAGCTGATCTTGAACTCAAGACCTTTCATGTTAAACTTCCTTGGTGCTGCAGGTCTATAACTCCCAGCACTCAGGAGTTATAGGTCAGCCTATGTGTGCCACTGTGCCCAGCTTCACTGTGTACTTAATGGAATGCCAGGGATCGCTTAAATTTAGCCCCAATCAATCATTCTGGGGGAGTGAGCCCTGAGGATGGCCCCTGCAGGTAGTAACTGCTGAGTGCACATCTATGCTGAGTTTACATGGGGTTGACTGTGTACTCCAGGACTATCTGGCCAGTTGCAGAGTCACAAACATTAAGTACTCTAATCGGAAGAAAGAAACAAGCCATTCCCTTTTGGACAGTTTTATGTGTTCAGACCATCAGGGTGTGTCCTACAGCCATGGCCAGCATCCACACAGGCTCCCAGCATTGTAGCATGGCTGTGCATTTAAGACTCACCCACCTGTAAGAGACAGGGAGGGCACTGGAGGCCAAGAGTGTGTGGCAGCACCTGTTGTTGATATTGGCTGGGCCAGGGGGCTATAAAAAGATCACCATGACCATGTGTTCAAGGCTTTCTCAAAGGCAAATCTGTTTGAAGGGCAGTCAAAAGCCCAATCACAACTGTGAATGGAAGGCAAGAAAGAAGGAATCAAGTGTCCAATTCTAGCAACTTGATTTGAAGGGTTCTTTTTGCCAATTTGCCAAGATTAACACAGAAATTAACTGCTGTCACACAGGTGATTAGGGAGGAATATAGTGTTGGGATACCCATAGCTGTTGTCCTGTCTTTCTGACAACACATGCAATCCATGTATCTTCAGGTACAGATGAGAGACACACCTGAGAACTTGAGTATAGCCCCTTTGAACAAGTATTGGGATAGGCCAACACTGACCAAGACTCAGGCTCTCAATACACCTCTACTTAATACCCATTTCAAAGGGCTACATAATGAGCATAGGTGGACAAAAAAACTAAACCTGCCAGCAGGCCTAGCTGCACAGAGCAGCCATGCTTGAGATCCAGAGAAGCCATAACTAGTTGTCACATGCAATGCCAGCTCTTGGTCAGTGATGGACTGCACTGAAGGCCCTGTTTCCTATTTATACAAGTCCATCTATTAGAAACACATGATTCTAAATCTATCTTCCATTTTCACTGTAAAAGTTTTTCCAAATTCTAAAACATCATAAAAGCTTTAAAAATTGATAAACAGATGGACTTGATTGTGCAAAAATCTTTGTAAAAAACTCTTGTTAGAATTCATCAAAGGTGGTAGCTTAGGTATCCAGAAGACAGCTGTGAGGGCATTAAGACATCAAAAATGTAGACTGCAACCCAAGAGCCAACCGGATTAACACTCAGTATCTTGACAGTTCAGTATCTTCACTGCAATCTCTGAAAAGTAGTTCTGGTGCTAAAATTTTGTTTATTTTAAGCCAAAATAGCCTGAAATAATCCTTTCTGTTATAACTTTTTCAGAGGAAAATGGGGAACAGACAAAGCAGGTAATAACTACAGAACAGGATACCTGCACCTTCTGACCAGGTCTCACTGGCTCCACCAGAAGGAACCATGGGCAAAGGGACTACCTGGCATCATAGGCCAGCCAAAGCTATAAAACCTGGTCATCTCATCTATCAACCAAGTATCACTTCTTGTCAGTGCATATAGTGTACTAAAATTCATGAAAACCTTCATAAAAACAATCAGCAGCAGATACGTACAAGCAGGATCTACAGCTGTCTATCAGCTTCCACTTGTGCAGTTACTTATAGCTGATTCTTAAATATGTCAAGTCACACTGAGAGCATCTTCCAGAAGAACTGCTTCTTTGCATGTGTGCTGTGTGGTCACAGCTGTCCCCACGTGCCAGAGCAGAGCCCAGACACTGCCACAGGAAGGAACTTAGGTTGGAGGCCTGGTGCTGCAGTGACGTGTGGCTGGTAGTCTCCTGGGTAGCACTGTTGGCCCAAGCCGCCTACCTCATACATCCACTGTGCACAAGGGCTCACCACCAGGCTGGGCAGATGCTACAATTGACATCTTGGGCTTCTTCCGAGTCTCCTCCTGGAAGAACAGAGGTCAACAGTGTTAGAGGTGGGTCCAGCAAAGAAGTTCACAAAGGTGAAAGGGTGGGAGCCCCTGAATTCCGAGAGCACAAATGCTTGTGATACCTGGCTAGGAGGGAAGGTACAGGGAGCGGGCTGGGTTGGGCCAGGCCAGGAGGGTCTCCTCAGAATGCCAGGGTAGACTCCCATGTGCTGCTGCTTCCCTGGCAATCTAGAGACACCCAGAACGGAAGAAATTGCAACAAGCTGGGATCCACCCCACCAGGGTAAGTGTTATCCTAGTCTTGCTTGCCTGGAAGCCCACTGAATTTCCCCCACAAATAGAACTGTGTGTCTTAGGCGTGTTGCCTTAATCCCCACAACTAACTAATCTCCCAAAAAGAGTCAAGCTTACTCCAACACACAAGGCTCACTCCCATCTCAGAGCAGTAGAAGGACAAGTAGCAATAGACACTTGGTCCTCAGAGTTTGTATTCATACCTGGACCAGTTTCAGCAGAGCTGGAATGGTTCCCAACTCACAAGGCCTAAGGGTATGAGTGGCTATATTTCCTAAGGCCAGGAAACAATGTCAGTAACAGAGCCCACTTGGGATAGGGCAGCTATGGCAGTTTTAGGAAGCTCCACCAAGACTAACAAGTTCTACCCAGGATTAACCATTCTATGATCTTTGAGTTACCCAGTAAAAAGCCAGTATACAATCCTTGCCCTAATACATACCCAACTTCAAATTGGAACCTTTAGCCACTAAAAGGCTAGCCTGTTTGCTCTCTAACTTGGTGTTTTAGGAAAGTGTCATGCATGCTAGAACTTAAAGAAAAGTCAACTTCATCTGGAAGGAGGAATTAAGCACCTTCAGAATCAGGGATCAGAAAGGGGCTCCTAAGGTCTAGCTACAAGGAAGGAGCTGACCCAGCAATCCTGATAACTCAGTAACTGTGGTATGGGCAGAAACAGTACAGGGGATTGCAGCAGTAGATGGTGAGTTTAGGGGGTAGGGAGACAGGAGGCCTGGAGAAGAAGTGGGAAAGGGAGATAATTACCCGCTCTGCAGCCAGCCTCTTCATCTCCTCTTGCAGCTTGCTCAGGATGTGAAGGTTGGGCCTGTTCTTCTTGGCATATTGCTGTAGCTCTATCACACTCTTGTCAGAGGTCTCCTAGGGACCCAAAGCCTGCTCTCAGAACTGCCAAGCAGCAGTATGCTCATGACCACCCAAAACAAGAGCGTAAGGGCCAGGTGGAGCACAGAAGTGCACACCAGTAGCCCACCTGTGATGAGGCCTTGGCTGCTGACAGATACAGGGTATAAGCACAGCCCTGGGCCCCCTGGCATCCCCCAGAAACTCTGTCCCTTCGTCCATGATCACACCTGTGTTTACTGGCTGAGTATGAAAGTTAAGCACTCACTGTGCTAGGAACCCTCAGACAGTGGCAAGGGCATGGCTGAAGCCAACTGAGACATAACACAGCCGAACAGCCTGCCCAGCTGTCCTCTTTGGTCTCTTATTGTCTTGGAGGCCATGGCCAAGGATGCTGTGTCTTGGCATGTCAGGGTTCCTATGTCAGACAAGAGACATTCACCCTGCAGGTGAAGGCAGCAATGTTCTCTCTGTCTGAGTCCAGGTCTATGTACAGCAAATACTGCACCTACATTTCAACTCACAGAAGGTGTTTCTATTCAAGCTGGGGATGCAGCTCAGTGGTACAGCCTTGTTTAGCTTGCGCAAAGCCCTAGATACAATCGCCAGCAGTAGGAAGAGACAGTAATCAGGAAAAGAAGAAGGAGCCTTATGTTTATATTCTCCGTGTGGCTCCTGGACTCCTGCTTTGCCAGCTCAGAGCAAGGAGAGAACCTGAAGGGGAGTGCTGCACTGCTCCATACTACTGGCTCAAGGGTCCACAGCAGTCTTCAGGGTCACCACCTATACTCCTCCCCACACCCATTAGGTTTGAAGATTGATTTACATTTTGAGAGCTGGGTAAAAGCCACAGAAACAAAACAGGCAATACTCATATTCCGTAAGCCACTGGAATCTTCAACTGAACGAGGATACACTGGTCTTGGGAACCGCCAAAGGACAGTTCCCAAGCCTTCACACAATTCAGCACCAGGTGGTGGTCATTGCCTACATCTACTGTCTCATGTGTGGCAGTCTTAGAGCTCTAAGCATGTTTCCTAACGGCTCATACTTAATGCTTGGCAGAATCAAGAGGAAGATGTGGCTTGGGTGCCCCCATGCCCAGTCTGCACAATCACTAGCACTATAAAGGAGAGATAGTCATAATCAAAAGCAGTGCTAAACCCGACCTTGACAGCAAACCCCTACATATGGCTCAAAGCAAGAAACTGGGAAGCACAGCCACTGCCGGACAACCTGACAGTCTGGTTACCTGCTTCACCATTTTGCTGCTCTCGCGGCCATACATGCGCAGTAAGGATCCCCAGTTCTTGACATGTGGATGCAGCAGCTGAAGGATTTTCTGAGAGGCTAATTGTTTCCCAACTCGTTTATTCTTACCTATGAAAGGAGAAATCAAAGATAGAGAGGAGTCACAAATATCCAGACAGAAGAACCTTTCCCTGGTACCTAGGAAGCCATGCAGGGGATTCCAAAGGAGGGTAAACAGTACAGTGTTTCGCCACTGTTTTGGACACCATGACTCACAGTCCTGAGACCTGGACCCAGGTACCACCCCGCGAGCAGCTTTCAGGAGATCCAGACAAGGACAAATGGGAAAGCTATTAGCCAAGACAATAAAGCCTCCTTCTCTCCACTGGCCCACTCCACCCCACTTTCCTACAACACACAGACCACCAGCAATAAGCCTTCCTAAAATTTGCGGCTCCTATGGTGTACATGCCTGGGTAGAGCCTCCATATGAAGGATGCCCTGAGCCAGGAAAGCTCTCCGTGCTGAAAGATAATTGGACTGCTCACTCGCTCAAGTCTTCTTTCTCAACAGCCTACCTCTTTGTAGGGTGCAGCAATAGTCACAGGTAACTGGGAATATCCAGGTCTAATAAATGTTCTATAATTTCCCAAGGCCCTCTATGTATCATCCCCTATAATGTATATATAAAACTAATTTTTCCTTACAGTGGTTATCCAGTTTTACTTTGTTTTGTTTTCTACTTTGTAGGAGCAAGGTGCCATTATGTTGTTTAAGCTAGTACTAAACTGACATCCTCACATGACTGATTCTCCTGCCCAGTCTCCTTCCTAAGAAGCTGAGCCACTGGCTTTAACTAAGTAGCTATGTCAGATGTAAACGCAGAGTAAGAATCCACATGTGCAAATGGATAGACAGCCATCAGCCTGCTCCTCAGGAAGCTAGCCCCCTCATCCTACGGGAGACTGGCTGGTTAGAGGTAATAGAAGCAAAAGTGGAACAGGAGAAAGAATGCAGACAGGGCGACCACAAATCTAGCTTCAGATGAAGGTGTGGTATCCCCCACACAAAGTTGGAGCTTGGGATGACTGTCAGAGCAGTAGTAGAGGACTAGGCCACACACCCTCGTGTCAGAAACTACTGGCCATACTCCAGCAGTCCTCTGAAAACATGTCAGTCTATGAGGGAAGCAGGGGAGGAGACAGGTCCTTACACCACCCGCGCACTGTGTGCTTCCCGCATGCCATGACATATTCACTCTTCTGGTTTTTCCCAGGAACCACTTCAAACTTGATGGATGTGTCACCCATTCCATGGTTTCTTTTAGGAGAAAACAAAGATGACAAGGAGATATCAATGGATGATGCTTGTACATGGTGACTTCTGGGGAGGGCTACTATATAACAAAATTCATTAATGACTCTCCAAAGAAAACCTGAACCCTCCCTAGATGTTTGCTGACTAATGGAGATTCTCCACACATTCATTTCAGTTGTCCAGGGCTCATCCATCATTCAGAGCCAAAGGGCTCCTGTATATCCAGGAAATAGATAATGACTCTACCTTGGGACAAAAGCCAATGAAATTCTGAGATGCCCTAGAGGAACTCCCATGACCCAATTATTGAAGAAGGCACTGCCTACCCTACCTTTTAAGGCACTCATGGAGGATCTGATACGGAGACAACAGCCCGGCCTTGCTGGTCAGTTCGTAGACACGTGAATCCTCAATACTGATGTGGTTAAAATACTAAAACAAAAAGCACATGCCTATGAATCCTGAGCAGGCCCATCACCTCTTAAGAGCCGTGCAACACTGTGTGCTTCCCTCACATGCTCAACATCCTTTCCTGTCACCTTACTAGAGCATGCTATATCCCCAGACAGTCCTGTTAGCTGGTGGAACTGTTTGGAAAGGATAAGGAGGTGTGTCACTGGGGGTGGGCTTTAAGGTTTCAAAAACCCATACATATTATTCCTAGTTAGAGTCATCCTAAAAAAAAAAAGCTCATACCATTCCTAGTTAGATTCACCCCTGAACCCTGACTCCTGCTTATAGATGAGATGTGAACTCTCAGCTACTGCTTGCTGCCATGCTTCTCATCATTAGCAAACCCTCTGAAACTGTAAGCCCCAACAAACTCTTCTATAAATTGCCTTGATCATAGTGTTTTGTCAGAGCAACAGAAAAGTCACTAAGGCTGGGCACTGGTGGTGCACACCTTTAATCCCAGCACTCAAGATCTTGGCAGAGGCAGCAGGATCTCAGTGAGTTCAAGTCAACCTGGTCTACAGAGTGAGTTACAGAACAGCCAAGGCTACACAGAGAAACCCTGTATCAAAAGACCAAACAAACAAACAAAAGAAAAAGTAAGACCTAAGACACACGGGGAGAGAAATTTTGCAGACTAAGGAAGGTTAGGGGTAGGAGGAGCAGCTATGAAGCCATGAAATGCAGGAGACAAAGGACAAAGGATCAGAAATTAGTAGCTAACAGAACCTCCCCTGCCTTCATCTCTAATTGACCTGATACTCAGTGAACAGAAGATGCCAGACAGCTCAGCTCACGTTATAGCACAGAACATCTCTGTGACAGACTGCAGAAACAGAGCACAGTCATACACTGATAAATCTACCTGTTGATGGTAGACACAAGGGTAGTCCCATAGGATAATCACCTAGCAACATTAAAGTCACCCTAGTTTGTGTAGGTACCCTCTACAGTATTTAAATAAGTAAATCATCCAAGCAACAAACTGGTTATAATAGTGTCCTATTCTGGCAGTAGTGGCACACACCTTTGATCCCAGCAATCAGGAGGAAGAGGCAGACAGAGTTCTGTGAGTTTGAGGCCAGCCTGGCCTACAGAGCAAGTTCCAGGACAGGCTCCAAAACTATACAGAGAAAAACCCTGTTTTCAAACAAAAACCAACATCACCACCCACAACAAAAAAACATAAAAATAGTGTGTCTTCTCACAATTCTAGAGTAGAATTCTACTCTAGAATTGTGAGAAAAAAGTAAAAACTCAGGGTAGTCAGCATACTCCCTCCCTCTGCAGAGACTACCTGGGAAGACCCAGCTTCTGGTGGCCCACCTCCTTTGGCTTATGGCAGCACTAAGACAATCTTTACTCAGTCTGTTTTTCCCCCTCTGGAAAACCAGTCACAACTATTCAACCATAAGTCAGTAAATTGTACCTGTAGCAACCTAGTCTCAAAGTAAGGCCACATTCTGAAGTAAGTAATAGAGACTAGCCCTTCAGTGGATCCCTTAAGCAAAGATTAATTTCTCGGTTGACAAGCAAATAGGAACAGAGTTTGAAAACAAGCATGAAACAATAGAGTTCACCAGCCAGAGAATCTCTACGGGAAGCAGAAAGTCTCTCACCAGCCTACTAGGCAGTCAGCCATCTACAGAGGCCCAGAGCCCTTGCATCACATGAAAAAACCTAAGTCAAGTCCTCTCTAGAATAACATATGAATGGCTCTCCTCTGTGTTTGCAGTGCTCCGGTGACAAATGTGGAGGAAATTAGTACATGGAGAATCCAGCCAAGACTGGTAAGCATGAATTCTAACTATCATGGTTTGGCTATTGTCTTCAAACAGGTTATCAAAAGATGCCTCTGCCCTCAAATGTAGGGAAGTCAATCACCCTTACCAGGAGTTAAGGCCCTGGAATTAACTACAAGGACCAGTAAGGCAGCCAACTGACTAGCAACATCAGCCTGTATGATCCTGCTCTACTCAGCAGGACATCAGAGCACAGCAGGCAGACAGACAGCCTATTTTTAAACCCAAAATCCTCCCTGGAAAAACCTGACCAGCACACCCACTGAAGAACACATACTCAGAAACACAAAGATGTCTGTGTCTGGTATAAAACTCTGATCATAAAGCCCACAGAGCAAGCATCACTGGGTAGTGTCTCTGCAGCGTAATCAAATGGCAAAGTGACCTACAGATAATCACTAATATTCCTGGGAGACTCAAGTGCTCACTGTTCATAGATGAAAAAGTACAAACTACTCCTAGACAGCCCATGAAAATCTACAATGTAGATACTGAGAAACAGCATCGTAAAAATCAGACTCCTGAAATAGCTTCAGCAACATTTACTCAAGACAGCAAAACGTGTGTTTATAAATCAATCATCCCACTAAGAAAACTTCAGGTCCAGATGACTCAACTGGTAATGAATGACTACACCACATTTAAGGAGAAAATACCAATTCTACACAAACTCAAGAATGATACTTCACAGCTTAGTTTATGATGCTACCAGTACCATACTAAAACACCAACCCCAATAAAACAAAACCTATACAAGAACAACTCTCAAAAACACAAATGAGAAATTTTTTTAAAGTATCAGCTTGTATGTATGATGCTGTGTGCCTATATGCCCAGCATTCAGGAAGTTAATAAGATAGGAAAATCCATGCCAGACTGGGCTATGTACCAAGACCCTGAAACAAAACAAATAACACACTGAGCTTGGTGGGACACTCTTTAATTCTAGCATTCAGAGGCTGGTAGACTTCTGTGAGTTGGAGGTCAGCCTGGCCTACATATCAAGTTCCAAGCCAGCTAGTATAACAAAGTGAGTTTCTCTCTCAAAAAAAAAAAAAAAAGCAAAAGCAAAGGGCAGACAAGATAGCTTAATGGATAAAACACTTGCTAAACAAGCCTGATGATCTGAATTTAATCCCTAGAACCCACATAAAGGTAGACTTCCACGTGTGTTGTGGCACATGTGTTCCACAAACACAAAATAAAATAAGTAACATACACACACGTAGAGAGCTGTGAAGTGCCGCACCCTTAAGATGGCGCTGGCTTCCACCTTCTGCTAGCCCGACAGCAGGTGCTCTCTGTGATAAACAACACCTGTATTTGGTTAAGGCTGGATATCAGCCTTGCTTCTGCGTACGTGGACCTATCTGCATGTTCCACATGGCATACTGGGATTGGCCGTCCAAGGGTTTTTAAGCTGTGGGTTGGCGCTCCCCGGCAGAAGAAGATTGTTCAAGGTTCCTGAATAAACTGCTTAAAGAAGAGTCTGGGCGTTGTGTCTTCCTTGCTGGTCGAGGCGGGCGCGACACACACACACCGGTGTATAAATGGGAACCAGCAGTACAGAGAAAGGAATATAAACCATGCTAAGACTCTACTTCAGGAATGCATGCTCTAAAAAAAATATAATTAATTATTCAAACAAATTAGATAAACATCATACCATAAATAAGATCATAGACATGGTACAAAAAAGGGCATCTGACAGAAACCTAATAGCTTTTCAAGTTAAAAATGCTCAACAGGGCTGGGTAGTGGTGGCACATGCCTTTAATTCCAGGGAGACAAAGGCAGGCAGATCTCTGAGTTTAAGGCCACCTTGCTCTACAAAGGGAGTTCCAGGACAGTCAGGACTACACAGAGAAACCCAGACTCAAAAAACGAAAAGAAAAAATGCAACAAAGGCAGAGGAGACCTTTCTCAACCCAAGAAAGGATTATCTATGAGAACCCCACAGACAATATCACACTGAATGTTTCCCAAAGACGAGAACAAATATCTACTATCAACATTTCTATTCAACAATAGCCAAGGGCTATTATGTTAAAACATCCAGACTGGCAAAATAAGAGACTATAGGCACCGGGAGATGGTGGTGCAAGCCTTTAATCCCAGCACTCAGGAGGCAGAGGCAGGTGGATCTCTGTGAGCTCCAAGTCAGCCTGGTCTACAAAGCGAGTTCCAGGACAGCCAACACTGTTACACAGAGAAACTCTGTCTTGAAAAAAAAAAAAAAGACAAAAAATATATTAATTATTAAATAAAAGATTGCAAAAAAGTGTGTTGGTTTTTATTTGAAATAAGCCCAGTTTTAAGGAAGGACTAAAATGCTGGGGGAAAGAAATTTCCCAAGCTGTTTATAAATCATTTTTAAGAGCTGGCCTTATATTAAGAGTATAAATAAGCCAGCACAGGTGTTTCAGTGACAAAGATCCACTGCAGATAACTAACTGCAAGGTTAAAGATGAATCAGTAACAGGATTTTAAAGTGGCCCAAAGGAAGGGCCAGCACGATGGCTCAGCAATGAAGGTGCTTATCACACAAACCTAGTCATCTGAACAGGATCCCCTGGAACCAAAGTAAAATTAGGAGGGAATGTACTCCATGAAATGTCCTCTGGGTTCCACCATGTGCAACCACACACAACATGAGCATAAGCCCCTATACGAATGCACACACAAAACCGTATACACACAAACCAGTAAATTAAAAGAACTAAGAAGTAAACTGATAGCAACAGATACTATTAGTCATTCACTATCCTATCTTTGATACACTGACAGTGAGTTCCAAAACAACCAAAACAGCTACTCAGTGAGACCTTTACTCCAAAAAAAGGTAGAAGCAGTTGATGAGACGCCAGACATCAACTTCTGCCCCATAGACACCAGAAGACAACCCTACACAGAATAAAGGTCCATGCCACCAAATTCCTTTGTCTTGGTATGCCTTGTCTTCACTTGTTCTCATTCTCTGTCCTTTATCCATCTCCCTCCTACTGGTAGCTGATGAGATCGCTAGCTTGTCTACCCATTCTTTCCTCTGTAATGCCAATAAATTGTCCTTGAGTTCCTGTCTGAGACTGTTCTTAATATTCTTTTTCAAAACCTTTTTAATTGTCTGTATGGATGTTTTGACTGTATGTATGTCTGTGTACCATGTATGTACAGCAACTATGGAAACTAGAAAAGAGCATCCATCAGATCTGGAACTGGGGATTGGGGGAGGGGAGGAGCAAAGAACTGAATCCAGGTCCTCTGTAAAAGGAACAAGTATTCAAGCATTTCTCTAGCTTCTTATTTTTAATTTTATCATTTTTAAATTATATTTGGATGTACATGTGCGATGTGAGTCAATGTGCCCAGTAATGTCACTCCAGTACTGAATCCCCTGAAACTGGAGTTATCAGTGGTTATGACCCATTCAATGTGGATGCTGGAAACCAAACTTGGGTTTGTGGTTTGTTTCTTTGGGCATAGAAACAATTTCTTTAATCCCAGCACCTGGGAAGCAGAGGAAGGCGGATCTTTGAGAGTTTGAGATCAGCCTGACCTACTAGAGAGTTCCAGACCAGCCGGGCTACACAGTATGACACTGTCTCAAAAAAGACAGATATACACACAGGGGCTGAGGTGGGGGGAACCTGGAGATAAGAGTTCTTGTCTGGCATGTCTAAGTCTCTTGATACCATTCCTAACACAAGAAGGGCAGAGTGGGGATTATGAATTGTTCACTAGAGATGTTTCCTAGTAGATTCAAGTAGACAGAAAACTATCAGCAAACATTAAGATAGGTCTATAAAGATCATACAGTCTGGGCAACAAAAATAAGAGTTTCAGAAACCTTTAGGACAAATTAAAATTATCAATAAGTATATCAAACTGTATATACCCCAGTCTTCAGTGTTTTGTCTTGTTACTTGAAACAGATTTTAATGCCTGGCCCAGAGGGGGTTTAACTTTATGATACTTCTACCTAATCCAAAACAGTTTCTTATCAGAAAACAGAAAGGCTAAAAGGCATGAGCTGACATATTCCCTACTAGGAGGTTAATCAAGAGTCCTTCATCTAGGGCTCGGCAGACATCAAAGAAACAATACACTTGACAGTCCAGAACCAACTCTTATGTGTTATCCTCTGACTTCCATGCACATACACAAATAAATTTAAGGAAAATATTAGAGAAAAATCCTGTAGTCGAGCACTTCCTAGCTTGCTCACTGCTATCAAGGGGAATCATCTCAGGAGAGGTCTTGTATATCATTAAGCTGGGGAGAGAAGACCCTACATTTTCATATCTCCAAATTCCAAAAGCCCACTCCTCTCCACTAGCTAAGCAAGTGACTACCACAAGAATGTGTTGGGGAGGGCACTGGAGAGGCTGAAGGAGAAATGATATAGTAATATTTTAAATACAGGGAAAAAAAACAAATGAGTGTGAGCCTAGGAAACTGGAAGTTACTTAGGTTGAGACAGATATACTTAGGAGGTATGTGTCAACCGTGGCAAGTAGATAAGGAAGCTACAAACCAAATGGCTAGTAAGAGAGCTAGCTGTGTGTGAAGACAAGTGCATGACAGAACTGAGGCCATGACAGATAAAGATGAACCCATTAGCCAGTCAGTATGAACTGCTTTGGCCTGACTACTTTGTATACTCTAAGAGTGGAGAAAATCAACTGCTGCCCAGCCTAGGAGGTGGGGAGACACCTCAGTTGGCAAAGCGCTTCCCGAATAAGCATGAAGACCTGGGTTCAATACGCAGAACCAATGTTTAAAAAATTCCAAGCATGGTGGTGAACTAGGCAGGAAAAGAAAGACATATTCCTAGAACCTGCCAGACACTAATCTACTGGGTATTCCAAGCCAGCAAAACAGTCTCAAAAAATGTGAGTGGCACCTGAGGTACAACATCTAAGGTTATTCTCTGTGTACATGTACACACACACACACACACACACACACACACACACACACACACACAGTGAGAGAGAGAGAGAGAGAGAGAGAGAGAGAGAGAGAGAGAGAGAGAGAGAGAGAGAGAGGGAGGGAGGGAGGGAGGGAGGGAGGGAGGGAGGGAGGGAGGGAGGGAGGGAGGGAGGGAGGGAGGGAGAGCACTGCCCACCACAAGCCCACCAGGCAGGCAGAGGGTCTTTGGTGCAGAGGGAACGAATGTCTTTCAGCTAGGTACAGAAGCAGTCTGAGGGAGGCTCCTGCACTTGCAGCATAGCCAGGACTTCTCACAACCAAAAGTGCAAGCTGAGAAAAGTCCTTCTTTGACTTGCTTTAGACTTCACTCACCTATAAAAACAAGCCGGGAGAAAGAAAAATGATCCACTCTGTTAGTGTTCAGGCATCTGTACTGGCCTGTTCTTGGGATACTGACAGGATACGCACTCAGCTGCAGCCACTAAGACACCACCTGTGCAATCACTATGTTCCCTTTAAAAGGGCCCTGCCCACCTCCCATCTCTTTCATGTCCCTCTCCCCCCACCTTCTCTCTCCTCCTCTGCCTGTCTCTCTCTGCTCCTCTGCTGCTACTGTCCCCAGGTTGGTCTCTCCTCCCACCTTTTCCCATTCACTTTCCCCCAATAAAAAACCCCTCCACCCAAGCTCTGTCGCATGGCGTGCCACTTTTTAAAGAACACAGCACATTCTCTTGTCCTGTTTGTTGGCTCCCTTCCCCCTTCTTTCCTTCTGGTTGTATTGCCTTTCTTGCTTTTCTATTTGCTCCTTTATGGTTTTTTTGTTTTGTTTTGTTTTTTGTTTTTGTTTTTTTTGATTTTTCGAGACAAGGTTTCTCTGTATTGCTTTGGAGGTTGTCCTGGAACTTATCTGCTCCTTTATGAAAGATCACTTCTTTTTCTCTTTCTTCTTCTTGGGGGAGGGGGTGGGGGTTGAGACATAGTCTCATGGGCTCAAGCTAACTTTGAATACCTACATACCTGAGATAATTCTAGTCCTCCTGCCTCTACTTCCCAAATATGAGGCCTTCAGGCATACAGTACTACACCACATGCTAGCCATGACTTTTCCTTATACTTTTACCCCATACATCTTTTCTCTTTTTCTTACCTCCCTCTAGTTAAATGTAGCATTTGCCACACACAAGCTTGAGGGCCCGAGTTTCAGTCCTGGAGTGCATATGGTAGGAGGAAAGAACCCACTTCCTGCAGTGGCCCTGCTACCTCCACACTTGACCCGAGCGTGCAGGCACCCACATACAAGCACAACCACACGGAAATAATAAAACAATAAAAATAAATGTAACAAAAATGGAGTAATTGTTTTTAATTACTATTGTCTGTTTTCTCTTAGTGCAAATGTGGAATATGACTTCAGAAGTCTAATAAGACCCCTGAAAAATCTTAAAATCCATTTAAATAAAAACATTTTTTTGGGGTTTTTTTTGGGGGGGCGGGAAACAGGGTCTCACTATGTAGTCACTGGCTGACTTGAAACTAATTGTGTAGACCAGACTGGCCTCAAACTCATAGAGATCTGCCTGCCTTTGCCTCCCATTGAGATAACCCATCCTGACAGACATGCAAGATACAATATAGAAACATAAGAACCCTGAAAAGCCAAGGCAAGTCCTGTAAATGTTCAGGACTCTACCATAACTAAGTCCAAAGATGGTATAAGGTTCCAAAGGTTAAAGAACTGCAAAGAATGGTTTTAAAATGACTGGTGATATCAAGAAAATTCAAACAGACGTGAAAAGAAATCAAGATAAAACTTCTTTGCTGTGAATAGCCATAGAACCAAATTATTTATCTTAAATAAAAGGTTTACACAGGACATGGTTTCATAGAGTTCCTAACATAAACAACAATGTCAATTTTATACTCTGCTAGGTTCATTTCCATCAAAGATCTGTATGTATGTATACTACACACTAAGACTTTTCCCTCTGCCTTCACAAAGACAAGCAAGTTCTTCTTAGAGGCTAATGACTACACCCTTGACATGGTGCACAACCCTGATTGAGGCAATGGGGTCAGTAGCTGTATGACAGGTGCAGCTCCCAGCAGAACAAGATCACCACACTCACCTCCAGTTCCTCACTGTCTTTGGGCTTCTCCTCGGAGGTCTGTTTAACAAAGTCAGGGATGAGAATTTCCAGTGTGGCTCGGGCTACAAAAAGAAAAAGTCTGAGGTGAGGGCTTAAACCCAAAGGAAGACCAGGCATGCTGCCCAGCTAGCAGTGAGCTACATGTTGGTTCTCATTATCGTAGCCAGAAGCAGCAACAATACTTTACAAGGTAGAATTGGGAGGGAACAAAGACCAAGTGCATCCTGAAAAAGGGACAGTAAGATGTTCTAAGTTTCTATACCAATTTTACCAAGGAAGGAACTCACATATATTTTACTCAAATTGTAGCATATTTAAAAAAAAAGGCTTGGCAAAACCCAGACTCAAGGAGGCCTGACAGCAGACTGCTACAGACATCCAGACCACAACACATGGAGAGCAGCTACCATGAACAGGTAGATGGACATACCTGAGGAACTCTGGAAGCATGTATAAGGCAGAATATGAGAGTGGCACCCACATGAACAGGCCACTGCCTGTTATAGTAATGGCTCAGTCTGGTCCAGCACAGCAATGTTGGTAAGACATCCCAGTGCAGATGTCTAGAGAGAATAACTGGAATAGGCAGAGGAACAAAGCCCAGCACAGAGACAGTGTAAGGAGTAGCTTAGGGAAAGCCTGAGGATGTTCCAGTCTTCAGTCAGGCCCTATATCTCAAAAGTTATCTGCTCAAAATCTCAGCAATTTGTTGAGATGAAATCTTTTTAGGCTGAATCTTTCTAAAATGAATAGCAGGAGCTAGAGCACTTTGTCTAGCATGTCAAGACCTGGCTCAGTCCCTAGCTCTGCATGAGTAAGTTAACAAAACAGAATCAGGAATTCCTGGAGACAGAGGAAGAATATTGCAAGCTAAGGGCAACTGAACAGAAGACGGGCAGTAACGTGATGAAGAAAGACTTCTTATGGTCCTCACAAAAAAAAAAAAGAAAGAAAGAAAGTAGCATAGAGGAACACTCTGATTCTTACAAGTAGAAAATCCTCCACCTGTCCCCCAAGACCCAGTAAGACTGAGAAAAATGGTATGCCTCCTGTTCTGTATAGAGAACACTTCTAGAAGACAACATGCCCATAGGATAAAGTTCAAGAATGGCCCTGTATGTGCCAGGGCCAGAAGTATACCTAACACTAACCTACAATGTATCCACTACTCACAAAAGCCCAAACAACCCCAATGCTAAGCAAAATGGCTTAGTGCAAAAATGCTGTCTATTCCTCCCTTAAGGCAGAAGGCAAAGATATGGTACAGTGGGTCTTTTAAAGGAAAACACCTGTTTTCTTGGGATGAACGTGGTGTACAACAACTATCTAATCCCCAATTTGGAATCTGAAGGACTCAGGAAATAAGCGTATATAAATATCAAAAACGGTGGAAATGGTGATAACAATCTGCCCTTTTTCTCTTAGCATGCCCACATTTTTCTGTTTAAAAACAAACTTGCATGCCAAGTGTGGTGGTGAATGCTTTAACCCAACACTCAGAGAAACCCTGTCTCAAAAACCAAAAATAAAAAATAACAAAACTGTACATTACTAAACATACCATGGCCCCATAGGCTCTAAGCATACCCAAATCTGCGTATGGCTAGAACATGAACAGAAAACACTGACTTTGCTGTCATTTATCAGAAAGAGGCCCTCTACTACAGTCTCACTTTAAAAAATAAAAATCTGAGCTGGGGGTGGGGTGCAGGTGGCTCACACCTTTAATCTCAGTGCTTGGGAGACAGGCAGGCAGATCTCTGTGAGTCCAAGGCCAGCCTAATGTACAGATCAAGTTGCAGGACAGTTAGGGCTACACAGAGAAACCCTGTACTGAAAAATAAAAACATACAAAGCAAACAAACATACAAACACAGACAAACAACCCACCTGTTCTTTGAGACATAACCTTGGCTATCCTGGAACTCACTCTATAAAACAGGCTAGTCTCAAACCCACAGAGATCTGCCTGCTTCTGCCTCCTGAATGCTGGGATTAAAGGTGTTGGCACATAGTTCACTAGAATCTTATTTTAATTATGTATATATGTATGTGCAGAAATCAGAGGCATTAGACCCCCCCTGGAGCTGGAGTTATGGGTATTTGTAAGCTGCCCCATGTGGGTTCTCGGAACTGTGGTGATTTGAATGAGAATGGCCCCAACAGTCTCCTGATTTTGAATGCTTTGGTCACTAGGAGGCAATGGCCTTGCTGAAGGATGTACCATAGAGGTGGTGGGGTTTGAGGCTTCAAAAGCCCACACTATTCCTAATTAGCTCTCTCTGCCTCATGCTTGTAAATCAGATATCAAGTCTCAGTTACTGCTCCAGGACCATGCCTGCCTGCTCCATGTTCCCTGTCACAATGGTCATGAACTCACCTTCTGAAACCATAAGCCCCAATTAAATGCTTTATTTTAAAGTTGCTTTGGTCATGGTGCTTTGTCAGTAGTAGAAAAGTAAGACAGGAACTAAACTTGGTTCCACTAAAATAACAGTATATGCTCTTAACTATTGAGCTACCTTTCTAACTCATCGTTTGCTTTTTACTTTCTTAGTTTAAATCATTCACAATAAGTACATAGTTATTATATTTTATCTTTGGTAGTGCAAGGGATTAGACCCACTCTACAACTAACTTACATTCTCAGTCCTTAGTTTTGAGACTGTCTTGCTCTACAGCCAAGGCTAGCCTGAAATTCACAATGGTCCAATGGTACTGTAGCAGCTTCCCAAGTACTAGAAATACTGTCAAGTATGTTTTAAAAATCAAAGAAGAGGGTGTCAGAGATAGCTCAGAAAGGGCTAAGGGTACTTGCTGATCTGGGTTTGGTTCTCAGCACCTACATCAGTTGACTCCCAACTTCCTTTAATTTCAATTCCAGAGAATCCAATGCCCTCTTGTGGCCTGAGGGCACCAACACATAAGTAGTTCACATGAAGATGCACAGACAGACACAGACACACAGACACACACACACACACACCACAAAAATAAATCCTTTTTTAAAAGCACATTTAAAAAAAAACAGACTACATGAATAAATGTCGTACCCATACCCCTTAAAAACCTACTCATTACCTAGCCCCTTGCTAATCAGAGTGACGTAAACCCAGCAGGCAGCATGTCTCTAGTATAGCAAAAGTGATATTTAACACTAATTACCAACTCCTGGACATGCCTGTGATCAATATCTAAATTAAGTTAGCCTTTAGGGCATACTTGCAGACCAATATCTAGACACAGTTAACTGAGGTGGGAAAACCCACCTTAAATGGAAGTGGCACCATGTCACAAGCTAGGTTCTGGGCTGAACAACAGAGAAAGAAGCCGAGTACTGGCATTCATCACTGTCAGCTCTTGGCTGCAGATGCCACGCTGGGAGCACGCTCAAGCTCCTACACCATGCCACTCCCACCATGACAAAATGTGCCCTTCAGGAGCCAAAACCCACACTCCCCCCCCCTTTTTTTTTTTGGTTTTTCGAGACAGGGTTTCTCTGTATTGTTTTGGAGGCTGTCCTGGAACTTGCTGTGTAGACCAGGCTGGCCTCGAACTCAAGAGATCCGCCTGCCTCTGCCTCCTGACTGCTGGGATTAAAGACGTGTGCCACCTTTTTTTTTTTTGGAACACTTCCTTTCTTAAGTTGCTTTTGTAAGGGTATCTTATCACAGCAACAAGAAAAGTAGCTGATATACCAAGCAAACCACATTACCAGCTTTATTCTTCGCAAGTTTTTTGCTGCTTGCAGTTCCAGATCCGTAAGTCACACCATCAATGGTCACCGAGGCACCAAAAGGCTCACTTGGATTCTCTTAAAATTAAAATTACTCGTTTTAAAACACACTTGTCAAGACAAGAAAAGCATGCACACACAAAATCTGTCATCCCTGGCAAGATACCCCTGAATAAAGCGTATCTGTGCTTGTTTGAGATGTGCAGACAAGGCTGGGAGACGTGGAGACAGGCAACAAGGGACACAGATGAGAAGACTGAAGAGTGTGGGTTACTACAGGAAATGATCCAAAGGGGAAACAGAAGCCGAAGGCAGAGCTGCCCAGTAGAGGGAGGGACAAGGTAGGGGTGAGGTCTCTAAAAGACAAACAGGACTGTCAAGAATGGCAAAGCACAGGACCATGGATATATAAGAAACAATCCCCCAATAATGAGTGATCCCAGGTCTCAGATTCCCAGGGCAATCACACTGGCATTCATGAACTATACAGAGGAAACCACAGAAGACAAAGCTATCAGGAAGTTTGGTAAGATCAAGGCTCCTTCATTATTGGGGGGGTGGGGGTGGGGGTGGGGGTGGTGGCCACAGGACAGGAAGACCAGGAAAGAATTCAATGCACAACAGAAAGGCCTTTACTACAGACTGTTCTTCACAAGTCAGGCCCTACTAAGGCAGAGCAGAGAAGAAAAATAGGGAAAGGGGGAAAATAGGACAAACTCAAAAGGAAAAACTAAGCCATCCCCTCTCAGACAAGGGTCACTGCTGTGAAAAATATGACACCTATCTGCACTATACTTCTCTTTGTGCTTCCCTTGCATGACTATTTAACCCACCAGGACCAACGTACTCACTCCCACCTCCAGCCACAAGCAAAATGATATGTAAGAGTCTTCAAAGAGTTTGAACTTACCACATTCAAAGAAATTATAAACAGGGCGGACCTTGAGGACACGCTGCATGTACTCGTGCAGGATGCAGACCTCAGACTTCCCATTGGGATTGATGACAAATTCTGTGACAAAAAGAACTATCTCAGGTAATAATTAGGAACCTGGCCCATCCACATTACTGAGCCACTCCTTAGGGACTTAACACTAAGAACATGGCAGCCTCTGCATTATAGCTTTGGGGTGAGTGCACTCATAAACATAGACTAAGCAAATTAAATGACAACGGTATGTTCTGTCTGCTGATGCTGACAGTGCAAGCATAGCTTACCTTTCTTTGTAGGTGCATCTTGCACAGATAAAGTGATGAGCTTCTGGTTGGCTGGCAGGATGGGCCTCTCTGACTCTGCCTGCTTCCGCTTCATCTCACGGTTAAACTGACGCCGCTCAGCCCAAGTTCTGAATTTTTTCACAGTTACTTGCTCAAAGTCAAAACGCTTCTCCAGGTAGGTACGAAATTCCTCCAGATCTGTCCAAGATATATACCAATGAACCACATGAGCAGATTTTCAACACAAGAATCATGTTTTCTCACCCCTGTGTATAATGACAACCCCCATTAAGCAAGTCCAGGACACATGATACCCATTTCCCTTTCACCACCTCTTTCAAAAGCAAGGAAAGAAAAAAAAAATTAGGTCCTTTCACACCTACTTCAAATTATTCTGGGAAGTACCTTATGGATAGACTCCTGGGCATACCATTACTTTATCTGGACTAAGAAAAACAATACAAAAATGATACGAGGGTGTTAAAATAAAAAAACAAAGCAAACACACACACACACACACACACCAGCAAGTACCTGACTGCCCACAGCAGGTGTCTACCATCTCTCTCTGACCATCTCTGGCCCTTCAAAGTCAGTAACAAACCATATCCAGGTGACTCTCTACCTCCTCAGGGATTCTATACTGATGCACCTCTTCCCAGACTATGTTACCCCTACCCAACAGCAGCTTCCTCTTCCAGGGAACCTCACAACTCAGCTGTGCAGCATACACAAACTTAACCCTGAAAGCTTCAAGTCCTCTTTGAAAGTGACTCTTAGCAGGTGGGTTCAAAAGCTCTGATACCACTAGGGATCTAAGGGACAGAAATAAGCTCTAGGCACAAGACAGAGTGAGAAACAACAAGCATATAAACAAAAACAAATGCAAAACTCGAGAGCACTGCCCAGTTCTTTATAAAGGCAAAAGGCAGAACCCTGCATCAAAAGAAAAAAAATGGGGATGAGGGAACTAGCCACAGAAGAATGGCAGTTCCTTGGTGCTGGATTTATGGCTGCGGGCTCATGCTATGTTCATCAGATAAATTTAATGTCACAGAAACACATTGTATTGAAAGAGCAAGACCTCAGAGAAAATCATATTGAAAGACTAGTTGGCATTGCCATAATCTTCTCTACTGAAGCTTTTGGCAGTCAGACCCTCGCAGAGCTCAGGCTGCTACACTCAGGTCTGCTCCAAACTGTATGTGCATATGTGCAAAGGTCCCCTCTCAGATACAACCAGGAATGCCCAGCATAAGGTAGGAGTGAAAACTCAGGTAGCAAGGAGGGAAGAAAGCTCTTCAGAACACTTACCAACTGATTCATCTTTGCACACCTCAACTTTAGCCTTCACTTGTCCCAGGGCTCCAGGGGCTGCCTCACCCCCCAATGGGTCCTTCTCATCCAGGGACCCAGAGTCTCCACCCATGGAGTCAGGCTCTTCCAAAGGGAAATCTAACTCTGCAGATCGACCCAGGGGCTTGACAGGTGACACCTCCCCACTGGGCGTGAGATCACAGTTTTGCTCCCGTTCCTCGTTGTCCTTCATTTTCTTATAATGCAGACAAGGGATACTGCTTAGAGGAGGATCGTGTTTCTGTAAACAGTAAAATTGAAACAGAGGTTATCAGGACAAACAACTGAGTCTATTTGACTACACTTCAACACATGCAGACAAGCATTGAGAATTGCCAAGCCTAAATACATGACAGATGACGCCCCTACCCGTATGCTTCCTGTTCCCAAGAAATAGGGTCTGGACCAGGTGACCACTCGAGACTCTCTATGCAGGTATACAGGGACTCCAGAGTTATGAAAAGTCATGATCCATCCGTCAGGCAATGGCTCTGTAGGTGGACGGCCACGACCTATATATATATATATAAACACAAGATTGTTACACAATGACTCTTGGACATGTTTTTGTACAGGGCTTGCCAAGTTTCTATCTGACTGATGGGCCCCAACTGCACCCCTAGGATAGTATGTTGGACAAGGTGAGAACTTCTACATGGAGAACCAATGTAGAAAAAGCCCCAAATAGTCCCCACCTTAGCTTTTCCCTCCACACTTCAACAACAGTGGATACTGGATTTCTCCTACCTTCTCAGCCATGGTAACAGGTACCTGAGGAGTGAGTAAACTTTGCTAATATCTGCAAATGTGTCAGCCACTGTTCCTGGTGACCAGGCACATGTTATTAAATAACACTACTGTTACTACTATATGCCAAGCCCTGGGTTTGACTCCACAGCAGCATCTTAAAAAATAAAACAAGCTGAAGAGATGGCTCAGCAGTTAAGAGTGCTGCTTTTGCAAAGGACCCAAGTTTGATGCTAGCACTCAACTCACATGGTAGGTCACATCTACAACCAACGGCTCCAAGGAATCTGATGCATTGGTCTCCACGGTGCACATACATACATACATACATACAGGCAAACACTCATATACTTAAGATTAATATAAATAAGTCCCTAAAATAAAGAAAACAACTAGGCATGGTAGAGTACGCCTCTAAACTTGGGAGGCAAAGGCAGGTGGATCTCTGGGAG
Source organism: Mesocricetus auratus (assembly GCF_017639785.1). Classification (NCBI taxonomy): domain Eukaryota; kingdom Metazoa; phylum Chordata; class Mammalia; order Rodentia; family Cricetidae; genus Mesocricetus; species Mesocricetus auratus. The sequence continues at coordinate 73,742,990 of NW_024429192.1, forward strand.
TTAGAGACCACCCTTGAGACCAGCCTACATAGTGAATTCCGGGACAGCTATCCTTACACAGAAACCCTGTCTCAAAAAAAAAAAAAAAAAAAAAAAAAAAAAAAAGACATTCAAAATAAATAAAGAAAAACAAAAACACTGCTTCTAACCCTTTCTCTGCTTTACTGGCAGTTTTAAGAAAAGTACCATATTTGTTTTCAACTTGCCTCTCTTTAACGACAAAGCTAATGAAGACTTAACTAAAACAAATGTTCTTACAGGTATTAGGAACAATTGGATATCTAAAGAAAATACACATAAATGAATCCTGATTATGAGACAGGATTTAAAAAGGTGCAGTTGACTCTAAGGGCAGGAGCATCACTGGGCTAAGCTCTGACCCCAGTGATCAACACCAGCCACCATCAGAGTATGACCTGGAGGGAACCCTGCAAGTCAGAAGTGCACCCATGGGTACTCCTTCCAGAAACTTCACCAAAGGGGAGCTGCTGCACACAAACCTTGGACTAATTCAGGAAAAGCAACAAACAGGTTTATCCCAGCACTTAACTGTGATAGCAAGCTGTCAAAGTCCACTAAGCTGTCTAAAGAGCTGCAAACAGCATGCTCCTGACTCGACTCTTCCTAGGCAGGTAACAAGCCAGGGCTACTGATGCCCTGTGAGAAACTTAACAGACTCCTGGAACCACAGGAAGAGCCCAAAGCCAGGCTTCCAGGAACACCAAGGTGAAGAACACCTGGACTCATCCTTTCAGAAGCTGCAGCCCAAAGTCCATCTGGTCTAAAATTCTATCATGGTATCTGCACTGCTCAGCCACCACCACCATGTGCAGCAATATCTGTACCTAGCCTTGCAGACCCTCCTATCTCCACAGGAGCTCAAGAAGGGAAACCTCCCCACCTTCTCTCCAGGAGTCTCAAGTACTTATATGCCTGAGCCCAAGCGCCTTTGAAACCCCACTCCCAACTAATCCTGGCATCCTTACCAGAATAATAGGTCCACTAAGCCAAGTCTACACAGAAGCTCATATAACTTGCCCTACACTTACCTGTACTAGCAACAGAGCCTGATAACACAACCATAAGTGTCCCACCAACTACTCTCCCATTTCCACCAGATGCAGGTATAAGTGCCACTCTGCACATCTCCCAAACAATGCTACTTCTATTCACAGAGCTGCCACCCTGACCCACAGTGCAAGACCATGCTGTAGCCCAGAAGCCAACAATAGCCTAATTCTGGTGCTTTCCTGACTTACCTGCAACAGAACCAAAACTTAGATGGCAACTATAACCTCCCAACTCACCAAAAACCAACCTGACCTTGGTCTCCATGATCTGCAGGCTCCTGGTCTTATAGCCTAACATACACTGATATATCTCATTCAAGGATCCTTTGTAGCCTCTGTGGCTTCCACAGAATTTACCAAGATTGAATCTGGGTTGTGGGTCTGAGTGAGTACTTGTGTCCAATTTGTTTTCTTCTCACCTCCCATAAGTATTCTATACTTAAGCCTGTGTCTCAGCCGGGCGTTGGTGGCACACGCCTTTAAACCCAGCACTTTGGAGGCAGAGGCAGGCAGATCTCTGTGAGTTCGAGGCCAGCCTGGTCTACAGAGCAAGTTCCAGGACAGGCTCCAAACAATACAGAGAAACCCTGTCTCGAAAAACCAAAATAAATAAATAAATAATAAACCTGTGTCTCTACCTAGACTGATGTCTGACACCAGAGAACTCCCAAAATATTCTAGAAAGAAAATTTTCTGGGGACTTGAAGCATCAGGATTTGTGATCAGCTCACTCACTCTTGAGCACTGTTTTAATCTTGGTCATCATTGGCTGCACACTTGTCTCTCCATCAGATGGATGATCACTGTCAACGCCATATTTTTCCTCCATCCGCCTCTTCTTGGGAGCACAAAGACCTTCTTCTAGCAAAGCATCCACATCATTGTCAAAGTCATCCTGCAAAACAAGGTGTTCAGATACTACAGGCCTCCGTGCTTCCGTGCCAAGGACAAGTTTTGCATGTGTGAGGGAATACACAAAGAGACCCTCAACAGCGATTGGGTATGCCCTGATGGCATTTGATCATCTGAAAAACAAACAGGATGAAATGACAAGTGAAACCAACACGCCTGGTCCAGGAGCACACCCAGCCAATGAGGCTTTGCAGCAGCACCTGCTAACTCAGGTTGGAAAGAGATCCGGCTGAATGTTAGCCAAACTTTCCACTAAGAAACTTTAGAAATAGTAAACTCCTTACATCCTTCTCTTCTCCACATTAGTGTTATTTGCCCTCACACCCGGTTTTGCTTTGATTTCCCTGCTTTCAAAAGACAAAGCCACTTCCAAACCTCTTTGGGTTTTACTCAGAGCCCTCCAGAGAACAGGTCACCAACATACCTCATAGGAGAAATTCAAGGCCTCTTCATCCATTCTGTCTCTTTGAACGATTGCTTTAGCCGTGAACCCGCCTGTTCCTTCTTCATCTAGCTCCAAATTGTCAGTAAAATCTTCTAACTCATCGAGCACTGCGTACTCCACTCTCTTTTCCTGATCCAGCTCATTTTCCTCATCCTTCTTATCTGCACTCTCACCCCCTAGGCCTACCCCATTACCAATACTCCCGCCAAAGGGACAAGCATGCACGTCCCCACTGACAGGACTAAGGAGCAGGCTACATTCAGCCCGAGTGCTGCGTTCTACTCCTGTGTACAGCACCTTCCTGTCTTTACTCCTACAGCTCTCAGTAAAGCTCACACTAATCTTTACATCCTTAAGCAACTTAAGGTCAGGGGAGAACTTCCGGACTGCAGGTGCGTGCCGGGCAGTGCGCGGGCTGTGGCCACTACAGTTCGGGTCTATGAGGAGGCGGCCCTTAGAGAAGGATCCTTTGGAGAGAAGAGAAGCTCCGTAGAAGTTGAATGGGTCCTCGGCAGGAGGTTCGGACTGTCCATCACCACCAGAGCCAACGTCCATTACCTCTGCATCACTGGACGTTTGCAGGGGAGGTGGTGGAGACTGTTCATGGGGCAGCACTTGGAAGGGGCAAGCTCGGTTCTCCATCATCGCTTCTCCTGCGGGCTCACGCGGGAGAGGAGAGGGACTCTCATATGTCTCCATATTATGAGCAGTTAAAACTATTTTAAAACACCAGAGTTTTAAACCACCTTACATAAATCTATATTGCTAACATGCACAAGTCCGTCGAGACCCGGTGGCGTCCTGCCCGCGATGCACACACTGGAGGCTTAGTCAAGCTGGCCACATTGCTCTTTTCATTAATGTAGACAGCTTTTAGAACCACTGCCTCAATTATTGGAAATCACAATGCACTCAGCTTAAAAGATTGGCGTCTAAGTGAGTCTATCTTCATGCCAAAGCGGCACCTTTCTTCTTCCACCTGCAAAGAAATTTAAAAATATCATCACAAAATGACAGAAACCTTCCACTTCTCTGGTACCAAGTTAAAAGTCAAATGTTATCTATGCTATAGTAAAGGGCTAAGACAACTGCTTTAAGAAAGCCTTTTAGACATCAGGGGAAAAAATCTCATTAGTTTTCTTCAGAATCTAAATTTTAAGCCCTAAATTAAATATTTTATCAACTATTTACTTTAATCCCTATTTCAGAGGCACAAAAATAGTCTTAGAGCTCAAAAAGGATTAAGACTAAAAATAAAAAGCTAAACTTTCCCACAGCACACCCATTAATTCAGCTTAGTGGATAAGCAAGCATGCAGCAGGAGTCACCATTTCAGGAACACACAGAGTGCATGGCCTCCTTCAGGCTATCAATCCACTCACCTTCAAGGGCTGGGTCAGAGGGTGAGCGAGACCCTCAGCTCAACTCTGTGGCACTAGGGACCTCAGAGATATGGCCAGGCACTCTGCTACCCATGGACCCCCTCTCCTGGGCCCACAACGTGGCACGTGGACAGGACAGTGATGCAGCGTGCTGAGATCACCAGGAGTGGCAGCATAGATCCATTCCCATAGAGAGAGGGTGTCTGTTGGGAAGGGAGCCTGCTAATATTGGGGGTAGGCAGGGCAATACAGGAAAAAGCTAGAGTCAAGGCAGAAAGGGTCCAGGGTGCCACCAGGAGCCTAGCTCTAGGCTGAGGATAGTGAGCTACCAAGAGGGAAGCAACTCTCCTTATAGAGAAGACTCACAGCTATACCAGGTATAGGTGATTGCACCAGGTGTTGGGACAGTTCTCCAAAACAAAGATGTAGAAGCAGCTCTGGAGACAGTAAGAAAGTGTCACAGGAATTGTCTATGCTTGCAGACCCTATAGGGTGGAAAGGAGAAAAAAGGAGGTGAAGAAAAAGGTTTCTCTGCAGACACACTCTGGTACCCAGGCAGAAGCCTAGAGAAAAGAATAGAGGGATGTTGCAGGCAGCCCTGTCTCACAAGTACTCAGGCCACACAACTCTGGAGCCCTGAAGAGGTCTGGTGGAGACGACCACATGAACTGGGAGTAAGCACCAAAACCACAAGAGGGAAGGATATAATCCTAGGAAGCTCTGCTACAGAGGATGCGTGAAAAGAGGGATGACACAACAGAGATAGTAGATCAGAGGCTAGTCACAAAACCAGAGGTCTACAGAAAGAAAGGCTATCGGCAGAAACACATGCGCACACACATGCACACTCCCACATGCACAGAAACATGCACATGCCATGCACACTGGTACAGGTGCAGATATACACACATGACCATGCCCATGGGTGACAGCTTGGTTGCACCTACACAATTTTTTTTAAGATTTCTTTATTTTATATATATGGTGCTCTCTCTGCATGTACACCTTTATGCCAGAAGAGGGCATCAGATCCCACCATACATGGTTCTGAGTGGCTGCTGGGAATGGAACTCAGGACCTCTGGAAGAGAAGCCAGTACTCTTAACCTCTGAGCCATCTCTCCAGCCCCGACAACTCACATTCTTAAGACTCCAGAGAGGACAAGAGACAGAAGACATCATCTATATAAGCAGCTTACAGTAAAGGAATTAAGTGTGGTGGTTATGCCTTGCTGAAGGTACAACCTAAAAGTCAGAGGCTTGTCTAGGTTAAATTAACTCATTTAAATATTCACTTACAGTCTACTCCGAGAGGTGCTATCACTAACAAGAGACAAGGACCCTGTGGCCTGGACATAGCTGGCAGGTCAAGCTATACTATCACTTTATTTCCTAGAACCTATAATAGCCTAGCAGTTTTCAACTCAATGGGAATTTAACAAACTATCTCTCTAAAGGTGTTGCCATCAAAGGTGCTTAGAAATGACTGAAAAGAACAGCAATCACTAAGGAGCCAGAAGGGATATCAGAGGGGCAAAGTTAGTTTCCTGGCAACCAAAGGACCACTGAAAACAACAGATAAGTCAACACTTAGTTCTAACACACCTTAAATAAGACCAGGACAGGGTCTGTTAGGTGTGCAGAGACCATAGGAAGTCAAATCTGTGCTTTCTCAGATAGAAAATGCTATTGGGAAGAAGACTCAAAGAGTCAGGAGTTGGAGACAAAGAGTAGTACAGGATGGGGAAGCACACTACATGTTAAGAGCTAAGAAGTCAGTGTAGAACTACAAAACTAAAACAATAAATGAAGACATTAGTGAGTGTTAAGGGCAATGGAGGCTTTAAAGACATACACAGCAGCACAGGTGGGACCCTGAGGCCCTGAAAAAGGGTAGGTACACATCTTGCAGTAGCAGGATTGCCTAACTCTTAGACTCAGCAGCAGACAGTCCTAGAAAACTTTCTGACTTTTTCCCTCTGTAAGCTTACTCAATTCATTAATCAACTATTTGGTGAATGCCTTCCATAAGGCACACATCACTAATACGTGTTAAGCACAAGGTAGACAAAACACTTGCCCCATAGAGCTAATTTACCAGTTGGGAAGACGGATAATAACAAGAAAAGTATCTATGATGTCATATGCTGACAAATATTCTAGCTAAAACAAAGCAAGAGGGAAAAAGCTGGGAAGCAGGAAGCAGTTTCCAACAGTACCCACCTAAAGATGAAACAGATAGAGCCAGGTGTTGACAAGGGCAAAAGGAGGTCATTGTAGAAGACACCTAGAGGAAAAGCCAAGACGCTGGGGCAGAGACATGGTGTGGCCAAGCTAGGGTAGTACATGAGGAAAGTGTCAGTAAGCCTTTGTTTATCTTTTTTACTTGAGAAACAAGATATTGCACAGAAGGGGTCAAAACAGTGGTATCATTGGTCCGTGGGTAGCAATGGCAGTTAACCCTCACTCACACAGGCCCTGCTAAGGACACTATGCAACTCACCTAGCACTGTGACAGAAAGGTTAAACAACTTGCTCAAGGTCACACAACTAGGAAGTGGTACAACTCCTTTGCCACCCAAACAAGCAGGCCTATGTCTGTACTAACTCAGTTTTATAACATCTTGCAATTAAAAGAATTCCTCTGTGTCCAGAAAAACTACTAAAAAGCTGAGACTGGTGATCAAATTTGAAAGGGGGGAAGAATTAAAGGCTCACCAGGTAGCTTGGCCCAGAACTTTTAAGTTGCAGTTTCTGAGAAAAGGTCTGCTGTTGAAACAGGTTGCAAGGTTTGCTGAGAAATGCATGAAGACCTAAGAGAGGCACCAAGGTGACTTTAGACATAAGGATTGTTCTGGCGTGGACTGTGGCTGCAGCTTGGCTTGGATCAAACTACTTGTCGTCAAAGCAATCCATGACAAAGTGAAAAGAACAACTAGAAGCAGGAGGTTAGCAATCAGAAAGGAGGTGTTGGAGGTGGAGACTTGGAAGATGTCAAGGAAAGTTGATGTGAAAACTAGAAGCGATCGCATGGGAGGGAAAGGATGACAACAGAAGGCCCAAACCAGTCAAAATCACATTTCCTACAAAGTCAAATTGCAACAACCACTGTGAAGTGCCTGGCCCCTGGCCATGCAGAATCCAACTGGTAGCCCTTCCTGGCCTTCAGCCTCACTGCTCTTCAGCTGACTGAACCTGTGGATGCAGATCTTGCTTTGCCAATGGGACGGTGAGTAAGCAGCACATCCACAGCTGGCTACTCTGGCTACACGGGGCTTACCCAACACATCTGGACAACTCCTACTTGCTGGACTGACATAGGGATATAGCTGTGGTGACCAACGCTACAGCTGCAGCGCCCTGCCCAACCCAAAGGCAGTATGACCTCATCAATTCCTTTGTCACCCTAAAAATCCTTTTCCTGAACTTACAGGCTACACTCACTAGACCAGCCATTCATTCCCTTTGGTTAGTGGTGGCTTACAGTAGGGACTGAGCCACTTTCAATGCTGGGAGTCCAGTTTGAGCCAGTAGATTGTAGGCCCCTCCTAGTGATTGGCTTCCAAAAGTCAACAACCCTAGATAGGACATCTTTGCATCCGGCAACGATGTACATGCAAGCATGCAAGATGGCAAATCAAATTCCTACCATGTAGCAACCCAAGTCCACTGGGTGATACTACTTGACAGGTATCGCTGTCAACAGGTTGCCACTTCCCATTTATTCTACCACCTTCATTGTTACTGTAAAACCACATCCTGATAAGCTACACGACACTTCATCCACGGACAATTTGGTGAAACTTGGAGGGTTTCTCTGCTTTTCCAAACAGCCGAAACAGGCAGAGTTCAGGACAGAGGTGTCCCTGCCCACACGTCTCCCGCCAGAAGGCGAGACGATGGCTTCGGGCCCACCAGCCGAGGGGCTTCGTTACCAGGCCGACAGCACCCTACGTCCACGACGCCTGAGCTCTGGGCCCGGCCACCGCTGCACAAAGGCCGCGACTCCGCGTGGCCCAGCCCGCCTCGCGCGCCGCGCCCCGCCCCAAGCCCCGGCCTGCGGCCTCGCCCGGGATAGGGGGAGGAAGGGAAGGGCGCAGCCACTCCAGGCCGCAGCACCCGCCGCCCGCGGGGCGCCCCTCGCGCCCCGCACCTACCTGTGGCGCCCGCGACCTGCCCGAGCCGCCCGCAGCCCGACCACAGCCGGCCGACCCTCACCGCCCCGGCACCGCCGCAACCCGCGAAGGCCCTCGCTAGCCCTCGGCTCTTGAGACCCGCTGCCGCGCGGGCGAGAGGAGGGCGGGCCTTAACGCAGCGCGACCAATCCCGTCGCACGGCCGCCGCGCATTGGGGGAGACGGGAGCGGGCTGAGGAGGCCGCCAATCGGCGGCGCGAGACGCGCACGGCCCAATTGCGAGGCGCGTGGCGGACGCGTGGGCGGGACCAGGCGCAAGCCTGGAGGAGCTAACTAACGGCTGTGGCCCGGGCGGGGCTAGGCGCGCGGAGGGCTGCGGCCGCGGGGAGCGCCGGGAGAGGGGCGCGCGGGGCCTGCCGGGAGCCGGGGAGCGCGGGAGTGCCAGGAACGCTGGGAGCTCGTCTGTGAGCCCATCTCTGTGGAGCTCAAGAGTCATTTTTGCGTGTGCCGATGACAACGAAGCTCCGACCTGGGTCGTCCCCAGGACTAAGCTGGACCACTCATCCCAGAAAGTCACCTTACTAGAAGCGCGATGCTGAGGGCAGGAAAGGAGTTTTACTTGCAGCATCACCACACTGCAAGCACAAAGGTCTAATGACTAAAAATCTGTTCGCTGTGCTTCCTATCCTCGATGTCAAAAAAGGGGAGACAGAAGCCAGTTTGGGGATTCCATAGAGTGGTCCGGATCCGTTGGATCGGCCCTACAGAGCTGTGTCGATGGCCATGGACCAAAGATGTTGGCAAAGTCTGTTTTGACACCGAGGTAGAAGTATGTAAGACTTAGGAAAACTCTTTTAAGACGGAAATGAAGTTAGCCAGGTCGGTTCCTGACCACTCTAAATCCCTACTGTTAAGCCATTACTCCATGCTATGGGCTAGAGACTAACTTGGCGCTAAATTAAAGTGATACTTTCCAGAATCTCAAAAAGAATATAAATGGTGAAAGGGAGAGCTCACCTTTAGGTTCTCATTCCCGTCAATAAAATATGGGAAAAAAATGATAGAAGAGAAGACCGTCTCCTGTTGGGCAAACATTTGAATAATCGCTGCTGAACATGAAAATCATGGGTACTAAAAACAGGGCTAAAAAGTGACAAGTTGCTTTGAAGTTCTAGAGACGGAAGCCAGGGTTTCACTCACGCTGAGTTAAGGTAAAAGCACTGAACTACATATCCTCCTGTTTGGGAGACTGTATCTTAACACAGTTGTAAAGTTTCTCCCCAAGTTTCCTAGTAATTGCAAATGGTAAACGGTAGCTTTACAACGGAAAAAACCTGGATGACCCCACGTTAAGAAAGACCACCAACTGTAGGAGGCACCGAGGTTCTTGGGTTCACAGATGAGCACTAGGAGCACCTGGAATGTGAACAAACTTCAAGGGAAGAGATGTTTTGCCTGTTATCCCCTCAGAGCTGGGAGCAGATATGCATTCTAGCTTCATGACCTTTGGGCTGTGCAGCAGAGACCACACCGGACCCTCTCCCAAACCCTTATCATAAGATTGTTTTTCTCAATCTACAGAACCGATCTTTATGGAAGGTGTCAGATGTACTTTACAAAGAGTTTAGATGTAGCCTGGTGGTGGCACATGTCTTTAGCCCCAGCCCTAAGGAGGTAGAGGCAGGCAGATCTCTATGAGTTCGAGGCCAGCCTGGTCTACAGAGCGAGTTCCAAGACAGTCTCCAAACTACACAGAGAAACCCTGTCTGGAAGAGATAGAGAGAGAGACAGAGAGATTTATATCTGCTGTATTGTACATGCATGATTGAGGTAATCACTGTAAGTGTTGGAGCTCAGATGGAAAGGGATCCTGGCAGTCAGTAGCCAAGGATTATCAGTCTTTCTGAACATAGCTGTAGCTTATAGCTCTGCTCCAGCAATGTAAGTGTAATGACTCTGCTCCAGCAGAGGGAGGGTTTTCCCATGGAAGTTGTTACAGCTCTGCTTAGGTCCAGCAAAGTGCTCCCCTAGGGGAAAGTTGTTATAGCAGGGTTCTGCTTGAATGAAATTGTCACGCAGTACAACAAACCTCACTCTGCATTTATTGGGAAGGAAAAATCCAGGAGGGTGACTGCCTCTAAAGTGAGAAGCAGCAACAAACTGAACAGAATACAGCTTATACAAGGTTTCTTGGGGGCAGGGAATGTTTCCAAGGTGGCTTGGAATTGGTGGGGTTTTGTGGCCTGATTCTGGGGCATACTCAGGGACTGGTGGGATTTCAAGTTCCTGTCCCTATTCTTGGGGTCAAGTCAGGGGCAGGATGTTTTTCCTTAGCCCTTTTTACCCTGCAATCACCAGAAAAGTTGTAGTTGTCACTAGACACCTGAAGTTTGAACCAACACCAGCTACTTAACTGAGTTGAACTTTTACCCTGCAATCACCAGAAGAGTTATCACTAGACTCCTGAAGTTTGAACCAACAGCATCTACTTAGCTGAGTTGAACTGAACTTCCTTTGTCTCTCTGATGGCAATGGAGGTATCAGAGACCACCCTGTTAGATCTCAAACCCTGGACCAATGATTGAGGTGCCACCGGGTTCTCCCAGCATCCCTGAGTCCCTATCTGTTACAGGATATGACTGACTTATACCACTACCACCCCCGCCACTCTCTACCCTGAACTCTCCAGCCTAGGGACTGGGCTGCCCTTCCCCTAGAAACTCTCCCCTATATAATCCAGACATTTGGTTACCCATTCCTTTTTGTACCTTTGGCTTCCTGTCTTCTGCATCTGGTTCTCCTCTCCCTCTCTCTTTCTCTCCTCTCCCCATAAGGCCCTGCTCAGTCTGGTCATGTTCACTCTGGAATCTCCCAGAGTTCCCTGTCTCTGCCTCTGGCTATGCTTTCTCTTTTATTCATAATAAACTTTTCTCCTACACCATACCTAGAAGCAGTCTGACCTTTCCTTTCCTTTCCTATTTATTTATTTATTTATTTATTATTTTTCGAGACAGGGCTTCTCTGTGACTTTGGAGGCTGTCCTGGAACTAGCTCTTGTAGACCAGGCTGGCCTCGAATTCACGGATCCACCTGCCTCTGCTTCCCGAGTGCTGGGATTAAAGGTGTGTGCCACCACTGACTTGCCTCCTTTTTATTTTTGATTCACCCCACCCCCAAAATCTGCAAGTCCAAAATTACCCTCAACAGGTGCACTGAGGCCAGCAAGATGGCTCAACAGGTTTAAAAAAATGTATTGGGATACCTCTCACAGGATCATACTTGCCCACAATTGAGGAGTAAGAGCCCCTAAAGCACGGATGAATGGTAAAGGAAGAAGAGTCAGGCAAAAATATTCCATCAAGTGTAAGACCAACCATGTCTACAAAGTGAGTACCAGGCCATCCAAGGCCATAGTGAGATCCCATATCAAAACAAACATTATACCACAACAGAAATGAAAGAGAAAAGCACCAGTTATTGTATATATTGAGGGCCTCCTGAAAAGCACATAGGTTCACTTGATATTTCTGGCCCAAAAGCCAAAGCATGAATGAAGAAAGATCAGATAAACTCAAAGTTGGGACCATTCGTAAGATCACCAGACTGGAAATGGGATCCTAGCTCAGAAAAGGAACACAGTGGGACATTTGATAACATTCAGATTGTATCAGGCTTTCTCTTTGGGGCTACCAACCACCTCCCAAGTCACGATATGGAGACTTCTGGCTCATTTTGAATGCCTGGCCTTAGCTTAGTTCTTTTCTGGCTAACTCTTTTAACTTAAATTAACCTGTTCCTCTTCACTACATTTTGTCTCAGGGCTTTTTACCTTTTCCTACTTTATTGCTGTCTGGCTGGCTGGCTGGCTTTCAAACGCTCGGCTTCTTACCCCAGACGTTTCCCTCTTCTATCTTCTCTTGTTCTCCTACTTATTCTCTCTGCCTGCTGCCCCCCACCCTTTCTCTGCCTAGCTATTGGCAGTTCAGCTCTTTATTAGAGCAATCAGGTGCCTTAGGCAGGCAAGGTGAAACAAAAGCAACACGTTTTTACATAATTAAACAAATGCAGTATAAACAAAAATAGCATACATTTACATAGTTAAAGTAATATTCTACAACATAAACAAATGTAACACACCGGGCATTGGGTGGCACGCGCCTTTAATCCCAGCACTGGGGAGGCAGAGGTAGGCGGATCTCTGTGAGTTCGAGGCCAGCCTGGTCTACAGAGTTCCAGGACAACCTCCAAAACAATACAGAGAATCCAAAACAATACAGAGAAACCCTGTCTCGAAAAACCAAAAAAAAAAAAAAAAACAAATGTAACACATTTTTGCCTAGTTAAAATAATATTCCACAACATCAGATGAAGTCTGGTGATTAGTATCTAATATGGAACCCCAGAAAAAGGGTCGTTCAGCCCAAACAGCCTCCACTTGGCTGAACTTGATTCTTATCTAAGTTAATTTGCATCCTTCCTTGTAAATTCCAGTCTTAGCAAAGAACAGTTTGACAAGACACCATCTATGATGGTCCATATTGCTTATCAACTTGACAAGTTCCAGAACAGTGTTCTTAACCTATGAGTCTCAACCTTTTTGGGGGGTTGAACAACCCTTTCACAGAGTCTCATGTCAAATATCCTACATATCAGATTTTTACATTACAATTCATAATAATAGCAAAATTAACTTTATGGTTGGGGGGGGTCACCACAACATGAGGAGCTATATTAAAGGGTTGCAGCATTAAAAAGGCTGAAATCCACTGCACTAGAGTCACCTAAGAAAAGAGCCTCTAGGTTAGGCCTGGCCTTGTGAATCAGGGATAATCTTGACTGGGTTAATTGATGTTGAAGATCCACCTTAAAAGGCACAGCATTGTTTATTTATTTATTTTGGTTTTTTGTTGTTGTTGTTGTTTTAAGACTGGACTTTTCTGTGTAGTCCTGGGTGTCCTGGAACTCACACTGTAGACTAGGCTAGCCTCAAACTCAGAGATCTGCCTGCTTCTGCCTCCAGAGTGCTGGGATTGAAAGACTCCTACCCAGGACCCCCTAGGAAAAGAAAAGCAAGGCCAGGCCGTTGCCTAGTGGAAAAACCCAGACTAGGTGTCTCACCCTCAAAACAGGATGCCTGTGATCACTATAGCAGTCATGGGACCCGGATAATAATTGCTGAAGCGTGCTGGGAACTTTCATATGACAATACTAGAAAACCTAGTCCTTGGCAACTACCCTGGCCCCCAATTGTGTCTGATCACTATAGCAGTCATGGAACCTGGATACTAATTGCTGAAGCGTGCCAGGGTCTTTCATGTAGGAAACCTAGTCCTTGGCAACTACCCCTGCCCCCAAGATGATCTCAGCCCATGCTTAAGTAGCCAATGAAATACCTGTTGCTATGCTGATACTTATGTAACCATTAAAATTCTATAAATATTGTACTCCCTACAAGCCCGGTATGCTCTGCACCCGAGTTGCAGTAGCATCCGAAGGTGCCTGTGTACTCAATAAATCACCTCTTGCATTTGCAGCCAGTAGTCTGGCCCCGGTTCTTGGGCAGAGGGTTCGGTTCCGTGCCCGGCACTTTGATGCCGAGGTCTTTCAAGATTAAAGTGTGCACCAACAACTCCTGGAAAGAATATTTATTCTTGACCCAAATATGACTAATGGTGGTGTAGAACAAGATTCAGGTTGCCCTGAAAGGCATGCTCCACTGTGAAAATAGTGACATGAGATTTTATTAGTGACAGAACAAAAAACATAAATTAAGGCATTCACCAAATGCATTGATTGGGACCACTATAGGTGGTTTTCTGTCTTCCCTGGCAGCTCCCAAATAACCACACAGAGACCTATTAATTAAGAAAGCTCAACTGGCCCAGCAGTGGTGGCACATGCCTTTAATCATAGCACTCAGGAGGCAGAGGCAGTAGGATCTCAGTGAGTTCAAGGGCAGCCTGGTCTACAAAGTGAGTTTTAGGACAGCCAGGACTGTTACACAGAGAAACCCTGTCTTGAATAAACCATTGAAGAACAAGAAGAAAAAGAGGAGGAGGAGGAGGAGAAAGCTCAGCCGGTAGCTTAAGTTTGGTTGTTTTTTGCTAGCTCTTACCACTTAAATTAACACATTTCTATCCATCTATGTGTGTGCTGCCGTGAGGTTCATTGATTTCATCTATGTACTGCCCATCCTGCTCACTCTTTGCTAGTGTTCAACCCTTGTCTCCTGCACTCCACCAACTTAGCGTTCTGAGTTTTTCTGTGATGGTTCCTTATTGCAACTTTAGCTTAGGAGTTCTATGAGCGTCTGATCATAAAGATGTCAACCATAACAGGAACTTCTTTCCTCCAGCCCACCAGGGCAGAGACAGTACCAAGGGGAACATCCATGATGAATAATCACCTCATAGGAAATTCCCAAAGTGTACCCCATTCCTATGTTAGAAGGAAATTTATTGTCTTAGCAGGGAAAACATAAGTGAGGGTTAACCACTGAATGAAATAAAGACATGACAGCTACTGGGTATGGTTGAGGAGAAGGTTTCTATGGTAGATATGAGGGAGAGTACAGCCAGAGGCATCTGGAAGAATACAGAGGAGGGAGAGAAAGTACAGTAAGGATGACCAGTAGATTGAGAGGAGAGAGGGAGGGAGAGAGCAAGAGAGGAAGAGAGAGAAGGCCAAAAGACAGTCAAGAGAGGGAAGGACAAAGAGTACATGGCTGAAATGGCAGATTTTTTTGTTTTTGTTTTTGAGACAGGGTTTCAAATTCATGGCTGTCCAGGAATTCTGTACGCCAGGCTGGTCTTGAACTCACAGAGATCCTCCTGCCTCTCTGCCTCCCCAGTGCTGAGATTAAAGGAGTGCCCATCACTGCCCGTGAAATGTCAGATTTTTATAGGAATCAGAAGCTGGGGTAAGGGAAGTGGAACCCATGAGCTGTAGAGATTAAGAATAGCGGGCAGCCGGGCGTTGGTGGCGCATGCCTTTAATCCCAGCACTTGGGAGGCAGAGGCAGGCAGATCTCTGTGAGTTCAAGGCCAGCCTGGTCTACAAGAGCTAGTTCCAGGACAGCCTCCAAAGCCACAGAGAAACCCTTTCTCGAAAAACCAAAAAAAAAAAAAAAAAAAAAAAAAAAGAACAGTGGGCAGAGTAAGAGGACCTGAGAGCAGGTACTGAGTGAGCCTGGATGTCTTCAGGAGCTTTGGTATGCTAACAGGCACCATTTGTCCTCTGTTTCTTTTGCCCTGACAACCAGCAGAGTCTTCAGTACATTTCTGGAAACCTTAAGGAAAACCCAACACACAATAGGAGGAACTAACCTGGAAATAAATGTTGGGTGTATCACTCTGAAATCAGAACCTAAATCAGATGGAGACACAGACCACCCCTAGCAGAGAAACTTTAGATTTTAGGAGTGGACCTGAGTCCAAGGAAAGAGTAAATATCTCAAGGAAAGCTACCATTTGGTACTCTGGGTGGTTTTACTATTTTCAGGTTTTAGATTTATGTGTATGAGTGTTTGCCTACAAATATTTATAACCCACAGAAGTCAGAAGAGGGTAGTGAATTCCCTGGAACAGGAGTTACAATGTTTGCAAAGCAGCATGTGAATGCTAGGAACAGAACCTGGGTCCTTTGTAAGAACAGCATGAGCTAAGCCACCTCCCTAGCCCCCACAGCTGGTCTTAGGTTTGCAAGCATTTGTAAATATGAAGACTCTAACTAAAGGTATCTTCCGTTTACATTTCTCTCAATGGGGGTCACTCAGCATTACTGATTTGTTTTCTGCACGCTAATCTAGAAGTCCAAGTAATACAACTAAAGAGAATAGGTGAACAGTCTGCTTTGGGTTGAATTTAAATGCATTTAAAAGAAAAAGTAAGCCGGGCAGTGGTGGCGCATGCATGCCTTTAGTCCCAGCACTCGGGAAGAGGCAGGCGGATTTCTGTGAATTTGAGGCCAGCCTGGTCTACAAAGCTACACAGATTAACCCTGGAGAGAGAGAGAGAGAGAGAGATTGAGAGAGAGAGAGAGAGATTGAGAGAGAGAGAGAGAGAGAGAGAGAGAGAGAGAGAGAGAGAGAGAGAGAGAGAGAGAGAGAGAGAGAGAGAGAGAGAAGAAATAAATTGGCCATGAGGGCACACAACTTTAATCCCAGCACTCCAGAGGCAGATGCAGGCAGAACTCAGTGAGTATGAGGCTGGTCTGGAAAAACAAAAAACAAACAAAATAAAACTTTAAAAATTAAATAAACAAAAATGAAAGAGAAAAAATGATAAAATTGCTGGTGTGAGTTGATGAACTGTGGGGATCAAGAGGTTCCAGAGAAGAATTTTAGTCTATACTCTCTGAGAAAAAAATCTGAGCTAAAACCATTGGTTTTTATGGGGTTCTCTCAGTTATGTGAAGGCTTGCTGACAGCCTCAGATCCCTCTATAGCCCTCTGACTTGAGGAATTCATGTTTGAGGGCAGTTTCTCAGATGACTAGCTTTTAAAAACAGGAAAAGATTTTAACCTAAATCTACATAGTAAGATTTACTTACTGACAGCCACCCCAACCCCCCCCCCTTTTTGTTTTTCATGACAGGGTCTGTGTAAGTCTGGCCGTCCTGGAACTCGCTCTGTAGACCAGGCTGACCTCAATTTCACAGAGATCTGCTTGGCCTGCTGACTGCTTTTAAAAGAGGGGTTACTAATTTTATGTGTAAGGGTGTTTTACCTGAATGTATGTTTGTACACAGAAGGAGGCCAGAAGAGTATGACAGACCCTCAAGAACTGAAAGTACAGGTAGTTGTGAACCACCAGGAAATTTTCTCATTTATTTCTACTAAGAATACACTCCGATTTAATGCAATTAGTTGTATTATGTGTTTTGGTGATGACTGTTTTAATGCAATTGCTGTTATGTGTTACTTTCTGTTTAAAACATCTGATAAAAGCTTAGACTGCCTCGAAGCCGCCCAAACTCCTAAAAAAAATAAATAAACCAACCCACTGAATAACAAACCTCTGATGGCTATATTATACTTGTAATTTATGGTGTGATAAAATTACTATTTTATTTTATTTTATTTTTTTGGTTTTTTGAGACAGGGTTTCTCTGTATTGTTTGGAGGCTGTCCTGGAATTCGCTCTGTAGACCTTGCTGGCCTCAAACTCACAGAAATCCACCTGCCTCTGCCTCCCAAGTGCTGGGATTAAAGGCATGCACCACCAACGCCAGGCTATAAATTACTATTCTTAACATGCCTCATTTAAAATGCCTATGTATATATGTAAACATAAATGTTTTAGGATGATTTTTGAACTTGAAAGCATGACTTTAATGTATATGTGCTAGTATAGAGGGCACAGAGATCCTTGTGCTCACAGATAAGCACTAGGGAAACTAGGAATGTTAAACAAGTGGGGTTGCCCTGCAGTGGTGGCGCATGCCTTTAATCCCAGGACTCAGGAGACGGAGGCAGGCGGATCTCAGTGAGTTTGAGGCTAGCCTGGTCTATAAAGCAAGGAAAGTTGTAGGACAGCCAGGGATACACAGAGAAACCCTGTCTCTAAAAACCAAACAAACAAACAAAAAGTCCAGGGGAGCCAGGTATGGTCTGGCTATAGAGATAGTGCAGATGTCACCAGGCTGTTAAACACCTCTACTCTGATTTGTAAAGTGCATGTGACATCTCCCATTAAAAAATGGGTCCTATTGACTGAGAAGCAATGCTGGGAAAGGGTCTGGAAAACATGACAGAGAGAAACATAAGACTTTGGGGCAGCCAGGTGTGGGTCCAGTTTTACAGATAGTACACAGGTCCCCAGGGTATTAACCACATCTATTCCAGCCTTCTGGACAGAAAACAGGGGTCTCTTCCTTTGAAGAGACCACCCTGAGTGATTTTGTTGCTGTTGTTTTGGTTTGGTTTTGGGTTTTTTTTTTTTTTTTTTGAGATAGGATTTCTCTGTGTAGCCCTGGCTGTCCTGGAACTCACTCTGTAGATCAGGCTGTCCTGAAACTCACAATGATCCACCTGCCTCTACCTCCTGAGTGCTGGAATTAAAAGTGTGCACCATTATCACCCAACAATATGTGGATGCTGGAATTGAACTCAGGGCCTCTAGAAGAGCAACCAGTCCTCTTAACTCCTGAGCCATCTCTCCTGCTTTCCCGGGACTCTTATGATGATCTCAGTTAGCCTTTCCAGACCCTTCAGGTGTCACAGGTAGACTATATAAACCATCTTTATGGAAGAGGTCACATGGACTTTACAAAGACTTTCAATGTAGTCAAGCATTGAGCTTTATTGTGACACCTGGATTGAATTAATTATCACCAAGAAACTTTTTTCTAAATTGTACTGTACTTAAATATGCCAAAAAATAAACTGCCTGGAGTCAGACTCTGGAAGAAGTTTGAACCAACACTCGTAGAACTAATTCTAATTGTTCTTAATAATAAAAACTGGGAGTCAGATATTAGGGGAGGAAAGCTGAAAGATCAGAGAAACAAAGCAGGCAGCTACTAGCTCTTACCTCTTCCTCAGGCCGAATGGGTGATCATGTCTCCACAAATCCTCAGACTGCCTCAGACTGACTGCCTAGACTGCATCTGTCTCTATGAATCCTCAGATGCATCTCTCGCTTGTCTCCTCCAGTCTTATAGTCCTCCCTCCACCCTGCCACATCCCTTTCTGTCTCCATCTTCTTAGTGCTGGTTGTTGTTAGAGGAGTGTCACTCCAAGTACTGGGATCACCTTCGTGTGAGCTCTGTTTCTCTTTTAGACTGGATCAATTTTGTGTCCCCCAGGTAGACTTGATCTGTTTGCCTCTGTCTCTTGAGTGCTGGGATTTCAAAGGTGTGTATCACCACTGCCTAACCTCTATGGCTAACTAGTGTGGCTAGCATTGCTCTCTGGTCTTCAGGCAAACTTCATTTGTTATATTATAAACAAAATATGACCACATTTCCTGGTTTTTGCATAAATACATCAACAATGTCTAGTTCATTTGCATTTGACAAATTCAGGGAAAATACTCCATATGCATCCTATCTTGATGAGTTCAAAAGGTTGTACCTAATTCACTTTCTATTATAACTTTTATTACCAAACTATCTTTTTATGTCTCTCAACCCTATACACTTTACATTTCTTTAATGAATTTCTTTTCTGAATCTGGTAATAAGGAAAACTATGACTATAACTATCTAGTCTTCAACTCCCTCAGAGACCAGAGAAGGAAATAATATTAACTGAGTAAACAGGAAGTGAGAGCAAATGACTTCCAAAAAATGTGAGAAATGACAAAAACAGCTGGCTGCCTGAACAGTCACCCAAGGTTCCTCGCAACATTGGGGCATTCATCTTTGGCCTGAAGGTCTAGCACATTTGACAGACTTTTCTTTTCTTTTTTTTTCTTTTAAAGATTTATTTATTTATTATGTATACAGTGTTCAGTCTGCATGTATGCCTACAAACCACAAGAGGGCACCAGATCTCATTACAGATGGCTGTGAGCCACCATGTGGTTGCTGGGAATTGAACTCAGGACCTCTGGAAGAGCAGGCAGTGCTCTTAACCTCTGAGCCATCTCTCCAGCCCTAATTTCAAATTTGTATCTATAGAATTTGTATACCATATACAAAAATTCAATCCAATGTAAAATATTTAAAGCTAGTAGTTGCTTTTTGAAGTAGATTCAGTAATCTACCTTTTTATCCTATCATATCTGTATCCCCTTTCTCTTTTCAAAGCAAGAATCCTGAATCTAATCTCCTTTGTTTAGCTTTTTTCCTGACCATTACCAAAAACTGATCCCTCTAAACAATGACCGATATTCATAACCCATTGAATGACCAAAAACTACCCACCCCACCTCTTGGGAATGTGGGTGTTGTGTTCTTAAAGTTACTCCTGTTGCATTGTAGGTAAAGGTATCTTTTTTGTTTTGTTTTTTTTGAGGCAGGGTTTCTCTGTGGCTTTGTAGTCTGTCCTGGAACTAGCTCTTGTAGACCAGGCTGGTCTCGAACTCATAGAGATCTGTCTGCCTCTGCCTCTCAGTGCTGGGATTAAAGGGGTGTGCCACCACTGCCTGGCAGTAAAGGTATCTTTAGGGGATCCTGAAAAGAAAAATTTGGGTTAATTGTCAAGTCCTGGAAGAGGTACCTGTATCATTTCTTATTCAGTCTCTGCATTATGGGAAAGTATAGCGAATGAATTGTGGTTACAGAGCTACACCACTTATCAATGATCCGGGCTAAGGGCTAAGGATTTAAATGAAGACAAAGACAGCGGGTTATTCTTACAAGGAGAATGGCATTTATTGTAGCAAGAGCAGAGCATTAAATACCAGGCATGGTGGAAAACTGCCAAGGACAGGAGCTCACATTCCCAGTGCCCTCTGGCAAAGGATGGGCGGACAACAGGAACTTGAATTTAGACAATAAGGATGGGTGGAAGACAGGAACTTGCATTCAGGCTTTACTGGGAGAAGGGGACAAGTGGTATTTTGCTAGAAGCTCCTAGTCACAAGCTGGTCAGCAGACCTCCATGGGGGAAGGGTGCAACAGGAAAATACAGGGCTTATCTCAAGTCCTGGCAAGAGTAGTCTGTGAGGCTGGATCATCTGAGCTGGCCACCTCAAAATTGTCCTGAGAAGTTTGTAGTCCAAAGCCAATCTTTAGGTGACGTTTTTAAGCTTAGTGGTGTTATCATAGCTCAGGTGGAATCATCATTGTGGCATCCCATCATCTTTTTGGAGACTTCAGAAATCACAATAGGTCAGATTATTCCTTTTCTTGGTAAATTTTTCTGGTAGTTATAACTTTTTCTTTGGATGCTTATTTGTCCAAAGGTCTTTAAATTCTTCAAGATGGTTGTTTTTATTTTCCTGGAAAACTGAAAACAAAACCATGTCTGAATCCTAACTTTGAGGAGGTTCCAAATATAATCTATCAATTTTGATCTATGGTTTCTCCTGAAATTGTTTTATCTTCTAAAGTTGTTCTATAATCCAGAGAAGTATATTTTCTTACAATAAGCACTAGGTTCTTTAATTGCTCTGGGAAGGAGTTTCCTCTACAATGCCTGCAAGACTGAACCGAATTTGACATGGGGACCTGTGAGAGGTCCCTCAAGAAGTTTCTCAAAGGCAGTGTTACCTTGACTGTCCCCTGTTGATCTACATTCATTGGTCCAATGCCTGGCTTCGCCACACCTTCTGCATAATCCAGAAGGGAGGGATATTCTGTTTGGATTATGCTTTGAAAAAAAACATTGTTTCTACGAATGCCCTGTTTACAGACCCTTTTAAGGTGACCTTGCTTGCCACAATTGAAACACTTGACATTTTGATTTTTCTTCAGACCTCTAGAAATTACCTCTCCCATCCATGCATCATCATGGTCATCAGATTCAATATTGATTATATCTAGGATCCATTCCTCCAAGGGTGCTGATCTTGACTTTGAAGGCCTAATTATCCTTTGCATTGAGAATAAGTATTTTCAAAAGCCAGAGATCAATTATTATTTGTCTAGCTTCTGAATTTGGTGTCATTATACTTACTGCTGATGTCAATCTTTGTCAGAAATCTGTGAAGGTTTCTTTTGGGTCCTGTATGACTTTAGTAAATGATTCATCCTTCTTTCCTACTTCTTCAATTCTGTCCCAAGCATTCAAAGCTGCTGCATGGCATAAAGTCAGGGTGTGGCCATCATACAGAGATTGCCTCTCTATAGTAGCATAATCTCCCTCTGCAAAAGTTAATCTTGGGAGATTTCCATACCTTTAGATCTACACCATTGTTCAATAGTCTTAGCTGAACCAAGTCCTCCATTGTAATTGTGGGCTAGGCTCCAAGACTGTTGTAGCCAAGTCTCTCCAGTCTTTAGGGATGATTCTATTTTAAGTTGACCACGAGTTTAACACATCTGCTTCACAAAAAGCTGAATGCATGCCATATGAAACTATCACGTTCTTGAATCTCCTTAAATCTAACATTGCCACAGGAATCCAATCAGTTCTTGAACAGCCTTGTGGATGTCTGTCATTTGGAAGTTGTTCTTGTAAGGTTACTGAAAATATTAAGGTTGGTTGTTTAAAAACCGTAGGCTGTTCCTCTCTGACCTTATAATGCAATGCTGAAGTTAGTTCTCCATTAAATTCTTCTGTCTGGGTTTGAATATCTCTATGGTCTGTTTTATTAAGTTTTCCGAAGGCCTGTGTCTTGGCACTCACACCAACCAACTTTTTAAGAGATAAACCAAGAATTATGAAAGCAACAACAAGAATTATCAAAATAATAATTAACATACTGATCCCAGTTAAGTTGATTATCTCTTCATTTAATTGTTCCATTTTTAAATCATGGTTTTTTGAGACAGAGTTTCTCTGTGTCACTTTGGAGCCTGTCCTGGCACTTGCTCTGTAAATCAGGCTGGACTTGAATACACAGAGATCCACCTGCCTCTGCCTCCCAAGTGCTGGGATTAAAGGTGTGCGCCACCACTGCCTGGCTGTATTTCCCATTTTTTAATGTGGGAAATATTCTCTCTTTTTACTAATTTCTCCCTTTAAGAGTTCCCTATTTTCTCACCAGATCTGTTGACAATGAAGATGTGAGGCTGCCTGCTGCTTTGTAGAACAGTATAAGCCTGACTGTACTTCAAGGCAGCCACTACTTTGGCAGCAACCTGAAAAGGGAGTCCAGGGAAAGGTCATCAGGAGAGAAGAAAGGAAAACCTAGCCTGTGGGGTAGTGACTCTGACCACATGTAGGTCTGGCTTATGCCGGTGGCTGCAAAGCCACAGGTAAATGACTTTTTCATCAATTTGTACACCAAAAGCTAGGTGCCAGATGTAGCCCAAATTCTAACTGGTATTAATAATAAATAATAAAATAATAAAAACTCAGAGCTATCAGGGAGTGAAAGCTGAAAGATCAGAGAAGCAAAGCGACCAGCCACTAGAGAGTTTTTACCTCTACCAATGCTCAGACCAAAGGGGCGTTCCTGTCCTCAGACTGCCTCCTTCAGACTAACTGCTACTTAGACTGTATCCTCAGACTGACTGCCTCAGACTGCACTGCTCTTCAGACTGTACTGTACTCATCAAGATAGGATGGATATGAAGTATTATCTCTGAATTTGTCAAATGTAAATTAACTAGACATTGTTGATATATTTATAAAATTGTTGGCTGATGGCTAGGGCTTCTTACTGGCTAGCTCTCTCTTAATTATTAACACATAACTACCAATCTGTGTATTTCCACATGTTCTTATCCTACCAGAGAATGCCTGGCAAGTCCACTCCTCCTGTCCCTCCATGGCATCCCTTCACCGCCTCTCTGCCTACCTTTCCCAGAATTCTCCTCATCACCTAGTCCCGCCTATCTTCCTGCCTCTATTGTCCAAACAGTGTTTTATTCATCAACCAAGAAGAAAAACATACATACACAAGGACATCCCTTATCAGATCTGGAGTTAAAGGTGTTTGAGAGCTCCCATGATGTAGATGCTGGGAACAAAATTTGTGTCCTCTTCAAGGGCATCAAGTGCTCTCCAGTCCTTATCTATCTATCTGTCTGTTTGTCTGTCTATCTACCTATCTATCTATCTAACTAGACAGGGTCTTACCATGTAGCCTTGGCTGACCTTTATAGACCAGGCTGGTCCTGAACTCACATAGATCAACTTGCCTTTGCCTCTGTTCCACTGGAATCAAAGACATTCTCCACCATGCCTGGCCTAAGACTCCTAAATTTACTAGTTAATTCAAAATTGTGTATATTTTAGCAAGACCTGACTTGCCCAATAGTTCTGCTAGAGACAAGTCCTGTGGTGATGGCCTCTCACTCAGTAAGGAGCAGTGGACCTCAGGACTGTAGGGCACTGCTGGGGGCCTGCACATTCTATTCTCTCTCATCACATTGACAATTCTCTTGGTGGTTTTTAGTTTCACTTTGTCAGTCACACACATGGGACTGAAGTGATCATACCCAGAAACCCCATTTTCTTCTCCAGTATTTCCCCCTAAAATTCTTTGGGAACTGATGTGTCTCAGGTTTCATATCTGGAAATACTAACTATGACCCCAGACCCTGGGAACTTTTCTGATTCAGTGCTGACAGGATAAGAGGCAATAAAAGTTAATGGGCACATATAAGGAAGCAACTCAAGGGACATTAACTACATCTCCTAGTTCTGGGAAAAAAACATGAAGATGGAGAAGGAGTGGCTTATCAAAGTTTACCTTTATAGAGAGACTTGGGCTGAAGGACCCTTTTATAGTACAAGTGAACAGACTTATGGTAAGTCACCCCTATTTCTGTAAATATGCTTTATTATGTTGGGAACAGGGAAAAAGCACCTTGTTCCTAAGTACTGCTGTTTTGACTTCAGACTCCATTTTACCTGCAAGGTGAAACAAAGTTCAGGTCCCAGGTCCTTCTAATGGTTGACCCACCTCCTCCGTACAGCAAAGAAATAGTCACTATGCATTTTTAGTTCTCTAGAAACATTTTAGCTATTCCCAACAACACTAAGAACAAATTAATCTGATTGGTTGGACTAAAAGACTTGTATTGTGCATTGAATGACAATGATGGAAGATTCAAGGAAGCCCCTAATCTCTAAATCCTGACCAGTGAAAATTATAACTGTAACATGGCAACAAATGTTTGTGACTTTTGTGCTTAATACTTGTTCCAACTGGCATTTGGGGCCACAGTTCAGCTCCCAAGTCTGTTCTGTGGCCCTGATCAATCACCACCTCCCCTTCCCCCTCCTTTGCGCTTCCCTGCATTAGGTCTTGCCTTTCGGTAACCTCTCCTGTCTGCTTGGGTTGATTCAGAGCCTCAGACAACAACAGTTAAGCTTTGGATGGTGTTATTCTTGAGAATGTGTGCCTATGTTTATCATCTTTTAGCTTTGTAATGACAGGCTGTGCCTGGCTTGATAATAGCCAAGCTAAATTTGGTTTAAAAGTTGTTTTGATGTAAAAGTTTGGAAAAAAACATAATTGTTTTTTTTCCAGAGGTTAATCCTGCAGGGTGGGAAAAACATGCTTGTTTTTGAAGTATAAAGATAGTTCCTGCCAGGTGGTGGTGGCATACACCTTTAATCCCAGCACTCGGGAGGCAGAGGCAGGCGGATCTCTGTGAGTTCGAGACCAGCCTGGTCTACAAGACAGCCAAGGCTACACAAAGAAACTCTGTCGGAAGGAAGGAAGGAAGGAAGGAAGGAAGGAAGGAAGGAAGGAAGGAAGGAAGGAAGGAAGGAAGGAAGGAAGGGTGTTGGAGTGCAATGGAGTGGAGGGGAAGACTGGATTCCCCCAGAGCAGCAAATGCAAAACTTTCCATAAACGTCTCACAGCTCCTGGTCACAACTTTGTCAAGTGGACATTCCTTCACTCTCCTCTTGGTTGGAACTATTCAGTTTGTATGTGATGATGGATTATATCCCTGCTTAGCTATTAGGCATATACACCAAGCCCCCAAATTTTGTATCTTAGTATTCCTATTTCCCAGGATGTTTGTATATGACAGTTTGGCAGGGAAAGAACATTTGTATTTGCAAATCTTTCCAACCTGTTGTGGCAGAGAAAAACATCCAGTTCCACTCTTCATAGCAAGTTTAGAATTGGGAACAACTGGAGCCACTCTTGGAGCAATGGCCACAACAATTGCCGGATGTCAGCTACAAAAACTTAGGATGTCAAATACACAGGATTTCTTTGCATTAGAAGACTCTTTTGCAGCCAGGTGGTTGGTGGTGGTGCAGGCTTTTAATTCCAGCACTTGGGAGGCAGAGGCAGGTGAATCTCTGTGAGTTCGAGACCAGCCTGGTCTACAAGAACTAGTTCCAGGACAGGCTCCAAAGCTACACAGGGAAACCCTGTCTTGAAAAAACAAAACAAACAAACAAAAAATCTATTACAAAATTAGAATAACAGATAGACTCATTAGCTGAGGTAGTCTTACAACATTGTGGGGCTTTTGCAGACCAAGGTCTGCTTTTTGCAGAACAAGGAGGTTACTGTATGACCTTGGGGGAAACTTGCTGCTTCTATGCAAACTACTCAAGAATGATCAGGAATAATTTGGCCAAACTTTCCTATTCATTACAGTTGGCCCCTGTCTCATTAATGCCTTAACCACATATATAAATTCCCACAAGGAGCTGATAGTGATTAAGTCTCAATAAGAACAGATACCCACCACAGAGTCAAGGATTTGAACCAGGGTTTAACTCAATGGGGGGATGTGATGGCTAACTTTATAAGTTTAAAATCTCTGGCCTGGCATTGGTGGTGCATGCCTTTAATCCCAGCACTCGGGAGGCAGAGACAGGCAGATCTCTGTGAGTTTGAGACCAGCCTGGTCTACAAGAGCTAGTTCCAGGACAGCCTCCAAAGCCACAAAGAAACCCTGTCTCGAAAAACAAAAAAACACAACAACAACAACATCAAAATTCAAGCATGTCGTGCACGTCTTTAATCCCAGCACTTGGAAGGCAGAAGCAGGTGGGTGTTCCAAGCCACTCATGTTACATAATGAGACCATGTCTTCCCCCACCCAGACAAAGTTTCTCTGTGTAACAGCCATGATTATCCTGAAACTCACTCTGTACACCAGGCTGACCTCAAACTCACAGAGACCCATTTTCTTTTGCCTTCTGAGTGCTGGGATTAAAGGCATTCACCACCATGCCTGTCTTTTTTTTTGTTGTTGTTGGGTGTTTTATTTTGTTTTGCTTTTAGTTTTTCAAGACAAGGTTTCTCTGTATTGCTTTGGAGCCTGTCCTAGAACTCGCTCTGTAGACCAGGCTGGCCTTGAACTCACAGAGAGTTGCCTGCCTCTGCCTCCCGAGGGCTGGGATTAAAGGCATGTGCCACCAATGCCTGACCTTATCATACCTGAGTTAAAAAAATTAATTCAAGCAGATGTCAACTCTGCCTATGACAGGCAACAGACAACAACCTTGTAGCTTAACATCAGGTACATTAGGTTATCTGAAATTGTTACATTTCCATAAATATAATTTGGATCCCACTATAAGTGGATACAATTTTATTTATATGTTGCTTTGTCTCATCATATTAAAGAAAGACTTTCCTATGGTAAAACAAGATTCTGTGCCAAAGTAAAGGATTTTTCCAGAGCAGAAAACAAAAGGTGAAGACAAGTGGGATGTTAACTCTAATTCCAGGGATCCTACAAGTCACTCACGAAGTCACACACATACATATGAAAACAAATCTTTTTTTTTTTTCTTTCAAGACAGGGTTTCTCTGTGTAACAGACCTGGCTGTCTTGGAACTCATTTTGTAGATTAGGCTGGCCTTGAATTCACTGAGATCTGCCTGCCTCTGCCTCTGCCTCCTGAGTGCTGGGATTAAAGGCATATACCACCACAACCCAGCATTAAAATAAATCTTTAAAAGGCAACTAGTTAGATTTCATCCAGATGCAATTTTATGTTTTATCACTGGACTGAAGACTTCACATACTAGATAGCCGCCAACTTGGTACTTGGGAAAATTCTGTTAAAAAGAATTATTCTTATTTGAGGCATTTCTACTAAATTACATAGTCACCATGAAATTTATTTTAGTGAATATTTAAATCTACTTATAAAAATCTGTTCTATTGTACTAAGTTTTCATTGTGCCTATCTTCTCCTGACAGTCAAACACATGGTAGTTATTGCCAAAACTGAAGGCTGGAGAGATGCCTCAGCAGTTAAGAGAACTGGCTATTCTTGCAGAGGACTCCAGTTTGATTCCCAGTGCCCACATGGCAGCTCATAAGTGTCTGTAACTCCAGTTCCAAAGGATTCAATTTCGTCTTCTGGATTCCCTGAGCACAAAGCACCCAGGTGGTGCACAAGCATTCAGGCAAAACACCCTTACATATAAAACTGCCCCTAACCAGACACTCTAGTTAGTTCTCAAACTATGATTTACCTTTTAATTCGTATTGTTTTTTTGTGACAAGGTAACTTTGGCAGGATTGGAACCAGGCTGGCCTCAAACTGACAGATACCTGCCTGCTTCTGCCTTCTGAGTGCTGGGATTGAAGGTGTGCACCACCACACCTGGCTTACCTCTTAATTTTTTAAAGACTTATTTATTTTATGTGCATTAGGTACTGGGAACTAAACCCAGGTCCTCTGCAAGAGCAACAAGTGTTCTTAACTGCTGAGCCATCTTTCCAGCTCCACAAGAGACTTTTGAACATGTTAACTAAAAGTTCAGCATTGGTTATATAATCTTCCCACGGCGAGTGCTCAAGAAACAAAGAACAATGAACAGAAACTAAAACCAATGTATTTTGTTGATTGGAAAACGACAACTCATCAAAGACTTACTCTCTGAAGGACCCTACCACGTATCTCTAACTACCTCCTATGCTACAAAACTTGAGGAGATTAAAGCCTAGCTATGCGTCTCTTACCTCAGACTTAGGTCAGAGGTTTCTGACAGCACACCCACTCCACCTTGAGTAAGACTGAGTCATGAGCCGGGCGGTGGTGGTGCATGCCTTTAATCCCAGCACTCAGGAGGCAGAGGCAGGCGGATCTCTGTGAGTTCGAGGCTGGGCTGGACCGACAGCCTCCGAAACAATACAGAGAAACTCTGTCTCGTAAAAACAAAAACAAACAAACAAACAAAGACTGAGTCATGCTCACTTTTGACCTCATTGATAATGAGCACCCCAAGTAACCGAGCTTGAAACTTCTGACAAGCCAGGCATGGCAGCACACACTTTTATCAACAGCACCAAGGAAGCTGAACAGGCAGATCTCTGTGAGTTCAAGGCCAGTCTGGTCTACATAGTGAGACCCCATTTTAGTTTTATGTGACAGGGTCTCACTTGCTATCCATCCCAGAGTGCCTTCAACCTTTCTATAGCTCCCTGCCTCGGTCTCTGAAGTGCTGGGCCACAGACATCCATCACTTGGCTTATTTTCTTTTTGGGAAGGCAGTGCTGAGGACTGAATTTGGAGTGTCAGGGTTGCTAGATACTCACCAATATAGCAGACGTTTCCTTTAGAGCTTTGGAGGCCGATGTCTGGATGGAGGTGGCTGCAAGGTTGTGCAAACTGAGGGTTTGGAATGAGGATGTCCTTTCTAGGAGGATATAACCTAGGCTATAATAAGAGAAGCTACACTGCTGGGCTGCCCCTTCCACAGAAGCTTCAGGCAGACTTAGGGCAGAGGGTTCTATGGTAAGACAGGGGTAGACATCTGAGGGGTTCTCCAGGAGTAGAAACTGGTATAGAACAAGGGTGGCAGGATCTACAATAACCTGTGGAGGCTTGGCCAATGTGATACGCAGTACCTGTTTCTTTTCAGGCCTCGTGATGTGTTTTGTCGCCCACTTCCACCTTGATTTCAATCAACCATTATTTCTCTTGGCCCCCAGAGGAGGGTGCTGGAGACAAGAAAGGTGATGTCTGGCTTTTCTTCACCTGGTGGGCCAGCAGCAGATCACATTCAGTCTGGGGCACCCTGTTCTGATCCACACTTGGCTCATTACTCTGAAATGCCAAGACAAAGGTGGGCTGCAGATGTACAAGGGAGCCTGAGCCATGGGCTTCTTGCTGGCAGGGCAGGGAAGCATGTTCCCCAAGGCTCAGGCCTAAGAACATGCCCTGGACCTCTAACTCACCCATTCTCACTATTCTCTGGCCCCAGGACCCATAGGGACTCCCATTCCCCGCTCCACATCAGATGGGTAATGTTCTGTTATCATACCCAGGTTTGTGGGAGTCACATGTCTCTGAAAAGCATGAACACCTAATCATCATGCTTATGAATCAAAAAGGACCCTAGGGACTTCTAGTGAATCTCTGTTGGTGGCAGCTCACCCTGTAGTCACAAATAAGTTCTCTAACATCCATCCCAGCTTCTGCCAAAAGGACAGACAGGAAGACAGACTGCCTGACCTTCAGGCATTCATCAGTGCTCCAGAGGTTACGTAAAAAGAAGATCCCCGTGTGGGTATCTAGCCCACCATGACTGTTGCTACCACATGAAGGAAGAACTCTGAAACACTTTAGCCATCACAACCTCAAAGTTTTATTATCAACAGCTCACGTTCCTATGAAGTCCAGCTTTTGACAAGGGAGATGCGGGATGGCCGGGGCTGGCTGAGGCAGCTGTTGAGATGGTCCTGCTCAGAACCTACAATGCCTGCCGGGCAAGCAGGGGTCTAAGGGATCCCAGGGTCCACACAGTGGGACTGACTAGTGCACACAGGATCCTCACACATGAAGAACCACAAAGCACACATGGGATCCCCTAACATATACAGAACTACAGGATCTCCGATTGATTCCATTTTCTATCGATGTGGGTTTTTCTTGTGCCTGATTCAGTTTCTAACATGAGCAGTTCTCCTGCAGGAGCATGTCTGGCTATGAGGACATGAGACCCAGTTGTGCTCTGCATTCAGGAAGGGAAAGGTCAGTTGCTATAAAAAGCCTGCATCTGTTACTTGTTCAGGAAAGAGACCACTGGCCAAACACGTGTGAAGTGAGAGGCACTTCCCGGCTAGTCAGATAGGCTCACATGTGTCTGTACATGATGATGGTGGTGGGATTGAGCATGAGGTACAGTCATATATGTATGTTACACCTAGGCCTGACTCAGACCTAGTTCAACTCTGTCATTCCCCACTGTCACAAAGACAAACCCTGAGTTGAGTATGAGGTCAAGTATGGGTAACACACAGGTCAGAGAGGGTCCTAGTGCTAGGGATGCTGGCTGAGTCACAGACTTGCAGTGTGGCCAGGGAAGATTCTTGCCTATGCTGGCTCTTGAGGCACGGCATCCTAGCAGTGGGGGCTAACTCTGTAGCGTGAACTCATAGGTGTTGGTCTCCCAGCGAGAGGTGTCTTTGTCCAGCATGCTCCGTTCTGTGAAGGTCACATGGCCATCTGCATCCACAAGGATGATGGTGTTGGTTCTGAAAGAAAGCACCTATCAGAGCCACAGCTGGGAGCAGACCTGAGGCACAGAGGGTAGGCTCATCACACCCAAGGCCTGACCTGGCTACTCAGCTCTGAGGACACAAGGGGCTCCTCAGGGGCATCTGGGCTCCATGGCCAGCCTCATGGGTGAGTGAGTCCTCTGCTCTAAAACTGCTCACTTAGCCTGACCTTCTTCCACAGCAAGACCCAATTTAATATATCCCTCACAGGGCTGTAGAGCTGACTACCCGCACCCCACCCACAATATACAGGTTCTCAGACACCTGGCCACACCTGGCTCTCCAGGGGGTTAAACTTTCAATTACTCAGGCACATGGCCTGTTTGCCCAGAAACAATCCAATCCCTCTTGTGTCCTTCTTCTGCTACTGGCCCAGGCTGTCACCTGGCTCGCTTTCTTCTTCCTTTTAGCCCACCCTATGGTGGGTTCACGTGTGTGAGCTCCTGCCCTTCAAGCAGGGAGGGTACACATAGGAAAGACCAGCCCTTAGCTGCCACTCCAGCATGCAAAGCACAGGCTTTGGAGAATCAGTGTCAGGGCAGTGGCTCCAGTGTCTGCCAACAGGAACATTCCAAATGCCATCTCTGGCTTCTCTGAACCCCACCGAGGACACAATGACAGCTTCAGGAGTCCAGAGCTCTGACCTCCTGACCCTATGGGAACATCACCTACAGGATCTGTTCAACTTGCTGTGAAGTCTAGAGAAGACAGACTCCGGAATGCACGGAATGAGAGGAGGTGCCTAGCCATGGCCAGTCATGTTGTGGGGAACAGCCAGTGGGAAGGAAATAAGCCCAGCCGTTCTGACCCTGATCACCTGGTGCCGTAGGTGGCGCAGCGCACACACACAGCTGCATACTTCCTCAGAATTGGCTGTACATACTCCCGGCCCTGGTCCTCAATGGCTGGATCTGGCAGCTGTCTAGAAGGATAGAGGGCCAGAAAAGCTGTTAGTCACCTTACTGCCTATCTGCAGCCTGAGATCCCTGAGGAGTCCTTAGCCTTAAAAGGCGGTAGGAGAGGCACCTTTTCTACTTGGCTCCTTCTGCTTTGTCACCTCTCCACTGTATCACTTAGGACTCCATCATTAAGACTATGCATCCAGATGGCACAAGCACTCTCTGTCTCTTAGCAGTACCCCGTGGGCATCGGCCCACAGACAAGAGCCTTCTTGAACCCTGAGACTCAGCAACCAGAACAACTTGTACCATGACTGTGGTTATCAGAACAGCCAGAGCCATACCTGGCCTGCCAAGTGAGGGCCATCTGGACGCATGGCTGAGCAAAGCCCAGCACAGGCCCACACGAGGGCAGCTGATGCTAGGGCTGGAGAATGCTGCTATGGTTCAAGGCCCATATGGTTCAAGGAGAGTAAGCAGTCCTCCCCGTGGAGGATGGAAGCATGGCAGAGGGCTCCTTTGAGGGATTGCAAGGTGAGCAAGATGGAGGGACACTGGGCCTCTGGGCAGAAAGGAGCCAAGCTTAGACGAGAATGGGAAGATGCACGGGACCCTGAAGGAACAAATGCCAGGACCCTTGGCTGGATGGCTGAGGCCTAAGTGCCCAGAGTCTGAGGGTGCCTCATGAAGAGGTTCATGGGCATGGAAGGGGGGTTCTGTGCCTTCCTGGGACAGGTGTGTCTATGCCTAATGCTTAGCTCCAAGGTTACTGGAGGAGGGCATAGCAAACAATGTCAAGCCCTAGGCCTGCTCTGAATAGCTTCTGGCTTCTCTGGCTCTTCTCCCTAAGGCTTGCTGAGTAGCTAGAACCTTCTAGAATATCACACTGGTCCTTTTTATGTAGAGGGAAACCAGACCTCAGAGAACACCAAGCCAGCACAGGCTGCACCAACTCTCATTATTCGGGGCCCAAGAGGAACCTGAGGTATAGGTCTAAGTTTTAAGGAGGCAGAGGGTAGCAGATCAGGCAGGCTTTCCTGCAGCTGGGAAGCCACAGGCTTTCAAGGTAGCAAACCCTGCCTTCCCCCCTGCCTAGACCTGTATGGCTGCCCCAAAGGGACTTGCTCACTTACGCCTCCTCATTGTTGAGTACATCTAGGAGATGGGTGACAAGGGTGTCCTTAGGGAGTGCCTCGCTCTGCTCCACCACTTCCATGAAGAGTTGTTTGCCAAAGCACAGCTTCCTCCAGGGCGTCTCCAGTAGGGCATTGCTTAGTCCATAGGTTCCTGTAGGAAGAAGGTCAGCCTTGCCATGTGAAGGCCCATGGCTTAGTCAAGCATCCTGAACACGACACCAGTGGAAGCTGAGTCCCTGGAAGATCACTCGGGCTCTGTTGGAGCCCCTAAGGCCAAGTTGTCAGTCCTAGTGTCACTGTTTTTTCTTTCTGGAGTAGCTTGAAAGACCATTCTATGATGGTGCTGGGTGATTGGGTAGTCACATAGAACGGAGTTGAACCTGACCTCACACCCTATGTAAAAATAACCCAAGGACAGCAAAATGGCTGTGGGTAAAGGCCCCTGCCATCAAGTCTGATGACTAGAGTTCAAGCCCTGGGACCTACATGGTGCAAGGAGAAAAGTACACCTGCAAGTTGTCCTCTGGCCTCCACATGTAAGCTGAGGAATGGGCATGCAGGCATACACTCATGCACAACAAATGTCTGTTAGGAGCAAGTTTCCTTACATGAGACCCAGTATTCAAAAACCAAACCAAACCAAAACAGGAGCAGCTTTAGGACCAAGTATGGTAGCATGAATCTTAGAACCCAGGAGGCTGAGACAGGATTGTGGCAGGTTTGAGGCTGGCCTGTACAGCAAGGTTCAGGCAGCCTGGGTTAGAGTGAGATAGTGTTTCAAAGCATGTTGACAAGCATGAGCACGCACACACACACACACACACACACACACACACACACACAAAGTAAATACATTTTAAGAAGAATAAGCTTCATGACCTTAAATTAAGTAATGATTTATTAGGTAATACACTGAAAGTATAAGCAACAAGATAAAAGGGACTTCATGTAAATTTAAAGTTATGCACTTCAAAAAAAGTGCCAAACAAGTTAAATAAAACACAAAATCAGAAAGGATTTTTGATGAGATTTGTAGATTATATAGAAAGACCAAAATTTTTAAATGGACAGACCATACCTGTAAGTCCAGCATTCAGAAGGTGGCAGTGGGAAGATCAGGAGTTCAATGTCATCCTTGGATATATATTGAGTTGGAGCCTGGCTAGCCTGGGATACATGAGACCCCACACCACCCCCCATCCCTGCCTGAAAAAAGAAAGATGGCAGGTAATGATGTCAAGGTAGAGAGCTTTGCCAGGTCTTCCAGAGGCCGTGGGCCTGGTTTATCAGCACCTCAAGTTGGGGAGGGGGAAGACAGAGCACTGGGGATATGGCTCAGTGGTACAGTATGAGCTCAGCATGCTTACCAGCCTGGGTCCCATCCCTAGAATTCCCTCCCCCTAAAGACAGAGCACAGCATGTCTTGGTGAGAGTTCAGAAAAAGCAGGAACCTTCATAAACTGCTGGCAGAAGAAATGTGCGAATGCTTTCGAAAACCACGTGGAAGTTCCTCAAAAGGCTCCAAGTGGAGAGAGAAGTGTTGGCCAGTGAGGTGGCTCAGGGGTAAAGACAAGTCAGCTAAATCACAAGTCAGCTTCCTCTCACATGGCTGGTTCTGTCTGAATGAAATGTCTGAGGAGCAGTGTGGATGGTGCTTCCTATGTAGATCACGGTGCTTTGAACTCACTGAGATCTGCCTGCTTCCACCTCCTCAGTGCTGGGATTAAAGGTGTGCACACCATGCCTAGCTCACCATTTGTTTCTTATTTTATTAACTTATTTGGTTTATTGAGATAGCACCTCACTATGTAACCTTTGCTGGCCTGAAACTTACTGTATAGACCAAGTTATCCTTGAACTCACAGAAAAATGATGACTGTCTTTTTGCCCTTACCTCTCTAATGCTGGGATTATAGGTTGTGCCACCAGAGCTGGCTGTGTGATCGGCTTTACATGCACAGCATGTG
Organism: Mesocricetus auratus; assembly: GCF_017639785.1. Classification (NCBI taxonomy): domain Eukaryota; kingdom Metazoa; phylum Chordata; class Mammalia; order Rodentia; family Cricetidae; genus Mesocricetus; species Mesocricetus auratus. The sequence continues at coordinate 73,777,930 of NW_024429192.1, forward strand.
AGACCCATTCGATAAACGTTGGGTTGTTTGGGACAGGGTCCCGTTCTGTAGCCCAGGCTGGCTTGGCACTCACTATGAGGTCATGGTTGGATATGAACTCAGGGCAATTCTCCTGCTTAAAAGTGGAGGGCTGAAAGTTTACTAAGAATGTGTTCAGTAGGCATGAGGGCTTGGATTTAATTCTTAACACCAGAAGAAAGGGGACATAGATTAAGTAGGGGCAAGCTCAGGGGTAAATTGTGATGTAGATGGAAAGAATTCCTACTGTAAAGACCCAGCAGAAAAGAAGCTGCCGTCAGGGAGCATTCAGCTCTGAGAACAGCAGCCTCATGTCCTTGCCTCCAGTTGCTCTCCCAGAGGCTCCTGGGCTGCTAGGCTGGTATGAGGCTGACTTCCGCAGGACAAAACCTCTTCAGTGGATCTGCAGACCCCAAGAAGCTGAAATGAAGGGGCTCTTAGGCAAACAGAGCACAAGACCTGCAGGAGATGAACACACTTGACTCTGCCTAAACTGAGGACTTCAAGTCAGCCATCAGCTGGTTCCTGGGAGTACAACCAGACCCATCCTGGGCTTGCACAAGAATGGAGGGTGCACACCACCATGGGCAGCTAGGGTGCCACGGCTGGCAGAGAGCCCTGGGTGAGAATGTGCAGGAGACCTAGTGGGAGTGACTAGAAGCCACACTCTAGGTGTGAGCTGCCTATGCTAGGATCTCACCAGCCCATGGCATCCTGCCTGGACATATCCCAGCAAATGGGGGGCGCTCTGGAGCCCTTTGGCCTACCTGGGGCTTAAACATAAGTAGTGAAAAGCTGAAGCCAACCTTTGCGTGAACCAGCCTATGTAAGAGTTCTGTCATGAAGCAGGCTAGGTCTATAGGCCTCACCATTATAGTTGGAGCTAATACTACAGGCAGGGCAGGGCTACTCAGCTATCCTTGGGGGCTGCTCCTCAATTCCCTTGAGCTCCACCTGAAACACAACATTTTAGGCCTACCATTGGTCCTCACTGGGAGGGTGAGACACTGCAACCTCATTTAGTAACCCGTGCCAACTGCCTAAGAAAGACTCCATGACTTGGAGATGCAGAAACTGTATCATGAATGAAAAGTGTCACACAGAGATGGGATATGGGTGCTACTGAGGACACTGACTCTCTCCCTAGGGGCAGGGACACTTGGTATGGGCCAGTGACTCTCTCCCTAGGGGCAGGGACACTTGGTATGGGCCAGTGACTCTCTCCCTAGGGGCAGGGACACTTGGTATGGGCCAGTGGCTCAGTTGTAGGGACAGAGTCAGTGTCCAAGGCCCACAGACCCAAGATGTTACCAGCAAGGACTGTTTACAGGCTGTGAATGAAGGAGAAAGCAGTTGGCTCCAGGAGGTTAGTTCACCCTGTGCTAGGCTGTTTCCCATGGGTTCTGCTCAGTCTTGGCATCAGACCTCGGACAAGACATAAACTTCCCTTCTTCCAAAGTAGCTTACAGGACTATGTGAGTGTGAGTATGTGTGTGAGAGAGAGACAGAAGGTGAGGGGGGAATGGAAAAGGGGAAGAGGGGAGAGAGTGTGGGTTCAGAGTGGTGGCTAGCAGCTGGTAGAAGAGGTGTCCAAGAAATCCCGACACTCAGGGAAGAAAGAGACAGCAGGCCCAGCTACAGACACTACAGCCTGGGCACAGGTGTGGGGAGAGGAGGGCATTCAGGAGCTCTGGGGCAGGGGACGTGGGATAAGCATGGGCACTGGGTGTAGGAGATATACATAGGAGAGGAGCTGAAGTGCATGGTATGTATGCGTACCATCAAAGGGGCCGAGGAAGACCTGGATGGTGACCCCTGTGAGGGGCTAGCTGAGCCATGGGGGCTAAGACAGGTGTGGGAGCATGTATGCAGGTGCAGGCCACAGTCCTATACAGACCACGTAAGACGCACAAAAAGCCAAAAAGTAAAGTTCCAGAAGAGCACATGGTATTCCCAATAAAGGAGCAGCCCCACTTTACCCTGTCTGGACACCAAAGCAGGCTCACCTGGTGTTAAGACAATAGGCTCAGGCTCCCCCCGGTTTCCATAGTAGCAAACGACATCTCCTTTTGCTGTGCTGTGAATGGAAGCCAAAAGTCAGAGAAAGTCAGATGGGAGCCACAAGCACCCCTGTTCCCAGAACTTCCCAGTGATCTCACGGCCCTGCCTCTAGCCTAGGCTCGTGACCAGCACAAAGATAATGGCTCACTTAAGCCCAGCTCTGGGCCTGGAAAGCTGGGCCACAGAGACATAAGGCCCTGTCCATGCTCACAGGTACATTCCTGGCTCACTACTGAAACCAGCAAGGAAGTGGAATGTGAAAGTTCCTCATAATTCTCTGAATGTCCCATGGCATGGACACAGACATGTTGTGATAACTGCATCTCACTCCCAGTCCTTCTAGTGGGCCACATATGGTTAATCTCTAAGTGCTTCTGATGGGTAGGCTCAGAGCAGGCTTCTGAACAACGAACAAAGGCTATTTTCTCCTACTTTAGCATTTTACAACTATTTACATGGCGGTAGCTGCTGAAAACACCCCAATTCCTCCAGTAACCTTCAGCTGGAACTCATGAGCAACTGAGATACCTTCCAAATGCACAACCACAGATGAGGTGGCTTTGGTTACAGAGACGATTCCTCCTGTTCCACATGGACACATGCCTAGCACTCCCCAGTCTGGGCACACATCCCTCCTTCCTTACTCTAACCCTCGTAACTTTCTTAAGATGGTTAGCAATAAATTTTGAAGATTTTGTTTCTGGGAAGAACTTTTTAAATTTTTTTTTGGTGTGTATAAGGACCCACAGAATTAAGTATCCAAGTCAATGTCCCTGTCACTGCTACCATGTATAACACATAAAGTGGGGTGTGCGTGCTTGCGTGTGTGTCCAGGTACAGCTATGACAGGACAAATTTCCATTGTAGGCCTTGGTCTCTCTCTCTCTCTCTCTCTCTCTCTCTCTCTCTCTCTCTCTCTCTCTCTCTCTCTCTCTCCCTCTCTCTCCCTCCCTCCCTCTCTCTCTCTCAGATTTATTGTTATTTCTGATTGTGTGTGTAAAGGTACTTGTGGAGGCCAGAGACATAGGGTCCCTGAGCTAGAGTTGCACAAACCATTTGCCATAGATGCAGGGAACTGAACTCCAGTCCTCTGCAAGCACTGCATGCACTCTTACCCACTGATGCATCTCTCCAGCCCCAGGTCTTCATTGCTTGTTTTGAGATAAGGTCTCATTATAGTCCTAGCTGGTCTGCAAATCTTTATGTAGATCAGCTGACCTTGAACCCACCGAGACCTGCCTGTCTCTGTCTCCCAAGTGCTAGGAGTAAATATGTACAGCGCCACGCCCAGTTTGGACCTGGTTTATTAGTACCCGACTGATACCCTGCAGCCTTAGCAGTGGCATCAGCAGCCTGACTTGTGGGATTGCTCTTTAGCTGAACTCTGATCCTGGGTCTATAGCAAGGAAGGCTGCTCAGGTTTCCTGAGGCCCAACTGCAGAAGCTACTGTGTATCTGCCCAGAGAACAGCAGCCTTGTTTCCAGCTGTTTGACACAGCTACTGAGCAACTATTGCTACCTGCATCAGAGCTCTGGCCTCTTGGGGCTGGATCAGACACACATGAACTGCTGCTGAAAATGCACTCACAGCTCCATGCGTGGAGAGGAGAGCAAGCATAGGGTTATGGCCTCCAGGGGCAAGCAAAGAGAGGAGGGAGGATGGTAGTGGCATGCCCTTCCAGCTCCCACTCCGGGCCTTCTTCCTGACCATTGCCCCTCACTCAGCTTCCACCTGTAGCCTCGGAATGACGCCAGACACACCATACACAATGAATGTTCAAGACATGCTGGGCCTGGGGCTCATCTATGGACCTGCCCCTGTGGTAGGAGGCAGCTCAAGATAGACATCTGGGGATAGGATGACATCAGCTTCTCTCAGGAGAAAACCCCCAGCTAAGAGCGTTCACTGACATCAGGGATAAAAGAGATAAGGATATTTAACTCACTGAAAGGCCAAGCATATCAAACTTGTGTTCCTATAACCACATCTCTAACATGAGAACCACCTGGGAGCTCAAGTACGCAGTCAAAACAGACTGATGCCAGCTGTTACGAGGCATCCCCACAGGACGTGACGGATGCCCAGCTGGAGCTGCCCCAAGCAAGAGTCCACTGCCAGCTCTCGACTGATGTTTTGTCACAGTAGGGAGCTAGCAACCTCAGACTGTCTCAAGAAGCCCTGAGCTCTAGGCCCTATTCTCAGTCAGTGGGTCTGAGACAGGCTAGGTCCTCAGATGCTTGCCAAGCACCCCTCAAATGAAGTCCTGGGGAGGCCACCAAGCTGACTGGGGCAAGGATCTGTATACAGAAGTGCTGAAGACCTAGTTACCAAGGCAGACCCACCTCAGGTCAGCTGCTATGAGGTTAAAGCCATTGTACAGGTGGCCCTCTGTAGAGACCTTCTTCAGGTAGGACAGGCTGTCCATGTCACTGGTCAGAAAGTGAGTCACAAGTTCACCTGTGGGCAGGGCACACATATCAATGAACAAGGCAGAAGTCATGAATTCCTGCCCCAGGGATGACTGAAATACGGCCTCAGGGGAGAGCATAAGAAGAGTTTGTTCCAACTGGGGCTCCAACATCTGAAGTTATCTACCTTGCTAACTGGGCTATTATGGAGAATGGTTTTAAAAATATTTTCTAGGGCTGGGCATTGGTGGCACACACCTTTAATCCCAGCACTCAGGAGGCAGAGGCAGGTGGATCTCTGTGAGTTCGAGACCAGTCTGGTCTACAAAAGCTAGTTCCAAGATAGCCTCCAAAACCACAGAGAAACCCTGTCTCGAAAACAAAACAATATATTATATTTCTCCCCTAGGGCTGGGTGGTGGTGGCACACACCTTTAATCTCAGTATTTGAGAGGCAGAGACATGTAGATCTCTTGAGTTTAAAGTCAATCTGGTCTATAGAGTGAGTTCCAGAAGAGCCAGGTTACATAGAGAGAAACCCTGTTTTGAAAAACAAAACCACACACACACACACACACACACACACACACACACACACACACACACACACTGATTCCATCCTCTAGGTAGGAGACAGATCTCAATATTAAAATCCTTGCCTAGCTTGCTCGATGCCTGGGTTCAACCTCCACATGGTAGAATGAATGGCTGAATGAAAGAAAATAAAGTTCATCTATTATACCTCTATGTAGAAATTCAGCATTAAGAAAGATGAAACTCAGGGCTGGAGAGATGGCTCAGCAGTTAAAAACATTGCTGCTCTTTCAGAAGTCCTGATTTCAATTCTCAGCAACTACATGGCATCTTATAACCATTTATAAGGGGACCCAATGTCCTTTTCTGATATGCAGGCATACATGCAGATATAAAATCCATAAATAAATAAATCTTTGAAAAAATAAAAGAAAGATCAAACCCAACAGTCAGGGGACAATGACACAGTGCAGGGAGTCATGAGCCTGGAAGACACTCCCTGGCAGAACCACATTGGCAATGCTTGGCCATCTCTTCTCTCCAGCTCTTCTTCCTGTCACCATTGTGTGAAGGGCACATGAAGGGCATGGGACTCACCAGCAGAGGCTCTGGCAGGGTGCCATTCTTCCTCACAGTACCTACCAAGAGAGACCTGCACACTTCCATTGGTCTGCTGCTGGTCTTACCTATGCTCTACTCCAATGTTTCTTGTCTTTGCCCTACCTAAGCCTTGCCCAACCCCACAGATTCCATACCTCTACCACGGGTATATGGATCTTGCTGGGGTTGCAGGTAGTTGGTGAGTGCTCCCAGCTTTCCACGTGTGTTGATGCCCAGCCATGTTCCTCCTGCCTTGCCTTCCTCCATGTCGAGCCCTACAGCAGATGACAGCATTACCACCGGTCAAGTCCCTGTGATGAGTTCCACTGGTACTCTCTGCCCAGTCCTCATGAGGCATGTTCCATAGCTCCTCATAGGGTCAATGCTGCTGCCACTAGATCCCATAGTAGGTTATACAGGCCCTATAAGCCATGAGAGAAACTGGGAGGTATGGCCCAGAGATGAGCATATAAGAGAGAGACCCTAGACAATAGGAAGTATTCTGGACAGTCTATTGGTTAGACATGCAGTCTGTGTAAAAAGAGTTATTAATGTGTCCTATGAGAAAGTATGTTTACATAAGTATATATATGTAATATAAACGTGTTATTTGCACACCTGTGTGTGCTGGTACATGCACCTGTGCCCAAGCATGGTCTACAGGAAGATAACAGGTGTTTGCTCTCGCACTCTCCACCTTAACCCTCAAAACTGTGTATCACTATGTCTGGAACTAGGTGGGGGCTGAACCTCACTCAGCGGCCCTTTCCCTGCTCTCTGCAACTCTGGGTTACAGGCACACAAGGCCGTGGTGGGTGCTAGGATTTGAACTTAGATCCTCATGTTTGTGCAGCAAGTAAAAAGTCAATTATAATAGAAATATAAAATGTAAACACAGGAAAGAAAACAAAACTGTGGTAGGGAGCAGAAAGCCCAAACACACCCAAGGCAACCCGTTAGAACTAGAAGGTGAGTGGACGGAGAGCCAGAGAGTCAACATGTACTTGTTCACTTCTTGTTATGTTTTGAGTCAAGGTCTAATGTAGCTCAGGCTAGCCTTGAATTCACTGTGTAGTTGAGGCTGGCCTCTAACATCTAATTCTCCTGCACTACCTGTGCCTGGTTTATGCAATGCATGCTAGGCAAGCACCAACTCAGCTAGCCACCTCCCCAGCCCTACTTTGATTTTGTAAGTCAGAATTTCACAAGACAGCCCAGAAGGCCTTGAATGGGACCTCATGGTTACACTCCAGTCTCAGACTCAAAAGTTTTAGGATTACAGGATTACATCACCATGCCTGGCTTAGAAAATGAAAATTTAAATAGACCATTTAAAACAGTATTAGAAACACTTAAAGACTTGAACACTTGGGCTCAAAAGATCAGGTGTGACTACTGTGCTCAGCTCCAAAGAACAGTAACAGAGCCCGGTGCTGGCACCCAGACACACAGATCAGTGTGACAGAGTCCAGAGGAGACCCAACATGTATATTCAACTGATTCCAATAAGCAATGCTGCGATGACTAGGAGGATAAATCTCAGCCCTTGCCTCATACCAGAGCTGGGGAGACAGTTACTAATGCTCGCCTTGCAGGCATGAGGACCTTTTGATTCCACGTAAGAATCAGGGTGCGGAGGTGCAAGCAGAGAAAGGCTGATCATGGGAGATTGTGATGAACCAGTCCACACTAGTGAGTGGGCTTCGTTTGAAAGGAGGTGACTGGTGTTCCTGAAGTTGTCCTCTGGTCCCATGCACACACGTGCACACACATATACATGAATTCACACATACACAGAATAAAAATTGAGACAAGAGTCAGACTGCCAACTTGAGGCCTTAGCAGAAAAATGTTATGGCTTAGGAAAGGAACAAGTTTCCTGAACAAGGTGAAGAAGAACAAGCCATAAAAACTACATTTGTTAAAAATAAAGTGTTCTGCTCACCAAAAGATGTTAAGGAAGTTAGATGGCAGTCCATTTACCCAACAAAAGACTCATATCCAGAACTCATAAAGAAACCCTCACATCAACAGCTGAAAAGCAAACGAGTTTTCACTTCTGGCCAAGCAACAGAGAACAGATTTACTCTCCCACATAAAACCTATGAAAACATGGGCTTTAAGGAGGATTTGAGTAGTTATGGTAGTGCATATCTATAATCCCAGCATTTAGAAGGAGGAGGCAGCAAGCTTCAGGCCAGTCAGAAATACACAGTGAGACCCTGTCTCCTCCCATCAAAAGCAAAACAAAACAAAACAGGCTAGGGACATGGCTCAGTAGTAGAACACTTGCCTATCTAGAATGTATAGGACCCCAGGGTTGATCCCCAGCACTGCATAACAATAAACAAAAAGCCAGATGGACTGGCAAGATGGATTAGTGGGTAAAGACACTTGAGGCCAAGTCTGATGTTTGGTCCCCATAATCCACATGGCAGATTGTGAGAGGGCACACACACACTAAATAAATGTCACTTAAAATAGATAAAGGATCTGAGAGACAAGAAACAAATGAGATGAGCCCATGAGCCTCATGATTAGAGAGTCCTCAGGACCTAGCAGACACTGTGATCTGAGGACAGAACACTGATCCAGGGACACTGATCCAGGGACACCGAGGTCTTCCAGAGTCCATGGGACAAAAGAGTAGAGAGGCCAGAGCTCTTCCCAGAGATTAACTAACTGTGATAGCAGTGAAAGAACCACACAGAAGGACCACAGTGGACAGTGCTCACCCAGGGCAGGGAGTTCGATCTGCTCCCAGAAACCAGACTGGAAAACCCATTAACTCCTCAGGCTCTGGGTTCAGGAGTCAGAAATACTTAGCTCAAATGGGGCTGGTTCCTCACCCACCTAATAGGTCTTACACCAAAGATCTCTTGACATTTGGCCTGCATCTAGAAAAAGCTTACTGATTTATAGGTATATAAAATATACCCAACACAGGCCTTTGGTGTGGGGCAAAGGGTGCAGGGGGGAACATGAACACAGATATGAAAACATGCGTAGATACACACACACAATGATAATGCTCCAAAGACCAAGCAATGTGGTCCCTTCTCACAGGCTGACCGTTTCTTCCAGGACACCACAGCACGGGAAGACATGTGGGGGCACGTTGGGTGGTCAGTTCTAAGGGGTGCCTGATTCTGGGGCTGGCTGAATCCCCAAAGCCCCCCTCCCACTTCCACATTCAGCACTTGCATGTGGAAGCACGGCCATTATCAGCCTTGTGTGGCGGGTGCCACCGCACCAGACTAGTGGAGCTCAGTAGACAGTTGTGAGGAAACACTTACCACTGAGGATGTCATTGTTGTCCCCCCAGAAGTCTGCCAGCTTGGATGGTCTGTGGTAGAATTCATCTCTGTTGGCTGCCAAGATGAGCCTAAGAGAGGAAAGTTCGAGGGAAGCCATGTGCTGGGGACTGAACTGCATATGCTCCTTCATGGAGCTGCACCTCTAGCCTCCCTGGTTTAACATTGAATTTACAGCAGCAGCAACATAAGTAAGAAGCCCCTACTCCCCACCCCTTGCCATATATCCACAGGCGCTCTAGGAGCTCCTGAGAAGCTATGTTCAGATCCCTGCTCAGGAGTCAGGCTCTAGAAGAGTTTTAAGTATGAGGCAGGGTAGAAAGGAAACTAAGAAGACATGGAAAGGGTTGAAGTAGCTCACCAACTCAGAGTTGAGAATTCTCATACAATTAATATTTACTGTTAAGATTGACTACATGAGGCAGGTATATGAGATGGTTCAGCATTTAAGAGCATGGGCTGCTCTTCTGGAGGACTGGAGTTTGATTCCCAGAACCCACACCAGGAAGCCCACTGTCACCTGTAGCTCCATCTCCAGGGGATCCCACACACCTGTTATCTGTGGACACCTGAACTTATGTGCAGGTATGTATCTGTAAAAATATAAATAATTTAAAATAATAAAAAAATAGTTGTTTTTTAAAAGATTGTCTACAGAGAGACAATACTCTTTTTTATAAAGATTGTTTTTCAAATAAGAAAACAGCAATGAGCCATGGGTAAGACCTGAGCATTTATGTCCTTGAGCATGGCCTTACTACCCTCCCCAGACACAAGTCTGAAGTTTGCTGAGAATCTCAAACAAGACTGAAACCCGTTCACAGTAAAAGCATCTTCTATTGCCCATGTGACTTTTACCTTATCAGCTACTCTGACCCAGTGCCCCTCAGGAGCGGCTCTAACCCTTGAGACGTCCCTTCACAAGGCACAGTGTCTTACACCTCTGTATCACTTCAGACACTGAAGCATGTCTGGGGGAACCCACACCTTTGCCCCTGCATGTCTCGATATAGGAGTGTCTCCACTAACCTCTGTGACAAAATCTATGTTAAAATTTCTTCTCAATAAACTCCAATTCTGCTTCATGTTGACTCACCCTGAGATTTTTGTCTGTGGTGAAGTCAAGCTGACTTGATGGCACACAATTTTAGTTCCAGCACTAGACAGGCAGAGGCAGAGGCAGGCAGATCTCTATGAGTTCTAGGCCAGCTTGGGCTACACAATGAGACCATCATTAAAAAAAATAATAGCCGGGCGGTGGTGGCACATGCCTTTAATCCCAACACTCGGGAGGCAGAGGCAGGCGGATTTCTGTGAGTTCGAGGCTGGGCTGGACCGACAGCCTCCAAAACAATACAGAGAAACCCTGTCTCGTAAAAACCAAATAATAATAATAATAATAATCCCACACATTCTTTATGATATTACCTGAGTGAACATCTCTCAGGCTGTTATAGGAGGCAGTGTGGAAATGTGCAGCTGTATCTCTGGCCTCTGCCTGTTGGCCACTGACAGGTTTTCATGACTCAGCTTGAGGAGACAGATCTACCAGGGCTTGTGGGACAGTCTCACACGCCATATCCCCAAAGTGTCAGGCCAGTAAGGACTCTCCCTGGGATCACCAAGCATACATAGAGGCCAAGCTAGAGAGTAAGGCACTATCTTCCTTCTACCTATCTGCCCCACCCACTGCAAACACTCAACCAGACCTAGAAAGCTTCCATCCAGAGGAGCCTGAATAGCTGAGCTCCGGTGGCGCACGCCTTTAATCCCAGCACTCGGGAGGCAGAGGCAGGCGGATCTCTGTAAGTCTGAGACTGCGTCTACAGAGAAAGTTCCAGGACAACCTCCAAAGCAATACAGAGAAACCCTATTTCGAAAAACCAAACACACACACACACACACACACCCCAAACAAACAAAAAAAAACCCCAAAAAACAACAACAACAAAAAAAGAGCCTGGGGACACACTGGATATCAGTGGCTCCATCTTGTTTATGGAAGGACCATGGGAATGTCCCTTGAGCCCTCTGGGTCTCCTGTGGGAGCCTCACCACTTCTAGAGTGCCTTACTTCCTTGCTCTTAATTCTCACAGAAGTCACCTAGGGTAGGGAGAGGTAATCACTGTCCTTAAGATAGACTGTGGTAGTCTGAATGAAAAGGGCCCCTGTACACAGGCTCACAGGAGTGGCACTAGGTGCTGCCTTGTTGAAAGAAGTGTGTTACTGTGTTTCACACGTTCAAGTCAGGCCCAGTGGCTCATTCTCTCTTTCCTGCTGCCTACAGATTGGGATGTAGAATTCTCAGCTCCTTTTCCAACAGTACACCATCTCTGCCAGCATGCTCCCGTGCTAAACCTCTGGACTGTAAGCCAGCCCTAGTTAAATGCTTTCCTTTATAAAAGTTGCCATGGTGTCTTATTACAGCAATAGAACCCTAAGACACAGACACAGATACCCACAGAACAATTCTTTGCACCTTCAACAAGCAAGTTCCAACAAGCCTGTGTCTATCCATCTCTGTTCTATCCCCTTTGGGGTAGAGATGTCCTCCTCCTTGGCAGCAATGCCAGCATTCCCAAGGCCACATATTTCATTGAGCCCAGCCTTCACAGTAGCTAGGAGGAAGAAACCACAGTCCCTGAGGCACAAGCTGCAGTGATAACACAGGGACTGGGTTGGAAGCCCTCATTCTCCCAGAGGTAGGGTCAGCTTCCACCTGGTCGACTCCTGACAGTGCGGCTAGGAAGCCACTGCTGGTAGGCCATGCTCTCAGTAAGCTCCATGCCCAGAAGCAGGCAGGGGCTGCTGGCCTCAGGAACCGATTCTTACATAATTCTAGTAAAGGAAACCTGAAACAAATAAGTAAAAAGGGAAAGGGAAAAAGAAAAGCTGACCAAGCAGCTCAGCAGTTAAGAGCCTGGCTGCTCTTTCAGAGGACCTGGGGTTCAATTCCTAGCACCCACACGACAGCTCACAACTGTCTAACTCCAGTTCTAGGTGTTCTGACACTCTCACACAAATATACATGCAGGCAAAAGACAAATGCACATAAAATAAAAAGAAACAAAACAAAACAACAACAACAAAAGACCAAAGACTTTTAAAAATTATATAGCCAGGTGGGGGTGATGCATGCCTTTAATCCCAGCACTCAGAAGGCAGAGGCAGGCAGGCCAGTATGGTCTACACAGAGAAATCCTATCTCAAAAAACCAAAAGGAAACAAACTTTTCCTTGAGGTTTTTGTTATTTTGTGTATGAGTGTTTTGCCTGTGTACATATCTACGCATTACCCACATGCAGCCTAGAAAAGGAACTGAATTCCCTGGAACTGAACTTACAGGGAAACCTGTGGAAGAGCAGCCAGTGTTCTTAACTGTTGAACCATCTCTCATCAACTACCTATTTTTAAGCAAGAACTGTTTGCCTAATTACTGAAGAACACTAACTGCGGGGTTATTTTTATCATAGGTTGAGCTCCTGATGGCTTGTGAGGACCCATATCAAATCCTATATGAGAGTAGAAACAACTCCCCCAGCTAACACTTGGAGGGACTGCAGTACTCATGAAGGTTCATCCGTGATCTAGGTCCCAAGTTCCTAGCACCCATATGAATGCTTGGTGTGCATGGTGGTCTGTTTTTAACTCCAGCCATGGAGCAACCTGACTAGCTAGACTACCCACATTGGCAAGCTCTCAATTCAACTGAGACCCTTTTCAATGCATAAGGCAGAGAGTGACTGAAGACTTGGAACATGAACACATGTATACTTTAACACACACGTGCACCCACACACATGCACGGAAGTGAAACACTGACATTTCTCCAGTAAATGGAGGTCATGCTTTTACTATATTTGCATTTATAAAAAATGAAAGTTTCTCCAGATCATGAATCTTTGGATGACTGGACAGGCTAATTGACTTAGTGTGGCTATTGATCAATCTTGTCAAGGCTGTTAGGTTGTCTGTAAGAGTATTTCATATAATCAGTTATAGATTTTGAGGTACACACAATTACCAACCGTCATAATAGGCATTTATTTGTTTCACTTTTGACCTATTCCTTAAGGTCATTTTGCTAGGTTTCAACCCTTAACTCCAATGATTACTTTATTGTATTTTATTTTTGCAGTGTTAAGGATTAAAGATAACTCTCTACCACTGAGCTATCTATACCTCAAGCCCCAAGAGTTCAAGTATCCCTTTTAGTATTATATTTATTTTTATATACTTATATTTTATGATTCTGACCTGAGAGATTTAAACCTTAGGAGTGCTAATACTGCTCTTTGGGGACTGTGTCTCTTGAGATCATGGCCAAAATATAAAGCACTGCCCAGTTGTCCTCTCAGTGAATTGGTCAGAAGCTATGTGGCATCCCTGGAGTTGGAGTAGAAGTAGCTACCAGGAGTGAACTTCATCCCCAAAGTTGGGGAAATCTGGCTTGTGTTCACTCAGTTACCCATGGTTGATTTACTGAGATCTGCATTAGGCCTCTTCACCTCCATCAGAAACAGAGACCACTGTGCTGCAAGCTGGCAGCTAAGCTTCCTCCCAGGGATATGAGCATCCAAGTGCAGGGAAAGTTCCCTGGAAAAGCCACCATGCTGACTGATCTCCTTGGAGCACGGCTTCCCCCTCTGCCATAATGGATTATTACCACAGGCTGGCAGTTTCAGCAGCAGCAGCTCACTGCAGGCTGTGAGTCTAAAATCATGGCATTGGCAAGACCACTTGTGGCAATATATTATTTATGATTTACTAAAGCTTGCCTGAAGGTCAGACAGCAAAGTCGGCCACAAGATAGAAAAGCCAGCCATACAACTTTAATCCCAGCAGCCAGAAGCTAGGAGGTTAATACACACCTTTAATCCTAGGACTCAGGATTAAGAGGTAGCCGATCTATGAGTCCAAGGCCACCCAGATCTATACAAGATTGATCCAGTCCTAAAGATGATCTCAGCATCTTTAATCCCTTTAAAGCTCTCCTTTAATCCCAGCTTTAGGGAGGTATATAAGACAGGAACACCGGGTGTTGGTAGTACATGCCTTTAATCCCAGCACTTGGGAGGCAGAAGCAGGTGGATCTCTGTGAGTTCGAGGCCAGCCTGGTCTACAGAGCGAGTTCCAGGACAGCCTCCAAAACAATACAGAGAAACCCTGTCTCAAAAAAACCAAAAAAAAAAAAAAAAAAGACAGGAGCAAGGTCTCAGTATCAGGCATTCATTCTCCAGCCACACTGAGGATAGGAAGACATTCAGCTTCAGGATTCTCCAGCCATGCTAAGGAGAAGCAGCAGAACCAGCCCATTCAGTCTGAGGTAGCAGTAAGAGCTTGTGGCCAACTATTTTGATTTTCTGTTCATCAGCTTGAAATTTGAACCCCAAATATCAGTCTCTGGGTCTTTTTTTTTTTTTTTTGTGCTACAGTTTCCGCCAAAGGCCCATCTTCTATCTGTTAATACCAGCATTCAGAACTGACATTCAGTGGGTTAAATCAAGGCCCACCCATGTGGCTTCGTTTTACCTTAATCACTTCTTTGAAGGTCTATCTCTAATGAGAGTTGTATTCTGATATACTGGCAGTTAGGGCTTTTACTTTTTACTTTTTGGTTTTTTGAGACAGGGTCTCAGTATGTAGCTCTTGTTGTCCTGGAATTCACTGAGATCCATCTCTCTCTGGAGTGCTGGGAATAAAGGCCTGTGCTACCACACCCAGCTGTAGTTAGAATTTAAACACAGGAACTGTAATACCCTGTGGTTGCGGGTAGCTGTTAGTCACTTTTTTATTGCTGTGATAAAACACTATGACCAAGGCAGCTTAAAAGAAAGTGTTTTGGTGGGTTAGAATCCACGATGGCCAAGCAAAGGCATGGTGGTAGGAACAGCAAGAGCTCACATCTTAATCCCCAAGCCGGAGACAGTGAGTAGCTGGGAGTGGCCCAAATCTTTTGAAACCTCAAATCTCATTACCCAGTGACACACCTTCTCCAACAAGGCCACACCTCCTAATCCTTCCCAACAGTTCTACCAGCTGGATACCCCATATTCAAACACATTAGCCTATGGGGGATCATTCTCATTCAAACCTAAGGAGACTGCTCCCACTTCAAAAGCTGTCTGTGACAGCCATAGTAAGCCCTGGGGACCATGCTTGACTTTGTGATCAATCTTTTCTCTCTTACAGAATTTCATGTTGCCCAGGTTGGCCTTGAACCTTCTGTCTTCCTCCCCAAGTGCTGTAATTACAAGGTCTGAGTCACATCCGGTTTCCAATTGATATTTAAGGCTCACGTGACTTAAGCCTGTTTTCTAATTATCCTATTGTTGACTGAATCAAGGTCCCTAGGGTCTCAGACTAACTGGATGTGAAGGTGATTTGCAGTGAGGTCCAGGTGGTAACTGGTGAGTCCCAGAGATTGCCAGAGAGGCCAGGATTGCTGTCCTGTATAGTGACTCAGCATAAGAACCTCACTGAAACAACTCAGATCATTTCTTAAACGTTTGAAAACACTCCAGGAGCTGGGCGGTGGTGGCGCATGCCTTTAATCCCAGTACTTGGGAGGCAGAGGCAGGCGGATCTCAGTGAATTTCAGGTCAGCCTGATGTACAAAGCAAGTTCCAGGACAGCCAGGACTGTTACACAGAGAAATTCTGTATCGAAAAACAATAAAAAAAAAGAAAGAAAGAAAGAGAGAGAGAGAGGGAGGGAGGGAGGGAGGGAGGGAGGGAGGGAGGAAGGAAGGAAGGAAGGAAGGAAGGAAGGAAGGAAGGAAGGGAGGGAACAAACACTCCAGGCAAATGCATGAGAGAGCAGTTTCAAAGTTCACTTCTAGTTGTGTGCTAAACTCTGCCTTATTCTTTACGTGAACAAACACTGACATGTCCTGGAGAATGAAGCCGCTACTGTCTGAGTTCACATGTTAGGAAGAGTAAGGCAAGCTAGCCCCCAGTTCACCCTTCCCTGCCCACTGTTTCCCACATCCTTGGCTAGTACTCCAGTGTCCTCACTGCTCAGATGGAGAGTCCTCAGTCTGCCACCATCCAGACTACCCCAATTTTGCAGCTGTGCCCTAATCACAACTCACAGAACTCCACACTGTCCTCTGTCTTGCCACACCTGCATATGAGCTCTGAGTCCATGCTCTATGGTGGTAACTCCTCCCAGCACCCCAGGCTAAGCAGCCACTGTCCAGGACAGCAGGACCAGGCCTGTGCAGGTTGCCTCCAGAGACCAGAACTTGGCCATTCAGGGCCTGGCCCACTCATCAATGGCCTGCCCTTGTCTCTTGCATACATGGCACCCCAGTGGTGAGAAGCAGCCATATACCCCAGGTCCAGTGCAGCATGGCAGAGGTATCCATTACCTGTATGCATTTTTGGAAACAGGACGAGGATCAAACTTAAAGAAGATGATGCACATGGGTTGCAAGGGTGGCTTTGCTCACACGGTCACAAGGTCTGTGGGAAAAGGAGAACAGTGAGCTGTGAACAGCAGTGTCAGAGGGCCTTTCGGATGCCTCCGTGGTCCAGAATACACCACCAGTGATTGGGGCTGGACAAGCGAGACCAGGTGTCGGTAACATCACAGACATTGTCCTTTACCTGGGCTTATCAGCATCACCATGTAACTCCACCAGTGTGACACTCTCTGGCCCTGGACACACCACATGGGGGTGGCGAGTGGGTACTGGAAGGGGCAGGCGCAGCAATAGGACCCACATGTGAAGCTAGGGTGGAGGAGTAGCGAATCATCTTCCCCAAAATGGCACCAAGTATTCCCGTGAGCCACTGAGGGAGGTGCCTTCATTTCAGCCCATGGCACCCCAAGGCTAGGCATCAGGACTCACTCACCTGATATGATCTGTGACACATGTCCCCACAGGCCTTTGATTCCCTACCATCCCAAAGCACTTAATGGTAGGCAGAAACCTGTGCTGGGCACATGCACACACACCTGTGTGCTAAGTGAGCATGGACTAAGCGTGATCCCTTGCCTCATGAACTCCAGGCCTCAGAGCCCTCGGGAAGCAGGCAGGCTCACAAAAACTTTCAATGGAAAATGCTACAACATGTCTGCTCCCAGACTATCTGGCAAACTGGGGTGATGGCTTAGCCAGTATGAAAACTGGATATGGGGCTGGAGTGTTGTCTCAGTGGTTAAGAGCACTCATTGCTCTCCCAGAGGTCTGGGGTTCAATTCCCAGCACCCACTGGTGGCTTACAACCATCTGTAACTCATAACGTCTATTATTCTGGCCTCTGTGGGTACCAGGCTCACACACACACAGTGCATACACATACATGCAAGCAAAACATTCATATTCATAATTTTTTAATTAAAAGGGGGTGGTCTCTGAGAAATTGTGCCTACCTAGCATTCTATGAAACAGAGACAGGTTCATACTGTGGGGCCAGGAACCCTGAAATTCAGTGACCTTGGCTATCAAGAAAGATTGACATGCATATCACAAACCAGCCATGGTTTGATTCTAGGAAAACAGAAGCAGAATAGAGAAAATAATACAGAAAAAAACAGGGTTCTCAAAGTACAAAAGGGAACTTTTATAAAGTTCTTTGAGAGATGACAGCTATAGGAACTGCAGAGCTCAGTAGATCTCTGTGTGTGGAGGGGTGAGGCATTGAGAACTGGGAAATTCATGAGCATTCTAGAAAAGGCTTTATGAGACAGCCAGCAGTTATCCAGAGGCAGTGCAAGGAATTGACATCTTGCTGGACCTCAGGAGGGACTATACCTGCCAGTTGCTGTGGATGGGGGCTCCTGGATTAACGATACACACAAAAGCCAGCTGCTGGTGTCAGAGAAGGGGCCTTTGGTCCTCCCTAGGCTGTGTACCCAGCTACTGGGCAGAGCCACTGGCAGAGCCCGTTCTGGCCACAGTCACCAGACATAGCCAGAGCAAGGGTGTTTCTCCAGTTCAGCTGCAGGATCTGCCATCCTGGCTGGCCCAAGCAGGCAGCAGACCAGCCCTCTAGTTGGAGTGGTGGTGAGGGCTTCATTGTCCACAGGAAGGCCATCGATGTGTCTCCAGGCAGCCTGGAGTTGGAGGTGCTGGCAGAGCCCAGGGCTGCGGCCTCGATGAAGACGCAGTCATTGGGAGAGAAGGACCAGAGGAAAGCCAGCCCCTGGGAGGGGACCATCAGGAACTGCCTTTCTCTCCAATCCCTCACCCCCCCACTCAAGCCAGGCCCGCTGCCCAACAGCCCTCAGGCCTCTCTGGCCAGCAAACCCTGCATATCCTCCCTACTATACCTGTCCCATAGCAAATCCTTCCTTCCTCTGAACTCAGATATTTCCCCAAGAAGCTGCTGGCAAGCCCCTGTGAGTGCCAGGTGTTTCCAACTTAGCACCCATGGAGTTCTGAAGCTCTTTCAGGGCCTGGTGGGCGTTCACCACAAGGGTTCTTAAAGACTGAATAGAATTAGTCAGTCACCATGAAGACACAGGAGAAAAAACAAAACTCACTGGAGGAGCTGGAGAAATGGCTTAGCAGTTAAGAGCACTGGCTGCTTTTCTGAGGACCTGGGTTCATTTTCCAGAATGCACAAGGTGGCTTATAATCATCTGTAACTCCAGTGTCAGGGAATCCAATGTCTTTTCTGGGCTCCATGGCCACTGCATATACATTTAAGAAAAACACCCGTACACATACAGTAAAATGAAAAACAAAAACCAAAACCCCTGTCTGGACATTTGTGGACATGGGCGAGGAGAGCGCGAAGTCTGCTGAGCACAGGAGGCGGTAGTACCAAGCATGGACCTCTCTGAAAGCACTGAACAAGTGCTGAGTCAAACCACACTAATGAGTGCTAGCCCAGGGACTAGGATCTGGCCAAAGGTTCTTGAGGTTATAAGTGCAGAGAGAGTCCAGAGCACCCGGATCTCACACCACTTGTCCCTGGACAGGGGCTCACACTGTGTTCTTGGCCTGCCAAGCAACACTTAGCACTCTACTTCCTGGGTGATCTCCACCAACACAAGAACACAGTTCTGCTCGGGGCTCTCCCTGGCAGTCAAAGTGTGTGCAGTGAGCAGGCCTGGGCTACCCACATCCTGTTCATTCCAGTGAGTCTCCTTAGAAAGTCTTTTGGGACATGTCCTCACTGACATGAAGCCTTGGGCAATGCCATATAGGCAGCTATGTCACTATGATTTGTGATGGTGGCCTTGGGCCATGTAGCTATCAGTAAGGTCAGCCCCATAGACTAGCAATGTGTCAAACCCACAAATAAAGTCCCAGTAAAACCCTGGGTACCCAGGTTAGCAAGTTGCTGGCAAATCCCATGCGTGTTGTTTCACACATTACTGGTGAGAAGACTGAGCAGGGCACGCAACTCCAATGAGAACTCGGGAATAGGAGCCTCTGCTGGCAATACCTGGATTCTGAACTCTGTTCCTTTTCTATTGTGGTTCTTAATCTGTGCCCATCCATCCCTTGAAATAAACTATGAACATGAACACAAGAGCCTTTTTGAACTCTGCATCTTCCTATCAAATCACCTTGAGTAAAGGTGGTCTTGAGGTTTCTTCATCAATATCTAAACTTCAGCCCTGCAAGAAGTCACCACACAGTGGCTCAGAGAGGGGAGTACCCTGACCTAAGGCCATGCAGTGGCCTCTGCTTCCTGAGGAAACACTAACCCTCTCACTCCCTTCCCCACCAAGAGCTGCTAGATTCACTAACTCCTCATGAAAGGCTGGACCCTACAGGCTCTACTCCATGCAGGCCACGTCCACAGCCCAGTCCATGGAGTCCAGTCGTACTGGCCTCTTTGCCCCATCAAACATTACCTCCAAAGTTCCCACAGGGCAGAGAACTGTTGTTGGAGCCTGTGTCTGATCATGGGCTGGGTAACTGGTCAAACCCAGACTAAACACAGCCACCCTACATAGTAAGGAAAGATTAGCTCAAACAAGACAGAAACCCACTAGGGAAAACATTAAATTCTGTAGCTCCAAGTCTGACATCTAGGGCACATAGTGTGATGTGGGCCCCACAGGGCTTGGCCAGTCCCAGCCCACAGTCCTTTTGCCTGGAGCACAGATGAGCTGGCTGTACTCATCGCCTCCAGGCTCTGCCCTCAGTGACATGTCACATTCCTGGTACCCCCAACACTCAAGGGTGTCTATCACAACCTAGACTTCATCCTTATAGCTTTTCACACCATGCACTCCGGGAATCGCCTCAGGAAATCTACTCTGCTACATGCTAAGTGGCTTAAGACTTTCCTAAAATAAAATTTAAAAAGGGGTTTCAAACCCTTTGGGTCAAATGATCATTTCTCAGGGGCCACATATCAGACACTCTGCATATCAGATATTCATATTATGATTCATAACAGCAGCAAAGTTACAGTTATGAAGTAGCGACAAAAATAATTTCATGGTTGGGGATCACTACAACATGAGGAACTGTATTAAAGGGTCACAGCATTAAGAACTTTGAGAACTTTTGGTCTAGGAGCAAGCCTCCATGTCCCTGCAATTCTTGCATCCTGTAAGCCTGCAAAACCATCACCATGTGACAATAACAAGTTCTTGTATTAGCCTGAGAAGCATAGCCACCAGGTCCCCTTGGACCTTGGCTGTAATAGCTCCCAAAGGCTTTAGTCAAAAATCAAACAAGTGCTGGAAAGATGGCTCAGTGCTTAAGAGTAAGCACAGCTCTTGTAAGAGGATCTGGGCTCAGTTCCCAGGACCCACATAATGGCTTGCAAATGTCTGTAGCTCTAGGGATCTAACACACTCTTTTATCCTCTGTAGGATTCATACAGGCAAACAAAACACTCACATACATAAGATAACAGTACTAAGCCCCAGAACCCCTGCCTTTCCTAAGCAGCCTCTTTCCAGCAGACACCCTGACAGCACACAGTACTCTTCTTTTTATTTTTCCAAGACATGGTTTCTCTGTGTAACAGCCCTGGCTATCCTGGAACTCATTCTGTAGACCAGGCTAAAGATTCTCCCAAGTGCTGGGATCAAAGGTGTGCACCACCACCTCCTGACAGCACTCTTCTCCCTCCCTCCCTCCCTCCCTTTCTCCCTCTCTTTCTCCCTCCCTCCCTCCTCCCCCTGTGTGTGTTCCCAAATAGACTTTTTTTTTTTTTGGTTTTTTATGAGACAGGGTTTCTCTGTATTGTTTTGGAGGCTATCGGTCCAGCCCGGCCTGGAACTCACAGAGATCCGCCTGCCTCTGAAAAATAGACTTATTTTTGACATAACAATTTTTAATTGAAAATACAGTCTCTGACAATAGGGAAATAACAAAAACAAAACAAGAAGGCCAACAAGCTCTCAGAATTGAAGAGTATGCCCATTTTGCTGGCTAATTTTATGTTAAGGTGGGCTGTAGGCAAGCCTGTTGGCCATGGGCATTCATTCATTCTCTCTCCTCTCTCTCCTCTCTCTCTCTTTCTCTCTCTCTCTCTCTCTCTTTCTCTCTCTCTCTCTCTTTCTCTCTCTCTCTCTCTCCTCTCTCTCTCTCTCTCTCTCTCTCTCTCTCTCTCTCTCTCTCTCTCTCTCTCCCTCTCCCTCTCCCTCTCCCTCTCCCTCTCCCTCTCCCTCTCCCTCTCCCTCTCCCTCTCCCTCTCCCTCTCCCTCTCCCTCTCCCTCTCCCTCTCCCTCTCCCTCTCCCTCTCCCTCTCCCTCTCTCTCTCTCTCTCTCTCTCTCTCTCTCTCTCTCTCTCTCTCTGAGACAGGGATTCTCTGTGTAGCTTTGGAACCTGTCCTGGAACTAGCTCTTCTAAACCAGGCTAGTCTCAAACTCACAGAGATTCACGTGTCTGCCTCCCAAGTGCTGGGATTAAAGGTGTGCGCCATAACCACCCAGCCTCTTCTTCTTCTTCTTCTTTTTTTTTTTTTCGATACAGGGTTTCTCTGTGGCTTTGGAGGCTGTCCTGGAACACGCTTGGTAGTCCAGGTTGGTCTCGAACTCACAGAGATCTGCCTGCCTCTGTCTCCCGAGTGCTGGGATTAAAGGAGTGCGCCACCAACGCCCGGCCCTTCTTCTTCTTTTAATTAAAATTAAAAACAATCTTATTTTACATCCCAATCTCAGTTCCCTCTCCCTCCTGTCCTCTCACCCCCCCCACTATCACCCAGTCCTGACTTCTTTCAGTGATGAACTGTGATGTGGAAGTCAAATAAACCCTTTCCTTCCCTGATTGCCTTCGATCGGTCGTGGTGTTTCATCACAGCAATATAACACTAACTAAGACACTCATAGTCAGATAATATTCACTCCCTGAAAGCAAAGCACTACACACAAGTGTTATATTGTAAAAGTCCATTTAGCAGCTCTGTAGTGATCCCAAGAGCCCTACATTCTACTTCACCTGAAAGGAAGGACAAGTTCATCCCCTGAATGTCACCAGGGGGACTCTAGACCTAAGTGACTGATCTCCATTGTTAGGTCTGGGGCTTTACTTCATATTGTCAAGCACAGGGTTTGACATCCATAGAACAGCTACACAACACAGACTTCCTTAGCCATGCCTGAACCATGAATCTGGATACCTGGGCCAGAGGGAAGCCCATTTCCCCAACTCTAACACATCTACAAGTTACTTCAGCAGGCAGACAGACACTGATCTACTCCAGACCTTAAGCCTGACATCTCACTCTTCAAATGAGTTTTCAGTGTTCTACCCTGGAGCCTTTGGTGAGGTCCTGTCACCTCCTGAAATGCTTTCAAGGCACCTTTCAGGTCACACTACTAAGTATGTGGCTTGTTTTTATTGTTTGTTTTTTTGAGACAGGGTTTCTCTGTAGCCCTAGCTGTCCTGGAACTCACTCTGTAGAACAGGCTGGCCTTGAATTCACAGATATCCACCTGCCTCAGCCTCCCACATGCTGAGATTAAAGGTGTGAGCCACTATGCTCACTTTCACCAACTAGGCCTCACACCCTTAAAGGTTCCATAGTTTCCCAAAATTGTGATGCTTCCTGGGGAACAAGGAAAACATGAGCCTATAGTAAAAACTGAGTATTACAGGAGCTGGAGAGACAGCTCAACAGTTAAGAGCACTGGCTGCTCTTCCAGAGGTCCTAAGTTCAATTCCCAGCACTCACAGGGTGGCTCACAACCACCTGTAATGAGATTTGGTGCCCTCTCTTGCTGTAAAGACATACATGCAGACTAAACACTCATAAACATAAAATACATAAATAAATAGATCTTAAAAATTGAGTAGCACAAAGTACAGTCAGTCCCATATTTTATTAGCATTAGTTTTATTCTTGGAGTGTTTACAGAAAATTAGAATGCCTTAGGCAGATACTGGAAGGAAAAGTGGTCAAAGATTCTCTAGTATGTGCAAAGCACAAAACCACAACCACCACCTGTCCCCTGCCTACATGGGAATTCCTTTGAGACCAGACAGAGTCCTGGTATACACTCTGCTGAGAGCTGCCCACTTTCTACAGCACGAGGGTTGGGGGACTGGTCAATACACAATGAATGAATAAACATCTACACTATACAGCTCTGCCCACGTCTGAAGACAGCCAAGGTCCACCTATACAGACAAGATAGCAAAGGAAGTTATCAGTGTCTTGTGACCGTCAATACTTCCAACTCTAAGAGTATCCTAGCTCTTTCTGAGCTGTCCTTAACTACAGAGCCTCCCTACCTCCAGCTCTATCACCAGTGTCATGGCTAGCTCTGGCAAACAGGTACTGGGCCAGCCCTAACTAGAATGGATGCTCAGGAGGACACATGTGTCCTCTGTTGGGTAAGGACCTGGCAATGCCCCTGCTGACCATGACAGGAAGATGAGGGGGAGGGGCACTAGGACTGACCCTAAGTCACATGTTGAACTTCAAGGCTGCCAGTCAGCACCACAGACACAGTCACTGCAGGAAGGAAACCTTTCAGTGCATGCCATACATCCTGGTGTTACTGGGCAGCCCTGGGCCATGCCAGAAGGACTGGCAAGACGTGAAGGGAAAGAGTGCTCACCGCGATGCTCAGCACTTCCAGGCTCCTAAGGCTGCCGGTGGAGTCTTCCCAGAGTCATGGCTCAGATTCCCCGGTCCTAACAACTAGCCAATTCTGAAAACCAAAAACAAAGCGTCCTGCTGTTTTGTTTTGTTTTTCTTTGACCGGGTATCCTTATGTTACTATGTAGACCAGCCTAACCTCAAATTCCAAAGTCTGCCTGCCTCAGCCTCCCAAATGCTGGGATGAAAGGTGTGTACCACCACACTCAGTGGAACTATTCTTGGTATAGAGCTGATTGGGAAGGAGTTTTCAGGCATTCCTGGTTCATTTGCTATTAATGCTTCCAAGAATTGTCCCCGTAGTCACTTCACTGACCATTCAGACTGCCTCTGAGGTCCCTCCACCCTTTCTAGGACCCCATTCTCCAGGTGAGGCTCCCTACTTTTTGGTGGGGTGTGGATATCTACATGCCTGTTTCATGACCGGCCATGTCCTTCCTTCAGCTTTGTGGAGCTGCCTAGCAAAAGCCTTATCTCATGTAGCCCAGGCAGACTGGTCCCTCAGGACAAAGAACTGTCAGGTGTATGCTGGAACTTAGAAGTGTCAGAGCCTTCAGGTTTCTGTGGAAAAAGCAAGCCCCGCTCCCAACTCAAAATCCTACCCAGTGCTGCCTCTCTAATATCTGGAGAGCTGGTTTCTTTCTTGGCTATTCACAGATGCTATGATTTGGATAAATCCCAAACGAAGCCCTCTACCCCTATTGTGGTGGTCCTGAGAGGTAATAAGACCGCTAAGAGTTTGGGTCTAGGGAACTGGAGAGATGATTCAGTGGTTAAGAGTACTGGCTGTTCTTCCAGAGGACCTGGGTTCAAGTCCCAGCACCCACATGATAGTTTTAAGACTGTATATAACTAGTTCCAGAGGATCCAATGCCCTCGTCTAGCCTCCAAGAGCACTACAAACATGTGGTGCACACAACACAAATACACATAACAATAAATTAAAAGGAAAAAATAATTTAGGCCTAGAGAGAGGCTCTTGGGTCAATGAGCAAACGAGCCTTAGAAGGGACTAGGTGGGGGAGGTGGCTTATGGGACTTTTGAAAGAACAAAATTATTGCAAGAGCCTTTTCATACGCTCCTGTCACTCCATCTGCCAGGTGATGCAGCAAGTGAGGTGTGGGGACTTGCCAGAGTCTGTACCTTTTGGACTTTCAGCATCTAAAACTATGAGCTAAAAAAAAAATCTGTTTTCTTTATAAAGTCAGCCTGCTTTGGCTATTCCATTGTGGCAATGAAAAAGTAGAATACTACATACTTGCCATGGTAATACATACGTAGAATTCTATCATTTAGGAGATAGATGGGAAGATCAGAAGTTCAAGGTTATCTTCAGCCACTCTGCAAGTTCAAGGTCAGCCTGGAGTACAGGAGACCTTATCTCAAAAAAAAAAAAAAAAAGGTATCTTCTAGAAGCCTACCTGGATAATCCAATGCTGTACTGTAGCTGGAAGGAATGAGGATACATTGAATAAACATGTGTGCCCCCATTCTAACTACTAAAATGGTTAAAACAAGGCACCCTAGGAGCTAGAACTCTTCTAGGAATCTCCAGCTGGGAGAAAAGGCCAAAGCCTAGGGAATCCAGAAAGAAAGGACTGCCTAGTGACACTTCTCACCTTCTCCTATCTACACCCTCAGGTTAGGGACCTTTCCAAAGGATGTGAGATCTGAGAGGCTGTCCTCACCCCCCATCCCCTACACTCCCCCGCCCCCTCACCCATGGAGGGGTCAGCCAGGCTTTACAGGTTATCTACCACCTTCCCTAAATTGCTAAGTCATTGGCATGTAGCAGTCCTGAGGTAGGCTGAACACCAGGGTTAGTTTCCTAATTTATTCCTATTTAGCACCTTTTATCAATCTGCTAAATTCAGAGATCCTCCTCTAACGACTATAAATACAAGGACGGTAACTCAGCCATATTATAGCTTCCCCTGCCAGCACTGTTAAAGGATATGATCACCTGAAACCCATCTCAGAGCGTCTGACTGGACAGCCTTGGAGGTAAGGCTGAGGGGTGGGTATGCTACACAATCTCTGTCCTTTTTCCCAATGTGGCCACACTGAATAAATCCTTTTCTGCTTGCCACTATTAAATTGGGTACTCAATTTTTTAAAGATTTATTTTATGTGTGTAAGTATTTTGTTCACATGTGTGTCTGTGTGCCTTGTATGTGCCTGGAACAGTTGTGAGCTCTTGTGTAGGTGTTGGGAACTGAACCTGGGTCCTCTGTAAGAGCAGCCAGTGCTTTTAACAGGTGATCTGTCTCTCCAGTCCCTTAATTTGGGTCTTTTACTTGATTTACTGAGGACAGTGATAGAACTGTGTTGGGACACAAGCAGTGATCAAAGTCCAGTAATAGCACTATCCCTGTTAGCCATGCCAGATAGCATGCCAGTACCAAAGCCTGTGAGGTAACACAGTGAGGAGGTCCACAGCCTTCAATACTGTATGTTCATGTGGTGCTGGGGATGGAACCCGCAGCCCTAATGATGCCCTAGCTTGCTTACAAGTGCTCTAACACATTAAACCGACACCCTCATAGCTCAAAGCCAGCTTGTATGCCTCCAATGGTGCTGTCCCTGTCCTGGAGCAGCACGCAATGGCAAACAGCAACAAGTCCCTGCTCCTGAGGCAGCAGCAGGGAGGTAGCAGCCAGGAGGGCAAGTATCATTCTTTCAAATAGTGACTAGAAATAAGCAAGACCTGTCCATGGGTGAGAAGGCAAACAGGACCATCTGGTCTCAGGGACAGGCAGAGGACAGGAAACAGAGGCCTGGGTGCCAGCAAGGTTTCTGCATCTGACTGTGAATGGCTGGGCTCCCTGGGAGGTGCTGAAAACCTGCAGTTAGCATGTTTCAAGGAAGAAAGCCCATACAGCCTGCTCATCCCATGCTGATGCAGGTGGAGAAGAGACAGGAAGTAAGAACACATGTGTCATAATCCAGAACACAGGGGCACAGGGCACAGCATAGGTGGACTGCCTGACAACAGCGTCTCTCAGCTGGACAGTGTGTAAGGCATGCCTGAGGCCTGGAGGAACAGGCAAGCAGGGCATGTGGGCAGAAACAGGAGATGCAGGGACACACACAGGAACAGGAGACTTTTTCCCTTACTTCCCAGCTAGCGGTCTAACAATTTGAGACAGTCTACCATGGCTGTATGGATGAAGGCTTTGGACAGAGGCCATGTCACTTGGGCAGTCAGCTGACACATTTAATCACAAGGAGTGAAAATGCACTGTTAAGGCTGCCTAGTCTGTCTGTCTGGGGAGGATGGTCAGTGGACAGGTCCCCTGGGCTTCCAGCCCACCTCAAGCAGCCAAACTGCTGCTGCTTGTGGTAGTCCCTGGGGGTGAAGTCGTTCTTTTGGGCAGGACAAGACAGACAGAAACTCCTGATATGATGGGCTGTGATCTGCCAGCAGAGAGCTGCCAGCAGAGGAGGTAAACACACATGGAACACTGTGTCACCGTTCCTGAGACCTTGGCTAAGAAATCCTGACGTCTGGAAATTCTCCCGGCAACCAATCCGCAAGAGCGCCCTCCTCCCCTCCCATCTTGGCAGCCAGAGCTCCTTAAACCAGCACTGCTCATTCCAGCTATTACCCAGCAGCTCACCATGACAAATCTCTCCTGTGTACCTTCTCCTCAGATCTCCCCTACCTTCTGAACACATTAATTCAGTCTCATACCAGGCGTCATTGTCTCTTCACGGACCAAAGGAACAGCACAAACCAAACATGACAGGAAGCTGTGGATACAGGGCAGCCTTGCATTCCAGCCTCCCCTTAGTAGGAAGTCAGCCTGCTCCCCATCCTCCAGCCCCACAATAGGGACAGGCCTGGCCTTTAAGTGGCTTCTATTCACCTCATTACGTATTAAAAAAACAAACAAACAGGGTATTCTGTTTAGGTTATTTTGAAGCAGGATCCCTGGCGGGTCTAGAATTCTCTACAAAGACCAGGCTGACCTCAAAGTCTTAGAGATCTCTCTACCTCTGTTTCCCAGGTACTGGGATTAAAGGTGTGAGCCACCACACTCAGACAAAATATGGCATTCTTGCCTTGGTTTTTATTTTTCAAGATAGGGTTTCTCCATGTAGCCCTGCCTGTTCTAGAACTTGCTTTGTAGCCCAGGCTGGCCTTGAACTCATGGCTGCCTTATTTCTCAGCCTTCAGGGTGCTGAGAAACCTGTGTGTATGTGTTCTAGGCTAGTCAAAATTACATTGCTGCCTCAAAGACCAATGCA
This sequence comes from Mesocricetus auratus, assembly GCF_017639785.1. Classification (NCBI taxonomy): domain Eukaryota; kingdom Metazoa; phylum Chordata; class Mammalia; order Rodentia; family Cricetidae; genus Mesocricetus; species Mesocricetus auratus. Next base: position 73,806,149 of record NW_024429192.1, read on the forward strand.
TAGTTGAGAGAAAAGGAGGTGACCTTGTTGTCAAGGAGCCCTTTACCAACCTCTGTGGTCAGAACCAACAGATGCCAGACTCATAGTCACTGCTGTAGTAAGATAACTGACACATCACCAAAAGATGAGCTCTGCTCTCTTCCCCCACACAGCGTCAACAAGAAGCTCGCCTGGGCTTCTGGGACTCCTCCAAGCCTTCATGTCTTGCACTTTCTATAGGTGGTCACCTACATTCAGGGAGGGGCTGTGGTTACCACACATCACAAGCAGGTGATCAGACTGAGGACTGCAGTGCCAGTGAGGCAGGATGGGAACACAGGGAAACGACAGGAAGCCAGAAGCAAGAGCTACTGAACAGCCAACACTCTAGCACAATTACCAGCAATTGCTGTAAGCGCTGCCATAGTTGACATTTTTTTCATACACAGATTTTTTTTGAGACAGGGTCTCACTGTGTAACTATGACTAAGCTCACAGAGTTCTCCTTACCTCTGTATCCCAGGCATTGGCTACCATGTTCAGCCTCATTTACAGGTATTTTATGATAAAATAACAATAACTCAGGCTTAAGGCATAAAAAAAATGTATGTGACCTTGGTATAGCCTTATATCTTTACCTAGACATTGTGAGTGAACTTCAAACAAAACTGTTTATAGGAAGATATCCTACCCAAGGGCTGAACCTTTTCAGGTGCCAAGAGAAATCACCTAAGAGACAAGACAGAACTTTAACCCCACTTAATGAGTTGCTTCTTTTTTGGGGGGAAGTAGTTTTTGGAGATTCTCTGGCTGTCCTGGAGCTCCCTCTGAGGACCAGGAGGGCCTTGCCTGCCTCTGCCTCCCAAGTGCTGGGATTAAAGGAGTCACCACCATGCCTGCCCTGCTGAATGACTTGTTTTTGAGAAGCCCAACCTCTGCGGTTTGTTTTACTTTTTTTTTTTTTAAACAACTCTTTTGCTCCTCATCTTCCTGCTTAAGCCTTTATTGAAATAACTTTAACACAATCTCCAACTCAGCTTCATAGACCGGCTATCTTGGAGTTCTTTTCAGCATGAAAGCCTGGTGAGAGTTTGGGTCCTTAAAACTAGAGGAAATCCTCCAGCTGCTGAGGGTGACCACTGGCAGCTATGCCTCTTTGACCTGTGTCCCCCAAACACTGACATAAAGACACAAATGAAAATGTGGGCTTGTGGACCATGGCAGGGGAACCTGAAGGCATGAGAGCACCAGAGCGTTCCACATCTCCATAGGAACACTAGGAATCCGGAGGAGGAGCAATAGTCACCGTCTCCAACAGAACACATGATGGGGGGGGGGGGAGGAGGGAGGGCCTCGGAGGAGCACAAGCCTGGAAGCCAAGCACCCTGGGCTGGAGCAGTCTAGGAAACACTTGACCCTTAGCTAGAGCACTATGGACAAGGTCGTACCAATGAACGCTGCCTTACAAAGACTCCTAGAGAATAGAATGCCTTTCACAGTGTCATCCAGCCGTACAGCTGCTGTCACATCCACCTCAGAAGAATGCTCTGAGCCCAGCAATGGCAAAGCAGTCTGCAGGTCCAACCAGCAGGCAGTGCCGAGGGAGACACACTTCACTGGGTAAGGGTGGGGGACTGAGGATCAGGGACTTGTGGCAGGTCATGAGGTTCACTCTAAAGAGGTGTCCTAGCAGGCAGAAGAAGCACGGGGAAGACGGTGAGGGTAGACGGGTAGGTTTCAACATCGGGTCCTCCTTGCCCGCTGTCTAAGAGGAAAACAAGCAAAACCAGGGCTGCCAAAGAGCCTAGAGAGTGCCGTCTGGATGCAGTCTACAGCAATGCCCTCCAGTTCCGGACGTGGGTCTACCAAGCCAACCCAGTAAAGCCCATACCAGGCACAGGAATGACCCAGCACTTGCTACCTACTCTGACACATTGTGAGGCCTTAGGCCTCCCAGCTGACTTCAGGGTGAGAGAGGGCGACAGGACTAGGCTCCAGAGCGGTTCTGACGCTGGAGGCTGTAGCCCTTCACCCTGCAACAACCATGCAGCTCCCTGTCCCGCCAATCTAGCCTCGTACCCAGCGAGTCTGCTCCTGTCTGCTGTTACCCCTCTCCGCACCCAGTCCTGGCCGGAATAATCAGAAACGTTTTTCAGTACCGTGTGGGTTGCTTTCAATTGTTAGAGAAGGTCTGGTCTGTCGGACTAGAGTCCCGAGTCAGGTTGTTTAGTTTCCATTTTACGCCGAGGAAATTGAGTTAGGACGAGAAGGGGCGGGCCGCCTCGCCCTCGACCAACCTGGTCCAGACTGTGTTCCAGGAGCTCGGCGCCCGACCGTGGGTCAGCCCCGCCAGGAGCGCAGCCCGCCAGCCCCAGCCTCCCGCCGCACACTCACCGCCTCCGCAGCCGCCGACTTCCGGGTGCCGCACCCGCGTACCACAGCCTCCAGCATAGGGACCGCCCAACCTGCTGCCAAAACGCTTGCTATTGGACGCAGCAGCGAAGGGCGGAGCGGGTCGCCTACAGCCGCGGCCTTGTTGGCTGTGTGTGCCGTCGCTCAGAGACTTGGTGCTCCGCCCCCACAGCTGCGCCAAGACTGGAACTGCGCCAAAGTTGGAGCTGTGCCGGCGTCTGGTCCCTTCTTGCTGCCACAGCAACGCCAGCCTGCGTGGTATGTCTAGGAGATTGAGATAACCCCTGAACCCCGAAGGGCTCAGGCGCCGGAACCGCCGTCCTTAGGCTGTGTTCTGGTCTTAACCTCTAAATCTGTCCTGGATAGCTCTCCCTTCCCTTTGTCGCCTCCAATTCAGTCCAGACTGTCTGCCTCTATGGCCTCTGACCCTTATCTATTTCAGTTCATGCATTAGGAAGCACTTGGACTTTTGCTCCACCTCGCCTTCCATAGTCTTTGAATGGACATGGAGGTCGTCCTGCAGGTCCAGACCGCAAGGATAAGGAAGGAGTTGACCGTGACTAAGCTATGTGCTTGGGCAATGACTGGGGCCTTCAGAACAGGATCGGGGCATTCACTGGGGCTTCTGTGCCTGTTAGCATCAGGTTTCAGGAGCCAGATCATCATTAAGGTCCCTCCCCAAGGCGAATACTCAATAAAATGACAAGGGTGACAGCTACAATAAGGACAATGATAATGTACTGTAGGCTCTCAACTCAGTTTCTTGATACCCAGTTCTCAATCACTTCATTTTATAGACATAAACATAATTGCTCAGAGCAGTTAAGCTATTCAGTTGAAGTAAAATAAAGAGCTAGCAAGATGGCCATATGAAAGCCGGGCGGTGGTGGCGCACGCCTTTAATCCCAGCACTTGGGAGGCAGAGACAGGCGGATCTCTGTGAATTCGAGGCCAGCCTGGTCTACAAAGTGAGTTCCAGGACAGCCTCCAAAGCTACAGAGAAACCCTGTCTCGAAAAACCAAAAAAAAAAAAAAAAAAAAAAAAAAGATGGCCATATGAGTACAGATGTTTGCTGTCAAGCCCGGCCACCTGAGTTCCATCCCTGGGACCCACATAGTGGAAGGAGAGAACTGTGTCCTTTAAGTTGTCCTCTGGCTGCCACATGTATATTGTGATGCATTTACACTAAATAGAATAAAAACATTTAAAAATGATAAGTGGCAGTTGCTGCATGGGACATCTAGGTGCCACGGTTCCAAACTGCAATGCTGATGTTTTGCAGAAAACTGGAACTCAGAGAAGCCAAGGCAAGGCTATAACTAGACCCAGTCATGGGGTGGGGGGCTGCTCTGCCCATTTCTCTCACTGCCCCGCCTGTATTCCTCCTGAGAGCCAATGGAAACCATCTGCAAACAACACAACAGGACTCTGCACGCACACCATGACTCATGGCCAGCAGGTGGCACACAGAGCTAGTGACTTCCCTTCTACTCCAGTTTAGCACAATCCCTCTGAGCTCCTAGCAATCTCCCCCTGAGCAGTCAGGCCACTTGGTTTACAGCATTAAGATGTAACAGTGGTGGGCAAATAGGATATAGTCTTGGGGATAGATGAATATGGCCTGGGTTATGGGACAGTAGATACACAATAGTTTCTCTCCAAAGCACCAAGCTATGCACATCAGGAGTGGGACATGGGTGGGACAAGCTTTCCCATCACTAATAGAGATGCAAGAACAGGCAGCAGGTGGCTCTGTGACCTGATTTGCAGCCCTTGCCCCTATTTTTGTTAAACACTCTGACATTCTCTCCCATTTGAATCTGGCTCATTGCTGTCCCACCTCCAATTGTACATTCCTCACCGCTTTTTTTTAGGGGGGAGGGAGACAGGGTTTCTCTGTGTAACAGCCCTAGCAATCCTGGAACTCACTCTGTAGACCAGGCTGGCCTCAAACTCACAGAGATCCGCCTGCCTCTGCCTCCTGGTGCTGAGATTAAAGGCGTGTGCAAACCATCGCCTGACTCCTCACCTCTTTTTGTAAGCCCCTTTTCAGTCTGTAAGTGCTGACTGCTTAGGAAGTTCTTCCTGGCTCACACCTTCTCCCTGTGGCTTTCCCCGGCACTGTCCCCACAGAGTTGGCCAGCAGCTGGCTAGACAGGATGAGATGGAGGTGGAAACACTGAACTATTGACACCTGTAGTCTTCTGCTTCACTTTTGACCCCTGCCTGGTAGGCAGACTTCGAGATAGCAGCCCAAGACCTACCTGAACTACTCACCCTGGTCTTCGCTGTGCAGCGAATAACCAGGCTCTAAAGCAGACAGGTCTCTGGAAGGGGGGCATTCCCAGCTTGAGCTAATTTGGGAGGAGTGTCTCCCTTTTGTCCTCTTCCATCAGAGGAGTGACATGTTCAGTCTCTTGTACCATCAGCAAGCATGCAGGAATAGTGATACGTAACTATGAGGTTTTCAGAAGGGCTTCAGGATGCCTAGGGGCTCATGCCTTTGGAGACATGCCAGAGGACAGCTGGACTCACTAAATCCACTTCCAGTGGAGGAAAGAGAATACTCCCACCACACAGCAACTTAGTCAAAATGACATCTGTAGCGTTGCTCTACACAGGGAGAGTGACTTCTGGGAGGACTTCTGGGAAGATTCTTTTCTTGTCTTCCCAGAGCTGCAACAATGTCTCAATGCCAGGATGCCAAATGGTGTTCATTTCAAATGCCACGAATGGAGTAGTAGCAACTGCCTTGACTTTGAAAAGCACCTGGTATCAGCTTTTATTGTTAGAGAATAGGTGGACCCAGAAGTGAGACCTTGCTCCAGGCATTTTACTTTCTTTGTTCTTGCCAAGTAGCCATTATTGGGTGAGCATGCTGGACTCATCATAGGTGGGTGAAATATGACTTTCTGGGTATCCCCCCCACATATACTCTGACCTCTGTTAGCACTATCTGTAGGGGTCTTGGAAACACACACAGCCCAGAAGTTACTCATTCCCTTGTGCACCCAGGGCATGAAAGGCTCATAGGCAAGCACAGGCCAGATTCATCTCTGCACTTCCATCTCCGGTTTACAGCACCCCTGGTGGGCCCCCTCCACTGCCTTATGTTACTGCAGAGATAGGTTTGTGTTCCCTACCCGGCAGGGAAATGGGTGTTAATCTTTTCAGGCAGTGGATGAAGCTCCTTGATGTTTCTCCAAGACTCAAAGCAGGGCAGAGGAAATGCTGACACCAGGGTGGGGTGGGGAGAGATAAACACATAATTCCCCTTTCCCAAACTGAAAGCTCTGTCAGTGCCCCAGAAAAGCGCATCCTCATGCAGCATGGGGAGTACCCAAGGGCTTGACAGAAGAAACAAACTCTAGTTTTATCAGAGTCTGGTTTTGCCCTCGAAATCACTGCAGTCATCCCCACCCCTTGCCAGCCTTGCTAACCTTGTCTGTCCTCGCTGGGGCAATGAGAGAGCCCCATGACCTGGAAATCCGACGACTGGGTTCAGTCCCTGTCCCTTAAAACAAGCAAGAACCTCCCCGGACCTCAGTTTTCCATTTGTAAAATGGTGCAGCAGCCCAACACTCCTTGTAGGAGAAATCATTCTATGCCAATAAAAAGGATCGACGTTCGGTGTCCGGCAAATAGCAGGCGCTAGAGGATACCTGCGAACTGGGGGTGATGATAGAGACAGCGCTGCTGGAATCCGGGAGTGACCGCGGGCCTGCGTGCTGCGGCTCAGGGCCTACTATCCGGGAAAGTCCTCGGAAGGCGGCCGGGAGGGGGCAGCTCCGAACCTTCTGTCTCCGCTGTAACCGCAGCATTCGGGGCAGGTGTCAGGGTCTCGGCCTGCTCCGCTAGGGGGCCGATCTTCCGCTAAGACTGACAATACCAGGAGCCCAACCGCAAACTGCAATCTCTGCACATCCATCCAATCCGTGCGGGTTGCGGGGCGCGTCTCTCTACCAATGGGAAAATTCGCGGTTGGATGGGGGCGGGGCGGAGGCCTCATCGCCAGCCGGGTCCGTTCTGCGCACGGGCCGCGGGAGGGGTGGGAGGGTAGCCTGCTGGCCGCGCCGGGTAGGGGAGGGGGGAGGGTACTCCCCTCCCCCCGCACCCGCACGAGTTGTGGCCCGGGGGGGCCGCGGTCGGTGCAGAGCGCTGGAGAAGCCGCTCCTCGCGCGCCGGGGAACCTGGGGACGCCAGTCTTGGGGGCGGAGGCCGCGCTGCGGAGCCGCCCACGCCGCGCGCCAGGTGAGCTTGGCCGGGTGGGCGGGGTCCGGTTGGGGCCTGCGGCCTGAGGCTGGACTCTCCCGTCCTGGCCAGGCCTGGGATGTGTGCTGGGGGTGCGAGCTGGGTGTAGAGTATAGCTTGCGACGCGGACTCGGTTAGGGACGGGGTTCTGGGCTCGGACTCAAGGTCTGGGTGGGGTTCAGAAGCCAGTTCCTCTGCCTGCCCGCTCCTTGCCCACGCCCGGTCTCCAGAGACCTGGGGTCGCTGGGGGCGGGTCCCTTTGTGCATGACCTCGGGGCCCTGTCCGTTTTGGCCGAAGCTCCAGCTTCATGATACCAGACTCTGGACTCAACACGACCCAGCTCCCGCAGCCTTGCCCTCCGCGAGCCACCGCAACACCTGGAAACCAGGGCCCGGCACCTACGGAAACTTTACAGGGACCCAGGGGCGGCGAGGCTGGGGAACTTATTCGTGTGGCACGCCCGTTGGTGAGCGAAGGGCCTTGGCGATGCCAAGGGGTGTCCCTGCACCGCGCTGCTCCTAAGGCCTCACAAATGGGAGCAGAGGCACTGCTGGGAATCCCTTGTCTGGTGTCTCCGCTTGCATCTGCTCCCTAGATACCCCTACACTCCTCAGTGGGACGCTGGCCCTAGACAGTCTGCAAGCCTGGAGTAGCTCTGAGCAGGAGGCCTGGGTACCCTGGCTTTCCTCTTTTAATTTTTAAGTAATGCAACATTTAACTATTTGTTTCAGTGTCACACGTATCAGAGTGTCTAGGGTGCTAGGGAACTCTTGCTTCTTCCCTGTAGATTCAGACATTTAGAAATGATGGAAAAGAAAGAAATGCTCCCATTTGTGTTAACTTCTAGGTTAGACTTTATTGTTTTTAATCCACATATCTTTACTTGCAAGTGTTCGTTGCAGAGAGTCATTGGTCTAGTTTGAGGCCTCAGGTTTCTGCTATACTACGGATGCTAGGTCCTCACCGGAACTCTTCTTGGTTATCCTGCTGTTAGGCTAGACTCTTAATGTGGGCTGACATTCTGAGATGCAGTGCACAGACCAGGGGATGGAGCCATGGCCAGGTTGTCGTTAGGAGCAACTGTGCACTGAGAGCCTCCACGTCCACAATGAACCCAGCCCCTCTACCTCTCCTCTGGTCCAGGATCCAGACTGTATCTGTCTGGCCCATCCATAGCAAGTGCTGTCTGCCCGGGAGGGTCTCAGGATCTGTGAGCCTGGGTGGTGATAGATACCAGGACTGTTGGAGTCCATCCCTGTGTTCTGAGGTTATGTCTGCTACAAAAGCAGGTGGTTCAGATAGATACTGGCTATCTGGAAAGGCCAGGACCTACAGCTTTGTGTCTTCTGAGGTACCTGCTTCTTCTTGCTGTTTACGCCAAACCTTCATTTGGGGTCCATGAGGGACCCTCACATAAGTGAGCCTGAAGTATCTGGGCCCGATAACAAAGGTATTTCTGAGCACATCCAAGCCAAGTGTCCACCTGGGTCCTCCTAGCTGTGCCATCCTCACGACTTTTCTGCACAGATGCTGGTGACCAAGATTCTCTTGCATGAATTGGACCCAAGCCTTTAGTCTCACTATGTCCCAGCTGCTATATCCCCCCTACCCTTAATCTGTGCTCTTTGACTCCCTACACACACACACACACACACACACACACACACACACACACACACACCTTCTTCCTAGTCCCAGGCACCCTTTGCCTTTCTTAGCCTCCATAAGAGTAAGGCTGTACCTTGTCCTGGTTTGTGCAGCTCGGGGGTTCACACTGACTTCCTTTCTCCCCCAGATTAGCCTGGAGCTCTTCCCTGATGCTTAGCTGGAAAGCTAGAACCCTGTTTCTTCCTTGTGCTGGGGAGGAGTCAGAGATCCTGAAACAAGGCTCCTTGGCATTCTGGAATGCTTCTTGCCCTCTAAGGGACACTTAAGGGCTGTGTGGTGATGGAATGGTGAAACCTAGGCCTAGAAGGACACTGGGAGATGGAAATGGTTTTGCAGGAGAGTCCAGACACGGGCTGTGTGTCATTGTCCATGGCAGCAGTTGGTGTGTTCTTGTGATGGGTGTGGAGGAGTGGTTTTGAGCAGCATGAACTGTCCCTGCCTGGTGCCTGAAGGCTTCTCTGTGCCCACACTGACTGCTGGAAGGGCATATTCTCTTGCATTTTTGTTTTGTTTTTCCAGATGGTTTCTCTGAAGCTTTGTAGCCTGTCCTGGAACTCGCTCTGTAGACTAGGCTGGCCATGAACTCACAGAGATCCACCTGTCTCTGCCTCCCAAGTGCTAGGATTAAAGGTGTGTGCTGCCACTACCAGACTTTCTCTTGCATTTTCAATCTTACCTTTGCTCACAGAGCCCCAAGAGACCCATGCAAGGCTGCATCCTGCTGAAGCTATATCACAATCAAGCTCTTAGGCAGGCCATCCTGATCCACACTGGGTGTAGGTGACCCTAAGTTGCCTGCTCATCATGCTCAATCTGGCCTGTCCCTTTGGTGGACTCAGCTTGTACCTGTGGGGACTCTCCACATCGTCACTTCTGCTGGTCTGCAGCTTGCCAGTCTGGCTTTTAAGCTTGAGCCAGGCTGGTACCCCAGTCTAAAGCCCTGTGTTTGGGTCAGTGGCACTATAACACTGCTGCAGACCTTCCCCAGAGTCTGAGTAGGTCTGTAGGGTATAGGCAGGTGTCGGCAGCGGCTCAAGAGATTTAGATGTTTTGGTGAAGAAGCCCAATGTGTGTGCTTGGGAGCAGGTTGTGACAGGGGGAGGCTCAGCCCATTCTCATTGGAGAAATGGAACATTTGGCCCAGTGGTCCTTGGCCAAATGGGTTACCTCAGACCTGTAGATCAGTTCAGCAGGATGTCTAAAGGCTTTCAAGATGGGGATCCCCTGCTGTGAGTCCCTTCACCAGGCTTGCTTTTGTTTCACTGCCCTGCCCGTCTCTGTCACTTCCTGTGTGCCTCCTGATTGAGGACTTCCAGCAGGCTGGCTGGCCGTAGTCACTCCATCCTGAGTTAACCTCCTGTACCATGGCCCTGTGATGAGAGTTCCCTAGAAAGAGACCTACCAGCCTGCCTCCTGTAGCTGCTCTGCCTCTCCACCCTTCCTCCACCATCTCTCCTGGACTTCCATATGGCAGCAGTCACTGTCTTGTAGCCATGCCATCCCCTGCTGGGTGAAGGGTATGAGAAACCCTGAGACTGGGAAAATGTGAGTTCGGGTCCTACCTGGCCTGGACCTGGTTTTCACATTTGTAAAATAGGGGATTATACCTTCCAGAGACAGTCAGTGGGAATCAGATGTTGGCTGGCCATTCGTGTGGCCAAGGCTGTGGTGGTGTGGCAGGTCCTAGGGAGAGACTTTCAAGGATCAGGCTGATAACAAAGTCACATGGGTCTCTGAAACAAAATCTAGGTTAACATTTAAGTTAAAAGCAAAGTTGTCCCAGAAATGTCATACTTGGAGCAGGGGCTCGTCACCCAGCCAGAGGCTTCACCTCTGCTTGGGGGAAGGGTTAGTGGAGAACTCTGTCCACAGCTCCTCCAGTGTCAGCAGGACCTCCTGCCTCAGCACGTGCCGGGCTCCCCTTTGCCTCTGCTGTTGGGTGTTGACCCTCGCCCACACATTCCATGATCCCACTCTAGCCTTTAACTAGCTCTCCACTTCCTACTTGAAGCCTCTCTTACTGAACAACCTGGCAGCCTCAAACAACACAGCCTGGCCTGAATATGGCCGCCAGAGGGCCTCAGGGACTGCTAGTGCAGCAAGCCAGGCTTCTGGTCCTCCCTGCCACCCACCCCACACTAGGTTGGATGGAATTCTTCCCCAGAGGTTTGGTAGGCTGCTGTGAAACAGAGAGACCTCTGGAACCAAGTAGATGGAGTCCATGGAGGAAGATTGGGCAGAGGCACAGAACAATCTGGAAGCAGACCAGAGAGGGAAGAACTCCCGTTATTTATACTGTAATACCCAGCGATGCCTCCTCCTTTGCTTACCCTCCTGACTGTCTATGTCATATAGGTTTTCTTTTTTGTGACATAAACACTCTGGCAGCGTCCCTGAGCTCAGACGTACCAGGAGGGAATGTGTCCCTAGGCTGTCTGCTGACAGGAAGTGGTGGTTCCTTTGGCCCACGGTGTAGTTGTGTGCTGAGAAAGCACCAGTGCCACCTCATGCCACACTCCAGCCTTACCCTGTGAGTGCTCCGCGCTCCAGAGCCAGGTGCTACAGCTTGCCCGTCACCAGTGTCTTAGGAATTGGTAAGCCGCCTAAGGGAGCATGGTTGGAACTGGCTTTGAGGAGCCTTGGGAGAGGCTTCTGTCATTCCACAGGGTAGGTATGGGATGAAGGGGATTGGACATGACCCTACATGGAACAACAAGGCCCAAAGAGAGTTCTCTTTGAGCTGCTTATGAGAATATACAGATGCAGCCTTCTTGGAGGAGAAAGAGTGTGCTGTCTGTCCACTTGTGTGGCCTCAGCCTCATTAGAAGGGAAGTTGACCTGAAGCAAACTGCAGTCCCAGGTGCATGTGGAGACAGGAAAGTGCATAATGTGTGTGGTTGAGTCAGGAGCACCACAGGGCAACCTTAGAGTCAGGGATGCCAGTGTCTTGTTTGGGGGAGAGTCTAGGCCAGTATGCCTACATCCAGAAGGGACTGACTCCAGGGTGACTTCACATAGTGTCTTCTGGTTTCTCTACAGGAACAGAGTCCACAGGATGGGTGTTAGGACATGCTGAGATCCCCTGAAATAGGTAAGTGGCCTATGTTGCTAGGGATAGCAGTGCCTTTGTAGGGTTGGTGGGTGTGGTCAGTTGGGAAATGATGTGGGCCCAGACAGTGTGTATCCTTGTTTGCTTAGCTATTGGGGCCTGCCATGCCAGCTTGGATTTCCCAGTGGCTCAAGTGCACATAGCAGCCACCAGATTGATGTCTGTCTTGAGGATGAGCCCACAGTGGGACTGACCTACCAGGATGCTGAGTATTGTCAATGAGGACATTAGCTAGGTCTGATCTGGGTCCATCTGGGCTTGGATACTAGTCATGGTGGTATCTGGTGTCACACAGCCTGGCTGGCCTAGAGCTCAGCTCAGAAGGGGAGAACGGAGCCTCCAGTCAGCCACTGCTGATAAGCCCCAAGACCTGGCGCTGTTAACTTCATCTGCAAGGCGAATGAGTCGTGCGGTTTTGTGTACCCGTTGTTCTCTCACAGCCCCACCACTCCGCCCTACAGGGTAACAAGGCAGGTATAAGAGCACTGCTCTGGCCGGGTGGTGGTGGCGCACTCCTTTAATCCCAGCGCTCGGGAGGCAGAGGCAGGTGGATCTCTGTGAGTTCCAGACCAGCCTGGTCTACAAGAGGGAGTTCCAGGACAGCCTCCAAAGCCACAGAGAAACCCTGTCTCGAAAAACCAAAAAAAAAAAAAAAAAAAAAAAAAAAGAATACTGCTCTGATCATAACCTTGCTCTGTAGACTGACTTAGCTGGGATGCTTGTCTGTTGTGGATTCGTCTGTGAATTATAGCTGCCAGCTTCAGTGGCACAGACGTGTGATGCCCAGGAAGCGTGGCATGGTCCTGTATTGGTACTCTATGAATAGAAGAGACACTTTGATGGCATTTGACACCCGACAGTGGTTGCTTTTGGGCAGAGTAGGTGATAGTTAAAGGAGTGCCCCGGCCACTCTTGTTCAGCCAGTACAGCTGTCCAGTTCTGAGCTAGCTGTCTTTTCCTTCACAGAGTTCTGCTCAGCCAACGCCAGTGCCCAAAGTGGACACCTGGCCCTGCGATGCTGTGCTGAGGAGAACGTGATAGCCACAGATCCAGGAGCACCAGGCCTTTGGATGTCTGAGGGTCCTCTAGGAAGGGATATCAGGCACAAGGAGTGGATGGGTTCATCTGACTTCTCCTCACCTGTGGACCTCGGGGGTGGGGGGCTGTTGGCTAGACTGGTCAAGTCCGTTGGTGTGTGGGAGGGCCACTGTCTGGCCGCACATGTCAGTGTACAGTCCACTGAACTACTTAGTGACTTTTGAGATAAAGAGGCTTGGGCTACTTCAGGCCTCACTGGGCCAGAGTGTCCAGGCCTTGGACCATGGCACTGCTTGTAGAACAGGTGACAATATCTGGGGACAACACTGGAAAGAAGGGCTGCACTGTATCCCTCTTACTATTTGTCCCCTCGATGCTGGGGATCAAATCCAGGACCCTGTATGGGCTAGGCAAACCCAGACCCTCTTGTCATGGGCCGCCACGCATTAGGGAGGCCAGGTAGCTGGGCTCGGATGACAGCTCAGAAGCAGCAAAGGCACATCTGGGGCTGCTGTGCACCACTCACCACGCCTTCCTTCTCTGCTTCCAGCTCCTCCCGTCTTCCTTTGCCCCTCTCTCTGCTCACTCTCTCCTTTCTCTGCCTGTGTTCTCTGCTCTGATTGGTTGCTTGTGCCTGCTCTGGGGTTTGGCAGGGTGGTTGGCATCATTTGTGCCATCTCTGCTTTGGTCTGGGCCCATTTCATAGACTGGTAAGCAGCACCCTGGCCCCAGCTTATAACTCCCTGTTCTGTTCTGCCTTAGGTGTGTCTCTGCATATAGCCAGGAGGGACATGGGGAGGGACCCTTGGAGCTAAGGTAAAATGGGCTGTGTGTCCCTCATGCTCCCTTCAGGTACTTAGCGCCCACTCACTGAGCATCGTGCCAGGCATGGGCATTGCATTCGAGGAGCTCCCAGCCCCCTGAGGAGATGAACAAGGCAATTACAAATGTGGGGTTGTAAGACGGCAGATGTGGGGCTCCCCCAGGAGGGAGAGCCTGGAGGCTCTGTGAGGCAGTGACACACCTGGATGCAAGGCCTGGGTAATAATGTACCCTTCGCACAACTAAACCAGCTTCTGTCCTTTCTCAGGAGTCTGTACCAGCCTGATCAGTCCCATGCCAGGGCTCTCCTGAGGGGCTGATGGCTTTTCCAGCCCTGAGTTCTGTCTTTACTATTAATGATACCCATTCTCTGCTCTCCTCTCTGCCTCCTGCACATTGTTTTCAGCTTTTAGGTTTTTGTTTGTGGCAGTTTTTGATGTTCAAAATTTTTCATACTTACAGCAAAAACATTGAATGTTTTCTGTTGCCTTCTCCAGCAGGTAGCTAGATAGTGTCTCTTTCTTCTACTAGATGCTGCTGTGTTAGGCTTTTACACTCAAGATCTAATCCATCTCAAATTTATTTTGACATAAATGCAAAGTGAAGCTTTCACTTTGTTTTTCCCGCTGCATCTGAACCGTTTCTTTCCGGGTGTCTTCTGTCAGTAACAGGGAAATGTGCTGCTCTGGCAGAGACTTGATCAGAAAGGTCCTGTCTCAGGGTGAGGTTCCTCCCTATACTCAGGAGGTGCTGACCCCTGCTACTTTCCCCAGTTCACGAAACTCAGTTGCCTAATTTGGAGTAGTGGGAGGCTGTGTTCACCCTAAAAAGGTGTGTTGTGTGTGGAGGAATGTTGCTGTGTCGTGAAGTTCTCAGATTTGCTGTCACTGGTGATGCATTCAGTCCCTAGCCAGTGCTCATTGCTCTTACTGAAAGACCAAGAATTGGGGGTGGGAAGATGGCTCAACATGTAGGAGCTTGCTGCTCAAGTGTGAGGACCTGAGTTCAAATCCTCAGTATGGTTATAAAAAGCTGGGCACATTCACATGCTTGACTCTGCTATCCCAGTGCTGTGGAGGACAGAGACGAGCATCACTGTGTCTCCAGCCTAGCTCCATAGAGAGCGACCTATCCCAAGAGATAAGGGGGAGAGCCATAGAGCAGGCACTTGATATGCTCTAGCCTCTGTTCACATATGGATGCACATAGGTGTGCCTGAGTGTGCACACACACACACATTATTTTTGTTTTTTGAGACAGGGTCTCATTATGTAGCCTTAGCTGTATACAGACTAGTCTCAAATTCATAGAGACCCACCTGTCTCTGCCTCCTGAGTGCTAGGATTAAAGGTATGCACTGGTTTACATGTATATTTTTATAGATACCCACTGTATGCTCCCTTCCCTGGTATCTCTGTGGGAATCCTGGAGCTGGTGCTGCTTGAGCAAGCTGTGAGACTTGTGGTGTACTTGGAGACTGTTGTGGTGGGACCTATTCCAGAAGCTTCTAAAGTACTCTGGTTTTCCTTATAGGTGTCTGGCCCTAAAGTGACATGTGCTGGTGTTGACTGGTGGGTGACACTGCTAGAGCTTTGGGGTCTGAACAACCCTGTAGTGAGGTGCGAGTTGTCCTGGTGTTAGCTTGTGTGGACCTTCAGGTGGAGGTTCCTTGCCCAAACAGCTTTGTTCTGCTGTGGGTGATCACTGTCCTCCTCATCCTCAGGATGAGCTCTGGAATCTTGGTAATCCCAGGTTAGAGGCACTTCTTGGCTGGGCGCTCAAATAGTTCCAGTTTGAATCCCAGCCCTAGGGGTGAGTGTGCTCAGTTGGCCTGGCTGCCTCACCAGAACCTTGCCTTCATGACTGGAGAACCCAGCACAAGCTGGCCGTCTGCCTTTGCCAGGTATAATGGCTGTTCTTGGTTGTCAGATTGGCTACATCAGACTTAAGTAAAACCCCAAAATGGCTGGGCACACCTGTGAGGGTTTTGTTGTTGTTACTTTTTTGAGACAGGGTGTCTCTGTATAACAGTCCTGGCTGTCCTGGAACTAACTCTGTAGACCGGGCTGGCCTTGAACTCACAGAGATCCATCTGCCTCTGCCTCCTGAGTGCTGGGATTAAAGGCATGAGCCACCACCACCCCGCCCTGTGAGGGATATTTTGCTTAATTTAATCATTTGAAGCGGGAAGATCCACTTGTTTTTTAAGTTGGTGTCAGTGGATTTTTTTTTAATTCATCTATTTATTTTACATCCTAGCCATAGTCCCCTGTCTGCCTCCCCACCAACTCCCCCCCCCCCCATTCTCCCCCATCCCCTCTTCTGTCTCCATTCAGGAAGGGTCACTATCAGTAAAACCTGGCACATCAAAAGTAAGATTAAGCACCTCCCCATGTATTAGACTGGACAAGGTGACCCAATATGAGGAGTAGGGTCCCAAAGGCCTGTAAAAGAGTCTGATACACCCCTGTTCCCCTGTTAGGAGTCCCACAAGAAGACCAAGCCACACAACTGTCACATATATGCAGAGGGCCTAGGTCAGTCCCATGCAGTCTCTGTGAGGCCCTATGAGCCCAGGTTAGTTGATTGTGTGAGCCTTCCATAGTGTCCTTGACCCCTTTGACTCCTACACTCCTTTCTCCTCCTCTGAAGGGTTCCCAAACTTTGCCTAATGTTTGGCTGTGGGTCTCTGCATCTGCCTCCATCAATTGCTGGATGGCATCTCTCTGATGACGATTGGGCCAGGCACCAATCTGGTCACAGGAGATAGCCAGTATAGGCTACTTATCCACTATTTCTATGAGTCTAACCTGGGGTCCTCCCCGTAGACTCCTGGGAGATACCCCTGTGCCATGCTTCTGTCCAACCCCCAAAATGGCTCCCCAGCAGTCCCCCCAGCATTCTCTCCCTCCATGCCCCCTAACCTGATCACTCAGGTTCCCATTCCCACCTGCCCTCAGTTCACTTGTGAAATCTGAGAAGATCTACTTCTAATCTGGATCTTTGAGGTGGGAAGACATTTTTTTTTTTTTTTTGGTTTTTTGAGACAGGGTTTCTCTGTATTGTTTTGGAGACTGTCCTGGAACTCGCTTTGTAGACCAGGCTGGTCTCAAACTCACAGAGATCCGCCTGTCTCTGCCTCCCCAGTGCTGGGATTAAAGGCGTGCACCACCAACACCCGGCATTCTATAAGCCATTCCAATAAATCACATATGTGTATTTGATGTGTGTGTGTCCCATATATAATAAATCAACAAATCTATATACTTATACAGAAAGATAGGAAATTGATTCATTCTGTAAGTTCTGTTACTCTAGAAAACTCTAATACATAAATAATGACAGCTTTCAGCAGTTCTTAACCTGTGGGTCTTAGCACCTTTGGGGGTCACATATCATGCATATCAGATACTTACATTATGATTCATAACAGTAGCAAAATTACAGTTATGAAGAAGCAACAAAATAATTTTATGATTGGGATCACCACAAAATGAGGAATTGTACTAAAGGACTACAGCAATAGGAAGGTTGAGAACCTCTGCTCTAATTGTTGACTTAACACAACCTAGGATCACCTGGGAAGATATTGTCAGTGAGGCATTGTCTACATCATTAGGTGGCCTGTGGGTTGTGTGTGGATGGTTGTCTTAATTGATGTGGGAAGACCCAGTTCACTGGGGGGTGGCACCCTTCTGGTGGCAGGGTGTGCTGAACTGTCTGAGTAGAGAGGTCAAGCTAATGAAGCCAGCAAGAGGTCACACATTCATTTCTCTCTGCTCTCAGCTGTGGATGTGCTCTGACTAGCTCGTCAAGTCCTGCTGCTTTGACCTCCCTGCACTAATGGAGTGTCATCTGGAATTGGGAGCTAAAAGTAACCCTTTCTTCCCCACATTGCTCATTTTGTGTGTTCATAAGATAGAGTCTCACTGTTTTAGGTTGGCCTGTCTGTAGACCGGACAGGTTGGCCTCAAACTTGCAAATCTGCCTGCCTCTGCCTCCCCAATACTGGGATTAAAGGTTGCCACACCAAGCCAGACCTACATTGCTTTTGCTCAGGGTATTTTTTCACAGCAGCAGACATGAAACTAGGGACCGTCCTGTCCCCTGCTCAGAGTGATCTACAGTGGCATGGCATGTGCTGCCATCCACAGGCTGGCAGTGCCTAGGCTACAGACTAAGATTCTGATTGTGCTTGAGCAGGTATCTCTGCTGAGTAGCCTCACCAGTTGCCTTGGGATAGCTGTTGGGTTACCTCTCCCTAATCTGTGTTTATTAGGCTCGACCTCAGTGTTTTCTGCCTCAGTGGTGTGTTCACTCCAGCTGCAGCCCTGCCTACTGACACTGTCTTTGGATATCTGCCCATGAAGCCTCACATCTGGGTTAGAGGGCCTGCGGTGTTCCCAGGCCTGTGTGTCCCTGGTCCAGCTTTACCCTTCGCTGGGGAATCTTGGAGTTACCATCTCAGCATCTCTGCCCTAGTAGGATGTCCCAGGAGTCCCAGGCCTGGGTTTTTGTAGCCAGCACTGCTCTGGAGGAGGCTGTCTGTGTTGGGCACAGAGGATGAGAGATGTGCGCAGAGTTGAGTGTTCTGTGGTACCTCTGCATGTCTGCGAGTGACCTGCTGAGTTTCTTTGCTGGTGTGCCAAGTTTTTACAATGCTCCCTTCACTGAAGTTCTTAGGTGGCACATGCTCCCAACCTCCCTTGCTAAGCTTTGCCAGATAATGAGGCTGCAGGGTGACATAATGAGGCTGCAGGGTGACTTCAGCCAAGTTTTCCCTGAGGCCTTTGCTTTTGTGCCCCAGAGGGAGATGCTGGGCACCTCCAGGGCCCATCTAAATGGCCAGGTTGTAGGCTGCCATGTGGAGAGGGTCCAAATATACAGATGAGGAAACTGAGACTTAGACCATGAGTTGTCTGCGATAGTACAGGTAGAGCCTAGCAAGGCCTGCCATTTGGAGAATCACCACCTACACCAGGCCTGGAGTCAAGACTCCAACCTCATGATGACATAGATGGGACATGCTTTCCAAACCTGGCAGAGCCAGTCTCCATTGGGTGTACCTGAGTGGCCATGAGACAGCAAAGGCCAATGAGATGCCAGCATCTCCCTCCGTGCCCTTAATTTTAAAAATAGGAAGAATCTGCTTGTTTATACAAAATGTCAGAAAGAAAACATGCTTCTCCTTCCACAGCTAGCCCCGCTGTCCTCCACCTTGTGAGTTTTGACATATTTTGTTGCTGTGCTGAGGGTGGGACCCAGAACCCTGCTCTTCATTTATCCTACAATTGCTGTGGATTCTGGTCTACTCTTTCACATCCTTTTCATTGGCCTCTGCCACCACCCACCTCCAGAGGGTTTGGCTCCTCTGCCTGCAGCCTTACACTTTCTCTGGATACTTGGAAACGTTCCCTTTTTCCTGTGATACAAATGGTTTGCACATCTCTGTCAAGCCAGGGCTTCTACAGAAAATGCCTTGTGCACCCAGAGCCACTTTTCTGGATTAGAACAACTTGGACTTAACCTTGCACTCCTAGAAGAACAGTATGTATATGTGTGCTTGGTACAGACTTAATAGTGAGAAAGGTAACACACCCTTGAGGCCTGGAAGGCCAGCCTGTTGGAGGGCCCATGACCTTTGACTTCACAAGTCCAGTTCTGTTCTCTCAGAGTCCTCCCACCTCCATGATGTTATCCCCAGAACCATCCACGCTCTTGGAAAGTGTCTCCTTTGTTATCTGCAGCTGCTATGGGTTTGATCAGGCCTGGGAAGCCCCTGCCCTGAGCCTGGCTCACCACTGCTTTAACAAATATTTGCCTCTCATCCATTACCCCACCACAAGAGTCCCATTATCTTCATAATAAAAGCTCCCCCCCACCACCAGTCCACGGCATCAGCTCCTCTCATCTGCACCCTTCTCTGCTCTGTAGCCTGTGAGGCAGCCCTGCTCCTCCGAGGTAGCCTACATGTGCAGGTCTCTGATCCCACTGCAGTCCCAAGGCATAGGCTTCTGCCTCGTCATCACTCCGGGGCACACACAGCTGTGCTCCTGTGCTGCCTGGGCACTCTTCTCCAGCTGTGTGACCTCACTTCCTCATGTGCAAGACACAGCTGAGCTCTTGCTGTGAACTGTAGCTCATCTCTGCTTTATAATCCAGCAAAGGCCAGTGTGGTCTCCCCCAGTTTGACCCTCCTTTGTAGATGAGGTGGCAAGGGAAGGGAATTTTTAGGGTTTGTAAAATCTTGCTGACCCAAGCAGAGGTGGTAGAGGCACATAGGGAGCTTCACATAGCCTCACAGGTGGAATTTCTATGTCTTTCTTCAGTTCCATCCTCTCTGAACCACACCCATTAGAGATGTCTTAGTTCTGCAATGTGAAAGATAGTCATCTATAGGCATTTCCTTTTTTGTTGATGGTGTTTTGGACAGAATCTTTCTATGTAGCCCCGACTGTCCTGAAACTCATTTTATAGACCAGGCTGACCCCAAAGTCTCAGAGAGTTCAGTCCTCTGCTTCCCGAGTGCTGGGATTAAAGGTGTGCACTGCATGGCAGATTTATTTATTAGTTTATATGTATGAGTAGTTTGCCTGCATATGTCTGTGTGCCATGTGCATTCAGTGCCCAAGGACCCAGGAAAGGGTGTTGGATCCCATAGGACTGGAGTTACAGATGGTTTTGAATCACCTTATGGTGCTTGTAATTGAACTCAGGTCCTCTGGAAGAACAGCAGTACTCTTAACCTCTGAGCCATCTCTCCAACCCACCCCACTGTTTTGAAATAGCTAACAAGATACTTACAAATTTTTATTTTTGTTATGCTTATTTAAGAGAATATTGGTGTATGTGTGTGTGTGTGTGTCTGTGTCTGTGTGTGTCTACATATTTGGATGTGAGAATACAGGCACTCAGTTTCCACAGTACAAAGAGAACAGCCTCGGGTGCCAGTCTTTGTCATTCCTTGAGCAGGGAGTCGGCTGTGTTCTCCAGGCCTGCTGAACTGTGAGTGTCTGAGGATTTGCCCATTTCTGTCTCCTATCTGCCCTTAGGAGCACTGAGATTACAAACCCACATGATTCTGCCTGGCTTCACCTCAGTTCTGAGGATTTGAGTTGAGGTCCTCGTGTGTGCATAGCAAGCACTTTATTCCCTGAGTCATCTCCCAAGCCCAATTTGGTGATTTCTAACATTAAATTATGGTAAAATACACTTAACCTTCAAGTATATATTTCAACAGTATTAAATATATTTACATTGTTCTGCGGTCATCTCCAAACTTCTTTTTGCAAAACTGGAGCTCTGAGCAATGATGTCCTACTTCTCCCTCGTAGCCCCAAGCCCTTTTATCTCTGCTCTCTTCCCTACTCTAGTTGCTCATAGACGTGGACTTGTTTAGGATTTGTCTTTTGTACCTGGTAGTTCTGTTATCACTCTGTCTTCAGGATTCATCGGTAGGGCTGGAAAGACAGCTCAGAGATTGAGGGTATGTGCTGTTCTTGCAGAGGACCCTAGTGCAGTTCCCAACACCCATGTTTGGTGGCTCACAACTACATTTAACTCCTTTCCTGGATTTTGTAAATACCAGCGCTCAAATGTGCACATATCCACAAACAACACACATGTTCAAAATAAAATAAAAATCCATGTGTAGGCCGGCGTCGTGGTTCCTACTTGCAATCCCAGCATTCAGGAGACTGAGTCAAGAGGTTGCTCCACGTTCCAGGCCAGCCTGGGCTACAGAGTAAGGACCTTCTCAGAAAAAGGAATGCAATTCGTATGTATGAGAGTTTCAGTGTCTTGTTTTATTTTATAGACAGGTTCTAGATACATGGCACATATGGCTATAGACAGGTTCTAGATCTGTAGCACATATGCCTGTAGACAGCTTCTGGATCCATGGCACATATGCCTGCAGACAGGTTCTAGATGCATGGCACATATGCCTAACCCTCCTGAAAGCTGAGACTGCAAGCTTGAGCCTGCCTGCCTGCCTTTATAAGACCAAATGATATCACGTGGTACATAGCATTTATTCCTCCACCAGTGTGTATTTGGATTACAAATAATACTTATATAAATTGAGTGAGTGTCCAGATTAAAAGCTGATTTTAATTCCGTGTAAGTTGGTTACTCTCCTGTCGCTGTGATGAGACACCATGATGGTAACTTAGAGGAGAAAGAGTTTATTTGGGCTTGAGCTTCTCGAGGGAGTGTCTGTGATGGCCAGGAGGCATGACAGCAGGAGCGGGGTGCTGAGAATCACATCTCCATTCACACACAGGAAGCAGAGAGTGAACTGGAAGTGGTGTGAGGCTGTGAAGTCTCAAAGCCCACTCCCAGTGATGTGCTTCCCCCGACACGGTCACACTACTCATGGAGCTATACCACCAGCTTCGGACAAGCACTTGCATATGTGAGCCTATGGGGCCATTCAAACTACCACACGCACATACAAGTTTTAGAATTGCTAGAGACTATGATTATTTTTAAGCCTTTTTTATTAGAAACTTTATACCCACAGAGACTGCAGCACTAACAGTGCACTGGGTTCTCATTTGTCCATATCTCCACAATACTTTTTTTATTAAAATATTTTTTATTGTTCTGTGCCCTTTCGAAGTAGCTGTCCTTAGGGGTGTAAAATGATAGCGCATTATGTTTTTTTTTAATTTGTCTCTCTGTATTTTTCATGTGTTTGTTGATTATCTTTTTTGAAGATGTATTTCCACATTTACATATCCAATTCTTTTGATAGTTTTTAAAAATTGGATTATTTGTTTTGAAGTTTCTGCTTATGAATTTTAGTTATTGTTATATTCCATGTATTATCCAAATATCACATATATGATTTGGCCTGTCTTTTGACAAATAGATTTTATTCTTGTTTCTTGGGCTTTTTGTTTTGTTTTAAATTTTGTTTTTGTTTTTGTTTTTTTTTTAGAGACAGGGTTTCTCTGTATTGTTTTGGAGGCTGTCCTGGAACTCACTCTGTAGACCAGGCTGGCTTCACCCACAGAGATCCGCCTGCCTCTGCCTCCTGAGTGCTGGGATTAAAGGCGAGTGCCACCAATGCCCAGCTCGGTTTTAAAATTTTTTTACTTTAAATTTTTTTAAGATTCACTTTATTTTATGTGTATGAATGTTTTGCCTGCATGTGGGTCTGTGTACCGTGTGTGTGTTAGATCCCCTGAGACTAGAGTTATAGAAGGATGTGAGCTGCCATGTGGGTGCTGGGAACTGAATTCCAGTCTTCTCGAAGAGCAGCTAGTGCTCTTAACCATTGAGCCATCTCTCAGGCTCCAAATTTTATTTTATTTTTTTTCTGAGATTGGGTCTCTGCTTGTAGCCCTAGCTGGCCTGGAACTCACTATGTAAACTAGTCTGGCCTTGAACTCCCAGAGATCCAACTTCCTCAGTCTCCTGTGTGCTAGGATTAAAAGTGTGTCACCATGTCAAGTTAAGACTTATTTCTTAACTACCCAACCATCTTTCCATCCACAGTTTCTTGGTTGGCTTTGTTGTTGATGATTTTTGAGATAGGGTTCATGTAACCCAGATTGGCCTTGCATTTGGAGTGTGACCAAGGCTGGCCTTGAACTTCTGATTAATGTTGCAGTTACAGGCAGTTACAGGCATGTGCCATCACGCCTGGCTCAGACAGATGTTTCTAATTGTTTGTTTATTTGGCTGATTGATTTGTTGCTAGGGATTGAGGCCAGGGCCTTCCTTATGCAAAACAAATGTTCCACCCTTGTTTTTACCTGCAGTCCAATGTTTTTAATTCAGAACTCATCATTTTATTATTTTGTTGTCAGTTACTTTGGCACCTTTTTTAGAAATGCCAAATCCAGTGTTATAAACATTTTCCTGTAGGTTTACAGTGTCAGTTAGGTTTATTTGGAGGTACTGGACATACACAGTTAAAGATAAGGATCCAACTTTATTTCCACATGATGGCCCGTCCCTGTCCCACGTGGTCGGCCCCCCCGCTTGCTGAGAAGACTGTCTCATCATTGAGTGGTCTTATTACTCTTGTTAAAGTCATTTGACTGTGTACATGAGATCTGCTTCTTAGGCTTGGTGTTTTGTGCCTTTGAGCAGTGCATGTGTCTGTTTTTATAATGTGATCTCACTGTTTTGATTCTTGTTTGTTTGTTTGTTTGTTTGGTTGGTTTTTATGAGACAGGGTTTCTCTGTATTGTTTTGGAGGTTATCGGTCCAGCCTGGCCTCGAACTCACAGAGATCCGCCTGCCTCTGCCTCCCGAGTGCTGTGATCAAAGGCGTGCGCCACCACCGCCCGGCTTTTGTTTGTTTTTTGAGACAGTGTTTCACTGTGTAGCCCTGGTTGTCCTGGAACTCTGTAGACCAGGCTGGACTTGAACTCACAGAGATCCACCTGCCTCTGCCTCCTGGGTGTGGGGGTTAAACGCGTGCACTACCATACCAAATTTGTAAAAGTGTTTTCAAGTCATTAAGTATGAGCCTCCCAGCTTTGTTCTTTTTGAAGACCGTTTTGGATCTTTGGGCTCCTCTAAGGTCCTAGTGAATCTTCTGATACATGTCATTTTAATTTTGTCATCATAGGGTAAAACTCGCCATCAAGCCTGATGACCTAAGATCAGCCCCGTAGACCCACATGGTGAAAAGGAAGAATCAACTCCCCCAGTTGTCCTCTGACATAAACATTTGTATAATATGTTTTATAGTTTTAGTGTACAAATATTACATTTATTGCTGTCACTGCTGCTGGTATTGACAATGATGATGGTTTAGAGACAGGGTTTTCTTCCCCAAAATGCTCTGGAACTTGATATGTAGCTAAGGATGACCCTGAACTCCTGATCTCCCTGCCTCCTCTTGGAAGGTTGGATTACAAGCATATTGAACCCAGGACTGTCTGCATGCTGGGCAAGCAATTCTGTTGAACTACATCCCTGGTATCACTATATTTTCTGTTGTGGTGGGTTTTTTTAATTATTATCTTTAGTGCTATTGTGAATGCAAATTTTCCATGCATTGCACTGGGAATCAAATCCAGGGTTTTATACATGCTAGACAAGCACTCTACTGCTAAACACCATTCCCAGCCCCAGCGTTTTTGAGGGCTTCCACTTTGTATTCAGGCTAGCTTTAAACTCACCATGTAGCCCAAGATGCTTTCAAACTTAAGCTTGTCACAGTCTCCCTTGGGATTATAGGATGGTACCAGCTGGTTGTAAATGGAATGATTTTTATCTTTCCTTTTTGGATTCTTTGCTATTGGTATGCAGAAATGCAGCTAATTTCTCTGTGTTAATTTGTATCTTACAACTTTGTTGATTTTGTTTTTAGTGCTAGTGTGTTTCCATGTATATAAAGTCTTTAGGGATGCTTTTTATTCCCACTATATTGTGCTGGCTGTCCTGGAACTCGCTGTGTAGACCAGGTTGGCCTCAAACTCACATAGATCCATCTTCTTCTGCCTCTCAAGTGCTGGGATTAAAGGTGTGTGCCCATTTCTTGTCTAATTGCTTTGACTAGGACCTCTGTGTTTTAGGGTTTCTATTGCTATGAAGAGACCAAGACCACAGCAATATTATATAGGAAAACATTTAATTGGGGTGGCTTAGAGTTAAGGGGTTTAGCTCATCATTATCATGGTAGGACATGGCAATGTGTAGGCAGACATTGTGCTAGAGAAGGAACTGAGAGTTCCACATCTTGATCTGTAGTCAACAGGAAGTGATCTGTGTCACTAAGTGTAGCTTTAGCATAGGAGACCTCAAAGCCCACCCGCATAGTGACACACTTCCTTCAACAAAGCCACACTTCCTAATAGTGCCACTACCCATGGAGCCATTTTCTTTCAAGTCACCACACTGTACTACTGTGTTGATGGAATGATGAAAATGGGTATCATTTGTGTTTTGTTTTGCTAAGCAGCACTGACTGACCTCTCTCTGAGTATCCCAGGCTAGTCTCAAACTTAGAGCACTCTCCCTATCTCAGCTTCTCCTGGCATTGCGGGCATGTTCCATTGGTCTTAGGGGAAAAGCTTTCCTTTCCTCTTTTTTTCCTTGAGTGTGTTTACTATGTGCCTTTCATATGTAGCTTGTGTTGTATTAAAAGCTTACTGCCAGCAGGGGACTGATCCAGACCCCCTGAGTGTGAGAGTCAATGAGGAGACCTGGGCAACCTGTGGGGCCCTGGGCTGTAGATCAGTGTTTATCCCTGACATACAAATGAACCTCGTGTGTCCATAACACAAAGAGGGATGCTCTCTCAGCCTGGACTCTTAGGGGAGTGCCTGGACCCTGCCCTGAACAAAATGACAGACTCTGGATATCCCCTATGTGGAAAGAAGTAGGGATAGGGTGGGAGACTGGGGGGTATGGTGGGTGGGTATGGGAGGAGGGGAGGGAGAGGGAACTGGGATTGTTTCATCACAAAAGGATACTAAGTTTTGTTAGATTTTCTGTATTAAATTACATTGTTTTGTCCCCTTAATTTATTTCCCTTGGTTAATGTATTAATGTGGTATATTGACTCTTGTTATACTGGTATGAAGGGTTGGATATACTCAACTCTTGTATGTGAAACCATCCTTGAGTTGCAGGCAAATGACACATGGTCAGAGATTAAAATCCTTCTTAGGTGTTGCTGATGGAGAGTGTTTTGCTCTGTAAATTTCTTCTCTTTCAGTATCTTTGTCTGAATTTACTATCAGGATAGTGTGTTTGGCAGTATGCTCTGCTTTTCATTTTTTGGGACTAGTTGGAGGGAGATTAGTGTTTCTGAGTATTGAAATGTTAGGTAGAATTAGCCAGTGCAGCCTCTGGACTTCCTCTCATTAAGCTTTTGATCATTGGTTGGCTCCTTTTTGATTGCCAGCCTACAATATTTCCCTCTTGTCCCCAGTTTAACCTGAGTTTGACTCTGGTTCTGAATGTTAAATGGAAAATTCTAGAAAGAATTCATTTCATGTCATAGCTATTGTGTGACTTATGTAATCACAAGGTGAATACAGATGGGTATAAGATACCAAGTGATAGATGCACCATAGCCACAGAGTTTTTGTCATGTAGTCTGGGTGATGTGTTTTATCACTGATTGTCATCTCTCGTTGCACATGCTTTATAAGTGTATTTTATGATAGGCAAGCACGTATAGGAAAAGCATAGTGTACATCTTGCTGCTTCCTGAAGGAATTTCAGAACTAGCTTTGAGCATCTTGAGAGGGAGTAAGATACTCGTATAGAAGCAGTTAGGAGACTCTGATGGAGTGCCTGACTGAACAGCTCCATTGGGTAGTGCAGTGAAATCAGCAGGCCCAGAAAAAAACGGGAACAGTAAAAGGACCAGCTCAGGTCCAGTGGAACCGTCAGGCAGTGTCTCCCCACCTTCCCTTCCCCACATTCTGACACAGGAAACTGAAACAGCAGTTGGAGCAAAGGGCTCACACATGACTTTCTTTCACCCATCACTCTGCACATGCAAAAACCAGCTAAGGAAAGAGAATACCAGGGACCCGTTTAACTGTTCACTTAGTGCAAGTCAGCCAGAAACTCACTCCAAAAGTCCTCAGAGAGGGCAGGTAGAATGGCTCAGTGGGTAAAGGTACTTGACACCAAGCTTCATGACATGAGTTGGATCCTTGGGGTCCTTTGGAGCCTGGTGGAAGGAGAGAACTGACTCCTACAAGCTGTCTCTGACCCACAAATGCGCCATAGCACACTCTGTCCCCATCTACATATAATGAAGTGCTAAAAAGAAAAGAAAAGCCCATACCAAAAGGGAGCAGGAATGGATCCCCATCATAGAGGAACTCCCAATGGTGAATTGGCTTCCAGGAGCTGAAGAAGTGAAATGAGAGATGTCACGTTGAATCCAGAAGTCAGACAAGTCAGTTTTCATGGCCTATGCCTCCTGTTCTCTCCCTCTACATATATTCCTTCTGTATCTATACCTGTGTCTGTTTGCCAGGTGTGGTGGTGTGAATAGGTATGGCCCCCATAGACTCATGTGTTTGAATACTTGGCCTATATAGGGAGTAGCACTATTAGGAGGTGTGGCCTTGTTGGAGAAAGTGTGTCATTGTGGAGGTGAGCTTTGGGGTCTTATATGCTCAAGCTATGCCCAGTGTGATATAACAGTTCACTTCCTGTTGTCTACAGATCAAGATCCAGAACTCTCAGCTCCTTCTCCAGCACCATGTCTGCCTGCTCACTGCCATGGCAGTAATGGACTAAACCTCTGAACTATAAGCCAACCCAATTAAATGTTTTCCTTTATAAGAAATGCCATAATTAGGTAGTGGTTGGTGGCTCACACCTTTAACCCCAGCACTCGGGAGGCAGGGGTAGAGTGATCTCTGTGAGTTCAAGGTCAGTCTGTTCTACAAAGAAGTTCTAGGACAGCTACACAGAGAAACCCTGTCTTGAAAAACAGAGTTGTATTCATGGTGTCTCTTCACAGTAATAGAAACCCTAGCTAGGACACCAGGCCAGCTCAGAGTCACTCTGTTCTTGTACTGTGTTGTTTTATCAGTTTCCCTTTCCTTCTCCCCAAAGCACTGTCTGGTCTTTGCAGTCTCCGTGACTCACTTCCTGAGCTGAGATTGCTCTGCTTTATCTGATAGTAAATCTTAAAATACCTTTCTAAGGTTGATTTTTATTTATATGTGTGTGTTTACATAAGGTAGGAAAGGGCATAAGAGCCTCTTATGCTGGGATCATGGGCAGTTGTGAGCCCCTGGATCTGCAGGCGCAGCAAGTGCCCTGAGCTGCTGAGCCATCTCTTCAGACCCGGTAGCTTGTCTTCCTTTCTGTCTTTTTCAGTCTGCCCTTAGCCAAAAGTCCTCATCCCCCAATTGTTAGCCCCATTCTTTTACACTCCCCTCATTTACTTTCTGTCACTCCAACACCATTCACTTGTCTGCATTTGTCTTCCTTTTCTCTGCACTCATATACGCAATAATGACCGTATTGACAAATGCTGAATTATCAGTGACCCTTAATCCACACGGTGATTGTTATGACTGTTTTGTAGTTGACCATTCTGTTTTCTGATAGATTGTCTACCCCTGAATAGGATCTGTTATTTCAGATAATAGGTTACTTTTAAGAAAAGATAGGACACAGACCCTGGCCCTGAGCTCCAGCCCAAAAGAGAAATTACCCTTCAATCTTATCTATCTGAAACATTGCAAACACTGAAAGATTAAAGGTGATCTGAATAATAACAAAATTCTGTCTCCTAATGTGCAAGTTCCAACACATAGCACAAATAACATGAAAAGCCAAGATAGAATGTCTCCTCAGAAATTATTAATCCCATATTCTACAGTCCAGACAAAGAATGTTTATAACTATGTTCATAAAGCTGAGCTTGGTGGCGCTCACCTTTAATCCCAGCACTCAGAAGACAGAGGCAGGTGAACCTCTGTGAGTTCGAGGCCAGCCTGGTCTGCAGAGTGAGTTCCACGACAGCCAGGGTTATATAGTGAGACTCTGTCTCAAAACTAACCAATAAAATATGTTTAAAGAAATGAAAAGTGGACACAAATAAACCCCAGTGAATTCCAAGAGAACACAGACAGTTGACTGAAATAATGGAATTCAATCAAGAGATAGAAATACTAAAGGAAAATCAAACTGAGATGGTTGAATTGAAAAATTTGGTAAATCAAATAAAAGCCTCAGTGGAAAGTCTCACTTGTAGAGTGGCTTACAGGGAGGACAGAATGGTAGATCTTGGGGATAAGGTAGAGGAATTGGAACAGTCAGCAAAAAACAGATAAAATAACAAAAGCGTACAAATAGAATATTTGAGATCTTTGGGACACCATGAAAAGTCCTAATCTACAAATTATGTGGAGATGAATTCCATGCCAAAGGCATAGAAAACATTTTCAATATAATGAAGGAGTCAGTTTCCCAAATGTAAAAGAGGCTTATCCCTGTTTAAAAAAATGTATGAATCACCAAATAGACAGGCAGGAAATTCCCTCTATTGTTAAGACACTAAATATATACCACAAAGAAAATGTATTGAAAACACTAAGGCAGCCAGCCCATTAGAATTACAGCAGATTTCTCAGTAGATACCAAAATCCCAGAAAGGCCTTGGTGATCCATTTCAAGTTTTGAAAGACCACATCTGCCACCTAACATTATTGTACCCAGCAAAACTATCTACCAGAGTTGAATGAGAAAGAAAAACACTCCAAGATTAAAAAGGAAAAAAGCAGGTTAAAGGAAGTTATGACCTTGTGACATGAAGGTCTGTGGATGAGACGAGACTAAATTAGGACTGAAGAGAATGATACACATACCCAAGAGGCTACAGGGAGAAATGATGCTAGAACACTAGTTAAGTTAAAGTGGATTAGAAAACACTAAGCACTGCAACATGACAGGATTTAATACAAAATTTTCATAATAGTTCTGAATATTAATGATCTCAGTTTCCCCATTAAGTCATATTATCAGACTAGAATAAAACACAAGAGCCAGATCTTTGCTTCCTCCAAGAAACACACCTCACCATGTATAGTGATCTGAATGATAAATGTCCACAATCTGTAAACCACGCTAATCAGTCACATGTATGTATGTTTTGTTTTTTGAGATGGTTTCTCTGTGTGTATCCCTGGCTGTCCTGGAACTCGCTCTGTAGACCAGGCTGTCTTGGAACTCACAGAGATCTGTCTGCCTCTGCCTCCCAAGTGCTGGGATTAAAGGCATGTGCCACCAATGCCGCCTCTAGTTCTCTCTGTGTCTTTTTATTTATTTATTTATTATGTATACAATGTTATGTCTGCATGTGTGCCTGCATGACACCAGATCTCATTGTGGATAGTTGTGAACCACCATGTAGTTGCTAGGAAGTGAACTCAGGACCTCTGGAA
This sequence comes from Mesocricetus auratus, assembly GCF_017639785.1. Taxonomy (NCBI): domain Eukaryota; kingdom Metazoa; phylum Chordata; class Mammalia; order Rodentia; family Cricetidae; genus Mesocricetus; species Mesocricetus auratus. Next base: position 73,836,322 of record NW_024429192.1, read on the forward strand.
GGGCCTGAGCCATCTCTCCAGCCCTGACTCTAGTTCTCTTAAGCACAGAGATTTTAGGCTTTTAAATATAAGGTTAGCCATTCATTCATATTATGTTAGCCATCACATTCCTCTTGAGTTAAACTCTGAGTCACATCCTTGACTTCTTTCCGCCTGCCTCTGCCTCCCAAGTGCTGGGATTAAAGGCATAGCCACCACTGCCTGGCCCATATGTATATTTCTGTCAGTTCTGTTTCACTAGAGAAGCCTAATATAAAAATATCAAATAAAAATATTCTGAACAATATCCAATAAAAATATCTTGAATACTTACCTGCCAGGGGAGATACCATGATCACGAAGGTGGTTTTCCCAGGTGAGGATAATTTATTGTACTCCAGATATGCTAAACCCTGAGGGACTGTGTTCATGCTTTCCCCTGGGAAATGAAAAACAGAAAAAAAAATTAGCTTGGACAGAGTTCTCAAAAGGGCATAAATGGCCAATAGGTATTCTTTTAAATGTTCAGTATCAAGGAAATGCAAATTAAAACCTCTTGGCTATTGTCAAGAAAACAAATGGTAAGTGTTGAGGATGTGAGGGAAGGGAGCCTCATCCACTGCTGGCATGAGTGTGAGCATTGCGGTCATGATGGAGATCAGTGTGGAGTTTCTCATGCATGTCAGCTACTCTCGCTCCTAGACATCTGCCCAAAAGACCACAGAGGTACTTGCTTATCCGTGTTTATTGCTGCTCTATTCATAACATCAGGACCTAGAGTCAGAATGAATAATGAAAATGGGGTACATACACATACAGAGTTTTATTCAGATGCAAAAAGAAACTGAAATTTGTAGGAAAATGAAAGGAACTTGAAAATATATTAAATGAGGTCTTCTAGACTCAGAAAAAAGTGACTTCTGCATGAAAACCTTTGAATTGGGGAGATGCAGGTATAGTTAAGCATATGCAAATCCATAAATATAACATACTACATACATGAGAGTGTTTCTAGAGCCCAGGAAACTAGAAACGGGCCCATGACACAGGAAAAAAGCTATGGGGAGTGATAGTAGGACGCATGTGACACGGAAGAGGACACAGACAGGGCTAAGCAGGGGAAGTTGTTACAGAGCTAGGGGAGGGTCATCCAAAACTTAGAATGTCTGAAACAGCCAAATAAAATACTTGAGTGGAGGTACCCCACATGGGTGGATAAAGTTCTTCTCAGAAACCATAACTGTTAGATGAAAATCTTAATGCCAGGATTGAGCTACCTCCTTACAAATTGTTGGCCAAGGAAGCCCCTGAGGCAGTTGCCACAGCAACTGGATAGTAGGCAGTATTAATGAAATATCACACTCTCAGACTGCAGGAGAAGAGAAGTGAGGCTGCAAGGCTGGGACAGGGTGGAAGCTGACTCCCCAGCTGCCAGACCTCATAGAGCCAGAAGCATCTCTGCAGGTTATTGAGGAGAATTGTCATCAGCAGTCTTAGTTGTGTTGACTCACCTTGGTTGTCAACCTCACCACATCTGGAATCAAAACCCAAGCAGCTGGATTGGACCATTTGAAGTGGGAAGACCCACCTGCAATCTGGACCATATCTTCTGGTGGCAGCCCACATAAAGGACATGGAAGAAGGAAGCTTTGCTTTTTGCCTGCTTGCCTTCTCTCTTGTTGGCAAGTTTACCTACCCTGCATTACTTTGCTGGTATTAGAACCTACTCCTTCAGGATTCCAATAGAGACTGACTCCAGCCGCCCTCTAGGAATCACCAGGACTCCAGCACTAGAATGATACATCTGAGACATTCAGTTTCATGGACTGAACAACTACTGGATCCTTGGCCTTTGGAGAGACAGCCATTGTTGGACTACTTTGACCACAGCTTGTAAGCCACTGCAATAACCCTCATTTATTATTTCATCCTATCAGTTCTGTGACCCCTAATAGAGCTGTGGACCCTGCATTGCAATATTACTGACCCTGCATGCAATACTATGTGCCCCTAGTGCAGTAGTGGCAATCTATTATGAGAGTAGCCAACCCCTTTCTGATTGGAGTTGAGGTCTATTCATGAGGGAATTCATGCCTGGTACTATAAACCTGGTCAAAAGGCAGAACTGTAGAAGTCATAGGTCCTAGCTGTTGTTTTGCTAAGTGGGCATAATTTGCTCATCAGATTCCCTTCTAAATAACTATTTTTATGCCCATAGATTAGTGTTGCTGTCAGCTTTGATCCGAGAAGCTTAGTTTTGCAGTAGACAGTGGTCACTGCAGAGGCTCATAGGTGCTCAGCCATTAGTGGGACATCTACAGCACTCCTTTGAGGCTGAGAGAGCCATAGGAGAAGACGGGAAGGTGTAATAACTACAGAGAAGAAGGGAGTGGTGCAGAATGCTCATTTCCAGGCAGGACAGTTCTATCAGCTCCTGGAGACTGATCAGCTGTAATTATCCATGCACAATTTGCATATCACCCTCTCATGGAGGGACACTTAGGAGGTTGCCATCCCTTCCTCAGGATTTATAAGGTAAGTACGAGGGAACTAACAGGGAAAAGGGATGTAGTGGGGGAGAATCATGAAGTTGGAAGATGAGAGGGGAGCCAGGACAAATATGACCAAAACACACAGTAGATACGCATAAAAATGTCCTTGACACCAGTTATATATGTTTAATAAGACAGGTTTAAAAATAAAAGACAAAAGTGTATACCTTGAATATAGTTTTTATTGTAATGGCAACTTAAATGCTTATTTTCAAGTTCTTTCAATTGTTAATTTTCAGAATAAATTGATGCCTTAGAAATTGGCCAGGTGGGTGGGGCGGTGGTGGTGCACGCCTTTAATCCCAGCACTCGTGAGGCAGAGGCAGGTGGATCTCTGTGAGTTTGAGGCCAGCCTGGTCTACAGAGTGAGTTCCAGGAAAGCCTCCAAAGCCACAGAGAAACCCTGTCTCAAAAAAACAAAAACAAAAACAAAAACAAAAAGAAATTGGCCAGGTGGTGGTGGCACACACCTTATATCCCAGCACTCAGGAGGCAGAGGCAGGCGGATCTCTGTGAGTTTGAAGCCAGCCTAATCTGCAAAGCAAGTTCCAGGACAGCCAGAGCTACACAGTGAAACCCTGTTTCAAAGAAACAAAACAAAACACCCCCCAAAGAAATATTTAGTGGTGTCCAGTGAGTTTTAAGTATTTTTCTTGATATCTGTTTTATATTTTTAATACTATTCTAACTTGATGGCTTTTTATTATCTCAAAATGACTTACTGAATTGTTGTCATTATTTTTTAACTACTCAGTCTTTGATTTATGGTAATTAAAAATCATCAATACAAAACCAAAAACAGTAGCAAAAAGATGTTGAAGTACCAGGCAGGCAAATGGCTGATACCTACAATCGCAACTTCTCAGAAGACTGAGGTAGAAGGATCACTTCGTCTAAGCTACCTTGAATTCCATACTGGTTTGAGACTTACTGTGGGGCCTGAGATCTGTTCTCTACAGTAGATGAGGACTGCTTTGTTTAGGATTTTGCTTCATGATTCATCCAGTCTTGACAGATGGTCTGTTTCTAGGGATTTGTTCATTTTGTGTAGATTATTTAGTTTGTTGATCTTAATTTCTTTTTTTGTTGTTGTTTTTGTGTGGCACAGGATTTTTCTGTGTAGCTTTGGAGCCTGTCCTGGCACTTCCTTTATAGACCAGGCTGGCCTCGAACTCAGAGATCCACCTGCCTCTGCCTCCTGAGTTCTGGGATTAAAGGTATGTGCCACCATCGCCTGGTGTTGATATTTTCTTTTTAAGAGATTTATTTATTTACAGTGTTCTGCCTTAATGTATGCCTCAAGCCAGAAGAGGGCACCAGATCTCATTACAGATGGTTGTGAGCCACCATGTGGTTTGCTGGGAATTGAACGCAGGACCTCTGGAAGAACAGCCAGTGCTCTTGAGCCATCTCTCCACCCCTTGATCTTAATTTCTAACCATCTTTTGTTTTATATGACAGTCTCATGTTGTAGCTCAAACTGGCCTTAACTTAAAGCAGTCCTCCTGCCTCAGCCTCCTAAGTGCTGGAACATCAATGTGAGCATTCATTCACACCAGGCTTTCTTACTGGCTTTTATTTTATTTTTATTTTTAGAGACAAAGTCTCTTTATGTAGCCCTAGTTGTCCTGGAACTCCCTCTGTAGACCAGGCTGGCCTTAATTCACAGAGATTGGCCTGCCTCTGCCTCTTGCAGAGATTAAAGGTGTGTGCTACCTCCCTGGAACTTTTAAAATAAAGGAAGAAGCATGCCAAAACAAGCATCGTGTTGAGCTACTTGGCTTGGTCAGATCTTACACCTAGTGTGTTGCAGCCCTCAGCCCTCAGATCCTGTTCCTGTGATAGTAGCAGTGCTCCCAGGAACAGAGTCAGTCAGACAATACTGTAGGTGTTTCTGTGCCTCACAGACTTGTTCTGTACAGCAAATGCGGATCCCTCTGGTTACCCTGAATGCACAGCCTGATGTTTATTTTCCTCGCATGTATATGTGTGTGCACATGTAAGTGCAGGTGCCCACAGAGTCCAGAGGTGTCAGGGTGTCTGGCCCCCTGGAGCTGGGGATACAGGTAGTTGTGAGCCGCAAGACCAGGGTTCTGGGAGTCAATCTCGGGTCTCCAGTCCTTGCTTTGGTTCTTAAAGAAATGCTTCTTGGGGACTGGAGAGATGGCTCAGCAGTTAGGAGCACAGATTGTTCTTCCTAGAGGACCCGGGTTCAATTCCTAGCACCCACATGGCAGCTCACAACTGTATGCAATTCTAAGATCTGACACCCTCACACAGACATACATATAGGCAAAAAACCAATGCAAATAACGTTTAAATAAGTAAATTATAAAAAATAAGCCAGGTGGTGGCGGTGCACGCCTTTATTCCCAGCACTCAGGAGGCAGAGGCAGGCGGATCTCTAAGTTTGAGGCCGGGCTGGACCGACAGCCTCCAAAACAATACAGAGAAACCCTGTCTCGTAAAACCAAAAAAAAAAAAAAAAAAAAAAAAAAAAAGAAAGAAACACTTCTTTAGAGTCCAGGACTCTGGGTGACATGGTAGCATGTGTTTGCTCTGAGAAGTGTGACAGAATGGAGTAGTTATGAGGCTGAGAATCAGAAAGCATCACCTGCTGCTTCCTGAAGGATTTCAGAGCTGGTTTTAATGCTTCTGGAAACCTCAAGGTCTTAGCCAGGCACATGTTGCACATCTGTAGTCCCAGGTACTCAGGAACCTAAGATGGGGAATCACTTGAGACCAGGAGTTCAAGACTAGCTTTGGCAACATAGCAATACCCTGACTCTTAACAAGTAAAAACAAAAACACCCTCCAGGAGAGAAAGGAATAGTATTGTGCTTTTTAAAAGCCATTAACGCTTCCTAACCATAAAAACATCTAAGATTTAAGAAGTAGCAGCCAGGCTGTTAGTATCTGTTGATGAGCAGTAGCCCATCTAGGGCTTGGCACAATCTGGTAGAAAAGTGATCCAGATCCACCAAGCTCAGCAGGCTGGGTCTGGCAGACTGCTTCCTATACCATGCAAAGGGCATAGCACATTAGGAGACCAAAAGAAATGTAACCTTGATGAAACTTCTGAAATGCCAAGAGACATGTCCATGATTGTTGGAGCTTCTGCTGTGGTCGAATGTGGCTTGTTTCCTCCAGACCTCAACCTGAAATTTAATTTCACTTTACAAGATAATAACTGGGGCTGGACAGAGGCTTGAGGTGATTAGGGCTCTGCCCTCGTGAACAGATTAACCTATTTGTTTAATTGTTGATGGTTATCTAAGAATGGATCTGCTATACAGGCCAGTTGCCCAGGTCTCTTGTGCTCCGTGTTTCTAGCATATGACGCCCTGGACCACTAGCAGCCCCACCAACCTTAGGTCAGAATCATAAGCCCACATAACCTCTTTCTTCTCTAACCTCCTCGGTGTGTGGTATTATTGCTAACAGTAGAAACAGATGAAGATAGCCTCTTTCTGGACAGAAAGCTCACCCTGATCCGGGTTCCCAACAAGCCCACCTGAGTACAGTTTCTGGTCTGGTCTCTGATTGAAACTCTTCTCTTCTGCTCTGGGAGTCTCTCTGCCATTTTGCTTTCCTAACTCTTTGGTCATTTTGTCATTTTCTGCTGGTTGCAGCTTCAGTTTGCTTTCCATCCCACAAGGCATGATTTTGTCACTGCTATTCCTCTCTGCATCAACTGCCTTTGCTGTGGTTTTGTAAAAGTCATTTATGGTAGTTCCTTTTCTTTGTGGCCTGTTCCCAATTCACCACACAGCATCTTTAACCTTTTTGAGGGGTCATGGCTGTAGTTTCTCATGTCTGTGCCAGTAAATGCCCTCATGTGACTCAGCTGAAGGCAGCTTTCCCAGGCCTCTCACAGCAGAAGTATGGTTGCAACATAGGTCTATGGTTGGCTTTGAAAAGACCCCATCCCTGGCTGGGGTTGTAGCTCAGTGGCAGAGTACCTGCTATATATACACAGAACCCTCGATTCAGTTATCAGTACTGCATGGTGCTGCATGCCTGTAATCCCAGCACTGACAGGGAGGTACAGAAGTTCAGGGTCAACCTTGGCTAAATATTGAGCCTGGGATACATAGAAGGATCCTGTCTCAAATGCTGTCATCAAAAGCAGGGAACACTGATGATTTAGGGACCCTTTTGAAAGGGGAATGTTTATGGAGGTGGGATACATAGGAGGATCCCGTCTCAAAAAAAAAATCTCCACTCCTCCAAAGAGGATCTCCAAACGATCAGCATTTCCCACTCTTGATGACATTTGGGCAAAAGCAAGTCCAGTTCCCACAGACTCTGAGGCCTGTGAGCTTGGGAAGCCAGACAGAACACTGAAGGCCCCAGTCTGCACTGGACGAGGGTGGAGAAAACCCCTCACCCATTCCCAGTTTTGTTTACATGTGAAGGCAGGACTCTTCTCACTTGCTTGAAGTTGGTGGTGCCTGGACCATTTGTGCAGATACTCCAATTGAGCTGGCTTCAGCAGGGAAGATGGCTCAGGTGCTGGCCAAGCCGTCTCCAGCTCAGGTTCTAGGGAGGAAAGGCCTGTGGGAGGAGGGCAGCCAGAGCTGGCCAGAGGCCACAGGGTAGTCTAGGTGAGGACAGACCAGACTCCCAGACCTTTGGAGCCTGGAACCTCTGCTTCAGACATGGTGGGTTAATTCATGGCTGGCTGAAGAAGGGTTCACCTTCTCTGCTGATTAAAGAATTAAAAGGCAGAAAAGGTTTGAAAGTCAAGCAGAGCCAAAGTTTGTTCAAAGAGTTTAAAAAACAAAACAAAACAGAAATGCAGGGCAGGAAACCTGGGATCCTCAGCCTTTGCCTGTAGGAGGGAAGGGAGGAAGGGAGAGAAGCTGTGCTGTGTTAGTTTAGCATAGAGGCCAGCATGTGGCACCAGGCAGTCTCATAGTGGAGGGGCTTTAGAGAAAGGGTAAGGGAGCCTGAAGAACAAGAAAAAAACAAAACACCTAGATTCTGGCCAGTGTCTGAAAGAGGCAGAAGTAGAAGAAGAAAGGAAGTTGCACTTTTTCCAGTTTGGATTCAGAAGGGGCCAGTGGAACTTTATGATAGCTTGGAGGGAATGTGCTTGGGGCAGGGACTGTAAGGAGGAAAAGTACAGTCTCTAATTAAGGAGTAATTATCCCACCTATCTCCTTAGTGTGGCTTACAATGACCTACCGTTCGAGGGCTGGGCCCTTGGCCAAAGTAATTGACTGCTTGGATAAACTCTTTTATGTTTTATTTTTATTTTTAAAGTTAGCCTTTAAAAAGTGTGCTCTATCTGCATGTATGACTTTATACCAGAAGAGGACATCAGATCCCACTATAGGTGGTTGTGAGCCACCATGTGGTTGCTGGGAATTGAACCTAGGACCTCTGGAGGAGCAGCCAGTGCAGTTAACTCTGAACCATCTCTGCAGCCCCCTGTTTTATGCTTTTATGTTTTAGATAGCTTGGAATGTCAAACCTCCAACTGAATTAGAGATTTCATCCCGTGGTCAGAATGAACTAGTTCTCCCTTATTAAGACTTTGTGCTGCTGTGTCAAGGCAAGTTCCTGTGCCACCTGATTCTTCTCTGAATTGTTGCAGGAGAGTCAAGCCAGGGACAGTCTTTCCCTTGAAGGTCACCTGCATGCAGACAGGTCACTGTTACCAAGTCATGACAACTCTGCCTCCTCCCAAGGCTTACTTCTAAATGCTGTGGCCTGTCTTTTGCTCTTCCTAAAGCCATGGTGACTGAGAGTGGGGAGGGTACTGCCAGTTTCTTGTCCTAGAGGTCAGGGCGACACTGCAGGGTGGCGCTGGTGTTTGCACTTACTCCTTGTTTCGTGGCTCCATAGGCTGACGCCTCTGATGGATGACTCTTCTGATCCCAGCATGAATGTCTCACCTAGAATTTCTAGGCTCGGGGGCCTTCAGCATCTCCAACCTGACAGAGTCCCATCTGCCTGCAGGAGGGCAGGCCTGAGCCCCTTAAGCTGGTCAGGATTTCTGCATTCCCTTGCCTACTCCCACCTTCCATCCATCTAGAGTCGGGTGGTCACAGTTCTTCCACGGCTGTGCCATCCTGGCATCCCAGACATAGATTGCCCCTGGCGCTCCCCCTCATGTTTCTCAACGTCACCCAAATTGGACCACTACTTACGCACTACAGACAGGATAGGAAGGGCCAGGGCATGACAGAGAGGACAGAGAGGACAGTCTCCTTATTCCTTGATGAAGAAATGAGTGGGTAATGTTAACTACATTTTTCTAAGAGACTGTCTTTTAGAGGTTGTGGACGATTCTGCAGAATCTTCATCTTCCCTGGTAGAGGAGTCCCAGAATGTTCCACATGAGCCTGTGTGCGCTGACTGAGGGGATTTGCAGGTCCCTGCATAGTCTCTTCATGTCCACAATGTCAGCAGATAGCTTGAATGCCAATGGGGAAGCGGACTTGGGAGGGCAACATGGGCCTGTGTCGGAGCTCCATGTGCTGCTTGCTGAGTTGAGAATGATCTCTTGACCGGTCTCCCTAGAGCATGGGTATATTTACACAAGAGGATGATATCCCCTGTATATCCACCGGAGCCCATACTATCTCAGACTGCCACCAGGACTCATTGCCCCACTCCGGCTTAGTTAGCAAAGCTGTTGTGGGTCAGACTGAGGTCACTTGGTGAGGGCCTCTGGGCAGAAAGCCCAGCATGCCAGGGCACTGCCAAGAGCCTAATCAGCAGCAGTCAGGGTGGGCAGGATCCCCTCAAGCCAGGATAGCTGGGAGGGAATCCATGTCTGGGCTGCCCCTGGGCTGAGACCTGCTGGAGAGTGGCCTGGCCATCGCTTGGCCTCCTGGACTGTGATATCGGAGCACATATACAGCTGCTGCACTAGGGGAGGGTCTGCACAGGGTGTCTGTCACCATGTGTGGGACCTATAATGTCCCTAACCTTGGAATGAGCCAGTCCACAGTGAGACCCTCCTGACCAGGCCTGCCCTGGGGTTGTAGGCACAGAAGAGCTGTTCCAGGCTACAGTTTTTTCTAGGACAAGCAAGGAATTTGAGATTCTCTGGCAGGGGGATCTGATATCAGAAATGTAAGTGACAGAGAGCTGAAAAAAGACCTACCATCGCCAAGGCCCCTCGGCAGACTTGCTGTTGAACCTCTCCTTACAGCCCAGAAGCCTTATGGCCACAACTGCCTATTTGTGGAGGACTTCTAGAATCCATGGGTTTCCAGCCCAGCACTGGCCCATGAGAGTCCATTTCTCACCACCTAGCAGTGTCCTCTTTGTCACAAGGATACAGGAGATAGCAAGGCTCTCAAGTTCCAAGGACAGCCACTGCTTGTGCTAAGGTCTCTCTGACAACACTTAACCAACTTGCCCTGACCGTGGGGCTGTTCTGTGGGTAGTCAGAGCCCAGTGCCAACCACTAGGCTTCCCATCCCATCTCCTTGGCTTTGTATCCTGGGAGGCTGGACTGGGGGCCACCTTTGTCCCTCAGAGGCTCTCTGACTACAGCAGGGGGGCACACCTCAAAGGGGCTTTGTGCCACCACAAAGAAGCTCTGTCCCTCTAGAGAAGCCTGAGTGTTGCCATGGTAATGGAGCGGCCTGGAAGGAGGGGTCCCGCCATCTGAGGCGGGGGGGGGAGGACATTGCAGGCCAACAGCACAGTATGCAGGGCTGGCAGCCAGCAGTCAGTGACTCTGCACCTGCCCAGCTGAGGCCCTTATCTTGCAGGATACTGTCTTTGACACGGCCCCTGTGGGACCATACGTTTTGGTAGGGATAAGAGTGGACCTCCCAAACCCGCTGAGAACCTTAGTCCCCTCTTCAGGTTACCCTGATCCACCCCAAAATGCAGGGGGCAAGCTTGGTTCTGTGCCTGGGGCCTCAGCACCTTGCTTCCTGTCTCCTTAAGATGGGAAACCACTGACATATTGCAGTCAGGGTGCCTTTCAAAGGAGGGCGTGGAAGTGACAGACTGGCACCTCCACTGCCTGCCCCACCCAGTGGGGTGACCTGTGTGGGCTTTGTGATTGGATGGAGTGCACTGGGCATCTTAGAGGAGATAGGGAAATTCCCTGGAGGGGATTCTGCCTCCCATGGTGGACCCATTGTGGCCCAACACCTCCAACCAAATGGGGAATGGCTCATTCCCACAGGAAGCTACATACTGGGGGAGTGCCTTTGGTCCTCATGGGTGACACCAGCTACTGTGGTCCTGAGGGACACATCCTTAAGAGACACTTTAGAGCCTGCAAGGGCAGCACCATTGTCTGCAGCTAGTGTCTGTCAGACACAGGTGTATTAGCAGGGACCTCCCTGAGTGGGAACATCTGTCTTACATATCCTCTATGTCTTTATGGAGAGATGAGTCTCGTGGAACATGGAGGCTTGAAGGGAACCAAGCAAGAACAGGTGTCTGCCCCCAGGGAAATCTTGAGCCCAGGATCTAGTAGTAGCTCCTTGTGGCTCAGGCCTCCTACAGAAGAGGACATAGCTCCCATAGCCCTCCTGCCTGACAATACATCTTCCACTGACTGACAGTCCTCAGAGTCTCCTAACTACCAGACCTCAGGTTCTTCAAACCTCATTACCTGGTCCTTGGCCACAGTAGCACCCTGTCTGTGATCAGAGCCCCAGTCTCTCAGGTCAGGCCTGACATAACCCCTAATCTCCACTGATCTCTCTACTCAGAGGCCCTCGCTCTGGGGCTGACCAGTTTTCCTTGACCCTGGACAGCCCTTGGCCCAGGGTGTCCCATTAGTGTGAAGCCAGAACCCACTGAGGATTCCCTTAATCATGAGGTCTATTCTCCAAAACAGTGCTGTTGAGGCACCAAGGGCACACCCTAAGTAAGAGACAGAAATCCCTGAAGGGTGTGTCTCCCCACCCCCACCCAGATGACTCTGCCAGAATGGTCTGCCTCTTGTGGGAAATCTAATTTCCAGGCTGTGTCTGATTAGGTTTTCCAGGCTGCCTGAAAATCCAGCTGCTTCCCTGGGCAGCAGACTCGTCCCTCATCCTCCTCCCCTCCCCTCCTCACTTCTCCCCTTCCCCCAGCAGACTTGGTGTCTCCAGGGTCTGGCTGAAAAGATAGTTTCCTCTTCCCCTTTCTTAGACTTGATTATACCATAACCCCACTTCTCAAACATTCGAACCTGGAGCCCTAGATCAACCCCAATACCAGCGCACCCAGGCTACAACCGTGACCTCAGGATGTGGGTCCCTCTAGTCTTTCTGTACTTACAGGTGCACAAGTCATTCCCATACCCTTACTTGAGTCTTCAGTCATGCTGCCTGTGTGCATTTTTCCCAGTTTCAGCTGTTTGTTTTGTTTTGTTCATGACAGGGTTTCTCTGTGTAACAGCCCTGGCTGTCCTGGAACTTTTTGTAGACCAGTCTGGCTTCAAACTCACTGAGATCTGCCTGCCTCTGCCTCCCAAATTCTGGATTAAAGACATGTGCCACCACCGCCCTGCTGGGTTTTTTTTTTTAACTGATTTACGTAAGAGCACCTTATGAGCAGCCAGGCAGTGGTGGCACACGCCTTTTGTCCTGGTACTTGTGAGGCAAAGGCAGGCGGATCTCAGAGTTCCAGGCCAGTCTGGTCTACACAGTGAGTTCCAGGATAGCCATGGCTATACAGAGAAACCCTGTCTCCAAAACAATAAAATAAAATAAGCCAATAAAAGTAAAAGAGTATCTTACGGATTAAGGCTGTTACTTTACTGTTGAATGTTAAATACTTAATCCCAGCAGGACAGCTGTCTTTGAAGTTCTGCGTGTCTGCTCTCCTCTGTCCCCTCACCTCATTTCTCAAAAGTGTTCTATTATTATTATTCTATTATTATTATGTGCAGTGGTGTTCTGCCTGCATACATTGCTGTGTAAGTGTGTCAGATCTTGGAGTTACAGACAGGTGTGAGCTGTCATGTGATTGCTGGGAGTTGAACCCAGGTCCTCTGGAGGAGCAGCCAGTGCTCCTAACCACTGAGCCATCTCTCCAGCCCTCTTTTTTTTTTTTTTTGAGCTGGGGTCTCACTGTGTTGCCCAGCCTGGTCTTGAGCTCCTAAGCCAGAAGTTTTCAACCTGTGGGTCATGTTCCTTTCGAGGGTGGAATGACCCTTTCACAGGGTCCCATATCAGAGATCCTGCATATCAGATATTTACATTACCATTCATAACAGCAAAGTCACAGTTATGAAGTAGCAGTGAAATAATTGTTTGTTTGGGGTCACCACAGCATGAGGAACTGTATTAAAGGGTTGCAGCATTAGGAAGGTTGAGAAACCCTGACCTAGGCTCAAACTCAAATGCTTCTCCTGCCTCAGGCTCTTGAGTAACTGGGAATGTAGGAACATGTGCTACATGCAGCTTCCTTTCACTGTTTTCTAGAAATGATTAAGGTGCAGAGGAGAGGGGAGAGGGGAGTGCTGGTGCCCACCATCCTGCCCAGCCTCTGTTGTACTGAAGCCATTGCTACTCCACCTAAAATGCTTGCTGTGTGTGTTGCTCGGTGTGTCATTTGTTTTTTTAAAAATGACCACACTGTGTAGTGTTTTGTTGTTTTTTAATATACAAAAATGTTTCATTCTCAAAAAATCCTGCTAGTGCATCTTTATGCTGCTATGAAGAGGCTCAGAACAGCTATATCCTAGCCCAGCATCCCAGACCCTGCACCTCCTGCCAGAGACTCAGTGGTCCAAACCTTGCTGGAGGTGTGCATGTGAACCACCTGCTCCAGATCTCCTCTGACCTGTCCTAGCCTGGGCTGGATGCTATTGCCAAGGCTCTGGGTACCACCTGACGTCAGTGAGGATGACAAGATGAAGATAGAGTCCTCCCAAGGCACATATGCACATATATATGCATATACATACATACATACATACATACATACACACACACACACATACACACACATACATACATAACTGAAGCATGCCTCCTGTGCTGGCAGAACTGAGGGCATGAGGCCAAGGCTGCCCCTATGATGTCCTTGCAGGCAGAGAGGATGGGCTTTGGCACATCTGCATTCAGCTCCTGCCAGGCTGTTTCTTGGTTCCCTGTCCCTTTCCTTCTTGGGATAGGCAGTGTGGGGTATGGGTTAGAAGGAGATTTGACTTTTTTCAGTGTCTTCCTGGGCTCTGATAGGTAGCTGGCAAGGTCTCAGGCCTGTAGCCAGGCCCCCTCCCACCCACTACTGACCCTTAGGAAATGCCTTTAATTCCTCGACCCTGCTTGGCCTCAGCCCTGTAATTTGCTTTTCCGGGCCAGGCCTTTGGCTGTGCTCCTTCAGAGGAGGAATGTCTGGGTCAGCAAGAAGACAGTGAATGCTGCTTTAGGTTTCAGGGAAGAGAATCAGTCTCCACCCAGCTTCTCATAGTGCCTGTTGCTCGCCCTGTGACCTGAGTGATGGCTCCATTTGCTGCAGAGGACACAGCCACTAGGCATCCCTTTTCTGTGGTTGTGAGACCTGTATTCTTATAGCTTTTCGAGACAGGGTTTCTCTCTGTAGCCCTGGCTGTCTTGGAACTCACTTTATAGACTAGGCTGGTCTCAAACTCACAAAGATTGCCCTGTCTCTGCCTGAGTGCTGGGATTAAAGGCGTGCGCCACCACTGCCCAGAGACCTGCATTCTTATTCCCATCATTTACACTCCCCTCTTTCTCTTCTGAGACAGCATCTCGCTGTGTAGCTCTGGCTGGTCTAGCACTTTCTACTTAGACCAGGTTAGTCTCAAACTAACAGATCTACCTGCCTCTGTCTCCAGAGTGCTGGGACCATGTCCTGTCCAAGCTGTCTGTTTTCATTCACTCTTCCTTCAGCTTTCCGGCCTCCAACCATTCCTTCCATCTGCCTTGTCTCCCACATATCCTTACCCAGTCAACCGTGTGCCTGCCCATCAGACTATCCACCCTCCGGTTGACCTCTCTCTTACGTGCTCATACAACCATCTTCATTATGTTGGCACGTAACTGTTCTCACTCATTCACTACCTTATCCCTTCCAGCCATCCTCCTATTCTCCCATCCTTCCCTCCAGTAACTCAGTAATCTATCCACCCATACATAAATCTTCAGGCTCCTATCCGTAATCATCCCTCCATTTGCCATTCTTTAACTAATGCATCTACAAACATGGCATCCACCACCCATTAACTCATCAGTCTCCACTTGCCCACCCCTTCATTTGCCTGTTAGTCCATCTCCACCCACTCACCTGCCCACCTCTATCAACCATCTGTCTATCCCACCTCCTCTGCCTTCCTGTCTGACTTACTGTTTCTCTAGTCTCCATCAATGCCCTGTTGCCTGGATCAGCTTGCTTCTGCCTAAGGTTTCTGCTCCATGCCTCTCCCTGCATATGTGGGTTATAAGAGCACAAGTATGGGGACTCTAACCCTGATGCTGGTCACTAACTGCCTTCTGTGTGGCTCGATGACTAGGTTGTCAATCTTCTTTTTTGATTTTGCTTTTTTAAAAAACTCTCTCATGCTGGATGGTGGTGAAAATGCCTTTAATCCCAGTGCTAGGGAGGCAGAGGCAGGCGAATCTCTGTGAGTTCAAGGCTAGCCTGGTCTACAGAGCGAGTTCCAGGACTGGCTCCATAGCTACTGAGAAACCTTGTCTTGAAAACACAAACAAAAAAACAAAACAAAACACACAAAAAGCACATCTCTCAGCCGGGCGTTGGTGGCGCACGCCTTTAATCCCAGCACTCGGGAGGCAGAGGCAGGCGGATCTCTCTGAGTTTGAGACCAGCCTGGACTACCAAGTGAGTTCCAGGACCACCTCCAAAGCCACAGAGGAACCCTGTCTCGAAAAACCAAAAAAAGAAAAAAAAAAGCACCTCTCTCTCTCTCTCTCTCTCTCTCTCTCTCTCTCTCTCTCTCTCTCTCTCTCTCTCTCTCTCTCTCTCGTGTGTGTGTGTGTGTGTGTGTGTGTGTGTACTTGCATGTGCTTGCGCACACGAATGTTTGTATACACATTGTGTAAGCAGGCACCCACATACCACAGTGCACATGTGGAGTTCAGAGGACAAACTTTGGATGTCAGTCTTCACCATCCATCTGCTTGAGATCAGGGCTTCCTTTTAGTTTATTACTGCATGTAGTAGGCTAGCTGGCCTTGGAGTGTCCCAAGATTCTTCTGGTAGGAGCATGCTAGGGTTACAGACATTTGTGCCACTGTGTCTGTTTTTTACATGGATTCTAAGGAGCAGCATTTAGGCCTTCAGTTATGTGCAACAAGCACTTTACCCACTGAGCCATCTTCCTGGCCCTCTTTACTGTTTGTTATTTGTTTTGTTTTTGTTTTAAGACAGGGTTTTACTATGAAGTGTTAGCTGTCTTTGAGCTATGTAGACCAGGCTAGCCTCAAACTCATGATGCTGCTCCTGCCTCTGCTTCTCAAGACTGAGATTGCCCGTGTGTGCCATCATGCCTGGCAGTTGCTGTTCTTTCAGTGTTGAGTTTTCCAAGTTTAACCTTGGTCCTGACTTTTCCAGCTCCCTCTTCCAGGTTCCTGGGTCCTCTGGCCTCACCCTGGTGTTTGGTCACACTGGGGGCTCCCTTTATTATTCTGTCTCATGCACATTGAGCAAGAATGGTGCAGTTGGTTGCTGGGGCCTGGGTAGGGTATTGTGTGGAGCATGGTGCTGGGTCGTCCCAGGCCAGTAGAGGCCAGCAGTGAAGGATGTCAACTGAGGCTCATAACATCACACTTGCTGACTGTCCTGAGGTGACCCCTGGGCTCCAGCAGATGCATATTTGGTGCCCACCTCTCCCCAAGACCTACAGCCCATTGCCCCCAAGTCCTACTTGGGAGAAGCAGCTTTGAAGTCTGTATGGTCAATTTAAAAAAATGCATTTTACTTTCCATGACAGTATTATTCATTGTTTTTGTTTGTTTTCTGAATTTCACTGTGGAGCTCTGGTTGTCCCAAGTGCTAGGATTAAAGGTATGTGCAATTGCACCCAGCTTTATAGTTATTGTTTTAATATAAAAACAGCATTTTGAGTTACTATCTAAGAAAAGCCTCCCTGGGCTGGGCATGGTGGTACACATCTTTAATCTCAGCACTTAAGACAGAAGCAGACAGATCCTTGGGAGTTTGAGGTTAGCCTGGTCTACATAGTAAGTTCCAGGCTAGCTAGAGATATAAAGTGAAACTCTCAAAAATCCAAAAACAAACAGAATAAAACCCTGTCCTTTGGGGTTCAAGAACCCCAGTGTCTCATGTGTGGACCTCCTCTGATCAGCCTAGATAGGTACCACAGCCTTTGGGGTCAGTACCACACCCAAGAGCAGACAGGGTACACATTGGCAGGCTCTCCTATGGGAATTGCCAAGGCTCTACCTCTCCCCAGTCTAGCTAGTGTTTGGGGGTGTTCCCTAGGAAACACAGTGATTTGCTCTGAATTAGCTGAATTGGGCAATGGAAAGGTCAGTGTGAGGTTTAGTCCCTTTCTCATCTTAGCCTCTGGACTCCTCCAGCCACATCTAGAGTCAGTGGCAAATCTTCTTGCCAGAGCTGTGGCATATTTAAGGTATCTGGGGGCTGGGAACCTATCTCTAGGCTACAGCCCAGGCTTGGTTATGTCAGATGGGGCTGGAGGGCACAGGGATGAAATCAGAGGTAAGGCATGAATCCCTGTTTTTATACAGGATGGAAGGAAGCGAACTCTGGTCCACAAGGTCGACATTCCCTTCCGCCTTGTGGTCTGAAGTTCACTTAGGTGCTTCAGGCACGATCGTTCAAGTGGTCCAGCGCCATTACCCACACAGCCCTCCCTAGGGTGAGCGTCCTCTCCAGGGTGGGACCCTCTTCAAGGCTCAGCCCACATGATCTCCCTGGCTCAGCAACACCTAGGCCCTGCTGTGGGATGGGCCCTGAGGCCCCTTATTTGACTGTGTCTTTTGTCTCTGCATGCCACACTTGCTAGAGAGCCCAATCTGGTCCTCCCTTCCTGTTTCTTTCCTAGTGATGACCACCTCTCCCAACGGAAGTTTGGCTAATTTTACAGGCTATGGTTGACTGGGGACAGTTCCTCTGCCCACACCAGTGTTTGTGTAGGGTCACATTGGCAGTTTTATTTGTGTGACAGGTGCAGAGGAAATGAACAGCTGTGGGGGTGCCAATACACACTTCTTGCCTTCACTGGGCCTCATTTTCCCCAGCTGTCTTGCTAGGTGGAGTGTGCTTTATTTACTTCTGAGGTACATGTGTCACCACTGGGCTGCTGAAGAATTGGTCTTCTGTGGGTATCACCCAGTACATACATGGCGTTCCCATGCAGGGGCCTTCTTCTCTAAGCTCAGGCACTGTATTGGTTCCAGGGCGAGTGGGCTAGCAGTCTGCTTCAGTGGGCTGGGTGGGGCCATCTGGGAGCAGGTCCCAAGCAGCACTGGGCTTCAGGCCACATACTGAGGGTGGCGTATGGCTGTACCCCCGCAGCAGCCAAGAGCCTGGATCTGGGCTCTGCATACTTGGCCTACTTTTTATTGAAAAACAAACACACTGGTCAGCCAGAGAATGAGTGGCAAGGAAAAATGATGGCTTATCACCACAAACATCAAGCCCCCATTCCCTCCAATCCCCTGGGTCTCTTGGGCTCAAGGAACAGCACTGGGCTAGTGTGAGGGCAGGCCTGAGCCTCCCTGAGGGCTGGGCCTCTCACACATAGGCCGGTTTTAAGCAAGGGGAGTCTAAACTTAACGTAGCTCTGCCAGAACCTCTGCCAGGTATTATTCAGCTATGAGAAGCAGAGACACCCTGTCCTGGGTGGAGTGGCCGTGAATGGAGCTTTGACTCCTGGTCCACAGTCAGTATTTCTAGCAGCTACAAGGGAGTGGTCCTCACCTCCTTGCCTTGGTGTCCTGTGCTTGGAGTGGCATAGCCTCTCACAACCGGCCTGCTAGCTGCACTGGCCTGGCCATACCGACTATGTGACTGCTAATGGCCCTTACCCTTTGTGAGTCCCTGTGAGACAGGAATTATTAGCTGGTAGAATCAGGGGCAACCAGAAGCCTGGAAGATAGAGAGTACTTATCACACCAGCTCTCCTCATCCTTCCTACCAGGCTCTAAGACACCCATGGTCCATGGCTCAGCTGGGCTTGGCAAGAAACTGAAGTGCCTGGGTCAGAGGCCCAGCCTCCCAGGGAGGGAGTTGCCTGCTTCCGGCCAGCTTCAGATTAATGGCTTTTAATTTAGAATTTAATCAATGCAGCTTCCCTCCAGAGAGCTGGATGCTCTGGCCTGGGAGAGTCCTGTGATCTGTGAGTAGGGTGGCAGGGGGCCCAGGATGGCCTCACCAGGTCCATGCTCCGCCCCACCCTGAGCTTGTTCTCCTTCGCCTGCAGGCAGCTGGCACCCTGGTTATGGAGGACTGCAACGTGCACTCGGCCGCCAGCATTCTGGCCTCAGTGAAGGAACAGGAGGCCCGTTTCGAGAGGCTAACACGGGCACTGGAACAAGAACGGCGTCACGTTGCCCTGCAGCTGGAGCGTGCCCAGCAACCTGGCATGAGCAGTGGTGGAATGGTGGGCAGTGGGCAGCCCCTGCCAATGGCCTGGCAACAGCTGGTTCTGCAGGTAAAGTCTGGAGGAGGGTGAAGACAGCCAAGTAGGGAAACAATTGAGGTCTTGGTGGATCACAGCTAGCATGCAGTGACTTGTTGTAGGACTGCTGGGGCCTGAGGCGGGAAAGAAAAGTAGATCCCGTGGGGATAGAAGCTCCATTTGTCTATGCCAGGTATGGAATGAAGAAAAGAGCATGACATGCCTGGCCCTCAGAATTAGCCCCTTCCATGGAGTGAGTGAGCCGTTGGTGCCTAGGTAGCTGGATTGGGTCTGTTCTGTCTAACCTAGCAAGATCCCACCATCTGCCTACAGCTCAATGACCTAGAAGCATCATTTTCTCCCCTGTCCATTTCCTGTAGATAGTGTTCAGGCCTCTGGTGGGGAGCTCTGTTCCATATCCAGGACCTGAGAATGCTCAGGTGGGGGTGCACAGCCAGGCATCAGAGTTTCTCGGCCCTTTCCTACTTCCTACACATGATGTAGGGAGGTCCCAGCATGAGGAAATGCAGAATTTTGGAATCTGCTGTGATTATCAAGGTTTCCATTGTGGCTGAGGCTCACCCAGCTACCAGCAGGAAGAGATGGCCACTCCTCACCACCCAGAACAGACACTTGCCCTCTGAGCTCACTGTGGACGGATCCTCAGTTCCCATGCTCGACTCCTGTACTCTTAAACTTGGCAGCTGCCCTTCCAGGCTTTGCATCACTGTCCTCGCCCTTCTACGGTCCTTCTGGACCTTCATCCTGGGGACTATGCCTAGCATACGCTTGCTAGAGACTGGAGGAACCCTGGTCCATTTTAGCCAGAGAGGGAAGAAAGCACTGGGCATGACTGACTCATAGACAAGCTGCCTGTGTCAGGCTCCGGGGACAGGTTGAGACTGGCCCCCAAGTCTGTCCTTGTCTGATGGTTCACAGATAAGGGTTCCTATATCCATTCACATCTACTCACCTAAAATGTAGAGCAGCCAGGACTAAAGATTTCCAGATCTCCAGGAGACCCCCAAACCCATTGGGAGCCATTCCCCCCACCCCATTTTTTTGTCTTTGAAACAAGGTCTTACTATGTAGCCCTGGCTGCCTTCATACACACAAGAGATCTGTCTGGCTCTGCCTTGTGACTTCTGGGATTAAAGGTATCTCCCACTACATCTGGCTGAAGAGCCCTTTCTTCAACCACGTGGTGCTAAGTGGCTTCTGTATGGCAGAACAGTGAATTAGGAATGGGGAGTGGGCCTGGATGAGTGGGACACACCCATGAGGAGCTTTCTGAGTCAAACTCCAAACCCTAGGTCTTCCAGATGGTGAGACCTTGGGAGTTGTTGTTTACAGGAGACCCTACCAAATAAAACCATACTGAACCAATAGTGAGTTCTGTACCTGTAACCTTCCCTAACCTTCTAAAGGAAGTAGAACAACTCAATGGGGGCCATTGAGGTCAGTGTCAGCCACTGACCCTGAGGCTGTTACTCGGGCCCCAAGGAACTCAGTGCAGTCCTTCCAGGACAGAGCAGGCTCTGTTCTCCATCTCACTGACAAGCAACATGGGAGGGTAGCCACGGGGTCATCACCCTGGCAGGAAGCTGTTCCCACAGTTTGGAGCTGCCGTCCTCAGACTGTCTTCTCCCTACCCACTGTCCCATCCCACCTTTGGCTTTCTTGGCTCTGGCTGCATCTGACAGGCTGATGGGGACGTGAAGAGACGTGGGCTGGTCAGGCCATTGCCTCAGTGTTGAATCTTTGTGTATTAATCTCAGTGAGAGGTGACTTGGTACCTACCTCTGAGGCACACACAGGTCAGCATAAGTTGTTGAGAACTTGGGGTGGTGGCAAGGCAGGTATCTGGGGCCTGCAACCTGGCAGCCTTGCTCCTTGGGCTGTTCTACGGTCCTGGCTACCTGCCTTTCATCAGCTAGAGCAGATCTAACCTTCACCCTGGGCTGAGGGGTGGGGGCGCACAGCATACCACTATGATCTGGCAGCTGGGCTACTGTACTTGCCTCAGGCTTAACCAAACTGGGTTTGCGGCTGGGACACTAGCATCTAGAAAATACACAGAAGACTGAAACAACTTCAACATAAGATCTGGGCTGCATTCCCTCAAAACAGTGTGACTGTGATGAAGGAGTCAGAAGTCAGGGCATTCTGGTCTGCGTGGGGAAACTGAGGCCAGCGGGCAACTAGCATGAGCAAGTTTGAGCATCTCACAGTGCAGCTTCTATCAATGGCTCATCCTGGAGGCATGGTGGGGCCCGGGGCAAGTTTCACTTTTCACGTTGGGTGGGGAGGAGCAGACAGGAGGCAGGGAATCCAGCCTGGGCCCCTTCCCTGGAGTACCCTCAGAGCTTCCTTGGGCTGGCTCTACTCTGTTTCCTTCCATGTGATGAAGGAGTCATTGGTATGTTCTGCAGCATAGCAGGCTCGAGGATGGCCTTAGTGTCTGCTCCTCCCCTCCCTGTACTTGTTTTCCTCCAGCAGTCAAACTCCCCAGGTGTGGCTGCTGGAAGGCTTAGGGTGGAGTAGGAGACATCTTGCTGGCTCCGATGCCCACAGCCCATCTGTCATTTCCCAATAGTTCGAAGCCAGTTCTATTTCCAGGTCTCCTGAAGAGAGCCACAGCCCAGGGACTTTCTAGCCCAGGGCAATTCCAGACTTGGTCTTTTGCCCCACTCTTTGATATATTGTAATAGCTTTCAAAGGGTGAGAAGATACGGACTTGTGTTTTGATGAGGAGTTTAAGACACAAACTGGTATCCTGCACGAAAATCCCCACTAAGCTCTGTAGTGACCTTGACTTAGAGACCTATGTGGAGTGATAACCTGAGAATTTGCAGCTTGGCCATACCAAAACATGTCTGGAGGAAAGTGACTTACAGTTAGGATAAGTAGCTTGTACCAGGATGGTAATTTTGCCCCTAGTCTACTCTGTGGGACCTCAGTTTACACAACTGTAGAGGTGGGTGGGCGTATACACATTCACTGGGGGTAGATTGAGACCTCAGAAGGAAGACTTTGCCAAAGTCCCTTGGTGTGGAAGTGGAGGTGGGGTACCGACTCTAAGGCTTGATACTGGAAGCCAAGACCTGAGGCTGGCGACCCGTCAGGCCTAGCTGCAGAGTCCCGCCCCTGCCTGTGGGGGGCGGAGCCTCGCCCGCCCCGCCTGGGTGCGCCCCGCCCGATTGGCTGCTGGTCGTGGCCGCTGCCAGGTTTGCCTTCACCGGAGCGAGTCAGTAGAGCTGGAGCGGCCGAGGCGCCCGCGGAACGCTGCGGTCCAGCAGCCGCCTCCGCCGGCTTGCAGCCTCGAGCCTCAGTCCGATGCCGGCCGAACTCAGACAGGTTAGAAAGAACTCGGTCCCCGCGTGGGGGGGCGGGGGCGGTGTCCTGAGGCCCCGGCCTACCCAGAAAGACCGCTTTTGTTTAGGCGAGCCGCCAGCCCTCGGCAGCTATTGTCTGCTCTCGAGCCGGCTTTGCTGACCCCGGGGCCAGGAGCTGTGGCGGGAGTGAATCTTCTGCCCTGTGCGGAGGGGGCGTGTGCGAGCACCATGCATGGCTGTTTGGCAGGGGCTGGAGCCCCGCGTGGAGGCACAAGCCGGGAGACCCAGCGCTCGGATCGAGCATGACTTGGGAAGGGTGCACCCCTCCAGAATCGTGGGACAGGTGGCGGGGATCGAGGGGGCGGGGCACAGGCCTTCCCAGCAGCCCCTCCCCGAACAGAGCGAGGCCCGGCAGCCCAAGGAAGCTGGCTTAGGCCTTTTGCTCCCTGGGGGCTCTCTCGCTTCCCCTCCACCGCCCCTTACATGCGCCTCCGACTTCACTCTGGGGACCAGTGGAGCAGCTTCTGGAGGTTTAATGGAAACCCTCTCAGCCACGGCATTGCACGTGAGGGGAGGGTAAGGGAGGAGCAGAGGCTAGTACTGCCCACGTGTGGTGGCGGGAGGGGTCTGCTGGCACCAGGCTATATGCCTTCCAGTACTGGTGAGGGGCAGGTATGCAACCTGTACTGTGTTTCAGAGGGAGTGGAGTTTATTAGTAGGTAGGGAAACTGAGGCTGCATGGAGCAGGGACTGCCCAAAAGGCATTTGGTGGTAGAAGGTAACTCTGTCACATACCTAATGTGGTCCATAGGTTCTGACCACTGACTGCCCAGGCAGTCGTGGATTTATGGCCAGTGTTTCTGAGTTCCAGGATTAAGGAAAGCTGAGAATGGTGACGCTTGGCCCCCTCCCCAGCCTGTTCAACCCACCATGTGTCCGTTGGCCTTTTAGCCACTGTCTGGGGCCACACCCTGGTAGGCTCATTGCTCCTGTGGGCTGTGGAAGGGTTGTGCAGAGGCAGAAAGGAGGTGGTGTTCTGTGGTGACCATGGGCCTTGCCTGTCTGGTAGGAGATGCCAGCCTGACATGTCCTACATTCTGCTTAGGAGGGCCATGCTGGAGTTGATAAGTCAATCCACCCATCCCCTGGTAGCCGTCTTGTGCCCTCTGAGGACCTGACCCCGGAGGTGTAGGCTCCAGGTATGCATCTCACTTCATTCTGTAGTTGATGTATGACAACAGGGACTGCACAGGGCAGTGCTCAAAGGCCTGTGGTCTGTTCTGCATGATGGAGACTTTAGATGCTCATCCATAAAGTGCATGAGCTGTTATGTCCTAGTATATCTTTGTTTTCTCTCCATGGTCCTGACATTGGGCAGATAGGTGGGATGAGTTCCTGTGTCCTTCCCTTCTCTGCATGAGGAAGCTGAGCTCCCAGAGGTTTATATTCGTCATTGCCCCTTGGGTTCTTTTAGGGAGCATGGTGGTTGGGTAGCCCTCCGCAGGCAGGGAGAATTCTAGCAAACCCCAGCTCTGTTCAGCAACCCCTCTCCTGTCCAGGCCCTATAGCTCCAAAGTATGGAGAAAGGATATAGCATCTGCTAGAGGAGAAGAGCTGAGATTGGAGCCAGGGAGGGGTGACCATACATAGTTGGCACACAATGTGTTGCATGGGGCTATGGCAATATTCAGAAAGGTCTCCGTGTCTGGTCCAGAGGGGAAGAGCTCAGAATCAACTGTTAAGCTAAGTACAGGGAAACGAATTGGCTGGTAGGTAGGTGTGAAAATGGAGACCCTCTAGCAGCCTTCCCTGTTGAAAGTCCATTGTGCTGCTTGTCAGCACGCCATTACGTGGACCCACCTCAGAGAAATTACAGAAGCGGAGTCCCAGGATGGCCTTGAGTATCTTGCAACCAAAGGCCTCAGTTTCCCCATCTGTATGTACTACCACTGAAACCCAACAGTCAGTTGGTGACTGGGTGTCAGTGGCTCCTTCCCTGTATGTTGGAAGCACATGTAAGGGCTACTACCAATAATGGATGGGAGATAGAGTGTGTTTGAGAGCAGGGGACATGTGCATACATCAGGGCACTTGTGCCTGTGTTCCTGACTGGGAACTTGTGTATATATTGCATATATATGTGCTCCTGTTTGAGGATTTAGAGACATGCGTTTGTATGAGTCCAGATCTGTGCCCAGGCATGAGTAGCTGGCCTGACTTTCCCAGGAACATGGCTGACTTAACACGCCTGCTTGCCTGGGTGAGGTCATTAACTGCTTTTAGCTTCCTGAGGTCATTTGCTAGCAGAGACTCTGGAAGCTCAGGATCCCTCAGCCCATATGTTAGTGTGTGAGTACTGCGGGTTACCACCCTTTGTTGGATCCCTGGTTCTCCAGACCACTCCAGTTGCTATGTGTCATACCCTCAGCACAGCCCAGGGTCTGTGATTCACAATGTCCTCTGTCCTTCCTTGTTTACCACCTAGATAGGGAGTAGGGTAGGGTTCTTCTCTGAATGTTTAATATATGTAGATGAATGCAAATCTACAAAGGGGCCCTGTCCCCTGACAGAATGTCCCAAGCAACATGTACCCTCAGCCTTGCTCCTCCCCCTCCTCCACATATAGGAATGCAGCCCCTAGGTCCCACTCCACTGCTCCCCAAAAAAAGAAAAAAGCTAACTAAACAAAAAATCCTCTTGACTAGCTCCCCAGGGTCCAGCAGCGAAAGCTAGGGCTTGACATTCAGTCACCAAATAGAGATGGGACAGCCCAAACCTCGGCACAGAGCTGTCCCAACTACCCAGTGTCCTTGGAGAAGTGCCCAGGTCACCCAGTCTGGCATTTTTCCAGTTGTCCCCACATTGGGCCTCATCTATTTCTCTTTCCCAGGGAACAGCAGACATTCCTTCTCATCCCTAGGCTAGGAAAGCAACTGCCAAGGCACTGTCCTGAAGAGGTGAGGCAAAGCTCAAAGGCTTCCTTGTCAGATGCGTTCCTGAAATCCCCTGCTAGGACTGCGAAGTTCTGGGCAAACCTCCTCTGCTTGGCCAGGCCTCAGTTCTTATTTATAAAGTCATCTCTTAAATCTCCAGTCTGCTCCTGAGGGAGGGAGAGGTGTGCTCTGTGCCTCCACTTTCCTGTGTTACCAGAGCCCAGGATGTCCTGTCATGCTAGTGCTACACTTACAATTGTACACTTGTCTCCCTCAGGGGCCAGCGACTCCCCAGGACAGGACCTGGCCTGAGGTTTACTGTCCTGATGGCCTCTGCAGGAAGACCTGTTGTGAGGACAGGCTGGCCCCCTACTTAGCGCATCTCCCAGGCCAGGAAAGGGCATTTTGATTCCGGAGCTGGGGAAGATGCAGTTTGAACTACTAACTCTCCCTGGGCCTTGGGTGGGCGAGGCACAGCCTTCTGCTGACCTAGCCATGGTTACAAAGGAATGTGTCCCCTCTAACCCACCCACAGTAGCTTGAGTTCCAGCCCCTGTCCAGGCCAGATGCCAACCCTGAGATGTTGACAGGGTGAGGCCCTGAGCCCAGGACAGACCATGGGCTCTCAGATCCATGTGCCACTCTGCACAGCAGGAGCTGGCCTGTCCTTTGGAGTTGGTTTCCACACTGGCTAGTCTGATTCAGTCCATGGCTGTCTTACCTAGAATTTGCACACTATGCCTCTTCACAGGATGGTGACAAGGTGGCCGCAGGTAGGAATCCATATATCTAGTGTCTGCTATGATGCTTGGTCTCCATGTCCCAAGAGCCTCTGGGCTGGAAGGAGCAAGGATATCATAGCACTGTGCATGCCTGCTGTACTGTAGAAGGTGGCCATCTTGGAACTGTGAGGACTCCTGGCTGATCTTGGCACAGGATTGTGTGAACCGTGCTGAAACTGTGACTCCAAGACTTGGTCATTCGGAGTTTATAGAGTAGAATGGGGAGGAAGGCCAACTTGAGGAGGCAAGTGATGTCAGGAGAACATCTTGCAGAGCCTTCTGGGTCCCTCTTTGGGCTTAGAGAAGCCTGTAATATAGAGCCATGCAGCTTAGGGAAGCCACCTTGCACCCAGGAGAATTGAGCCACCCTGGCCTTTTCAGGGCTCTGTCCAGGTCTCTAGAGCCACCAGACCCATATACCACTTTCTTGTCAATCAAGTCCCCAAGAAAGTCAAGACTGTGACCACAAGGACAATGTGCCAGGTGCCTTTGGGTCCAGATGGACTCCCCTTGCGTGTTGAAGAACTGATAACCCCTGGGGCATGGTCAGCAGATATCTGAGGCAGAATCTGTTGTACATGGAGCCTTGACCTCCGACACCCTTCTCCTTCTAGGAACAGAGCCCGGGTAGCCAGGCATCGCTGGCCACGATGCCTGAGGCACCTGAGGTGCTGGAGGAGACGGTGACGGTGGAAGAAGACCCTGGCACGCCCACCTCCCACGTGTCCATTGTCACATCAGAAGATGGCACAACCCGGCGCACTGAGACTAAGGTATGGCTGGGCCCAGGCAAGAAGAGGGCAGGATGGACAACCATAGCCATCTTTCTGTGGGAGAGGCATGTGAGCTGACCCCTAAAGACTGCTTGTTGTTTGGATGGAGAACCCTGACACTGTCCAGGTCTCTAGAACCACCAAGCCCATATGCTACTTTCTCGTCCATCAGGTCACCAAGACGGTCAAGACTGTGACCACAAGGACAGTACGCCAGGTGCCTTTGGGCCCAGATGGACTCCCCTTGCTGGATGGTGGCCCCCCGCTTGGCTCTTTCGCTGATGGGCCCCTGGACAGGCATTTCTTTCTGCGTGGTGGTGGCCCAGCAGCCACTCTCTCCCGAGCCTACCTCAGCAGTGGAGGTGGATTTCCTGATGGCCCTGAGCCCCGTGATATTCCAAGCTATGGTAGCCTGTCCCGAGGGCTTGGGGTACGGCCCCCACGTTCTGGCCTCCTGGGCCCGGGGCCTGGTGATGGCTGCTTTACGCTGCCTGGCCGCCGAGAAGCCTTCCCCATGGGCTCTGAGCCTGGACCACCAAGTGGCCGCTCCCTGCCTGAGCACTTCCAGGCTGAGCCGTATGGCCTTGAGGATGATACACGGAGCCTGGCTGCCGATGATGAGGGTGGCCCTGACCTGGAGCCTGACTATGGCACAGCAGCTCGGAGGAGACCTGAGTATGGGCGGGGCCTTCGTGCCAGGTAAGCACCTGTTGCTTATGACTGCCTCTTCCGGAAATTCTGTCTTCACTCCTAGATACAGAGTATTCCACAGGCCATGAGGCTATATTTATGTTTGAATTGGCTTCATCTCTTCTCAAGGATGGCAGCAAGAACAGGCCTGGGGTGATAGGTATTAAGCTGGTGTCACTGCCTGAAGCTGCCTCTGTTCTAATAACCAGCTGGCTATGAAGACCCAGGCATCAGATGCTTATGGTGTGACTCTGCTTAAGGCCTCTGATGTCTCTAACCCTAAGTCTCCACCATGCACGATAGCTGAAACCCAAAGGCCCTGGCCCTTCTTGTCATGGCCCTTGATCCTGCCCTTTATGCCCTCCCCATTTATATCTGTAGCATGAAAACAGGACCACACAGCCTGAGTCTAGAGTTTGCTGTGTGACTCTGGTCAAGTTACCTAACCTTTCTAGTCTCAGACCCTTCCCTGGAAAATGGGCTTGAGGGCTTGAATTCATAGGGCATCTGAGAGCCAAAGACGTGTCTCATCGGATGGTGGGACTGCAATGGCCATTCGCAAAGGGGGAATCCTGCCTTCATGTGCTGGTATAGTCAGCTGATGTTACAGAAAGGAGGTAGGGTTCCTGCCCTGTCACTGACAGATGCCACGTGGAGCCACATTAAGCCATGGTTAAATAACACTGTTACCTAGTGGACGTCCTGACATGGGAGGGATGCAAGCCCGCTAATGGCTGCCTGTGGCTGTAACCTTGACCTTGCACTGGCTGGGCTGTGGTGTCCACACTGTGTTTGGGACCGAGATACAGGATGCTGTCAGTTCCCCTTCGCAGGAAATTCCCAGATCCCTGAGCAGGGTAGTGGACTAGGGCTGCTGGCTACTGTGAAGGTGTTGACAGGATGTGCTCACCCACACAGGGCCTTTGAGGACACAGCAGATGATGCTGGTGAGCTGATAGACGAGCGACCTCCATTCCCAGCAGCAACGGCTCCCCTGGCCCAGCCTGAGAGGGGCAGCCTAGGCAGCTTGGACCGAGCAGTGCGGCGCTCACCTTCAGTGGATAGTGCCCGAAAAGAGCCACGCTGGCGGGACCCCGAGCTGCCAGAGGTGCTGGCCATGCTGCGGCACCCTGTGGACCCTGTGAAAGCCAATGCAGCAGCTTACCTGCAGCACCTCTGCTTTGAGAATGAGGGTGTTAAGCGGCGAGTGCGGCAGCTGCGTGGGCTGCCCCTGCTTGTGGCATTATTAGATCACCCTCGGGCTGAGGTGCGGCGCCGGGCCTGTGGGGCACTGCGCAACCTCTCTTATGGCCGTGATGCTGACAACAAGGCTGCCATCCGGGACTGCGGGGGTGTGCCAGCCCTGGTGCGCCTACTGAGGGCTGCCCGTGACAATGAGGTCCGTGAGCTGGTCACTGGTGAGTGGGCCTTGGCCATGGCTGACAAGAGCATGGCTCAGCCCGTAAGTGGGGAAACAGTATAGCAGGCTCAGGTGCTGGGATGGGGTCCCCAACTCTCCCAGCCATGGGAGACCCTACCTCCTTGGTTCCTTACCTTCATGAGTGCAGGACTAGGGCTTGTGCCATGGAGAACTTGGGGTGGGGGTGGGGTCCATAGGGTATCTCTCCATGGCCCTGTGGTCTCAGGAGTGTTTGCCAGTCCACCCACTCAAGTGGCAGGAATGGATGGGGTAAACTGTCACTGGCTGTGCCACTCTTACAACTTGTCCCTTCCCTGTTAGCTGAAAGCGACTACTAGGTGCTGCCAGTGCATCTTGCCAGGATCTGTGGGAACCCAGAACCTCTTATAGCTTTCACTGCTCCTAACTTCTTATGTGAGCTGGGTGCTTGCCTAACGTGTGCAAAGGCCCGAGGTGCCATCCCTGAGACAACCAAAAAACCAAAACACCCAGTAACAACTGTGCTAGCTTCACAAGGAGGGAAAGATCACAAGTGTCGTCCCTGGGGAGGCCAAGGCAGGAAGGCCATGATCAAGATTGACTAGTGGCACATTACAGGCACACTCTGGAACCTGTCGTCCTATGAGCCCCTGAAGATGGTCATCATTGACCACGGCTTACAGACGCTGACCCATGAGGTCATCGTACCCCACTCAGGCTGGGAGCGAGAACCCAATGAAGACTCGAAGCCCCGGGATGCTGAGTGGACAACGGTCTTCAAGAATACATCAGGCTGCCTGAGGTGCGGGCAGGGGTGGGACATAGGCCAGATCTGCAGGGTGGCAGGAGCTGCCATGCTCATAGCCCAGCTCATCCAATCTTAGGAGCTTCTGAGCCACATCCTAAGTCCCTGGGATTTCCAGTGATGCTGTCCTCACACCCACAGATGGAATCCTAAGTCCCTGAGGTCCTGCTCGACCTTCAGTTTTGTACAATCATGACCCTGCAGGGTCCTGATGTTGGGAACTGCTGTTGAGATGATGGGGCAAAAATATCTGCACATCATAGATTCTGGCCTCTTGGGGCCCATCTCTGTCCTATTCCAGTTCAGTTGGGAGCCAGGAAACCTGCTCCCTCTGCCACAGATATAAGGCTAAAGCCCAATGCCTGAGACAGTCGGGATCCAGCAGGACCCATTGTACAGATGAAAGCCACTGAGGCCTAGTGGGCTGGGGTGTTCAGTAAGGCAAGAACAGGGATCACGGGTGGTCCTGCTCCCTTCCACCCAGGAATGTGAGCTCAGATGGTGCAGAGGCCCGGCGGCGACTCCGTGAGTGTGAAGGGCTGGTGGACGCGCTCCTACATGCCCTGCAGTCAGCCGTGGGCAGGAAGGACACAGACAATAAGGTGGGTGGGGCAGGTGGAAACGAGCTCACAGTTTTCCCTTCTAGTTCTCAGAACCCAAGAGTCATAGGAACAGGACCCCAGGCTGGGAGGTCCCTAGAATGGCACCAGTGGGAGCAGTAGGAACCACCCAGAGCAAGGGACATGGTCTCTCCCGGCAGATCCCCCAGCTTAGGCTGACAGTGCCATGGGTGTTCACTGGCCATGGCTTCACACGTAGCGTCTGGGAAGATCAGCACCCCCTTGTCCGGTGTTCCTGCCCAACCAGGCCACATCTTCCCACAGTCCGTAGAGAACTGCGTGTGCATCATGCGGAACCTGTCCTACCACGTGCACAAGGAGGTTCCGGGGGCTGACAGATACCAGGAGGCTGAGCCTGGGATCCAGGGCAGTGCTACAGCCTCCCAGCGTCGGAGGAAGGATGATGCCAGCTGCTTTGGTGGCAAGAAGGCCAAAGGTGGGTGGGTGAGACGGGGGTGCATCTCTTTCCCACTGTTCCCAGGCCTCAACTTTCCAGTGCCCATGGCAGATACTCCTGAAGGTTAGAAGTTATCTAGTCAGCCCCCGTGGGCATGCAGCAAGTTGGGAAAGGTGCAGACCCAAGGTCCAGCTTAATCCTTTTCTGTGGGCCATGGTGTGGTATCCACCTTTGTCTCTGTACTCTAGGGAAGGATTCCAAGGGCCCACAATTGACACTACCTGGCTATTTACAGAGCAGCCTGTAAGCACACCCCTTTCCTTCACTTGGCCAGGCACTCACAGCACAGGGTAGAGATTTCAGGTACTGGTATCCTCCAGCAGTGGCGGTGGGACAGGTGTACGGCATTCATTAGCCCCTGACCATAGGTCTTCCCTGTACCTTATGGGTACTGAGCCCCCAGAATTCCTCAAGTGAGGTTGCATAGCCTGCTTGCTTGGCCTGGCATGGGTGGGAGTCATGGGAGGGTACAGCTGCTGAGGCTCATCTCCTCTTTCCTGTGCTTACCCCCGCCGCCCAGAGGAGTGGTTCCACCAAGGTGAGTGAGTCCCTGTTTGTTCTGCTGTCCAGCTCTGGCAAGTGCAGTGGGCAACAGAGTAACATCCATGTTCCCTAAGTGCCGGCAGTTATTTCCATGACAACTATAGGGCAGCTGGGATGCCTTCCAGCCTCCAGGTCCTGCCCCACCCCCAGTCCCCTGGAAGGGCAGCCATCTCCATGACAACAGCATAGACATGACAGAGGCTGGAATGCTAGCTCTGGGCTGGCGGGGAGGCCCAGGGGCTGCTGCTTACAAAATCAGAACAAGCTACCGAGCCAGCACTGGGACAGAGCAAACAGTGGGCAGGGCCCGGGGAGTGGCCAGTACCAGACCATCTGCCCCAGATGAAGTGGGTGGTGTGTGGCACAGAAGTACTATATGGGTAAGCAGGGCAGGGGCACCAGCTAGAGCTCCTCCAGCTGAAGGAGAAGGGATTGAGAGTTCAAACAGGCTACCGCAGGGGCTCAGTCTAAACATGGCCATCCTTCTGTAGAGTAAAGGTTGGCCCACATCTGCCATCAGGGGCAGTTTTCCTCTTGGACAGAACTTTCTGGCCCAGCCCTGTTGCACTGTGTGGTCCAGCATGCTGTGTCACTGGCCCTGCTGAGAGCTGAGGTCTAGGTATTTGGGACGTGGTTAGGCTGCTCCTAGGCTCCACCGCCACCACGTCCTGGGCCAGCCTGCCTCCTTTGAGGATAGTACGTCTCTGCCAGGGTGTTCTTAGTGCCCTGTCCCCTTTGGGCTCTGAGGAGGAGAGGGCTGTGCCTAACTTGGCACAGACTTGTCCCTCATGGACTCTGCCTCTCAATGCCTACCACCCTTCTGTTCCAGGTAAGAAGGATGGAGAGATAGACCGGAACTTTGACACACTGGACCTGCCCAAACGAACTGAGGCTGCCAAAGGTAAATGGGTAAAGAGGCAGAGGAGCCTGGGACCTGTGCTGGCCAAGGGGTCAAGGCTTTGTGCCATTGAGTAGGCCTGGAAGGGCTGGAGGGCCAGATGTGCTAACAGACTCACCCCTCAGAGTTTGGTTTCCTAGGGAATGAATGGTTGGGGTTCAGTCTGTGGGTTCAGTCAGTGTGCATAGGAGGTAGACTCTTCCAGTCACTCAGCAAGAGAGGTGGATTGTAGGGCTACTGACAGGGCCTCAGCTGTGTTTCTTCTAGAGGGCATGACCCCTGCAGGGGTGAGGGTATAGGATGGGCTTCTGTAGTCCAGGTAGATCACCCCTGCTGTCTGTCTGTCTGCTGGATTTCCAGTGTGCACTGACATTGTGTTCTGCACTTGGAACTAATCCTATTGAGAGAAAAGGCTGCCTTGGTGGGGCCCCGGGGTATCAGAAGAACCCAGATGCCCTTAACTGGGGTGTGGAAGAGCCCAGGTACAATAGCCAGCCTGTGTTGAATGCTCTGAGAGGATAATGTTTGTGGAGAACTTGGAGGGGGCGGGGACAGGAGACCCAGCAGGCTGGAGTGGAGGGAGAATAGGCACACCAGTAGGGGAGCGTGATGAAATGTGGGATGTGGGAGTAATGGCCTGAGCTAGGCAGAAGCTGTGGTTTATCACAGGCAGGCTTGAAGGCTCTTTACCTCTTATCCTTGAGGCCTTCTTCTAGACACCATCCTTGCTGCCAGACTGGGCCTCAGTTGCTGGGGAGCCTGGAATGGTTGCCTGGGATGCAGGGCCTGTTGTGAGAGGAGGGGCCTCAGCTACAGTCTTAATTACCAGTGAAGACGGTCCCTATTATCAGATGGGGTAGGTGAGCCTGGTGTTTAGGGGTACTAGTCACATCCAGGGGAGATGAGTTCTGTTGCTAAAGAAGTAGCTCAGTGTCCATCTCTATCATACCTCCTAGATGTGGAAGCTACCAGGTGAGCCCAGGGCCAGTTCTTTGCAAGCAGGGTTAAGGAAGGAATGGCCTCGTCTACCTGCTCTGCCTCCTGGCTGACTGTCAGTTTGCCCATCTCTGAATGGGGACATTAATTGAACTAAACATGACTAGACTGCTCAGTATTTGTCCCAGGCAGCTCACCGTGTCTTCAGAATGATGAATAAGAAGGGGCTGGAGGAGAAGGGGTTTTCACCATCACTCTGGACTACCATTGCCCCGTGTCTAGGCTTTGAGCTGTTGTACCAGCCCGAGGTGGTACGTCTCTACCTCTCACTCCTTACGGAGAGCCGGAACTTCAACACCCTGGAAGCCGCAGCTGGTGCCCTGCAGAACCTCAGTGCTGGTAACTGGACGGTGAGGAGTCAGGTCGGCAGGGAGGGCAAGACCTGGACAGAGGAATTCCAAACACTCCACTGGTTCTGTCTTGTACCTTTGCCTCCATCTGGGCCAGTGGGAGAAGAGCGGATAAGCCCATCCTCAGGGTCAGGTGCTTCTGAGCACTGTGCCCTGGCCAGTGGTTGGTGTGGTGCCGTTGGGGTAGGTGCTGTGTAAGATGGCTGCCCTCTGAGAATTCACCTCCTGTTCCTGTGCCACCCTCATAGTGGGCCACGTACATCCGCGCCACCGTGCGCAAGGAGCGTGGACTGCCCGTGCTGGTGGAGCTGCTCCAGTCGGAGACCGACAAGGTGGTGCGTGCTGTCGCCATTGCACTGCGCAACCTTTCACTAGACCAGCGTAACAAAGACCTCATTGGTGAGGATGCTGATGGTGTAACCCAGGGCTTGTGAAGTGGGGCAGGTGTTGGGAACAGGTCAGTGGAGGGTGGAGTTGAGGGAACCAGACTCCACCCATGTGGTTGGGCTGCTCCTCTGCTGAGCTGTGGGAGTTTGGGTGTTTTTCCCTCAGTCCTTGCAGCTCAGCCGTCTTCTTTGGAGGTTATGGCAGGCCTGGAAATACCCTTTGTCTGAACACTGCCCCTTCCCCCAGGGGAAGGGCAGGATGTGTCCTAAAATCTGACCCCGCCTCTTAGGGAGCTATGCCATGACAGAGCTGGTGCGGAATGTTCGCAATGCACAGGCACCTGCTCACCCTAGTGCCCACCTGGAGGAGGATACAGTGGTAGCCGTGCTCAACACCATCCATGAGATTGTGTCCAACAGCCTGGATAATGCTCGCTCCCTCCTGCAGGCCCGCGGCGTGCCTGCACTGGTGGCACTCGTGGCCTCCAGGTGGGTGAGGGCAGGGTGGGTTTTGAGGGGTGGAGGGAAACTGGAAGAGGTGGACCACTGACCCCAACCTTGGCTGCTGGTGCTGCAGCCAGTCAGTGCGGGAGGCCAAGGCAGCATCGCACGTGCTACAGACAGTGTGGAGTTACAAGGAGCTTCGTGGAGCCCTTCAGAGAGATGGCTGGACCAAAGCACGCTTCCAGGTACAGCTGTCCCACCTTCTCTCTTTGCCAGGTCTGTCCCCAAGCAGGAGAGTCTGGGGCCTTACCTCTTCCTTGTGTTTTGTGTCTCCTTAGTCTGCTAGCACTGCCAAAGGACCCAAGGGAATGCCAAGTCCTGGGGGTTTTGATGACAGCACACTGCCACTGGTAGACAAGAACCTTGGTGAGCACAGGCTGGGGAGAGGGACATGAAACTTACCCCTGAGGCTCAAGGGTAGCTCCCATCTGCTAATGCACAAGGTAGGTGGGGCTAGGGAGACAGGACTTTCCTGGTAAGATGGCTCAGTGCTTGAGGTTGTTCATGCCTTCAGCCTCCTGGGAATTCGACTTCTGTGGCTTCCCAGGGAGTCAGGGTGGGTGCCAGCAGGCAGAGGCTGGGCAGGCGTGCTAAGCATTACAGGGTCACTGAGGACTGTTCTGTGGTGAGCGTGTCTGCCCTGCCATCCCGTGCCTGCCCACTGCTCACACATGGACACTACTCATGCCTTGCAGATGGGGAGAAGTCAGCCACCCGAGATGTGATCCCCATGGATACACTTGGTCCAGGTGAGTGCGGGAGCACAGGGAAGAGGACCATGGAGGGCTGGCAACCTGGGAGTGCCAGCTGGTTTTGTGCTGGGAAGATAAAATGGTAAAATGTCAACAGGAGAAGAGCTAGGTGGTGTGGAGACCTTAGGGCTGGTTGGAGCTGGCACAGAGACCAGAAGTCCCTGTCCTAGGGCTTTCTGTATCTGGGCTGAAGGAAGATCACCTATCCCCGGTGCCTTCCTCAGAGCTCCCCTCGCTTGCTGCTCTGTTCCATCCTACAGATGGCTATGCCACAGTTGACCGGAGGGAGCGGAGGACACTGGGCAGTGACTCCACAGGAGACACCTCTGAGAAGGAACTGTTGAAAGTGAGTGACAGTGACCAGGCACCCACTGAGGCTTTCTGTTTTGGGCTTGTCAAGAGAATAGCCATATAGTGCTAAGTTTGATCAGGACTCTGGTGCGTGGCTAGAGTGGCACTCACTTGCAGGGCCCGGGAAGTAGCCCATACCTCAGTGACACTGGTGCTGAGGGGGTCACTGCCTACACCTGCTGCAAAGGAGCAGACAGGGCAGCTCTGCCAGGACACAGGCTGCACAGGACCAGAGCGAGTAGATCTGTACTCTTTTCTTGTGTGTGGGGGGAGGCAGGGTATCTATTGTAGCCCCCCAGAAAGGGAAGTGTCTGCCACCTGCTTGGTGCCAGTATCCTGGCTTCATGTAACAGCCTCTAGGTATATTCGTGTGCCACTCCATAACTAGTGTGAGCACCAGAACTTGACCCCCGTTTACTGCCATGGCAAGCCCACCTCCATCCCACCCCTTCCTTGCCCACATCGACCAGCCTAGCCTGCCCTTAGTTGCAGTTAACCTGTCTTTTTTTTTTTCTGCTTCTAACTCCTGTCTGTCTACTCACCATGCACTGCAGTCCGACCCTGGCAGGAAGGCCCCTCCACCTGGGCCCAGCAGGCCCTCCGTCAGGCTGGTGGATGCTGTTGGGGATGCTAAGCCTCAGCCTGTTGACTCCTGGGTCTAGCTTGCATGCCTGGTATGTTCCTTCATTTGATTGGTTTTCCCATCTGTGGACTGGGGCTTCTTGTCTGTCTCTGCTGCTGCATGTTTGAGCTCCTGTGTGATCCCTGGCATGACCCAGGAAGACCCTCCCAGCACTCATAGCCCTGTTCCAACCCCCAGAGATCAGGGTTATGAGGAGACAGGCCCTCCTATTTCCTCAAATACTCCCATCACTGAGCCCTGTGAGGAACAGCAAGACAGGACTGGCCCTGCTTTCAAGGCTCTTGGCATAGCCCACCCTTCAATCCACAGCCACTGTTTCTGTGTGGCCTCTGAAGGCAGCTGCCCTGTGTGGAGGCTCCCAAGCCACCCTGCTACATTTTGCTGGCTCTGTTGCCTGTCTGGGCTCCTGGCTAAAGCACCTGTCTTTGTCTTCTTTTGCAGGGCCCTGGCCCAGCTGTTTGTTCTTAGGGATCACATGGCAATAGCTGGAAGGGCTGTCTTGAGCAGACCGAGTCCTGGAGCCGGGAGCCCCACCCTCATGTGGGGGTTTGGCTAAGCCTCTTGTCCACTAGGGCCTGACTTTATGGATATCCCTTCTGTCTTACCCTCCCCTCTCCTCCACTCTCCTGACCTAACTCTCCAGGCCTGAGTTAGCTGTTTACTGACATGGTGCTGTGTAGTGGGAGAGAAGGGGTGAGGGTGTCCCCATTCACAGTGCTGCAGAGGAACAAGTAGAGCCTGGAGTGGACATCCTAGAGCAGGCAATGGGGTGGGGGCGCTTGGAAAAGAACTTGGGCTCCCAAGGGTGGCTGCAGTACTACCCTGCATGCAGGCTGACCACAGTGAAGGCTGCTCCAAGAGTGTCCAGGCAAGGACGTTTAGGAAGCAGACAGCTTGGGGGACAAGCTGTGCTTGCCCCCAACCCCTGTCCTTGGATTCCTGGGACACCTTCCCTCTGCAATGTACTCCTAAGCTGCCTGTGGCCTGGGCCACCCTGCTGTTGTGGCTGCATCTGCCTAGAACCTCAGGTAGCCCCGGGGCCTGACTGCCAGCAGCAGCGGGGGACTGCTCTTCAGTGCCTGCTGTTTGTGACTTAAAAATGAAGAAAACTGACAAAAAGCATTAAAAATGAAACCAAAATAAGACTGTATCAGCAAACATTGAACTTTTTGTAAGAAAATGTAAAGATTAAAAAGCAGCAAAGGAACTGCCTGTCTTCTGACTCAGCTCAGCAGAGCAGCAGGCGCGAGCAAGAATGCACAGCCTACTGGGTTAACTGAGCCTCTGCTGCCACCTGGTGATGACAGTTTGCCAAAGTCCATTGGCAGTGGGGGTGGGGTGGGGGAGGCTCTGATCCTGGCATTAAGGCTCTGCTTGCTTCTACCTTGATTCCTGTTGGCACCCTCAGCCCAGGAGGGGCGTGCTGGCTGACTAATCTGGGCACAGGTGGGATCAGCTGAGGTGGGATTGATCTTTGTGTCTAGTCTTGGAAGCAGGCCCCTCCCTTCTGAGGCTTAAGGAGGAGCTGGGGGCTAGGGCAACTCTAGCTGTGGGTTGATGCGTCCTGGGCAGTGGGGTGCCTGACAGGCAAGCCCTGTGGTCTGAACCCATTTCCACTTCTGTAAGCCAGGAAGTAGGACTGGAGAGACTGTCTCCTGAGTGCCACACACATGTCCCCATTGCCTACCTAGTTAAAGATGGGTACAAAGGCTGTCTGTGCATCAGGTAAGAGAGCAGTGTGGAAGCTAAGAAGAATAACTGTCAATGGATCTTTGTTTCCAAATACTTCGATCTTTAATTTCTTTTATGATAAAAGATCACAGCATAACTAGAAAACAGGCTGTAACTCAGGTTTTTTGTTTTGTTTTAAGATAAGAGTCTCTTCTCTGTAGCCTTGACTGTCCTGGAACTCGCTGTGTAGACCAGGCTGTCTTTGAACTCAGATCTGCCTGCCTCTGCCTCCTGGGTGCTGGGATTAAAGACGTGCACCACTACACCTAGAAAGTTTATGACTCATTCTTAAGATCAAGTGTGATATGAGCTGCTGGTGACAGTACTCTCATAGGCATTGCTGCCATTTGGAAACAGCCAAACAGCATCTGGATATTTCCAACTGCCTGACTTCTCACTGGGCCTGACTGATGATGACAGTGCCTAGGGATCTGGCACTGAAACTCTATGAGAATCTTCTAGGTGACACCAGCAGGGTGATACCTGCTTTGACTTTTTTTTTTTTATCCCTTTTGTTTTCTGGTGTTTAAGAGTAAACCCGAGACCTCTCTCATGCTAGGCAGGCACTGTGAGCCACTGCACCTCTGGCTTTAACTCAACCTTTTATCCACAGGTGCTTTTCAGGGTTATTGTAATGGTTTTGGACTGTGAGCCCATGAATGTTAGAGTGTGCCAGTGTATGACAATCAGAAACCAAGGCACTTGAGGACAGGCTCCAGAAGCATAGAGGGGTCAGAATGAGTGTGTGTCATCTTGCAGAAGGAAGCTGGAAGGGGAACTCAGGGCAGGCTGTGTGGTCAAGACTTCATGGGGCTGCTTGGACCCTTGTAGATCGCCTTCTCCAGGCCATCCACCACTTTCATGTACTCCAGGTGTGAGCTGTAGTGTGTGCACTCAAAGCTACTGCTCCCCCTCACATATTCCAGGAAGTCAGGGGCTCCCGGAACGATGACATTGTCAGCTAGCAGCACCGTCCCCTTGCGCAACAGGCCTTGTTCCTGCAGGGGACAGACAGGGAGGGTCATGAATGCTTGGCAAACCTATTTCAATCCAGGGACAGCTGTCCCCCCCACAGAGTGACTTCTAGCTACTACCCATTCTCCCCTGTATCCATCCCCAGCCCTAGAGGGGCATATGGGCAGCACAGGTTGACTGAGACGAGAGATGGCGGCACCCGAAGGCCAGTTTCCCTCAAACGCTGCCACACGTACAGGGTCTTCACCAGCAACCCCGACCTTGAGGATCTGATCTGGACCTCCCACCTGGGCTCTAAGTAGAAGGAGGGGAGCTGTGGTTCTGAGAAACCTCACATGTGGGGTGCTTGTCTGTCCACTCTGGCAAGTATGTCTGCTGACAGCGTGTATGTAACTGGAAGTACCTGACAAGGAAGTATGCCTAGTGTTTGGGGCTGGGAGAGGACATCAGGAAACTGCACACTTGGATGGCTTATTTGAAGGTTTCCCAGGGAGCTTAGGGGTTTGTTTTTAACATAATCATGAAACAAAAAATTAAAGCAATCCTGTCTGATGTGGTCCACATCTGTAATCTCAGCATTCAGGAGGCTGAGGCAGGAGGATTGAAAGTTCTAGGCTAGCCTGGGCTATGTAAGACATTTGTCTTCAAACATACATACACACAAAGCAACCCAAAAGTGGAAAGTAAAATCCAGTAAATATTCAGGGCTGAAGTGTAGCTCAGTGGCAAGAGCACTGCCCAGCAGGCGTGACCCAAGGTTCCGTTCACAGTACCATGCACCCAAAATAAAAACACCCCACCACCCTAATATAAGGGGAGTCTGTGCCCTTGCAGGATACAGCTGTACCCCTAATGGTTGTCCAGGGCTCCAGCTGGTCCCAGTGGTTGTGGGGGTTGGTAATGTCCAGCCTCTGGGCTGTAAGAGAGCCAAGGGACCCTCAGGCCTGTCAGTAAGTTCAGGGGATATTCTCGTGCACTACAACGTGAATGAGTTTCACTGTGAATCACAACCCATTCTTGCTTAGAAAGTAGACACAGAATGTCATGTCAGCACTGAATGGAAAGACCTCAGTGAAGAACTGCTCTGGGGAAAGGTGTCAGCCAGTCCAGAAAGGGGCCCTGCAGCTCAGGAAGGAACAAGATGAGTCTCGGGCTCAGCCAGAGACTTGGAAACATCAAGAGTCACATGTTGACTGTCAGTAAGACTAATGGCATTGAGACATAAAACTTCCTGATTTCATCATGACCGGAAGGAAGACAGGCACTTATGGAGGTGCTAGGGACCCACTGCCCTTCAGGAAACATGCCCTGTCCTGTCTGTATTCGGGTACCATGAGCCTCCTGAAAGACATCTCAGGTGACCCAGGGAGACAGTGGAGTGCAGAATACTGTCGGTAAGAAGGTTGTGAGACTCTAACCTAGGCTGGCCTCAGGTACTGAGATTGTATGTGTGCACCCCTGAGCCCGGTGGTGAGGTAGTGTCACTTTATGATCCCCATTCTTAAAGGCTTGTCCTT
Source organism: Mesocricetus auratus (assembly GCF_017639785.1). Taxonomy (NCBI): domain Eukaryota; kingdom Metazoa; phylum Chordata; class Mammalia; order Rodentia; family Cricetidae; genus Mesocricetus; species Mesocricetus auratus. The sequence continues at coordinate 73,876,860 of NW_024429192.1, forward strand.
TGAGTTCAGCTCTCTGCAACCATACATTGAAGAAGAAAGAAAAAGTGCAGCCGTTCCCAGTGCTTACCTCTCTCTGCCAGGCTTGCGCAGCAGTGCTAAGAACCATTAACTTCTTAGTTACCGAGCAGTAATATTTGCTGCTGTTCTAAGAGCAGGCCCCTGAATTATCACACACAGAAAGCTGCAGAGACCCACTCCCTGCACTGCGGTCTGGCTTTCCTGTCAGCCGCCTGCTGTCTGCAACCTCATGGTCATAGTGTCTGCCAGCTTCCCGTGGTTGGCCTGGCTTGCTGGTCTCCTTTCTATCCCGACTGCCTGCCCTCTTGTTAAAAACAGATTCTCTGGTACAATTTCCTGGCCCTGGTACATCTCTGTCTCCCACCATAGTGCTCAGCACTTCCAAAGCAGTTTGAAGGACCTCCAAAATAGCCTCCCTATTCACTGTATCCATGCCTCCACAAGGTCAACAAAAATCCTCCCCATCTCTTGCCCAAAGCTCATGCCTGATTTCTCTGTGCCTTTATATTCCCCAGAACTATCTGAACCACACCCAAGTCGCAATGGCTTTGTCCGGTCCATGGGCTTGTTTGGTTGACCCCTCACATTCTAGACCCTAGTGTACATGATAGGGTATATAACTTTTGAGACAACTGGACAACACCACATGGACAGCTCCATGTTGGCTATAGAAGGCTGAGGGGAAATCCAGTGAAGGCCAAGGAGCCTCCCTGTCCCTTTTCTGGCCAACAGAGTAGGACAGGGTAATGCATCCTCAAGCCCTAGTCACCCGGGAGTAGGGATGGCTCCCCCAGTCATCACTGGGGGGGTCTTTGCTAAGTAAAGTTGGCTGAGCAGCAGTGCTGAGGGCTGGAAGGGGGTAGGGAGAGTGGCAGTGTAGAGAAGAAGCTTCAGGAAGACCCAGAACATGCTAGCCATCCCTGTGGCCAGCTCCAGTTGAGCCCCAGTCACACACACGTGGCCAGTTCTGCTCCCTCGGGTACACTCAGCCCTGTGTTCTTCAGGCCCAGGTGTCCTGGTCTCTGGTGCTCATCTCACTCCCTAGCAGACTCCTGCTATAGAACAGGGAGTGTCCCTGGCCTGGTACTCCTACCCAGAACCCATTCCCTTCCATCTCCACCTGCCACAGGGCCTTTGTACCCACTGAATTCCCAGACTGTCCCTGGGCCCATCTATGTCCTTGGCCCACCCTCAGCAGGACTGGTCAGAGAGGCCAAGGCCCAGTTACCCTAGCAATGACAGCATAGAAGCCATCCTGCCAAGCAGGGGAAGCTCAGCTCACCTCCAGGAGACGTGTGTCTGGCAGGTAGCGGTCTTTCCAGTGGTCAAGAAAGACCATGTCTAATGTGCCCACATCATGCTTCGTCTTCAGCTGCGGGATGAGGTCCTGGGATGCCCCAAGGAGGATGGTGACCTGGAACAGTGTTCTGTCAGTGCTGTGCCCACAGGGATATGCAGGACCCTGCCCGGGCCCCCACATATACATACATCAATTTCTTGGGGCTCTGAGGAGTCTGCCCTGTGTAGTCTCTCCTGGGGCAGCCCTGGGAGTTGCTAGCTCTGTAGGCTAGGTCAGTAAGACTATCCCTAACCTGCTGAGGTTCCTGCCTTTCACATGGCAGGTGCTTAGTGACTGAACTCTTCACTCCTCCCCCTCCCCTGCCTGCTCAGCCCTCCCAGCCCCAGCTGCCACACTGGTTATAGGGCCATACTTTGTCCTGCAGGCCTGCAAAGTTCAGCATTTGCTGGGTGATGGCAGCATAGTCAGGGTTCATCTCCATGGTGAGAAGCCTGCCTCCAGGGGGCAGCAGGCGGGCTATCCGCACGGCTGAGTAGCCACAGTAAGCTCCTAGCTCCAGCACCAGCGAGGGACGATACTCACGAATCACTGAATCCATGATTTGACCTAGAGGAGGTGAGGAGGATATAAATATAGGCAGGAGGAGAACTCCATCCCCAGTTATAGGCCTCACCCCTCTCCAGACTAGTAACATTCCCACTCTCCTAGTGTTCCTGGTGTGCTGCTGAGAAAGGTCTTGGCCTCCTGATAGTCCAGAGGACCCCACAGTACACACCCTTAGAGAGTCCTCCAGCCTTTGCACACACAGGGGCCCCACTTGCCCACCTCCTTGGTTCCTCCAAGTGCAAATGCTATGGTCCCTAAGGGGCCAGGGAAGAGAATGACCACAATTCCCTCCCTCTTTAACAGACATACCTTTTGCGTCGCCCACATGCATGCCCCACTCCTTCTGGGAGGAGTAGGTGTCAATGGCCTCCAGTACACTCTGAGGGTCTCCAGGTTTGGCGTGCTGCTGCACGTGGCGCAGGATGCGCTGCTCCTTTGTGTCACCCATGATCAGGTTGCGGACTGGCTGCTGCACAAACTCAAACCAGAAGATGGCTATCAAGCCCCAGCCCAGGCGTCGCAGGAGCAGGAGGAGGGCCAACAACAGGAGACCCAATGAGACGGCAGCCAACAGCATCTGCAGGGCAGGAACGGGAGAGAGAGACAGGTTTATGTGGCCTGTGCCATTCCTGCCTCACCCACCGGGAGCTTAGCTCGGTGCAGCATTGGTTCCTTGTGCTAATGGAGGGCCAAGGTTCAGAGCATACGCCCACATGACTTACTGGGTCAGAGCCAGGGGAAGACTTGCACCCTGCTCACTGCAGACTGCTGCTAGTCAGAGCAGGAACATGTATGCCTCCTGGAGTTGTGTGGAGGCCAGTGAGGCACGGTTCCCAACCCTGGTGTTCTGGATGAAGGAGGTGCCACCTCACACCAAACTGGTAATGTGACTGTTTCAAGCTAAAAGAGGAACTGGGAGTAGGATGGGCCACATGCAATAGAATGTGACAGTTTCTTGGGAGGAGGTGATCTGGTACCAGGACAGAAAAACAGCCCTCATCAAGCAGAGACTGAACAGGGCTGGGGACCTGAATAAATGATCTTACTGGGGTGACCCTCATTTTCCAGCTGGTCCCCATAGTCACCAAGTGACATCCCTAGAATTCACTAGCCTACCCCAGATATCTGTGTTCTATTTTACCTACAAAATTACCATTCTTTGCTTCAGAAAGCAGGGAAGCTATGGCCCCTTTTCCTTATTTCCTTTTGATTGTGGGTGGAGCCTTGTGTGTGTGGGGTAAGCACTCTACCACTAACCTCCATGATCAGCGCCTACTCTCTTAAGCCAAGCCATATGGCCCAGGCTGGTTTTGAACTCAGCAATCTTCCTGAGGGCTGGGATTATAGGTGTGTACCACTATGTCCAATGTTTTGGTCATTTCTCTAGTTCACCTCCTGTGAAATCTCCAGGGCTGTGCAAAATTAATACAATACATGTGCTCTCCTCTTGCTGTTCAGCCTAGTATGGACTGATTCTTGACTGAAGACCCACAAAGGACCCAAGTGAGGCACTGGGATTGACTGAAGTAGGGAACCGCTCCAGGCTACAGATCCTAAAAGGGCTGGGCGAGCTCAACGGTACAGAGCTTATCTAGTACATGTAAGGCCCAGTTCTGTCCCCAGTACAAGGCGAGTGCGAGTACAAGCTCACACACACACACCTTCTGGCAAGCAAGGGCTGGGGAGAGGAGCCAGGATCTAATCAACAAAGTTCGGCAGATTTCCACGGTTGGCACCGAGCAGAGTTCACCAAGTTCATAGCACAAGCTCGTGATTCATACCAGAGACCCTAAACAGAAAGACACAGGAAGAGGAACTAGGGAAACTTCCACAAACATTCTGTGGTCTTTTACAGTTCCTTCCAGAGTGGCCACTAGTGATTACATAGAACCTGAGTTTGGCTGGAAAGGCTTGTGGAAGTCTTAAGAGGAGGCAGGCCCAAGCCCTAGGTGTGATGACTGCTTCAGGACAGTCTCAGGAGAGAGCAAAAGAGACCCAAAAGCTGAGGCTTTGCAGCCCACAAAGCCACACAGTCCGTTTCCACAGGACGGAGTGCTCATGTTGGCAGGTCTGCATGCACGCTGGGTCTGCACTCTCACATACCCACAGGCTTCTATTAGTCAAGCCATCTCACATCCAAGTTCTTGCCCTCCTGACCCACTGTAGGATGGAGCTGACCCCCACCTTCCGTGAACTGAGCAGACATGAAAATTGCATGGAATTCTGAGGAACTCAGTTTGGACTTTGGTCAGTTTTTGACAGAAACTGACCAAGGTCCAGCCGTTCCAGCACCTTCCCAGTCTCGGAGTGTGGACGTCACTTAGAAGGCTCCCCAGCTGGGGACCCTGTTGTCATATGTACCTGCCCTTTGGGGGAAGCAGGAGAAAGCTGGTTTGCTAAGGCTGTATCTCCCACCACCACACACTGACAGTTAGTTAGGGAGCACACATGTACATCTATCTGCAGGAAATTATCCAGGGGAACGTTGGCCCATGTGATCACCGTGCAGCTTACCAGACATGGTCAAGAGTGGGTGCAGCAAAATGGGAACAGGTTCCAGAGCCAGCCTGAAAGGCTGAATGCTGGGATCGTGGGCATATACACAGGCCCACGGTCACTCCTTTATTATGGCTTGGGTGTCTTAGTTATGTTATCCATTATCATTACTAGAAGTAGCATTAGAGTGATGAGACAATGAGCTGTTTTGTTCATTCATTCTATCCATCCATCCGTCTGTCCATCCATCTAAAATCCAGCTAGGGAGGTGGCACAGTAATAAAATCTGCACTGCCCCCCAAAAGTCTTGTCCCCTTACTTGTGGGGGTCCCCCAAGAGTGCAGGACTCCACTGCTCCTTGATAGCCCTCTCTTGCTTTGTGCAGCTATGGGGAGTGGGTGTAGCCATGCCCACCTGGCCACTGAGAGGCAGCTGCCAAACTCAAGTCAGTTACTTCCGGTTTTTGCAGAACCAATGAATTTGCAAGTGAGGCAGCCGCCTGTGGCAGTGCACACCTGCAATCCCCATAGCACGGGTGGATGGGCTCCACTACAAGTGAAGAAATGGGGACACAGACCATGCTTCAGCAGAACTGGGGTAGCTCTAGGGCCACCTACACAACTCTGGAGAAACCAGCCTGCTCCTTTCATCTGGTGTGTGGACCGACTGGGAGGTTGAGCCCTACTGTGTGGGCTCCTGGAATACCTGTTTAGTTCTAGGCAGAGGCCAGGCTCAGTCCTGAGTGGCCTCAGCAGACCACAAATTTAGTTGATCTTAGTTGCTTGAGAGTCTAAAAATGAAGGGACATGCAGTAACCGAGACGCAACGGAAGACTTGCTGTTGGTAAGACTGTCAATACTAACAGCACCAGGTCATTCTACTGCTTTAATAACCTTTACCAAAAATCCTAAGGGCATGTTCTTTTTAACATGCTACATTTTACTGAATCTCTAGGTAGCATGAATAGCCAAAATAATCTTGAAAAAGAAGTACAAAGGTGAAGGACTTAACTTCCTTATTAAAACCAACTACAAGCTGGTAATGGTTGTTGATATGCAGCGTGACGGGGACCTTGGCAGATCCCATGGCCAGTGAGAGGCAAGTTCATTCGCCATGCAGGTAGAACTTAAGTGGGACGTTTTATTAGGGAAAGGAAGGGAGTAGGGGAAGGGAGAGAAGGGAGAGAAGAGAGAAAGAGACCTGCCTGCCTCCTCAGAGAAACTGCACGAGAGAGAAAGCAGGCGGAGCTTGTCTCTTAAAGGTACCTTTTGTGCCTGCTTACAGACACAGGAAACTACCTGCCATGCGCACAGGGGTGATGAATTTCGCCAGCTCCTCAAGGAGCAGGGTCAAGGCATGCTTGGATGCTAACAATGGTGGCACATGTCTTTAATCCCAGCAATCAGGAGGCGGAGGCAGGCGGATCTCTGTGAGTGTGAGGCCAGCCTGATCTACAGAGGGAGTTCCAAGATAGCCAAGGCTATATAAAAGAAAAACAAAACACAAAACCCTTAACCACAAAGCTACAGCAATTAAAACAGTTGGGTACTATGAAAATCTGTAATCCCAGCACTCAGAAGTCTGAAGATCATGAGTTTGTGGCTAACCAGGGCTATACTAGACTCTGTCTCAAATCAATCAAAAAGCAAAATCTCAACAAAACGAAAAAGTAAAAGGACTTAGGAGTGGGTGCAGCTCTGTGGCATCTAAGTTTTAACCCTGGGAGCATGGAGCGGCTGGGATGCAGTTCCCCTGGCAGAGTGCTTGCCTGGCATTCATAAAACCCTGGGTTCCAGCTCACACCAGCTCAGCTTCGGGGCATACTCCTGTGATCCCAACATTCTGGCAGTGAAGACAGAGGCCAGAAGTTCCAGATCATTCATGTGACTTAAAGGACAGCCTGGAAAACCTAAGATCCTGTCTTGAAAGCGGTGAGGGTGGGGTGGACCATGATGACACAAAAAGCCTTTTGGTTGAAGCGTCTTAGCATCAGTTATAGTTACCCAGGAACCGCATCTCGGAGCCACACTGGACAGAGTACTTGACTGTCACTGAAATTGCTTTTTTCTTGGGTGGGACACCAGGGGTTGTGCACAAGGCTTCACTGAGCTACACTGCCAGCCACTTACTTTGAGACAAGTTGTCATTAAATTGCCCAGGCTGGCCTTGAAAGTACCCTGTAGCCCAGGCAAGCCTTGAACATATTTATAATCTTCCTGCCTCAAACTCCCAAGTAGCTGTGATTACAGGCCTGTACCACCAGGCCTGATTTTTTTCTTCCTATTATAGTAAGACAATAAAGTTGGTTAAAATATGAAAAAATTGGAACTCTTGCATACTGCTGAGATGAAAACTGGTGGAAACAGTCTGATGAATCCTCAAGAGGCTATTGCCACGTGGCAATGTTGTGTAGCCAGAGCTGAGAGCAGGGCCTCAGACACTTATCTGTCTACTCTTGTTCCCAACAGTGTGACTCACAGAAGCCCCCAAGTGGAGGCAGCCCCAAGAGCTCCACAGTGTAGTGTGTGCTGCTGGGGTGAAGGGAGCCCCAGCCCATGCTGCAGCATGGATGGGCCCTGCAGGCAAAGCCGTGCAGACACAGAAGAGCAAGTACCACAGGAGTCCACTCACAGACGGAAGCTGATCAGTGGCTGAGGTGGGACACACACACACACACACACACACACACACACACACACACACACACACACACACACACACACACACACACGGGACGGGGACGACACTGTTCAATGGGTTACGGTGTGGAATGATGGTAAAAGTTACACAATGCTGTGAATGCCCTTCATGCCCAACAAATGGCCAAGTCTCAAGATTTCATCCTTAAGTTATTCACAAAGGTGCCAGGGGTGGGACCGGAAAGGGTTGTTAATCATTTACCAGTGACACGAGCATAATGGCTACTTATGCTGAACCCTGAGCTGGGTGTAGCTCAATCAGTGTGTGTTTAGCACGTATCCCCAGCATGTCCGATAAACACAAGTTCCTGGAGGTGAGAAGTTTGATGACACTCGGGATGCATGCACACACAGGCCTGGGTTAGAATCTTCACTGTTATACACTGTTAACTTTGGGTTAGTTCAAGGACAAGGAAGCTGAGCCAGTTACTCTTCAGAATGAGCTTTATTAAGAGTCAGGCAGTGGTGGTGCACACCTTTAATCCCAGTACTTGGAAGGCAGAGACAGAGGCGAGGCAGGTGGGCCTCTGAGTTTGAGGCCAGCCTGGTCTACAGAGTTAAGTTTTAGTACAGCCAGGGCTACCATTCTCAAAAAACAAAATAAAGAGGGAGCCTCCAGACAGGTTGGGGGTAACGTGGGAGCATTACAGGAACAGGAGGGATGGTTTCCCTTTGTAGAAGGGGTACAGCACAGGATTGGGGTGGCGGGAGACAACCTTCATGCAATCCACTGAACAAAGGACAGACGACTTTTACAGCCTCTGGGGTGGAGGGGAGTTAGTCTACCTTAGCCTCTGTGACTCCTGGCTCCACTGAACTGGGTCTAGACAGAACCATAACTTACCTTATAGAGAGCTGTGATGGGAAGGGCTGCAAGGCCCCAGTAGGGCTTCTGAACTACTCAGGCCGAGAGGGAGAAGGTGGAGAGGGAGAGACAAACTGGGAAAGCGGGGGAACGAGGGGGAAGACTGAGCACACCTGTAGTTCCCACACACAGGAAGAGGGTCAAGAATGAGTTCGGGTCTGGTCTACACATGCATTCCAGGTCATCCAGGGCTGCAGTGACACCCAGGGCCACATGAGATTTTGTTTTTTAAACACCTCCACCCACTACTGCATCTGGGTGCTTGCAGCTGCCATCTCAAGGAACCTTCTCTGTGTAGAAGCCTCTGGCCAGGCTGCTGATGCTGCATCCCTCTGCATCCAGACACAGGCTTTCCCAAGGGTCCCCTGCATCCACAGGCTGCGATCTGCTCTCACTCCCAGCTCTGGAAAGCACCATCAGATATGTAATTGCGACTGAGCAGCAGGGAGGCTAAGAGGGAGACTTGTGGGCAGTTCTTAGGGGCAAGAATCCTAAGCCTGGTCTTAGGACAGGTCCTTGGGGCCTGGCATACCTCTCTCACTGCTGAGCAGTTCTCTCCTTTACAAACTAGGGTGAAAGTCCCATGGACCCTGCATGACCGAGGGCAAGGCAGGACAAGTGGTTACATAGTACCTGGCAACTGCTGGGCACAAACATGCCCAGGAAGCACAGAGCATTCATCCAAGACGTGGGTAGTCTGCTTAATGAGCCATCCTCTGAGACAGTAATACGCCCAGCTTAGATGCTTTCAGGACTGAGCAGATGCTGGCTCCTACAGTTAGCACAGTGGCTGGGCTCCATACCCCGGATGCTCACTCCTCCCTTCTCGTGCTGCAGACAGAACCTCAAGAACATGCAAGGCAAGCATTCTACCAGGTAAGCCCCTGGCACTCACCATCTTTTAAACAGAGAGCCAGACATGTGGCTCATGTCAGTAACACAACAGTTCGGAGACCAAGGCAGGAAGCTTACCAGTTTAAAGCTAACTTGAACTATACATTGAGTCCCAAGTCAGCTTTGGCTACAGAGTGAGCTCTTATAGGTGGATCTCAGGAGTTAAGCCAGCCTACTGAATCAGTAAGCCCCAGATTGAGTAAAAGAACCTCAAAAAATAAAGTAGGGTCTGGAGGGATGACTCAGCAGTTAAGAGCACTGACTGTTCTACAGGATTCTGGTTCTCAGTACCCACATGATGGCATGGTGGTTGACAACTGTCTGTAATAACAAATCCAGGGGATCCAAGCCTCTCTGAGCACCATACATACATGCATGCATGGTTCCTAGACACACAGGAACATAGACACGCAGCAGACAAAACACCCATACACATTAAATAGTGAATAAGGTGGAGAGTGAGGAAGACACCTGACATTGACCTCTGACATTGACACGCATGTACATATACCTGTACCCACACCAACCCACACACATACCACACACACAAACAACCCACAAAAAATAAGGCTGAGATGGAGCTCATGTTTAGCATGTATGAAGCTCTGGATTTAGTCTGTAGTATTCCATAAAACTGGGTGTAATGGCCTGGCAGTAGTGGCACACGCCTTTAACCCCAGCACTCGGGAGGCAGAGGCAGGAGGATCTCTGTGAGTTCAAGACCAGTCTTGTCTACAAGAGCTAGTTTCAGGACAGTCTCCAAAGCTACAAAGAAACCCTGTCTCAAAAAAACAAAATAAAACAAAAAACCCAAACCAACCAAACAAAAAAAACTGGGCGTAATGGCACATACCTATAGTTCCAGCATGCAAGGGTGAAGGCAGGAGGATCTTAAGGCCATCCTGAGCTATGTAGCACATTCAAGGCCTGCCTGGGTTACACGAGAACTTGTCTCAAAGCCTCCTCCGTGCCCCGCACAGGGCACTGCCCTGCTCTGCTGTCTTCTGGAAGCCAGACCCTCGTGTGATCTAACGGCTTCTTCTGCACCGCACTTTCACACTGCAGCTGCTCCTGCCCCATCCCGGGACTCTTGAGAGCCCCAGTGCTAGGAACAGGACTGCTTTCCCTCTCTCAGTAGGAAGCAGGCCGCCAGATACCTGTGGAGAGGACTGAGAGGACAGTGAAGGGCAGAAAGAGCTTGACAGGCCTGCTGGGGTGATGCTCTAACCCCAACAGACGGCCTCTATCTGAGAAGCTGCAATTCCAGGCAGCTCGTGGGATGGTGACCAGGGAGGTCCCAGCAGCTGTCCTTTGGCCAGGCCTGCCTCCCCACCACCCAGTCCACAGCATGCGAGCTGACACTGACCTTTTTATTTTACTTCACGCTCTAAGGAGTGAAAGGCCACACACACCCTCCCACCATAGGCTCGAGGCTCTATCACACCAGTGTCCTAACAGAGATTTTCTCCTTATACAGACTCTAGCCGGTTCCTTTGAGGTTTTTTCTGGTCCAAACCTCCACCTTGGCTGAAACAGACTAGAACCTAGTCTTAGGTGGCTCACAGTGACATGCTTAGGGATAACCTTTAGTGCCTGCTGGAGAAAACCCAAAGCTGCCAAACAAACACTCTGTATGCTACAGCCAACACCCAAAAGATAATTAACCTGTGAGGGGCCTGGCCAGACTTTCCATCCTTTTTTTTCTTCTTCTTCACAGTGCTGGGTGGTGCTATGCAGTTTCTACCACTGAGCAATACACCACCTAGGAGCAGAAATTTCATAAGCCGAAGTACAAATCCAAGCAGGTTCCTATGAACCAATTCTTCCTGCTTTCAGCATATTTCCATTTCTTAGCTTTGCTCAAGCCAAAGAGTTCTACCTTCCTATTTTTTTTTTTCCTCCATGCAAACTTCATGTAGACCTGGCTGGCCTCAAACAAGCTATCTTTTTTTTTTCAAATTTATTTATTTATTACATATACAGTGTTCTGCCTACATGCCAGAAGAGGGCACCAGATTGAATTGTAGATGGTTGTGAGCCACCATGTGGTTTCTGGGAATTGAACTCAGGACCTCTGGAAGAGCAGTCAGTGCTCTTAACCTCTGAGCCATCTCTCCAGCCCCCCAAACAAGCTATCTTAAACTTATTTTTTGCCTCTGGTTCTCAGGGTCTGGGATTATAGGCGTGTGCTACCATGCCCTGCATAGGCCGTGCTGTTCCTATGGGGCCTGGGCTCAGACTGGCTGGCTAGTCTCACCATCTCGGAGAGTTACATCCCACTTCCGGTTAGCCTGTCGATCCCTGGGTCCAAGGCTTCAGACAAATACCCACTGCCATGATGAGGACAGACTGTTTCTCCTACCCCACTCACTGGAAGCCACGTGGCTCCTGGCCTTCCTCCCTCTCTGGCTGAAGGTTCCAAGTGGCAACTTAACCTTTGGTTTTGTGGTTGCAAACTTGCATTCCTGCCTCCCTGTAAGTCCTTTCTGTTGTCACTGTTTGCTCCTAATTCCTCCATGGGTGCTGCTCAGCAGGCTAGGACATGCCTGTCTCAACTCTGTGCTATCACCAGTATGTCAGCAAACGACACCCAACCCCCCTTTTCCATTGATGTGACTATCAAGGTCACCTGAAGCACCAAAGGTCTGGTGAAAGTTAGGCTCTCATGCCTTTCCCTACAACTGTCTTTTCTATGATGCCTCCCCTACTAACACCCCAACTCACAATTTCCTTCATTTGTGGGGAGGACACTAGGGTGAAGCCTAGAGCCCTCCAGACAGGAACAGCACAGATGCTGGACACTGAGCCATGCCCCAGCCTTTGTCTCATTCTTCCACGGCTCAGACCTTCCCTCAGGCACTCCAACATCATCTCATAGGCTCCCTTTCAAGTCCAAGCTCCACTCACCACGCCACCAGAGAGGCCTCACCACTCCAGCACTCAGCTCCCATGTAATACACATAGTCTGTTATTGGATTCCCTATATTGCTCTACCTTTTTTTTTTTTTTAAAGCAGGGTCTTTTACTGAATGTGGAGCTCGCAAATAGCTGGGCCAGTTGGTCAGTGAGCTCTGGAGGTCAGCCTGTCCCCACCCCCATCACTGGAGATGAAGGTGCATACCATTTTGCCCATTTTTTTTGTTTGTTTGGTTTGGTTTTGAGACAGGGTCTCTCTCTGTAGACCAGGCTGGCCTCAAACTCAGAGATTCACCTGCCTCTGCCTCCTGAGTTCTGGGATCAAAGGCGTGCGCCACCATTTTGCCCATGTTTACATGGGTTCTACACTCAGGAACTCATTGTTATAAGCACAATAACCATCGACTCATCTTCCTCGGCTTTCTTCCCTTTTTGAGACAGGGTCTTCTGTAGCCTAGACTGTTCTTGAACTTTCTAGTAGCTGACCTTCTGATCGTCCTATCTCTACCTCCCGAGTGCTGGAGTTACAGATGTGGGGCACCCTCACCTTTCTGTCTCCATGCTGGGTCCAAATTCATTGCTCTGTCTGCCAGGCAAAACAAATTCTCTACCTTTGAACTGCATTTTTTGTTGTTGTTGTTTTTTAGTTTTGAGACAGGGTTACTCTGTATAGCCTAGGCTGTCCTGGAACTCATTCTGTAGACCAGGCTGACCTTGAACCACGGCCCAGCTGAACTACATATTTTTAGATGTACAGAAGGATTAAAAAGTTTGTATTGGGCGGTGCCTAGAAACCCTGCCTCGAAAAACAAAACAAAAAAGCCAAAGCAAACAAAAGTTTGTGTCACTGGGTGGTGGTGGCACATGCCTTTAATCCCAGCACTCTGGAGGCAGAGGCAGGTGGCTCTCTGTGAGTTCGAGGCTAGCCTGGTCAGGTTCCAGGACAGGCTCCAAAGCTGCACAGAGAGCCTTCTTTTTTAAGTGTGTGATGCCTAGAGGGCAGCTTTGGGAGCCAAACGCAAGCCATCAGGCTTGGAAGCAGCCCTTCAGCCACTGGGTCATCTCACCAGCCCGGCACCGGGTTTACATCGTAACATAGACATGGACATTTTAAATTATGTTTGAGCCAAAATACCGCAAGACCATCTAAATTTATTCTGCTTAACTCCCTATGTTTCATATATTTTAAATACCCCCAAAAAGCAGGAAGGAAAGGGGGTTTTCAAGTGTCTTCCAAGAAGAATGTTATCTCAACCAGTAAATGGACTTTGGCAAAATTTAAAAAAAAAGATTTGTGTTTAGTTAATAATAAACATATTCTCTCCACATTAAAAAATTATACCAGGACTAGGTATAGTGGTGCACATCTTTGATTTCAACACTTGGGAGGCAGAGGCAGGCAGATCAAGGCCATCCTGGACTCCAAAACAAGTTCCAGGACAGACAAGACTATATAAAAAGACCCTGCCTCAAAAACAAAACAAACAAACAAAAAAAATCAGGAACTGGGGAGACGGCTCAGTAAAATGCTTGCTATGTAAGCATGAGGAGCTGAGTTTAGCTCCCAGAGTCCACATAAAAGCCAGGCATGGTGGAGTATGCTTGAGTCCAGTCTGGGGAGGCAGACACAGACCTCCAGGCCAGTGAGAGACCATGTCTCACACATCAAGATAGATAGTTCCTGAGGAACAACACCCGAGGCTGTCTTCTGGTCACATGTATACACATACATGTACACATGTACAATGTAAAAATACCTCTAGAGATTATGAAATGAATTTGTATACTGTACTAATCTGCTACAGATCCTGATATGAGATAAACTTGTAACTTTACTTCCTAGTTTGTAAGATTCATGTTAATAATGTCTAAATAATATGAGTTGAGGACACAGTTTAGTGTAGAGCATGTGTGTAGCATGCACAATGTCCTGGGTCCTATCCCCAGCCACCCCCACCTGCATCAATTTATGTATAATCAATATGTCACAGAGAATCTGTTGAGAGCCAGGCTGATCCAAGGCTTTCTTAGATGCCCTAATGAAAGGATAAAGGAACCTAGTTTAGGCTGCTGTGTGCTTGGGTCTCTGACACCCTTGAGGTAAGTCTGCTCCCCTTGTGCAACACTGCTTGATTAGGGTCCTGCTGACTTTGTCCTGTTGTATGATAGCTTTCCACTGACTCTGCCCCATTTTTCCCTGCAAACAGTATGTAAGATGCTGTACTTCTTTAAAAGCTTGCTTGGTGTAAGACACAGCTTATGCAAAACTCCAGAGCCCACCTGTTCAATCTTCATCTCTGATCCCCTTGTCCTTCCTCCTCAGGGCCCTGTCACTGAAGAACAACTTGCTGGTCCAGGTCAAAAATCAATATATGACAATAAAACCATAGGAACACGGGCTGGAGAGTAGCTCAGTGGTGGTGCCATTAATCCCAGCACTTGGGAGGAGAGGTAGGCTGATCTTTGTGAGTTCAAGGCCAGTCTTATCTTCATAGTGACCAAAAAAAAAAAAAACCACCCAAAAATAAGTTAAAAATGAATCAAGAATTAAGGACATGGGGCTGGGTAAAAAGAAAGTAAGACTTAAGCTTGACTGCTGTTCAGCACATTGCTGCTAGCTGGGGTTCTATTTTTTATTTCCTGACTATAAAAAGAAGCTGGTTTCTCTTTAGCTATCCATGACTCATAACTATTCAGTAAATTATACTTTGTTAAAACTACATTGAAACACTTATCTTTTCCTCATAGTCTGATCCCTCCAAACATCAAAACTTACCAAATACTTCTTTCATGGTAAAATCTACTTGCATAGCTGCAATTAGGATCTATATTCCTCCACAGCAGGACACAAGTGGAAAGAAACTTCAGGCAGCTGCTGTTGACAGGAGTGTCTCATTGGAGAATGATTACCCAGAATCAGGGAGCACGGCAGGGCTTTAAGGAACTAAGTTTGAGTTTATTGAGCCAATGTTTACAAAGCCCTCTTGAAAAACTTTGCTGGCTAGGTGTGGTACCATCTGTCACCCTGCCACTCTGGAGGCAGGGGCAGGACGATTGATCAATTGATCAACCGCTGCGAGTCCCACATCTGACCTACACAGCAAACTCCAAGTTAGCAAGGTACATGGAAAGACTATCTCAAAACAAAAAGGACTCCATGTTGTGCTTTAAAACAAACAACGGAACCTGGTGGCTTGAACCTTTGCCCTAGCTCTCTGCAGACATGTTTCTCTCTGAGTTCAAGGCCAGCCTGGTCTACAGAGTGAGTTCTAGGACAGCCTGAGCTACACAAAGGAACTGTCTTGAAAAACCAAAATAACAAGTACGTAAATATATAAAAAGAGAAACATTCTGATTTTGTTAGAATTGGCTTGCATATTCATACCAGTACAGTAAGAAGACTAATTGGCCCCCAGAGATCCACGAGGAATTAAAAAGCCTTTGAAGGCTGAGAAATACCCCAGAGTCAGCCATCAGACCTCAGTGAGGTGTCCAGAAATTTGGGTGTACCTTGTTCTTACAGAAGTCATCAAAGTATCCTGAGGTTCCTAGACCAGCCTTGAACTCAAAAGCTTTGACTGCCTCTTCTTCCTGAGTGCTGGAATTGAAGGTATGCCCAGCTATAATTCTTTTTATTTATGTATCTATATGTGTGCCCCCAGAGAAGAGGGCTTGGGTCTCTGGAACTGGAGTTACAGCTGGCCATTGTTACAATAAAGCTGGAGGGGGAACCTTGGCAGATTGCATGGCAGGGGAGGGTGACCCAAACAGAGGAACAAACATGCCAGGCAGACAGAGTTTAAGTGAGAAGTTTTATTAGAAAGGGAAGGAGGTGGGGGTAGGAAAGAGAAGAGGTAAAGAGACAGAGAGACACAGAGAGAGGACAGAAGAGGGAGACAGGAAAAGTCCTGTCTGCCCCAGGGAACAGCAGGGAAGAGAAAGCAGAAAGAGAGAACAGAAAACAGAGCGTAAGCAGGTGGAGTCTGTCTTTTAAAGGGGTCCTTTGTACCTTCATGCAGACGACAGCAACCATGGATCCCTGGGCTGACCAGGGTACTGCCTGAGTGCATTCTGCCAGGTGACAGGGGCAGGCCAGCATAATGCCTGGATCCTTACAGCCGTGAGTCACCCAATGTGGATGCTGGAAAACAAACTCAGGTTCTCTAGAAGAGCAGCATTGCTCCTGATCCATCCCTCCAGAGGCTAGATTTTTTGTTTTGTTTTTCAAGACAGGGTTTCCTCTGTATAAGCCTGACTGTCCTAGAACTAGATCAGGCTGGCCTTGAACTCAGAGGTCTTCCAGCTTGCCTCTGCTTCCCATGTGCTGGGATTAAAGGCATGCATCACCACCGCTGGTTTAGAATTCTTTTTTAAACAAGAATAAATAATCAGTGGTAAGGAAGGTTAGCACACACCAAACCCTGGGTACAATCCCAGTACTCTGCAAAAAGGCAAAATGTTGCTTTATCTTTGATCAAAAATGGAGGTGATGTTTGTGTTTCAACAGAGAAGCATAACACATCTGTGCAGCTTATCAGATTCCTTAAGTCCCTTTCTTCTTTCCTTCTTCTCCTATTAAGACAGGGTCTTGTGTGCCCCAGGTTGGGCTTGGACTTGCTACAGAGCCAAGACTGGCCTTGAATTCCTGAGCCTCTGGCCTCTACCTCCCAAATGCTGTGAGTTCAAGCATGACGGTTGCATATCCTCACTCCAGATTTCAGATTCTGTTTTTGTTCACTGTCTTTGAGGATTTATGACTTACCCATGAATGGATTTCACCCCGTTTTCTTACATGCTTTGTTGATTTTTTGGGGGGTGGGGGTGTTCACATAGCCCAGACTAGCCTCAAACTTGCTATGGAGATGAGCATGGCTCTGAATTCTGACCCTCCTGTTTTACTTTTTGGGTACTGGATTTCCAGAAATATCCCACTATGCCTAGCTTTATTAAGTGCTAGGGATTGAACCCAGGACCTCATGCATGTCAAGCAAGCAGTCTGCCATTTGAGCTACATTCCCCACCCTCCATTCTTCCCTTCTCAAGTGAGGAAAACTTAAGGGAAAAAGAAAAGACGCCCCTTATCCTAGGATCTGAAAGTCAAGAAACTTCAATACAACTGATAATGCCAAAACTGCCTACAGAAATAAGTTTTCCTAAAAGCATTGTAAATGATGTTAAAACAACTGGGCCAGGGAAGACCACTCAGTTCTGATCCCCCAAACCACTTAAAGCCAAACATGGTAATGCGTGTCTATAATTCCAGTGCTATGAGAAGAGAGAGAGAGCCTCAGAAGCCTGTGGGCCAGCTGAGGTAGCATGAACAATAGTAAACAAGAGAAAAGACACTGCTCAACCAAGGCAGGTGAGAAAAGACATCTGAGGTGTCCTCAGACCTCCGCATGTTCATCATGGCATGTATTTGTCCATTCTCCCACACACAAACACATAGACACTTTTAGAGCCAGGCGTGGGCTCACAAATGTCATCCCAACACAGGAGAGGCCAATAAAGGAGTCCTGGTGCAAGTTTTAGGCCAGCTTTAAAAAGAGGAACCAATAACAAAAACACCCTTTGTTTACTTATATCCAGAATGTTTGCAACTTTGCATTTCACTGTGTTAGTACCCTCTCATCCCCTAATTAAAAAAAAAAAAAAGTACGTCATGGCTGGGCAGTGGTGGTGCACACCTTTAGTCCCAGTACTCAGGAGGCAGAGGCAGGCGGATTTCTCTGAGCTCGAGGCCAGCCTGGTCTACAGAGTGAATTCCAGAACAGCTGGGGCTGTTACACAGAGAAACTCCGTCTTGAAAATCCAAAACAACAACAAAAATACAAAACCCCAAAACAAAAAACTTACTTCACAAGACCATCTTACAGCTTCATTTGCAAAAAGAAAATTGTGCCCACTTTTTTTCAAAGACAGGGGACCCCATTCTGTGGCCCAAGCTGGCCTGGAAATCACTATGTAACACAGCCGGGCATCAAATTTAGGATGGCCTCCTGTTTCTGCCATGCTTGATGCAGCTACCCTGTCCCAGAAGGATCTGCAGACTGAAGCCTGACAAAGAAACTTTAGAGCCTTAAACACACCAAATACTCTGTGGACACCCTTCTGCCTGGAGCCACAGTTGTATGTGCTACTTGGGAAGTCCTCGACTGGGTTCGGTTCTTGAAAGGTTCAGGCATAACGCTGGCCTGCCCTGTTACCTGGTATAATGCACTCAGGCAGCACTCTGGCCAGCCCAGAGTTCCATGAGAACCAGTCTGCACTCAGGTGCAAAGGACCCCTTTAAAAGAACAGCCCCCCCTTACTCTCTCTTACTCCTCTCTTACTCCTCTCTCTCTCTCTCTCTCTCTCTCTCTCTCTCTCTCTCTCTCTCTCTCTCTCTCTCTCTCTCTCTCTCTCTCTCTCTCTCTCTCTCTCTCTCTCTCTCTCTCTCTCTCTCTCTCTCTCTCTCTCTCTCTCTCTCTCTCTCTCTCTCTCTCTCTCTCTCTCTCTCTCTCTCTCTCTCTCTCTCTCTCTCTCTCTCTCTCTCTCTCTCTCTCTCTCTGTCTCTCTCTGTCTCTCTCTGTCTCTCTCTCTCTCCTTTCCACCAATAAACTCCACGTGGGACCTTTGACTCATGGTTCGTGTCTCGTTACTGGGTAAACTTAGACATTTTAACAACAGTTCATACACTGTTCTGGGAAATGATCATGCCTGAAATTTCGTGGTGGCTCACTTTACCTCATACACTCAGAGGATACCTGGGAAACCGTCCAAATTGCTCCTCAACCTTCTCAAAGACACCTGGCATCTAGACACGTGTTCAACACATGTCTGTTGGACTCAAAAGCTAGTGTGTAGCAAACCTTTGTCTGTTGTCTCAAGAATGACCTTCACAAAATCCTTGTTCCTGCCAGTTAGCATATATTTTTGTCCTAGTACAATTAGTCCTTGTGAGGCAAAGGGTCATGGAACAGAAAATGGACTTCTGTTCAGTAAGAAGGATGTCTGTCCCCCCCTGGAAAAGTGTTCTCTCCTGGAACAAGAGAGCTCAGCCATATTTGGTCAAGATCCTTTCAGAGCCTTAACCATCTCTCTGAGCTCAAGGCTGCAGCCCTAGAGCAACTTCAGACCCCAGAGTGTCTGCTTGAGAAAACTCATGATGGCTGACCCAGTTTCCCCGAAGCTAAAGCCAGAGGCCCTAGCCTCAGCTTCTGTGGGGGAATGGGAATTAAGTTCCATAAGCCCAGCAGCAAAACCAAACCATGAGGAGCTTGCATAGACCACCCTTCCCTTCCCCTCTCCCCTTCCTCCCTTCCCGTCCCTGATTGTTGTAACTGCTTCTCTTTATTAACTTCTGCAGTTCCTATACCCTTCAGAACCGCATCTTCTTGGTGCCACCTCTGCCCGAACCTGATGACTCGGCGAGCAGTTCCCGTCAGTGTTTCCAGGTAAAATCTGCCCCTCCATTAATTAGGGTAGTGTTGCATCTCTGTGACAAGCTGTCCTCTTGGGCCCTACCCCACCACAACTTCCTAAAAGAGGCTACCATTACTCGTGGCAGCTCCCACTGCATTCCTAAGGATTGGAGCGCCAACAACGACTCCAAAGCCCCTGGTTGGAAGACTTCCTCTTTCTATCACACTGTCCCAAAGCCTGCCCTAGTGCTCCTCAGCTTCAAGCGTAGCCCATTCTCTTGCAAGGAGAGACTCTCAGCAGTTTCCAACTCCACTGACCACGCCCTGCGCCCGCTAACTCTGACCCAAGAACTAAGTGAGACCCTCTCCTGAGGGGCCAGGCCCTGGATGTGCCACACCCTGTCCAGGTTAAACCCGGCTCCAGGGCCAGGCCCACCAGCACTGATCTCCGAGCTCCCCGAGAGAAGTGTGGAGGTCTGCCTCGATTCAGCTACCCGCAAGCCAGGATCAGACCCCTTCCCAAGAGTCCTCATTCCCCAGGCCCGGCCCACGCTCCCGTAGGTTAGACCCAGTACCCAGGTCTGGAGAACCCTCGCCCGAGCTCAGCGCCCTTCCGCCCAGTCCCAATTCCGCGGGTGCTGCATCCGATCCCCGGGTCGGAGCTCGGCGCGGTGCAGGCGCCCCGGCCGCAGCACTCACCTCGCCCAGGCAGCGCACAGGTCTGGCCCACGAGGCGCGAACGACTCAGGCAGCGCCAAGGGCAGCCCCGGCCGCCTGAGGTCCCCGGACCATGGCGGCGATGGCGGCGGCGCTGCGTGGGCCGCTTGCGCGCTTCCGGTCGCGGACACGGGTCTGGACACGCGGGACACGGGGCGCGGCGAATGCAGTGGGAGGTAGGGTGGGGTCGTGGGCCGTGCCCGAGGAGAGGGAGGGATGCCTGCGAGTGTCCACATGGGGTCGCGGTGGCGGGGCTCTGCTGGGATGTGTCCCGTGGGCGTGCCCACGCAGGACCGGGAGTCAGACCAGTGTACTAGGCAGGAGGGGAGCCGCTTTTAGTCGGTTGCTCCTTCCCAGGTGACTAAAATGCTGGAGGTGCCTTGCCTGAGGTCCTGTCCCCAGTATTAAATATAGCCCTGACTGGGATTTGACATATTGGCCCGCAACTCCCTACTTGCAGGTGCTGGGGGTTTTTGTTGTTGTTGTTTTGTTTTGTTGTTATTTTTTGGTTTTGCCCCTACACCCACCTGCATGTAGCCCAAGCTGGCCTCAGATGGCCTCGTTAGTTGCCACTGACTTTGGCCTTCTGGTTTCCTCCCAAGCGCTGTGGTTACAGCCATTGATTTGTTGTTTTTCTGTTTTGTTGTTTTTCTGTTGAGTCACGGTCCGTCATGCAGCCCAAGCTGGCCTTGAACTGCTCTTCCTACCTCAGCTTCCAAGTGTTAGGATTACAGGTCCGCACCCTCATGTCCTACCTAGCAAGTACTTTTTACTTGCACATACAGGGAATAAATGAGAAGACGCTAGAGAGCAGAGAGCCCGTGGGACCAAGCCCCAGTGCTTGTCAGGGTCTGTGTCTGTCCTTGGAAAGAAGAAACAACTCGCTTGCTTTGCACCAAGGGAGAGTTATTGCTGAAATCAGGGTAGTAACCAACTTCAAACGGCCCTGGTGGAAGCTGGGTACCCCACAACAAGGTTCCCGCTACCCCCGGACAGGCCGGGTTCCTCCAGAATCCCATCTGTGGTGGTAAGGTCAGTCCCAAGACTGATGGTCACCAAGCATTCGCATGGTGACCACCTGGATTCGAGTGACAGAACTCAGTTCTGCCCACAGTGAGTGTAGAGGGACAGGCCAGGGGTCTTCATGGAGGTAGTGGCATGGAAGGGACCATGGCTGGCCTGTGGCCTGCAGGGGGAGGGCAGGCAGACTGAATGATTGGCAGAGGTCATGGCTCAGTGGCAAAGGCTAGCCTGGAGAGCGCTGGAAGCAGTGGCTACCATGTGAGGTGGGAACCTGGGGGACAGATCCCTCTCAGTGGCTTTGCTAATTCCCAGGGCTCTGGCTCGTTCAGAGTCTCTCTGCTGCATGTATTAGGTGGGGACATTTACAACAATTTTGTGGGGATTAAGAAAAAAACCAATGTTCCTGTGCCATTGACACTGTCACCCTCCATAGTGACAATAAGGAAATGGCTCAGCACCGAATGCTCTTCCAGAGGGCCCAAGTTCAATTCCCAGCACTCAACGGTGACTCTTTATTCCCAGGGGATCCAATGCCCTCATCTGGCCTCTGGCGCACAGACAGATGTGCAGACAAATACTCATACACATAAAATAAAAATAAGTAAATCTGTAGATGAACTTCATTGAGCTCACAAGCCTGGGAACCTGTGGTTTGGGGGTTGTTTTCAGCTGGCTTTGAGGATCCTGGACTTCAGCTTTGCTGGGATGAGGATCCTAGAGGGTCTAGGGAAGATGCCATTTGCCATGACTCCAGAGTCCATTTTTGCATCCCCTCCAGCCTTGCAGTCTGTCCTACCTGTTGGCAGAGTGGCGCTCCTATTGGGCCACCCTTCCCTGAGGCCCTATACCCATGTTTTCCAGCTAGGGGTGGGGGTGTGATGCATTACCCAAACAAGACTGTTGGCATCCTCTGAACAGCTGTACAGGGCCCCCTCCCTCCCACCCCTACAGGTGACTCCTCTGGGTGGCCAGCCCATCTAAGGGAACCTTCCTGCTTTATCAGAGCAGTGTGTCCTTTACTTGGATGGACCTTGTGTCTATTAGATGCCTGCTTTCTGCTCACCTTTTCCAGAACACTGGGCCAGGAGGCAGAGATGAAGCAGAGATGTGTTCTGGAGATGAGACTATGGGCAGGAAGAGTGAAGGCCAGCATATGAGGATTCTCTCCAGGAAGCCATCACCTAAGTGAGGTGTCCTGTGACTTCTGCTGCCTATGCTCTGCTCTGCAGAGCAGTGTCCCCTACCCCAGCAGGTTCCTCATGTCCTTCCCAGTACTGACCTCGTAAACTCCCACTGCGGGCTTCTCCAAGTGTTTTATCAGAGGGGAGACTCCTGGGTGTGCACAGTGGAAAGCGGGTGGCCATGATAAGCCAGCCCTGCCAGCCGTTTGATAGCAAGCAGGCAGAGGCACAGTGTCGGACCTCAGGGAAGGGTGGCCCAATAGGAAGGACAGGCATCAGCAATGGAAGGTAAGAGCCTTTTCCAGGGTCAGCATACAGGATCCCCACCTCTGTCACCCAAAAGCAAGAGAGGAGACGAATTGGCTCTGCCTGCCATGCTGGTCTTCTCTGGGGCTGAGTGGCAACTTGCCTCTTGCCACTTAATTTCTCTAGGATCACTTCAAAGCCATCAAGTAATTTGTAACCATTCAGGCCTTTTGAGAACTTGAGCCTGGGTTAGATTCTGTTGTGGGGCTTCAAACCAAGGGCTACCTCTGTCCTCCAGCTGTGTGTTCCTGTAGTGGGGTGCAAGCCAGTGACCTTTAGGGCATGGGAGCCCCAGGCTCTCTGTAGCCTTGTCTACTTAGGGTGGATACAAAGACAAGTATGGTTATTTAAAACTATTATTTTTTACATTTGATTTATGTATTTACTTAGTGTGTTCATGCGTAGGATGCACACATGCTCCTGGCACACATACGGAGGTCAGAGACGACTCTGAAACTCTTGACTGAGTGGCCCCTTGGCTTCTGTGTGGGAGGGGCTACATAGATATTCTGGTTGCTATAATGAAGAGTCACCTTTGTCACTGAAAGGTGTGTAGAATTAATGAAAATGGAGTTTTTGTTCTGCCTCGGGACACTGGGTGAGATCTTAGGCTCTGAGACTCCCTTTGGGAGTCGCATACCCTGACAGCCAGCCTCACCACATGCTGGTTTCTGATCTGTGCAGACAGTGTGGTCACCCCGACTGCCCCAGGATGTGGCTCCCATCTTGATAGCTTTGTACCACACAGAACTGTACGGAGCTGCCGGCCCTTCAGAGAGCAAGGTCGGGCTGGCTCCAGCAGCTTCTTATCTTCTGCTCCTCCTCAGCAGGGCAGCCGCAGAACTTCGATCTCTTGGTGATTGGTGGGGGATCCGGTGGCCTTGCTTGTGCCAAGGAAGGTATGTACTTTGTATTTTGTGTCCTTTCTGGTGTGTTTGGGCCTTGAAGCTCTTAGTTCTCCTAGGTAAAGGTGGCCCTGTGGGGATAGGCCATGTACCCAGAAGCAGATGCTATGGAATAAATGTTTCCTATAATCTGGGATCCACACAGATCCTGAATCTGGTCTCCTCTGAGAGTGCCATAGTCCCATCCCTATTTGTTTGTCTTAAATTTAGTTTTATTACTTTTAAATTACATTGGCATGCCTCTGTGTAGGGGTATGTGGTTGTGAGTGCAGGTTCTTGTGGAGTCCAGAAAGAGGGCACCAGATCCCCTGGAGCTGGAGTTACAAGTCATTGTGAGCCATGGGACATGAGTGCTGGGAATTAAACTCAGGTCCTTTGCAAGAGCAGTCTGCTCTCTTAACTACTAAGCCATCTCTCCAGCCCTATATTTTGATTTTGTTTCTGAGGTGGAATCTCACTTTAGTGACATAGAATTGACAGATATTAGACCAATACATTTTTAAAGTGGATAATTTGAGGCTGAGCCTGATCATGAATGTCTGTGATTCTGGCTATTCAGGAGGCTGAGGCAGGAGGATCACTTGAGTCTAGGAGCTTGAGATCAGCCTGGGTAACAGGGAAACCCTGTTTCAAAGTATATAAGAATCAATAAGAGCCAGGCGTTGGTGGTGCACGCCAGCACTTGGGAGGCAGAGGCAGGCGGATCTCTGTGAGTTCGAGGCCAGCCTGGTCTACAAGAGCTAGTTCCAGGACAGCCTCCAAAGCCACAGAGAAACCCTGTCTTGAAACCCCCCCCCCAAAAAAAAGAATCAATAAGAATCGAGTGCAGTTTGACAGTGAGTGTATCTGTGAAACCTGCACTGTGGTGAGGATGGTGACTGTTCCCCATGCCTCTCACCAGCCTGTGGGCTGTGGTTCTGGACGCCAGCAGTGTAAGACCAAAGCGTCAGCAGGGCTGGCTCCTGGCTTCCGTCCTTGGCTGATAGGTGGGTGACTCCCCTGTATCTGTGCCCTAATCTCTCCTTACAGAACCAGTGAGTTAGACAAGGGACCACCTGTGGCCCAGTGTGACTCGTCTACAAATGTAGTCATCACCCTTGGCACTGAAGGTTAAGACTCCACATGGGTTTGGATGTGTGGGGGCGGAGACAAAGCTCAGGCTATTACAATGTCCAGCTTCCATAGACCATGGTAACGCCTTCCTGCCTTTCCTCTCTATACCTGGAGGCGATTACTGGCCTGCTTTTTCCCTCTGTAGGTTGCTTGTCGTTTGCTAAGAGTGGAAGCCACTCCGTGTGCTTAACTACTCTGGTTCCTTTCACTCAGTGTCACTATTTTTTAATATGTGTTTTTACTATTTTAATGGTGTGTGTCTGTATGTGGGTATGTGTACACATGTGTAGGAGCCTTCAGTGGCCAGAGATGTCCAATTTCTCTGGGACTGGAGTTGAAGCTTGTAAGCTCCCTGACATGAGTGCTGGGAATTGAACTTGAGTCCTTCAGAGGAACAGTCTGTGCTTTTAACCATTGAACCATCTCTCCAGTCTTATCCATTCACCAAGCGAATGTAGTTTGTTCTTATTTGTTGTGTTATGACAGCACATGACAGATCATGTCTTGTTTGTCTGCTCACCTGCATGTGGACATGTGTACTTTTTTAAATGTGTGTGACTGTTTTGCCTGTGTATATCTGTGTGCGTTGTGTGCCTGGTGTCTATGCCCACAGAAGTCAGAAGCCGGTGTTGGATGTTTGTGAGCTGCCGTGTGAGTGCTGGGACCAAACCCTACTCCTCTGTAAGAGCAGCCTATGCTCTCAGCTGCTGATGTGCATGTGTGTGTCTTCACTTCCAAATACAGTCACATTCCTTAGTGCTGAGGGTTGTGACTGATGTATGAATCTTAGCAGGGAGGATACAGTTCAGCCCATTACCATTCCCGGCTTCCTTTCCCTTTGTTTTGTGTGAGACAGGTTCCAATGTGGCCCTGAATGACTTGGAACTTATTATGTAGCTGAGCCTGGCCTTGAATTCCTGATCTTTTTGCCTCAACTTCCCAAGTACACTTGCTCCTATTGCAGAAGATCTGGTTTTGGTTCCCAGCACCTGTTAGGCAGCTCACAACTGCCTGTAACTCCAGGTACAAGGGACCCAATATCTTCTGGTTTCCATGGGCACCTGCATGCATGTGGTGTGCACGCACTCGCGCGCGCGCCACGCGCGCGCGCACACACACACCCACACACACTAAATTAATTACACTTTTGCCTTTAATGCCAGCACTCAGGAAGCAAAGGCAGTTGGATCTCGTGAATTAGAGACCATCCTAGTCTACATAGTGAGAGTTCAGGGTAGCTAGAGATACATAATAGAGGGACCTTGTCTCAGAAAACCAAACAAATAAGTAAAAATAAAAATTAAGAGGTTTTTTTTTTTTTTGAGACAGAGTCCCATTACGTAGCCCAGGCGAATCCTTCTGCCTATGCCCTGAAGTGCTAGGGGAACAGGTGCGCCTCATTGCTTGCCTTACAGTATTTGGTGTTTCCTATTGCTGTGTTAGAACATTCTAACCAAAGGGTCTATTTGGCTTGTACTTCCATGTCACAGTCTATCACTGAGGGTAATAGGGCAGGAACTCAGGGAAGAACCTGGAGGCAGGCACTGGGCCACTAAGGAACGCTGCTTACTGGCTGGTTCCCCCTGGCTCCCCTTGGCTACATTTCTTATACACAAGACCACCTGGCTAAGGGTGGGTACTGCCCATACTGGGCTGGATCCTTCTACATAAACCCCTAAACAAGAAGATACCCTCACAGACTTGCCTATAGGCCAATCTGATGGAGGCACTTCCTCAAATGAGACTTCTTCTTCCCAGATGACTCTAGCTTCTGTAAAGCTGACAAAAACTAGCCAGCATAATTGACCGCTTGTTATTCAGACATGGTGCCAAGCTCCATCCTATCTCCATGACTCCTTCAGTCCTATGGCTTGCATGCCCCCCCCAAAACCAGCACTGTGTGGCATGCTCTTAGACATTACCAAGTTTGGCTGCCAGCTTGAGTTACAGCTTTGGCCCCTTTGAACCACAACTTCCGAATGTATGTTGAGCTGTATGAAACACTTCCTGGAAGATTTTTGCTGGTCAGTGATGTTGCTCTCTTCTTAGCCGATTTCCCATCTCCAGCTAACCAGCATGTACTGTCCTAGTAAACCAAAGGTTTCACTTCAGAAGTGCTGGTCTCTTAGTCACGACTGATTCTTCTTCCCCAACTGACCAGAAACCGTAGTCTTAATTCAGATATATCACATGAACAATGCTGCTAGTCTTTGAGGGACTCTCAAACTTTCTTCTGAAACATCATAAGCCAGGCCTCCATTTTCTGCATTTCTCCCCACACTCTTATCTTCCAAGCTTCCACAGAACAGCCATTTAAGTTCTCATTTAACACCGAATGGCCTTCCAGCCTGAATCCCCACCAAAGCAACATGGTCAGGTCTTCACAGCAATCTCTTGCAGTCCTGATAGTGGTATCTGTTTCTAGTTTGCTTTCTTTTGCTATGATAAAACATTCTGGTCAGAAGGAACTTGGGAGCCAGAAGGTGGCACACAGCTTTAACTCCAGCACTTGGGAGGCAGAGGCAGAGGCAGAGGTGGATCTCTGAGTTCAAGGCCAGCCTGGTCTACAGATCAAGTTCCAGGCAGCCAGGGCTACACAGATGCCCTGTCTCTAAAAACAAAACCAAACAAGCAAACAAAAAAGGAAATTGGGGAGAAATGGGTTTTTTATTTGGCTTATACTTCTGTGTTAAGGGACCTCAGGGCAGGAGCTCGAGGCAGGGACCTTGAGGCAGGAAGTGAAGCAGAGGCCATGGAGGAGTGCTGCTTACTGGCCTGCTCCCCCAGGCTTGCTCAGTTTGCTTCTTTATATACCCCAGGACCACCTGGCTATGGATGGCTTGACCAGTGTGTTGGACCCTCCCATAACAACTATTAATCAGGAAACATCCTATAGCCTGACCAGTCTGATGGAGGCATTTTCTTATTTGAGGTTATACTACCCAGATAACTTTAGCTTGTGTCAAGTTGACAAAAACCAACCAGCAGGCAAGTCACATCTTTTGTCATATTTACCCCAGGATAAATCTCCCTTTTTAATCACTGTTTTATTGAGATATGTGACATAGTCATTGTCCACTCATTTAAAGAGAGTTATTGGGAGTGTGGTATATTCACAGGATTGTATAACCAGTCACATTTAGAATGTTTTCATCTCCCCTGGGGTACTTAATGCTCATTCATAAATGCCCTCCCCATGCTTCCATCCCTTCTCCTCCCTGACCCTTCAGTCACTGTCTGCTTCCTGTCTTAGTGGACTCTTGGCACTTCATATCAGTGGGGTCAGCTGTGACCTTTTGTTTCTTTCGCTGACTATGATTCATGGTATAGTGTGTCTCAGGACTTCCCTCTTTGTGGCTGAGTAATGTCATACATTTCCACAGCTCCAGTTCCCCCCTCACCTCTGACTGACGCGTGTTCCTTACCTGCCATGGCTGTTGTGTAGATGGCTAGTGAGGCTGACGTGTGCCCTAGGCAGGGACTGGGCTTACACTGAACATCCAAGCCTATAGTAGGTGGGAGTAGGAACTCTGAAGGCAAGCATCCGTCCTGGCACTGCCTCAGCGGGTGGTGTGAAGGCTGGAGTCTGCAAAGAATCTGGACAAGGGGAAGGGACAGCATGCCCACTTGGCCACTGTGCACCCCCCTGCCTCTTCCTGGGCCTCATGGGCGCCTGGGCAACTCCATGCCAGTTTCCTGCTCAGCTCACCTGCAGATGTCTTTGTCATTTCAGCTGCTCAGCTGGGAAGGAAGGTGGCAGTGGCTGACTATGTGGAACCTTCTCCTCGAGGTAGGCGGCCTGGGCAGAGCCATACATTCTGGGGAAAGGGGTACGGAGTCAGGACACAGCTCACACTCAGCTTACACTGAGTCATTCATTCTCTTCTGCCCCAGTCTCCCTAGAGTGTCCTGTCCAACATACAAACATTCCTATAAAATTATTATTTTAAAAATGACTGATGGGGCTGGAGAGATGGCTCAGAGGTTAAGAGCGCTGGCTGCTCTTCCAGAGGTCCTGAGTTCAATTCCCAGCAACCACATGGTGGCTCACAACCATCCGTAATGAGATCTGGTGCCTTCTTTTGGCCTGCAGGGATAGATGCAGACAGAACACTGTGTACATAATAAATGTTCAAAAAACTTTTAAAATGACTTGACTATAGACATAGGGAACAAATCCAAATGGGAAGGCTCCCCTTGGCCAAGTTCAGGTCACAAAATAGTAACCCTCTAAAGGCATTCTGAGCCTGTGAAGCGGAAGCCTCTTGCATTCCCCTACATTTTTGCCAGGGCCTGGGTGATTTGGTGACAGAACCCTTCCCTGGTATGTGCAAAGACTTGGGTTTTGTCCCCTGCAACACACATACACATACATGTATACACACATATGTGTGTATATGCACATACATGTTTTTTTCTGATATTCCAGGTACCAGGTGGGGCCTTGGTGGCACCTGTGTCAACGTGGGTTGCATACCCAAGAAGCTGATGCATCAGGCTGCACTGCTGGGGGGGCATGATCAAAGATGCTCACCACTATGGCTGGGAGGTGGCCCAGCCCATCCAGCACAGCTGGTGAGAAGCCTTGGCTGTGGGGTCCCCTGTCTGCCACTATCCCAGGGAGCAGCTCTAGTTGTGGCTCAGCTGGAGACTGCTGAAATAACTGGCATTCTCCAGACACTTCTGGTGGCTGGAGGAAGAACATGCTAAATTCTCCAGGAAGACAGTGTAGTGTGATACTTTACTCTTTTGACTTTTTTTCTCAATATATTTTTTATTTAAATTAGAAACATGCTTGCTTCACATGTCGATCCCAGCTCCCTCTCCCACCCCTCCTCCCTTGCCCCTCTACCAGGCTCCCCCAACCCCCCCCAACCCCCACACCATTCCCCATGGAGGGTGAGGCCCACCATGGGGGATCTCCAGAGTCTGTCACTTCATCTGGGGCAGGGCCTAGGCCCTCCCCCATGTGCCCAGGCTGAGAGAGGTTCCCTCCATATGGAATGGGCTCCCAAAGTTCATTTGTACGCCTTTTTTGACTTTTTGAGGGGCCCACCACCCAGCTCCAAAATAAGTCACACATGCAGAGGCTTTTTATTACTAATAAACACCCACCTTATCTTGTCTTGTTTCTAGCCATGTTTTCTTAAAATATCCCATTTACCTTTTGCCTCTGGGCTTTTTCCTTTTCTTATTTCTGTATGTCTTACTTCCACTTGTACTCTGTGGGTGGCTGGGTGGCTGGTCCCTAGCATCTTCATCTCCTTGTTCTCTTGTTCCTCCTCCTCTCTCCCAGATTTCTCCTTCTATTTATTCTCTGCCTGCCAGCCCTGCCTATCCTTGCTCCTGCCTTGCTATTGGCAGTTCAGTTCTTTATTAGACCATCAGGTGTTTTAGACAGACAAAGAACCACACCTTCACAATGCAACATAAATAAAAGTAACGTACCTTAAAATAACATTCCCCAACAAGAGAGAGCCCAGCATTCTGCAGCCCCAAACCTTGATCAGAAACAGGGCAACCCTGGAGGGTGAGTGCCAGACTTGAGCCCTTTAAACACATCTGCAAACTGGGAATGGTGGTGTACACCTGTAGTCCAGGACTCAGAAGGTTGAGACAGGAGGATCTTAAGTTCAAGGCCAGCCTGAGCTACTTAGCAAAACCCTACCCAACTCCAAAAATAAAGGAAGGTAAAATAACCACACCTCTATTTCCCAGTATTCCTGAGTCTTCTTTCACTGCCTGGATGAACTCTGTAGTCAACTCTGCTGCTGTTGATTTCATGGTTTTTTGTGTATGTCAACAGGAAGAAAATGGCAGAAGCTGTGCAAAACCATGTGAAGTCCTTGAATTGGGGTCACCGTGTCCAACTTCAGGACAGGTACTGAAGCTGTCAGGATCAGTGGCCATGCGGTGTGGCCCTGGGAGGGCCACCTCCTGGCCTTGCATTTGTACCTGTGAAAATGTTTACTGTGTAGCACAACCCCCAGCAGTGATAACATGCCTCAGTGGGGGAGAGACTGGTCAAGGCTGTGGGAAGTGAGGGATGCCCCAGAGGCCTGGAACTAAGGAAATGACAGCACTGAGGGGCGTGCTAGCTGCATGGCTGGAGCTTGGGGTGGGGGAGAATGAATCAGGCAGCAGAAGCTTCAGGCCTCAGCCTGTGGATGTGACTGGACTGATGAGCAGTGAGAGGCTGGCCCTGTACAGGATGCAGCTCTTAGGTAGGCCACTGTGGCCCTCCACAGTTTGGAGGATAGAGCCTGGTGAGCCCTCAGGCAGACATGAGGGCTCACCAGGCTCTATGAGGGGCAGGAGGGTGTTTCCACTTCTTTTATGTTGTTTTTTTTTTTTTATTGTTTGTTTTTCGAGACAGGGTTTCTCTGTATTGTGTTGGAGGCTGTCCTGGAACTCACTCTGTAGACCAGGCTGGCCTGGAACTCATAGAGATCCAGCTGCCTCTGCCTTCCAAGTGCTGGGACTAAAGGTGTTCACCACCACTGCCTGGCTTGTTTCTGTGTGTGTGTGTGTGTGTGTGTGTGTGTGTGTGCGTGCGCGCGCGCACGCGTGCGCGCGTGCATGCCTGCCTGCCTGCCTGCGTCTCTGGGTGTTTGTATATCTGTGTGCTTGTTGCCTACAGAGGTCAGAAAAGGGTGTTGGGTCTCTGGGAACTGGAGTTATAGATGGTTGTAAGACACCATATGGATACTGGACCTCAAATCCTCCTCTGGAAGAGCAGTCAGTGCTCCTAACCACTGAGCCATCTCTCCAGTGCTGCATGGGTATAATGTGTCTGTTGTAAGGCTGTTTCTTGAATGTCAGGGTGAGAGAAAGACAGCCTAGAGAGGCGAGGGAGAGGCACCTGGAAACTGATAGTTGCTTCCTCTGTGGGGCCTTTCACACGGGAGGATGGATCATGCCTGGAAACTGATAGTTGCTTCCTCTGTGGGGCCTTTCACACGGGAGGATGGATCATGCCTGGAAACTGATAGTTGCTTCCTCTGTGGGGCCTTTCACACGGGAGGATGGATCATGCCTGGAAACTGATAGTTGCTTCCTCTGTGGGGCCTTTCACACGGGAGGATGGGTCACGCCTGGCCACACCATGCCACAGCCTCACTGTGCCTGCTCTCCTGGTATCTTGGTACTTCTAAGTGCTGAGGTGACACACATGTAGACACTTCAGTTCCCCATGGAGCCTCCCTCTGGGCTCTCAGGATGGTGTCCATCATGGCTCTGTCCCTGTCTTGGCACTGTGGTCACCATGTCTCAGGAATCCAGAGTGACAGGCAAGGGACTCTTGCTTTTCAGTGTGGTTTCCCACTCACACTTGTCCCAGTGGGACCACAGGCAGCTGGCTCTGGGCCAGAGCTCCTGTTTCCCTCGCTCTCTCCCTCCCCTTTTTTCTCTAAAAAAAAAAAAACTTCACATGTGTTTATTTGTTTTTCATGTGCATGATGCCCAGCTCCAGAGTCTGCCTCTTAACAGCCTGTGTGCACTGTCTGCTTCAGCAGCCCTGGAGGCCAAGTCTACGGAGGAAATGCTTAAAGAGCCTCAATTTTAGAGACAGGTGGTGGTGCACACCTGTAATCCTGGCATCGTGGAGGTGGGGGCAGGAGTATCGGAAGTTCAAAGTCATCCTTGGCTACATAGTGCATGCGCTGGCTGGTTTTCTGTCAACTTGACACAGACTATAGTCGCCTGAAAGGAGGGACGGTCCAAGAGAAATGTTTCCATAAGATCGGGCTGTGGGCTAGCCTGTAGGACATTTTCTTAATTACTGATTGATGGGTGAGGGCCAGACCTTGGTGAGTGGTACCTGAGAGCTGGTGACCCAGGGTTCTGTAAGGAAGCAGACTGAAGGGCAGAGTGTGGTGGCACCCTTTGTCTCAGCACCTGGGAGGCAGAGGCAGGCATGTCTGTGAGTTCGAGGTCAGCCTTGTCTACATGATTTGCAGGACAGCCAGAGTCACATAGAGAAACCCTGTCTCAAAAAACAAAAACAAACAAAACAAGAGAGCAAGCTGGTGGTCAGCACCTGTCCATGGTTAGTGCATCTGCTGTCTGCGTCCCTGCCCTGACTCCCTTCAATGAGGGACAGCGATGTGACGTACAAGCAAAACAAACCCCTTCCTTACAATTGCATTTAGACATGTGTTCCCACAGCAATAGAAATCCTAACTAAGATGGTGGGTTTGAGGCTAACCTAGAATACACGATAACCTGTCTCAAAAACAAGAAATAAAAAAGACAATAAATTCTTATTTTATATTTCAGGAAAGTCAAGTACTTTAACATCAAAGCCAACTTTGTCAACAAGCACACAGTTCAAGGTGTTGATAAAGGCGGGAAGGTGGTAAGTGTCCATTGGCCTGTCTCTCATGGCTCCTGTGGTCCCTGATCCCAGCTTTGTTTGGCCTGGGTGTTGTTCTGATGTTAACAGCCGCCTTTGAGGTCACACGTCTTCAGAGCTAGTGCACAGGTCACAGCTGAGTGCAGTGGCCAAGCCTGAGATCCTAGCACTAGGGAGGCAGAAGTAGGATCTTGAGTCCCAGAGCAGCCCTGGACTGTCTAGTGGGGCATGTCTCCCCAACATGGACACACAGACATACATTTCTGAACACACAGACACATGCATATACACAGACACATGCACACACACAATACTGGATACACAGGCACATGCACACAGACACATGGACGCATACATAGGCACATGCACATATATAGAAACAAGCACACACACACACACACAGTTCAAACAGAGCTGAGGATGTAGCTCAGTGTCGAAAGGCTTGCCTAGTGTGAGTTAGGTCAGTTTTCAGTTGCACAGTCCCCTTGTTAAGCAGCTCAAATGCCATGGCTGGCTGTCCAGCAGCGTGGGTGATGGTAAAGGTGGGAGTCGCTCCCTTCCTGCAGTGTTTGTGGGGCTCTGAGGAGACGTAGCGTTTGCAAAAGCCTCGTACACTGTGAGGTGCTTGGAGCTGGTACACTTGACTGCCCCACCTGCCTGGCCCTCCTGTTCAGTGGATGTTGTGAGACCCCTGCTCTGAGACTTAGAGATAAGGGCAAAGCATCCACACTGCACAGTAGGGGACACAGGAACCACTGTCGCAGCCACCCACAGGTATTTGAGCCTGTTGGCAGCTGACCATGCACTGTTTGACCTGTGGTTCTCTGTTTATCCTCAGACTCTGCTTTCGGCTGACCACATAGTCATCGCTACAGGAGGGCGGCCGCGGTACCCCACACAAGTGAGTGGCTGCTGCGGTCCTGGCCTGGCCTCTACTCTCACTCCTCTGTGAATTGCCTTTCCCATTTCTAGGCCTCCTGGAATCTACTCTGCTGAAATAGGGCTTCAGGCCTGCCACATAGCGATGCTTCAGAATCACTCCACACTGCAGGCTCCTGGGGCCTGTGTCCTTCACCCCCGCGTCCCCCCTCTTCTCCCACAGTGTTTAGCTGTGTTGTCCAGGTTCCCGACACCTGGGTTCCAGTGACCTTCCACCTCAGCCTCCTAAGTGGCTGTGACTCAAGTGTGTGACATCACACCTGGCCCTGTGTTCCTCCTTGCAAGCCCCCATTGTCAAGCTCTTTTCTCTTTAACTTCAAAATGCTGGGGCCTCCAGGACTTCAGTCTTATTCTTCACTTCCTTCTTCCCTGACTCTTTAAAAGTTTGAAATAGAATACGCTTACCAAAATTCTCTTTGTGAGGCACAGCGGATTTTAGTAGTTGCTGTCTTCTATTCCCTTCCATCTCTAGATCCTTTGCAAAGTTCCAGCTGATGCTTTGCTTCAGCTCCGCTGGTTTCTAGACTCCAAGAGCCTCGTAAAAATGATCTGATCTGTGTGCTTTTGATGGTTCATTTCACCAGAATAATGTGCTCAGTTTACTTGTAGATGGATCAGATTCTCCCTTTTTAAGGCTGAATAATGTTCCATTTCGTGCAAAGACCACCTTTTGCTTACCTGCCTCCCATTGGTGGATACTGCATTGCTTTCTCTTTTGCTGTTATGAACCACAATGTGCCATGAGCATCCCTGTAAAAGGGATTTATGCAGTTTGTTTTCACTTCTCTTGGGTATTTAAGAATGGAAGTTAGAACTAGGTGTGGTGGCTTTAATCCCAGCACTCCAGAGGCAGAGGCAGGTGGATCTCTGTGGGTTTGAGGCCAGCCTGGTCACCAGAGCAAGTTCCAGGACAGCTAAGGGTTCTGGCACAGACAGAAACCCTGTCTCAAACCACCAGACCAAACAAAAAACAATGGAAGTTAGATCACATGATCGTTCGCTTACCCTTTTGAGAGACAACTAGCTTGTTACCCAGAGGCTGCACCATATTTGCTCCCTGCAGTTGTGTCTGGAAGGCAGTTTTATCCCCTCACATAGCTCAGGTCTTTTGGAAAAGCAGAATATTTCAAGTAACATGTGTGGTATCTTCCACTGGGATTTTGTCATTGCTGGGGCACTTCTTGGAGTTGGTTTTGTGAAGCATTTCTTTTTTGTCATGTGTGGCCACTGGAGTCTACTTAATTAGCTTAGTGTCACTTAAGAACTGCAGAGGTTTCCTTTAAAACCAGGAGCCAGGGGGCTGGAGAGATGGCTCAGAGGTTAAGAGAGAGAGAGCACTGCCTGCACTTCCAGAGGTCCTGAGTTCAATTCCCAGCAACCACATGGTGGCTCACAACCATCTGTAATGAGATCTGGTGCCCTCTTCTGGCTTGCAGACATACATGGAGGCAGGATATCGTATTCATAATAAATAAATAATTCTAAAAAAACACAGGAACCATGAAATCTCTGCATGCCTATAGGAGTCTTCAGTCTATACTGCAGACTGTGGGATCCTTCAGTCTATACCACACTCTGTGTGTCTGTGGGATCCTTCGGTCTATACCACACTCTGTGTGTCTGTGGGATCCTTTGGTCTATGCTGCAGTCTGAATGCCTGTGGGATCCTTCAGTCTATACCACACTCTGTGTGTCTGTGGGATCCTTCGGTCTATACCACACTCTGTGTGTCTGTGGGATCCTTTGGTCTATGCTGCAGTCTGAATGCCTGTGGGATCCTTCAGTCTATACCACACTCTGTGTGTCTGTGGGATCCTTCGGTCTTTACCACACTCTGCGTGTCTGTGGGATCCTTTGGTCTATACTGCACTCTGCATGCCTGTGTCTTGACTCTTCATCAGTGTGAAAAGCATGTTGCTGCCACTCCTGTCTTCCTGGGTAGGGTGCGTAGAGTCACCTTCCATCCCCACATGACTTCTCTCTTCCTCCACAGATCAAAGGAGCCGTGGAGTATGGAATCACAAGTGATGACATCTTCTGGCTGAAGGAGTCCCCTGGGAAAACGTAAGGCCTAGGGTGTGTTGTGCTGCTGTATCTGCTTTCTGCTCCTTCTGGAGTCATGGGATAATTCTCTGGAAGAAGGAAAGGCAGCCTTTGGTCCCATGGCTGTCTTGAAGGTGACACATGAGTGTTACAAAGAGCGAGTCAGCTGTTGTACAGGGCAGTGGTGGTCAGTAGCATTCCCCTGAACTCACGGTGCAGCAGATCCCCGGGGGGTCTCTCTTGATCATCTCTCCTGACTGCTTTGTGCACTGAGCATCCTCCAAGCTATAGCCAGGTGTGAAGGTGAGAAAAGCAGCATGTGCAAGGCACCTATGCAAATGCACCAGCCTGCCCAGAGCTGATCCATCCAGATGCTGATGCAGGCTTCTTGTTTGCAGGGACGAGAATGGCCACAAGAGGGCGACAGAGGCTTGGCTGATAATTGTTCATTGCCTTATGCCTTCTCTAGCAAATACTAGTAGAAAAAAGTACCCCAGTGGTGGACAGGCAGGAGTGTGTGTGTGTGTGTGTGTGTGTGTGTGTGTGTGTGTGTGTGTGTGTGTGTGTGTGTGTGTGTGCACATGTACTTAGATGTATGTATGTAAATATGTGCATCTATGCAGGTGTATAACATGTGCATGTTGAAGCCACAAGTATGAGGATGTGACATGTATATATGCATTGGACTTATTTCAGTGAGTGCAAATTTTACCATAGATAGATAGATAGATAGATAGATAGATATTAGTATTAGTACACATAGATGTGTTTGTGGTGTGTGTGTGTGCATGCGTGCATGCCACAGTGTACATGTGGAGGTCAGAGGGTGACTTGGGCTGTGGTTGTCTCCTTCTACTTTTATATAGATTCTTCATACTAAATGCTGGTCTCTAGGTTTGCAGAGCAAGTGCAGAGCCTTTTCATCAAGTCCATACTGTTTGTTTTGTTGTTTAGCGTGTAGTTGCACACATGCCAGATGTGCATGTAGAGGTCAGAGAACAGTTTACAGGAGTTGGTTTTCTTCTACCCCATGGGTTCCAGAGGTCAAGATCAGGTTGTTAAGCTTGGTTCTTAGCACCTATCTTGACCTCCTGAATCAGTTCGCTGGCCCAGCTTCTTTCTTTTGAGACAGGCTCGTATTCTTAGTCTGGCTTCCAACTCATAATGTAGGCAAGGCTGATCTTGAACTTCTGATCCTTTAGTCTGTACAAAGTGGAATTACAGGCATGTTCCACCATGCTTGGCTGCTTCTTCTGTAAACAAGCAAACAAGCAAGCAAAAACTCCAACTTTTTATTGCTCTATTTGTGTGTGTGTGTGTGTGTGTGTGTGTGTGGTATGGTGTGTGTGTGTGTGTGTGTGTGTGTGTGTGTGTGTGGTGTGTGTGTGGTATGGTGTGTGTGTGTGTGTGTGGTGTGTGTGTGTGTGTGTGGTGTGTGTGTGTGGTGTGTGTGGGTGTGTGTGTGTGTGTGTGTGTGTGTGTGTGTGTGTGTGTGTGTGTGTGTGTGTGTGCACAAGTCATCAGGCTCAGCAGCATGTACCTTTATCATGGGGTCATCTATCTGACCCTTCCTCTTTTTAATTTTTATTTATTTTTACCTTGTGTGCTTTGTTGTTTTGCCTGTATGTATGTCTGTGTGAGGCTGTCAGATCTTGGAGTTAGACAGTTGTGAGCTGCCATGTGGATGCTGGTAATTGTACCCTCCTCTGGAAGAACAGTCAGTGCTCTCAACCACTGAGCCATCTCTCCAGCCCCCCCTTCCTCCTTTTCTACAGCTGACCATAATGCACCAACATTTCCCGTTTTCTTTGTCTGTTCATCCATGGTTGGGCGGTATGAATTGCATTACTGTGAAGATGGTGCATGGATGTTGGAGTCCTGCCTTCTACTCTCTTGAGCATATACACAGCATTGGAATTTTGGGGTTATTGTGCTATCTATCAGACCACCTTCAGTAGCTCAATGCTTTGTTCAACTGCTGGTATTCTCAGAGGTGCTGTTCTCAGTAGTGACGGTGTTCCCAGTGGTGATGGTGTTCCCAGTGGTGACGGTGTTCCCAGTGGTGATGGTGTTCCCAGTGGTGACGGTGTTCCTTCTGGTGATGGTGTTCCCAGTGGTGACGGTGTTCCCAGTGGTGATGGTGTTCCCAGTGGTGACGGTGTTCCTTCTGGTGATGGTGTTCCCAGTGGTGACGGTGTTCCCAGTGGTGACGGTGTTCCTTCTGGTGACAGTGTTCCCTCTGGTGATAGTGTTCCCAGTGGTGACGGTGTTCCCGCTGGTGATGGTGTTCCCACTGGTGGTGGTGGGAAAGGTGACAGTGTTCTTACTTGTGACGGTGTTCCCACTGGTGATGGTGTTCCCACTGGTGATGGTGTTCCCACTGGTGATGGTGTTCCCGCTGGTGATGGTGTTCCAAGTGGTGATGGTGTTCCCACTGGTGGTGGTGTTCCTGCTGGTGATGGTGTTCCCAGTGGTGACGGTGTTCCTTCTGGTGACGGTGTTCCCTCTGGTGACGGTGTTCCCTCTGGTGATGGTGTTCCCACTGGTGATGGTGTTCCCACTGGTGGTGGTGGGAAAGGTGACAGTGTTCTTACTTGTGACGGTGTTCCCACTGGTGATGGTGTTCCCACTGGTGACGGTGTTCCCACTGGTGACGGTGTTCCTTCTGGTGATGGTGTTCCTGCTGGTGGTACACCAGGGTCCAGTGCTACTGCACCTGCACATGTGACCAGCAGTGATCTTAGACAGTTTATATACACCTACAAGGACACCTTTCCTAGCAGCAGAGAAGCTGGGTCTGAGGGCCAGCACCCTTTGCTGATGGGCTGCCTGCTCCCTGTCCCCTATGCACTGCTTCCCCTCATCCCCCAAACATGGCGTTGTCTGCTTTGTTGTGAGACACAGAATGGAATGGCCATCTTCTCATTCCCATGTGTGACTACAATTGTTACTCCCTCACCCTAATGCTGAGTTCATACTGATTCATGATGACTCCTGCTGGATTACCAAACTGTGATTTCTCTTTTGTCTCTTTTTGTTATTATTATTATTTTAAAAATTAGAGCCTGGTGAGATGGCTCAGCAGTTGGAGCACTGGCTGGTCTTCCAGTGGATCTGGGTTTGGTTTCCAGTACCTACATGGATGCTTACACCTGTCTATAACTTCAGTTCCAGGGCTTCTGATACCTTCACACAGATCCTACATCAGTCAAAACACCAATAACATGGAATAAAAATAAATTGTAAAAAAATTTATTTTACGTATATGAGTGTTTTTGTCTGCGTGTATGTATGTATAGCACATACACACCTGGTACACATAGAAATTAGAAGAGGGCATCAGCTCCCCTGTAACTGAAGTTATTATGTTATGATGATGTTCCCAGTGGTGGCCGTGTTCTCAGTGGTGATGGTGTTCCCAGGGGTGGTGGTGTTGTGCCTTGAGTCCAAACCCCCAAAGATATTATTATTATTATTATTATTATTATTATTATTATTATTATTATTATACCAACATGCTAGGGCTGACTACCCAAGCCTGAGCCAGTCTCCACAGCAGCTCAAGGACAGGTCCTGGGACTTGTCCACGCCTGCTGCAAAGTGGAAAACAATGGCTCTGACCAGCCCCCAACTAGCCCCAGTCAATTAAAACATACTAACTGGAGTGATTATAAGGCACCCTGTGGATACTAGGGTCAAACCCAAGTCCTCCCCACGAGCAACAAGTGCTTTAAACCACTGAGTCCTCCCCAAGAGCAACAAGTGCTTTAGACCACTGAGTCCTCCCCACGAGCAACAAGTGCTTTAAACCACTGAGTCCTCCCCACGAGCAACAAGTGCTTTAAACCACTGAGTCCTCCCCACGAGCAACAAGTGCTTTAGACCACTGAGTCCTCCCCACGAGCAACAAGTGCTTTAGACCACTGAGTCCTCCCCACGAGCAACAAGTGCTTTAGACCACTGAGTCCTCCCCACGAGCAACAAGTGCTTTAAACCACTGAGCCATCACTCCAACCTTTTGTCTTCTGCCTTTTCAAATATTTATGCATTTCTTTAGTTTTTTTTAGGCAGTCTCACCATGTAATCCAGTTGATCTGGAACTCACTATGCAGTCCAGGGTAGCCTCAAACTTGTGATTCTCCTGCCTTAGCTTGCCAAGATTGTAGTACCACTACCTGTGCCTCTCAAATTCTTAGTCTTATTGTTTTTCTTTTGCAGTGCTGGAGCTCAAACCCAAGCCTTTCCACATCCTAGCCAAATGCTCTGCCACTGGTCAGCATTCCCACCCAAGCCTTTAATTTTATGTCAGAAAAATGATTTTCTTTTATGTCCTAATTATTTCTAGGTATGAAGGATCTGGACTTTTGGGGCTTTGCACCCAGAACCCTGTGCTGCTGAGCTCTGCCCTCGGTCTGTTCATCTCTCTTTGACTGTCTGCTAGATTGAACACACTCTGATTCCATGGGTCATCTTTTCATGTATTTACGGCCTCATTTGGAACTCAGAGCGCGTGCGTGGTGTGTGTGTGTGTGTGTGTGTGTGTGTGTGTGTGTGTGTGTGTGTGTAATTACCCTCGAGGACCTTGGCCTTGTATCTGGCTGGGTCCCCCACCCCTCATCTCTTATCTTCCAGCTGGTTCAAATATCAGAGATGGCCCAGTGTTGCATACCATAAAGATTCTTCGTAACTTATAGATGTACAAATGGCTTCTTTCCCTTTTAGATGTAACCTAAATCTCTCTTTGCTCTTAATGGCTTTTAGATTTATTACATGTTCAGAAGGGCCTGCCCCACCCCCAGCTTGGGTTTTGGTTTGCTTTGGTTTTTAGTCACCTCTGACTAGATGTTCTTTTATGTCTTAGGCCTGGTTGTCCTTGTCTGTGGAGGTGGGCTGCTGCGGTGCCTGCTGGCTGGCTGTGGCCCTTGCTGCCTGTCTGCAAGCAGTACTGCTGGCCATTGCCGCTAAGCCTGCTTTGCTCTCTGTTTCCTTCACCCTGACTTCTTTGGCTGGCTCTTACTCTCCTGTCTTCCCATAATGCTCTTTGTGCGGGACCCAACATGAACAGCACTGGAGCTTCAATGGCCTGGAGGCTGGCCCTGCCCGGTTTCTAATCTAGTCTGAAGCCCCCTTTCTGGGCTCAAGGCATTGTTCTAGCCTGTCTCTAAAGGCCATAATTTTCTGAGTTCTGGTGAGGCCCATTTCTGGGAAACTGACCCGGTGCTGTGCGTGTAGTGCAGTCCAGCAAGAAACTGTCCCCCCACCCCGGCAGCCCAGAAGTGGGACTTCTCCCGGGACTGGGCAGGGGGCAGCTGGCTCAGCTGAAAAGATACGGCCTCAGATAATTTAGTCAGGAACAAAACTACAGTATTTATTTTCTTCAGAAAAAAAAAAAACACGAGTTTTTTTTTTAAGCTCCTTCGTGTAGATGGAATCTAGGTATGTTATTGTTTAAGAAAAAAGTGTTTGTGGTGCATCAGTCACCCGTTTAGTTCTGAGCATGATTTATGTGAGGAAATGGGTTTTTTTTAAAAAAATTAAGCTGGAGATATATCCCTGTACGATGCTTCTGTGAAAATGCGGCTTTGTCCAGGCTGTTAATGCAAGTTGTAACAGTGCGGCAGGGGAGGCAGTGTTTACATGTTACATTCCTCCGTGCAGTCAAAATAAGCCTGGAGGCTCTACAGTAGCATTTCTGTATTTTATCAGCTTGGGCTGGGGCAGAGGGGGAGGCCCTGCTCACACTTGGAGGGGCTGTTTCTGCTAGATTTATTTGCCTTATAAATATTCCCTGTGTTTATTTTAACTCGCCTTTAAAATGGAGCTGAAATTAATATGGATCCCAGGGCTGTCCCTATGGCCCCAGGGTGCCTCCCAGAGCCGGGTGACACTTTGACATGGCTCATCCAGGAGGCCAGCCAGGTCAGCAACCACAAGGGCACGTGGCACCCCTGGGCCTGTAGTGGGCACTGTCTGCCGGCTGGTATTTGTTGAGGAAGGCTGTATGGTTGTGGCCCGAGAATCTTGGTAGGATCAGCAGAATTTCAGAACTCTCCTTCCTTCTCGGCACAGGCAGCAGCCAGGACTTATTTTCTAGTGCATTTATGTAGGGCGTGGTGACTAATGCCTCTAGTCACCCATGAGGTAACTATAGCTGTCTGGGCATCCAGGATTACCTCCCACTGCCTTTGCTCCCGGGCATGAAGTGAGGGGCCCCTTTCCTCCTTGGATGACATCTGGGTCTCAGAGAGCCCAGGGCTGGCCAGATGGCAAAGATGGGGCACGTATGTCTGCCCTGGCCATAGGAGACATGGTTAAGTGACACCTTCATCCAGCAGCTGGGTGCTGGCCAGGCAAGGTCACACCTGTCAGCTGTAGTAGATGAAGCACCTGGCTAGAGCGCAGGGTAGCAGCAACTTCATAGAATGCCTGAGCGTGCAGAGGTGGTCTCCCATTCCTTGTCCTGCCTTAGAGGAGCTGAGGCTGGGCAGTGTGGGGCACCTGCCCAGTCTTGGCCACTCAACCACCACTGTGGGCTGGGCTTGGTTGCCTTTTCCATTGCTCTTTGACTGCCAAAATCCAGAAGAAGTTGGAGAAGGGGGGGGAGAGAATATACAGGGCTCCTTTGGGAAGAGTGGATAGTTAGTGGTCACTGTGGGCAGGTGTCCACCTCCAGTGAGGAAGGTGAGGGTGAAGGAGGTAGCTGGTCCCCTGTGGAGAAACTGTCCCACTGATAAGCAAGGCCCTGTCAGTGGAAGGACGTGGATGGTGAGAACAGTGAGCTTGCTCCTTAACCCTGCTTCGGGGGTGGGACTTGGCATTGGGATTCAGGGGACCTGAAATGGGTATGTGGGGTCAGGGAGTGGCAAGAGCTGGCTCTGCCTCTAACCCTGCAGCTCAGGCTGTCTCCCTGTACCCCCAAACATCCAGAAAGACTCGGTGCCCCACAGATTCTCGAGCCTGACCACCAGCTGACCTGGCCCAGCATTCCTGGCCTCTCTTTTCTGTATTTCTAGATACCGAAACCATGAGAAAGGGGCCCACAGTCTCTCTCTTCCACAGCCCCTTCCCCCAGCAGGCTGATCAGTGGGTGCTGTTGTTAGGGTCACTGTTTCTGACCCCTGAGCTGGCACACCCGGGATGGGGAGGAAGGCACGGTGACTGACAGCTGGCTCCACAGCTTCTCCCACATTGGGCCTGAGCCCCAGGAACTGAGCTGCTGTTTCCAGCTAATAGTCACAGCCTGATGTTCTTGCTGCCCCTTTACACTGCTTCTGGCCCCCAGGAGGCTTACAGAGCTTGGGGGCCAGCCTCTCCGTCTGCTGCTAGTACATTCATACCATCCTGGCTGCACACCACACTAGCCCTGGAAATGGCGGTGGCTAAGTCTGTGACTGCCCACTCCCATGTGACCGTGCCAACCTGAGCCTTTCTGTCTCTGGGCATTGTGGAGCTGAGAGTGTTTTGCATTAGGAGACAGGGTCCCTAGTGCAGGCTAGTCTGGAGCCTACTGTGTGATCCAAGCCAGCCTCAATTTCATGACAACCCTGTATCATTTTCCTGAGTGCTATGACAAGTGTGGGTCAGCATGCCAGACTAGAGAATTTTTATAATGGACCCATTTAATGCCACGATTGGAGTTGGTCATGAAGTAGCATTGGTCTGACTCTTATTGGGAAGCTGCCCAAGGTACAGTGGCCATTGTTCTCCCATTCTAAGCACAACAGTTAGAAAGTACATTTTTTTTTTTTTGGTTTTTACGAGACAGGGTTTCTCTGAATTGTTTTGGAGGC
Source organism: Mesocricetus auratus (assembly GCF_017639785.1). NCBI lineage: Eukaryota > Metazoa > Chordata > Mammalia > Rodentia > Cricetidae > Mesocricetus > Mesocricetus auratus. The sequence continues at coordinate 73,920,427 of NW_024429192.1, forward strand.
TATCGGTTAGAAAGTACATTTTATCTTAGGAGAACCACTTCGAGTCACAGCCACATAATATTCTCATTTTCTGCCCAGCTTCTGTTTTGCATGATACTCTGATGAGGCGAAGGGAGAGCAGTTGTCAGCCTGGGACTTGATTCTCAGCTTTTCTGCTTGTTAACCTGTGTGACGCCAGGACCCTGGGTTGGCCCATGGGCAGACCCCAGATGGTGGGGTGCTGGTAGCAGGTCCAGGCATATCTGGAGCCAGCTGCACTAGGATGGAGGATTTGTGGTGTCTCCTCTCTGGAGCTGCTTTGCTGGAGTGTCTGTGGCTCTGCAGCTTTGACTGGCACTTCCTGGACTGGTAGTTCCACCAAGGAGCCAGGTGCTCCTGTGAGACTGTCCCTGGTGAGGGCATGCCTCCTGGAGAGAGGATTAGGGTCCTGCGGCTGCGAGGCAGACTGAACACTCTAAGCCCAGCTTCACAGGTCTGTGCTAATGCCCTTGTTTCTGCTTCCTCCTCGCTCTCGATTCTGACAAGCAAGCCACCCTGTGATCAGACTAATCTCACGTTAGCCGTGCATCCATGGAGAATGTTGGCACAGTAAAAGGCGCAGAGAAGAGATCACCCCCCATACATACACCCACCCCCACCCCCACATGCCCACACACAGGGGAGGGGGGATTGGGTTCAAGGCTACTAGGGTGTAGGATAGTAACTTCTGGTGAGCAGACAAAGATCTGGCCTCAGAGTCTTTAAACACAGTGTTAACTCTCAGGCTTGCAAACCTTCTTCCAGACTGCCAGCACTGCTGTCCCCTGTGGCTGGCTGCAGCTGCACTGGTTACTGTGCCTTTGTAGCTGGTCCTGGGTGAGTGTGGCCAGCAGAAACCAATCTACAGCTGCCAGCCTCTGGGAACCGACTGGAAGCTTCATGTTTTGTCTCTGCTTTTGTTCCATCTCCTCCTCCTCTTCCTCCTACTCCTTCTCCTCCTCTTTTCTTCTTAAGGGTCCAGGCTGGCTTCAAACTCTCTATGTAGCTCAAATTGGCCTTGAATTCATGATCTTCCTACCTCCACTTCCAAAGTCTGGGATTACAGGCATGCGTGGCCATTCCTAGAACCTCAGTCCTCTGGCTTCTTTTGTTCCTCTTTCAAAAAATAAATGTTCCCATTAATCGGTCAATTAGAAGGAGAGGTGGAGGGAAAAAAAAGTGCTATCAACATGGCTTATAAAATAAATGGCCCAAGGTCACTGTCCATTCAAGCAAGAAGTGAGCTTTATAGAGATTTCAGTGCACACACTCAAGACTCCCCCACCCCTAGGAATGTGCCTGCCTGTGGGTGTCTTTTCTTCCCTGTCTGTGCTCTGGAGTTGGCAATTTGGAGTTAGTGGCCTGAGGGCTGGGGGCACCTGGGAAATGGTTCCCCACCTTCTGTTGTGGGGCCACCTCAGAAGGAGGTCCATGGTGCTCCCAGGGCTCTGTTGGAGCAGATGGTGATCTCTGGCTGCCCGCCCACCCATCTCCTACACCCAGCCTGCTTTGTGGGAGGCTGGGAGGCACACGTGGACTGCAGAAACAGAAGAACCAGGTTCTGGAGACTGCTTCATGCTCAGCAATGTGGTAGGAGGGCCTAGAAGTGGGGGCTGGGGATTCCAGCTGCCTGGGGAGAGTCTGAGGGGAGTTTGAGATAAGTAGAGAGGCCCAGTCACCAACAGAAGGACTACACTGTTGCTGTCCTGATAGGCGGGGTCGCCACAGCTTGTTGGGAGGCCGGGGCTGGGTACTGCATGCTCTTCAAGGAGCTGAGAGCAAAGGTATTGCTTGTTGGGTGCTCATAGAACACTTTACCATCCATCCTACAGGTGAGGCAGGGTGATCAAAGCAGCTAAATTCTGCTTGCTTCTTAAGTAACTGAGGTTTCGTATCTTAAACAGCTCAGACCTCTCACTCTGTAGATCAAATCTAAAAAAGGTCAGGTTTTTTTCTTTGGACACATTGCACCTGTGTGGGCACTTGCAGCAGGCAGATACGCGCTTGCCTCCTGTGTATGTCTCTTTGGCATTGTCAGTTCACAGGGGCCTGGGAAGCACCGCCGTTCTGCTGGCTTGATTGGGATCCCAGGAGCCCCTGTCCATATTCGTCACATGCTGAGTGGGGTTGTATGAGCAGCTGGGGCCATCTTGTGCTCAGACAGTCAGTGTGGCTCTGTCCCCAGCTCCTGTGCAGAAGCCGCATGCCAGATGGTTCCCGCAGGGCACCTGCACAAGTATTCCGAGGGATCCGCCGCGTTTTGAAATGGAATTATATCATTAGTACTTGCCAGGATTAGTACTGACATCAGGCTTATCCGTCCTTACATCACCTGCTCTTGTTCAAAGACTGAAGGGGTGATCTGACGAGCCCACCCACATGCAGCCACCCTGGCTGGGAACCCTTACTTCCTCAGCCCTTATGCATGAGTGTGCACATACGTGCCTGTGTGCATATGCGAGGATGTGGAGAGGTGTGTGTGACCACTTATCTGTGCTAGTGTGTTCACAGTGTGTGCGAGGATGTGGAGAGGTGTGTGTGACCACTTGTCTGTGCTAGTGTGTTCACAGTGTGTGTGTGCATGCAAAGGATTTTTCATGTTTGCATGTCCCCTGCATGTGCATGTATGAATGAATGCCTATGTACATGGTGTGTGGAGCTGGCCACAAGAGTTTCCAGTGAGTCACAGTGTTTTGGACTGGCTCTGGAGGGGAGAGACAGAGAGACAGAGAGATCCAGAGAGAGGGGGGGGAGGGAGGGAGAGAGAGAGAGAGAGAGAGAGAGAGAGAGAGAGAGAGAGAGAGAGAGAGAGAGAGAGAGAGAGAGAGAGATCTATTGGATCCATGTGTTGTGGGGTTGGACAGACAGGTCTGGGCTCTGCTCACAGAAGCTGTCTCCCATAAGCCCCTGTCTCCATTCTGGTCCTCTTAGTGTCCTACCGGGTCATCCCTGCTTCCATCCTGGCTCAAGGGGTTCTAAGGAGCCTAAGACAAGGCGCCTGTGGGTAGAAGGAAAGCCCTGTGCTTCTGAGGGACATCTCTCAACATGTCCACCAGCCTGGTGCTGCCTGTGCTTTTCACAGGCCAGGTGTCATTTGTCACTGACCATGCTCCTTCACCACCAGGCAATTTGCTGGTTCAATAGCACTGTTTGCTGTGTTGTATTTCATAGCTGTAGCTTTTAGGAAGCAGGTTCTATACCTTGCCACCACCTGTTTGAACTGTCATAAGCCTCAGCTGTCATGGGCTCATGAGTACCTGACAGGAAGACTACGGGCCCATATTTGTCCCAGTCTTGGAACAACAGCGTGTGGCCTTGCTGGTACTCATTTTGTGTGCTGTTTGCTGGTTTTTTCTGCAGGTTAGTGGTTGGAGCCAGTTGTATCCTTTGCGGAAGTGCAGATGGTCGTCCTTAGGAATGACCCCGTTATCATTCTCCCTCCAAGGAGATACCTTGTTTTCTTGTGGGGGCTCAACTGGACCTGTTAGGGTTGGGAGTCTGGACCCAAAGAATTGTTTGAGGCTGACCTTTGAAGGCTGCTGCTTCCTGAGGCTCACACTAAGCCAGGCGGAGCAGCTGGAGAGAGCTGCAAGACAGTCACGATGGCTGTGATGGGCCTCTCCCTTGAGAGCAGCCCTGATCTGACCTCATCCCTACAAGAGAAGCAGTCAGATCAGGAAGGGTCAAGGGGGGGGATCCCTGAGAGGCTTAGGGTCAGGACAGGATGTAGAAGGGAAGATGAAAGCCCCAAGACTGAGCATCAGAGCACAGGCCACAGGCAGTGCTCTGTGGCTCTTACCCACAAGGCTCTTCTCCCTTGGGTCTGGCCAGCAGTTCTCCACTGAATCTCCACACTCTCTCGTGGAGGCTGAGACTAAACACCAGAGTCAGATGGAAGCCCTGTGGAGGCATAAACCTGTCTGACCTGTAGGTGCTGTTGGGAGAGCTTGAAGCTGGGGTTAGCAGCTCTATGCACTTGAGACCGCTGGCCTGGGGATCTCTGAAGCTTCCAGCAGAGGGTGTCTTCTGGTGCTGAGCACAGACAGGGGTCCTGGGCTGTTGGAGCAGGGTCCAGGCTCTATTGCCCCTCTGCTCCCTAACTCATAGTCAGTTAGTGTTCCTTAGCATGCTGCTGAAGACGTGGCCCTAGAGTGTGCTGGCTTCCTCACAGGGATTGGACTGGATACCACGGTCATGATGCGCAGCATCCCTCTTCGAGGCTTTGACCAGGTAATGCCCAGGAGCCCCTACTCCCACCTGGGCTCTGCTTCTCCCATGATGCCACACTCATTTTTGGCTACCTTACCCTGCCCCAAGCAGGTGTAGGTGTGGCCTAAGGCGGAGGCCGGAATTTTCATAAACAGTTCCTTAAAAGCCAGGTGTCCTGGCACTTGAAAGGCTGAGGCAGGAGGTTCATCTGAGTCCAAGAGTGGAGGCCAGCCTGGGCAGTATCTCAAGCCCTATTGTCCAAAATAAGTCACCCATTAAAATCCAAGTTTGAGGTTGTCACTGAGATGCCAAATATTCTATGGCCTCTACCAAAGATAACCCAGTCCTCCGTTGAACTCTGATTACAGAAGTCTGGCAAAGTCAGCGGAAATGGAATGCACTGGGTCCGAGGTCTCATGACCCCTGCTTCCATCACGCTGCCCCACAAACACCTTTCCATCTTGTGTAGCTGTGTGAGACTGTGCCGCTACAGCCAAGGGTGTACATACCAAGCCCCGCTACAGCGACACAACATCTGGGGAGCCTATGGGTTTCCTGCTGCCAGGGCATATGTTGGCAGCAGACAGGCTGCAGATGTAGAGGAGGCCCAAGAGGTAAAAGGGTCTGCAGGGAAGAGGACTGGAGTCTCGGGCCGGGTGGCAAAGGTCTGCTGGGCACTGAGCAGGCCCTATAGTTCTCCTTAGAGACTTGCGTGACTGAGTCCAGCAGGCGCTTGGCGGCTTGTAGAGTGTTAAGCAGCTAATGAGTCAGTTCCTTTGTTTGGGACAAATTGAGATATGGTCCCTGATAAAAAGGGCTCCTCATACATGTGGTCCAGCATGAACCACCTCACCTAGGCAGATGTTGCAGGATTTAAATGGTGGTTGTTTATGTCCTCCAGGCAGCTGTGTCAAGTCTCTGCTGTCAGCCTGGGTTAACTGCAGGGTTACATGTGAACTAGCCTTAGCCGCAGCAAGACCTGTGATATGTGGACCCTGTGGGCAAGAAGGTGGTTACAGCACCTTCACCATCCCCAAGTCCAGGCCTGCACCGCTGTCCCTGCATTTCCTGGGAGTCAGAGTCTTCTGATGGCAGTGAGGGGGCGTTGGTGACACACAGTGGGGACTAGGTGGGAAGTGAAAGGCTACTAGATGAACTGGGCAGAGATCCCGTGATTAAGAGAGGAGGCTGAAGCTAAAATATCTCCTGACCAGCGGTCCCAGGATCTGGGAATTGGGAGCCAGGAGGTAGCTTGGCCTCCAGCATCATAGAGCAAGGGGACCCAGGGATGGGGTAGTGGGCACCCCGCCTTCTTCTCTGGGCAGAACCCTGTTGTGGCCCTACGAGGCATTTGAGAGCAAAGCAGAAGGCTAGGGCTTCTCTCAGTGCCTCTTGCTAGTAGTGACCTGGTCTTCATGGTGTTTTTTTTGTGCTTTGCAGCAAATGTCATCTTTGGTGACAGAGCACATGGAGTCTCATGGTACCCGATTCCTGAAAGGCTGTGTCCCCTCCCTCATCAAAAAACTCCCAACTGGCCAACTGCAAGTCACCTGGGAGGACCATGCCTCTGGCAAGGAGGACACAGGCACCTTTGATACTGTCCTGTGGGCCATAGGTAAGGATGCGGCGAGTCACACACACACTGTCTCTAGCTCAAGGGAAGTAGCAGAACTGAATTCTCTCGGAACAGGCTCCTCACCTTCCTTCCCTGCACATCCTGGGTCCCCCACTCTGCTGGCTCCCAAGCAGGCTGGCCACTGTGTGGTACACCTTGCAGGTTACTGTGAAAGCCTATGGGCACAGCACCTACACCTGGCTGTCCCAAACACACTATTCCTCTAGCTATTTCTTTTCCCATTGCCATGTGCTATTCTGTTAATGCAAACCAAAGAAGAGATTTGCTGGTGTCACCAGGCATCATCATTCATGAACAGTGTGTGAGGCCTCCCACAACCCTTCAGAGATTGTTTATAAGGTCAGAGTAAATCCTAGAGATTTCTTATAGGGCTTAACCCTTGATAGATCTATCCTGAATGAATTAGATGTTTGCTTTATAACATTATAATTTCAAGCTAGTTTCTTGTTTGCTCGCTTTGAGGCAGTGTCTCACACAGCTCAGGATAACCTCAAGCTCCATATGTAGCCAAGAATGAACTTGAATTGATCGTCCTGCCCCTGCAACCCAAGTACTGGGATTATGGGCATGCACCATCACATCTGGCTTTTTCTCATAAAAATGATATGTAGAGAACTGTGGAGACGGTAAGTACTTGCTGCATAAGCATGAGTTTGCTCCCCAGAACCCACGTTACAAAGCTGGGTTTGGTGGAGCCTACTTGTAATTCCAGAGCTGGGGAGGCACAAGCAGGTGGATCCTGGGGGCTTGCTGCCTAGGCAGCCTGACCTGGTCAGTGAGCTCCAACCATGCCTCAATAAAACAAGGAGGAGAGCCCCTGAGGAATGACACCTGAGCTTCACACATATGCACACATACATGTGCATACCTGCATATACATGTGTTTTCACAGAAAAAGACAGTAACATATTTTTAAGTTTTAAAAATGGTACATACACATGACTTAAAACTTTCTGTGTTAATTATTTGGTGCCCAGCTTTGTGACCTTAAGGGCATTCACACTGCTGTGCAGCCATCACCACGATGTGTCTGCTGAGCACCACCCACCCCAGAGCACTGATTTACTGCAGGTTAGCTTCCTCCTGCCCCAGCACCCACCACTTCACTTCCTATCCCAATTTGATGACTCGGGATATAGTGTTTGTCTTTTTGTTCCTGGCCTGAGTCACTTATCATAATGTCCTCAAGGTTTACCCATGTGCTAGCGTGTGTCATGATTTCCTTCCTCTTTAAGGCTGAACAATTTTGTTTGTCTGTCCATCTGTTGATGGACATGCAGGCTGCTCTCACCTTTTGTCAGTGCTATTGCAATGAACACAAATGTCCACAAGTTAGCAGTGCTGATCCAAGCCAGAGGCTGTGGCTCATTGATGAGGCTTGCCTAGCGTGTCCCAGGCCCGGGGCTCCATCCCAGCAGCTGTGCTTTGGCTGTCACTGCATAGCCGGTCTCTCATCCTTCTTCTTTCCACGGATGTGGGCCCAGTTTCTCGGGATGAAGGCCTAGTGCTCGAGGCTGTACATACCTATCTGCCGCTGACCTTGCTAGATGTATGGTCCCTCTAGGGAGAAGGAAGGTGTAGTCGGGAAGAATGCTTACAGGCTTGTGTCTATGTGGTGAGGGTTGTGGAGGCTCAGCCAGAGACTAGTGACCAGAACAGAGATCCAAGATGCTGTTCCTGTCACAGGCATGCTGAGAAACCAGTATAGTGGCCATGGTGAGTGGGGCCTCCATGGAGCACCATGGTCCTTTTTGGTGAGGGTGACATCCCATGTGAGCATCTCTGCCTAACTCAGTGTGGGCGCCTTTTAGTTTGGGTTTCTAGTTTTCCTGGCTTCCTTAGGAACTTGTAAATTGACACAGAGAATACCTGGATCAGTAGAAACATACTTTACATCTTTGTCCAAGATCATCTGGGTCTCTGGAGTCTGCTCGGTGTGAGCCAGGGCTTAGAAAGCAGATCACCCTCAGAAACCTCTTTTTGCTCCATCTCAATGAGGCAGGTGGTCTCCGGGTGCGCCAGAGGAAGTTGTCCAATCTCAGTAGGTTCCAGAATGGGCTTCCTAAGGAACAGGGCTGCATTACAGAGCAATATGCTTCTGGAGAGAAACTTTTTCCTGAGTTGTTCAAGTGCATGGAAGTCAGTGGTGAGACTGAATGAGAGGAGGTGGAGCAGGGTCCAGATCACACAGGAGGGCGTGGCCGTGGATGGGAGTGCTCCAGCACAAGCTGACCCGTCACCGGAGAGCGTGCCACACTGCAAGAGCTAGTGAGTACGTTATGGACTCTACAAAAGACTAGGTCACGTCTTAGACCCCAAAGCGCCTGTTAAACTCATAGGGGTGAGGAGACAGCTTTTTTCTTGTCCCACCCCAATTCTCTTACCTTGGACACATGGAACCCTGTCTTGCCTGTGCTGTTTTTGCTTGTTTGATTTGCTTTTGAGACAGGGCCTCACTACATAGTCCAGGCTGATTTGAACTCACAATATAGCCCAAACTCGCTTCACACTTGCAGTCTTCCTGCTTCAGTCTCCCAAATTCTGGGCCCCCCAGAAAGTATCACCATGCCCCCCCCTTGTCACTCGACCATATGCCCAATGCTGTAGGGTCTGTGCCTTTGTAAAGCCTGGATCCCCTGACTTCCAGGGGGTCCTCATCAGGCAGAGCCTCTGTCCCTCCCTTGCTGGGAGTCTGTTCTACTCTTTTCTGTTTTCAAAAAGAGTATCCCCCAGACACGCCGCAGGAGTGATTGATGCTGGGGTTGGAAGCTTTTCGAAGTCCTTGGCCTCTGACCCTGCTTCCCCAGGGCTGTGGCAGTGGCGGCAGTGGTTTCTGGCACGCCTTCTGGGTGGTGGGGCTGGTGCTCACTGCTCGCTCGGGCATGTGCTGACTTCACCACCCCCATCTGAGCCAGGTTTTGTAAACATCCAGGAGCCACTTCCCACTTGAACAACGGGACTGCTTTCTGCAGCTCCCACTGATAAGCCTTTAATGAAGCATTATTTCTGCTAGCTATAAGATGATGCGCTCCGGGAGGTTAAAATAAAACACACAGCTGCATGGCTGGTCCCCCAGACATCTCTGTTGATCGTGCTTTCCATCCAAGCAACTGATACTGTGTCCCAACAAGCTGTACTTTGAGGGACGTTTAATAAAAGGATGGATGCTCTCCGAGGCCCCCAACACACCCATGGGCAGGAGAGGCCCCGCACCCTATCATACCTGACCAGGCCAATGTTCTGTAGTCTGTGGTAAACGTCAGGCCCTGACAGAGTGGTGCTGCACTCTGGAAGCCAGGAGGGGCCCTTTCCTGCACACAGCCTTGATCTCCAGTGGTGGATTAAACATATTAGCAGTTAAAGCAGTTAATTGCTGTGCAGGGGCCCCTCATTGTTTGTCTCTGAATCACCCGCCCACACCAGGTGTCTCAGATAATAGACTGGGAACCTCAGCAAGGAGGATTTCCTGTCTGCAGATGTGCCGATTACAGCGCTGAGTGAAGACAGTCAGCCTGCAGTCCGGGCAGGCGGGGTCTGCTCTGCCTAGCCAGGAGTTAACCAGTTGTGGCCTGAATTGGTGCTGTCTGGGGAGCTGGCCCAGCACAGCCCCCAACAGAGCCTTCTCTGAGGCCTGGCTGTACTTCAGCCGAGCTGAGATCTGGTTTTAAGGAAGGCATGTGGGGCCTCTGGAGAACGCCTTGGGAAACTGAGCGGAGACTGACCTTTGGCCATAGGCTGCCACAGCACATCCAGGCAGTCCTCTGCTCCTGCCCAGGAAAGATGGCACATCCATTCCTGGGTCACAGGACTCCTTCCCAACATGTGGAACAGGGCCTTGCTGAACCTTACATAATTGTCCCAATTATTTTAAGAGCTGGGAATGAGAGTGTGCCCATCTGAGGAACCTGTCTAGAGTGGCAGAGGGGTGGGCAGGTAAGATGGGGTGGGGGAGAGTGGGGGGTGGGATCCGCCTGACTCTCACCCCAGATGGTGAAGCCATTTCTTTCTATTCAGGCTTCATTTTAGACAACCTAATATCCTGTCTTCATTGTCATCATCATCTGTGTGAGTAGAAGCCAGGTCTGAGCCTCTGAAATGGTGTGAGAGAAGCTGGTCAGTCTTGGCTATTAGGTATTGGAACTTGACTTCCCAGATTCCGTCTGACCCCATGTGGAGGCTCTACAGGTCATCTACTTGGCATGTGTACCTGGCCTGCAGCCAGGGAAGCTGTGTGGGGACACCCAGTGCTTGGGGCCCAACCTCGGCCCAGGATAAGCTGTGTAGTTTGGCTCTCTGTTCCCACCCAGGACTACCTGTTTGTATATGTGTAAATGACATGCTCATACGGCAGACACAGTTACGCAGCCCTCCCCAACACTGAGTGCCAAGCAGCAGGAGAAGGAGAATAAACAGGACATTTATCACTAGGAATGCTGCTCTGAGCTCAGCAAAAGAGAAGGGGCAGAGCAGAGTGCGCACACACCTAGCCTGGAATCTCCACACTGAGGGGCTCATAGGCCTTAGAGGGTTCCTGGGGCCCTCACAACTGTAGGTGGGTCTAAGCTGTATTGAGTCAGGGCCATGATAGAAAAAGAAGGATGAGGAGAGGAAAAAGAAGAGGTTGGGGTTTAGCGGTAGACATTTAACATGCTGGAGGTCCTGGGTTTAATCCTCAGGACTAAGTAAATCACTGAGCAAAGAAGGGAGCTGGCATTGTGTCTCCCACCTGTAAACCCCTCCTTCTGAAGGCAGAAGGATTGCCATGAGTCCAAGGAGTACATGGGCTAGATAGGGAGTTTGGAGCCAGCCTGGGCTACAGAGTAAAACTCTACCCCCCAAAACTCCTCCTCCCCAAAAACAGTAAAAGAAAAGGCTAGAGATGTAGTCCAATTGGTAGAGTGCTTGCCTGCACTCGGCTTCATATAAACTGGGCACAAGCAGGCACATCCCTGTAATCCCAGTGCTGGGAAGGCAGGCAGTAGGGTCACGACGTTCAAGACCATCCTCAGCTACACATGGTTTACATGAAACCCTGCCTACAAAAAGAACCCATGGGCACAGATAAGAAGGTGATGAGCAGTTTAAAAACAAAACAGCCTGGATGGAACAGGCAAGCAACAGGCCAGGCTCAGCACATTTGAGTAGCACTGGGGTTTTCATAGGACAGTTGCCTAGGCTCTCCACACAGGCCTTTGTGGACCTCAGACTCTGTCGAGGCCACAGTGTGCCCTTCTCTGTCCAACGCTGTGCCACCTGGTGTGGCCGGATCAGTCTGGGTCACAGCCCCTCACTCGCCCACCCTGTTCCTGCTGGCACTCAAATCTCACCTCATTTCACGGATTGCCCTTCCCTGGTGGGAACATGTGCTGTAGGCAGGCATGAAATTGGAGGGCATGCTCGTTTAACTAGCATGGATCAGAGAGGCGTGGGCGCTGCTTGTGACCTTCCACCTGCACAGGCTTGGACCCAGCAGAGTACGGGGAATGACTGTGGCTGCCTTCTCACTCCATTGGCTGCTGCCCGCTCTGGCCACTTCTTGGGGAAGGGTCAACTATTCAGGAGGGACAGCAGCAGGCTTCAGGAGGGTGTGAGGGTGTGTGTGGGGGGGGGTCAGGGGTGCGGTGGAAGTGACAACCAGAGGTTCTCAGCACAGTGTCAGCTCACATACTCCAGGCCTATGTCTCAGGCATTTACTGAGAGGAGAGGAAAAGTGCATTTGAATGCCTTCATTGTATATGAAGTGGTAGAGCACATGTATCACATGTGAAGCTCTTAGGAGGCAAGAAAGGTAACAGGCAAAGTTTTAGCAGTTTGCAAAAGAAATGCCATTAGTAAATAGAAAACAGTTTTATTAGTCATCAGTGAAGTACAAATTAGAACATCAAGAGAGGTGTCGCACCAAGGTCAGAGTGTTAAATGAAAACAGAAACCTATTTGCCACAGGCTGGGAAGCCCCTGTCTTCCAGTCCAGCTCCCCTTCTTCTGGATCAGCAGTGAGAACCCAAGGGACGTGTGGCATGGGATGCTCCAGGCCGCCTTCCTGCTGGAGTCAAGGCAATAGAAACCCAGGAGCCCCGGATGCCCTGTTGAGGAGCATGTTGCCACCACCACACTTGGCCTAGAGCTGAGGCTGTAGGATGAAACCACAGAAACTGACTCCGGGCGCAGCAGGGGCTGGAGACCTCAGCTGGCACTGGGCACAATGCACACTGACAGACGTGGCTGCCCTCCAGCGTGGCCTGAGCACAGCCTGTGTTTGCTGGGGACAGTGCTCAGCATATTGGCTTGCACTTTGCTTCCCACTTGGTGAGTGTGCCACTGGATCTAGAGTGCCTAGAGCCACCTGCTTAAGTGGATGGCCCTTGGGTTGCCACCTGGCTCTTGTTTTCTACTTGCCATGGGTTCGAGACCTGAGCTCAGGAGGTGCCTTCATCTCCGATGGGCCCTCAGTGCCAGGAGGGAGCTTGGACCCAGCTCTCATCCCAAGGGAGAGAGCAAAGCTTGAGGGAGCTGTGAGGCTATGTCTGAGGTCATAGGGCCCACCCTGCTCCCTGTGGTCTATACCGTGGCTGCAGGGTTTGTCTGTTTCAGGGAATGGTCACACAATATAGGCTGTCTGGGGAAAGATAGCCTCTCTGGCCTCTGGGCTACACCATGCTTTCGGCCCTCAGTGTAGCTATGACTGCCTGTCTTGTGCCCCCCCCCCTTTTCCTCCACCATCCCTTCCAGAAGCAGTAACAAACCACTTGCCACACACTAGCCAAGCGATACTGTCTGCTGCTCTTCCATCCAGCCAGCCCGGCATTTGTTCCTCACGCTGCAGACTTGGCTCACATGGCCTTGTGCTCCCCAAATGTATATATACACCATGTCCTAGGAAATCTTGGCTTTGCAATAGACCATGACAGGCACTTAGTTCCTCCCCGCCTTCTCTCCTGGTACTACTTTCAGATGTATGCATTGTGTATCTGAACCAGCCTTCCCGGAATATTATCCCAGTGCTAAAAAAACTCCCATGGCACATTGGCTCCAAGGCTGTTGTAATGCTGTGGCAATGTGTGTGGAAATAAATGTGCTTAGAGGCTAGACCTGCTGTGCTACAGTTGCCTATAGCACTCAGTGTAGTGAGTGCTGTATGCAGTTATAGCTTGGGAACAAAAGGTCTATCTGTGAGGTAAGCTAGAGCAGCAAGGTTTGTGTAAGGAGACTCTACACACAATGTCAAACCATTCAGCGACATTCATCAGCATGTATCTCTGTTGTAAGCATATTTTTTCATCTTTACAATATGTATTATATATGTATATATAGTGAATATTTGTGCATTACTTGCTCTGAGCATAATTCAGACTTTTATAGACAATGGGTTAACAGCAAGTTACCAATTTTGAGCACAATGTATGGATAAGGAGGTTGAGAGTTACATCCCTTTTGAAAATGAACCCAGGTCCTACATAGTACAATTTAATATCTACAAAGCAAACTAAAACATACTGAAAATCACTTGACATTGTTAAGCATCTTTTAACTGTATCTTTATTTCCATAAGGCCCTTGGCACCTGCAAGATCAGTAGTTACCATAGTTACCATAAGGAGCTCTTGGCCTCCCAGGATCAGGTAGGCATACATGTAGGAGAAACCATGAACATAGTGTGTCCTGCACAGAGCAGGCTACCAGTTTTTTCCTTAGCCACCCCAGTTCCAGAACAATTGCCAGGAGGCAGTGAGTGCAGCAGGCTGGACTTAGCAGCCAGAGAAGACACCCAGGATCGAGCCATGGCCCCCTAACCTGTAGAACCTTTGCCTCCTCCCATGTGCTCCAGCCCTACCACAGGGCCCAACTCTTCCTCTCATGTGGCCTCCCATTGCCTGAGTTCAGTTTGATCCCTGTGGTGCCTGCCTGCCCACTCCCAGTTCCCCTGGCTGACTAGTGCCAAGAGGCTGGAGCCAGGCCCAAGCCAACTATAGCAGCCAGGCTTAGCTGGGTCTCAGTGTTTTGACTTCCACATCCATCGTAACAGCTGGAGACTTAAAGCTTCATCTGCCAGATGTTTAGGTGGGCGCCACCCACTTCCTGGACATTGCACACTGAAGTCTAGCTTGTCCCAAATACCAATAACTGTGGGAACTATGCCTTTGATGCCAAATCGCCTCTGTCCCTGGAGAATTGTCTGGAGCTCTGGGGGACATCCACCCGCTCCGGGGGACATCATCTGAATTCAAGGCAAAGGGCACCTCCCCTGACAGCTGAACTATGACAAAGCTCATATGCTACCCTCCCAGAACTGCATGGAACTTGAGAGGACAGACACACAGACAGTGAGAGCGACAGGCCTGTCCCGTCCCTGTTCTGGGCTTTGCACCCAAAAGCTAAGGGTGCAGTTTAGACACTGTCTGAAAGCCCATCTCCTCTCAGCTCTGAGCAGTTTGCTGGACAGCTGTAGGGGCTGTGCCAGAGAGAGCACGCTGAGGCCTGTGGTCTGGAGACCTGGCTATCAGCCTGCTTTTTCAGCACCATTACTGGCTTCCTGGTGAGGGGTCGGTCGCAGGCCTATTTTGAGGGTCTGGGCAGAACACGAATTTGCTTATTCTCACTGTTGGCTGTAGTCAGCGTGCTCCCTACACAGCACCTACTGCAGGTTGTCCTGGATTCTGTCTGTCCATGCAGATAGTCTGTTGGTGGGAGTTGACACCTGGAGCCTGTCTGGAGGAAGCATTCAGGGTAGGCAGGGTGGGGTAAGTACTTCACAGGAGTCCTGGGCATTTGGGGAAGTGGAAGAGTGCCCACCCAGTAGAGAACTGTGTGAGGAAATGTCAGCCCGTTAGTTCAGATGGGGTCCACCTGGACCAAGACACCTCACAGTTTACACACATAGGACAGAGCCACCTCCCTGTGGTTACCCTGACCAGTGAGACCCTGCCTTTCTACAGTACACAACCTGCAGGACACTGTCTTTGATCACATTTGACTCTGGAGCCTGGTTCCCTGGGCGGGAAGTAGTAGAGAGCCCAGGCTAAAACCAGGGCCACTCCAGGGCTCTTTGCGGCCAAGAACTGCATATTTTGGAAAAGAGAAGAAGCCATGACTTTCCAGTACAAATGTGACATTGCAGGATGTTAGCATTCCTCCTGGAATGGCACATAGATATCTTTGTAACTTCCATGTTAAGGTAGAATCCACACTGAAAACACGAGCTTCCCTGTCTCCAGAACTGTTGGCCCATGCATCTGAGGGTTTCCACAGCTCCGGATTCACTGAGGGTGGATATGTTTTTATTAGTGCTGGCAAAGAAACCTTGTGCATGTGTGTGAGGCAGGTGTTCTGTCCCTGTTTGCCCATTGTGGTTTTTGAGACAGAGTTTTACGTAGCCTGGGATGGCCCCAAGCATACTGCTTAGCCAAGGATGACCTTGATCTTGTGGTCCCCTAATTCTGTACCCCTATCCCTGTTCTGGGATTATAGGCATGTGTAAACACTTGATTTATGGTGCTGGAATTGAACCCAGGACTTCATACATTGCTAGTCAGGCACTCTACCAACTGAGAAAAATACTCATACAAAACGTTTTGCACCTACTGAGTACATGCACATTGTATTTTCTTGTTCCCCTGGTGAAAGCACAGCAGCTTCTCACTAGCACTGACATCAAATTAGGTCTCAGGAGTTATCCAGAGATGGGCCAAAGGCACAGAGTGTGGGGCAGGCTGCATGTGACAGGATGTGATTCCTTGTGGGAAGGGGGGCCTGGGACTGTCCCCCAAGGATGCTGAGAGGACTGTAGTGGATCCTGTCATCTGGACTCTTACAGCCTCTTGGTTCATTTGTTTAAATTTGTTTGTGGTTTTTAGAATTTTTTCCTGTGTTAACATCTCTTTTGAATATATAAACTATGTATACATGTAAAAAAGTGTCAAAGGATGTGTTTAGACAAGTATTCTCACTTCTGTCTGCTATCTTCTTCTCCTTGTTCTTTTGTTTGTTTTGCCTGAGGCAGGGTCTGCAATGTCGCCCTGACTGGCCTGGGACCCATTCTGCAGCCTAGACTGGGCCTGGAGCTTTCAGTGGTCCTCCCGCCTCATCTGCCTGAGTACTGTGGTGGCAAGCATGTGTCGCCACACCTGCCCTCTCTCCTTTTATAGGGCACTGTTTAATCTTTTTTACTGATTTCCTTGGCGTGGGGGGCACGCCCACACGTGGGCAGTCTTGCATGTGCGTGTACCCATCTTCACTCTTTGCACTGGAGACTTTTGTGTCTGTTCCATCTTTAAGACCCCCTCAGTTAGTGTCAGGAGTTTCTCTTGTCATCAGCATCAGGGTGACGTACTGAAATTTCAGCATGTAACCTGCAGCAAGAGCTCCCTGTGAAACCTATGTCTCATCTTGTCTGGGTCCTACATCGGTCCCTTTTATAGAAGGGAACACTGAAACCCACAGGAAAAAGACAGGTCTTTCTGCACAAAAAGACTGGTGAGCCAGGCAGCTGCCTGGGAAGAAGCTGTACCACCAGCAATCCAGAGAATGAAGGGGCCAGAGAGTATTATCCACATTTAAGAAATTTTTAAAGGGAGCAAGGAGGTTAAGGTAGTCAGGACCTGGTTCTGAGGAGGTCAAGAGGTCAAAGACTGTGGCCCGGGAGGAGACTGGTGCCCAGGCTAGCCCCTCAGTCTTCAGCGCCTCATGCACAATGGTAACCTTTTCCTCTTCATTCGTGAGGATCTCTGTCTCTTGGGTTAGCTACAGTTGTTTCACCCTTGGCTATGGGAGCAACCCTCTTCTGCATTACTAGACATTAAATACTATGTAGCCTGTCTCATTTTATCCAGAACAGTAGAGGCTCAGGCTGAAGCTCAGTGGTGGAAAGCTTGCTCAATGTGTGTGAGGCCCTAGGTTCCATCCAGCACTGAAAACCAGACAAAACAAGACCAGCAAACAAATGAGCAAGAGTATGTGTCATGGGAAGGTGAGGCAGAGTGAGTAGACAGAGGGCAAGCAGAGACAGGTGACCGAGGTTAGTCTAGGTCTGTTTGGATGATGCTGGTGACCACTATAGGCCCTACCACCTGGGCCTGTGTTGCCCTGCATGCAGCCTCCATGTAGAGACCTACAGGCCCTACCTAGACAGAGGCCTTGAGCATTGGCTGGGAACAGCTCTGAGGTCTAATTTTACCTCAGTCTGTCCAGTAAGCTATTAGGTGTCCCTTAGAAGAGGCCCAGGAAGGAGCTGTGGTTCTACGCCTGATATGGGAACAATACAGCAAAGACAGACAGACGGGTGTCTATAGTGCTATTCCCTTCCAAGGGAGGCCTGGTTTCTCCTGATTCTGAAACCAGAGCCATACTGTGTTGGGAGGTGGTGCATGGAAGGTTCTAGAGTCTGGCCTCCACAAACTAATTGTCAAGCTACAGTTATATCAGAAAGCATCTGCTCTTTACCCGTGTTTCAGAAAGCAGCACCCTAAAGGGACACCATCTTCAGTGGATGGTACCCACAGATACTAAAGTGTACTGAACGTCACAAGGTTCTATGGTACCTACAAGATTAGCAGTTGTCATAATAACTAAAGGAACATTGACAGACTTTCCCTCTTGGAGCCAGAGGCTATTACAGTCCCTCAATTCCTGACCCTCTGCAATCAGGCTTTTCAGTTTCTGAGTGGCTGTTCTGAGAAATCGCTTTTGTTTGTTTTATCTTTGGGGGACGGTCTTGCTAGGTTGTCTAGACAGCTTTATACTCCTGTGCTTGAGCATATCTTGCCTCGGCCTCTCAAAGTAGCTGGATCCTAGGCCAGCCACAGAACCCAGCTCTGAGAAATGTGTGTTAGATAACTTATTGGTTGATCTATGTATTTTACAGGAACTCAAACCAGAACATCCTATCTACTTGGTCTGCTGCTGAGCTATAGCCTCAATCTTGTTTTGGAAAAAGGTTTTCTCTATGTAGTCCTGGCTATCCTAGAACTCACTATGTAGACCAAGGCATCCTCAAACTCACAGAGATCCAACAACCTCTGCCTCCCCGGTGCTGGGTTCAAAGACTACACTACCATGCCCAGCCAGCCCTGTGTATACGTAGCCTAGGCTGGCCTGGGACTTGTTATCCTCCTGCCTCCTCCTGTCAAGAGCTGGGGTTTCATATGCCTGCGACTATATCACGTCAAAATTGCTAACCTAAATGTTTCAACTTTCTCTATTTTTCATTAAGGGCGAGTTCCGGAAACCAGAAATCTAAATCTGGAGAAAGCTGGTGTAAATGTCAATCCTGAGAACCAGAAGGTTGTCGTGGATGCCCAGGAGGCCACCTCTGTCCCCCACATCTTTGCCATTGGGGATGTTGCTGAGGTACGCTCTGCATCTGCCTGGCCGTGCCAGCCACTGGAAACCATATATTTCCATGCTCCCCTATTTCAGCCAGGCCTTGCGGTGAACATGATGTAGGCTCTGCTGTCCTCAGGAAAAACACGTCTCTCTCTAATCCCGGAGTACCAATCACAGGATCCAACTCCAGGGTAGTCAGATGCATCCTGAGAAGGATCGAGCACTAGCTTCTGCCCCTTCTAACCCTGTGCCTCTCTGGGAGCGTCAGGGTAAGACAGTTTAAAACTGGGGCTGGAGAGGCAGCTAAGTGGCTGCTTCCAGGGCACCAGGACCCCTAGTCCTACATGACAGCTCACAGCCATCCATAACTTCAGTTCCAGGGGATCTGATGCCCTCCTCTGGCCTCCTTGGGTACCAGGCACACATGTGGAGCACACCGACATACATGCATGCAAAATACCAATTCACAAAATAATTTTAAAAATGTAAAAAAATAAAACCCTGGCTGTACACAGAGTTAGCTGTTGCTGATTATAACCTTGGTGAGGTCTTACAGCCACAGAAGAAGAACCAGCCCCAGCTGAGGTCAGCAGGCCTTGTCCTTGCCATAGTCCCCCTCTGAGCCTAAAGCTGTTTCAGTCCCTTACTGACCAGGCTATCACTGTTCTTTCTTGGGTGAGGGGCTCAATATGGAGAAGCTATCAATACTCTGAGCCCTGTCCCTGCTGACTGGACCTGTGGCTGTGGACACCACCCTGCTTGCTTCTCTTCCATGAAAATCATGATCTACAGCACCTCCCTTGTAAGACTCTGGCTTGGGAAACATCCAGCTGCCCATTCTCCTCCTTCACTGGCTCCTAGAAAATGCCTACTTTGTTGGGCATTGGTGGCGCATGCCTTTAATCCCGGCACTCGGGAGGCAGAGGCAGGCGGCGGATCTCTGTGAGTTTGAGACCAGCCTGGTCTACAGAGCAAGCTCTAGAATAGCCTCCAAAGCTACAGAGAAACCCTGTCTGGAAAACGAAAGGAAGGAAGGAAGGAAGGAAGGAAGGAAGGAAGGAAGGAAGGAAGGAAGGAAGGAAGGAAGGAAGGAAGGAAGGAAAAGGCCTACTTCATCAGTCCTGGGTCTCTGCATCCTTAGCCTCAGGAGGAGCATGTACTGAGCCAATCTGATATATCTCAAGGAAGGTGCTCAGGAGCCCTACTTAGACACGCTCACACATGCTCACAGAGCCCTCAACCCTCTTGTCTCTCTGGTGACACCTACTATGTCTTCTACGAGTGTGTTTGTGTCCTAGGGCTGCTGTAACAAGCGGTTTATGCCACCACAAGTTCAGGAGAGTAGAGCACTCACACTTGGAGGCCTGAAGTTAAATCCGAGTGTGGTTAGGTCTGTACTCCTCAGTAACTTCTAGGAGGAGGTTACGTCCTGCCTCCTCTCTGCTGGGCCTGAGTGATCCTTGGGTCCCAACTCTGTCCTGTCATCACTTTAGTCTCCTCCAGGTGCTTTATGCCCTCCTTTGTTTTACATATTGTCCTTTGTCAGACTTGGGTCAGTATGTTACATACAAACCCATTTCCAAATAAACTCAAGTTCTAAGCAGGTATGTCTTTCTGGTGGGGGACACTGTGTTCATGAGAGCACTAGGGACACTGCAGGGACATGGGTGATGTCAGGTGTCAGGGGATACTCAGTGCCATTGTTGTAGAGAGATAGTGGGGTAGGTAACTGAAGGTCTTGGTTGGGAGCAAAGCAGGCTAGGCAAGAGCACCTGGCCCCTACGCCTTAGCTCCCTTTGGAGCTCACTTTGGGAAATGCAGAGAGGAACCTGGAGGAGCTGCGCCAGGGTTTGTGTCTAGTAGGTCCCAAGCCTGCTGGATCAGCATGGCTCCTGAGTCTTTTGTGTACCAGAGGGGTCCCCACCACTGTGAAAATGCTCAGATGAGCCAAATGGTCACTGTACAAGGCACCATCAGGCCCTGTGGCTGAAATTCTGGAATGTGACCTTCCTAGAGGCGCCAGGTTCCCACCTCTGCCAGGTTCAAAGCCTTGGAGATAGCAGTTCCGAAGACTGCATGAAAAGCTCCATGGGGCTTGCTGTCCAGCCCTTCCCCTTCTTGGTCATTTCACCATCCGCACACGCGCATACACACACTCACACACACTCGCACACGTTCATTTCATATGCCTGCATGTATATCTGTGCACCACATGTGTGCCTGGTACACATGGAAGTCAGAAGCTTTGTATCCAGACATCATATCCCTGGAAATGAAGTTATGAACAGTTGTGCGCTGCTATGTACGTGCTGAAACCCAGGTCCTCTACAAGAGCAGCCAGTGCTCTTAACCACTGAGCCATCTCTCCAGCCCCTCATGAACCTTGGTGGTGTGGCTGCTTGCTCTGCTGTGGTTGGTTTGGAGCTTGTAACCTCTGACTATAGGCTTCAGCTTTGCTTTGTGAGTACTGCACCCTGAGACAGCACCTGTGTTCTCTCAGAAAAGCACCATGTGCGGCTCTGCACCCTAGGATCAGTGCTGTGTTGCCACCAGCATGTGGCGCACAAAGACCTTCTTTATTTTGAAAATTCAGTATACAGTTTAAAAGGTCGTTGCAAGCAATGCAGATAACTCCTGCAGTCAGGTCAGGCCAATAACTACAAAAAACCCCAGGGTGAAGTGGTGGTGTTGTTTAATGTGCTATGCTGTGCTGTGTGGGGATGCTTCCTGGGTTACTCAGGCCTGATGGAATGCACAGGCTGGAAGTGGAGTTTATCTCTGTAGATCTTTACTCATTTCTGGAATGCCAAACAACATCTGCATTTCCTGCTACAGAGGTGATTGGCAGCGGGGGCCTGGGCTACTGCAAACAGAAACACCCGAGGCAAGGTGCGCCCTGAGACAGAGCGGTCTCCTGTGGAATGACACTGATTTGGGATTTGTCATGGACTGTGACATGCATGTCAAGCTGTGTGTCAGGAGCATATGACATGCTTGGGGCCATATGAACCAGACCCTGAGCCACTGGGAACCATGGCAGGATCTCTTTTGAGCTCTGTCATGAGACCAACACTCTTGAGATCATTGGTGTGATGGGTTCAGAGAAAAGCCTGTGCCAGGGAGAGTAGTGGGGCTATGCCCAGCAGCCTGTTCCTTTTCTAGAGAGAGTGATGATAACTCAGCATGCCCTTGCAGTGGGGTGGAGGGAAGACAGTGGCAGTAAGCAAACCCATAGGGGCCTTGGGAAATTCAGCCTCGCATGCTGAAGATGTCCAGATCCTCACAGCTCCTGTCCACGCCCTCACAGCTGCCCACGCCCTCACAGCTCCTGTCCACGCCCTCACAGCTGTCCACGCCCTCACAGCTCCTGTCCACGCCCTCACAGCTCCTGTCCACGCCCTCACAGCTCCTGTCCACGCCCTCACAGCTCCTGTCCACGCCCTCACAGCTCCTGTCCACGCCCTCACAGCTCCTGTCCACGCCCTCACAGCTGTCCACGCCCTCACGGCTCATGTGTGCACCCTCACAGCCATGCCCATATCCTTGTTGCCTATGTCCACATCCTCAAAGCTTGTGGTATGTTACTGGGAGTCTTCAACAGGGAACCACCTGCTGGGAAAGCAATGGGTGGTGGTGTGGTGCATCCATACAGGCCCAGGCCACCTGGAACATGGTGCTGTTGTGTTCTTCCTTCAGGGGCGGCCTGAGCTGACACCCACAGCTATCAAGGCAGGAAAACTACTGGCGCAGAGGCTCTTTGGGAAATCCTCAGCCTTAATGGATTACAGCAGCGTGAGTTCCTATAAAGGACCCAAATGCATCTTGGGAAAGGCTTGGCTGGTTCTCCTGGCCGAAGGGTTCATTTGCACCTATGTGTCTACATGTGCATGGTGTATGTATGTACACATGTATACATGCATGCATATGCACAGATATGTGTGCATGGTATATGTCCATGTGAGTGTGTGAATGTGAGTGCATGTGCATACATGAGCAGGAGGACATAGTCCTTGGGGCATATGAACCAGATCCCTAGTCATGGGAATATGAGCAGGATCTCTTATGCTCTGTCAATGTGTGGGTTCAGAGAAAAGTCTGTACTGGTGAGGGTAGTGTTATGGCTGGCAGCTTGTTTCCTCTTCTAGAGAAAGGGATGTATGTGGTTTGGCTCCTGGTCCAGCCCAGGAACAATAAGTGGCCACCTGCTGTGCTCGTGTGTGGTTGGGTCCCTGGCCTCAGATTACTACTCAAGTGTCACTTAGGGGATGCAATTTCAATTTGGGGGGCCCAAGAGGCATATCTCATTCCAGACCTACTTTGCAGGTTCCCACGACTGTCTTTACACCTCTGGAGTATGGCTGCGTGGGACTGTCTGAGGAGGAGGCTGTGGCTCTCCACGGCCAGGAGCATGTAGAGGTAGGGGACCACCTGCTGTCCCAGATGGAGTCTTTAGGGCAGGCCCTCGACCTTCCTCCCCTGAGGCCCTGGCGTCTGGCAGCCTCCAGCCCCACCCCTGACTATGCTGTGTGTGGAAGCTCTGTTGAGGTTCCTAGCATTCCCACCAGAGCTTCAGCTTGCAGAGAGCTTATGACAGGTCTCAGGTCCCTGTGCTGCTGGGTTCTCCCTACCTCTTAGTGGGAGGAGTCTCCTTTAACCTAATAGGTGCTGCTGGCCACTCCATGCTACCTCCTTGCCCAGGCTGGCCCACTTCTACCCACCTGGACCTCCACCTTTCTGGGACTCCTGAGGTTTCCAATGAACAAGACACGCACTTGCAGCCTAAACTCTGTCCCCCCCCCCCCCCCCCCGTTCTTCTAATGCTACAGGCCCAACGGCCCTGACTGGAGCCTTCATCCTAAACAAGGGGTTTCGCTGGGTGCTTTGGGAGTCTGCAGTGGCTGACTGTGGCCCCAGCAGTGCTTTCAGAGTAGGCCTGGAAGCTGGAGGACTTTGGTGTAGGTCTTCCTGTAGCGGCAGCTTGCAGGCAGAGACCCGGGTCACCAGGCTGTGGAGTCTGCCCGCTCCATGTACCCGGGCCCCTCCATCATGGAGACAGGCCTGACAGGCCTGCCCTCCCAGCACTTTATTTGCTATTTTTGTTAGATTCATCATAAGTACACTGGGACATGTGTTCATAGAATTTTATAATGCTTTATATTTCATGATGTTGAATGGCCAAACATTCTTGTTTGTTTTTTTTCAGCTCTGTCTTGCTTAGAACAATATTCTCTGAAGTCCTATTAATTAATAATGGCTGTGTAGCACATGTGGGGCCCCGCTCATTTTTTATATGACTGCAGCCCTGAACACACTGTCAAGCTCTTCATGGGTGCTGAAAGCCCTTGTTCCACAGCTCCAGTGGGGCTGGGGCCTGCCCTGCCCCCCCACAACCCTGCACCAACCCCTCCTCTTAGCTGAAGTTTGCCAAGTCAGCACCAGGGTGTCTCAGGGAGGCCAGGCAGCCGTCTGAGAGCCATTCCTGCTCACGTGGGTGGGATGGGCACTCCTACACCAGCGACTTGCCTGAGGTCTCTCTGTCCAGTCTGCATCTCTTGGGGGTGCCCCAGTAGCATGGCTCAAACATGGTCTCTGTGGTACCATGGCTAGTAGCACCTCAGCAGCCTGGTGCCTGCACGCCTGCTGTATTTCAGTGGGGAGTCTTAGATGTGGGTAGGAGAGACTCAATCTGCAGACTACATGGCTGTGGGTAGAGGCTTCCTGAACACAGAAGGACACACTCTGCAACCAGCTGAGGTGTTTCCACCTCTCACACCTACCCTTGGATCACACGAGTGCCTCTGGGTCCCTGAGAATCCTGCCTTCCCAGTACTTTTTGTTGTTGTTAGTTCTAAGACTATAGGACTGACTTAGGCATGGCCACCTGATTGTCACCCAGGTTTACCATGCATACTATAAGCCGTTGGAATTCACAGTGCCGGATCGGGATGCATCGCAGTGCTACATAAAGGTGAGTGTGCTTAGGGCCATGGGTAGGTGCACTGGGACTAAGAGGGGGAGTGTGCTGCTGTCTGCAGGGCAGAGCAGCGAATAGTAGCCACTTTCCCCACGTGACAAAGTACCTGCAAAAGCAACTTAAAGACGGTTTACTTTGTCCCACAGTATGAGGAAAGGCTTGGTGGCAAGAGCTTGAAGCAGCCTGTCACATGAGTCTGCAGTCAAGAAGTAGAGAGATGGATGCTGGTGCTCAGCTCACAATCTCTTCTTTGTGCAGTCTGAATCATAGCCCATGGAATTGTGCAGCCCTCAGTTATGATGGGGCTGCCCACCACCATTAACCCAACGTAGAAACTCCTTCGTGGAGCTTGTCAAATTGACAGTCAGTACTAGCTACCACAAAGGGAAACCTCTGAGGTCTGTGGAGATAGGGAATAGCAAGTCCCTACGGCTGGATGGGTCCCCTGTAGCTCTAAGTGTCAGTCAAAATCACTGTGGCTTTCAGATGGTGTGCTTGAGGGAGCCCCCACAGCTGGTGCTGGGCCTGCACTTCCTCGGCCCCAACGCTGGAGAAGTCACTCAAGGATTTGCACTGGGGATCAAGTAAGTCATGTAGAATCCTGGCCATGGGGGCTGTAGCCACTTCCCCGTGTGTTCTGGGGATCAAGTAAGTCATGTAGAATCCTGGCCATGGGGGCTGTAGCCACTTCCCTGTGGGTTCTGGCGGCAGTTTCTGTTAGTTGTCTTCACAGTAGCGGAAGCTGCTGGGTCCACATTTGTGGGGGAGCGGTTTGTGCCTGTCTGCAGGGGCATCCTTCAGCCTGCCTCAGGCATGGTGGACACAGCAGGAGAGGGACTTTCTCTGGCCAAAGGTCCTAAGCAGGATGGCTGCAGCCCTGGGGCCCGGCTGAAATGGGTGTGGTTGAGCCCTCCCTCCCACACCCTTCTACTATTCATTTTTGTTTCTAGTTCCTGTAAGCTGTGTGGTTTGTAGTTGTTTTGTCTGCCCTGCTGCCCCTTCCTCCCACAGGTTTCTCTGTGTATCCTTGACGGTCTGTAACTGACTCTTTAGAACAGGCTGGCCCCAAATCAGAGATCTTTCTCCCCAATGCTGAGATTGAAGGTGTGTGCCACCACCACCTGGACAAATTGTTTTTCTTTCTTGTTGCTTATGCTACCATTATTGAGCTACAAGAGCTCTTTGCATATTAAGGAAATCAATATTATAAAAAGAGGTTGCCACCATTTAAAGGCCTTCAGAAATTCTTCCCAAAACTGAATTGTCTGAGCGATGAATTTGCATTCAGGACAGTGAATGGGAATGTACTGTGGGACAGCCCTATCTCGTTAATCCCAGGGCCTTCCCCAGCCAAGCTAATGTGGATGCCCTGCTTACCATCACCCACACCATGCATCCATGGTACATACTGCCCACATGGTCTCTAGCAGGATGCTCAGGAGAGACTGCTCATGGATCCTACCTGGTGTCTACTTTGTAGCAAACTCTTATGTGTTAATTTTCCTGTAATCTTCTAAAGACCACAGAACATATATTCTAAAGACATGGGCTCACCTGGGACCTACAGCTCATGCTTGGGAGAACCTTAACACAAGCCATTGCCCTAACACATTTGTAGGCCAGGAGGCCTGAGGCTTGCTGTCATATGACAGGTGTGGTCCAAGCCCTGTCTCTCCCACACAACCCTTCAACATGTTGATCCTATTCCTTCGTTGGAATCCTCTCTTTGCTCTCCTTGTCCCTAGACCTCTTACTCCCAAGGCCCAACTCTTAGCCATGCTCATGTGCTCCCAGCCCACTGGGGACCCAGACGTCCACACGCCTTCCTTCTGTCCACCTTTCCCTATGCCTTCTCACATCTGTGTCCTTCAGGACACACCGTGACAGTGATAGAGCAGGCCTTGAGGAAGGGACAATTAGGACAGAGACAGACTAGAGCAAGGCAGGGATAGGAGGGCCTGAGGTAGGTAGCAACTTAGCAATGTAGGTAGTGGGTGTTTACTGGGAGGCAGTGGGCAGTACGGCATAGGCACGGCCAGGTAGTGTTTGTGCTGACCCAGTAAGGAAGTCACATGCCTTCTAAGCCTTTCCAAGGCCGTGGCATAGACAGACCAACCCCAGACTGTCCGCTTACCATTCCACTCTCAATGTATGCAGATGTGGGGCGTCGTACGCACAGGTGATGCAGACAGTAGGGATCCATCCCACCTGCTCCGAAGAGGTGGTGAAACTGCACATCTCCAAGCGCTCAGGCCTGGATCCCACTGTGACTGGATGCTGAGGTTAAGTCACCATCCCTGCCAAGCTGAGGGCACACGCTATGCCATGTGTCTAGTACAAGACTCCTCAAACACCTGGGTCGAGGTGAGCAGGCTTGAAACGAGCATTTGTGACTAGAGTCTTGGGAGCCACCGTGCACCCCGGCATGATGCCAAGTACATGCAGGAGTTCCCCACAGGCTGGGCTCTCACAGCATCTCCTGGTCAGTGTCAAGTATTGCTCTCTGTGTGTCGTTTGTCCCTGCAGGAAGCACAAGTGCCGGCTCATTTCCTTCTTGCCCAGAAGGTGGAGATGCTGCCTTGCACACAGCTGACTGACCACCACACATAAGGCTCTCCTATAGCTTTGTAGAGCCTGGTGGCCAAGTGGGCAGCCAGGGACACAGTACCTTCCTTAGCAGTCACTGTAGTCCTCTTCTGAGGAAGAAATTGGCGAAGGCCTCCTGCCCCTGCCATGTCACTGTGGTCTGACAGCACCCTCTAGAAGCCCCAGTCCTTGAGTCTGCATGCTACAGCCCATCCTGGGCTGTCTGTCTTGGTTGTCACCCTTCTTGGTCTGGGCCTTTGGTGACTGTTCTCCTCACTGAAGCTGAGGGGGAGGCTATAGGAAGAGATGTCCTCTATTGGGTCTGAGTCCCAGACACCCAGTGGGTGGTCAGTCTGATCAGGGGCCTTGTCTAGGCATTCTGGCACTATCTCTACCATAGCTTCCCAGCGCCAGGGCTGCATTTGACAAAGAGGCCCTCTAAGCGAGCTCTTAGCACAATGTTATACCTTCTGGGGCTTTTGTTAAGAGCCCCGTGTAAGTTTAGATCGAAATAGTTTTGCAGCAACTGCAGTTGCTCTGATATACCAATCTGGGCAGGGGTGGGGGGCTCTCTTCAAGGACTCATTTCCAACCCATCTCTCAAGGGTCTCCTGTGGTTTGGGGTGACATAGCTAAGCTGATGTGAGGGTTGGCCTGTGCTGACCCACCTGTTATTGGCAGGACTGGAAGGCTTTGCTGCCTCCTCAGAGACCCCAGATGTGGATGGAGCACCGTGTGTCCTGCAGGGATGACTGCACAGAGTAGTTACTCTACATCGGCATCCTCCGGCCAGCCTTCCCATACTCCAGCGTCAGATAATGATGGCCTGTGCAGAAACCCCCATGTGGGCTGCCCAGGTTTGAGACCCCTGGCATTTCTGGATCACCAATAAAGAGGGTATTTTGCTAAAGCATATCTGGTTGTGGTATCCCCAGGATTGCCCAATGTCACATGGTAGTAGCTTCCAATCAGGATCTGCTGCCACCAGAACCATAATACATGGAGCCACAGTGTCTTAGTCCTAGAGTTCCAGCAGCCATAGGGAGGGACAACCCTGGCCTGACCCTTCCGTTCCCTGGCAGGACACAGCACCTCTCCATTTTCAGCCTCCCTTCAGCTACTGGATCAGGTCTGGCTTTTTGTTTGTTTGTTTGTTTTTTGTTTTATTTTGGTTTGGTTTGGTTTGGTTTTTCGAGACAGGGTTTCTCTGTGGTTTTGGAGGCTGTCCTGGAACTCGCTTGGTAGATCAGGCTGGCTTCAAACTCACAGAGATCCGCCTGCCTCTGTCTCCTGAGTGCTGGGATTAAAGGCGTGTGCCACCACCGCCCAACCTGGCTCATCAGGTCTGAAGGCATTTTTCTAGAGATCCCTCCAGGACCTTCTACCAAGGTTACCCCTAAGGTCCAGAGGTCACCAGGGGTCAGGAGCAGGAGGAAAGGGTCTGCCAGGGTTGTTTGAGGTTTCCTGTCCCTGAACTGACTGCCACTCACCTCCTCACTTTCCACTGTGGCCCTCCAAGTCAGCTTGTGGACTGGTTTTGGCTAATCCTCCACAGTGAAGCTTGATGGGCCAGAGAGTGCCTGTCAATCACTGCAGGGAGAGACAGCCCTGACAGGGAGGGGCAGGGCCCTGCATTATGCTGAGGCTTTAGCAGAGGCTAATCTCGTGTCTTCCTTAAGAAAACATCACTTAGCCTGGCCCCAGGAGCCTTGGATGGGACCCTGCTTGTCAGCCAACAAAGGAATGTGTTTGCACCTTAATGGGCCTACAGGAGTCTGGCTCAAAGTGGAAGTGTGCAGGGTGCTCTCAGGCACCCAATTAAGACGCCAAGTGCTGTGCTGGGCCCGCCCTCCTGACAAGTGCAGGGCCAGATCAGCCGTGTCCTGTTTAATGCATCACTGGTGGCACGCCCCAGCCTGCCTGGATCCTAGGGCGTGGTTGGGGGGGTGGGGTGCTCCTCTAGCTTGAGGTATTATCTGCCCTCCAGGCAGAGAGGTCAGCTTGCACCTGCTGCCTCAGACCAGTGGGGTGGGAAGCCTCTAGGGCCTGGCCAGGTGTATCCCCTGGGACCACAGCTCTGGGGCAGTCTCTGCCATAGGGGCAAACAAGCACCTTAAATTGGCCTTGGTGCTGGGTGACAATTAACTGGCCCTTTGCACACACTGGCCTGTAGCTTCCTGCCTCCCCAGCCAGCCAATGCATCCATGCATTCATGTCCCCAAAGCCCCTTCAGGATAGTTACTGGTCTGTGCGCACTGCCCATTGGGGTCCTCTTAATCCTGTTCTGGCTCCACAGGGCTGAGTGAGGGCTTTGAGCCCAGGTCTCACCAGAGCAGCTGGCTGCCTTTGTGGTTTCCAGAGCCTGCTCCTGGACCCCATAGCTGGGCCAGTGTGTGCAGCTGCACTGGCTGGCCTCAAAGGTAGGGCCTCCTTTTACATCCTCTTCCCAGAACAAAATATGCATCGGGGCACTTGCCCCTGGAATCTTTGCCTCTGCCTGTGCCAGACTCTAGGAGGCCCAGACATCCACAAATCCATGTTATATGGCTTCAGGTCCTAGCTCCCTCTGCAGGAGTCTGGCCAACTCACAGGCAGCGAGTGCTGCAGAGGAAAGACTGCCACAGGGATGAGCCGCCACCCAACATACGTTTGGGGCCAGTCAGTGTAGCCCCACACACTGGCCTGGCTATGGGGCCCAGGGGCAGGTTCAGGAGACCACAGAGGCAGCCCAGTGCTCTGGTGAGACCTGACCCCAGAGCTCTCACTCAGTCATGTGTGGAGCCAGAACAGAACTAGGAAGTCCCCAACCGGGCAGTATGCACAGACCAGTGACTACCTTGTGCTGCTCACCGAAGGTTGTTGTGCCTTGTGCCGAAGGCAGAGCCAATGCCAAGGAGCAGGACCATGGATGAGCTGCATTAGCAGTGGTATCTGTCCTGAGTGTCTGCACCTCCAAGTTGCAGGTCACTGCAGGACCAGTCCCCTCTCTGGACCAGGAAATGCAACAAGGGCTAGAATGCCCCAGGACCAGGTGCTCCCCATCCCAGAGCCAGATGCTCCCCTGGGCCGCCTCTTCTCTGCCTTTGCATGTTTTTATGATGCAATGAAAATATGTTTTTAATTCCTCAGATTGTTCCATGTAACCTGCAATTACCCCCGGCAATGCTTTACACACCTCTGCTTGTGGCTTTGGATTGCGCAAGGACATGGGAAGGAAAGGAGTTGGTAGGAGCTCCCTCCCTGCCTGACTACCCTGGGAAGTAGAATGGAGTTCCCTGCTCCTGGCACCTCGCCCTGGCCCACACCATCCCCACTTCATGCTGTCCTGAGATCCCTGTGCATCAGGCACAGAGGAGGGTGACAGGTGCTTTTGAGGGCCAGGCTGAGAGTGCAGTAGTGGAGGACAGAGCCCAGCAAGGCTCTGAGAGGGTTCTGAGGCAAACAGCAGAGCCGCTCAGACTGTAGCACACACCCCCATTCTGCACATCACAAACCCCTGGGGACCCCTACCTCTGCTCAGCTGGCAGCAGGGACATGTGTCCCTACTGTGCTTTGCTGGCCTTGGAGATTGTCTCCATGTCCTGGCTGGACACCCTTGCCAGAATGGACTTGCCTGTGAGAAACAGCAGTGTCTGCCTGAGGCACCAGGCATGAGCTTGTGTCTGAGATCCACATTTTTGTTCTTTGCTACCTTGACATATGACTCAGTTCCACAGATAGCCACTGCAGCAGTGGTTCCCAAACAGAACCCAGGAGGTGCCACCAGTGTCTGGGACCCTGGCCCCAGTGTGATGTAGAACTAGGCAAGCTTAACACCCCCCCTACACACACACACCTAGGACTCACATACTGAATGCTACCTGGAGCTATGGGCAAGTTAGGACTTAAGAACACCTTGAGACAGCTGCCCAGAATGTTGTCAGATAGACTGTCCTTGAAGAGACCTAGGAATAAAAGACCATGTCACTTTTCAGGCTCAACGTCTCCCTGGTCAGGAGGCTTTATTGCATGAGACACATGCTGGTGTCAGCACTGGACTGTCTGTTCCTGCTCCCCTCACTCTTGCCTGACCTGTCCCTCTGGATACTACTTCCCGGCACCTAGTAACCTTGGGTGACATACTCCAAGCAAGGGCCTGACCAAATGCACTGGACTCCCCTGGCCTGGCCTCTGTTGATCCTCCTACCTCCCTAGTCAGTTCACCCTTAGCTCCACAAGGCATACACAGTGGGAATGATGTGTGCAGATCACACCCAGACATGGGTGGGCATTCCCATAGCTCGCGATCAGCACGTAGGCACTGGGTGCTTAGGAGTGGACCACACAGACCTATCTCCCTTTGGAAGCACCTGTGAACTGATTCTCCATCCAAATGACCTGAGACAGGCCTAGCTCCTGGGAGCCAACCCCAGCCCAAGACGAAGGTGTACTCTTCTGATGGAGGATGTCCTTCTGTATATATGTTTTTCTTCTTGGTTGATGAATAAAACACTGTTTGGCCAATAGCCAGTAGAGGCAGGAAGATAGGCGGGACTAGGAGATGAGGAGAATTCTGGGAAAGGTAGGCAGAGAGACACCATAGGAGATGCCTTGGAGGGACCAGGAGGATAGGATGGATGTGCCAGGCATTCTCTGGTAAGATAAGGCCATGTATAAATACATAGATAAATAGAAATGGGTTAATAAGAGAGAGCTAGCCAATAAGAAGCCCTATCCATCGGCCAATAGTTTAATAATATAAGTATTTGTGTGCTTATTCAGGGCTGAATGGTGGCAGGACATGGCGGGACAAGAACTCCAGCAACACTCTTCCAGCCCCAAATTTGCAGGGTGTGGACTTACTACTGAGTGCAGGATCCCCAGCCCAACACTAACCAGGTAGAGAGCAGAACAAGGGCTTCCAGACTGTTTCCTGGGCATCTGTGGAACTCAAGCTGCAGCCCCTGTCTTTGTTAGTGTCTCTGTGAAGAGACACCATGAACACAGCAACTCTTAGAAAGGAAAGCATCTAATTGGGGCTTGCTTACAGTTTCAGAGGTTTAGCTCATTTTTTCCCCATGGCCAAGAGCATGGTGGGGAACATGGTGCATGCAGGCAGACTTGGTGCTGGAGAAGGAGCTGATACCCAGTGACGCAGTTCCTCCAACAAGGCCACACCTCCTAATCCCTCCCAAGTAGCGCCACTCCCTGATGACTAAGCATTCAAACATAGGAGCCTTATGGGGGCCGTTCCCATTCAAACCACCACATCCCCCAAACCTGCCCTAATGGGCCTTCAGCACAAAAGATGTCTCCCTGAGGAACCTGAGCTAAACACAAGCCTCTGTACTGCTTAAGCTGGCTTCATCCTGTCTCCTCTCCTTGTCCCCACAAAGTGCTTTTTCCAGTGCAAGTCCAGAGCCAGCAGAATCCACGGGGCTTTGTTTTTTGATCCAGGCCCAGGCTGCACTGCTGTGGACTGCTCCTCAAGTGCTTCCTGAATCAGGCAAAGGCACAAATAAATGGAGCCACACATGTGCCTTGCTCTCACAGTGGAAGGCAAGAGGAGGGTGCTGCCAGACCCGGGCCCTGCTTATCCCTCACAGCCAGGGAAGGGTCTCGTTGGTGCTTTGACTGGCTTCTTGCAGCTGAGATGGGAGATACCCCAGAATTGTGCAGACACCCCAGTCCAGCCACAGTCATGCCCTAGGTTGCTCAGCAAGCCTCTCAGACAGGGTAGAGGAAAAAGGAGTTTCCCAGAGAGGCTGGTGAGGGCTTGCCCAACCATGACGCAAGATACTCAGGATATGAAATAAGCGAACACAAGATTCTTCAACATAGGGTGCCAAGAGGCCTCGAGGAGATGACGGTGGCCCCCTGCACCTCTCCATGCAGTGTCATGTCACACTCATGCCTGACATTGCCCATCTTGTGTGGCCCAGGGCCACCAAAGGTCCAACATTGATGCTGTCCACTCTGGATGGGGAGCTGTCCTGGGAGGAGGAAGAACAGAAGGCCCATTTGATGGTGACTTTGTGGCCTTGATGGTGAGTCAGCCAGGGCCATGGCTGCTTACCCAGGGGCAGCTGCTGGCCCTCACTTTCCTGCAGAGCCACCCTGAGCATCCCTGCTGCTGAGACCTGGCCTCTGCTGTCCCCAAACCCCTTAAGCTCTCCAAGAGCTCTCATGTTTCTGGTCTTGCCACCAGAGGGTTTGGACAGCCCTGTAAGTTCTGGTCCACAGCCAAGCACCTGTGACTACAAGGGCTGTGTGGAGACCTTCACATCTCCCAGGGGCCTAGAAGCATCTTAGACCTGAGCCTGCCTAATCTCAGCCCTGCTGCGGTTTATGATACTCAGGTTACCCTAATCCTGAAACCCAAGCTGGGGTCCCTGGAGCAGTCCCAGTGCCATCTGAGGAGCACATGAGGCCTTCCCAGTAGGCGGTAAGAGGACTCCCTTCACAGGCCTTCTGTATTCAGAGCTGGCCTTCACCAGGCATAGAGCAGGGCGCTGCACACTCAGGCTAGAAATCCAATCCAGATAGACCCAAGGAGTCACTGAAGACACTGAACTCAACTGTCTGGCTGTGCAGGGTGAAGCCTCATCTCAGCAAGGAAACACAAAGCCCGGGCAAAGGCAACAGGGATGGGCAAGGCAGACCAGGCCCAATCCCTTCTAGGATTTCATGGGACAGCAATTGGGCCTTGCAGTTCCTTAAAGTTAATTTTTTTTCTCTCCCAATAAAATTGGATATTTTGCGCTTAAAACTGATGATCAAATAACACCACATGCTTGGGAATAAAGTGGAGCCATAAACAAGTTATAGTGTGACATAGCAACTGGGAGTTAATAGCCAGATGGGCACAGTTCCCTGCCCCAGTTGTGGTCACTGACTGCTTTGAGACAAGGGCTGATGGATAGAGGGTTTGAGCCATGAGGCATCGGGCTCTTATCTGGCTACTCATTGAGCCTTATTTGCAGCCCATCCCGAAAGCCCAGCACATATGACTGGCCTGATAAGCACCCTGGCATGAGACAGAGGGACCCTGCTGTCTCCTTTGCTCTACTTATGTCAGAAAGGCACACTGGCCATGCATGACAAGAGCACCTGTGTCTCCAGCATCTTCACCTAACTTCCCTGGAAGCAGATACAGTTAGCTCCTAACCCACAAGAGCCAAGCTATGCAGTGGAGTGTCAGTGTAAAAACTGTGTCTGCTTACGTTTTTTTCTGCTTGTAGTTTTTAATGGAGGCCCTGCTTGATGAGTGAGGAAAGCAATTCCCAGACCCCCCCCCCCAGGAGTCTCTGTGAGCTGAGATGGCAAAGCCAGGACTTAGGCATGTCTGCCCTTCTACCCTCCCCTCAGAGGCCTAAGTACCAGTTCCCAGCCTGAGGGAGAGGGTGGATGGGAGGCAAGACCTTCAGAAGGCTTCAATGGCTCATTGTTCTGCCTGTGGTGGCTGGAATTGGGCCGGCCCATTATAATAATAAAGTTCTAACACTCAGCCAGTGGCTGGGTTTCCATAGCTTGGGGAGTATTTAATTTTCAAAGTCTTTGGGAGGGAAGCTGTGTAAATGGAGTTTGTTGTTCCCATCAGCCCATTCTTTGCAAGGCCAAGGCTCCTATCCCGTGCCTTCATTCTCTCAGAAGCTGCTGTACCTGTCAGCTCCCCAGTGTCCAGGCATGCCAGGACGGGCAGCTTTCCTAGGAGACCCAGACACAATGTGAGTGAGTCTTGCCTTCACCAGCTCAGACAGGCTCTCACTCCACCCCACCAACTTGGCTAAAGGCCACTGAGGGGACCGGATGCCTGATTCCATGGGGGTTAAATGGATTGAATGAAGTTCCTCTGCCGTGGACATTCTCCTCAGCACACAGCTGGCCTGACTAGCTTTTCTTTTTTGCTTTTGAAAAAGTCTCAATTAGCCTACCCAGCCTGGAACTTTCTATGTTCAAGTCTCAGATTTGCAGAAGTCTGCCTGCCTCTGCCTGGAGTGCTGGGCCACCACAGCCGGCCTTTGCCTGTTCTTTCTGCCATGTCCTGTGTGATTGTCAGAGGCCAGTAGTGTGTCTTTGCCTCTGCCTTAATTGAATTTTCCTTCCTCAGACTCCGTAGTATTCAGTGCAGGGTCTCCCTCCTGCTCAGCGCTCCCATGGAATGTTCATTCTGTTATCTGAAAGGGGTGGGGTTTTTTCTTTCCCCTCTTATCCAAAGAGGCCTTCTTTTTCTAATGTTTAGGGGAAAATGGAAAACCAATATGGTTTCTGGCAATCATAACCACTGAGCCATCTCTCTGGCAAAGCCTACATAAATATAAATATTTAAAAAATAGTAAGACAAAGCTAATTCCTGCCTGGTCTACAAAGAGTTTCAGGTCAGCCAGGACTGTATCGTGAAACCCTGTCTGGGGGGTGGGGAAGGGAGAAAGAGATGCTGAGTGTTGAGAGCACTTGTTGCTCTTGAAGAGGACCCGGGTTCCATTGTCATAACCCATGTTGGGGCTCACAACCATCTGAACTCCAGCACAGGGGATCTGCCCTGTGAGGACACCAGTCACACACAGGGTACACATACATGCATAGGTAAATCTAAAACAATTTTTAAATTAATTCATGTTTATGTATATGCATGTACCTGTGTGAGTTTCTGTGCACCATGTGAATGCAGGAGTCCTTGGAGACCAGAGCAGGCACCAGACCCTGGAAAGGGTGTCACTGCAGCTAAATTAAAACTATAGGCAATAACATTACAAGCAGAGAAAGTTACAAAGCAATACCTGCTTTAGATGTACATACTAAATTCCTTTTAAGAAATTAGCAATACATAAAAGGAATTTATTATGGCCAAATAGGATACATCCCAGGAATGCAAGATGGTTTCTTTTGAACATTCTATCTGTATACTTTAGGGCATTAACCAAATGTAAAGAAAATATAAGAGAACGTGCATTTGACTAAGTTTATCATACTTTTTTGAAAGCCACTCTCAGAAAAAAATGCAGTTAAGAGCACTGACTGCTCTTCCTGGGGATCAGGCTCTGTTCCCAGCACCCACTTGGTGACTCACAAAGGTCTGTAAGTCTAGTTCTGGGGATTCCATGCCTCTTCTGGCCTCTGAGCACCAGGTACGCATGTGGTGCACACACATTCAAGACAAAGCATCTAGCATATCAAACAAAATTTAATAATAAAACTGTAAAAATCAAGCAACAAAACTTCAAACTAGCAAAAAAGTGGGATGAGTAGCAGCCGCTGATGTCACACTTTGTGGTGAAAAACTCCAGTATTTCCTTTTAAGATTCGGAAGAAGTCAAAGGTGCCCACTGCTACTACTTTCCTTGTGTTGCTGAAATTTCTGAGTATTTCCATGGGCAACAGTAATAGTAATAACAATGTATTGTGTGGTATGCAGTGTAAGGAAGATTGTGGTTTGAAAGAGAATGGCCCCCCAAAGGGGTGGCCCTGTTAGGAGGTGTGGCCTTGTTGGAGTTGGTGCGGTCTTGTTGGAGGAAGTGTGTCACAGTGGCAGTGGGCTTTGAGGTATCACATATGCTCAGGCCACACCCAGTGTTTCAGTTCACTTCCTGCTGGGCGCTGATCAAGATTCAGTTCAGTGCCACGTCTGCCTGCAGGCCACCATGTCCCGCCATGATGATAATGGACTGAACCTCAGAAGCTGTAAGGTCCCATTAAATGTTTTCTTTTATGAGAGTTGCTGTGGTCATGGTGTCTCTTCATATCAATTTGATATGACAATGATATGCAGATGCCCTACACAGTCTTCTGTGTCTGTGGATTCTGAATCAACCAGCTGTGGCCGAAAATATTCAGTGAGGGGGGTAAGATAGCTCATTAGGTAATTAATGTGTTTCTTGCCAAGCCTGATGTCCTGTTTGATCCCTGGGACACACACAGTGGAAGGAGAGAATTACCCCCAGAAGTTGATGTTCTCTGACCTCCACATGTGCATTGTGGCAAATGTACACCACACACACACACACACACACACACACACACACACACACACACACACACACACACACACGCGCGCCCCACATAACAAGTATTTAAAATAATTTTTAGATCAGGCTGGCCTTAAACTCAAGATCCTCCTGCCTCACCTTCCTGAGTTGTGAGATTACCAGGCTCTGCTACCATGCTTAGTTCTGCTGAAAAGGGTAAAGAAGACCAAAAAAAAAAAAAAAGGAAAAGACACACTGTGTTCACAGATTGGAAAACTTAGTATTTTGTGATGGGTCTCATTCACATTGGGTCCTAGCCCAACATTTTCTTGTATTTATTTTGGGGGGAGTGGTGGGACAGGGTTTATCCTGGAACTCGCTCTGTAGACCAGACTGGTGTTGAACTCTCAGAGATCCTCCTGCCTCTGCCTTCTGGGTTCTGGGACTAAAGGCTTGCATCACCACACCTGGAACCCCAGTCCAACATTTTAAAGCATCAATACACCTTAAGTGATTAAAAGACTTAAGCAATTACTATTAATATTCCAATGGTATTTTGGAAAAGTAGAAAAACCTACCCTAAAGAGGGCATGCCTGTAATCCCAGAGCTTGTGAGAGAAGCTGAGACAGCAGGATTTCAAATAATGTGTGTTATGAAGGATAGATAGGTTGATATGTAGATGCCCTAGACAGTCTTCTGTGTCTGCTGATTCTGCATCAATACATTCAACCAGCGGTGGCAGAAAATACTCGACAAGGGGGTGAGATAGCTCACCTGCCAGTCAATACTACAGAATGAGACTGCCTCCGTAAGAAAGAAAGGGGGAGAAGGGAGGGAGAAACCACCCTAAAACTCACAAAGAGTCTCAAGGAACCCTTAGGAGCACCCCCCCATTTCAAACTTAACTGCAAAGCTACAGTAATTAGTACAGGGTGGCACTGACATTAAATCAGACATATATCTGGATGGTGGTGACACACACCTTTAATCCCAGCACTCAGGAGGCAAAGGCAGGCAGATCTCTGTGAGTTCGAGAACAGCTTGGTCTACAGAGCGAGTTCCAGGACAGCCTCCAAAACAAAAACAAACTACAAAGCAACACAGAGAAACCCTATCTCAAAAAAACAAAAAAAAGAAAAAAGAAAAAAGAAAAATCACCCAGTGACAAAGAGGGAGGACTGATGAGCATAGGGGTCAAGACTGGGCTTGTTTAACTCACAGGAACAGCTGATCTGAACAAGGGGGAGCCCTTGAACCCCAGAGTGATGGCTGAGAATCCAGCATGGGACTGATCCAGACCCCCTGAATGTAGGTGTCAGTGAGGAGGCCCCGGCCATCTATGGGGCCTTGGGCAGTAGATTAGTATTCATTCCTGGCATACAAATGGACTTTGGGTGTCCATCCCACAATGAGAGATGCTCTCTCAGCCTGGACTCTTGGGGGAGGGTCCAGGCCCTGCCCTGGATGAAATGACAGACTATGAACAACCCCCATGGAGGGCCTCACCCTCCCTGGGGAAAGGAGGGATTGGGGGGATTGGTGGGAGGGTGTGGGAGGAGGAGAAGGAGAGGGAGCTGGGATTGACATGTGGAGCAACCTTGTTTCTAATTTTAATTTAAAAATAAAAAAGACAAAAAATATCAGACATATATACCAGTGGAAAATAACAGAAAGTCCAATAGATAAGAAACATGGCTGGGTGGTGATGGCACACACATTTAATCCCAGCAGAGGCAAGATGGGTCTCTGTGAATTCAAGGCCAGTCTGATCTACAGACCAAGTTCCAGGACAGCCATGGCTACATAGTCAAACCTTGTCTCAATAAACCAAAGAAAGAAAAGAAACACACACATATGATTATTTGCACATGTGATGTATGTATGCATGCAGTATTAATGACTTTAAAATGTTTTTGAGTCTCACTATTTTGTCTGAATATGTGTATAACACATGTATGCATTGTTTTCGGGGCCAGATGAAGGTGTTGAATCCCCAGAACTAGAGTTGCAGCCAGTTGTGAGCTGCCATCTCTCCAGCCCCACCAAATGACTCTTTCAAATGACTGCTGTGATTTTTCGTTTGTCTGGTTTTGTTTTTAATATTGGAGGAGTAAGTTTATTGAAGATACCTGGGAAAGCATAGTCAGAGGCAGGGATACCTGGGAGAGTCCAGAGTGAGCAGGACCAGGTTGAAAAGAGGGGAGAGGAAAAGGGAGAGGAGGGGCCGGGCGTTGGTGGCACACGCCTTTAATCCCAGCACTCGGGAGGCAGAGGCAGGCGGATCTCTGTAAGTTCGAGACCAGCCTGGACTGCCACAGAGAAACCCTGTCTCGAAAAAACCAAAAAAAAAAAAAAAAAAAAAAAAAAAAGGGAGAGGAGGGGAAATCAGGTGCAGCAGTCAGGAGGCTGGGCAAAGCTCCAGTGCACCAAACAACTTTTGACAAAAGTGTCAAGATAAACCGGGCATTGGTGGTGCACGCCTTTAATCCCAGCACTGGGAGGCAGAGGCAGGCGGATCTCTGTGAGTTCAAGACCAGCCTGGTCTACAGAATGAGTTCCAGAACAGGCTCCAAAACAATACAGAGAAACCTTGTCTCGAAAAAACAAAACAAAAACAAAAGTATCAAGACAGAGAAAGGACAATGCCTTTAATAAATGGTTCTGGGAAACTGAGTGTCCACGTACCAAGCTGCGAGCATAACTACTTGTTGGCAGTCTTGTTGGCAGTTTGTGGAGGAATTGGAACCCTTATGCAGGACTGATGGCAACAGAAAATGATAAGACTATCTTGGAACACTGGCAGTTTATCGGCAAAAAAAAAAACAAACAAAAGACAAAGTTACTTAGACTTAGGAATTCTAGCCTTTCTTAGTGTATAGCTAAAGAATTAAAATCAGGCTGGAGAGATGGTTCAGTGGTTTAGAGCACTGGCTGCTCTCCCAGAGGACCTGGTTCAATTCCCAGCACCCACCTGGCAGCCTGTAACCATCTGCAAATCCAGTTCCAGGGCATCCAACACCTCTTCTGGCCTCTGAGGGCACCAGGCATGCACATGATGCAGACATAAATGAACATAAAACATTCATAACACATACATTTTTAAAAATTAAAACCAGTGTCCTGACTAGTTTTATGTCAACTTGACACAAGCTAGAGCTTTATCTGAAAAGAGGAACTAATTGAGAAAAATGCCTCCTTAAGATCCAGCTGTAGGGTATTTTCTTAATTATTGGTCAGTGGGGGAGGGCACAGCCCATGGTGGGTGGAGCCACCTCTGGGCTGGTGGTCCTGGGTTCCATAGGAAAGCAGTCTGAGGAAGCTAGGGGAAGCAAGCAGCACCCTTCCGTGGCCTCTGCATCAGCTCTGTCCCATTTGAGTTCCTGTCCTGACTTTCTTTGTACAGTGCTGTAGAAGTGTAAACCAAACAAACCCTTTCCTCCCTAACTTGCTTTTTGGTCATGTGTTTCATCACAGCAATGGAAACCTGACCAGGATACAGTGATTGCCCAGCACTATTTCCCACAGTGGCCAAAGGTGTAAACAGTTCAGTGCATGAAGGATGAAGGGTAAACAAAATGTGGTCACTCGAAGGAGGGGTCAGTCACTTTATTTTCAGGTAATTTTGAAATAGGATCTGACTACGTAGAGCAGGCTGGCCTGGAGCTCACAGAGATTCACCTGCTTCTGCCCCCTGAGTCCTGGGATTTTTTTTTTTTTTGGTTTTTACGAGGACAGGGTCTCTCTGTATTGTTTTGGAGGCTATCGGTCCAGCCTGGCCTCGAACTCACAGAGATCCGCCTGCCTCTGCCTCCCGAGTACTGGGATTAAAGGCGTGTGCCACCACCTCCCGGCTTGAGTCCTGGGATTAAAGGCTGACTTGTTTAAAAAATATTTTATTTTTATATGTAAGAGTGCTTTTGCCTGCATGTATATATATGCAAGCCATTTATTTGCCCAGTGCCAAAGAAACTAGAAAAGGCCATCAGATCCCCCGGAACTATAGTTATGGATGGTTGTAAGCCGCAGTGGGTGCTGGTAAACAAACCGAGGTCCTACACAAGAGCAGTCAGTGCTCTTAACATCTCTCCAGGCACTCAGTCAACACTTAAAAGGAAGGAAACTTAGACGCATGTTATAGCACAGAGGAA
Source organism: Mesocricetus auratus (assembly GCF_017639785.1). Classification (NCBI taxonomy): domain Eukaryota; kingdom Metazoa; phylum Chordata; class Mammalia; order Rodentia; family Cricetidae; genus Mesocricetus; species Mesocricetus auratus. Next base: position 73,961,260 of record NW_024429192.1, read on the forward strand.
CCTTGAAAACATACTAAATGAGCCGGGCGTTGGTGGTGCATGCCTTTAATCCCAGCACTCAGGAGGCAGAGGCAGGCGGATCTCTGTGAGTTTGAGATCAGCCTGGACTACCAAGCGAGTTCCAGGACAGGCTCCAAAACAATACAGAGAAACCCTGTCTCAAAAAAAAAAAAAAACTAAAAAAGGAAAAAAAAACATACTAAATGAGATACATTCACAAATGGACAAACACTGTGTGAGCACCAGGTATGTGGGCACACAGTCAAATTTAGACTCAAAATGTGGGTGCTCAGTGTTTGATGAGGGCTCAGTGTTCAATGGAGAACTTCTGCTGTGATGAAATGGCTCTGTGAATGGTGGTGACGGCTGCACAGCCTTATGCATATATTTATTAACACCACTGCTCCATAGTATACTTTGCAATGGTTACTACGATAAATTTTGTCATGCACATTTGAGGCGATGCCCTAAAACAAAACGAAAAGGCCGTTTGGAAAAGGCCTATGTAGGAGGGGCTTGGTTGTGTGGTCTTTCACACAAGCCTGCTGCTCACTCTCTGCTTAGTCCCGGAGTTGGCTCCTGCTGCTTGGGGCCGCAGGGTAATCGGAATTCACAGAAACAACCCCTCCCTTAAGGGAGGAAGTTTAAATTATCAGGTCAATTAGGAAAGATACAACCGAAAAAAAAAATCCAAGTTTCATTCACACTTCAAGGAGGTGTTTCCCGGTTGGGTGCCACTTTTATTATTTTTGGCCCAGGCTACTGAAAGCCCCACAGACCCTTGGAAGGTACAATGTGATCTTTGATTCCCGTTTCAAGGATCAAAGCGAGTGAGTTTGGGTGTAAATGCAGATAACATTTCAGAGATCTTTCATGAAAAGAGTCACCAGAGCGGGGCAGTCAGGGAGCTGGTGTGTAGGCATGTGCTTGCCTTCCTTAAGTATTACCGTGCAGCAAAGCCTTCTGGTCCTTGGACCATCTAAACACGCGTCTGGGTTGTGGGATGACACCACGACGACACGGAGGAGCTAGAGGGACAAACCCTCATATGCATGTGAAGGGCACATAGGCTCTGGGTGCCCACTGGGCTCCCCAGAACCTGGCAGCACGCTGGGCTAGGCAGCCAGCCCTCACCGTCCTCTCTGGATTCTGACAAAGACAATACCCACGCGAGACGAGGAAAGCCCCAGGCCTTGCTTGCTTGCCTGCAGCTACTATGACTCCAAGCAGAGGGATGTGCTGCCAGCTTGCCCTGCCTGTTGCGGCCGGGGTGGATATGCAGACACACTGGGGCTTATCAGGCTCTGAGCATGGCACCGGACGGTGACAGGCACTGGGTGGACCTGTCACTCGGGGAAATACACTCCCCCGGCCTGCAGGCTCAGCAACCACTCAGTACCGGAGACCTCGCGACCCAACCCCCGCTGGCCCACAGCGCAGTTCTCCAGATGACAGCCAGAACTTGGGAAAGCCGCCTCTGCCCTTGCGTGCGACAGGACCAGCCGGCGCCTGCGTACTCAGCCTCTCGGCATGGGAGCGAGTGCGCGCTCCCATCACTCCCTGCGCCGCGCCGTCGCGCTGGCACCCTGCGGACGTCTGCGAGGCAGACGCCTCACGGCTCACGGCGCAGGCGCGGAGAGCCGAGCGTGCGCGCGCAGCCCCGCGGGAAGGCGAGCGGAGCGTGGGGCGTCCGGGGTGGCAGTGCGCACGCCGGAGGGGGGCGTGGCTGACGAGGCGCTGGGTGAAATCCTGGGAACCGGCTACCTCGAGACTTTTCTCGGCGGCGTGGTTAGTGGGGCTGGGTCCGTGCGGCGGCGCGAGGTGGGGCGGCGGGCTGAGGAGTCACGGCCGCGCTCTCCTGATCTCGCTCAGGCTCTTCTCGCTCTTCACTTTGCAGGTGGCTGTGGGATCCTGGCCTCGGAAGCACGCTGCTCTGTCCGGTGTCCGTCAGCAGAGCCTGTGACCCTGGCGGCCTCGCACTGCACATTCTCAGGTAGGAGGGCTTCATTGACCCGGAGTTTATGAGCTGGGTGTCCTGCATCGTGGTTGCGGGCGGGCAGATGGGCGGTGCTGGTAGTCCGTCCTCCACTCATATTTTGACTTTGGGCAAGTTCTGTTCCCGGGTCTCCTGGGTCTTGGAGCAAAGAACTCAGCCAGTGTGTCAGGTACCACGCGCCGCGGGCCCCCTCCGTCTTCTACTAAATTGCTGCCCAATCCAGGAGAAGGAGCGAAGTTACTTAGCGCCAGGCAGGGTTGATGGAGAGAAGAGAGAGAGAGTTCCACAGACTGATAGGCAAGGGCGGTGTGGGATGGATGATCTTGAGGCTCAAAAAGTGAGTGACTGGCTCAGGGTTAGGAAGACCTTAGGCTGAAGCAGGAATAGACTGTTCCCGCGGGGGTGAGGTGGGCTACGCTTCTTCCTAGGTTGCTAGAGGCACTCAGGCAGATAGCATCTTAAGGTTCGTAGTTGGGGTGGCACACTGGCTTCTGGGCATGTTTGTGAGCAACCTGACACCTAGCTGGGGCCTGGGGCCTGGTTTGTGGGCTCTACTTTTTGGGAGCTCACTGAGAGACTGGATCTGGTTCATGATTACGGTGAGGATCCCAGGCCAAGGGCTGGGCTTTCAGGTGTGAGTCAGGGGTCTACCTGAGATGGTCAGAATGCTTGGCTGGTAGAGATGGGTGCGGGTGGTACTGGCAGCCAGGTCGCTTGGGAGGTGCTGGCGCAAATATCAACTTTGCTGTACTTCTCTGGAGAAACTGACTCTGGGTAGTGGCGAACCCGTGGAAAACCAGATGTGAAGATATATGCTGGTCTTGGCGCACCTAAGGGGAGAGCTCCAGGAGGGGTGAAGCAGAGAGTTGAGAGGAGGTCTCAAGCGGTGTGCTTCTCTCTCTAGAGAGACTGGAGCAGTGTGAGAGCCCAGAGGAGGACCCTTTGTCCTTCCTTGTGTGGCCTTGTGACCACAGCTTGGAATAAGGGTGGGTCCAAGCATCAGAAGGAGCTCTGGCCAGGTGCCGGTGGTGACAGATGAGACCCCGAAGTGGAGCTGCAGAATTTCACCTTTGGGGATTAGGGTGTCAGGTTATTGACTGGAATGAGGGTGAGGAATGTGCTCAGGATTGGGTAGCTTTGCCTGCAGGTGGTCTCTGGGATCCTGAGAGCAGGAGGAAACAGACTGAGCCGGGCAAGCTGCCTCTGTCAGGTGTGCCTGCTGCTGGATGGACAAGGATGTTCTGGCATGCACTGCTCTTAGTTTACAGGGTGCTAGCAGCCAGGAGCCCAAGCCTTCCACTCTGAAGGTAGTCCATAGCCTGTGAAATGATTTGTGGTTATGCTAGACTCTACTGCCAGGTTCTGTTCCTCTGCTAATTGGTGTGTGGCTGTACAAAAATCACTTTGCCATTCTTCCTTGGAAATAATAATAGCATCCAACTTGTTGGTGGTCAGCATTCAGCACAAATGGTACAAATAACAGTTACTATTGTCATTGTCCTAAAATTCCGTGAAGTTCTGGTCTAGCCCCTTCTAGGATTGACAGCATCTGTCATTACACCTTGAAAGTCACAGGCAGCATTTGTCTGTTTCCATTACCCTCCCAGGCCAGCCAGTGGGTCCCTCCTTCCACTCAGAGCAGCTAATCAGGTCCTCGGGGGTTTTCTGTCAGCTCAGTGGTGATGGTTGGGCCTAGTCCCTGCTCTTCCCCACCTTGTTTTTGGACAGATTTCCTTGGATGATGGCCTGCATCTGACGGTCCCTCGACTCTTACCGACTCAGCTCCCCTGGCCCTCAGCGTTTCCCTGGAATGGCAGTCTGCCACGCCTTGTCCAGCTGCTTCTTGGCCTGTTGTGTTATGCCTGCCACATCTGTCTGCACCAGACCCCGAATGGGCCCTTTCTTCCTGTACTCCTGGCATACCTCATGGCAGGTGTCATTGGCAGAGCCCTGGTAATCCTACACAGGTGGCAGCCAGTTTCACCAATGCCCACCCTTGGCAGCAGATGGATGGTAGCTCACGGCATGACCCTTGGTGGATTTCTGGATTGAGAGGCCCTTCTGTGGGAACCCCATGTGTGTGTACACCACCATGAATCAGAATAGCACAGCTAATGATTCTTCTGGCAGTAAGCCTCCAGAAAGAGGCCCTCCAGCTGGATGCATACCAGACCTCTGGCCACTCAGGACAGACCTCCACTGGGTTCCTAGCTTCAACCTTTGATGGCTTTCCATGACTGCTAGTCTGTTTTTTGGCCCCACTGGGAGATTATATGTTTTCCACTTTGAATACCATCAGGAAAATCTCAGCTGTGTCTGTGAGAGCCTCAGTTGACTGACAAGGCCTAGCCTAGCCTGATGATTATGAACTCTTCTGCCAGGATCTCAAAGAAATTATTCAAGACCCAAACAGTTTTGTTGAGTACCATGCCACTGTCTCCTGTTCTCTGCCTTCCACATCAAGCCAGTCTCCGGTGGCCCCCAGAGCTGCGTAGAGTAAGACATTACATGTTAGGTTCTCAGTGGGCCTAGCACTCAGAAGGATACTCTCCTGAGGCCTGCTTTACCTGCTCCCTCCAACTCCTGCTTGGTCTAGGCCACCGAGCAGCAGCTGCCAAGGAGAGCTACCCTGGGCTCCAAGAGCCCGTGACCCAGTCTGAATGCAGTGCTGTGAGGCCAGCTGCCTCCCATCCAAAGGATGCAGACCCCAAACTTGTCTCAGTACCTTCAAAATCTGTTGACTCCTATTCCTGAAGCTAGAGTCAGCTCATCTGGGGAGCTGAGAACCCCAGAAAACAGAAGAATTCTGAAACCTTAGGGGACCAGAAAGTATCTCTGGGTACCAGACATCCCATAAGAGCCATCCTTTGTTATGTTCCCTAGTCCTCCCTCATCCCTGCATTCTGACCGTGCTCTAGATGTACATCAGTGTTCCTGGTGATGAAGGGCTATACAGCGAGGGGACCCACAGCACCCAGACAGCACAGTGCTGCTACAGATGACTCCACTGACCCATGGCTGGATAGCTAGACAGGCATGTGAGCTTTCCCTGCTCCTGCCAGAATGTGGGCCTGTGTTGGGTTCCTAGGTGAGGTCCTATCCCACCTGGAAGACCTGGAAGTACTGTTCCACCTGGCCAGTTCCTACAGGAAAGTTTCTGTAGGTCAGCCCCCATCAGACTGTAGCACTCTTGCTAGATGCTGCCTCCACAAAGAACCATGATGGCATTTCTGGGCCCTCGCCCTGCCGTCTGGCCTCTGATGCTAGACTGCTTGAAGTGGAAAGAAGACTGCTTGAAGGAAGCCACTGCTCCTTTTTAACTGGTTTGCTTTTTTGTTTTTGAGGCAATGCTTCACTACATAATCTTGGCTGGCCTGGAACTTGATATGTACCACTCTGGCCTTGATCTCACAGAGAATCCCCTGCCTCTGCCTCTGACTTCTGGGTTTAAATCTTTTTTTTTTTCCCAGTGGTGTATCTATGGAGTATAATGTAATGGATACATGGATGTATAATGATCCAATCTGGTGATTGCTGTTTTCTTTTCCTAAATGTTAATCATTTCTTTGTATGGAATTGTATTTGCACTCCCTCATGATTCCTTATAAAATATGAAATGCATTATTGTCACCTGTAAGTGTATGTTTTGTTATGGAGTTATCTAACCTTCTTGTCTCCTAGTCTTTTCTGTCCTGTTATCATTATCTGCCTTCTGCTTCTACCAGATCAACTCTGAGAGCTTCCACGTGCAGATACATGTGGCATTTGTCTGTCTGTGCCTGGGCTTACTTACTTAATAGTGCCTTTGGTTCCATGTTGCTTGGATTTGGGTTTTTTTTGTTTTTTGTTTTTTGTTTGTTTGTTTTTTTGGTTTTGGTTTTGGTTTTTACAAGACAGGGTTTCTCTGTATTGTTTTGGAGGCTGTCGGTCCAGCCTGGCCTTGAACTCACAGAGAACCGCCTGCCTCTGCCTCCCGAGTACTGGGATTAAAGGCGTGTGCCACCACCGCCCAGCTCTGTTTTGTTGTTTTTTTATGGTTAAATAATACCCAATTGTATGTACATACTGCCTTTTAAAAACCCACTTATCTGATATTGCACACTTTGGTGGATTTCATTTCTTATGGGCAGTGCAGAAGCAACCATATTCATCCTCTGTTTTGTTGTTTTTTATGGTTAAATAATACCCAATTGTATGTACATACTGCCTTTTAAAAACCCACTTATCTGATATTGCACACTTTGGTGGATTTCATTTCTTATGGGCAGTGCAGAAGCAACCATATTCATCCTTCTGAGGGATAAGATGACATCTTAGCTGGGAACCATACTTCCTGTGTGCTTATTCAAAGCCCTGGCCTACTGGGAGGTTTGAATGAAGAAGGGTAGGAGCTAAACCTCTTGCTAGGCTCAACTCTACTCATTCCCCTCTTTACATGGCAACATTCTCACTACACCTGGTTATGCTTACAAAAGCCACTTCCTGCTCTGCAAACGCTCAAGTACACACACACACACACACACACACACACACACACACATACATGCATTGATGCTTCAACACTTAAAGCCACGTTGATGGAAATGACTTGCATCTCCTAGCAGATTGAGCTTCCTTGTCATGGTTTTGGCATAGATACGTGTTGCTGAAAGCATCACTGGTCTCAATAAACGGGAATTGATTTACTGCTGAATTATGGTGACTGCTAACAGTCCTTGTTTTGTGAACAGAAGTTCTATACCCAGTCTGTCAGCAGAACACAGCAAGTGTTACAGGTGTGCAGTGGTGGTTCCCAGTGGAGGCTGTGAAGGTGAGAGGGTCTGATAGAAGGGGTGGGGCCAGAGGGGGCAGGGAGTGCCAGGTGTTGGGTGGCCTTGGGTAAAGAAGAGCAGGTAGCAGAGGGAATGTGAGGCCTGGGATTGGAATGAGGAAAGACCAGTTTTGCACAAGGATGAGTTTCCAGGGGGAGCTGAGCACACACACACACTCCTTTGAGCCAGATTGATCTGAGATGGAGACAGCCTAGCAGTATGCAGCATGTGCCTACTTAGACAAGAGAGGAAACTTTCCTGGACACTTAACAGAACCATTACCAGGAGATACAGCTGGCTGCTTTAGGAGAGGCCATGATGAGCAAACATCTGGTGAGACTTGGATCAGGTCGTTGGACTGTTTGGTACCTTGCTAAAGAGATGTTTTGGGTCCAGGTGGTTTATTTGGAAATTATTTCTAGGCACAGACGTCAGTATACACAAAACAGCTGGGAATGTTGCTAACAAATGATTGTGCAGCAGCCCTAGGCTTCTGTTAGGGTTTGCCCAGCTGTTCCTTGATTGTTCATCGCTGGAACGGACTGTTCTCTTCTTCAGTTGTCTGTGGCTAGGCCTGCCAGTGACTCTGTGGTGGGACCTGGAATGGCTCTCTGGGACGATGGTCTAGTTACTCACTGACCCTTGTATCTTGCTGGCCCTTAATGCATCTACCTTCCCACCTCTGATGGACCTGAAGTGGATGAACCCTTCTGCTTGAAATCACCATCATTCCTGTTGACCCCGCTCTTCCAGGGGCATCTCTTGAAGGCTTGGGAATGGTTGCCTACGTCTGCAGGCCTTTTGCTTTCAGCAGAGTCTGAGACATTGGGAGACTTTGTAATGCTCCAACATTTGAAGCACTTGGATTTTGGAATAGAGAAACAACAGTGAGGCAAACTATTTTAGAGCCATATAGGTAGACAATTTAGTACGTTATTTGTGGTGTTTCAAATGCATGTCAGGAAAACCACTTTGATAACCGGTTGGCTTTCTGGGAAGCAGTGGAGCAGCACACCCATATCAATCGTGCCAGCACACACTCCAGATGGATTAAAGATGGCATTTTTTAAGGTCATAAAAATACTTGTTAGCTTCCAATTGTAACAAGGGCCAAATAATCAGTTTGTGAGAGGAAAGGTCTGGGGTCACAATTTTGGAGGTTTTAGTACACTATTTGTTGGTAGCATGTCAGGGTGGCCCCATGTAGCAAAACCATTCACCTCATGTCTAGGATGAGAAAAAAATGAAAAGAAGGGGCAGAGATCCCAGTATCCCTTTCAAGGACACTTCTGTGACTTGAAACCTCCTATGTACCTCACCTAAGGTTCCACTACCTCCCCGCAGAGCATTTAAGATCAAACTAGAGCAGTTCTACAGAAAACACAAGTAGTTCTACAAGTTAAGTTTCACATGTCCCAAATTGCCAAGGGTATGGCAGATGGACGCCATCTTGTTGTTGTTGGGGCTATAAAATGCTTAGGTTTCACCATGTTAACAGTTGTATGTATATACAGTATATATATATATACAGTATATATGTAGTCTGACCACTTGCCCATATGCTGTATGGTGTGTGTATCTGAGAGTGGAGTTGAGTTTAGTCACACCCTGTTTCTTCACCTGACCCCTGTTAGGTGTTAGTTTGTCCTCACTGGCTGCCCAGGGTTGAATGAGGATATCCACTGTGCCCTGACTGAGGCCTAAGCACCTGTGACTTTCTGTCATTACATTATGAACAGCAAAATTAGAAGCGTTAAAGATCCAGCAATAGGGGCAGAGCAAGTAGAGCTGTCATTCTTACAGCTTCTGTCAGCATCAGCTAGAACCTGAGTGGGCACCTCATTGCTGCCCACCCCACGATTCTGGGCGTGGACTGGATATGCTCTGCTTTTGTTGTACTTCAGAAACACTTATCACACGTCTCCCACCAGCACATACTCCTGCACAGTCAGTGATGCCATTGGAGCCATGGGTCACCCCACCCACTCTGCTGCAGCCAGAGCCACCGCTGCACCTGAGCTACAGAGGTCCTCCTCATGTGGGTGGTATCTGAGTCACTGTGTGTGAAGAGACACTATGACCAAGGCAACTCTCTTAAAAGAAAACATTTAACTGGGGGCTTCTTACAGCTTCAGAGGCTTAGTCATTTTCATCATGGTGGGGAGCATGGTGGCAGGCGTGGCACTGAAGCAGTAGCTAAACAAGAAGTTGAGAGCTATACCCTGGTGTAGAGAAAGAGACTCGGAGGGCTTGGCGTGGCTCTTGAGGCCTCAGAGTCCACCCCAGTGACACACTTGCTCTAACAAGGCCATATCTCTTAATCCTTCTAATCCTTTCAAATAGTGCCACTCCCTGATGACTGCACTGTAAATGAGGTTTCTCTGTACTGCCCCATTCCACAGCTGCTTTTAAATAATCACCCAGAGGCTTAATAATATTAATTGCAAAATGCTGAGGCTTATTACTAACTAGCTCTTACTTTTTTTTTTCCGAGACAGGGTTTTTCTGTATTGTTTTGGAGGCTGTCCTGGAACTCACTCTGTAGACCAGGCTGGCCTCAAACTCACAGAGATCTGCCTGCCTCTGCCTCCCGAGTGCCGGGATTAAAGGCATGTGCCACCAATGCCCCCTGGTAGCTCTTTTAAATGAACCCATTTCTATGAATCTATGTTTTGCCACATGTCTCTGTGGCTTTACCTGTGCTCTAATACATCTTGTTCCTCTGGTGGCTGGTGGCACCTCCCCAACTCCCCCTTTCTCCCTGTATTCAGTTTGGCTTTCCCATCTATCTTTATTCTGCTTTGCTATAGGCCAAAGCAGCTTCTTTATTAACCAATGAGAGGAATACATATTCATACCCTACAGGAGGATTATCCCACAGCACTAAGCATTCAAATATATGAGCCTATAGGGGCCATTCTTATGCAGACCATCAAGGTCAGCTACTTAGTACTGAACTGAGTAAGCAGCCCTTCACATCGGAGGCAGCCATTGTAGAGAGAGGGTAGGCCTGTAATCCACAGTGTGTGTGTTAAAACCAGAAGTGCATCTCCTATGTTTCTGGAGTGGAGAAATCCAAGATCAAGTTGCAGGTAGAGTGGTTTTTCCTAAGGCTTCCCCTTGGTTTGTGAATGGCCATCTTCCCTGTGTCCTTGCCCAATCAATCCCTCTGAATGTGTTTCCATGTCCTAATCTACTGGGACACCAAGCATATTGGATCAGGCCTACCCTAAAGATATTTTACCTAAACTACCTCTTTAAGTACAGTAGCCAAATATAAGCATGTTCTGTCACACAGTGGGGACTAGGACTTCAGCTGAAGAATTTGGGTACTTCAGCCTAGAGCAATGCCTGAGATGATTTTATTTTCATTTTGTAGTTTTCAACAGTGCTGTGGACAGCCCTCTGTACGTATGCGGGGCCCCTCAGGGCCTTGGTCTTGGGGCTGGTGCTGAGGTGTGGAATTGCTAGTCTCTACCCTCAGTAGGCTGTTCCTAGTTGTTCTGCACATTGGCTTGTTTCATTTATTATTTAAGAAAATTTCCCTACATGAGGGTTCAAAGGCATTGTCCTATTTTCCTAAAGTCTCATGTGTTGCCTTTGACATTAAGCCTGGAGTCTCCTTGTTAGTGTGACTGGGATAAGGGAGGTCTTCTGTCAAGGCTGTGATAGGCAGAGAATCTGACAACCATAATGGCTATGTAACCTGAGCAAGCAATAAATTTTTCATGTGTGAGGTCACTGAGAGGGGTCTGTGTGTGTGTCTGTGTGTGTGTGTGTGTGTGTCTGTGTGTGTATGTCTGTGTGTGTGCGTGCATGTGCATGTGCCTGCACATGCCAGAGTGCAGTCTGTTCCATAGCACCCTGTCCCCCCACTCCCCTTTTCCTTGGAGCGCAAACTGGTTCTGGCCTCAGCCACTGACCGTTCCCCTGGCTGCACTCTGTTCTGGTCTGCCCTTAGCCCGGTTTGTAAGGAGTCTTGATTTTTTTTTTTTTTTGGTTTTTTGAGACAGGGTTTCTCTGTGGCTTTGGAGGCTGTCCTGGAACTCTCTCTGTAGACCAGGCTGGTCTCGAACTCACAGAGATCCGCCTGCCTCTGCCTCCCAAGTGCTGGGATTAAAGGCGTGTACCACCAACGCCCGGCTGCCCGCTATTCTTAATCTCTACAGCTCATGGGTTCCACTTCCCTTACCCCAGCTTCTGATTCCTATAAAAATCTGACATTTCACGGGCAGTGGTGGTGCACTCCTTTAATCTCAGCACTGGGGAGATAGAGGCAGGAGGATCTCTGTGAGTTCAAGACCAGCCTGGCGTACAGAATTCCTGGACAGCCATGAATTTGAAACCCTGTCTCAAAAACAAAAACAAAAAAATCTGCCATTTCAGCCATGTACTCTTTGTCCTTCCCTCTCTTGACTGTCTTTTGGCCTTCTCTCTCTTCCTCTCTTGCTCTCTCCCTCCCTCTCTCCTCTCAATCTACTGGTCATCCTTACTGTACTTTCTCTCCCTCCTCTGTATTCTTCCAGATGCCTCTGGCTGTACTCTCCCTCATATCTACCATAGAAACCTTCTCCTCAACCATACCCAGTAGCTGTCATGTCTTTATTTCATTCAGTGCTGGGATTAAAGGCGTGCTCCACCAACGCCCGGCTAGGAGTCTTGATTTTATGGTAGAGAGGAGAGGAGAATGTAGTGGGCTCTGATGTCCCCTTCACCCTGCTCTTCCAGCACTTCTGTCTCCCATCCTGGGATGGCTGTGTCTGTGGACAGCATGCTTGAGCCTGTTCTCCAGGACAGCAGGAGACCCAGGTTCCCTCAGTAACCACTATGTGTGTCCTCTGTGGCAGCACTGAGCTCTGGAGGGTCGGGGTGGGTGAGCCCAGCAAGCTAAGAGGCGTGGCATGTAGGTGCTCTTAGATGCTTGTGTATTTGTCAGGTTCGTCTGCTGTACTGCTGGCTGAGCTACCAGACAGATGAAAAGAGACATCTGACTTCTTCCCTTTCCCCATGCTGTCCCTTGTGTCTGTCTGTACAGTGCAGGGACCCAGATATTTGGCACCAATGTACCCACTGCCATGGCTAAGAAAACCTTCTCCGTGGGGACTTGGTTACTGAGCCCTAGAGCTGGTTCTAGCACAAAGTGTGGTCACACTTCCTTAGAGCAGCAAGACTTGCCATGTGTTCAGACACAGAAAGGCCGGGACCTGGTGCTTGCTAGGTTCCCACCTCTGCCCATACATGTCTCAGAACAGGTTTCCTTCCTGACAACTCTTAGGCTCCTTATAAGCAGGACTAATACCCTTGGGTGCTTGTTCTTGGAGAGTCCCTATCTGCCCTGCAGCTCAGGAACTCCATCAGTGACTGGAATACTCTGTGGCCCACATGCTCCATCCAAGAGACTTGTAAGTCCAAGGGTGAAAACCACCTCATGTACCTAACTTCTGGGATCCACTCACACTACTCCACTAGCCTGGCCTTGCCACTGTGACAGTTGTTAGCCATAAGGACTTAGCTGTCTGTGTACCTGACAGGGACTTGAAATGATACTGTTGGGAAAAAGAGATAGCATGGGTGGACTGGAGGAGGGCTGTGATGATCTGTGCTTACTGCCTTGGTCTGTCACATGGGCTGTATCTCCAGCAGGGTAGGCCTGATAGGAAGCTGGGACTGTAGCTGGTCTCTGTCACCTGTGTAATTGGGGCCTGTTTAGAGGGGGCCTATGAAACCTGATGGGGTGAGTAACTCGAAGGCACTGTTGGCCAGGAGGTGTAGAGGACTGAGGTTGGACACTGCCCTCAGGAAAGTACATGAATCCTGATTGGACAGCATCACCTCAGAGTTAGAGCAATACTTGCCAGGTGCTAGGCTTCTGCTGTAGAATGAATAGCATCTGCCAAGACTGCAGCCTGCCTGTCCTTCTCATGGAAGATGTTCCAGTGCAGCCCTGGGGTATCTTGTCCTCCAGGGGAAAGAACAGCTGTCACACATCCACACACTGACAGTGGTCAGCCCTGGAGTAAGTGAGGTGAGACAGTGATTGGAATGTTGCCCTCCAGGCCTTGAGGAAGGTGCCAGTTCCCACGTTGGCACTGGGCTGTGGCATCCGTCTTTTTTGCTGTTTTCCTTATCTTCCTGCAGTCCTCCTTGCCTCCCTGCTGCCCCAGAATGCTTCCTGGGTTCTCTATCTTTGAAGCTGCTGCCTCCCTGCCTGCCTGGGTACTTCCCAAGGCAGAGACTGACAGAGGATTCAATGAATCGAAGGTCGCCAGTTGGGGCGTTGACAGATGCCCAGCCATGATACCATTTCTGATTTAATAACCGAATGGGAGGCTGGCCCTTTGTAATAATTAGGGCTAATTACTAAGGAGGTGTTGACAGATGGGCTGAGAGGAAACAAACTACCTTTATCCCGTGGCTTAGAGTCAGATTACTGGCCCAGTGCTATCTGCCCCTCAGAAAGTAGACGCTTCAATCACTCAACGAGGCTTCAAAGGGGAAAGGCCCTGACAATGTTGGGATTTGGAAAGCCGCGATGAAGTACGCCTTTGACTCTGAGTCGCCAAACGGAGCCCCATTCCAGGAATGGTTTCTTTGTGCAGCTTGAGTTACTCCGGCAGACCTGCTTCCCGCGTACTTGGGGCAGGGAGGGGCTGCATTGGCATGGGCAGGGATGTGGCTGGGGCAGGTCCAGCCTCCTGGGACCTTTCCTGGGCTGAGCTGCAACATCTGATGTAGGGAGAAATCCGGTCCCCAGATGCCAGAGCTGGCAACACGTGAACCCTGCCTGGGAGTGTCCAGTTCTTTGTGGGACAGGGAGCACAGCTTTGCTGCAACACGCGGAAGCAGGCCTTGCCTCTATGGAAATGTTCTTGGTGTTATTTATGGCAGGATCACCCTCAGAGGACTTGAGGTCTCTTGCAAGGTTGCTCTAGAGGCAGCTCCCACCCATGTCTTGGGCTCAGAGCCAAGACCACAAAAGTGATTATCTCAGTGACTGAGAAGGCATTGGAAGCTGGTTTCTGATGAGCTGTATGGAATCCATGGTGTCCTGGTCACCCTGGACTTCACAAATGCAGAGGGCCATGCTCAAGTCTGGGTTTTAAGCTGAAACACTGAGCAGCGTGTCGGTTGTCCGGCTGGACAGCTGCAGTGCAACTCCATGGAGGAGGGCATGTGGAACTGGCTATGTGAGCCAGGACACTGGCCAGCGCTGCAGCAGGGGTCAGCTCTGAGCTTCTGGGCTTTGATGCCACTGATTTCTCCCATCAGAGAGGCCTCTGCTCAGACCAGAACTGCTCAGGGTGTGCTTTCTTTGTTCTGGGCAGATCTGCAAGGTGCTGGCAAGCAGGAGGTGGGAGAGGAGGTGGGGGAGCCCACTTGCACCTTCATGTGCATCTCTCCTGTGTGTCTGCATATGACCTTCCTTCAGGCCCACCCCGTTGGTAGATTCTGGGTTCTGAGTCTTTCCCCTCTCTGACAGGTGTCCTGTGCTGATGGGAGAAAGCTAACCTTCTTTCCTGGCATGCTGCTTTGTGTCCAAAGAAAGTGCCTTGTGGGGCTAGGAGATGGCTTGGGGGTTAAGAGCACTGGCTTTTGAAGAAGACCTGGTGTCAGTTCTTAGCACCTGAAGGGCTCTGGTTCCAGAGGTTCCAATGCCCTCTTTTGGCCTCCATGGTCACTGCACACATGTGGTACATATACATACCTGGAGGCAAAACATCCATACACATAAAGTAGGACAACTAGCCAGGTGTGATGGCACACATCTTTAATCCAGCACATGGGAGGCAAAAGCAGGAGGATCTCTGTGACTTGGAACCCAGCCTGGTCTACATAGTGAGTTCTAGGACAGTCAGGGCTACATAGAAAGATCTTGTCTTAAAGGCAACAACAATGTTGTTTTTAGCCAGAAATGTCTAAACAAGAATTAAGTTTTCATCATATAGCAGTGACAAATTAAATAACATTACTATAGTACAAGGAAATGACCCCACATGTATTACATGGTATATTTTATTTTAATATATCCTTCCGGAGAATGGCCAGGTGATCAGGCCCAAGCATGTTATTAAATCCAGGCTGAATGCAGACTGGTTAATTGAACCTAATGTCCTTTTCTGCCCTGGGATCTCTCATTGCATCTCCTTTCTTGTTTCCTTAGCCTGCTGACTCTGACAGTATCCTCTACTTATTGTTGCTAACCTCGGCAGTTCTGAGGCACAGCGTCTGGTGCTTGGATAATGGCCCTCGTTTGCCTCATGGTCACACCAAGGCCGTGGGTAGGGAGGAAGAACACAAGATAAAGTGTGTTTTCACATAAAATCATCAGCGTGTGTCATCCGTGACTCCTCACTGCCAGGGTTGGCCTCGCGTGGCTGGCAGAGGTGGCGCTCCTCAGTCTTCTCCGCTGCAGTTGCTCCTTTCATCCTGCGCTTTGAGAAAGGGAGTCACTGCACACACAGCAAGAGCGTGCAGTGTAGGAGTGAAGCAGCTACCTCAGGGACTCTACCCGGGAGAGCTCTCCAGTTCCTTGTTGACTGAGTTCTCTATCTTCCTCTTCCTCCCACCCCCAGGGCCTGGCACCGTACCCCAGACTGAAATGTGCAATCCTCCTGCCTCAGTCACTCTATGCTTGGCTTCCATTAAATCTGTATCTCAGCATAAATTCAAGTATACTTTAGTAGAATAGCAGTGTTTGTCACACGAGGCTTAACATGACTACAGCTGCATCAGGCTGCAGAAAGCTCCTTCCCTCAACAGCTTGTGATGTGAGGCCCTTCTTGTCTTCTGACCCTAGTAGCCACCAGTCTCCCCTCCCTAGTTCCTTTTTTGCCTTTTCCAGAATGTGGTATAAGCAGAATCGTACATCATGCATCCTTTTACTTACAATAATTTTCTGGAAATTAATCCACACTACTGGATTTGTCAATAGCTTGTTCCTCATTGTAGCCCATTTGCCTGAGGAAGGTCATCTGGCTTATTTTCTGTGTGGAGAGGTTATGAGTGAAACTAAACATCCATGTGTAGCCTTTTGTTCGCAGTTAAGTTTTCATCTCTTAAGACTCTAGAAATGGAACCTCTGGGTCACACTTGGTGTGCATGTTTAACTTTCAAGAAATTGCCACTTTACAGAGTGCTCGCACAGTAACCCTTCTTACCAGCAACAGAGTCCAGTATGCTGCACTCTTGACAGTGCTTGGTTTTGTCTGTTTTTCTTTTCTTACTTTTAGACACTCAATAGGTACTTATTGGTCTTGATTTTTGTCTAATTTGCATCTCCCTGATGGCTATGGGTGAGCAACTTTTCCTGCTTATTTACCATTTGTGCATCTTAATTGGTGTTTTGTGGTTTGTTTGTTTTGAGACAGGGTTTCTCTGTGTAGCCCTAGCTGTCCTGGAACTCACTGTGTAGAACAGGATGGCCTTGAACTTGGAGATCACCTGCCTCTGCCTCCCGAGTGCTGGGGTTAAAGATGTGCACCCCCACCGGGCTTGTGGTTTATTTTTAAATTATTTATTATTATTTTATTTTTGTGTGTATACGTGTTTTGCTCACATGTATGTGTGTGCACCATGTGTGTACCTGACACCTGCAGAAGTCAGAAAAAGGTATTGGATCCCTTGGAGGTGGATTACAGGTGGTTGTGAGCTACTCTGAGGTGCTGGGAACTGAACCCAGGTCCTCTGTAAGAGCAACAAATGCTCTTAATCACTGAGCCATCTCTTTCACCCTTTTTATGGATTCTTAATTGACTTTAATTTTGTTTTAGTTGTTTAAGTTTTAGAAAAATAATGCATTTATATACAATAAGCTGCACATACGTAAGTAACAGCTTGATAGTTTTCAACACCTGGGATAATATGCCACACTGTCTTCAGCACAATGGGTACATTGTCCTGGAAGTTTCCTCCTGCCCCTTTGTATGCAGCTTCCCCCTTCTCTACGCTTCCCTTCCCTAGGTTCCCAGTAGGTCAGTTAGCATTTCCTAGAATTTTATATAAATAGACTCAGCGTATTTACTCTTTCTGATTCTTCTAAGATCCATCCCATTGACTCGTGTCAGCGCTTCCTACCTTTTACAGAACAGTGTGCGTGTGTCCCATTGTGTGGGCGTGTGGCTGTTTGTTCAGCTGTCGATGGATGTTTGGGTTGTTTCCAGTTTGGGACTGTTTTTAAAGAAATGACCAAACTGTATTTCAAAGTGGTTGTACCACTGTATAATCCGTTTATAGAGAGTGGCTGTTTGTGCTGCTTCACATATTTTCCAGGAATTGGTGACAGCTTCTTCCATTTTAGCCATTCTGCTAAGTACATTTTATTATAGTCGTATCTTGCGCTTCTTTAATGACCAAATGACCAAAAATACTGTGTTCTCATGCTTTTATTTGCCAATCACTTGTTTTATGGTAAAGTGTTTGTTTAAATTTTTTACTATTTTTAATTTTGTTTAAATATGTCTTGTTATTGCCTTGTTTGAAAAAGTTAAAATCCGTTTTGCTGTTGTTTTTTACTATTTTTCTGCAGGGGCTCTCTATATAGCACAGGCTAGGCCCAAACTCAGGATCGGCCTCCAGAGTGTTGGGATTACAGCTGTGTGCTACCCTGCCAACTAAGAAAACTCTTTTTATTTGTGCTGGTAATCAAACCCAGGGTCTCCTGGTAGAGTCTTGCAGGGTAGGCAAGTGCTGTAACACCAAGCTTCAGCATCAGCGTTTTATTTGTTAGTTTTTCATTTTGTCTTAGGCTGGCTTATCACTCACTGAAGTTCATTCTGACCTTGAACTCTGACCCCGTCCTCTGTACCAGCCTCCTGAGTGTTAGGAGTACAGACATGTGGCACAATGGCTGGGACATGCTTAAAACTGAAAAGGACATTTTATTTATTTGCCTATTTATTATTTATTTTGTGTTTGTGTGTGTGTTTTCACACACATACTACCATTTATGTATGCTAGCCCAACCGTTTTTTAATATACAGTATGTAAATTCTACTTTTCCACCTCAGGATCAAGCTTACATCTATTCTACCGTTGAACTACATCATATCTCAGCATATGGATTGTTTATCAGGTATACCAATACATGATTTGCAGGTATTTTCCCCAGATGATTATCTTTTTACTTTCTTATAGTGTTTTTTTTTTGAATTTTTCATGACTTGGGCTGGAGAGATGGCTCAATGACTAAGAGCTGTTGTTGCTCTTGCAGAGGACCTGGGTTCTCCCCCCAGCACCTACCTTCTCAGGAGGCTCACAACTGCATGTAAGGCCACAGCTCCAGGGAAAAGCACGTGCAAGGGCACAGACAAACACGCATGCACACACAAGTAAATACTCAAAAACTTCCATGTAACTTTAGAGATAATTTATTCCTATTTGTGTATGTGTGTGTCGCAGGTGTACCAAGTCCCTGCCTAGCTGGGGTTGCAGGTGGTTGTGAAAGATACAGGCAGTTTTGAGCTGCCTGTTACAGGTGCTGGGAACCAAACTTGGATCTTCTGGAAGAGCAGTGAGTTCTGTTTAAGTGCTAGGCCATTTCTCCTGCCACCTTAGTATCTTTTGCTTTTGCTTTTGTTGTTGTTGTTTTTGAGACAGAGTCTCACAGTGTAGTCCTGGCTGTCCTGGAATTCTGTAGACCAGTCTGTCAAGAGATCCTCTTACCTCTGTCTCCTGAGAGCTGGGATTAAAATCATGTGCCGCCACCACCCCTCAGTGTATATGCTTTTGTAATGGTGAGTTCTTTGCTATTTTTTTTCCAGGATTCTTTTGTTGTTGTTTTGTTTTGTTTTTGTTTTTTGAGATAGGGTCTGACGGGGTAGCTTTGGCTGGCCTGGAATGTTTTATGTAGGCCAGGCTGATCTTGAACTCAGAGAGATCCACCTACCTTTGCCTCCTGAGTGCTGAAATTAAAGGTAGGGGTCACCACACCTGGCTTTTTTTTTCCTTTGGGGCTTTTAGATCTTATTTTCATGAGGATATTGGTTTGTGTATTGGGGACTACCTCTCACCTCATAAGGTTAGTTAAGAACTGCTATTGTTGTTGTTATTATTATTATTATTAATTGTTAATCTTGGTTTTCTGGAAGACACTGTTTAGAACTAGTGTCATGTCTTCTTATGTTTGGTAAAATGAATCAGATGATCACAATGGGCTGGATTACTGTGTGTGTTTTGTTTTTGCAAGGATTTGAGCAGAACATGTAGCATGTGGGTTAGTGGTAAGAGTGTCTGCCTCGATTTTGTAGCAGGTCCTGGGTCCTACTCTCAGTGCTGCAGAACAAAGCAGAGCTCACAGGGCAGCTGCTGCCTTCAGTTGGTACAGCCCCATCTCAGCAGCTTTTTATAGACTAGATTCTGTGGGCTAGAGTGTCCCCATTTCTCAGTGTTTGGTGGCTAGTGTTTGATTTATTCCTTCTCCCTTTATTTTATTTACGTATTTATTGTTTTTTTTTTTTTTTTTGAGACAAAGTTTCTCTGTGCGACTATCCTGGCTATCGTGGAGCTCTCTCTGTAGGCCAGGCTGACCTTGAATTTACAGCAACCCGCCTGCCTCTGCCTCCTGAGAGCTGGGATTAAAGGCTGCTTCTCTCTTTTAACGTTGATCAGGAGGAATCTGCCCATTTTATTTGCCTTTTTAAGTTGCCATATCCAGTTCTGTTGGTCTTCTTGACTTGTGCTGTTCTTTATTTCATTTATTTTCTCTCTAATACTACTCTTTAATCTCTACTTCTTACTCCCTGGTTGTTTTGATTTTCTGCAAGGACTATTTCTGGTTTTCTAAAGTGAAAGCTAAAGTTACTGATTTGGAATTTGAAGACTATGGCTAGCTCCTTCCCCTGTGTCTCTCTGAGGCAGGATCTTACTATGTAGCTCTGGGTAGCTTGGAACGTACTTTTTAGTTCAGGCTGGCCTCCAATTTATATGCTCCTCCTGCTGCCTCAGCCTTCCATGTGCTGAGAGTGTAGGCATGTTAACCATGCCTGGCTTGGAGGCTGTTCTTATGTTTTTCATTGCACGTACATACTGTATGTATATTTAGGCCCGTGTGTGCCATGGTTCACATGTGGAAGTCAGTTCAGCCTGTGGTGGTTAGTTCTCTCCTTTTACTGTGTGGGTCCCAGGAATGGAACTCAAGTCATCAGGTTTGGTGGCAAGTATCCTTAACTGCGGAGCCATTGTCTGTCCCCTTTCTTCTTTTCTAGTGTTGTCTTTTAATGCTCTAAGTGTGCTTGTAGAAGAGAGATGTTGGCCACATGAGTTGCCTTTTATTCACTGTCCCTACACAAAGGAGACATAGACTGGAGTGATTGGCAGTGTCCTCTGGAAGGAATGGAAACAACAGGATCCCTGCAGGACACAAAACCAAAGCCAACCTGCTTGCGAGGAGCTCTCAGAGTTCCTGTTGTCTCTGTAGACAGACTTCCATAGCTCTCACAGAGCTTGAGGTATTTAGAGAGTTGTCTGGAGTTCATAGAGCTGTCTGTCATGCCATAGAGTAAGAGCTCACATTTTTACACCCTCCACATACTATGACCTAAATATCTGTGGCTTTGGGCCATCAAAAGTCTAACTCTTCCTCTAAGTGCATCTCCCCCAGAGACAAGCAGATGCTGTGTATCTCTTCTTGAGGGTCTACAACTATTCCATCACACTCATGATCATCTGCAGTACCACAGCCCCAGCTCCTGAAAATATAGACCTAGCAGAAATGTCAAGACTCTGGCTTCTAAACCAATGTGGTACCCCATGCCCCAGAGAACAGACTGGAAACTGACATATAACCACAAGCCTGAAATACCTGTGAACACTTGTGCATGACTTGATAGCCGATCAGGTGGCAGCCTCACTCTGCCTCTGTGAGCCAGCTGACCAACCCACAGTGCCCCCAAGTACACAAACCTAGTCTGACAGCCCCACCCACTGGAGAGCCTGCTACATAGCCACCAGTCTGTGGCTCAACAGTCTGCCAGGCAACAGCTTTATTCCTAGCAAAGCCATACCACACAACTGCATCACTGACACCCACAGGCTGGACCATTGACACAACCAAGTATATTACCAATGAGCATCACAGTTAAAGAAACTACACTAACGTGTCCACTTGGAATCTAAACTAGCAATATGCCAACTGATAGGTAGCTCCCATTGACCAGAAAACATCTCTCGTGGGAAAAGGATCTATCAGTAAAGTTGAAATAGGTAGCTTCGCTACTTGTTTCTTGTGTAAAGCCACATGTTGAAAGTGAAGGAATAGGAAAATATACTTAATGCCAATAGAAAACCCTTTAAGAAAATGAAGATTAAGCCAGGTGGTGGTGGCACACGCCTTTGATCCCAGTGCCTGGGAGGCAGAGGCAGGTGGATCTCTGTGAATTTGAGATCCACAAATTGGTCTACAAGAGCTAGTTCCAGGACAGCCTCCAAAGCTACACAGAGAAACCCTGTCTTGAAAAACTAATAAATAAATAAATAAATATTAAAAAGAAAACGAAGCCGGGCCGTTGGTGGCGCACGCCTTTAATCCCAGCACTCGGGAGGCAGAGACAGGTGGATCTTTGTGAGTTCGAGACCAGCCTGGTCTACAAGAGCTAGTTCCAGGACAGCCTCCAAAGCCACAGAGAAACCCTGTCTCCAAAAACCAAAAATAAAATAAAATAAAAATAAAATAAAAAAGAAAACGAAGATCATTATATAATGATGAAAAGTTTCACTTCATCTGTTGATAATGCATTTTTCCAGTGCAGCACCACCCAACTACATAAAGCAAATGTTACTGTGTCTAAAGGGATTAGAGATAGGATATCACACAGTGATAGCTGGGTTGTCAGCATCCCAGGGGACAAATTACCCAGGATCAAACAATAAATAAAACACCAAAGTGTAGACCAAATAGATTGGTATACACAGAACATTCTGCCTGGCTCAAATCCTTTAAAGCTGAAAGAAAGGAATTCTTCCAAGCTCATTGTATGAGACCAGTATTCACAGCAAACCACAGACTGTACCTAATGAATGAATGAATGGGCGTGTGAAAATGTTAACAAGCTGGGCGGTGGTGGCACACACCTTTAATCCCAGCACTTGGGAGGCAGAGGTAGGCAGATCTCTGTGAGTTCGAGGCCAGTCTGGTCGACAGAGTGAGTTCCAGGACAGTCTCCAGAGCAATACAGAGAAACCCTGTCTCAGAAAACAAAAACAAAACAAAAAAAATGTTAACAAGGCAAGCCAGCTGAGAGACTTGCTTTTTTTTCTTTTTTGAGACAGGGTTTCTCTGTGGCTTTGGAGGCTGTCCTGGAACTAGCTTTGTAGACCAGGCTGGTCTTGAACTCACAGAGATCCGCATTCCTCTGCCTCCTGAGTGCTGGGATTAAAGGCGTACGCCACCAACGCCCAGTGGGGCTAGCTTTTTTATTTACTTTATTGTGTGTGTGTACCTGTACAGGTTTCCACAGAGGTCGGAGGTGGACATTGGATCCCTTGGTGTTAGAGTTACAGGTGTTTGTGAGCCACCCCAGTGTAAGTGCAGGGATATGAACTCTAGCCTTTCAATGGACAGTAAGCACTCTTTACCACTGAGCCACCTATCCAGCCCTCTTTTTTTTTTTTTTTTTTTTTTGAAATGGGTCTCTTACTACCCTGAATAGGACAGGATGGCTGGCCAGTGAGCTCCAGGGATCAGCCTGTCTCTGCCTCCCCAGCATTGGATTGCAAATGTACACCACCAGCTGAGATATCTGAAGTCCTAGCCAGCTGAGTTTTCTTTTTATTACATCCCAATCACAGTTTCCCTTCTCTCCATTCCTCCCAGGCCCCTGCTCCCCCCCTTCCCCAGATTCACTCCTTCTGTTTTCCCTTCAGAAAAGAGCAAGCCTCCCAGGGATATCGATCAAATATGGTATAACAAGTTACACTAAGACTAGGCATAAACCCTCATATCAAGGCTGGAAGAGGCAACCCAGGAGGAGGAAAAGGGTCCCAAGAACAGACAAAAGAGTCAGAGACCCCCCCCACTCCCACTGTTAAAGTCCTACAAGAAACACTGAGCCCTACCACCATTACATGTATACAGGAGACCTGGCTCAGATCCATACTGGCTCCATGATTGTCCATTCAGTCTCTGTAGGCCCCTGTGAGTCCTGCTTAGTTGATTCTGTGGACCATGTTCTCATGGTGTCCTAGACCAATGTGGCTCCTACAGTCCTTCCTCCCTGTCTTAGTTAGGGTTCTATTGCTGTGAAGACCATGACCACAGCAACTCTTATAAAGGAAAAACATGTAATTGGGGTGGATTACATTTTCAGAGGTTTAGTCCGTTATCATCATTGTGTGATACAGTGGCATGCAGACTGATAGTACTAATCTTGGCCTGCAGGCAACAGGAAGTGGTCTGGGATACTGGGTGTGGCTTAAGTTTAGGAGACTTCAAAGCCTAACCTCCAACAAGGCCACACCCACTCCAGCAAAGCCACACCTTTTTTTTTGTTTGTTTTACGAGACAAGATTTCTGTGTATTGTTTTGGAGGCTGTCGGTCAAGCCTGATTTCGAACTCACAGAGATCCGCCTGCCTCTGCCTCCCGGGTACTGGGATTAAAGGCGCGTGCCACCACCGCCCGGCTAAAGCCACACCTTCTGCTAATAGTGCCCCTCCTTATGAGTTTATGGAGGCCAACTACTTTTAAACTACTACATTCCCTTCTTCCATGGGGTTCCCAGGCTCCACCTAGTGTTTGGCTCTAGGTCTCTGCATCTGTTTCCAACTGTTGCTGGATGAAGCCTCTTTGATGACAGGCTAGGCTCTCATCTATGATTTTATGATTATAATAGAGTATCATTAGGAGTCATTTTACTGGCTTTTTTTTTTTTTGCCAGTCATGTTTGGCTCTATCCTGGGTCTCTGGGTCATCCAGCCTCTGGGTCCTGGCCCTCTAGGCAGTGTCAGGCGTGGACTCCCTCTCATGATATTAGTCTCAAGTTGTTTGGCCACTCCCATAAGTTCTGTGCCACTATTGATTGCCCCAGCACATTTTGTAGGCAGAACAAATTATAACTCAAAGGTTTTGTGACTAGATTGGTGTCCCAGTCCCACCGCTGGTAGCTTTTCCTGGTTACAGAAGATGGCTCATTCAGGCTCCATATACCCTATTACTAGGAGTCGTCATCAGAGTCACCCTCATGGGTTCCAAGGAGTTCCATTGCACTAGCATTCTACAGTACCCTCAAATCCCCCCAATTCCATTCACATCTCCCAGAACTTTTTCCCTCCATTTACCCATCCCTCTTGTTCCCATCCCCACCCGCTCCACTCCACCCATAAAATCTCTGTTATCCCCCTTCCCAGGGAGATCCATGAATTCCCCCAGCCCTCCTTTTTCCTTAGCCTCTCTGGGTCTGTGGTAGCATGGTTATCATTTACTTTATAGCTAGTAAACACTTATAAGTGAATACACATCATGTTTGTCTTTCTGGATCTAGGCTATCTCATTTAGGATGATTTTTTTTCTAGTTCCATCCGTTCGTCTGCCAGTTTCATGATGTCATTTTTTTTTTAGCAGCTAAGTAATACTCTATTGGGTAAATGCATCACATTTTCTTTATCCATTCTTCAATTGAGGGACATCTAGATTGTTTCCAGGTTATGACTATTACAAATAAAGATGCTATAAATGTTGTTGAGCAAGTGTCCTTGTGGTACATGCCCAAGAGTCATCCAGCTGGGTCTTGGGGTAGATAGAGCTTAATTTCCTGAGGAACTTCTACACCGATTTACGTAGTGGCTGTACAAGTTTGCACTCCCACCACCAATGGAGGAGTGTTCCCCTTGCTCCATATCCTCACCAGCACTTGGGTTTTTTATCTTAGCCATTTTGACAGTTGTAAGATGGAATCTCAGAATAGTTTTGGTTTGCATTTCCCCGATGGTTAGGGGTGTTGCACATTAAGTGCTTCTTAGTCATTTGAGATTCCTGTGTTGACAATTCTCTATTTAGATCTATACCCCATTTTTAATGGGATTATTTGGTTTGTTGATATCTAGTTTGTTGAGTTCTTTATATATTTTGGATAGTAGCCCTCTGTTAGATGTGGAGTTTCCCATTCTATAGGCTGTTGTTTTGTCCTGTTGACAGTATCCTTAGCCTTACAGAAGCTTTTCAGTTTCTTGAAGTTCCATTTACTAATTGTTGATCTTAGTTGTTGAACAGACTTATTGATAGTCTGTTCAGGAAATTGTCTCCTTTGCCAGTGCATTCAAGGCTATTCCCCAGTTTCTACTATATCAGTTTCAGAGTATTTGGTTTTATATTGCAGTCTTTGATCCACTTAGACTTGAGTTTTGTGCAGGGTGATAAGTTCTACATGCAGACATCCAGTTTGACCAGCACCATTTATTGAATGTAAAGAGAAGCCTTCCCACCAGCCTGGTTCCAGAGACGCATCAGTCCCAAATAAACACACAGGAGACTATATTAATTATGAAGCTGTTGGCCTTGCTTGTTTCTTACTGGCTAGCTCTGACTTGAGTATTTATCTCATAACTGTTAATCTACCAGAGAAGTTTCTGGGCTTCTTATCCCTATGGAGGTTACATCTTGACTCCCTGTCTTTCTCCTACCCAGAGTCCTCCTGGACTCCTAGCCCCACCTACCTTGCTTCCCTATTGGCCAACAGTACTTTATTGACATATACACAGGACTTCCCCAACAATTTGAAGATGCTTTCTTTTTTCCATTGTATATTTCTGGCTTCTTTATAAAAAAAAAAAAATCAGGTGTCCATAGATGTGTGGATTTAGTCTTAGTCTTTTATTCAATTCCATTGATCAATGTATTGATTTATGCCAGTACCATGTGGTTTTTATTACGATAGCTGTGTAGTAGAGCTTGAAATAAAGGATAGTGATACCTCTGAAAATTCTTTTATTGTACAAGATTGTTTTAGCTATCCTGGGTTTTTTATTTTCATATGAAGTTGAGTATTATCCTTCCAAGGTCTATAAAGAATTGTGTTGGAATTTTGGTGGGGATTTCATTGAATTGGTTGCTTTTGGTAAGATTGCCATTTTTACTGTATTAATCATGCCTATCTATGATCATGGGAGATCTTTCCATCTTCTGATAGCTCCTTAAAAGAATTGAGGGGGGGCACGGGAGGAAGGGAGGGAATGGGAGAGGGACCTGGAACTGACTTGTGAAGCAACCTTGTTTCTTATCTAAATTTAAACTGGAAATAAAATTAAATGTGTTTTTACCTCTAAAAAAAAAAAGAATTGAAGTTTTTGTTGTACAAGTCTTTCACTTGCCTGGTTAGAGTAACCCCAAGATATTTTATGTTATTTGTGGCTATTGTGAAGGGTATTGTTTCCCTGATTTCTTTCTCAGCCCATTTGTTATGTCCCCTTTTTGTTTTGATTTTGTTTATTAATCAAAAGAGATGGGAAAGGAGACTTCATACTCAAAGGAAAAATCCATGAAGATGATCTTTCAGTTCATAACATCTGTGGCCCAAACACATGGGCACGTCTCAATACATATAAGAAGATTAAAGTAACTCCCTGTATCCTTTCAGACCACCACAGATTAAAGCTGGATTGCAACAACACAAAGTCTACTGAACAACTCTCTAGTAAGTAAAAACCTGGGTTAAGACAGAAATAAAGAATTAAAGACTTCCTAGAAGTCAATGAAAATGGATGCACAACACACCCCAGCTTATGGGGCACAATGAAAGTGGTGCTGAGAGGAAGTTGATAGCACTAAGTGCCTGCGTAAGTAAGGTGGAGAGATCTCACACTAGCACATCTCTTGATTAATTTTGATTTGAAGCCTATTTTGTTAGATATCAGAATGGCTGCAGCAGCTTGTTTCTTTCTTAGGTCCATTTGCTTGGAAAGTCTTTTTTCCAACCCTTTACTCTGAGGAATGTCTGTCTTTGATATTGAGGTGTGTTTCTTATATGCAGTGAAAGGATTATAATGTTTTCATATCTATTCTGTTAGTCTGTGTCTTTTTATTGGGGAATTGAGTCCATTGATATTGAGAGATATCAATGACCAATGATTGTTAATTCCTATAATTTTGGTGATGGTGATGGTGGTGGTGATGGGTGTTTTTCACTTTTGGTTTTGCTGGTGTAAGATTATTTATTTCCTGTGTTTTGTGGGTATAGTCAACCTCCTCAGGTTGGAGTTTTCTTTCTAGTATGTTCTGTAGGGCTGGATTTGTAGATAGATATTGTTTGAATTTTACTTTATCATCTATGGTGATTGAAAGTTTTGCTGTGTATAGTAGTCTAAGTTTGCATTCATGGTCTGTTAGAGTCTACAGGCCCTTCTGGCTTTTAGAGTCTCCATTGGGAAGTTGCATGTAATTCTAATAGGTCTACCCTTACATGTTACTTGCTCTTTTCCTTATAGCTTTGACTATTCTTTCTTTGTTCTATGTGTTTAATGTTTTGATTACTTATGAAGACAGGAGACTTTCTTTTCCAGTCCACTCTATTTGGTGTTCTATATGCTTCTTGTATCTTTATAGGCATCTCCTTTTTTAGGTTAGGAAAATTTTCTTCTATGATCTTCTTGAAAATGTTTTGTTGGCTTTTGAGCTGGGATTCTTATCCTTCCTCTATTTCTATTATTCTTAGATTTTTGTCTTTTCATAGTGTCTCAGGTTTCCTGGATGTTTTGTGTCAAGAATTCTTTTAAACATTTTAAAAATTATTTTTGCATTTCAATTCCAGTTCCCCCCATCTCCTCTTTTCAATGCTTAATTCTCTTTTCCATGCCTTGTATTCTGTTGGTGATGCTTGCGTCTATAGTTCCTGTTCACTTACCTAGATTTTTCCATTTCCAGAATTCCTGCAGTTCATGTTTTCTTATTTCCATTTTCAGGTCTTGAGCAGTCTTATTTGTTTCCTTCAACTGTTTGTTTTTTCTTGCCTTTCTTTATAAAAATGTATTCATTTCCTTTAATTTATTGTTTGTCTTTTCCTTGATTTCTTTAAGGGACTTACTCGGTTCTTCTTTAAGGACCTCTGTCATCTTTATAAGGTTGGCTTACAGGTCTTTTTCTTGTGCTTCAGCTGTGTCAAAATGTTCAGGGCCTGCTGTGGTAGGATAGCTGGGCATTAGTGGAGATGTATTGTCTTGGCTGTTATTGATTTGTATTCTTATAAATCTGGTGTCTGGACGTCTGGGTTTGGGGTGATTATAGATCTAGGTATCGATATCTGAGTTTGTTTTTGTTGGACAGGTGATTTGTTCCTTTGTTTCTGTTTCCTCTCCGGTCTTCTGGTCTGTGTGGTCTAGAGTTCTGGTCCAGCAGGGAGTCTCTACATGTTTGCCTACCTGTACTTTTGGCTGTGTGACCTGAACTTGAGCAGGGAATGTCCACCTGCACTTGAGTAGAGACATAGCAGTAGGGGCAGAGCGAAGTGGATTGGATCTTTGGGAACTGAACTGAGGGAGTGGGATATTTCTGTAGGTAGTCAGCTTACCTGTTCGTCAGTTGCTGATTTTTAATGGAAGCACCAAAAATGTGCACTGGAAAAATGACAATCTCTTTAGGTAAATAGGACTTGGAAAATTGGACATCTCTATACAGAGAATAAAACTAAGTACTGTGTCTCTTGTCATGTATTAGTCAGAAAATTAATGTATAAAAGAAAGGGGTGCCAGTCCTAGGTCAGACACCAGTTGTTGGGGCTTGAGGAGTGCCTGGTGGAAGTGATGGAGAGCATGTAGCAAAGCAAAGGAAGAGGCTGGGGTTCCACAGTCCTGCCCTGGGGCGCGCCCCGTGGTGACCTAAGGGTCTCCCACTGGGTCCTAGCTCCTAAAGGTTCCAATACCTCCAGTAATAGCACTCTGAAGACAAAGTCTTTAGTGAGATGCATGTGAAATCTGTACATCTTTTGTTGTTTTTTATGAATTATTATCTCGTGTATATGGGTGTTTTCCTGAATGTGTGCCTGGGCACCATGTGCATGCGTGCCCGTGGGGGGCAGAACATCTTCTGGGACACCGGGTCCCGAAACTGGAGTTACAAATGTTTGTGAGCCATCTTGTGAGTTCTGGGAACCAATGAGACATTGACAGACCAAGAAGAGGGGGGACGTTGAAGAGGTGGCGCTTGGTGAACAACAGGGTAGCTGATTGATGATAGTCTATTTTGAAATAGCTAGTAGAAAAGTCTTTGAATGCCGGGCAGTGGTGGTGCACACCTTTAATCCCAGCACTCGGGAGGCAGAGGCAGGCGGATCTCTGTGAGTTTGAGGCCAGGCTGGACCGACAGCCTCCAAAACAATACAGAGAAACCCTGTCTCGTAAAACCAAAAAAAAAAGAAAAAGAAAAAGAAAAAGAAAAGTCTCTGAATATTTTCCAATGCAAAGAAATGATGACTGTTTAAGCTGGTGGATGTGCTGACTACCCTGATCTGATCATGGCTTCATGTGTGAATGTTTGAAATGTCACACTGTGCCCACAGATAAACACAGTTGCTGATTCAAAATGAGGACATGTATGAGAAATTTGTGTGGGTATGGTACTGGGGATCTAGGCAAGTGCTCTACCGCCGAGCTCCGCCCTAGTCTACAAATGTCCCCCTAAGTCAGCGGTTCTCAGACTTCCTAACATGCTAGGCAAGTGCTCTACCACTGAGCTACACCCTAGTCTACAGACCCACGGTTGAGAACCATTGCTGTAAGCAGTTTTAACTGCAATTACAAATATCTTTATGTTGCATTTTCATCTTTATTCGGTTTAGAATTTTTCTGATTTCTCTCCAGACATCCCCCCCCCCGATTTTGTATTCAAATATTTGGAGATTTGCTTTTTTGTTGCTGATTTCCAGTTAAGTTCAATGTTCAAAGAATAGACTTTTTATAATTTTGATTGTTTGAAATTTGCTAAGGATTATTCTGTGACCCAGGATAAGGACTGCCTTAGTCATGTTCTACATGCATTGAGCTGTTGGATGAAATTGTATGTGTATACCTTGTCAGGGGGATGGATAAGCTGACTCAGCTCTCCATGTGCTTGCAATAGCATTTTTAATAGTTTTATTAAATTTATTTTGTGTATATGCACATGTGCATTATGTCACAATGCATGTGGAGGTCAGAGGGCAACTTTGTGAAGTTGCTTAGCTTCTATCATATGGTGTCTTAGTTAAGGCTTTTATTGCTATGTATTATAATAATATGTAATTGGCCTTAATTAGGTCTATTTTTTTACTTTTCCTCCTTTAGATTTTGTTCCCTTCTTCCTTTCCTACCTTTTGTTATTTTATTTATTTGTTTATTATTATTTTTTATAATGTATATGTGTGTTTTGTCTCTTTTATGTCTGTGTACTTTGTGGTACCCTTCAAGGCCAGAAGAGGGCATCATATCCCTTGGAACTAGAGTTGCAAATGGCTGTCAGCTGCCATGTTAGGTTCTGGGAATCGAACTCAGGGCTCTACAAGAGCAGCCAGTGCTCATTACTGCTGAGCCATCTCTCCTGTACCATCTTTTTTTTTTTTTTTTAAGATTTTGATAGTCTCCGGTATTCTAATTTTTGTTTGTTTGTCTGTTTGTTTTTCTGAGACAGGGTCTCTCTCCATAGCTCTGGCTGTCTTGAAACTCATGCTGGCCTCAAACTCATAAAGATTCATCTGCCTCTGCCTCCCGAGCACTGGGATTAAAGGGGTGGGCCACCGTGCCTAGGTAGGTATTCTAATTTTTTATTTTGTTTTTGGCTGTGTTTTTAATTAATATATACCTAGTTAATATTTTTATTAGAATATATTAATTATGCATAGTAGTAGGTTTCATTATGACATTCTCATACATATCCATAATGTGTTTTGAAATATTCAGCCCCCATTACTCTCTCTTGTCTTGCTTACCCCACTGATCACTTTCTTCTTTCCACCTAGCCTTCCTTCTTGTGTGTGTATGTGTGTGGGGGTGAGCATGAGTGAGGGATTATTTATAGGGTATGTGTATGTGTGTGTGTGCGTGTGTGAGCATGAGTGAGGGATTATTTACAGGGTCGTGTGTGTGTGAGTGTGTGTGTGTGTGTGAGCATGAGTGAGGGATTATTTACAGGATCATGTGTATGTGTGAGCATGGGTGAGGGATTATTTATAGGGGTATATGTGTGTGTGTGTGGGTGAGGGATTATTTACAGGATCGTGGGTACCTTACCAGTGGTTATTCTAGTAATGAAAAGTTTCCCTCCCTCCCCCAGTAATTTTAAACTGCTTCAGAAAGAGGTAGACCCTCATGACTTCCTTCTCTCTTCTGTGACAAGATGCTGATGGGCCCAATGTTGTGCAGATAATCACAGCTGCAATAAGTTCAAGAGTGTCACGGCCAGAAGATAGCATTCTATGACACTGCCTCATCCTTCAACTCTTAGACTTTTTCTGTCCTCTCTGTGTGAGTTCCCTGAATCTTGGAGGGCCTGAGATCGCCTCTTTAGGGCTGAGCATTCAACAGTCATTGCTCTCGTCACTTGGACCGGTTATGATGAGCCTCTGCAGTTATTGCTGACACTCGGAAGAGAAGCTTCTGTGACTAAAGCTGACAGCAGTGCTGATGTACACATAGTTATTTAGAATGCAATGTGATAGCCACATCATGTCCAGTTAGCAAGAAGATAGCTGCAGCTTGCCCACTGGGGCCTGTGATTTCCCCAGCCACAGGCTGTTCACCAGATAGATGTCCAGACATGAGTTTCCTCCTGTGTAGCAAACCTCAGTTCTGTAGAAAGCAGTTGCCTACACAAGTGTGCTATGGGCACATCATGTCTAGCAGGGCGTGCATCTGAGTAAGACAGCTGGCCCCTAACAGCCTATAGAAGTCTCAGCATTGTGAGTGTTAGCTGTTGAAGAACCTTCTCAATTCCAGTTTGATTTCCTTATGTCCTGGGAGTGGGGGTACATGGTATTTTCAGCAATAGGGTCTTACCATCTATCATAGTTTGAAGAAGAATGACCACCAGTGGCTCATATAATTGAATGCTTAGTCACCAGGGAGTGGAACTCTCTGAAAGGATTAGAAGAATTAGGGGGTGTGGTTTGTTGGAGGAAGTGTGTCACTGGGGGTGGGCTTTGAGGTTTCAAACGCCCATGCCAGACCCAGTCTCTCTATCTACCTATGGATTGGGATATTGATACTTCCCCAGCACCATGTCTGCCTACATGCCGCTGTACTTCCCACCATGGTGATAATGGATTAGCGCCTGAAACGCAAGCAAGCCCCAGTTAAATGCTTTCTTTTCTATGAGTTGTCTTGGTCATGGTGTCTCTTCACAGCAGTAGAGCAGTGACACCATAGAGTTCTGGTTGGTAACCAACCACAGTGGCAACTCCATGTATTGTTTTGGGGACCCAGGGGACTTCCCTGACCAACAATGTATAAGATAGCTCACCTCTGGAACTAAGATTTTCATTTATGAATTCTAGGAGCAGCTTTACCTACCCATTTAGGGTACCTTTTTTTTCCTCATTTACTTAGTTATGTTGTGTGGAAGTTGTGGCATGCTGCTGCTATGGCCTGCATGGGGTTCAGAGGACAACTTATGGGAGCTGATTCTCCACCATTGGGTCCCAGGAATTGAACTTGGGTCGTCACTTGGCAGCAAGGGCCCTTACTCTATTGAGCTGTCTCTGATTTTAAATTTGCTTCATCAGATATCAGGTCTCCTCGTGACTTTTTTGTATTTCCTTATTTTGAGTGACCCCCCTCCTCCTCTTTTTTTTTTTTTTTTAGTTTGGAGTTTTGGGGTTTTTTTGTTTTGTTTTGTTTTAATTACAGTTTCATCCTTGCTATTTGCTATAGATATGTTTAAAATATTTACCTTTTCTTGGTTTTTACCTTGGTACTAAATGTGAAATAAAAGTTTTTAATGTTTGCCCTTTATGATTTAATGAATTTGATTGGTGTCTGCTGTACTTTTACTCTCAATGTTTATTGACTTGGGTGATACCTGAATTTTTTTTCCCTTTCTTGAGTTAGGTTAGCTAAGGGCTTGCTGATTTTGTTTACCTTTTCAAAGGACTGGCTCATTTTATTGTTTCTTTGTAGTGATTTTGTTATTGTTATTTCCATTTCATTAATTTTGCCCTGACCTTGATTATTTCTTTCTGTTTACTCCTCTTAGGTTTGGCTTGTTCTTGTTTTTCCAAGCCCTAAGATACACCATTAAGTTATTTGAGATCTCTCTGTGTCTTGTTTTTTGTTTGCTTGTTTGTTTTGGTTTTTCGAAACAGTGTTTCTTTGTGTAGCTTTGTAGACCAGGCTGGCCTCGACTCACAGAGATCCACCTTCCTATAGATATGCCTCCTAAGTGCTGGGATCAGAGGCCCACCACCACCTGGTCTCAGATTTTTTTTTTAAATGTAGGCACTTAACAGCTATGAAATGCTCTGTTAGTACTGCATTCATTGTTAATTCATATATTATCTTTTAATTTTCATTCAATTCTAGGGCTTTTTAAAAATTTCCTTCTTGATTTCCACAGTGACCTATTCATCATCCAGTACTGTGTTGTTCAATCTCCCTGAGTCTGTGAATTTCCTATATTTTCTCTTGTTGACTTCTAGTTCTATTTCCTTGTGGTGAGATAGGACATAAAAGGTAATTTCAGTTTTCCTGTGTTGCCAGCACTTGCTCCGACCGATGGGGGTTGTCCTTCTGTATGCTGTGAATATGTTCCTCATATTGGCTGATGAATAAAGTTGTTTTGGCCAATGGACAGGCAGGAAGTATTGGTGGGGCTACCAGACTTGGAGAGGCTGGAAAGAGGAACAGAGTGGAGTCACCAGAGAGACACCATGTAACTGCTGAGGAAGAAAGAGGCCTGGGTTTCACTGGTAAGCCAAGACCATGTGGAGATACATAGAATAATATAAATAGGTTAATAATTAAGAAAGGTAGCCAATAAGAAGCCTGAGGCATTGGCCAAGTAATTTATAATTAATAGAAGCCTCTGTGTGCTTATTTGGGTCTAAATGGCTGCAGGACCAGGCAAGACAGAAACTTTCATCTTCATGCTTCATTTCTTTTTTTTTTTTTTTTTTTTTTTTTTTTTTGGTTTTACGAGACAGGGTTTCTCTGCATTGTTTTGGAGGCTGTCGGTCCAGCCCGGCCTCGAACTCACAGAGATCCACCTGCCTCTGCCTCCCGAGTGCTGGGATTAAAGGTGTGCGCCACCCACCGCCCGGCGTGCTTCATTTCTTAATATGATATCTTTTAGAGAAAGTTCCAGGGGCTGCTGTGGAGGAGGGTCTGCTCTGCAGTGTTTGGACAGAATATTCTGTAGATGTCTGTTAAGTCCATTTGATCTCTAATTCTGCTGTTTCTCTATTTTTTGGTTGGGATAAATTATTCACTAGAGAGAGTGGGTGAAGTCACCCAGTGTTACTGTGCTGAGATTAATCCATTATCTTATACTTTGTATTTAGTAGTATTTCTTGTATAAAATTAGGTTCACCCTATTCAGTGAGTATATGCTTAAAATTGTAATGCCCTCTATTTTGTTTCCTTCTTAGACACAGTTTCTCTGTGTAATCCTGACTGTCCTGGAACTCCCTCTGTATACCAGGCTGGTCTCAAACTCATAGATCTACCTGCCTCTACCTCTCAAGTGTTGGGATAAAAGGCATGCCCACCATGCCCAGCTTAATACTGTTATCTTGACGAGTTAGTTACTTCTTCTTTTCATCAATGGGAAGTGATCTGTTGACTAGTTTTGAAGTTTGTCAAGTAGTAGAATAGTAGCAGCTTGCTGAACCCTCCTCGGAGTAGATAATTAATACAGAGACTCACAAGTAGACAGTATGCAGAGTGGGAGACTTAGAAACATGTAGTCTTCAATGGGATGTCTTAATAAAAGTCATCCCCACACAGTTCAGGATCCGTGCAGAAGAGGAGGTAGAAAAGCTGAAGTTGTGGATGACTTCAGGGAGGCAGCATTTTCCAGTCACAGTGGGACTGATGTACATTATGAATTTACAGAAACTGTGGCAGCATGCACAAGACCCGCACAGAGTCCCAGCACAGAGAAGGAAGGGAAATGGGCACTGAGTCCCATCCTAGCCAAGAAGCTATTTTCAGTGGGCGGCAGTTGGAAGAGGAAAATCAGTTTCTCCAGTGGAGTGGCACTGCGTATTTCAGCTACACGCCTTGGCAAGCTCATGCTCAGGAGTGGTTGGCAGCAGGAGACTCCATGTGTTTTTCTTGTTTTGTTTGTGTGTGCTTATTTTTTGTAATTTGCTTGTTTGTTTAGGGTTTGAGCCTTTTGTCTTTGTAAGAAAAAAGAAGGCTACCATAGAAACCCTGTAAACCAGTCCTGTCTGTGTTTTTTGGGAGGCAGAAAAGAAAAGGAAGGAGAATGTTAAAGGGGAAAAATAGTGAAATACGGCAAGAACAGCAAGGTCAAGTTGGTCTGTTAACTTGACATTGGATATTAAATAAATAAGGAATAGATGTGGGGTGTAGAGATATAAGGTATGAAAACTCACTTGCTGGACTGCTGGGTTCTGGAGTCTCTCTGTTCCTTCCCCAGGTCCTAGAAGCCTGTCTCCCTTGCTGACAGCTGTCCTGTGATGGGAGGTCTGGTGGGTACTCTCCCAGCCCTCCTTTGGATGATCGGGTTAATTAATGATGCTGTTCCAGTCACAGCAGAGTCCCGCATTCTGGGCATGCCTCTGCCCTATTGCGACCTTTTCCTCTTCACTCTGGTTCTAGACACTGCATGGATCTGATTCAAAGCCACCTTTCCACAGTCTTGCAATACACAGGGTTGTCAGCTTTCAGGTGGAGTGACACTTGGTCTGTCGAGCTGCTGCTGCACAGTAGAAGCCCATGAAGTGTCTCCTTCTGCTCGGGAGGTTGTTTGTCAGCGCTGAGCATCCAATGAGGAAGGGAGAAGGTCTTTCTGGCATCTCCTGGTGATGCTGTTTCTGACCTGGGTGTGGCACTTCCTCTTCTAGTGTCTGTTTCCTGCGTTCTCAGATTGTTTCCCTAGAGTTTCTGATAGACTGTGTCTGTTTTTTAAGGTTTTCTAGGAGTCGATTTTCTCTTTGATTTCAAATAAAGCCTCAGGACTATATAGTTCCGGCATTATGTGCATATGAGCAGAGGAGACTCTGGGCATCCTGTTCTAGCCCGTTCCACCATATTCCCTTGAGACATGGCCTCTACCAAACCTGGAGCTAACCTGGGAGCCAGCATGCCCCAGTGACCTTGCCTGCTCCCCACAGCACTGGAGTTCAGGGATGCAGTGACCAGGCCCAGCTTTTTGCATGGGTGCTAGAAAGTTTGAACTCAGATCCTCATTCTTCTGTTGCAGGAGCTCTTACTCAGTGAGCCATCTTCTCAGCATGACAGTGTTATGGTTTTTGTTTTTCTTTAAGTGTATAGATTTTTAAATTTTATTTTGTCTGTATGTTATTTTGCCTGAATGTTATCTGCGTACCACATGCAAGCAGTGCCCATAGGAGCCAGTAGAGGACATCAGGTCCCCTTGAATTAGAGTTATAGCTGCTTGAGAGCCATGTGTGGGTCTTGGGAACTGAACCCTGGAGCCACCAGAAAAGCAGCTAGTGCTCTGCTAGTGTTATTTTGTTTGTTTGTTTGTTTGTTTGTTTGTTTTTGAGAGAATCCTGAAACTCACTATGTAGACCAGACTGGCCTGTAACTCACAATCTCAGTCCTGCTTCTGCCTCCTGAGTGCTGGGATTAAGGGTGTGTGCCACCACACCTAACTAACTAATGGTATGGTTTTAAAGGTTATCAATGGAGAGATGGTTCACTGGTTAAAAGCATTGGCTGTTCTTCCAGAGGACCTGGATTTGGTTCCCAGCACCCACATGACAGCTTGACCGTCTATAACTCCAGTTCCAGAGGATCTGACCTCTGGGCATAGCAGGAACACACATGGTATATAGTCATACATGCAGGCAAAACATCCATACACATAATGATGGAGTGGGGAGAAGCTTTCAGGTCCACCCAGATAGTTGTGATTTCTCCTCTGCCTTCCTGGGGTGCCACATTTCCTTGGTGCTTGAATAGTTTCCTTTAGCAATCCCTTCAGTGCTCATCTGCTAATAAGAAACCCTCTTCGTTTTTCTTCACCTGAGGGCATCTCTATGTGCAGTGTTTTGTTCTGTTTAATTTCAGTACTTTAATGTCTAGCTTTCCCAACTGTGGATCACAAGTAACCTCACTAGCAAAAGGCTTCTGAGCACAGCAGAAAGTGAACTCGAAATGAAATGCGTCTGAACCTGAGTGTTTGTGGCAGCATTCACCCCAGCAGCACAGTGCAGTTCCACTGTGCCTTTGGTTCTGAACATGCCACACATATACCTTGCACCGAGCGTTCATCCTCCCACCTAGAGCCAGGAAGTGCCGTCTCAGACAGGAGGCTCACACGCAGGACATTTGTATAGTGTAATTGCAGCATTTTTACAGCACGCACAGTTTTCTACCATTAGAAACATAATAGTTTAATTGAAGAAAAGAAAAATTCTTAATTTTTCCTACCATTATTCCCTATCTTGTAAGTATCAAATTAGTGTATTATATTTGGATTGTATTTCTTTAATTTTAAATTATTGTTTGAGTTGCATAAAATTTATTTAATAAAATTTAGCTTGGGATTGGAAGAGAATTTCCAATGATTTTGTTTTGTTTTGTTTTTTGAGACAGGGTTTCTTTTTGTAGCCCCAGCTGTCATGGAACTTGCTCTGTGGCCCAGGCTGGCCTTGAACTCACAGAAATTCACCTGCCTCTGCCTCCCAAGTGCTGGAATTAAAGTGCATGTGTATCCACCAACTGGCTCCAGCAATTTTTTAAATAACCCTAAACATACTTTAGCCATTTTGTTATATATTAGTACAAAGCCATGTCCTCTGAATCAACAGTAATAAAAATCAAGTTCTCTGTCAGCCCTGAAAACATTGAAGATTCCTTATATACTGCAGTATTAAATGTTCAGACAAGATTTAGTTTTTTATATAAAAAATAAGTACATTCATCTTATTAGCATGTACTCTTGCTTTTATTTTTAATAAGTGTATGTATATCCAAGAATTGTTTGAGAATGAATTTATGTCTTGCTATCAGTAAATCCATTGTATGTATTTATAGACCCGAGGCTGTGTAAAATCTTCTCAGGT
The DNA here is from genome assembly GCF_017639785.1 of Mesocricetus auratus. Lineage (NCBI taxonomy): Eukaryota > Metazoa > Chordata > Mammalia > Rodentia > Cricetidae > Mesocricetus > Mesocricetus auratus. Next base: position 73,999,232 of record NW_024429192.1, read on the forward strand.
GTACAGGGTTAGTGAGTAGAAGTGCAAGAAGGCCTGACTTACCAAGGATGTTGTTCTGCTTTTGTCACCATAGTGAAATGCTTTCAGATGCTAACCTAGAACAAAAGGGCTACTTAGCACCCAGTTTGGGGGAATGAAAGGCCCCAGTGGGCAGCCCCTGTGGCAGTCTCTGGTGAAGAGACTGGGAGATGGCATCGTAGTGTATGTGTGTGTGTGAAACGGGATGAGCCCATCATGGATGGGGATCCAGAGAGCTAGCTGCTCAGGGACCTGGTTCTCTCCTGCAATTCACACCGGAGACCTGGAGACTAGTATTCCCTTCTGAATGTGAATTGTTATAAATGGTACCACTGTTGAAATTTAAAAAGCTGGAGGGGGAGGGAGGGAGGGAGATAGGAGGTAGGCAGGGCCCTTTTAAAAGGGAACATAGTGAATGTGCACAGGTGGTGCTCTTAGTGGCTGCCGCTGAGGACATATCCTGGGCAGCCTACAGGCAGGCCAATACAGATGCTTGAATACTAACAACCACCATATAAAGGTTCCTGCACCAATGGGGACTGAGCTTTAGTGCATATGTCCTTCAGAGAAAAACTCCATCCCATCAGTTGCCCTGGCTCCCATTGCCATGTTCCTGCCGCTTTTCAGAATGTAATCATGATGCATTTGTCAATGCTTGAGTTTTCTGTGTCCTTACTGAATGCCTGTCTTTCCCAAACTTTTAGTGATTGCTTAGTAAGTGGTTTTATTTTGTTTGTTTTTTGCTCCAATCTCTTCTCTCACTTATTTCTTGGACTTTATTGCCCAGAATGTCTCTGCTTTTCTGATGGTTTATTTCAGTATTTTTCCTTTCCAATTTTGTATTGAATTTCTATTGATCAGTCATAATGTTCCTCGTTGCTTCATGTTGTGTTGCAAAATTAAAAAACAAAACAAAGCAACAACAAAACCAGCTGGGCAGTGGTGACACACACTTTTAATCCCAGCACTGAGGAGGCAGAGGCAGGCAGGGCTAGCCTGGTCTACAGAGTAGAGTTTCCCAGGACAGACTCCAAAGCCCAAAGCTACACAGAGAAACCCTATCTCAAAAAACGGGGGGGGGAGGGTGGAGAGGGCAGAGAACCTAATGCCTGGAGAGATAGCTCAGTGGTTACGATCACTTTTTGTTGCAGAGAACCCAGGTTTTATTTCCAGCACCCACATGGTGACTCAGGACCATCCGTAACTACAGCTCCAGGAACTTAATGTCCTTTACTGACCTGCAGGTACCAGACATGCATGTGGTACATAGACACACATGCAGGCACCAGATGTGCAAAACATCTAAGCATAAAAAAATTAAAAATCAGCCGGGTGTTGGTGGTGCACACCTTTAATCCCAGCACTTGGGAGGCAGAGGCAGGCGGATCTCTTTGAGTTCAAGGCCAGCCTGGTCTACAGAGCAAGTTCCAGGACAGCCTCCAAAGCAATACAGAGAAATCCTTTCTTGAAAAAAAAATCTAAAACAAATAAACCACAAAATAATAATGCCATATGATCTATTGTCCATACCCAGATTTCCTCAAATATCTCCAAAATCACATGTCCCCCAAATATCCTTCATGGCTCTCTCTTTGATTTTTATTTATTAATTTTATTATTTGCATGCATATGCATGATATGGGGATGTCACAGCATGATATGGAGGTTGGAGAGTAACTTTGTAGAGTTCTTTTCTTCCACTGTGTGGGTTCTGGGGCTCAACTCAGGTTGCCAGGAAGTACCTTAATCCCCTGAGCCATCCTGCTGATCCTAGCCTTTCTTTTCTTTTTCTCCCCCTTCTCCAGTTTTGAGGCAAGGTATTTCAGTAGCCCTGTCTGTCTAGCCTGGGATTCTGAGTAGACCAGGCTGACCTCATACTCACAGAGACCCACCTGCTTCTGCCTCCTACATGATGGGAATAAAGGAGTGTGCCATCGTGCCTGCCTCGTCCTCTCTGCTTTGATCCAGTATCCAGTCTCTGTCTGTCTGTCTGTCTGTCTGTCTGTCTGTCTGTCTGTCTGTCTGTCTGTCTGTCTCTGTCAGTGTCTCAGACAGGGTTTCTCTCTGTGTGTAGCCCTGACTGGCCTGGAACTCACTTTGTAAACCAGGCTGTCTTTGAACTCAGAGACCTTCTGCCTCTGCCTCCTGAGAGACTGCTTTTGATATCTCTTCAGTTTACTTTACTATAGAAGACTCACTGCCTTTTGCTTCTGTAGTTTCTCTTGACCTTGGCCAATTTCACAAGCCTAAGCTAATTTTCTTGTGTAGCCTCCCATGTCTGGATGTGTCTGTTTCCTCATGGCCAGGTTCATGTTTGAACATTATCAGCATGGATTCATGCAGATGGTGTCATGACATCACATATCATCAGGAGATAAGCAATGCCTGTTGTTTATCATTGGCGCTGGCTTCTATCATTTGGGGAAGGCGATGACAGCTAGATGTCTCCATTGTAAAGGTACCCTTTCCTTTTGTGATTAGTAACCACAAAAGAGTACCATGGAAACCTATTTCCCAGCCACCTTTTACCAGATTGGATCTTTTTCAGATCTGATTTGGGATATATCCCCGCCACCCCAGTTTGCTTTTCTGTTGCTGTGATAAAAAACACCAGGACCAAAAGCAACTGGGGGAGGAAAGTTTGTTTGGCTTAGTTGTCCTGATCACAGACTGTCCTTGAGGGAATTCCGGGCAGACACTCAAGCGGAGGCAGGACCTTGGAGGCAGGAACTCAAGAGATCATGGAGGAACACTGCTTACTGGTTTATCCTCCTTGGTTTGCTCAACTTGTTTTTGTTTTTGTTTTTTGTTTGCATCCCAGGACCACCTGTACAGGCATGCATGGTACCACCTCCAGTGGACTGAACCCTCCTACATCAGTCAGTTAATCAGGAAAATGCCCCCCACATGCTTGCCTACAGACCAGTGTGATGGAGACATTTTCTCAGTTGAGGTTTCCTTTTCACGGATGACTCTAGCCTGTGTAAAGTTGGCATAAAATTAGCAGCACAGTAGAGTCCCAGAGAGGGAACCTCTCCATGAGAGTGACCCTGAGGCCTCTAGACAAGGCTGCTGTGATTTGCCCGGGGGTGCACTCCTGTCATTCACTGTGTGGGGGCTTTCGGCACTTACAGCATTTATAGGGAAGGTCATCCATTTCCCAAATTTCCAGGTTGTCTCTCCTGTAAGTTTTAAAATAATCTCTCTCACTTTGACATCTTGAAGAACAGGCAGAACCAAAGTGTGTTCTGCATTGTTTCTGATCTTCTGCCCTCTTACTCTTGGAGAAGAGACAAGGGGTACAGCCTCGGCACCACACAGCAGCACTGTGCGTGGACCATACACAAGGGCTGTGGCCTCCACACAGGGCGGCCAGGGGCCAGGAGAGATAGGATAATACAATTATTCTCAATTAGATTAATAGAGAATAATTGGGTGTCATAAATCAAGTAATCATAGGATATTGTCATAGGAAAAAAATGTAGGTAGAATTAATTAGTTTTCAAATAAAGCATTTATTTTAATTGCCTGAAATGATGGAGCCCTTAATTGTTGGTGCATCATTTTGGCCTGAGCTTTTCGACTGTTGTAACAGCGTGACGTGACGGGTTTGTTCCCTGCATTTCTGGGGAGACAATAGAGGAGACCTTGATTGCATCACCTCACAATGAGCCTTTTGCTGTGAGGTTCTGGAAACTCCCACCATGCCGCAGGCAGGTGGCAAGTGTGGGCCGAGCTTCAGCTGGCGCTGCCCAGGGTCATGTGTGTGAGAACTCGTATACATGTATGTGCATGAGTGTGCATGTGAGCACAAGTATACACATGCGTTTTGCTCTGTGCGTGAGAGTCTGTATGCCCTTGTGTGTGGAATGCATCTGAAGGGGGTGTATCTGTGTGGGTGGGTGTTTATGTATGCATGTATAAATGTGAGCATCTGTGTGTCTGTGTGTATGCACATGACTACAGTATATGTGGTATCTGTACTGCAGATACTTCATTGCGGGGGCCCGTGTGGCAGGATGCCCCTATCTTGACTTAGAGCTTTCCTGCTGGGTGAACATGCTGTAAGAGATTAAGTTCTTGGCAGTGGTGGAGCTAGGGCCTGTGGGCTTGTATCTGGCAAGAACACAGCTGTGATTTGGAGGGCCTCAGTGCCCTCTGAACCTGTCCTTTGAGCCACCTGCTTGAGGCAGTTCTTCTAGCATTTTTTATCTTTTCAGGGACATGTATCTGTGATCAGTGTCTGCAGAAGTCACACCTCACATTTGCACAGAGTTAGCTTTTAGCAAATGATGATAGTTAAAGCTCCTTCCCTAACCCCATCCCCCAAAAAACAACCCAGAAAAGAGGGAATTTGGCAGTTTGTACATGTATTCCTGGTAACCTTATTTTCTTTGAAAGCCCTTGAGGGAATCAGAGTCCAAGGGTAGAATTAGCCCAAAAAGGGCTTGACCCAGAACTAGATATGTGTCTGATCTCATGCCTCTGGCATGGGTACGGACCTCACTGGCCTTGCTTGGCACAGCCCCGATCCTATCCCCATCCTCCATAGATCCTGGTGGTCCCCTGGGAGCCTGGCTCTGGCTGCTGTATACATATCTTTTACTGTGGTATTGCTTAGAGTCCATACCTGCATTTCCTGTAACAAAGAGGAAAAGAAGAAGGCATAGGATAGTGTGGCAGTATGACTCTGGAGCATGCTGGTAGAAGATATACTTGATGGGGTTGCCCTGGGGAGGCTGCTTGTTAGAGAAGCCTTTGCCTCTCTGGTCTCTCTACTGCTCATAGCTGCGTGTGGCCTCAGCCTGTAGTCCCTCTCCCCACATTCCGCACCAGCCTTAAAGCCACTCTGGAAGAATCCGCGCAGCTCTGGTCTCCATTCTTTTCCTAGTCATGTTCTTTTGATGACAGAGCTGCCTTTCCCTGCTGTGCGGGCTGCATGTGAGTAGAGTCTCTTAGAGAGTCTGAAACAACCGTGCAGTCCCTTGCTGTCTGCCTCTGACCTTTTCTCCTGTACCTTCATCCTGGCCTGTAGCTTTGTGGTTACCCCTGCCTGTGAAGAGCAGCCAGCCGAGGGACTGGGGTGGCGTGAGGAGGTAGACTGCAGACAGTGTGTGGTCTGGGGCACTGGAAATTTCTCCTTTGCAAGGTAGACCCTAGCAGGTCTTAAATACAAGTCCTGTGCTTTGAGGAGTGGTCTGTCTGCCAGGGCAGCAGTTCCGTGGGTGTGGCCAGATGACTTGGTCCTGCCCCTTCCCGTGTACCCTCCCTGGCTGCTCTGCCCCTTGGTGGCACATGCCTTGAGAGAATTTCAGGCCCATTCCCAGGAATCTGGGGCAGTTCCCTCAATCATTTCCTGTTCTCAGTTTCTCAGATATAGAGTATGCTGTTCACAAAGTGGTTATGATTAGAAGTTTTGGCCTGGCGATGGTGGTGCCCACCTTTAATCCTAGCACTCAGGAGTCAGAGGCAGGCGGATCTATGAGTTCAAGGCCAGTCTGGTCTATAGAGAGAGTTTCAGAGCAGCCAGGGCTACTGAGAGAAACCCTGTCTCAAAAACAAACAAACAAAAATAATTAGAAGTTTCGGTGGTTCAGGCCAGGATCCAATAGGGCGGTTTAGCACTCTCAGGACCCTACACAGCTCTCATTCGTAAGCACATGTCTGCTGAGCAGGTGCTGGCACTGGGTACAGGGCAGGGGCAGCACAGTCCAGACTCCCTGAGCTAGCAATGGGGCAGGAATCGTCATCCAGGCATGCCATTACTCTCCTTTAGGGAGGAAAGCGAAGGGGCTCCAGCGTGGAGGGCTCTCAAGGGAGGTACAGGAAGGAAGCCTGCTGGATGTCAGGGTGAGTGCTGTGAGCATGTATGCAGGGTCACTGTGGGCGGAGGCAGTCCTGAATACCTGACTCATGGACTGCCATAGGGACTGGGATGTGGGCTCTTGTGAGAAAAAAGATTAGGCTAACTCTGAAAAGTGTGACAAGTCGGGGATTATAGCAGGGGGCAGGTGGAAGTGTAACAAGTCTTTCTCTGTCCTGCCAGCTCCCAAATAATGATATGGAGGTTCTTATTAGTTATGAAATCTCAGCCTATAGCTTAGGCTTGTTCCTAACTAGCTCTCATTACTTAAATTAACTCATTTATATTAATCTATGTTCTGCCACACGCCTTGTGGCTATTACCTCTCCTCCTGCACATCCTGCTTCCTCTGCCTTTCTTCTTCCCAGAGCCCTCTCTGTCCTGCCTAGCTATTGACCATTCAGCTCTTTATTATACCAATCACAGCAACACATCTTCACACGGGGTACAAATATTCTGCAATGTGGGGGTGCATGGAAAATAGATAAGAGGACACATCAGGTGTTTGGGGATCCAGGCTGAAGGCAGGCCAGGGTAAGCAGATGTCACTTGATGGGTAGTGAAGACTGAGGGCCTGATCATTTGGGTATGGGGTGGTATTAAACTGACATAGAGTTTTTGCTAAAAGTGTTCACAATGGCACAAGAAGATTGAATCAAGTTTGGCCAAGCAAAGGCTCCTTTTCTGTGGTGCCAGAAATAGAGCACAGGTCCTTGAGCTTGGTAGGCAAGTGCTCTACTGTAGAGGCTGCAAGACCTCTATACAGGGTTCCTAGGTTGTGCTTGCCAAGGAGGGAATACCAGAGCTGATAGGTAAGATGGGGATACAGGGAGGGAATACCAGAGCTGATAGGTAAGATGGGGATACAGGGAGGGAATACCAGAGCTGATAGGTAAGATGGGGATACAGGGAGGGGGAGGGCTGGAGGTGCCCAGCAGGAACAGTGGCAGGCTGGCAGTTGGGGTAAGTTGGGCCCATGCCAGGAGCTGGCTGTTGTACAGTCACAGAGCCTGTCTGCATGATGGAGAGCAACATCCTTTTCCCAGAGGGGGCAGAAGTTGGATGCCAAGCCAACCGCTTTCTAGATGCCTCCTTCCAGCTGCTTTCTGAAGAGATGTAGAGCTCTCTGTCACTCTCATGTCCTCCCTTGCACCCCAGGACTGCATCTACCACATGGCAGCTCTGTTCCCGCCACCGCCTGGTCCCAGGTTTGTCCTCCGAGGCACTCAGTCACCTGTGAACACGCTGCATTTCTGCCCAGCATCCCAAGCTCTGGAGAGCCCCCTCCTTTTCTCAGGGTGAGTAGCAGCTGCCCCACCCCAAGCCCAGGGTGGTGTCCAGCACTGGGCTTCACAGAGCGTGGCGCTCATCTAAACTGGCAGAAGGCACTGTGCTTGCCACACTTTTAGAAACCCTGTGCTTTCTGGAACTCCTTGGAGGAGCAGTGAGTCATGCTGCTGTGTCACACCACTGAGCGCTGAGAAAGTAGTACCCCAGCCCTCTGGTCACCTTTGATCACCTCCAGTTCAGAGTCAGCTCCTCCAGCTGAAGTTTCTAGCGCCTTCCACTGGCTGTGTGTGGTGTTGACCTGGAGCAAGTTCAAGATGTCTACTGACTGCAACCCTGTCCCTGCCTGTGCCTGACTCCACAGCTCTCAGAGTGGCCTGGTGCACATCTGGAGCCTGCAAACCAGAAGAACAGTTGCTGCCCTGAATGGCCACAGGGGCCAGGGTGTAACCTGGCTGAAGACACTGCCCCAAGGGCACCAGCTCCTCAGGTGCGTCACAGCAGCACAAGGGAGCACCAGGTCCCCGGGGACCTATGCTGGGAACTCTTTGACAGACCCCTGTGACTACCTTTAGGCAGAGCAGAATAGCAAAATTTCAGATGGGACCACCTTCTTCCCTGGGGCTCTCCTGAGACAGGTCTGGGAGGTGCCGTCCAGCCCAGAAAGCAGCTGAAAAAAGGCTCTGGGCTACAGCTGAGAGACGGCAGCAGTAACTGCGCCATGTGCTAAAGGGACGGGGCTGAATAAAGCAGGGCCCAGGCTCAAAAGAGCTGAAAGCTCAGCCTCAGGAGGCCCTGCTCGCCCAGGACCCAGACACTTGGGTGACCTTGGTCAGAGCGCTAGGACCAAACCAACTGGCTTGAAAGGCATGAAGGGTAGCCTGGGGCTGGCACTTATATAAACACCCTATCTCCCGGCCAGGTGGTGATGCTGCAGCCCCTCCTACAGTCCCGACTGGGAGTCACGAGGCCTGTAGTGGGGGCTGCAGGTGTGGAATGCGCAGGTGCATTTGCCCTGCACTGGAGATCACAGCCCACCAAGGCTGCCTGGCCTCAGCTGTGTTTGAGTCCAGATTTCTTCAAGAGGCCCTAGAAGGGTGTGCTTTCTTATCTCTCAGGGCTAGAGGATCCCCGGCCCTGATTGCACCTGGGCCACAAGAGCTGCCCCAGCTAGTATTTCTTTACCTTCGTCATTAGGAAGCCACTTATTTCCAGGCTAGTGCAGAAGTACATAGACCCTTGTAGCAGCTGAGTAACCACTGCCAGTCAAGGACAGCGCTGCAGCACCGCCCGCTGTGCAGTCGGCCACAGCCCAGGACTGCTAAACTGTCTTAAGACGGTATATCTTGAAAATGAGCACAATGGTTTTTCTTACAGACTACCAGGTATTTAAGGGACACCTGTGGTCCCAGTGCTGTGAGTTTGGGGCCAGTTTGGGATACCATTGATTTCTGCCCATTTTCTACTAGACTGACTACATTTTTCTTATTGATATGTGAAGTCCTTTTTATATTTTATATAGCATCATTATTCTATACAGACTATCTCTGCACCAGGATGACATATATTTGTACTCTGCTAGGTATGTCTTCATGTTAATGGAGTCACATTGGCTAGGCCTTCCCCATGTGGTCAGACTCCTGGATCTTATGGACATGAACATCCTTAGCCTCTCTCCAGAGCTCACTGCTGCTTCTTTTAGATCCACAGTTCCTCTGGAATGTGCTGCTGATGTAGGGCAAAGCCCACCATCCTGCCATTCTTTCTGTTTCTCCCTCCAGATTCAGCTCTGTTGACAGACAGGAAGGAGATGCGAGGAGCTGCATGTGGGTTCCGGGATCAGTTCCCTGTCCTCATTTCCTGTGATCTCAGTGCCTTTCAAATACACTGTAGAATGCCCTAGGTTCAGGACAAGACTGAGGCCCTGGGTTTGGGGAGGAAGCCCAATGTGGTGACTGCCAACCTTGTGATGGAGGCGCCCGAATCCCTGTGTCTCCTTGACCTTGGTCACAAAGGTGGGGGGGTGTCTGCTGGGCCCACTATTAGCAGCCAGGAAATTGAATTTCTCTCATCTGAAATCTGAAAGCTTGTTTCTTGCTTTTTGAGACAGGGTCTCACTATGTAGTTCTCGCTAACCTGGAATGCCTTACATTGTAGACCAGGCTGGACCTGATCTCACAGGCGTGCACCACTCCCTGCAAAAAAGTCTGAATGTTTTAGAGTGTCGCGTCAGCTGTCATAAAGTTTCAGATTTCAGAGCTTTTCATATTTCCTGTCTTCAAAATAGGGAGGTTTAACTGGTATTCCAAACGCATGTTTTAGAGAAGAGATCCTCCCTCATGTTGGGTCTGATGGCCCTTAACAAAACAAATGGAATAAAAGACTACATTAACAGTGAGCCTTTAAAAAAAAATGGGGACCCAGGGCTTTTATCCCAGTATTTAGGAGTCAGAAGCCCAAGGATCTCTCTGAGCTTCAGGACAGCCAGGAACTATGTAGAGACCCTGTCTCCAAACACACACATGCATGCACACGTTTGCTCCCCTGACCCGTAGTATTTCTTAGGTTCCTGAGAAGCAGGTCATAGAAGGGCAGGGGGCTGGAGTCCAAGGCATACAGGCCTGTTAAAGCCATCACAGGCCCTAGAAAATTCTGGGGACAGTTTGAGCCTGTGCCATACCTGGTTTTCCTGCTGCTGCTAGCTTCCTGCAGTGGCCTCTGCCTGAAGTAGTCCTGTCTTGTGTATTCTCTTGGGACTGTTTCCTTTATACCGCCTCACTCCTGTTGGTAGAATACGACTTTAATCAGAACTGAAGCACCTGTGAGGAGAGCTGTCCCTGCTTCCTTTTTCTTAAAGGGCTCATTGCCTGTAGCATCTTGTGTCTCATTTGTTTTGTTAATACTTCCTTACTTCCCACACTGTGAGATACTTGAACCCCATCTTGGTTTTCCCTTATTTTAGCCCTAGAATCAAGATCTCTCCAGAAACCTGGATGTTGTGACTAGAAAAGTAGTGGGTTTAAGTCCTGACCTGTCCATGAGGGGCACAGGGGGACAGAGACTTGGATCTGCATTGCCCATGCTGTCACATTCATCCATGTTCAGCTGTGTGTCCTATCTGCGTGGGTCTGACCACACACATGCTCATGCTGGCCTGAAGGCTCTGATGGGACCTGCAGCTCTTTGGATAGGACCCACACCCCTGCATCCTCTGCTAGAGAGGGCAGAACACGGGCCTGAAGGATCCAGGCCTGCTCAAGGGCACTGTTTTTACAGTTATGTGAATCTTTAAGCCTACAGGCTTCAGTCAGCACTTCAGGTCAGCTTTCATCTGTGTTTCCTGAACCAGTGCACTGTCATTCACATAGTCACATGCAGTCCTTCACAGGCTCCTGGCTCTTGCTCAGCCAGCAGGGGCTGTTTTCATTGGGCACAATGACAGTCACACTGTCTGTGGGTCTGTGGGTTTGGCACAGCACCGCCATATATCCATATCCCCAAGGCCACATGAAGCAGCCTGTCATCCCACAAAGCCTAGAGCTACCCACTGTGGTCAGTTCTCTTGGTTCTCCGTCCCTGTGCCCATTCCTTTTTTTTTCTAGAATGTCACAGGACTATAGTTAAATGATGCAGAACCTTCAGGTCTGGCTTCTTTCACTTAGCAAACTGTGGCTCAACTTCCTTCCAGCTGCTGCATGTGTCCGCAGTCGGCGCCATCCCTTGCTGAGTGGCACTCTGTGGCACAGCATACTTGGCCATTCTTTTGTTGTAGAGCAGCTGGATTGTTTCCTTGTGGTGATGCCTAGAACATCATGCTTGCATGTCATTCTGAGTGGAAGAGACCCGAGTGAGACGTCTGAGTCCTTAAAGGCACTTTACAGAACAGAAAGGGTGAAGGTATACTTCAGTGGCACTGGAATGGCAGGAGGCTGGTCATAGGTGCATGCCTCAGTGTCCGCATTCTCAGTCTACTGAGTATCCTGGCTTCAGAGCCGTAGATGCCAACTCAGCTGTGAGCACTGCGGGAGAAGCCCACTTCACCTGAGGCCTCTAGCCTGGATGGTGCAAAGCTTCCTGGACACCTTCTGGAAACATGGCTACTTTCAGCATTGAAGGGCTATAGATCAGATGCTGGTCCAAGTGGGTGCATAATGCTTACAGTGTCTCACAGACCCCTCCCCTTGCTTCATCAGCCAGGGCCGTGACCTGCGGCTGTGCCTGTGGGACTTGGCAGAGGGCAGGAACACCATCATGGACACAGTTCAGTTGGACAGTGTGGGCTTCTGCAAGAGCTCTGTCCTGGCCAGGGAGCAGCTGTGTTGGATGCTTGCTGTTCCTGGGAAGGGCAGTGATGAGGTAAGGACCAGCTCTCTGGAGCTCCCTTCCATGCACTAATGACATTGGGTTTGCCTTAAGCAGGCACACTTGTCCTCCCTCAGTAAGGAGGACCCAGTGCTGCCACAGGACTGTCAGCTGCAGTTCTGCAACTTGCCTGCTTCACTGCAGCTCCAGCAGTCTTCGGCTGATGCACAGCCTGGTCCTCCGTGAGCTTGTATTTGTCCAGGGCAATGGTGAGAATCAGGAAGGCCTCAGACAGACCTTGGTACTCAGCATCATGGTGTTCCAGGAGAAGGGCCACTCAGGGCTGTGTACACACATACAGACAAACATACCTGCCTGTTCACGTATTCATGTACATACACGTATGTATACAGAGAGGAACCTCTAGAAACTGGGGCCTTGGTGCACTGTTAGCCTGTTAGAAGAGGCAACAGAGACTCCAATACAGTGACACAGTGAAGAGAACTGAAGCCACAGGGGACTTCACAAACGGGTGGAGCTACACCACAGTGAAAACACAGGCTCTGGAGGCTGAATGAGGATGGGAGTGGCCACAAGCTTGGGGAAGGGGATACAGAGTCAGAATGAGAGCAAGTCGAGGTAAGAAGAGGTCAGAGGGACTCCTGGGTACCCAAGCCTTCTGTGAAACACTGTTCCACAAACTCTGGCAAAAAGAAAAGGAACAGGATAAAAGACATCTGAAAACTGCATCCCAGCAGCTATGAGACCAGAGCAACAGGAGATGGATCCACGCAGCAACACCAGGACCCTCTGCTTTCTGTAAGAGTAAACTAACCCTGTCTCGGGGCTTCTTCCTATAGAATCGCCATCACCCTGTATGTAGAGCTATGGGTACAAGGCATGGCCAGTGATGAGCAACCAAAAGGCCAGGGCTATGCTTCAACCCAAATGTAAAGGGCAGAGAAGCTGCACTCCATACTTGTACATTCTGGGAAGGGTGGTATGTTAGGAGACAAAAGTCACAGATACAAAACCTGCACTGTCCACTGGCCATGGCAGGGACTGTTCCTACCCCTGAGCGCCCAGGAAGACCCCAGTGTGGCAGCAGGGAGAGGCTGGATAGTAAAGGAGCCTCAGATAGGAGCTACTGGTGAACCCGTGACCGTCTAGAGCCCAATGTGGCATGTATTGAGAGTATAGAAAGCACAGCATCCATCCTGTATCAGGAGAACAGGATCTCAGGGTCAGACCTGGGGCAGCTACCTTGTCTAGCCTGCTTCTCCAGGCCTCTGGGAGCCAAAAGAGCAGTGCCTAGCCTCCCTGAGCAGAGCCTCCTACAGACACTGGATCTTTCCATCTGGCATCTATGCCAGCCTTTGTTTCCAGAAGGAAAAATGCTAGGTTTGGGCAAGCGTGGCCACCCAGACGGCCGTGAGGGGTGGGAGCATGCTCCCGGGCATTGTTTGGGCCTAAGCCAGCTATGCTTTTCCAGGGCCCAGGCAGATTCCAGGCAGACTGGAAAACAACCATTTGCCCAAGGTGTGCTGGCAGCTTATGAAAATACAACGTCCGACTGTTGAGTTGACTTAGTGGGTAAAGATGCTTGTTGCCTAACCCTACAACCTGAGTTCAATTTCCAGACCCTGTATGATGAGAGAACTGTGTCACAAAAGTTGTGTGCGTGTGCACACATGCACGCACACACACACACACGTGCACAGGCACACACATAGAAATGAATAAATAAATGTGATAAAAATTGTTTTGAAAATACAGTGCCATCTACAATGAGAGCTAGGGCCAGGAAGCTGTGGCCTCCACATAGGAAGATGAAACTGATGAACGGCCTGAGAGTAGCTGAGCTCTCTTAACCCTCAGAGTGGCGTCTTGTGGGTCTGTGGCTTGGGGTGACCTGGTGCTGCCTGGCCCGCTGTACAGTAGGAAGCAACTCCCCCACCCCTCACATTAATAAAACTTTTAACAGGTTTTTGGCAAACTGGCAAGAAAAGTGTATGTAGCTCCTAATTGGTGATTTAAATGCAATCATGAACAAATAAATGCCTGTTACTATCTCATTATTTATGAACTAGATCAGCTTGGAGACAAAATGACTTTTCTTGGGCAGGAGCCAAGCCTAAGCCAGTGCACAGGCCTGATCTGCCAGCACCAGCAGGAGCTGCCTACTCAGTGCTGCTGGCTGTGGAGGACTGTGGGCCTGAGAAGACAGGACTGTGGATAGGAGCCCCTCCCCTTTCTGCCTTCTGTCCTGGAGCAACTCTACTGCATACTTGCTGGCCACTGCCACACTGTTCATCTCTACTCCCCTGCAGCAGGCCTGCCTCCTACATCTTATCCTCTATCCTGGCTTCCCCCATACAGACTGCCTTCCCATGTTGTTGGCACCCCTTCCTTTGGCGGACTCTGCTTCCTCTGCCCTTGTTGATAGGTTGTCTTGAATAGTCAACAACCCTTGGAACCCTCTGGTCACTGGTACTGCCTCACAGTAATCTTCCTGCCTCCTTGGAACTGTGTCTTTAGGCACTCTCCTGCTTACCTGTCCTTGGAGCTGTGACAACCACCCTGATGCCTTGCTCTCCAACATCACCAAGGGTCTAGACTCTCCCTACCACCTCCCACAGACAGCCAAGGGTTCCTCAGACGTCAGTCTGTCTCCTAAAGGCCCAAGCAAGTTTCCTTCCCGCTGTAGAGGCAGGGGCTATAAGACTCTCCGGCAACAGGTGAGACAGAGAGCTATGAGCCGATCCTCGTGCTTAACTTGGCCATTAGAAGTCCAGTCACTATGGAGATTCTGGTGAGGTTACCCTGCTAGAGAGCACCCTGGCCCCCATTTATCAGAAGTGGGTACACAACAGGACTCTTAACTGAAGGACTAGGCTGTGTGCTTGGCATTTTGCACTGCCTGGAAGCTGCCCTAGGCCCAGCCCCATAGGCTCAGATGACTGATATAGAATCATCTCTGTGGCTATGACAGATAAGGTTCCATGTGGCATGGGTTGGTAAGGACAACATAGCTGTTACTTGCCCGGGCTTTGGCCATACTGGGTATATGCTGTCCAGTTAACACCTCCATCCCTTTGGAGCTCTGATGCCTTGTGTGCAGACCAGGCCACTCCAAGCAGGTTTGTATTCGTGCTCTTGCTGGTACCTAGAGAAGCTCTAGAATTCCAGAATCCACTCAGCTCACATGATACCAGAAGGTACACATAGGCACCACAGTGCAGTAGAACCCCAGGCAGATAAAATTCATAGGAAACATCTGGTTTGTGCTAGACTGCAGCATGTCATGTGGGGCCCTTCTGTTCTCATGAGCTCACAAGAAAGGTGTCACATCCCTCCAAAATGAATGAGGGTACCAGGTTATCACCTTAGATACAGGATGTCTGGGAAACCAATCCAGTCTGGTCCTTGTGGATGGTGCTGGTCAGCATATAAGCAGTCTACTTGGATTTGTATACCACACGGGAAGCTGGGCCATGTGAGTCACAAGGCCCAGCCCAGCCCAGGCCCAGAACAATCTGGCATTTAGGTAGTCTGGGTTGGTAACTCGGGTGCTTCTGTACTGGGAAACCAGGACTCTGTGGAGCTAGCCTTAGCTCTGCAACATGCTGAATCCCTAGGTGGGTATTGGATGGGTCTCAGGCCTTCTGCATAAGATTTTGCGTCATTTTGTATGCCTGAGATTGTTCAAAGAGAGCCCTTGGAAATCCTGAGGCAAGAGAAACAAGCCAAGGAGGGAGAATGGCCAGAGTAGGTAGGACCAAGTGAGCCGGGCTTGCTTTGCCCAAATGACAAACTGGGACAAGGCGTGCCATAGCTGCTTGCTAACGAAGGGCTGGTCATTCAGGAATGATGTGAGCATTTGTTTTGCAAGGACCCCAGGAGCGTCTAAGCCCTTTAGCCTGTGCAAACTAATTAGGAGGCTCTGCTCTCAGGTCCCTACAGGGAGAGGAGCAGACAGAAACTCGCAGCAGCCTTGGCTAATCTCCTTAACCGTCTCTTGTTTGCATAGCATAGACTCGGCTTGGCATCAGCCCAAATCAGCTTGTTTTCTCACTGTCAGGTTCAGATTCTGGAGATGCCATCCAAGACGTCAGTGTGTACCCTGAAGCCGGAGGCAGATGCCAAGGCAGGCATGCCCATGTGCCTGGGGCTGTGGCAGGTAAGGCAGCGTGCGCCAGCCACACCCGACAGCCCTGAGTCATGCCCCACTCAGGGTTGGATTTGTCATCAAATCTATGAGCACTCTTCTTTAGAGGACATGGACCTGCTGTCCTCTGAGGCCCAGCATTGGCTGGACAGCAGCTGCTCCTAGGCTGCTGCTGGTACTTGGAAGGAAACCCAACAGAAACCGGTCCCCACCCTCCACAGATGCCAAATGAGGCTGCGAGGAGGGGACAGTTAGGTCAGCTGTGGGGCTTGCTCCTAGAAGAACACATGCCCTTTTCCTCTGCACCTTGGTCCTTGTCTCTGCTGTGACTTAGGGAAAAGCTGACTCATGTCAGCAAGCCTGCATGGACCCCCTGTTCTGGGCATTCATTTTTGCCACTTCCCAGCCATTCCAGGAAATCTAACCTGTAGCCATTTCCTTTGTTCTTGATAGTTGTTTCTGTTGGAGGGTCAGGAGCCATCTCCTGGGGCTGCTGCAAAAACGAGGATCCAGGTAGTCATCACAGCCTAAGGTCTAGAGTCCCCACACACATAAACAGGCCCAGAGCTTCCCAAGGTGAAGCCTCTGCCTGGCCACATCCAGGTCAGCATCTTTCCCTCCTGGGTCACTTCTATTTACTGTATCATCGAAAAGAATCCTGGAAGCCTGAGAGTCTTAACCAGTACAGGCGCCACAATGTCACGGGGCAGTGCCCATGTTGGGGGGGGTTGTAACTCCTTGGCCAGCTTCCTAGTTCTCATTGGTGATTTCTGCCTTGTGGCTTGGTGAGATGGGCTTGTTCTGTTTTGAATCGCCTGCATGGCCCACAAGAAGCTTGGGAGGGCACCTCCGTGCCTGCCCTAGGACTCTGTATGGATGGAAGACAGAAGGATGTCTGACCTGCTTTCAGTTGGCATTCCTTGCAGTTTCCTTTTTTATTTTTTATCTTACATGTATGAGTATTTTGGCCAAATGAATGTGTATGCAGCACTTGCACATCTGGTGCCTGTGGAAGTCAAGAGATAGCTTCTGATTCCCTGGGACTGGAATTACAGACTGTTGTGAGCTGCTGTGTAGGTGCTGGGAATCAAACCTGGGTCCTCTGTAAGAGTAACCAGAACTCTTAGCCACAGTGCCATCTCTCCAGCCCCTTGCAGTTTCTTAACTGAGAAGGTTGAGTTAGATCTGAAGTCTTTTGTAAGCTGATCTAATGTTCAGCCTTTGCTGTGCAGCTTTCTAGAGAAATGCCTTCGGGGAGTCAAGGCTCCCGAGAGCCTCGCTGACAGCTCCTGGGCCCTCGAGTCTGCAGCCTGACTCAGAGGCAGAGCCTCATTCTTGGCCTCAGTGTGTCCAGATGGGGCTTCTCAAGTTTCTGGGCACTTCAGGGAAAATAAATGGACCCTCATCCTGCCTCCCAACCTTACACTGAAGTATCCAAGGAGGTGACCACAGCATTTGCAAGCCCTGGCACAGGCACCTGTGGCTGCACCTCTGCATCCTGGAAAACATGGGTCATTGCCCAATCGTGTAAAAATTCCATCAGAAAAAAAATGTGTAGAAAGGGATGTACAAACTTGTTAAGGTAATTAATATAGTTGACAGAAGGACAAATCATGGTTTTGTTGGTGATACAGATCCAGCGTAAAGCCTATAGCTGCAAAAAGCCTCTGGTTATAGAAATGTTCTTTGTTTTCTCCTAAATCCAGAAATCTAGGAGGGTGGCAAAGTATCCTGATCCAATGTATTTTCTGAAACATGCAGGTCCATCTTTAGTTCACACTTTAAAGTAGCTGTCCTGCATTGCTGTGGTAATAATTACAGGCCAGGCCAGGCCAGGCTGTAAGTCAGGCCTTAGCTAACATCATCAGTACCCACTCTCAGAGGAGTCTGTGAGTCTTGGGGCCTCTCTAGTGAGTTGTAGTACACACTGTTGGGGTTCCTGTAGGCCCTGGCCTGCTACCATGTCTCAGGCTGTACTTCAAAGGGCAGGAAAAGCTACAGAGCCAGTCTTTGTCTCTAGGTCCCAGCTGAGGGCAAGGGGACTGCTAAAGAGGGCAAGGCAGGGTGACTTCAGACCCTTGGCTCTGCAGCATCAGTGCTGTGACCACCAGAGGCCTACTGGTTAGCAGAGCACTGTCCCTGGAAGACTATTGGAACCAGGGCAAATCCAGTAGAGTGAAGTGGTAACTGGCAGGGGCTGAAAAACCAGGTGTACCCCTAGGCCAGCCTGGCTCCTGTTCTGGCCACGCTGTGGCACTGTGGCAGAGGGAGGGTTCTTATCTAGTAACCCTAAATAATCAATGTTGCTCAGAATTCAACCAAGCTTCGTGCATGCCAGCCAGGGCTGATACCAATGATGAAGGGAGCTCTGGTCTGCCCTGACTAAAAAAACAAGGGACAGCCCAGGGAAGAGAAGCAGTGCAGCCAGAGCTGTAGAGATGGCATAGATGTCACCACAGACCACTGCCAGGGCTCTATCTTCATAGCCTTGAGACATTGAGACCGTTCTCTCCAGGGAGCTTCTATCGTAGCATCTGCCAGGTGGCCATGCTGTGGGTGGTGATTAAGAGTGGCAAGAGTTGGCATGCATTCCTGGTTGGGGTGCAGGCAGTTCTGGGATTCTCCCACCTGGAGTGCCCCTGCCCTGACCCAGCTCACAGCCACTTGCCTAAGCAGCGTGTCCGGAGGCCCTGCCACCCTTAGGGCAAACAGTGTGGGCCTACACAAACCATTTGCAAGCAGATGACCTGAGAAACACCAGCAGGGAAACGCATCCCTGTGACAAAACCCAGGAACAGTGCAGCAGTACAGCCAGGGCCTCTGTAGAGCCAGGAAGAACCATTGTGTCAGGTCCTGGACACACTCAGAGACCTGGGACAACCCTTAGGGTTGTGGTCAAAGGACACAATGTGGGCTCTGGCCCTAGGGGAGAGCAACTGAAGATGATGCTAAAAGTGAACTGTCCTGAAACACACAGGAAGCTTCATGGGCCCTCCCAGGAGCCGCACTCCTTCCTATGTTGTATGTGTGAATTTGAGTCACCATCAGGATACAGTCAGTTTACAAGCCATTTCTGGGGACATATAGAGACCCCGCTTGGTGGCAGCTCTGGCTTGACAAGTTCACTGTACTTGCAGAAAGTCTGGTAATTGTGTGCTTCTTGTTATTACCATCCCTCCAGATACTGGTCTACAGTGGGCCTTGCCCCACCCCAGCCCCCACTAGGCTCATGCTTTACCACACCCCAGCCATAGCCCGGGCTGACCCGGAGAGCCTTGGCCCTTGTGCTGTTTGTTAGATGTGTGCCACAGGCCTCCAGCTAGCCTGAGCCTCCTTGCTCAGCCCTCCCTGTGCAGTTTCTCTCGGGCTGCTGTGCAGTGCAGGGACTGATGGCATGTCCCTGAGGGTGACTTGGAATCCTGCAGCACTCTTCTTTTGTAGTTGTTTCAGAGGCTAAATAAACGAGCGTCTGCCCAGGGCGCAGAGCCCTCTGACCCTCGCCCTCATCCATCACGATAGTGAGGGCCGCTCACACCAAACTTCCAAGGGTGGGGGCTTCTGCAGCTACATTAACAAAGCTCAGGAACTCCTTCTCACTGAGCTTGCAATTTTCCTACCTGGTGGTTCTAGAGGATGACTAGTCTCAACAAGGAGTGACTTCTAGTCTTACACCTGGAGGAGATGAGGGAGAAGTCTGAGTCTGTTCCTAGCTGCCCCAGGGTGCTGGTAGGTACCAGTGGGTATCCTGTCATCCTTGCTTTGGACAGGATCCAATGTAGGGGGACATGTATGACTGTGTGAGGCTTGGGGCTCACATAGGCTGCTCTACACTCCACCTCCAGCTCCTCAGGTACTTAGTGGCCCTGCCAGCCCCATGCGAGGGATGTGGGAGGCTGCTAGGATACATGAAAGGCAAAGGAACTGTTCTCTGACTGGGCCAACCCCCTTATGGGCATGGCTGGAGAGAGAGCTGTTCCCACAGCCCTAAAGCTCATTGAAGACAAGATCCTTTGGGAGCCAACCACTGTGCCATTCCCCACAGACTAGCTCCAGTCCCCGCCCTCTCCTTCTGGCTGGCTATGAGGATGGATCGGTAACCCTGTGGGATATCTCGGAGCGGAAGGTGTGCAGCCGGATTGCCTGCCATGAAGAACCTGTCATGGGCCTTGACTTCGACTCTCAGAAGGCCAAGGGCGTCTCAGGCTCTGCCGGGAAGGTACTGGCTGTCTGGAGTCTGGACGACCAGCAGTCCCTGCAGGTCAGTGCACAGGCCCAGGCCTCATTTATCCTGCTCTGCACTAACAGTCTGATAGGCCGAAACAATATTTAGGCATGAAGAGGAGCGGCTGCAGTTCCCTAGCTAATTAATCACTCAGAGGCAGTAGGGGAGCAAGGGCCAGTAGGCGTGGGCTTGCCGTTCACATGGTTTGGGTTTCTCCTGGACCTCGGGTTAACAGCCATCAAGTCATGTCCATCTAGGAAAAAGGCACGTAGTGTCCAGGCAGACCAAACTCCTTTGTGAAAACTCAGAGGAGTTTGGTCAGTAAGGAACTGATTAATCAAAGAAAAAGAAAACTTATGGCAAGTCCTGCAAAGCCCTGGCCTGATGGGATCTGTAAGCTGGTCCTAGGGAGACTGTTGCTCATAGGTCACAGGAAAGTCTACCAGGCAGTAAGACTTGGCTGGGCAAGGCTTGCTAGAGACAACCCCACAATGTCTTGTGAACCATCCCACTTGGTATGGTCCCAGGATTGCCTCTGCCCAGAGTACAGCATAATGGGCCTAGCTGGCTTGTTCCCTGTTTAGGATGGAGGGATTGTGAAATGTATCCAGGATTTGGTTTTGTACAGGCCTGGCAGACTACAAGCTACCAAGACCCCAGAGGTGGTCTGGGTAACCCTGACTCAAGGTAGGAAAAGAGCCTGTCCCGCAGTCTCAGAAGACAGACCTGGCCTTATAACTCAACAGTGGAAACAGTTCTGGTGGGAGAGCTGCATGGCCTATGGAGTATCACGTGGCCATAGCCTAGCTCCCAGCCTCACTGACTTGGCTAGAGCACCAAGAACAGAGCTGGCGGGGGACATGCCAACCCTTCTCTGGGGCATGGTGGTCAGGTTGCCTCCACCCAATAGGAGGCTTCAGAGGCCATTACTGCAGCCTTCCCAGAGTGGGAGGAAGACTTGTTCAGCAGTCTCACTGCAGACATTCGGGCCTTGCAGGTGAGGATAGTTTGAGCACATCAGGTTCCAGTTACCACAGTTCCTGAGGCGTGCGAGTGGGGAAAGTCAGGGCTAGGTTGGTGCTGGGAGGCACCCAGGGTCTTGAGGTTGTTCCCACATCCAGGGTTCAAATCAGGACCTTATCATGAGGCCATTCTGGGAAAGGAACTAATTGTGCACAGTAGATAGGGGGCCTAGGGAAGTCCTAGGTCAGAAGGAGAGTGATGTGGAGAGGAACTGTAAGGTCACCAAGGACGACATGCCATGGCTTGGGCACACTGACTGTGGAGTGCCCCACTGGGAAGCAGACAGCATAGATAACTTGGCCTCCCCACCAGCAGGGCCCAGTAGGAAAGGGGAGATGGACAGTGAGGCCCACCAGTAAGGCAGGCACATATCCATAGCTCTGAGCATTGACTGTCCCTGGGGTCCAGCTATGCTGGGCACATAATGGATTGAGAGTAAAACTGTCCATCAGTGTCTGAGAGACCTGCAGGTTTCCCACTGTAAAGGAAAGGGTTTCCAACCTGCAGAGGAGTCCCTAGACCTCAGAACCGGGGCCTGCATGTGAACATATGGGAGAGCACAGTGCTCAGTCACTGTGTCCTGAGTCCCCGCCTCACTAGGTACTGAGCCTAGCAGGTAGGCTTGGAGGTCTCCTTCACACACCCTCCTGCCTCTGAGGCCTGGTAAAGGGTAGCAGCACCACCCTGTGGGGTCTAGCATCCATTCCCTTGTGGCTTGACCCATCAGCCTGAAGGCAGAGGACTGACACCTCAGCAGCTCCTGCAAGAACTCTGGGGCTCCTACTCAGGCCTCGTGTGCCCTGCACCCGGGAAGAGGCCCTTCCAGCCAAAGCTTCTTGCGATCTCCTGCATGTTTGGGAAACAGCTGCTGGGACTTAAGACTTAATTTATGAGCATGCTCCAGTCCAGAGATGAACTTTTACTCTACTAATGAGTTGAAAAGTTAAAGCAGAAGGGAGCTAGGAACTGCAGCCTGAAGTAGTTGGGGTGAGGTGGGCAGAGCCTGGCCCAGCAGCTTACATCAAAGGAGGTAGGGAGCCTCACCCCCTGCTGAGCTTGCCTTCCTGCTGGGGAGGGTGGAATGACTCAGGAGTCTGGTGGAGGCCCAGTGCTGTTTCATACAGTCAGGTCCAGTGCTGGCCCTAGAGGCCCGGGAGATCCTGGTTCTGTACAGCCCAGGCCTCAGGGAAGGAAGTGTCTGGTAATCTGCCAACGCAAGCCATTTGAGGTCATTCTTAATCCCTGAGAACCAGTGAGATGGCCTTCAGTCCACAGCATCCTTTCTGGTGCCATGGCACCAGAACATGGCCGCCTGCTCTGGCCCAAACCCTGCGTTGGTTCAGATACGCTTTCCTCACATCCTCCTGCTAAAGTCTCTGAGGAGCCCAAATCAATCTCCCAGCCACTCGGGACACAGATCCCTGGCTGAGGCGCCCGCAGCCTAGCATGGGTAATCAGAACCAGATGGTGCTGCGGCGAGCATTCCTGGCACCTGAGGTCATGAATTGTAAGAGCCACTGGTGGCCAGAGATCCTTCTGGAGGGTCCTGAGCCCAGGCCGGGACTCAGTCAGGGAGGGGCCCGCTATGACCAGTAGGATGCCTACAGAGGAAAACCAACTCGAGAGCGCCTGGGGAACCTCAGGGACATTAGCTCACGCCTGCCTCCCTGAGGTGGCTCTGCTGCTAGCCATCGGGTTTGGGCCTCAGATACAGGTGGTACCCAGGCTCTGCTCCTTCCTCCACATGGAGTAGGGCCCACAGCCTTGAAGCAGGGACTGATTTACAGCCAGTAGTATTTTAGGTCGTTAAGTAGTAACAAGGTTCCCTACCTAAGAGAGCCTGGGCTAGAGCAGTCCAGTGTGCTCTCCAGAGAGTCCCAGCCTTGTGTCATCTGCAGTCCTGTTGTGCCACAGGCATGCCCTCAGCAGCGCCACTGAGGGCAGCTGGACAAGAACCTGCAGGGTCATCTCAGTGTGCACTAAGAGTGCCTGTGCATACTGAAGCAGAACGTGGAATCTGCAGTGGGATTGTGGGTACAGTGCACACCGCTGTCTGTGTGCTGGGCCCTGCGACACTTCCGCTCTCATACTCGGGAGCATGCCCCTAGGGTGGGTGCTGGTCTTTCTCTAGCTGAAGTTCCTCCCAGGCTCCCAGTCCTCCAGTTGAACTGTCTCTACCTCCATGCCACGCCTGTTTGCTTTGACCCACCAGTCAGCAGTTTGGTCCTCCTCACGTGAACTGGTAGAGCGGCAGGAAGGAACGTGAGGACCGCTCTGTCTCTGCATCCTCATTGCCGCTAAGGATCGCAGTCAGGGCTCTCTTGGACCTTCACACCAGGGCACAGAGTACTTTGCAGCCAGCCAGGTTAAAATATGCTCTCATCTCTCCATATCAGCAGTGTTGAGTTCCTGGGACAAGGAGATAGCAAGGAAGTGTCCCTGAGATGGGGCCCTCATGGGTTCCAGTGGGGCCCCCTCTGTGTCTAACAGTTCCCTCTCTACCTTGGCCAAGCCAACATTCCCAGGGAGGCGAGGATAAAACAGTATCAGTCCAGTCTGCCGAATAGGTTCCCAGCCTCCAGTTCCCCCAGGACCATAGATAGGACTCCAGTCTCAGGAGGAGCAATTGGATCTGTCTGCAGGGATGGGCGGGCCCCGCACGCATGCTCAGGCGCACCATGCCACAGCATCTGCCCCACATCCTGCCCCAGTGCCGACTTTGAGTGCAGACTGTGTGCGGAACCCAGTGAGGACAGAGGACAAGGTAGAGGTGGAATTGAAGGCTACACATCAGCAGACTTGCACACAGGGGGCCCACCTGAGCTCTTGGACAGATGCACCCTGCAGCCCTTTTAACGACTTGTGCCCACATTCCAGTGGGGGACGTTTAGAGTAAGGCTGGGACTCTGCCAGGTGAGAACCTAGAAGATGGGCAGGATACCCAGTCCATGAGGAACAGCAGAGGGACAGGAAGTGGCCGGAGCCCGTGGACAGGGTTATCTGCAGGTTCAGACAGGACAGCTGGGCATGGCAACAAGAAAGCTGGGGGACTGGGTTGCTGGTGGCACTGGTTAGGGCCCAGTGGGTAGTGACAGGTTCTCGCTGTTTCTTCCATATCTGTGGGGATGAACTAGACTGTGAATGGGTGCTAGGTTTTGACAGATGTGTTCATTGCCTCTTCTGACTGACATAGGCTTTCTTAGTCTTTTATTTCTATATGTGTGTTCGTGTATGAACAGCGTGTGTGTGTGTGTGTGTGTGTGTGTGTGTGTGTGTTTGTGCGTGCTCGTGCGCAGGTAGAGTTGACCGCTGGTATCTTCGTTGCTCACTCTCCACTCTTCTCTTTTAGATTTGTTTTATTTTAAAGTGTGTGTATGTGCACATGAACAGAGGCCGGGAGTGGGTATTAGATCCCCTGGAGCTGGAGTTACAGGCAGTTGTGAGTTGCCTGACGTGGGTGCAAGAGCAGTTCTTGTTGTTAACTGCTGAGCCATCTCTCCAGCCCTAGCCAGTCTCAGTCTCTCCCTCCCTCCCCCCTCCTCCCTCCCCTCCCCCTCCCCCTGAGAAAGAGTCTCTCTCTGAACCTGGAGCTCATCAGTTCACCTAGCCTGGCTGCCAGCAAGCCCCCGGTACCCTCCTGCCCCCACCTCCCGAGTGCTGGCTTACAGGCAAGCACCATTGCTCTGGGTTGTCTGTGTGGATGCCGGCAGTCCAAACTCAGGGCCTGGTGCTTACTTAGCCAACACTTTTACCAATGGAGCCATCTCTGTGGCCTGGATTTTCTTCTTGACTTTGTTAATTTAGAAAATGCAATTGGTTTCCCTTTAGTATCAAAGTAACAAAATAAAGCCTGCTGTGGCTGTGTGTACCTGTAGTCACAACTCTTGAGAAGGCTGAGGGGAGTTCAAGGCCATTCTGGCCGACCTCAAAGAATAGGGCTAAGATAAGCCACCTGATGCAGCATGCTTCCTGGCTGGCTCACTGGGTCAGAGTTTGGGTCTGCGGTTGATCTGCTGGTGGCGTTGAGGGGTAGGAGCTGCAGAAGCCCTGCTGTCCTGCTTAGAGGCCGAGTCTGGGCATGAATTCACCTCTTCATTGCTGATGTGCTGCAGAGCTGGGGGTCCAGGGCAGGAGACCTGGGCTTCTTGTTGCCGAGCACACAGTTCGCAGATTTTTTTTAGACTTTTCACTTTAAGTGTGAAAATCTCTATGTAATTGTCTGATGAACGTTTTGTAGGTGCTTGTGACTGGTATGTGAATGTCAGCCACATTCTTCAGCCCGGTTCTTGTCTCTTCTTACAGTCCTTGGGCATACTCGGTCATTCCAACTAACTCATGTTGGACATGGCGCCTGTCAGTCCCAGTTGCGCTGCCCTTGTCCCCATAAGGTACTCCTGCAGCTGGCTCCCACACTGCCAGGTGTCATCACCCCTCACTTCTGGGTAGACCTCTGAGATGAGCTGACTGGAGTGTTTTTTATGGCTCCAAATGTTTGATTCCTCGCCCCCCCACCCCTACCCCCACCCCCAGTTATCTTCTAGTTTTCAAATTCTAACTTAATTACATTGTGGTCAGAGAACAAGTTCTGAATGACTTCAGTTCTTTGAAATGCACAGAGCTGGTTCAGTTTGCATCAGTGGTCCACATGTGCTCGAGAAGAAATGTCTGTCTCTCTAGATACACAGCTGCACACATAGATGCCTGCCCAGGCACACACATGGCTAAGGCCCTGAGCTACAAGAGCTTCACACTGTCCTCTCCCTCCCTGTTCCCTAGTCCCGTCCTTTCTTGCTTTATGCGTTTGAAAGCTAGCTTAGGAACAGCCAATAAAGGAATTCTCTTGCTACTTTTCTTCAGTCACCTGGAAAAGAAGTCTATCCACTGGTTGTTGGTGTGGCTTACACTGAGTTTCCTATGTGGGTTTAGATTTTCTTAGTCCTTCCTGGCCCTTCAAGATGTAGCTGTGTCTTATGGAGCTCTCTCTTGCCCAACTGATGCTTTATTTTTCTTTTTATTTTTTAATAAATTTTCTTTTGTTTAAAATTTTAAAAATATTTTTATTTTATGTGTATTTTATCTGTGTTGTTAACCATGTTGTGCTGTACTAGCAGAGACCAGAAGGGTAATAGGCTCCCTGACAATGTGGTTACAGATGGTTGTGAGCTAACATGGGTGCTGGGAATCAAACCTGGGTCCTCTTGAAGAACAGTAAGAGCTCTTAATGGCTGAGCCATCTCTCCAGCCCCCTTATTTTAATTTTTGAGACAGATTGGTGCAGTCCAAAGTTCCCTCAATCTTGCTATGTAGCCAAGAATGACTTTGAACTCCTGAAACTGCCTCTATCTCCTAAGTACTGAGATGGCCTGTGTACCGCACCAGCCCAGAGGGTCGCATTTTATGCCGTAAACAATCCTGAGGTTTTGTTGTTGTTTGAGATACAAGGTTTCTCTATATAGTCCTGGCTGTGTTGGAACTTGCTACAGGCTAGACTCAAATTCACAGAGACCCACCTTCCTCTGCCTCCTGAGTAAAGGCATGCGCCACCACCATGCCTGGCATGCTGGGGCATTCTTGAATGGTAGCCCTCCTCCCATAAATTTCAGTCGCTTGGTGGGACCTCAGTGTGGCCAGTGTGGTGGCCTCTGTGTGTGTGTGAGTCGGTTCTGATGCACCTGTGTTCTGGAGAGGCCTCTGTGGGGCCTACCTGCATGGGCTGTTGGCACATCAACCCTCATCCTAGATATCTCCAAAAATGGATACCAGACAGGTTTCTTAGACACTGTGTCTTTGTTTTTTGTTTTGTTTTTCGAGACAGGGTTTCTCTGTACAGCTCTGGCTGTCCTGGAGCTCACTCTGAAGACCGGGCTGGCCTCGAACTCAGAGATCTGCCTGCCTCTACCTCCTGGTTGGGACTAAAGGTGTGCACCACCACCTGGCATGTCTTTGTGTTACATCAACCTCAAAGTCAAGTTTCATGCCTCACACCTACAATGTCAGTGCTGGAAATGGAGGCAAGACCATCAGGAGCTCAAAGCCAGCTCCAGTGAGTTTAAGATCTACCATGCCCAGCCTAAATCTATTTTTCATGTGGTTTATTCTTTGATCCATGAATTCCTTAGAAGAAATTAGCTAATTTCCAAATACTGGTTGATTTTGTAGTTATCTTTAATCTAGTTAATCCTGTTGTCTGTCTCAGTGTTTATGAATGCATGACCTGATTTGGTCCTGCCTTTGGCATTGTCATGAGAACAGACCTCACACACCTAGAGAAGGTACAACACAGATGTGGGGCAGTTTTATGTCAGCTTGACGTAAGTCATGTGAGCCAATCTACAGTTCAAGTCCTTACTGATTTGGGCTACAGTGTAGTTTTCTGCAGTTCCCAAGGAAGGGTCTTAGAACCCTGACCTGCTATACCTAGTTCACCTTTATTTCTGCCAGTTTTGCCTTATCATCTTTGAAGTGCCATGAGTTCTGTAAGCATTTCAGATGCTTGCTTCCTCCTTGTAAATAGCCCATTCTTCCTTAGGTCATGTAGGGGTGTGTGTGTGTGTGTGTGTGTGTGTGTGTAATAGTGGGTATGTTCTGAGACATGTGCTGTGAGGTGTTCTCACTACTGTTGCCTGCCAGAATATTCCTGGGCTTCTGCATACATCATCCTCTTATAGTAATTTCACTTTAAACAGTTTTTTTTAACTTAAAACTACAGTTCTTTTTAAGATTTATTGTTTAGTTTTTGTTTCTCTGTTATGTATGAATGTATTCCATGTATACAAGTGCCTGTGTAGCCAGGAGAAGGCATGGATCCCTGGAGCTGGAGTTACAGGTGGCTGTGAGCTCCCACGTGCGTGCTCAGAAGCAGCCAGTCCACTCCCCACTGAGCATCCCCTGGCCCACCACAGGCATACACAGTGCACACACGCTCACACACAGCGTTTGGTATTTATCAGCAGCTGCCAGCTCTGATACTTTCCCTGTGGGCTGAAGTCCTATCCAGAATTCAACCTTCTATCTGGAAGAAAACTTTATCTATTTATGTTGTGTGTTTGTGTGCACAGTGAACATGCAGCAGTCAGAGGACAGCTTGCAGGAGTGGGTTTTCCCCGACCCTGTGGGTCCCAGGGATCAGTCAGGTTGTCAGCTTCATAGCAAGCACCTTTGCCTTCTGAGCCAGCTCACTGGCCCAGTTCACTTCTTTATAAAACAATTTCTAGTCTGCTATTACCCCTGTCCTGCCCATTTTAGTCTAACTCATAAGTTTTGCTGTTTACTAATAATTCCTACCTACTAAATTCACATAAAAATTTATGATTATTTAATGTATTTTTCTTTAGGTCTTCTGTATGTGTAGTCTGCATGTGTTTGTGCATGCATGTCCATGTGTAAGGATACATGTGTGTTCATATATGAGCATGTACATGTGTACAGTTGACATTGAGTGTCTTCCTTGATAATTCTCTACTGTGTTTATCAAGGCATGGTCTATTGCTGAACCTAGCTCCCCAGTTCCAACTAGTCTTCTGTCTGCCTCCCAAGTGTCAGGATTACAGGTGGGCTGCAGCGCCACCTTCCTGGGTTTTTCCGTGGGTCCTGAAGGTGCATTCTCAGGCTTTCAGGCTTGGTGTGATCTGCATGGCCCTTTTCCTTGCATAGATGTCCTTATTTGGTGTGTTTGGTACCTGTATCATTTGGGAATCAGTTTATACTGACTGGATTTTCTCCTGCCTTTCTGTGTGTCCGGTAATTACTGTTAATGTGCTGGACATTGTGAATGGCAGCAGGTGATGAAGACACTGAATTCTGTTGTTTTGTGCTGATGCGCATTTGCCTCTTCTCCAGCAGTGGTTCAGCGGCTGGCTGCTCACATTGGACTTGCGTGGGCCCAGCTTCATGCTGTGTTGGGGCAGGTTTGTGGAAAAGCCATCCCAGCCGCATTCACTGTGGTGGCACTGCAACCCCCGCCCCACTCAGACCTTGCCGGGCCCGGCTTCCCACTTTGTTAGATATGTAGAGAAGACCTGGTGCCCAGCCCATCTTTGGCTGTCAGTGTTGACCTCTTGTCCTGCAGCAGCCTCTCTGCTAAGCTTGTCATCTGTGACATACAGAGCCATACAGAGAACATACAGAGACAGCAAACCAGTCTCCACACCACATCTCCCTCCATCCCACCACCTTTAGCCTCACAGTCTCAGCCTTCGCACTGTCCCAGATTTTATCTGTCTCCTCAACTTAATGTGACTATTATATTCTGGCTAGATACTGTCCCCAGGTAGAGAATTCCAGGGCCCCACCCTGCCTGCTCTCCAGAGCCTGTCAACAATTACCTTGTGTGTTTTGTTCACCTTTACGGTTGTTTCCAGCAAGATGACTAGTTAGGCCTCGGACACCTTGTCATAACCACTTTATGAAAGATGTGTCTGTAGAACAGTCACAACTCTTTGAGTGTGAACTGTACCTTTGATCAGTTTTACCTTACTTACTGCTTTGGGTTTGGAACCCAAGTGGCCCTCAGCTCCTCTCACTTGGGTCCTGGCTTATCTGCTGTTTGACCCTTTGAAGTCCTTTCTATGTACCTCAGATTTGGATTTAACTTTGGATGGAATTTAATCATTTAAACCAGAGAATACTTCTAGTTTTCCTGCTTTGGATTTGGGCATTATCATATACAGATATACAAAGCAAATACCAGAAAACCAAGGTCTCACTTCTCAGGTGGAAGAGAAGGAAATGTGAAATGTGCTGAGTTGCTATCATCTGTGGTGGGGTCCGATCATCTCAGATGTGAGGTCAGACAATGAGCAAGCTCTCAGCAGCACCCCATCTTCCTCATCCCCCGCCCATGCTTCTCTTAGTTACATAACTGGTTCTCCGAGCCATAATCCCCATGTCTTGTGCCTAATCCTGTAGGTAAGTAGACTCAGTGCTGTTTGCCAGACCGTTCACTGTAGTTCTCTAGCCATCTCCTTCGAGGCTGGAGTTAATCTTCTTGTTCTTCCAGGAGGACTTACGGGAGCAATATTCTTTCAGCTCTTACATGTTCAAAAATGTTTATCTACTGTTTTCACAGTTGAGTGACAGTTTGGCTGGATATAAAACTCTTGGACCATACTCCCCTTCTGCCTGTATGAGCATTGCCCCCGCTCTCTGCTGGCACACATGTAGCACTGGAACTTTCTGGTGACAGCTTCTACTGTATCCCCATCTGCCATGTCATTTGCTTATTCTTTTTACCTGACTATTGGAAGGTCTCTCTTCACTCTTAGCCCTCATAATTTTAGAGCATATCTTACTATTGAATGCTCTTACAGCCTTTCTTTGGTCTTAGATCCTAAAACTCCTATTTCAATAAATTGAAGTTGCTGTCTGTTGCCCCCCATGTTTTCTCTGGCCCACTGTAACTGTTTGTTCTCACTTGGTTTATTTACTAATCTTCCTGCACTCCCGAACCCCATTCTTACCTCATTCAAGGTCTCCATTGGTGCTCCTATCCCTTTCTGCCAAGTCCCATGGTTATTGGTTTAAGAATAACCTGCTTCATCAGGTTGTATTTTGTTAATTTGTAGCTAAATTGCTCTATGCCATTTCTACTGACTTTCATGGATACTACCATTCATACTTCTGTTTTTCCTTGTGTTTCCTTCCTTCCTTCCTTCCTTCCTTCCTTCCTGCCTTCCCCCCTCCCTTTTTCCTTCCTTCCTTAAGGCAGAATCTCAGTATGTAGCCCTTGCTAGCCTGTAATGCTCTATGTAGATCCTGTCCCTCTTCCTCCAGAGTGCTAGGGTTAAATGCATGAGCCACTATGCCCAGCCTCCTTGTCATCTTTGTGGAGATGAGTCATTGTCTGCAAAGGGTGATGTGGTCCTTTCAGAAGGCACTGAAGACAAAGGACTAACAGAAAGCTTGTTGGCTCAGAGGCAGGCCACTCACAGGAACAGAGCTGTCAAGTGTCCTCAGTGTATAGGATAGGCCAGTGTAACCAAGAGGGCTGCCTTCATTACTATAACAAAGAACCTGAGGCAGGCTAACTTCATAAAGGAATTTTTATTTAGCTTAAAGTTCTAGGAGTTTAAGGTTTGTGTGGCGGCCACATTGGTCTTGCATTTGGCAAAAGCACAGTGGTGAATATACAGAGGACAGACCACATTGCCAGGGAAATGGGGGTTCCATAGCCAGTGAAGAGCACATCTGGATTCCTTCTCCCTCCTGCAGTGCTGTTTCCCTCGCCCTGTACCTTACTCCATTTTCTATTACAACAAAATGCCTAAGACTGCTAAGCCTAGATAGTGTCTAAAGAATAGAAGACAGAGAGCTGGCTCAGTGGTGAAAAATACTAGCTGTTTTTGCAGAGGACCCAAGTTCAATTCTCAGTACCAACATGACAGCTCTGCAACGGTCTGTAACTCCAGGCTCAGGGATTTTGACGCCCTCTTCTGGCCTCTGTGAGCCCTACACACACATAGCTCACAGATAAATATGTACAAGCAAAACATTCAAGTACATAAAATAGAAATTTAAAAATAGAAGTTTATTTGGCTAGTGGTGCTGAAGTCCAGGAGGCTCAAAAGCCTGCATCTGCTGAGTGCCAGTCACAACATGGGGACTATCCCTAGACAAGACAGAACAGGCTGCCAGCTCAGGTCTCCTCCTCTAAGAAAGCCACTAATAGGCCTCATCATTTCACATAGCTCCAGTTCCCTGCCAAATACTCCACCTTAGGTAGCATTAATAGGTGAATTTGTTTCTGACTGTGAATTCTTGAGAGACACATTCAAGGCTGTCCACTCTGCCAACCCCTTCTCTGGGCAGTCCAGGAACCCCTTCCATGTTTCCAGGTCTCATTTGATTCTTGGTGTTATTGTTGATGGAATTTGCATCTTCCCACATGCCACAAATTTCAGTGGAGGCTCCTCTGGGAGAAAGAAGCAGTGACTATACTATGTCCTTCACACTGAGAACTCAGGACCTGGCCTCCCAGGTTCCTCCAAGGCTAGAGTTGTCTAAGCAGCCTGGAGATGGGCACAGCATAGCCTCAGCCTTGTATATGCTTAGGGAAGCCCCTGCTATGACCGTGGGCTTGAGGAGAAGGCCAGATGGACAAGACCTGTGGTAGAGTAGGGCCAGAGAAGGGGTATTTGGGGCCAAGGACTGCAGCAGACCCAAGAGCAACCTAATTCTTCTTCTTGCTCTGCTCTGCCTGCTTATAGGTGTGCAAGACTCATGAACTCACCAATCCTGGGATTGCCCAAGTCACCATCCGGCCAGACCACAAGATCTTAGCCACGGCAGGCTGGGACCATCGCATCCGTGTGTTTCACTGGAGGACAATGAAGCCGCTGGCTGTCCTGGCCTTCCACAGTGCTTCTGTACACTGCGTCGCCTTCGCCACTGACGGCTTGCTCGCTGCAGGGTCTAAGGACCAGCGAATCAGCATCTGGTCACTCTACCCCTGCCCATGACTTAATTGTCGGACACTGCTGTCTTAATCCAGTCTTGGCCCAGTCCGGTGGGAGGTCCTCAAGGGCCTCTGAGGACACCAAATTATGACAAAGGTCTGTGGATCCACTTTCTTCATAAGGTTCTCTGTTCCTTTTGTGACCTGTCATTCAAAAGACAGTACCTGATGATAGACACCTGGCACCTGCAGCTTGGTAAGAGGCATAGCCTGGACCTGGTAGTATGGCCAGCCTGGACCTATCTGACAATAAATTTCCCATTACCAACCCAAAGGCTCAAGGTGGAAACTTCCATGGAGATGTCCCTGTGTTCCCCACTTAGGATGGGAGCGGTCAGATCCCCAAGCAGGCAGTCTGGATGCAGGTTCTCAGGGCTTGGCCTGGGGAGCCTGTCGGTCTCACAGTGGCTGTCTGCCACATCCCCCTGGCTCTTGCCCCAGAAATGTTGAGGAGCTCCTGACATCCAAGGCTGAGGAAAGGATGAAACTGGGCTTCCCAAAGAGGGAGGCGGAATGGGTCGTCAGGGAAGGAGGCGCTAGCCTCTGCCTCCCCGTGAACCTGCAAGAAGCAAGGGAAACAGGCTGAGACAGGCCACAAGCCGGAGTACAGCGCCCAGGGCACAAGCACAATCTTGCGGGACATGGAGCAACAAGGCCTTACTTAGGAGTGAGCGAGCGCCCAAAGCCTCTTTGAGCATGTGGCTGACTGGTGAGCAGTCCCTGAGGGAGTGCTGACTGGGGGAAACCAGACTGAAGGTGAGGATGCAGCTAAGAAGTGAGGATCTCAGGCCTTTCTTCTCCCATCATTGCCAGAAGAGCCTGTGCTCGGAAGACCTGCAGCACCCAGGGCTGCGCCACCAGGCCCTGCTGACCTTAGAGCCCCAATTCTGTTCTGGACCTGCTCTGTGACTAAATATCACACCTTGCCTGCTGAGGCCAGATGTGTCTGTGCCACAGTACAGTCTGGTGTCCCAAAGCCTGGGGCCACCTGTGGGAGGACAGGAAAGGAGTGTGTGGCCCAGGAGAAATGTGTGTGGCAAGAACTATGGCTTGGTGTCGCCATTCCAGGGCCAGAGAAGGCTTAGTTAGATCAGTGGCAAGTTGGCTAAGCACAGTCCAAAAGATGTCCGTACATGGGAAGCTAAGAAACTCAACTGGGAGAGGGAATGACTGGGAGATGGGAATGTGGCCTGCTGCAGGTTGGTTGGGAGGCTGTGCCTTTTGTCCCACACTGAGGGAGGCAGTTGCTGGGGGAACCCAGCATCCTCAGAGGGCTTCACAGCAACTGCACCCCCAGCGTGCAATCTCTAAATGCAATAGGGATCGAAACTGTCCCATGTGTAAAAGGTGTCACTTAGTAGCAAAGGACAGGAGGAAGTGTTTCCTGTAATAGTCTATGAATTAGGAGCCACCTTCAGCAGACTCTGATCAGCAGAGCTCTGTGACGGGTCTGGCTTCCTGGAATCAGCAGAGACAGGGCGGGCCAACTGGATCCACACAGGCAGAAGCTTGTGGACCCAGTGAGTAGTCTGACCCACGTCACCAAAGTCCCTACTAGAGTGCCAGCCAGACTCCCCCAGGGGACCTGCCACCTGTCCCAAGTGTCCTGTCTGTGTTATCCAGTTTAAGTTCTGATACCAAGTCCCTAAGTACCAGGCCCTGAAGCTTTGAACCTCTGAAATCAGAACAAAGCCCCAGACAAAGGTAAACAGGTGGAGGCCTCAGCCCCCCTACCCTTTCCCAGAATTCCTGAGGGAGGGAGAGGAAGGAGGAAAAGAGTTAATATAAATGGATTAATTTAAGAACAATTAATAATTAAAGTTAAGAACAAGCCTAAGATAAGACCAAGCTTTCATAATTAAGAAGTTTTTGTGTCATTTGGGAACTGGCAATACGAAGAAAGTCTGAGAACATATCCATTTTACGGGGGTTATAGAGTATGAGTCACTAGGCTACAGGACAGTGCTTCAGTGACCTCTTTAGGAGAAGTTTCAGTGGAGCCTGAACTTTAACCCCAGCACTCAGGAGACAGGCACGTGGATCTCCCAGTCCCAGGCCAGCTGGGCTATGAAGAAAGACCTGGCCAAAGAAAGTGGGGGAGGGCAGGGTAGGTTGGTTGTAAGAAAATTGGGGAGTCCACCAATTTGGTGGGAAAGACAGTCCAGTTCTTGTCCGTGCCCAAACCAGCCTAGCGGCACTGGGCAGCACCATCCTGTGGAGTGCTCCGGGTGCCCTTTTTAGTTCCCTTTCCCCAGCACCTGTGGAGATGCTCTCCAAGCCTGTGTAGGTCACTATGGCTGCCTCAGGAAGCCTAGCACTGAAGCCTCATCTCACAGCGCTGCTGAACCTCCTTGCCCCTTCCTTGTCACAGACTGGAAGTAGTAGCCAGTGCACAGATGCCATGGGTTTCCTGGGACTCTTCTGTCCGCGGGCTGATGGTTGGATAGCTGCTTCCTCCAAATTGGAACATCTTTCCTGTCTCACAGGACTCATGTCCAAGACTCTCAAGGCTCCTCCCCAAAGCTACAAAAAACGATCAATTACCGGGGAGAGAGAGCACTCACCGGTGCTGGCATGGGTGAGCTCAGCTGCCTTTGAGCCACCAACGCTCCCGCAAGCAACCCCAGTGAAGTCATTGGTTCACTGAGCCAGGCGTGGGTGAGACGGTTTCTTTTCCTATCGTCTGTGTCCAGTGTGGGGTGGATAGATGTTTGTTCATGTCTCCCCAGGAAAAGGCACAAAGAGGGACTAGGACACAGTGCTTTGTCTATACATATGATGCTCTGGGTACCCCATGCTTATTACATGGTCTGCATGATGGGGGCTGTGTGGTTTCTTCCCAGAGCCCAGATGCCTGTTCAGGCAACTTGAGCTGTGTTCTTTCTGTTTCCTTTGAGAGTCGTTTTAAATTGCATCGTCCTGGTTGACTGGGCCATGAGGCCTCCATGAACGTTGTCCCTGTCTCCGGGTAAACAGCAGCTTCCTGTGAGCTGTAGCAAAGGAGTCACAGAATGGAGGTGCCACCCAGAAGGAGCACCTGAAGTTCCATGTGTGCAGTGTGCGTGTTCCCAGAACAAACGGGGGTGGGGTGGGACTGTGGCCTCCAGAGGCAGAGGCATAGCCCCAGACCAGTAGTCAAGGGCATTCAATCCCTTAGACGTTTCCCACATCAGCTGGCCGGTCTGCTGAGAGACACAGATGCCACTCATCTGCCTCCTGGTGGCTGTCCAGCACCTCCTTTTCTATCACGGGAGACTACTCACAGCCAAAGAAAATTAGTGCAGGAAATAGTGGCCACATTTCTTGTGCTCAGTGCTGATTCTGGGTTGGTGTATTCAGTCATCACACCCTTTCCATTTTGTTTTTCTTTGTAGCCCAGGCTGTCCTGGAACTATCCCTCTGTCTCTGCCTCCTGTGTGAAATTACCTATCTGCCTCCATACCCATGAAAAAGAAACTTGTAACTCTTTCTCGGGGCTATAAAGTCATTATTTTCTGTAGCCTTGACCAGCCATAAAATCTTTCCCCTGCAGTGTTTCTGAACCAAGGCCATTTCTGTTTCTAGACCTCAGTTATTAACTCCTTGTAAACTGCACAATTTCAGGACCCAACATTTTTACACATAAAAAACAGGTGTAGTCAGGTAATGCTGGTGCACACCTTTAATCCCAGCACTTAGGCAGCGGCAGGTGGATCTCTGTGAGTTCAAGATCAGCCTGGTCTACAGAGTGAGTTCCAGGACAGCTAAGGCTATACAGAGAAACCCTGTCTTGAAAAACAAAACAACAAAAACCAGTTAGTTGGATGAACTTTTGAGTCTTCAGGGTACATCCCCATATCAGAAAACTGATGTCAGGAATCTGTGCAGAGAATTAATCATTGTCCTAGGTTATCAGCCAGACCTAGTAGTAAGGAAACTGCACGCAGCGGTTAGGTAGCTTCACACTTTAAACCCTAGCCCAACAAACCAGACAGCTTAGCTATATGTCCATAAGACAACACAGCTTGAGGAGGAGTCGTTTTCCTGATAATCCACAGGTAAAAATGTCCAGTAGATCAGGATGCATTCGTGAATAAACACATAGGATACAGGCAGTGGGGGACTCCCCACAGTCACCAGGGAAAGACTGCAACACCATGCGTGAAGTTACAACAGAAGAAAAGATTCCAGAGTCTGTAGCCTTGTGACCATGTTTAACAAGGTTTCCCCATCAGTTTTCCTCCTGGTGGGCTAGCATCTTGAGTATTACCATCTGCCACACCTCTGACATGACTCCTGGCACTTTCCATTTAGTTTTTCTGTGTAGCCCAGGCTGCCCTGGAACTCTATCCTTCTGTCTCTGCCTCCTGAGTGTGAGATTACCCATCTGCCTCCATACCAAACTTCCACAATGTGGAAGTTGGTCTCCCTAGTCAGGAGCACAGGCCTGAGATGATTGTCCTTAGCATTTCAAGGGGGCAGTCAGGTGACAGAAGGCTGGTTCCTTACCTAATCCTAACAGATCCTGTGGCTGCCGAGCAGGTTTCTGGACTCCAGAGGGGCTGCCCCACGTTCCCTCTATCTGGCAAATAGTGTAACCTTAGGACTGTTTGCTTGGTAACTTTGGTAGCAGCTGTTGTCTGCGAGCTCCACCAGGGATACCTAACAGCTCTGCTGCCGCATCTGACGGGGTACACTCACAGGACTCAAGCCCTGGCTTCGCGGCGTGGCCGCCTGAGTAGATGCTGCCTTGGACCTCTCTGTGCCCACCCTCTCCTGCCTCAGCGCTGCTCTGTGAAACGGAGTCAGTTGCCATCCAGCCCACGGGTAATCAGCACCTACTTAGCCCAATGCTGCTGGCTGGGGCCCTCTGGGACAAGTGACCCTGGTAGTACCTGTCTCTTTGTTCCCTGGATAACTTAGTGTGCCGCCTAGTTGTTTTTTATTTTGTTTTGTTTGCCAGCTTGACACGACTAGGGTCATTTGGGAAGACTTTTTAAACTGAGAAAATGAGTTTATAAGGCAAATCTGCCTGGCATTTCCTTGATTAATGATTGATTCAGGTGGTGCAACTCTGGGCAGGTGGTCCTGAGCTGAATAAAGAAGCAGGCTGAGCAAGCCATGAGGAGCAAGCCAGTGAGCAGCCTCCTCCTGGCCTCCACTTCAGCTCCTGCCTCCAGGTTCCTGCCTTGAGTTCCCACCCTAAGCCTCAGTGATGGAGTGTGACCTGAGAGTTGAAAGATGAAATAAACCCTTTCCTCCCCAAGCTGCTTTTGGTCATGGTGTTTTAGCCAAGCAACAGAAACTCTAAGACAGTTGGGGGAATCACAGAGCTAAACAGGCTGCATCTAGATCACTGCTTCTAGGACACTGAGGGCTCAGATTCCGAGAGGTCATCCAAGGAGGGGCTCCCAGCACAGCATGCAGAAAAGCCACCTGCAGCCCAGGGCTGGCTGTGCTGACATGCGGTGCATAGCTCTCAACTTCCCAGGGAGTGAGTGGTGCTCACTGAGGTGTTTTCCACCTGTGTCTGCCAAGAAGCCACAGAATTCCCTCTACACAAAAGGACTGTTTGCACAAAGAGAAAATATCCCTTCAGGGCTCGTTAGAAACGCTTGATTCTCAACTAGGTATAACTTCATGCGGAACCCCTACGTGGCAGACAGCAAGCTGGCATCAATGACACCATTAAAGCTGAACTTGCTGTATGCCTGCACCTCTTGTAGACAAGGTGCAGAACCACCAGCCCCGCCAGCCCTGGGAAAGGCATGTTGCTGCAGGGTCTGCCAGGCCCGCCAAGCTGTAAGGCCTCAGCCTGCAGGCACAGCCCCACCCCCACCTCCACCCCCACCCCCATAGGTTTTCTTCAGTTGCCTGAGGACTCCAGGTATCTCAGGTAGCTTGGTAGATGAGCTCTCCTAACACTTGGTTGGCTTCCTGGGGTCAGTGAGCCATTCTCTGGCCTTCAGCAAGGCCCAGGAACCAGCCAGGAAGGCAGTGTCTGTACAGGGTAGATGGGAAGGGCAGAGAGTTCACCTGGTAGACTGTACTGGAAAGAGTCCTTAGCTCTGCTCAGGGAATATGTAACACTGAGTGAAGGATGACACTGTGGACCATGAGGGGACAGGGTGTGGCTAACTATCAAGCCAAGATTTGTAGCAGGTGCTCATTGCCAGTGAGTGCGGAAGCTTGCACCGTTGAGAAGTGAAGGCAGGAGAATTGAGAAGTTTGAAGTCAGCCTGGACTGGGCAGCAAGATAACCCTGCCACAGAAAATAAAATAAGTAAATAAACATAAAAACTGAGTCATGTTGCTGGAGATTTTCTTCAGCCTGGTCCCCCTGCCGCTTCAGCCCCAAATAAACACACAGAGACACTATATTATTAAACTGCTGGCCGATATCTAGGGCTTCTTATTGGCTAGCTCTCTTCACTATTAACACATAACTACTAATCTAAGTATTTCCATGTGGTCTTATCTTCCTGGAGAAAGGTTTGGGAACCCATTACTCCTTCCTCCACTACATGGTGTCTCTTCTCATGGCCTCTCTGCCTACCTTTCCCAGAATTCTCCTGGTCTCCTAGTCTTCCTGCCTCTACAGGCCAAACAGTGTTTTATTCATCAACCAATAAGAAAAACATATATACAGAAGGACATCCCCCATCAGAGTCAGGCATGGTGGCATATGTACTTAATCCTAGCACCCGAGAGGCAAATGGATTTGTGTGAAGACCAGCCAAGGGTACATAATAAAACTCTGCCCCCCCCAAAAAAATACAATGAAAAACGGGAACTAAATAGAAGGAAGCTGTTTCAAAACCACTAAAAGAAGATAATAAACAGGATGCTTTCATGATTCACCCCTGCCAGGGAGGGAGCCTGGGAGAAGGGCAAGCCACATTCTGCTGTCCCCAGTGCAGGGCCCCCAGCCGCCCCCACTGCAGGGCCCACAGCCACCCCCAGTGTGCTGCCCACAGCTGCCCCCAGTGCAGGGCCCACGACTGCCCCATGATATCTGATCAGGGATGACAGAGCCCCAAGCCACAGCCAGTATTTACAAAGAAAGCATGTCAGCCTTCACTTTAAAAGATGCCCACCTCCACGTGAAGGGGGTATGGTTGCTGCTTCGCAATGCCAGGGCCGCTCTGGGACATCTGCATGGAGCCGAGGGATCTCAGCATCCAGGTGGGCCCAGCACAGCCTGTCTAAGCAGGAGATGGATGCTGGGATCTCTTTCACTCGGATGGGAAATCTGACCTGTAAGAAGGACAGTAGGGCATTTACTCAGGGCATAAGGCTAGAGGTTTTTGTTCTGTCTTTGTAAACATGGACTATTTCGGAATTGGCTCATCTGGCTTCATCTTGTTACTGTTGCTGGATAATAAACTGATGGTGTAACGGCCATCTGTTCACCTAGAGACTGGGAGTCAGGGGTTTAAGAGGAGCTTGGCCACGGGGTGTAACTAAGCCACACATCGGTCATGTGTCTGAAGCATCTAGTGTGCCTCCTCAAGCTTCAGCATCTTCATTTGTGTGCCTGGCCTTTGACAGGGGCTGCTGGGGACTGGTGACAAGGCAATCACACAGCTGATTTTCTTTCTCAGTGAAATGATCTCAGGGGAGGCAAACTTCCTACATGGAGTCCTCTAGAGCACATCCAACAAGCCAGGAGTAACCCAGAGTTCTCTGTATGTGTGTTTCAGAGCAGCCTGGGCTATACAAGATACTTGTTGTAGTTGTGGTTCTATTGCTGTGAAGAGACACCATTAACAAGGCAGCTCTTAAAAAAGAAAGCAGTTAATTGGGGCTTTGCTTATAGCTTCTGTGGCTTAGTCCATTGCCATCATGCAGGGATCATAGTGGCATTCAGGTAGGGGCTGAAGCAGTTACTGAGAGCTACATTCTGATCCACAGACACATAGACTGGACCTGGCATGGCTTTTTGAGACCTAAAAACCTACCCTCCAGTGACATGCCTCCTCCAGCAAAACCACACTTCCTAATCCTTCCTAAATAATCTACCAACTGGGAACCAAACATTCGCATATATAAGTCTTTGGGGCCATTCTTACTCAGACCACCACATCCCACTAGCTGGCTCCCATAGGCTTGTAGCCATACCACAATGTAAAAATGCATTCAGTTCAACTCCAAAAGTCCCCAGAGTCTATCACAGTCTCAACACTGATTTGAAGTCTCTTCTGTGACTCATGGCAGTCTGCAGTCTCCTATAAAATAAAAATAAAATAGCAGATCACATACCTACCTACATACATGCATATATACATACGTACGTACATACATACATACAATAACAGAATAGACATGAAAGCCCAGACACATACTTGCCCTCATGGCTTTCCTTAGTCGCAGAGGAATATTCACAATCCCTTTCTTCTATCCTTAACTCTTAAACCTAGTTCTGTGACTTGATAGGGCCAGAAACTGGTCCCTTTGTTCAGTTACATCTGCATCAGCTTTCTGTTGTAGATTGGTTTCCTTCGCCGCTTAAGCATCTCTCTAATTCCTTTCCACACGTTGGAAGCTTAACCGGGCAAGGTCTTGTCCTGATGTCACCACTCCCTTTATTCCATTTAGCATCAGGCTTTACTGTAAACCTTTTATCTCCTTGAGCACAACACTTGGTTCCAACAAATCGTTTCCCCTGGTGCTCCTTTTCTCCTCAAACTATGTTTTGCATTTTTCTTTTCTTTGTCCAGCTTGCTCCTTTTCGTTAGTGATCTACATAAGGGTGATTACTAAAAACCACAGGAAAATCAATACTAAGCTATCTCCTCTGTCTAAGCTATGAATCCAAAACTCCAGTTTAGCTTCGGACATATTTTTAGGACAAGGGCAAAAAGCAAACACATTCTTTGCCAAAATATCAGGAGAATTGTCTGTAGGCCACATATTAATATTCTTGTGAAACACCCTGAGCTGGGCCGATATAATTTATATTGCCCTCAGCACCACTGCCTTCCACACTGCACTAGTGTGGCCTCTTAAGCCTCACTTAAAGCATCCAGCTGCTTTCCTGATCCCAGAGTCCCACAGTCCACATTCTGCCAGCAAGCAACATGGTCAGGCCTGTCTGTCACAGCAATACCCCACTCCTGATACCAACTTCTGTCTTAGCCATTGTTCTATTGCTGTGAGGAGACACCATGACTATGGCAACTCTTATAAAGGAAAACACTAATCGGGGGCTTGCCGACAGTTTCGTAGGCTTAGTCCACTATCACCATGGCAGAGCAGCACTGGAGCAGTAGCTGAGAACTGCTTCACAGGCAGAGAGGGATGGGGGAGGGAGAGGAAGGGGGAAAGAGAGAGGGGAGAAAAGGGGAGGGAGACAGAGAGAGAGAGAGAGAGAGAGAGAGAGAGAGAGAGAGAGAGAGAGAGAGAGAGAGAGAGTGACTGGACCTGGCATCAACTTTTGAAACCTCAAAGCCCACCCCCAATGACACACCTTCCTCTAACAAGGGCACACTTACTGCAAGGCCATCACCTCCTAATCCTTCTAAACCTTTCAAACAGTTCCAATCCCTGGTCACCAAGCATTCAAATGTATGAGCCTATGGGGTCATTCTCATTCAAATCACACAAACTGTCTCAAAAATCAAACAAATAAAAACAAGTTTGAGCTGGATCTGGGGTACATGCTTGTTACTCCAACACAGTGGACGGTGAGGCAGAAAGATCGCCTTCAAATTCTAGGCCAACCTGATCTACATAGCCAGTTTCAGTCCAGCCAGGGCTACCCTGTGAGGCCTTGTCTCAAAACAAAAGAAAAATAGAAAAAAAAAACTTAGCCTGCAGATGTAGCTTATTGGTAAAGCTTTCTCAATATACCCAACGTTCCGACTTCCACCCACAGAGCAATAATAAGCAATTAAAGAAAAGTATAGCTGGGGAGTGATGGTGCACATCTTTAATCCCAGCACTTGGGAGGCAGAGGCAGGCTGAAGCTACACAGAAAAAACCTGTCTGGGGGGGAGGGGCAACGTGACCAGAAGCAGGTAGATCTCTGTGAGCCTCAAGTCAGCCTTGTCCACTTAACTTCCCTGCCAACCACGTTTACAAAGAAAGACCTTGTCTCAAAATGATAAACAGAAAAGCAAAGCGCGTCCCTTTGCTGTAATTGTTCTTGGGCGAAGCTGAGGCAGAAGAATCTTAAGTCTGCAGCTAGCCAGTCTATGCATGGGTGCCCTGTGGAGAGAGCAGATGGGAACAACACAAACTCTAGCAACGGTCTCAGGGACTCCTTCCCTGACAAACGTGTCTTCCCCAAGACCAGGAAGGTGTCCTTGGGTCACTCTCTGGTTTTTGTTTCTCGTTTGCAGAGG
This sequence comes from Mesocricetus auratus, assembly GCF_017639785.1. Taxonomy (NCBI): domain Eukaryota; kingdom Metazoa; phylum Chordata; class Mammalia; order Rodentia; family Cricetidae; genus Mesocricetus; species Mesocricetus auratus. The sequence goes on from NW_024429192.1 coordinate 74,041,892, forward strand.
ACTGATTTTTGTTTTGTGCGGCTTTGGCTTGGGCGCTTCTGTTTGCTGCTTGGCTGGTAGGTTTTTCTGCACAACTCAGGAGCTCATCGCTGTAGACAAGCACTGGCCGCTCAGCTCCAGCCATAGCCCTCTAATAGTGTTTTAACAATCTCGTTTACAATGTTTCAATGTCTGGGATCTTACCCTTTTCCATCCACCCCCCCCCCATGTGAGCGTTCCACTGGCTAGAGAGCTGCTAATCGTGCAACACAATCTCCTATCCCTGGGCATTTATTGAATGACTAGCTGGCCTGGTATCAATGAAATGTCTTGGACATTTGAATATTTGGTCACCAGTTTATGGCGGTGTTTTGGGAGGCTTAGATATGTGGCCTTGCTGAAGAGAGTCTGCCACTGGGGGCAGACTTTGAGGTTGCATCCCTGGGAGTTCACTGCTTCCTGCTTAGGTTTGAGATATGCTCTCTCTGCTGTTCCTGCCATGAGTATGTCATCTGCTGCCACATCTTCCTGCTGTGATAGACTCTTGGTCCTCGGGAAACATAAGCCAAATAAACCCTCCCTTCTACGGTGCCTTGGCCACAGTATTTATCACAGCAGCAGAAAAGTGACTGATTTGTGAGCTTTTCGGTTTTTGACATTTTCACATAAATCAAAGTGAAGGGAAAACACAGCCCTGCAGCCTTGCCTGTCTTCAGTGTTAAACAAAGGCCTTGCTCATAGTACCCTCTCAGTCCCTTGTCCTTCTAGCTCTGCAGGTCCAGGGGTATTGAAAACTTAGCACTTGGCTATGTGGGTAGCGTCCTTGCCTGGCATTCATGAGGCCCAGGGTTTAATCCTCGGCACAACAACAACAACATTGTCAACAGATAATACTAATACCCAAGGTTATGCCAAACATACCATGAAGCTCAGGTAAAGAGGCTGAAGGGGAGCACAATGGCGTCTTTCACTTTCTGTTGCTGTAACAAAATAGAGACAAGTTAGGTTGTATAGAAAAGAGGCTGACAGGTCCACGATTGTATGGCTACGAGCAGCTGGCCTTGTGCTACTTCAAGTTATGTATGGCACAGGGCAGGAGGGTGCAGGAACGTGCCAGAGGCAGAGCACAAGGCAGCCTCTCTTCCCGAGACCAACTGCAAAGATCACCAGTTCCTCTGCGGTGAGCCACCTGAGCAACACCAGCAGGGTGTCAGTCGGTCTGGAGAGACAAACCGTGTCCATGCTATACAGGGGAGGAGGAGGCATCAGCAAGAGGCTGAAATGAGAGGAAAAGGCCGCAGCAAGTTGTTCTTATTTTTGCATAAGAGAAATTGCATTTGGTAAAACTCACCTTCCCTTGCCATCCAGTTTTGTGACTGTTGACTCTGTGTGTGTGTGTGTGTGTGTGTGTGTGTGTGTGTGTGTGTCTTCTACGCTCATGTCCCATGCTATGTTTTGAGCGGGGTCTTTTACTGAACCGGGAGCTCATAGGGTCAGCCAGTGAGTGTCCCAGGGATCCTCCTGTCTCTGCTTCTCTGGCACTGGGTTCCTGCGCCCAGCTTTCTACTTGGGTTGCGGAGATCGACTCATACCTGTTTGGCAAGCATTTTACTAACTGAGCCATTGCCCCAGTTTTGACAAGGTTTTAACGAAGTTCCATTCCCCGATAAAAATCCTTCCGCCCTGTCGTGACTGGCCTTTCCCAGGCCTGTCTGTACCCCGTGCCACACCCCGTGGTTTGTTCTTTCTGTGTGGCATATGTAGAGTCCTGCAGCATAGTGCCAGCCGGGCCAGGCTCCCTTTGCTGGAAACCATGGCTGGGCCCCCTGTAGCCACCGATGTCAGTGCTCCCTTCCTTTCCCACCGCTGAGCTGTCCTTCCTGGCCGTCACCACCGTGCTGCTGTGCACAGCTGGGTTTCGTCCTGGGTTGGACAGGGGCTGCTGCAGTGGTTGAGTACATGTCTCTGTATCTTTGTCCTCTTTGCAGACATACTTGCTCCAAGCCTCACCCAACCAACTGGGTCGCCTGCTGGGTGGCATGCCAGCTGTCACCAGGTTCCACTGCCTGATCCCAGGCTGAACTCTTGTCCGAAACGGTCTATCACAGGCCTCTCTCCACTGTGGCTCTCTGATGCTTGGACCCATGCACTGTAGGGTACTTAGCAGAGCTGAGCAGTGGTGGCACATGCCTTTAATTCCAGCACTTGGAAGGCAGAGGCAGGCAGATCTCTGTGAGTTCAAGGCCAGCCTGGTCTGCAGACAGAGAGTTCTAGGACAGCCAGTATTATATAGAGACTGTGTTTCAAAAGAACACTGAGGGACATTCCTGGTCTCTACTTACCATTTACCTGGCTACAACCTTGTATTAGTGACAAGCAACAAAAGCATCCCCAGGCACTGCCAAAAACTCCTAGGGGACAAAAATCCCTCCTGTTAGGGAGGGACATGGGGGGGTTCTGCAAGCTCTGCATGTATTTAATTGTCAAGTATATGTAAATGCACACAACTTGGGGCTTGGAGTTTGCTCAGTGGTACAGGACTTGCCTAGCATGTCCAAAGGCCCCAGCTCTAGCTCCAGCACCACCAATAAGCAAAACAACACTTCCATCCATCCACTTGACCTGTGGCTCAATGGTGCTAAGTGCACTTCGTATTTGTATGACAGTCACCAGCATCCATCTCAGGAATTTGTCATTTTTCAAAACTGAAAGGGTTCAGCAAACAGTCCCATCCTCCCCTCCCACCGCCTGACACTTACCATCTACTTTACTTATTTCCTTATTTGAACGAGTTTGTTTGTTTGTTTCTTAAAAGTACCGACCTGAGCCAGGCTGTGGTGGTGCACGCCATTAGTCCCAGTACTTGGGAAGCAGAGGCAGGGGGATCTCTGTGAGCTCAAGGCCAGCCTGGTCTACAGAGTGAGTTCCAGAACAGTCAGGGTAGTTATATGAGAAACCCTGTCTTGGGGAAAAAAAGTACTAACCTGTTCCTCTCAAATTCCCATTCAAAATTTTTGTTTTCAGCTTCATTTTACTTTATGTGAATGAGTGTTTTGCCTGCATGTGTGTACAGGCACCACTAGTGTGCCTGGTGCCCACAGCAGTCAGAAGAGGGCTTCAGATCCTCTGAAACTGGAGTCATGGATAGTAGTGAGTCATCATGTAGTACAGGTCCTCGGCAAGAGGAACACATGCTCTTAACTGCTGAGCCATCTCCCTAGCCCCCCATCCAAAATTTTAATTCAGCCAGGCATGGTGACACACACCTTTAATCCCAGCACTCAGGAGGCAGAAGCAGGCGGATCTCTGTGAGTGTGAGGCCAGCCACACTCACAGGACAACCAGAGCTAAACAGAGAAATCCTGTTACAAATAAAATTTTAATTACTTTGTTTTTAATTTATTCTTACTTCACTGTGTGTGTGTGTGTGTGTGAGATGAGGTCTCTCTATGTAGCCCTTGACTAGCCTGGTAGTCTCTTGTAGACCAGGCTGGCCTTGAATTTACAGAGATCCACCTGCCTCTGCCGCCACTGCCCGGCTTTTTATTTTATTCTATATTATCTGAATGGGTATTTTACCTGCATGTATGTCTGTGTACCACATGAAAACATAGTGTCTGAGGCAGTCTGAAGAGGGCACTGGAATTAAATGACTGTAGACACATATGGATGTTGGGAATCCACCTGGGTCCTAACCCTGAGCTGTCCCCAGATCTCTGGTGGCCTCACAAACACGGCATCACATAAAACTTGGCCTTTAATCACTGGTCTACTTACTGAACAAGCTGTCAAGGCCCCTCTGCTGCAGGCCTCCTTCCTGTTGAAGACTGGGTAGCATTCCATCGTAAGGATGAACATAGAGTATGGCTGTGTCTACCAAGGGTCGTGTAGGCTGCTTCTGCCTCTCAGCTATTGTGAGTGATGCAGCTATGAACGTGGATGTGTACACCCAGGGTGGGGCCCTCTCCCAGGGAGTGGAATGGCTAGATCCCCGCCCCCAGCTGTTCTATTGCATATCTGTGCCGCAGGTACATGAGAGCTGTGATCCCTGTGCTCCTCCTACAGATACTGCTTTATTTTATGTTTGTTTCTGAGACAGGTTCTTACTATGCAGCCCAGGTTGGCTTCAGACTTGTGTCAGTCCTCTGCCTCAGCCTCCCTAGAGCTGGAATTATAGCAGTGAGCCGCCACAGCTGGCTTTGGAGGTTTTTCTTTCGTTTTCAGAACCTATGACTGAATTTACCCGGGTTTTGTCTCCCCAGCGTTAGGCACTGGCCTACCACTAAGCCACACTCTCAGCACATTGCTATTTTGTTTTGTTGCTTGTTTTTAAGAATATCCTTCTTTCTTTAATCCCAACACTAGGGAGGCAGAGACAGACAGATCTCTGAGTTTGAGGTCAGTCTGGTCTACAGAGTGAGTTCTAAGACAGCCAGAGCTACACAGAGAAACTCTCTTTCAAAACAAAACAAACAAAAACCCAAGCAACCAACAAGTAAGAACAGCCATCTCAGTGGGTGTGAAGTAGTAACCCAGGCTTTCTGTTACTGTAAGCCAGCGTTTGGTGCTTGGATCCTTGCCTTCCAGACAATGAGTCTAGATAGACACTAGACACGAGACTGGGAATTGCTTGAACCAGTGCTGGAAAGAAACCTAGGCATCAAGAACCAGGGACAGGGGCTGGAGAGATGGCTCAGAGGTTAACAGCACTGACTGCTCTTCCAGAGGTCTTGAGTTCAATTCCCAGCAACCACATGGTGGCTGACAACCATCTACAATTCAATCTGGTGTATATGTAATAAATAAATAAAATCTTTAAAAAAAAAAAGAACCAGGGACAGCCTGAGACTGAACAGCAAGCCAGCCACATGCAGGAGCCTAGAGGCCATCTTGGCCCAGCACCTGATCCCCTGGAGACCACATCCTCTGGAGCTGTGGGGCAGCAGCCAAGCATGTGCTCTGTCTCAGAAGCCCACTGTTAGCGTCTTGAGCCAGGAGGGATCCGGTCAGTTCCTGTGATGTGGGGCTGACTGTGGGCTTGATGCCTCCTGGGAATGCTTCCACCTCAGGAAAGCCAACGTCACCACAACAGGGTGGCAGGCCTTTGACCCCAAGTCCACCAGGCCGTCCCCGTCCACGAGAGCAACCCACGAGCCTCCAAGAGTTAGCTGTACAGGGAAGGATTCTATTCCACCCACCTAGGAGCAGAATCGGGACCTCAGGGTGAGGGGTCTACTGCATAGCCATCTCAGGAGCCTGGGGTGCTATTGGTACTGTGTGATGACAGCGTAAGAGAAACTGTCTTGGGGAAAAACAGCTAAGAAACCTGTCTACAATAAAAAGTAAAGGGGCTGGAGAGATGGCTCAGAGGGTAAGAGCACTGGCTGCCCTTCCGGAGGTCCTGAGTTCAATTCCCAGCAACCACATGGTGGCTCACAACCATCTGTAATGAGATCTGGTGCCCTCTTCTGTCATGCAGACAGACATGCAGACAGAACACTGTATACATAATATAAATAAATAATTAAATAAAAGGTATATGTGGAAGGCAGGGGGCTGCCATAAGCCAGGGCTAGAATGGCAGAAAAAGCAAAAGGAGTTGGGGCACATGCAAAGAGGGGCCCCAGCAAAAGGTACAAGCAGCCATGTCTCCCATAGGTGGGGACATTGTGGGACTGAAGCCTGGTAGGCTCTACACTGCAGGTTCCAGGCTGACCCAAAGTCCAGGAATGGAGCAGGGAATGGTAGAAAGGGCAGTGAAATTGGTACCTGAAATTGGCAAAGGAAAACTGATAAGAACGTTTGCAATGCCAACCCTTACAATTAAGAGGACAGCTTAATCTGCTCTGTGAGAGCTTAACATCCCTGCGCCCCTCCCCCCGCTGCTGTTAGCTGAATACCTTTGCCTCTGCTGTTTCCCACACACAGACCTGGCAGCGTTACACAGACATGGAGGCTCCAGACTTCATGTGAGGAGCCCATCTGGTTTGAAGTAATACAACAAGCAGGAAAGGAAACTGAATCAAAGGCTTGATGTGTGGTTAGGGAAACGCGAAGAACGTGAGACCCACTGCCAGGAGGAAGGTCCCATCAGCCCTGCGGGGCCAGGGGCCCAGCCTCTACTTGCTCTGGGCTCGATCCACAGCAGGATGTGGAGGTGGCTGGAGAGAGGCAGGAGGAGGGGCGGGGTGGAGCAGACGTGGCCAAGCTCAGCTGGGACCCCAAGAAACACACACAGACCAGGAAGCAAAAACCGAGCATCCCAGTGCCCACAGTCCACATGGATCCCCATTTCCATAGACCCAGCACCACCAGGTACGGAGGGCAAACAGCGCAGTCCAAGCAGCCTGTCCTGCCGTCAGGCCTTGGTCATCCCTCAGTGCCTGCCATGCTGGGCCTGCTCCCTCTGACTGCCACTTTGATCTGTAGTTCACCTGAAGCTGGGCGTCTCATCCTCCACACTGTCATCACGTGAATCGCACACACTCCGGTTCCCCAGCTGGGGCTGGGGGCTGGATTTGCAGAACAGCCAGGGTCTTCCTGTCAACACTACTCTAGGCACCCTCAGCAGTTTCCCCTTGTCCTCTGCATCCCAAATGTTGGAAGGAAGATCCAAGTATGGTGCTCCCCCACTTTTCTTTATACAAAGGCACCATGGCCGAACAGGGATCCCTAGCAGGCTGGGTGTGGCTCTGGGCATCCTCTCTTCCTCTCCTAGTCAGTCTCGTTCTCCAGTTGGGTGTTTATTGTATTTCCGAGGAATTTTGAGACATGAATAGGAGCCTAGAGTATCTGTTCCATCTAGGGATCCCTGGCAACAACACAGGGAGAGCCCAACAACTGGGGTATGGGTAATGAAGGAGATGCAGGCAAAAATAAAACATCTGTCCCCACACACACAGCACAGCAGCCCAGGGCCAGCTGCATGGCTCCAGAGGAAACTAAGGTCAGAGAAAAAGACAGTGGCTCTCTTAGTCATCCCAGGCAATTATAACTAATAAAAGTCCACTGGCTGAGAGCAGGAGACCTTTCTCCTTTTGAAGGGAGGGTCTTTGTAGCTCTGACTGTCCTAGAACTCCCTGTGTAGATCAGGTTAGACCCAGAATTCACAAAGAACCACGGGTCTGTCTCCTGAGAGCTGGAATTAAAGGTGTGCTCATTTCTCTCAGTTCCCAGGCTGGAATGAAGCGGGGGGGGGGGGGTTGGAATGGTCTGCTCCTGTAAGGGCTGCAGCTGTCTGTATTCTCAGCCCTCAGTCTTCCCGTGGCAGAAGACTGAGGGGCCCCTGTTAAAAATGTGTTTTTGTTTTATGTGTATGTGTGTTTTGCCTGTGCACCATGTGTGTGCAGTGCCTGTGGAGGCCAGAAGAGGGCATCTGCCATAGCTCCTGAAATGAGTTACAGTGGCTATGAACCACCATGAGTCACTATGGGGTGCTGAGAACTGAACTCCAGTCCTCTGCAAGAGCAGTGGGTTTTTTGTTTTGTTTTGTTTTACCATTGAGTCATCTCTGCAGCAGCTGTGTCATCTTTTAAATGGGTACTAATTGTTCTCAGGGGCGCTCTACCCCTCCCACCCACCCACCCTCACCCCTGAGTCACATTCTGAAGGTTCTACCTCCAAATACCATCATATCAGGAGTGCAAAGTCTGAACTGGGGATGTACACATTCAGAAAACAGGGCAGGGCATGGTGGAGCATGTCATTATTAATCCTAGCCCTCATGAAGCAGAGGCAGGTGGATCTGTGAGTTTGAGGCCAGTCTGATGTACATTGTGAATTCTGGGACGGCCAGGGCTACATAGTGAACCCCCTCTACATACATACATACATACATACATACATACATACATACATACATATACATACATACATGCACATACACACATATATGTACACATACATACACACACATATATAATATATATATACCCATACATATATTATAAAATCTCCAAGCAAACAAACGAAAAACCAGATCACAGAAAAAGGAACTTGTGGAAATCCACCTCCCATAAGGCAGTGAAAGGCTGTTCAGAGGCAGCTGCCCGTAGGGAGGAGGTCAGCTTCATGGCCAGGGCAGTGCCAAGCAGACACACAGCAAGCCATCAAGGAGGAAGGAGAACGTGGCAGCAGTTTGCCCCTGTGCCTCCTGTTTACAAGGTGTTCTCGGGTTCATCCCTGGTGCAGAGGGAGAAGCCTTAGTCTTTGAGAGCCACGACTCAGCTCGGTGCAAACAGCATCCTTCTCTGCTGTTTCTGGTCCACACTAGGAATCACACCAGTGAGGATCTGAGTTTCATGTGGCTAGCGGTGGCCCAGTTCCCCTCGTGAATGAGCCAGCTCTGTGGCAACAGGGACATTTTCAAGGCCAGCGAGTTGTACCCTTAGGCTCTCTAATCTGTGATGTGTCCACCCCTATTTACAAAAGCCGGGTGCTGGGATGGTGCACTTCAGCTTTAAACAACACCAAAGTGGAGGTCTCGAATGAGCTCTTCCCACCCCCCCACCCCCCGACTCCCCCACCCCGCTCTTCCCCATATCCCCTGCATGCCACAGGGGATAGCTGTATTCCAGGGGGAGAGGCGGGCGCTGCCTGAAGCTGACCATTGCCCTCTGCAGGGCTCCAATAGACATGGAGTCTCTGGTTTCCCGGGGGACAAAGTATCAGGCCAATGTGGAACAGGTGGCCTTGAGCAGAGCCCGCTGTCACTTGCAGAAGGAGACTTGCATGTGAAGGTAGGGTAGAGACAGGACTTGGGAATGAGTGGCCATTGCTGCCCTCAGGAGAGTGCCCTACAAGCTGTCTCCTCTGGTCATATGGACAGATGCTACAGAAGTGTCCCTACCCTGGTGCTAGGTACCCTTGGAGGGAAGGGGCTCAGGCCACCCAACCTGGGACAGGTCAGACATGGAACAGAGTTGGACTTGGGGTTAACATCTGGAAGTGCCCAGGGAAGGAGTGTCTCCACTGGCAGCAAGAGCCACGAATACACTGAAACAGATGAAACAGGGATAGAACCTGGCATTTCCCATTTGTTTGAGGCATAAGGCAGCCTTGACTCTGGCTGGCCTTCGGTTGGCCCTTCCTGTGCAGGAAGGGAGGGATCAAAGGGTTCCTTTGGCCACTTCGATGGTGTTGAGTTAATGGAGACAGGTCACCCAGCCACCTGGCTGGGGAAAATTGCTTCACACGGGAGTTTCAAGATGACTCACGACCACTGTCATTGTACACCCACTCCCCCACCCCACCCTGGTCAGTCTGTGGGGACATTCAGTGAGTAAAGTCAATAAACAGGGGGAAATGCAACTCTGGGCTGGTGCCAAACCAGGGCAACGCTGGAAGAGCAGGCCTGTTTTTGTCTTCTCACATGCCATTCGAGGCCGGATGGACAGTGTCCTGTCCGGACCATCATTCCCGGCTTCCACGGAAAAACTCTAGCCCTGCAACAGCTACAGGCATGGAGAACTGAAGTGAAAGCCAGGGCCTGCCCTGGGGAAACCGCGCAGACAGCCCGTGGAGGACCCGGGAGCTGCGGGAGAAAGGCAGAGAGGCCCACGGGAAGGGAGGACTGAGGAGACCCCTGCTCCACGCCCCTACCAGTGACTGCGGCTGGGAAAACCAAATCTCCCTTCCCCAGTGATACACCATCGAATTGGATGCAAATGAAGAGCCACACTAGCAGTTTCAAAAAAAAAAAAAAAAAGGCGAAACCGTTTATGAAATCGGCGCCGGTGCAGTATCTACAGTATCTACACATATCTACAAGTATCTACACCGCCCGCAGGCGGGGCTCACTCAGGTCGTCTACACTGCAATTGCCGGCCGGGCCGGAGGCGACGCGGTCTCGCGAAGAACAATAAATACCACTTCCTTCCGCCTCGAACGGGAGCTTTGGCACTGGCGGGCGGGAGGCCCGCATGGCTCCCCAGTGGGGGAGCACGTCCTTAGGTGGCCCTTGGGGCCCGCGCGCGGGCGCACTATCTGGGGCAGTAGTCGTAGGCACCCGGCGGAGCAGTCGCCGACGAGTACACGTTGGCTGCGGCTGCTGCTGCTGCAGCGGCGGCGGCGGCGGCTGGGTTCACCGCGGGGTGGTGGTGGTGGTGCGGGTGCGCGTGCGGGTGCGCGTGCGGATGGTAGCCGTGGCCGCGCAGGCCGGGCAGCGGGTAGGGCGCTGGCCGGCTCTTGGCCCCGAGGTAGTGGTCGTAGGCAGCGGCCGGGTACTTGTAGGGATGGTGATGCAGCGGCTCGGAGGCGCCCGGTGCCTCTAGGCGCAGCTCGGGATGCGGGGGACTATGCCGGCCTCCGGATGCTCCGGGTAGCGGGACGAGGCCTCCAGACCCGGGCAATGAGGGGCTCAGCACGCGCGCCAGCAGCTGTGGCGGGTGCGCGGCGTCGCCGAGCGCTGCGGGTCCGGAGTCACGGTCGAACTCTCGCCGGGCTTCGGCCGCGTCTGCGGGAACAGCCGGCGGTGAGAGCCGGGCAGGGACCATCCGGGGCGCACCTGACCAACCACAAACCCCACCCCCACCCCGGGTCCGTGACACCCGGGGCGCGGCGGGCGGGGCAGAGGGCGGGAGGACGAGTGCCCGCTTGCCCGCCCCTCCACCTCCTGTGCAACTGGTGAAGCCCGGACGCCCCGGGCTGCTGGCGAGACCGGGTGCGGCGGCGGACCCGGGCGGAGCGCAGACGGGCTGCAGCCGCGATCCCACTATCCCAAGTCCTACCTTTCTCCCCGGCGCCGTTGGGCTGCGTCGGGGAAGCCACCGGGTTCCGAGACCGAGCAAAGGCACTCACAAGAGGCAGCGCTCCGGGGCGGTGGTTCCGGGGCCTGCGAAAGAGGAGTGGGTCACCACTGGTGTCCAGGCCAAGCGTCCTGGCGCTCGCCTTTTCTTCAGAGGGCACTCACCAGTCCTCGGGGTCGCAGTCCCGGAAGCCTTTGGCGAAGGGATTGCTGGCAATCTTAAGCTGCGTGATCTAGAGGGAAGGTGATGTAAGCTAACTGTGCTAGCAGCCCGACCTCGGCAGTCACAGATCGGGGAGTGTCTCTAGCTTTAGAGGGGGTAGGCCTCCAGCGCTGTCTAGAAGAGAAGGACCCACAACTGCCTCCACCCCTGCACGATGCGCCTCCTCTCACCAGACCTATCTTTGCCTTTCCAAACAAGTGACTAAGAAGAGTGTCCCTGGCTGGGATGGGAATGTGGTCACCTCCGCCCTCCTCAGCCCCCCAGCACAAAGAGGGCAATGGAGCTGGCGCCCTAGGAATCTGGGTGAAGCTCAGATCAGGCCTCTGATGGGGAGTTTCCGGAATGGTTTGGAAAACAAACTTTCAGGCTGCAGTGACAGTTGCTGCTACAGAGGTCAAGCTGATACAGGAGGCTGGGCCAGCCTGAGGAGGGAGAGGGTAGTGGTGTGCCTGTCCCCAGGACCCCCCAGCCGGCCCTCACCCGGTGGTTCTGGTAGGCAGTGACTGCGGTGAAGCGTGTCTCCTCAAATACAAAGGTTTTGAAGTTCTCCTCTGCGTATTTCTCACTGTCTTTGCGAGGGTCCACGTATACCACATGGAAGCGGGGCTGGTATCTGTGCATGGAGTTGAGAATAATCTGGAAGACAAGGGTGGGAGTCAGCTCCAGCTTGAGGCTGGAGGAAGATGCGGGCCAGAATCCCGAAGTCTAAGGAAGCAGTGCATTTCCTTAGCAAGGGCTGTCGTTCTAAAGACAGCATAGAGCCTTGCATCGAGGACCTCCCGGGAAAGAGGCTTCAGTCGGCAAGTGGTGGGGTGGTTGGGTTTCTCTCCTTAGATCCCAAGGGTGCCCCAGGCCTGCAGGGGTGGTAGCTGTGAGACCCAGCTCCACCCAGCAGGAAAGCGGCCCCCAGGCTGGGACTCCACAGGCCTCCTGTCCTCTCCTCACAAGGGTCCATCTTTTCCAATGAAAGAGTCCCCCACCATGAGCTCAGCGTGGGGAAGAGGAGAAAGATGATCCACCTCAGGCCAAGGCCATCCTGTCAGAAGATTGCACCCACCCAGGACTGTCCCAGTACCGCCCCTGGCTCTAGTCGGTGGGGACGCTGGAAGGCCTCCAGCAGAGAGGACTGAGAAGGGTCGCCTACATGGCCATTGTCATCCAGCAGGTTATTGGTCAGCTTCAGCTTGTCGAAAGACACGATTTGTTTCATCCACTGTGCGCCCTTGGCCGGCGAGTCGGGGTGGTAGTGCACTCGGCCAGGCGTGGCGGGGTCTGCCTTGCCGGCCACCAGCCAGGACGAGCTATGGAAGGCATACCTAGGGCGACATAGTGGCAGGGGTCAGTCATGCTACTTAGGGGTAAGCAAGAAGACCCCGGTGCTTCAGAATTGCTTCTGTGCTCGGCAAAATCAAGGTTCCAAGTCCCAGCAGCTAGAGAGAGGACTGGATGAACCAGAAAATTCCCAAGGATGTAATACACAAAGGGTGCGGAGAGTCTGGGCCCTACCGCTGCAGTAAGAGAGCAAGCCACTCCCTCTTCCATTTCGCTGCAAGCGGGTCTGCCTGCCCCGGGGGCCCAGGAGGCAGGAGACTGGATTTGGCATCACTGGCCAGTGGCTTTGGGCACAGGGCGGCCCCTGTTCCCTTTATTAATTACTGTTAATTGTCCAGGCAGCCCAGGCCTGCCCTGCATAATCTTTACCAGGCACTCCACCTTTCCGGCACAACTCTGGAGCTGAAGGTTCTCTAGAGATGGGGGAAGGGGACAAGACGGGTCATCAGGAGACAGGGGTAAAGTGGCCGGCCACATCGGCAAAGGCATCTGAGCTGCCTGTTGCCAGAAGCTCAGGAGACGAGTACAGTGAGCTTCTAGAGCATAGGAGGGGGTCTGAGTGGGGCAGAGGGCAAGCAGTAGAGGAGGACCCGGCTACTGTGGCATTTGAGATGGGTTTCCTAGTACACCCTCCCTGTTCCCTGGACACGCTGCTTGTCCCAGGGCTCCCAGGGGCTCACCGGTAGCGCTTGTCATCCACAGGCACAAAGTCCATGAGCAGCATGTAGTCAGCCATGGGGTCCATCCCAAATAGCTTCACTTGGAAGGTGGGGAACATCCGCCTGGGGGAGGTCGGGTCACCTCAGGGGGTGGACAGGACTGCTGTCCACTCTAACTTCTCTGGCCTGGCAGCCCCTAGCTCAGCCCTTCCTTCGGGGGCCCTCTTCAGCTGCTGTCTTCTGCCCAGCCCCTCAGTCTCACTCTCTAACCTCAAGTAGGCCCATTCTCAACCACCGGCAAGGCAGCAGCAGGCTGGGCCCCAGGTCCCTCTCTGAAACACAGAAATGGCTAACCAGGTGCCAAGCCGCACGATCCCAGAGCCTATTCGGTCTTCTTTGCCCACACAGACAGCCTTGCCCAAGGAATTCCTTAGCCTTCTGGGTCTGGCCTACCAGCAGCAGGATACCTAAGAATCCAGCTTCTCCTCGGTCCTCAGGGCCTCCCCTGCTTGATCCAACAAAGTCAAAGAGTTCCCGGCTCCAACAAAATGAAACCGAGGGCTGCAGTAATTCCAAAAGTCTACACTGGGGCTGTTGTCCAGCTCCCCCTAGTAAAGCTGACACCTCAGAACTCCAATCTTCAGCTCTCAAGACCTGGTGAGAGTTTCCCTACCTATGTAGGACACAGGCAAGTCCCTACTTCCCCCAAGAATCTGCCTTGCAAAGGGTTTACATTAAGCATTCCCGGTTCCCTCCCTCTCCTCTGAATCCCTCCAGTGACATTCAAGGCCCTGGGTCTGCCCCGGGACCAGTAGGCCTAGCCGCTGTCTTCAGTAGGCTGTGTGGGTATGGACAGCAAAAAGCCTGGAGAAAATGCACACAGCGGCAGCCCGGGACAGGCCCTAGGTTCCCCAGGGATGGCTGCACAGTAGAGAAACAGAAACCTCGAGAAAGCTTTGCAAACAGGCCCTGAGCCTCCTTGGCCACGGAGCTGGTGTGTACATTAGACACAACCCAGCGCCCTCCTTTGTCTCCTGGTCAAATCGGGAGCATCTGCAATTGTTCCCTTTCCCTCTCGGCCCTTAAAACAAATAACAGGGTGACTGGCACCGACACCCTGCCAGGCTTATGAGAACTGGGCTCACAAGCGGCCGAAATCGAGGCCCAAGAAAACCGGATCTCCAGTTCCCGGAACTGAGTGCACTGGCTTTAAGGGTCTTAATTCTCTCCTAAAATTATCCACACAATTAGGGGGTGTTTGCTCTTGAGATCGTCGTACAGACTGAACCCACGCGGGAGTTTCCTAGGTGGTGGCCGCCTGACTTCAGCCGGCGCCCTCTTAGCTCACAGATTTCCCTGTCGTAGTCCCGGGACTCGCGGTTGGTGCTCCGCGGGTTGTCGCTGGAGCCGGGTCAGCAGAGAGGCCAGAGGGACCCGCAGGTGGCGGGCCGCACCTCCACCCGCTTCGCGGCCGGGCTCCAGCGCATCCTTTGGACACTCAGCCAGAGGCGCGGCACACACGTGTGCAGGGGCGCGGGGAGGGGGCGCCTGACCTGCCCGCCTTGGTGACGATCATCTCGGTGCCCAGCTGATTGAACTCGTCCCACAGCGCCTTCATCTCCAGCTGCACGCTCACGCTGGCCACCTTCGGGTTCTTCTTCACCGGCGCCTTGGTGGCGGCCGCGCGGTTGGCCCCCGGACCCTCGGGCTCCGCCGCCGAGCTGCTGGCCGCCCCGGGGGCGGGCGCGAACGGGTAGGCGCGCGGCGGCGGCGGGCCCGGGGCGCCGGAGGCGGCGGCGCACGGGTCGTAGCGCGGTGGCGGCGGCTCGCGCGGGCCGAACGGGTCGGCGCCAGGCGACGGGGCTCCCAGGCCGCTCAGGCTGCTGGCCGCGAAGGCTGCAACGTCGCAGAAGTGGGAGAGCTGCGTGAGCCACGGGCTGGACACGGCGGAGATCATGACCCGAAGGCCGCCCGCCGCCGATCAGAGCGCCGTCCCGCGCGGCGGGCCGAGTGGCGGGCGCTGAGCCGCACGCGCCCGGGGCCGCACCGCCCCACCCCGCGGGCCGGCCCCGCGGAGCCGCCCCGCCCCGCCCCGCCCCGCCGAGACAATGGCCCGCGCCCCTCCCCCCCGCCCCTCCCCCGCCGCGGCCCGCGGGCCCGGGCCCCCCCGACCGCTCCGACCGGCTCCGGGGACGACGGGCCGGTGCGCGGTCCCTGCTCGCCGCCAGCGCGCGCTGGCTTCTGCTCTGCGCCAGACGCTCCCCAAGTTCTTGCTCCTCTACCTTTTGTGTCCCCGGTTTCAACTTCTCATCACATTGCTGTCTCCTCTCTGGCTGCAGCTTCTCCTTAACTCCCTGCTCTAGGTCTTTTCTCGGTGTCACTCTTTCCACTTTGAAAACTCCATGTCCTCCCTTCCGTCTAACCCCTTCCTCCTGTTTCTGTCCGTTCTCTATTATTCGTGTCTTTGCTCTTTGAAAAGCAAATAAAATCTGAAGTCGTTTTCTTGTTCTTTATCTTTAATGAGGTTACTTTTTTCTATCTCAAGTTTACTTCATTTTCTCTTTCGTTATTTTATTTGCTGTGTGTGTATGTACCTTCCTTTCTTACCTTTGTTGTGTTTCTGTTTTCTCAGTTTCCTTCCCTCCTGGCTGATCTCGAGGCTTGTGTTTTTACTTGTTTGTTTGTTTGCTTGTTTGTTTGTTTTTGTCCTCCCTCCTTTATCGTGTTCCCTTCTTTAATCATCTTTCCTCCTGCCAGCTCAAAACCTCCCGTTGTCCTCTCTCCTTAAGACCTTGCTGCTGTGCTCAGTCCCCGAGGTTGGAGTCTCAGAATGGTGGATGGTGGGTGGACTGACTTTGGGGAATTCTGGTCCTTCATCCCTGTCCCTGAGTCCCAGTTTCAAGGTTGGCGCCCACCCGGCCTAGAGCTCCTTTCTACCCACTGGGCCCAGGGCCTCACAGCAGGGGGCCGGCGGTCCGCCAGCCAGCCGGTGTAGACGCGGACAGAAGGCTCACCTTCCATGTCCCTGGTGACTGTGCTGAAGTGCATCCCGGCTGGGGATCCTGGTAGCCGGCGAAGTTTCGCCCGGTCCGAGGGCCTGGGGCCCCGGTGGGCGGTGCCCTCCGAGGCCTCGGCTGCAACAAGAGAGGCGATGCTGAACGCGCTGGCCCGGGCTGACAGCGGGCTCCGCGCGTCCATAGGCGCCCGGGCCTGACCGGCGCCGCCTCCGACTGCGTACGCCCAGCCGAACCGCGCCCAGCCCAGTGCAGGGGGCCCGGGGGCGGGGGCCTGTAGTGCCACTCACAGCCGTCGGTCCCAGGCCCAGGGGATTATGGCGTCATGAGACCCCCCATTTTCAGCCAGTATTGGCCCGGGAGTCCGAACTGTTGAAGCACCCTGGAAATTCAGGGCCCTCCTGCCTTCCAAACTCTCTGTCCCTGGTCTCTGCTCCCAGGGCCCTGTGTGACCAACGCCCCTTGAACATCCCTCTGCTTCTGCGGAGGCTGGGCGTCCCCTCTATTCAGCGAAGCCACCACCAGAGTCTACAGCCCCAAAGGAGAAGCCGCTATGTCCCAGTCTGGGATGGCAGAGCACTGGTGAGGCACTGAGGGGCTGCCTGAGTCTAGCCCTGCCCTTGGCCCCACCTGCCTCCACCTCCTCCCCGGCGGCCCCTGCACCTGGGTAAGAGAGTGGCTCCGGCTCTCGCACAGGCCACGGGCAGAGGAGCCCCAGGGCTGAGGAGTCCTTCGTCCCTCCGTGCCGCAGAGCTGGACCTCACCAGCAAATGCCCCTACAGGCCCCTTGGGTCAGCTTGCTTTCGTGGTGGGGAAGCGAGTCGTGGGACACCGCCCAGGCCGCACAGCCCGGGAGCCCCAGCGTCACGCGCACCCCGCGCGCACCGCCCGCCTCTGGCCAGGACGCTTTTACATCCGGAGGGTGGGCAGTGCCCGCTCCTCCGACCTCCCTGCGCACCAGCGGGGCGCAGGGAGGGCCGGGGGCGGGGCCTGGCCGGCCGAGGGAGCTGAGGACACGTCGGAGAAATTCAGACCGCATGGTGGGGTGCTGTCCCCTCTCCACCCTGCAGCCAGCCTGCCCACAGCAAGGCCTAGCTGCTAAGGTGCAGGACCAGGCCCTCGGCCTTTGGGCCTCAAGGCGTCACATTAATGCCCCTCTTTTCCTGCACCTTCTCTGGCCTACTATCTCTGGGCCTCTCTGACCCATTCAGTATGCCCATGCCCTTTGCGCTCGGGATATATAGCCCAGAACCTCCCTGACTCTGCTGCAGACTAGTAGGCAAGGCCCTGTTTCCTTTCCTGGCCCAGGCCTTCTGCTGAGCTGACTCAGGATGTGGGGATGCAGACAGCCTCTCCTGGGGTTTTTACAGTCTCAGGGCCTCCATCCCTGGGCCATAGCCTACTAGGTGGAGACTTGGATTCTAGGAAGAATCAAGGTCAGGGGTGCAGGGAGTGGGCGCCCAGGAGCTGTGTGAGATGGGTCGAGATGGTGGCGGTGGTGTGTATAACTGGACTGGTATCCTCAGCCTGCAACTGAAAGCTTGAGAACAGCACATGTTAAGAAAAGCAGGCTGTCACCAGGTCATTCCTTGGTCCCTGAGTGGCTGGCCAGCCATTCAGGGGACTGATAGTGACAGTGACCTATGTCACTGGCCTGGGGGCAGATTTAAGGAGTGTACTGTGGAGACTGGATGGGCCACAGGTTCTTTCCCTCTTCCCTGAGCAGGGATACCCATTGTCTGCAGAACCCCAGAAGGGACTGCCTCCAAATAGCCCAGCCTTGGACAGGCGGGCAGGTGCACAAGGTCACAGCAGTGATGCCGAGATGTAGCCAGCATCGAGACCTTTGTCCACACGGGCTCTGTGTGGAGGCGTAGAGGCAGGGCTCTGGCAGGTGATTTCGCATTATTGGGGCGTCCATCGTCCCAGGGTGGAATAACGGAGCTCTTCCCCAGGACCCCTTTCCAGAGCTGCAGCCAGACCCTGGGCCCCAATGAGGCCAACACTGAGAAGTGAAAGTGAAAACCCCCTGGAAACCCTGTGTAGTCTGGCTCATCCCTGGGGTCTGTCCTGATGCCCCCAGTCCTTGCCTGCATTGGTAGTGGGAAGTCTCCTTAGCCTCCCTTAACCCCTTCCTGCTGTGGCCGCACGTGTGGGTCAGCAAACACTTCACAGCAAAGACACAGGCAGGATGCAAACAATCCCCTGTAGCAGAGGCTCGCTGGGAATGGGTGAGGGCCCCCACTTGGCCTGTTCTGTGTGTGGCCCACCGGCTCCACTCACCGCAGATACGCACCCCTTTGGTTACCTGCATTGGCCTCCTTAACTCTCCCTACAATAGCCAGTACTGTAGGAAGCTGGAACCCTAGGAAGACTGGCTTAAGAAATCCGAAACCCTGCAAGTCAGAGTCCACCCGAGCCTCCAGCTTGCAGTAGAGCAGCCGCCTCTACGGATCTCAGGACCGGGCTCTTAGGGCCGCCCCCACCCTGGGCGCTGCCCCAAAACTGTGAGGTCGGTGCCTGTCGCCCAGTAACTGGCTTGTGCTCCCCTCCTCCGGTCGCTGCCTTACGACCCGCTCCCGCCGCCGGCAGCGTAAAGGAACAAACCCATTCGGTGGCCTTACACCCCGCACGCACAGGTTCAGGAGCAACGCGGAGCCTTACCCCCGGGAAGTGCTCCTCCCTCACCTGCACCGGCCGCCGCTCCCTTCCGCCTCGCTCCCCCTGCCGGCCGCGTTTCCACCGTGGCGGTAGGAGGCCTGGCTGCGAGCCCGCGATCAGAAGCAAGGCTGCACGCAGGGGTCGTGAGCAGCACATCTTAGTCCTGAGGGCGCAGTGCACGGCTGGGGCCTGGGTTGCACCCTCTGCTCCTCCATAAGCCACGGAGAGCGAGAAGAGCATTTCTCCAAGGCCGAGGCAGCGGGTTGACATCCCTCACTAGACCATCCCCGGCCCTAAAACTGAGGTTTAGCTGGTAGGAAAGGGCTGGGGAGCTGAGACTTGAGACGGGATGGGCGGAATGGGGCTGAGAAGCAGGGCAGCTGTTTTTTGCCTTGAACCCTGGGCCCCGCGACAGGCCGTATGGGCGCCTGGATGCAACCCAGCACCGTCGCTGGACTCTGCGGCAACTCACACACCCCTTGGCCGGTCATCTTGCAGGGTCGGAGGCAGGCGAAGCTAGTCGAATTCCTGAAGTTCCCAGTGTGCAGGAGACAGACCCCTAGAGAATCCCGCGGGCCTGCTTCGCTGCGGCTCGCTCCGCCTCCCTTGGGCACACGTGGCTGCCCCAGGGGAGCGGGCAGACCAGCCCCCCACACCCACTAGCCCCACTCCTCACTCCCAGCGCACTGTAAAGACGCGGGCCTCGGAGCTTGGCTCCCCGCCGCACAGGTCCCTGCGCACCTTCGTCGCTGGCGGCCTGACAGCCCACGGGTCTTAGGGCTTCCCGGCTCCCCGAACAAAGTGCGCGGGCCCAGCGAGCTCCCGGCGTCGACTCCGGGCTACTTGGAGCAAACACGCACACAGGTGGACCCGTGCAGAGGTCGGAGCGCTGGGGTCCTCTCCTCTAGAAATCGGAACATGGAGGGCGGACTCAGGCTCCGTCCCTCAAGGCGCTGAGGGAGGCTCGGAGAGAGGCCGGGCGTTCCGTGACCTGGTTAATTCACTTCAGGATTGATAGCTGGGAATTGGCCTCCAGCGCCTGCCTGGACGCGGCCTCAAGACTCAAAGGAAGCCGGTGGCCATGCCAGGAGCAGCTTCCCCAGCTTCTCGGTTGACGTCGGCGGCTCGGTGTCGGCGCCGCAGACGCGGATGCGCCGGAGTCTCCGAGGGCCGGGGTGGGAGTTCGATCTTCGCCGGAGCCGGGAGCCGCCGGCCTGCGCTCTTTCCCGCTCGCAGCCCCCTGGCGGCTGCCTCCGCTGGAACCCGGCCCCTCGGGCGCGCTCCGCCGTCGGTCGTCCACGTAGGTGGTAGCCCGGAGGCTGTAACTAAGCCATTCCGGGTGACCCTGGGGCACGAGGGCAGATCGGGAAGCCCCAGCTCTGGAGGCACGCAGGTAAGAACTGTGCCTCGCAGTCGCTGGGACCGAATGACTGTGGCCTCCCGCCTGCCTTAGTCTCCAGCCGCCCAAATCTTGGGGGAAAATTGTGGGGTTAAGTTGTACTGGGGAGAGAGCTGGCGGCTCGGGATCCCATCAAAATCTGGGTTGCACATCCCGCCAGCGCCTGCACGTGCAGCCGCGAGCACTAGCCGGCCGCGTGCGCAAACGCTCTACCCAGCCAGAAGTAGGCGCTTGTGGGTCCTGGTGTGACTTGGAACTAGAGCTGGAATGGGGGCCAGGCCCGAGGCAAGGGAAGGGCTCAGGGCAGAAGACCACGGCTCTTGTGCCCTTGTGCCCATGAATTTTATGAGCGGCAGGGACACTGTCCAGACAGGATGGAGAGGTAAGCACTCCTTTCCTGTCTGGTGGCTCCCTGAGTCCTCCCTTTTCTCAACTCAAGTTCTTTGGGTCTTTGACTCCTTCCTCTCTTAGTACCTTCCCTCTGTTAACTGGACCCACTGCTGAAACCTAAAGACCCGTCAGGTCACCTAGTGTGAAGCTTTTCACCGGAACTTCTTAATGGGAGGATGCTCCCCGCTCAGGGTTCAGCACTGTGGAGTATGGCAGATTGCAGCAAGCAGGGCCCCTGGAAATGGGGGGAAGCACCCCAGATCTACAGTGGGGTTTCACAGAGAGATTTAGGGTGCCATCCTGGTGGCCTGGCTGGGCACCCCTAAGCAGACTTTTGGGAAGCTTGAGAGACAGCTTCCTGTGTGTAGCCTGTAGTTTAGTGAGTGCCTAGGAATTTCAGTCACTTTGACACGATGCTGGCTCCTTCTTCAACGGGACACTTCCTGTGCCCCAGAGTCACCAGGCTCCTGTCTCAAGGCAAAGGCTGACCCATTTCAGACCCTGAAATGTCTAGGCCTGGGGCACTGATGACTGCAGGGTAAATACAGACAAATGGAGACCAGAGGTACAGTCATAGGTAATGAGATGAGTGGAGAAGAAGGACCCTCACCTCAGCTAAGAGCACAGCCGTGAATAGCTGGCCTCTTGCCTCCCACAGAAACAGTATGGCTGCTGTGTTCTGGGCCAAGTGTTGGAGAGGATGTCCCCAGGGGAGCTGTGAGAAGGGTGGCCAGGCTGGATGGGCAATACTATCCCCCCAGGTCACCAGGGCCCCCTGCCGGCTAGAAGTCCCCACAACTCTAGAACAAACAAACAAACAGACAGACTGATGGACAGCCAGGGCCTGGGCCCCTCTCCAGTTTCTGAGCCTGTTGATTTAGCTGCCCACTTGGCGGAAGAAGCCAGCCACATGGGGAGTCAGCCGTCCATCTTCTAGGCATAAAAGCCCCTTACCCCAGGTACTGTCAGGCAGAGGTGTGGCCCAGACCTCTGATGGCCTAGGTTCAGGCTAGAGGGATGGCAGGAGGTGGCCTGTGGAGCAGGCAGCTGAGGAAAACAGCCCCTGCCCTTCCTCTCTTTGGCCTCAGCAGGAGCTGCCACACTGTCTAAAGAAGGAGCCAGCTCTCTCTAAGGAGGTATGGTGACTCCGAGTGAGTGGCCAGAAGGCCTTGCCAAGAATCCAAGCTTCCCCTCTTCTGCAGGGCACCCTAGTTGGACAGGATGAGGTACACACACTGCTGCACACACATGAGCGCTTATTTGAACATGAATATGCGTATGGGCATGCATGCTCGCTCACACAAGTGAGCGTACCATAGCATATGTCACCACTGGCATAACTGTCTTCGTGCACAGACTGGACAGGGACAAAGACACATGAGCGCAGATACACACATTCACACTGTACATGCAGACACTTGCCCAGAGTGCATACAGGGCATCACACACGTAGGCTTGCTATAACTGGTCTTCACTGGTGTTGACACACATTTTAGAAACAAGTGGACCTCTGATTGACAAGGCCCTTGTGGAGCCTGCTGCTGTGCAGTAAGAGAAGAGTATATTAGTCCATTCATGTCTGCTGTCAGGTGATGGGCTGTGGGGAAGGGCTTCTGGTCCAGGCCAGTGTCCTGAACACCGTGTACTAGAAGAGTATCCCACGGGAAATACATCAGTAAAGATGACACTTTTGAATGGATCCACCTGCAAGGCCCTTGCCATTTGAAGCTGCCAGGCCCGAGTCTGGTGTGTTGGTAAATAAACCAGTTCTGAAGGCCGAGGGTCCTGGTCATCAGTCATTCCAGATGTGGCTCCTCTTATAGATGTTCAAAGTAGCAAAATAAATACATTATACTTAGAATATTTTTCAAGGGTTTAGTTTATTTGTGTGTGTGCATGTGTGTCTTTGTGTATTTTATGTGAACCACGTGTGCGGAACCTGGGATGGTCAGCGGGGTGGACTTATGGGTTGCAGTGAACCACCATGTAGATGCTAGGATTCGACCTCAGGTCCTCTGCAAGAGCAGCAAGTACTCTTAAACACTGAGCCACCTCTCTAGTCCCCAAACTGAGAACATTTCATTTTTATTTAAGACAGGGTCTCACCATGAAGCCAGTGATGACCTTGAACTCTTTTTTTTTTTTTTTTTTTTTGGTTTTACAAGACAGGGTTTCTCTGTATTGTTTTGGAGGCTGTCAGTCCAGCCCGGCCTTGAACTCACAGAGATCCAACTGCCTCTGCCTCCCGAGTGCTGGGATTAAAAGCGTGCACCACCACTGCCTGGCGACCTTGAACTCTTAAGACTCCTGCCTCCATTATCTGAATGCTGGAGTTGTAGGTAAATACCACCATGCCCAGTGAGCATGTGAAGTGAGCACTAAATTCATGTCCTCATACCCACTGCAACAACAGAACTGGACTGCTTGGTGAAATCCAGCCGGTGTGTGGTGAAGCCTTGTCCCACAAGGACTCTTGCCTCTCCTTGTCCACTCGGCCCTTTGCTTTGCCTCCAGGGCTCTGACTTCCCCGTGGGCTGTGGCCAGAAATTTGGTCTGATGTTTTGTGTTCTCGTGCCCGGAGACCTCCACCATCTCCCTGGCTCCACTTTCTCAGGAAGCTCCTCCTAGCCTGGAGCTCGAGCTGGATAGCCTGCCGTAGGCAAAGGGTGGGCGAAAGAGCGGGGGAGTCTGATGGGCAAGATGCATGGAGTCCTTTGTCACGGGCTGAAGAAAGCCAATGCCACCGTGGACTGGTGGGGACAGAGGCCGGAGCACAGCACGGGGACACATGTGCTGGCCGGGTTCTGCCAGCTCTGCTACTGCCTCCCCTCATGTGTGTGCAGAAGGCGTGGAATGCTGCCCCAAGGTGAAGGAGGACTCCTGGGAACAGAGGCTCTGTCTTCTTGACCTTTCAGAGCAGGGAGGAGCCATGAGGGTGATGCAGTCCACTTGTGAGATGGGCAGGAGCAGGAGCAGTGTGTCCTAGGAGACACACCCTGGCCTCCCTCCTCTGTGATTTCACCTGAACAGTGGGAAGAATGCCAGGGGCACCAGAAGATGGGCAAAGCAAGCCCATTCTAGCTGTCATTCAGCCCCTCTGCTGATGTCACCATTGTCACTGTTCAGCCTCCTTGGGCCTTCCTGCATCCCAGCCGACCCCTGAACACCGGAAAGTGATGGCCATTGCCTGCACCACACTGCTCAAGTCTGCCTCGGGATTAGGAGAGAAGGTCCTTGGTGTGCCTTCCAGGAATGTCCACTTAGGTTCTCTCTTCTCCACTTCCATTGGTCCATGAGGCACAATGCAGCCTGCATTTCCCAGGTCCAAGAGCATGCCCCAGCCCCACCCAGGCCTTGACAAATCCCTTCTCGGAGACTTTGCTGAGCTGGCTTGGAATTTCTCAAAGCAAACAAATGGGGAGCTCAGAGCTGCGGCTCCCAGAGCTAAGGTTCTTCTCGGGTCTGTCAGAGTTGCAGCTGGCTGCAGTTGCAGGCCTGCTGGGCTGCACCCAAGCTCAGAACCTCAAGTCAGGGCAGCACCAGCCAGTCCTGCCCCTTTAATGCCAGCTGAGGACGCAGGAGTCCAGGTAGTCAGAGAACAGGACTCACTGCAGGGACAGCTACTGGCCTGGGCTGAGGAATCTTACAGGCAAGGCTGGGGCTTGTATGGAGGGCAGAGGATGGCCTGGCCTCATGTGGAGGTGACATCAGGTGGCAGGGCTGCTGGGGCCACAGCAGAGCAGGGTATGGAGACTTTGTGGGAATGTGTGCATGGGAGAGATGGGTTGGGGGAGGGGCTCTGGAGCTGGGGGGCTGGGGCCAGGGCAGGCTATCGGGAGGGGACTCTTGCCAGGTGGTCTTAATCTCTTCAGTGAAATAGGAATCCTAGGGCGGGTGGGGGAGATGGGAGCTGAGACAGCTGTGGGACAGGGAACTGTCCTGACAGCCCGGGGGGCTCCAGGCCAGAGCCCCTGTCTGTAGTGCCTTCTCCCTGGATTATCCTGGATCCCTAGAGTACCCTGGATCATTCCAGGCTAAGCTGGTTCTGCCATCTCCTCCACTACAGGCTTTGCTACAAAGATTTCCTCAGCTGAGAGGATCTGGCATGCAGCCGTGCATAGGGGGTCCCCAAGCAGGCCAGAGGCTGGGTCCACTCTGCTTCAGCAGAAGCCGCTACCCCATGTGGGTCCCCACTGAGCTATAAAGGCTCTGAGGTGATGGGAGGGTGATGCGTGGTGTGGGGGGGTCCCTCTGGCCAGTCCTGGACCCCTCAGCCTCCCTCAGCCAGCTCAAACCTGGGGCTAGGACGGAGGGTAGGGTCCATCCCACTTGGTCCTAGAGATGGGGGAGCTGAGGCTGAGAGGAAGTAAATGGAGTTGGCCAGGTGATAAGGAAGGAGCTCACAGGCAGCTCAGAGGCAGCATCCTTTTGGGTGTGGTTTGTACCAGCTGTCCTAGGAAGACAGACAGATGGACAGGAGCCTTTATTGGAGTCCTGAAGACAGCCTAGCCCCTCCCTCCATGGTGTCTGCCAGGACCCAGTGACCAGAGGCCACCCCACAGTGTGTGGGCGGGCAGGCGCCAGGCTGTCTCATGCTTCACTGGGAACAAGCAGGCCCTGAGGCTTTTGGGAGCAACCATGGTGCCCACTGAAGCTGGAGGTCAAGGCACACCTGGAGAAACTGAGGCACACTCCCACAACAAGCCAGCAGGGAGCAGGCCAGGCAGGTGCTCCCCATGGTACCACATGGACTTTCTGCATCATCTGTTTGCTTGGGTCCTGGACCCTGTGTCCCCTCTGGGTTCTCGGCCCTGTTACCATGGTGATCTGAATGCTGAGGGCCTTGGGCTCTGTTCTTGTGCTCCTTTGCTCTCTGGGACCCTCAGGGCAGTTCCTACCCCATAACACTTGCCAGGGTGTCACTTTTTCCTTCCAGGCTAGCTCAAGGTCCCCAACACACCAAGAATAGGGACCTGGCTCACATCTGAGAAATGTGCAAAAGGAATTAGATGTCTTAGTGAGTGGCCTCAGAAACCATCAGGGGGTGGCCCACGAGGTCAGTTAAGGCAAAACTCATGAGGTGGTGGGACTGAGTGGAGGCAGGGACAGCCCTGGGTCTTCTTGCTCCAGAACCTTCAAGTTGGCACAGGAGAGGTGTCCCTCATGTCACTCCCGCTAGAGCGCTGCACCGGCGAATTGGGTGGCTGTCACACCCACCTTGCAGGGGACTTTTGCAATTGCACACTTTGTAAACATTTGCTCTGAGCAGCCAGAGTTGAACATTTTTCACTTTTAGAGTATTCACGTGTGTTTATGTCTTAAGTCAACAGGTGAGACTGCATGCAGTTCTCATGTACAATGCGGCACACTGAGGTGTACACATGTGCACTGTGGAAATGTCAGATGCAGCCAGCAAATGCATGACCTTGAAGAGTTACAGTGCTTGTTGGGACACTTATCTGGTCTTTTGGCATTCTTCAAGAACGGGATTTATGAATCACACTCGCCATGCTGCCCCACAGTCTCTTCACCCCCTGTCTAGCTGTGACCTCTCATCCCGATCATCAGCTCCCCAGCTCCCCTCAGCTCTCTGAGTCCTGACAACTTGCCTTCTACTCTTTTTTTTAAAGATTTATTTATTTATTATGAATATAACATCCTGCCTCCATGTATGTCTGCACACCAGGAGAGGGCACCAGATCTCATTATGGATGGTTGTGAGCCACCATGTGGTTGCTGGGAATTGAACTCAGGACCTCTGGAAGAGCAGCCAGTGATCTCAACCTCTGAGCCATCTCTCCAGCCCGCCTTCTACTCTTTAGGAGATAAACGTTCTAGAATAGCATAAGTGAGAACATGTGGAATTTGTCCTCCTGGGCTGGCTTGTCCCTTTGATATAGTGTTCCCTATCATCTACCGTGTGGTAAATAGAGAGATCTTTTAGGTTTTTTCCTTTATATTTATTTATCTGTGTGTGTGTGTGTGTAGATGCGTGTACATGTTTGTATGTATTTACATGCACACATGCATGTCAGTGCTTGTGAGATCAGCCTCAGGCATATTCCTCAAGAGCCGCCTACCTCATTTTTTGACAGGGTCTCTTACATGCTTGCCAGTTAGGATAGGTTGGCTGGCCACTGAGCTATAGGGAGTCTCCTATCTCCATTTCCCTAGCACCCACTTTTTTATGTGGATGTTGGGATTGAACTCAGGCCTTCACGTTTGCATGGCAAACACTTATTGGACTTATCTCCCCAGCCAACCCCGTTTGTTATGAATTAGGGTCTCAAGTACTGCGTGATGTCCTTGAACTCCCTGTGTAGCCAGGGAAGACCATGAACTGATTATTTTACCTATGTATCCCAAGCTCTGGGATTACAGGCAAATTCCCGAGCTCAGCCTGGGTCTCAATCTTTTTACTGGCTGACTAGTCTACCACTGAATAGCTCTACTGTGTTTTCTTTTTCCATTCATCATTTGTTGGGTACTCGGGTTGTTGCCAGCTTTGGGCTGTCATGGAGAGTGCAGTCACAAACATGAGCACGCAGATGTCACCTCTCTCATTTCCCTTCGTTGTAGATTGCTGGATCAAGTGGGAATTTAGTTATTATTTTGTTTGTTTGTTTGTTTTGCTTTTTTGAGATGGGATTTCTCTGCAACAATCCTGGCTGTCCTGGAACTCACTTTGTAGATCAGGCTAACCTCAAGCTCATGGAGGTCCACCTGCCTCTGTCTCCCGAGTGCCGGGATTAAAGGTGTGTCACCACCACTGTTTGGCTAAACTGCTTTACACTCCAGTCAGCTGTGTGCAAGAGTCCCCTTTCTCCATATTCTTTGTTTTGGGTGTTTGAGTGTTTGGTGCTAGATATACTGGCCACATGTTTGTCTTTTTTAAGTTTTATTAATTAATTAATTTGTTTATTATGAATACAACATCCTGCTTCCATGTATGTCTGCACGCTAGAAGCGGGCACCAGATCTCATTATGGATGGTTGTGAGCCACCATGTGGTTGCTGGGAATTGAACTCAGGACCTCTGGAAGAGCAGCCAGTGATCTTAACTTCTGAGCCATCTCTCCAGTCCATGTTTGTCTTTTTTGAGAAATATCTATTCAGTCTTTTTTTTTTTGAGACAGGATGGCATGTGTACCAGGCTGGCTTGGAACTCACTGTGTAGCTAAGGATGATGACCTGGAACTTGCGGTTTTCCTTGTCTCCACCCCCCATGTACTGGGCTGAGGTGTGTCCCACTGTGCCTGGTTCCACACAGTCCTTGAAATGGTGCCTGAGGCTTCATGCATGCAAGGGAAATGCTCTATACACTGAGCCACACACCCAACCCTCTA
This sequence comes from Mesocricetus auratus, assembly GCF_017639785.1. Classification (NCBI taxonomy): domain Eukaryota; kingdom Metazoa; phylum Chordata; class Mammalia; order Rodentia; family Cricetidae; genus Mesocricetus; species Mesocricetus auratus. Next base: position 74,069,639 of record NW_024429192.1, read on the forward strand.
TTCAGTCTTCCAGGGGGCTTTCCGTGGGTTTTTGGGTTTTGCTGTTGAGCTCTTTGCGCTCTGCTCCCTCCATGGAGAACGCAGGCTGCTCTGCTCATAACTCTTTGTCGGTGCAGAGGCCTCTAGTCCGGTGGCATCCCTCCTGTCTGTTTTTGTTGTCTGTGGTTTTGACAGCAGCTCTTGGTTTGGGGAGATGACATGGGGTAGATACACCATGCAAACACCTGCAGATCTGTTATAAGGTCATGTTGATGTCAAAGCAGTCCTTGAGGAAGGGAAGGATGCTCTGAAAGGTTTGCATGGAGAGATGTGCTTCCTGGAAGCCTTCCTTCCCTGTGGGCAGCAGGGAAGCATCATAGGGGTTAATAACAAGTACCATCCTGACCCCAGCACTTCCCGACTTTGTATCCTAGCAACAGAGTCAGCTTGGGGACACTAGTCAAACTCTGGTCTCTGTGTCAGCATCTGTCCCAGGAGCAGAGACCCACCAATGCCTGCCAAGATGCCATGGACTCTGAGATTCACTTTCACTGGACATAGACTGTCCCCGGTAGCCCAGGACTGGAAGTGTATAGTGTGATTACATTAAGGAACTAAGATTAGTTTTAAACATTGCAGTGGGCCAGGCGGTGGTGGCACACACCGTTAATCGCAGCACTCGGGAGGCAGAGGCAGGCAGATCTCTGTGAGTTCGAGGCCAGCCTGGTCTACAGAGCGAGTTCCAGGACAGCCTCCAAAACAAAACAGAGAAACCCTGTCTCAGAAAGCCAAAAACAAAAACAAAAACAAACATTGCAGTGGAAAAGAGAGGGGAAGGAGGGAGGGAGGAAGAGAGGGAGGTAAGGAAGGAAGGGAATGGAAGGGAAGGGAAGGGAAGGGAAGGGAAGGGAAGGAAGGAAGGAAGGAAGGAAGGAAGGAAGGAAGGAAGGAAGGAAGGAAGGAAGGAAGGACACACACATCCCAGGTTGGACACAGCCGGGAGCCCTGGCTTACCAGGAGGCTGAGTTTAGAAGTCTTGGGCCCAGAAGCTCAGCATCAGATCAGGCAACACAGTGAGATCCCATCTTTAAAAAACACTCCAAACTCACCATATGTCAGTGATAGTGTACTTTCCCGCCAGGGCCTGGTGAGAACAGACAAAGACTGGAGAGCTGCTCCCCAGGTAAGAGCACTGGCTGTTCTTACAGAGGACCATAGTTGGGACCCAGCACCCATGCGGTGGCTCACAATTATCTGTAACTCAGGTTCCAGGGGATCCAAGATCTTTTTTCTGGCCTTCTTGGGCACTGCACTCACGTGGTACATATACATTCATGCAGGCGAAGCAGTCACACACATAAAATAAAAATACATACATCTTGAAAAAGAAACGAAAATTGTCATTGAGCATGGTCACACTAAAGAACACTTGTTCCAGCCGGGCGTTGGTGGCGCACACCTTTAATCCCAGCACTCGGGAGGCAGAGGCAGGTGGATCTCTGTGAGTTCGAGGCCAGCCTGGTCTACAGAGCAAATTCCAGGACAGCCTCCAAAACAATACAGAGAAACCCTGTCTGAAAAACCAAAAAAAAAAAAAAAAACACATAAATAAATAAAAGGTTCCATATACTTCATATGCCGACACATGTACCACGGAATATTCATTTACTACAAATGACAGTTGGATGAATAGAATGTGTGGATGCTGAGGACATTGTCCCAGGGTCTGGATGATACCAGACATGCATATGTCACCTCCTTTAATGGAACCTCATGTGTTTCTGGCTCTGACTCTAAGGCTGGGTGCCTCCAAGTCAGTGTCCAGGCCTTTCTAAGTCTCCTGGTAGCCCCCACCTCTCCAAAACATTTAGTCTTTGTCCCAGTCTTCGTCCCCAGGGTAGCTCCCATGCCAGTGTGGACAGCTAGGATCAAGCATCTTGGGTTTCAGATACAGAGACACCCCCCAACTGGTGGCAGCTGACACCTGAGTCCACCCAACCCAGTGGCCAGGAACAGGGGTTAGTGACCTGGCTAACGACAACCACCATGGGAAACAGGAAACCTCAGTGTCACTCACCCTAGCTCCAGAAGAGACAGAATAGGGAAAGGCTGCGGGCATCTTCATGGAACTTGGACTAGCCAGGGGTCCCTCCATATCCCAGCCTGGCCCCGCCCCTGGTGCTCCACCCCTGCTGCTATCTGCCTGCCCCCCCCTGCTGTCCACCCTGCACCCCAGGCATAAAATGGCATTTCCTTTGGCCCCGCCCCAGGGAGCAGCACAGACCTGGCAAAACAAACATGCTGCTCCTCCTGTGACTGCTGGCTGCTGACGGATGACCCAAGCGGCTGGCCGTGCTGATGGACAGCCACTCGTCATGTGTGGGCCAGGCCAGCTTCCACACAGGAGCAAGCGTGAGCTGAGGTGCCCCTTCATCTACTCTGAGACTCTTCGGGGCGGACAACCTGGGGCTCCCTGGAGCCTCCACCTCCAGTGGTGCGGAAGAGTTCTATTCCAGACCCCTTCTGCAAGTGGGGGACAAGAAGAGTGTGGTCCTTTAGGATCTAGCTCCCACTGTTGCCCCAGGAAACTCTTGGCCCTGTGGGCTGAGGTTCCCCACAAGCCTTTGGCTGCACTGACAGCTGTATGTGTGAGCAGGCACACCGCCCAGGCCCCAGTAGACCCAAGCAGGGTCCTTAGCGTTGTGTCTGTGGGGTGGACTTAGAACCAAGAAGAGAAAAAAGGAACCCAGTCCTGGTGTGCATGCATGCGTAGGTGTGTGTGTGTGTGTGTGTGTGTGTGTGTGTGTGTGTGTGTGTGTGTGTGTGTGTGTGTGTGTCTTGGTGTGTGTGTGTCTTGGTGTGAACACAGACAGGGCCAGGACCTGGACTGACATGTCTCACATGGGCCAGACCTAGCCACCTACAAAGGTTCTAGTTCTATGTCAACCCCTCTGGCCCTGAGCGCAGTGATGAATGCCTTGCTGTACAGAGGGGTAAACTGAGGCTGAGGCCAGTCTGGCAGGAAGCACACAGGCTCAGGCTGAGGTGGGCCCATGCGCTCCAGAGCCTCTGTCTCAGGCAACCCTTCCCCCGTCTTCTGATGATGCTGGGCTCAGAGTCTTCCGGTTCTGACTGCTGGTCACCTGTGGGAGCCCAAGGGACCATCCCCAACCCCCACTTCCCAGCCCATACATACAGGCCACCCAGCTGGTGACTGGCTGGAGAGGAAGGGGCAGCTGCATCCAGGCCTCTGACCCTCCACTGCCCAACTCCACCGAGGCAAGTCTGGCCCAAAGGAAGCTTCTGAGACCCCTACTTCCTGAACCTCAGAGAGCAGGGCGGCCACTTCCGGCAAGAGCCCTTGGACCTACCCTCAATGCCTTTCTACACGGTCTGTGGTCCCATGGCCCCAGTGATGTGTTTCCTGTGACAAGCAGGGAGTTAAGGCCAGGACCCAGACATTCATTCAGATCCGGGGTCAACAGGGCAGGAAGCTCGGGGTGGGGAGGGAGGAGTGGGCATTAAGCAGCCTCCCCGGGAGCTGGAACTGATGGCTGGGCAGGGTGGTGGTCCCTGGCCAGACCTGTGAGAACAAGGCAGAGCTCTAGCAGGGGATGGTCTGTGCAGCTGTTGCTTTCATCCGTGGCCAGAGTCAGGAGAGCACCCGGGACAGACGGGGAGCCTGTGATGGTTGCTTTAATGTCAATTTGCCACAAATTAGAATCATTTGAGCTGGGTGTGATGGCACAGGCCTTTAGTCCAAGCATATCAGAGGCATAGGCAGGTGGGTCTCCGTGAGTTCTAGGCCAGCCAAGGCTATCCCTCTAAAAAATTAAAAATCATTTGAGTAGCAGGTAGGGAGCTTCACAATGGTTTCAGTTGATGTGGAGACCCAGCTCCCAAGCGCTGTCAGCACCCTGACAAGATGCTGATCAGGGGTCTCAATCTTACCGAGAGTTGCTGGCTCTGTTGCCATGCTTATTGTTTTACTGTTGGCACAACCAGCACTAATAGGTTCCCACCATGCACTGCACAGCGGCTCCTCAGGGAATTTCCAGGTCACCATCCCCGGGTTGGGACTACCTGGCCTCATGGACCAAGCAACTACTGGTTGTCACCCTCTCCGGTGTGTGACAGCCACTGTTCCACATGCTGGGACACCTGGCTTCTCAGGTGTGAGACAGCAGCTGTCACTCTTTTGAAGTAAGATGATTGAATAGATATTATATTTATTAAACTAATATACACATAAATATACATTCATCCTATCATTTCTGTTCCTCTACAAGAACCCTGAAGAATACAGTGGCAGATGATTGCAGAGTAGGACATGTGTGCAGGAGCATGGCAGATGGCTAGGAACAGACACCCAGGTGTATCCCTCTGCCTGGGCTGTGTAGCAAGATGGAGAGGTCTCACAAAAGCCCTCGGTTCTGGAGTCTGGGGAATCAGATCCACCAGCCTGTGGGGTGAGAGGACAGCCTGCTCCTCCTGGCTGGCATGAGGGCAGGAAATCTGGGATCTGGCTCAGGCTAGCGGAATGGGTCAGAGCTAAGGCCCATGCAGGCCAGAAGTGTCCCTGTACTCCAGCAGAGGCAATGTGGCTTGTGAGGGACCACTTCCTGCCTAGCAACATCCTGTGAGACAGCCTGGGTCTGGGCCTGGGGTTCAGGGTACTCAGACAAGGTGCAGGGAGCTCCAGGAGTGAACAGCTGTACTGTCTACCTATTCTACTGGACCCTGAACTGGACCTCTTGGTTCCCTGGTCTTTCTGGGTCCCCTGAATCTTCCTCAGCCATCATGTCCAACCTCCATAAGCGAGTAAGAGCCCAGTCCCTGCTCCAACCTCATTTTTCCGCCTGTACCCAGGTCTCTCTTCATCCACTAGCTCAGGACAGGGTATGAGGTACTGAGGGACCAGACGTGCAGACGGTAACCAGGCCTCAGCATTTGGCCTAAACCACCAGACCGGGCTTGGGCAGTCAGCCTAGGCCAGCTGCCCCTGCTCTGGGCCCCAGGAGGGGGGTCAGCAGCTCAGCACCACCCCTGTGGCCTAAATATAACCCGAGCAGGCGGCTGGCCGGGAATAGAGACCTCTGTCAGTCGTGAGCAGGTGTGGTAGGAGGACAGTTACTGGTGATTGGCAGCAGGGCGGGTGGGCGGGCAGGCAGCCAGGCACAGGTCATGTGAGTGTCCAGTGGCACAGACCGAGGGTGGGGCTTTGTGTCCTCACAGGACGGCTGGGTGTCCCTCTTGCCTGCTCACCCACACCCCATGTCTAGGCTGCTGACAGTCTCCCAGGAAGGATGGACACCAGCACACCAGTGTGGCTTGGCACTGTGGCTGACCACATTCTGGTCTCATGGGGACAGGCCTGGCCAACCAGTCAAGTGCTGACACTGAGCAGATTTGAGTCTCTGGTGCTGCCCAGCGTTCCTGACCTTTACCCCAGAGCTTTCTTCTGGCCCCCCCTCTACCCTCAAGCCCATCTTCCCCTGTGTTCTTGTCTTTGCCCTCTTCCATGACAGGGCTCCACCCACGGACCCCACTTCTCCTGGCCACCCTGAGTCCCTTGTTCCCCTCAGCCGGTTGGCTAATGTCACTGGACTTGAGCTCCAGACTCTGGCTCACAACCTGACAGGTAATGTCCTCTGAGCCCGGTGTCACTGTCCCTAGGATTAGAGCTCTAAGGAGGTGCAGTTTGGCCCGTCCGGGTCCACTCTCAGACAGTATCCTGGACTCCTGGTCCTCTCAGGGCCTGTCTCCCAAGACCAGTACCACCCATCCGCGGCTCTCTCCAGCTCTAAGTCTCTTCAGCACACCCCTTTTCTCCCCTTTCCTGTACCTGGGATCTTCAAACACACCGAAAATCACTGCCGAGATCTGGAAGAAACGGAGCCTTCTTGATTTCTGAGTGTGCAAAGACCCTGGAGCAGGGATGACATCACTGAGAAGGCAGAGACCGGCAGCCTGAGGCATAGCCGGGATCTAGAGGTCTCAGCTGACTCTTAGGGTGCAAAGGGGATGGCAAGAATAGACTGGGGGAGAGAACTACTCAGTGTGCCCTAGATTGCTTTGAGGGTTTGTTGATTGAGTAAGGGAGTGTTTGTCCAGTCTCTTTAGTGTTCCTAGCCCTATACTCACCACGTGTCTGAATGCCAGAACTGGGCCTTGTGTCCAGAGACTGTGGTCTGAAAAGAACCTCGAGGAGTTGGTCCTATCTGTCCAGCTGCAGTGACCTGACATCTCTTGGACACAGTGTGATGGGCAGCTTCCTCCGAAGAGATGAATAGCTGGGCGCTGTCCCAGCTGTCCTTGCTTTCCAGGGTGCTGGGTACGTTTGCTACCCTGAAGAAGACTAAGCAGGGGCTTGGCATGGCTGGAGAGGGCCTGAGAGGTGGGGTGCACAGTGTTGAGGCTGTCCCTCCTGTTAGGCTCTTGGGACCCTGAGAGGGGGAACCCCAGCTCCTGGCCCTGCCCATACAGGCCTGGGTAGGGGCTGTGGTATGAGCTTGTTTGTTCTTCGGCCTGTCTTTCCAGTTTGGAGTCTGGGTGTGCAAGTGAGGCCAGGGGCCTAGACACAAGGGAGGGGGCTCTGACAGGGTGTGGAGGAGGGAAGCGGTGGGGCTGGGTGCCACCACCGCCTGCCACCCTCCCCTACCACTCTGAGCCATCCTTCAGGTGGTGCCCTGGAAGTAAGGTCCCTGTGAGGGCCCCAGGTCCGTGAACCATCTGACCCAGTGCTCCAAGGAGTTTAATTCAGGCTCCTTTGCTTGGTCCTCGTGGAGCTCTTGACCTCTGTGCTCCTCCGAAGGGGACCAAGAGGGGTCTGCCCACTTCCTCTTCCTGACCCCCGAGTCCTACCTTCCGCATCTCCTTCCCACTCCAGCTACAGCTTCCTAAGCACCCTCTCCCTTCAACGATGCCCTGCCCTTTGCTAAGCTCTATGTGGAGAAACCAAGGCCCAGCGGATGGAAAATGTGGAGGAAGCAGGTGGCGAGGGGCATCTGTGGCCACTGGAGGCTCTCTCGCTGTGGGACACCTGGCTTCCAGTCTGGGGTCTCTGTAGGCGTAAGCTCCAGAGGGCACATTCCTGGCTCCAGATAGTCAGGGTATGCCCAAAGGCACCATGAAACTCTGGCCTGTAAAGAGTTCAAGGGCTTGTGCAATTGGCTGGACCAAGCAAGGTCTGTGAACAGCATCTGTCCCCAGAGTAGAGGACAGGGCAGCATAGACGGATGTACCCTACTTTGCTGCCAGAGACTTCCTTTAGACAGCTCTGAACAGCCAGGTCTCAACATCTACCCAGTGTTTACGACACCAACGGCAGAACTGGGGGGTGGGGGAGCTGGCAATGATGGCGGCAGGCTTGTCCTGTCCAAGGTGGGGGACTGCCTTGGGGACACAGAGGTGAGGGGTCCCCTTGGCACAGGACTGTGTAGCGATGTTCAGGCCTGGCAGATTGTGCAAACTGTAAGAGAGCAGCAGAGCCAGCAAGCGATAGCCCCGGGCTAGTGATGAGGCCCAGGAGGGTCTGGTGTGGAGCTCAGACTGGCCAGACACCCATAGGCAGGTGTGAAGACAGGACTCTCTGGGGTCTGTCTACTCTACCCCAGGTATCTGGAGCTGTCCTATCTGAAGGCCGTTGGGGCAGGGCAGAGGGTTAAGGGAAGCACACAGCTAGGTTGGCTTAGGGCTCTGGAAAAGCTGTCTTCTCTTTCTGGGCCTCGTTTCCCCATTGTAAATGGTGGGAACAGCCCAAGAAGGGTTGCGACAGGCTCATGACTTAGGGGTAAGAGTGTGAGGCAGCTAAGCCAATCAAGTACCTGTGAGAAATGCCGTCCCACACACTCTGAGGGCCAAGGTCTGGGACCGCTGGGCCTGCTAGTATAGCTTGCCCTAAAAGAACCCCCTGAGTAGCCATCCTCTCTTGGGGTGTCCCCACATTCCCAGATGACCTTGTGCTGGTCCAGTCCTGAAACACACTTTCAGATTAGACCCTCTCTGGTCTGGGTGACGCACGTCTTTGATCCCAGTGTTCCAGAGGCAGAGGCAGGGAAAGCTCTGAGTTCCAGGCCAGCCTGACCTGCAAACAAAAGATTAGACCCTCATCTCTTGACTGCTCCGCCTCACCGTGCATTCTCTTCCTGCCCCGTTCGTGACTTTCTGCCCTTCAAGGCTGAAGGAAGGAAGGTATTTGCAGGGAGCCCCAGGACAGAGGAGCCAAGGCAAAGCTTCATGCCCCTCTCACCCGGGTCATGGGGGAACTCTCTTTGCAGTATTTTTCCTGTCACACAGAGCACCACTTTCATGCCCATAACCCAGAGAGACATCACCAGTGGATCTCAGAACTCTGCCCATACTGGATGGGAAGTTTCATGTTTGCTCAGTTCTGAGCTTCAGACAGTTTCTGCCAGTGACTCCAAACTCACACTGGACAGGGAAGTGCCCACCCTGATGGTGGCTAGGTGGGCTAGTTGGATGTAAACCTGGTTTTGGGCCAGACCCAGTGTGAGTTCAAGACTTCTGATGGTGTTACCTGGGCTTGGAGACCTGGGAGAGGAACCATCGGGTTGCAACACCCCCACCCCCACCCGAACCCAGGTCGCAGGTCTTCCTCTTCTGTGCTCAGGGAGCTCCTGCACTCCATGCTCCCTGCCGTCCGAACCTGCCCCCCAGAGAACAGAGGGGCCACAGGGGGCTGCTCTTCTGGGATGGCCCTGCCCCCATGAGGCTGAATGGGCGCCTTGGCGCAGCTCAGGGCCCCAGAAACATTTGCTTTAAGTCTTAAAATATCAGGTTCCCGCATGGCAGGACTTCCCTGGGGGCTGGCAGCAGGCAGGAGGGATTTGGGAGTAAGATTCCCCTTCTGGCCCCGCCCCGTTGGCCTCCACTGAAGCCAGGCAAATACGGGTAAGTCATTCCCCTGCTGGGGGCCGGTGTTTACCAGTTCATCCCAGCTTCTTTGATGCCCCTTCATCCTCTCCACGATGTTTGGTCTGGTGGAGGCCGGGCCCTGGCGGCCTCAGTATCCCTCATAGTTCAAACTTGATTCTACAGGACCCAAGAATATCTTCAGCTAAAGCTGATTTAGATGAGCGCTGTGGACCCTAAGCCTGTGTGCAGCCTTCTCTCAGGCAAGAGGCCTGATGAAGAGATGACACCAGATTAACATAGGGCTCAGTATTCTAAGTAGTGACTTTCAAGCAACAGGAACAATTGCACAGGGTCTCGAAGGATATGTAGGAGTTTTCAGATGGCGCTGGAGGAGAGGCTCATTGGCCTTTGGAGGGTAGTACCCGGCACCTGGCTCCTGATACAGAAGGGAGGCTCTGGGAAAAGGTGCAGGGAGAGGGTTATAACCCTCTTGGAATGCAAGGCCATGTAGGAACTCGGCACAGGTGAGAGTTGAGAAAGTGACTAGGAGGTCTTAGCGACTCAGGTGCTAAGAACAAGGAGCTCTGCTGTACAGTCTGGGGGGTGTGCCCCCCCCCTGCCCCAATAGCTGGTTCTGCCTCTCAGCATGAAAGCAGCTTCCTCCTGCCCCATGCCCCCAGGGGCCACTGCCAGGAGGAAGGCACAGCCCACACACACCCCCACTCCCTCTCAGACAGACCACCAGCTTTGGCCCTAGGGACTTAATGTCGATGCAGAGCGGGAATTGGAGCCAGGCGGCAACAGCTGGGTCCACTCCTGTATCCCCCCACCCCCGGGCTACCATTTTCATTCCCAGGCCCCCAACCCAGCTCATTCCCAGGCTGTACCCACCCCCAAACACACTGCTGGAGATGTGGTCCCACAAGGCTTCTAGAGGACCACAGTTGGAGGTGTTGCCTGCCCTTGGCTACCAGGATGCAGGGCCAGCTGTCCTTAGGCGGTTAGAGATTTACCCCTAGGTTCTCAGGCTTGTGTTCACTGGGGAAGGCTCTAAGGAGTAGAAATCCCCTCGAGGACTCAATAGCTTCCCCAGAGGCTGGGGGAAAGAGAGTATATCAGTCGAGGTGTACAAGACCGTCAGCAGCGCATTCTGGAAGCAGCAGATTTGTGCATTGAAAGCAGCACTCCTGGTTCCAACTGGAGGGTCTCACCAACCACAGGAAAAAAGAAATATCTCAAAAGTAAGGTATGATGTTACACACCTGTAATCCTAGCATGCCGGAGGCTGAGGCAGGACAGTCACACATTCCAGGCCAGCCTGGACGTGTCCTGAGGCCCTGCATAGGAAAACAAGACAAAACAAATGCTGAAGGTATAATGAGAACTAGAGAACACACACAGGACCCCATCCTTAGGGTTCTGCATCCTCAAGGAGTTGGTACCCTAGGATGATTTGGATGCTGGATTCTGAGGCACAGCTGCACCTGACTGTGGTAACTGCTGTCCTCTCTGTAGCCCTGACAAGTTTTACTAGGAGCTTTAGGTGTCATGATCCTGTCCTAGCCTCGCTGTCTGGCAGCTGGGGATCTTAACTTCTGCCTAGCCAGAAGACTGTGCTGAGACTGTGCACGCTCCTGCTGCCCCATCCCTCAGGAGACTTCAGCCACAGCGGCATGCTGGGCTGTCTGCCTCTCTCAGGCCCAGAGGTTTCTCCTAGCTGCCGTCTCTCTGACATTGACTGGACGTCTTTATTGGCTGCTTAGGATCTGCCTGGCTGCTCCATCTACTTAGTGTTTCTCACTATTTCCCCAGTTGGGACAAGCCTTCTGTTCCTCAAGTAGGAAACTGAGGCCCAGAGAAGTTGTAAAGATGAAGCCGTGGCCAAGTCTGGAGGGATAGAGGGGAGAGGTACCCTGTGCTCGTCAACCGTGGCTGTCCGATGACCCAAGACGTGGGAGGGGTAAGGATGTGGGAGGGACCAGAGACTGGCCCCCGAGACCTGTACTGTATCCACACTGGGCCTGCCTGGAGAAACAGAGGCTGAAGCAACTTTCTCAGTCCCAAGGAACCAGGCTCAGTGTCTTGGGGTGGGTGGGAAGAGGGTCAGAGCCTTGCAGAGGATTAGGAGGTCGTTGGCACCCCTGCAACCCGAGCCGCTGCCAGTTCTGGGAATGGGCGTCTGACTCTGCGCAGCCTCCTGGATCCCGGAGAAAATCCTGGAGGCCGAGTTAATACCAAGACCAATTTTTATTTCAACAAAGTTAATTCTCTACAATGTGACACAGAAGCAATGGGATCAACCTGCTGAGAGGAACTGGGTCCCAACAGGACACGCCTCTCCGCTCCTTTCCCTCCAGCTGTCCCCAGCAAGAGCAGAAGCTGTTGAGGCAACCCACCGGTGCCCTAGTGCTCCCATGGGTCCCTCTCTGCCCCTGAGATGGTCCTGGGGCCCTGACCGCCTGAGTGTCCCTCTCCCTGACAAAGGCTGGTCCAGCTCCCCACTGTGACCCCGGCAGGCAGGACTCAAGAGGGCCTTCTGAGGACTGAATACACCCTTATTCAACCCGGAAGACCCCTGGCCATGCCCATGGGGGCTGTCTTCTCACCTCTTGGGGTGAAGTGGCCAGCCTGGGAGGAATTTGTTGCCGCATTGTGGGCAGGATTCAGGGTCTGGTGGCTCTCATGTCCAGAGATGGCTTATCCTGACCTGTCTAGCCACTCTGGAGACTCCAAAGAGCAGAGGAAAGGAGAAGTTGTGTTTGAGGGGAGTGTGTGTCACCCTCAACCTCACTGACCATGGGTGAGCACAGGCCTGGCCGGAAATAAATGACCTGGAGGCCATGGAAGCTGAAGCAGGGTCTGGGGCCCTGTCAGAAATTCCCGCTGACGATGACCACATGAGTGCTGCATGGGGTCAGGTCCAGCCCTGCTGCTGGCCTCCCTCTGTGCAGGGCATCGTATCCTCCGTCTTACCCAGCTGCCCTGGCCTGGGCGCGTGCTTCCTGCAGCAGACAGGCCCTTGGCCTGCGCTATGCCTGTGCCTTCCCACCATCCTGTGAACCTGAATCAGAGCCCAGTGTCAGCAGGGGCACCGGGTGGGCGCATCTGAGGGAGACCCACAATGAGGGGACAGGCAGGATTCAGGGACAGATAGAACAACTGTTAGAATAATATTGAGACTCTCGGAGGGAGTATGCCCACACTAGTGCCTAGCCTTGCTCTGCGGGTACTGCTTGAGGGGATGAGGGGAGGCCCAAGGGTACTGGCCCGACAGACCAAAGTCAAACCAGATGGGCCAGGGGCCCCGTGGGGCAGGCGAGCCATTCGTCACCGTTATCTGCCCCGCCGCCAAAATCACAAACACATTTTTTAGTGAAGGACCGGCTGCCACTGGCCCGCGGGCCCTGATGCCGCCCAGCTGTGGCCACTCTGGGCCTGGAGCCCAAGGGAGGAGTGCCCAGTCCTGAGGCCTGCATCCCCAAGGTGTGCTCTGTGTCTCAGAGGGGGAGACAGAGCGGCCCAGGTGGAGGTGGGGTACCCTCTGAGAAGACTGGTCCAGCGATCACCTCATGGATCAGGGTTAGGTGGGAGATCCAGAGACAAAGACAGACTTAGAGCTTGAGACCATCACCTGTTGCTAGGGCCTTCCCCGGACTGTGGCCCTCTTCAGATAGGCTGTGTGTCCCATCAAGCCCACAGGACCCTAAGCTGCCTGGGCTGGGCTGGTCTCTACTGAGCCTGGCTGTGTGGCTTGGGCAGGGCTGTGGATCTCCGGGGACATCCCTTCCCAGGCTCATAGGTAAAGGTAAGACTGGCTTTCCAGCTGGTCTTCACCTCAGAAGCCAAAGGCCACTCGTGCCTCTGCTGGTATCCTGTGCAGCCCAGCACCCTGGACCCCTGGGCAGGCCCCTGGGGCAGGGGGGGTACCAGGAGAAATGGCCTGTGACGGGGTGGGCGTCCCCAGGAAAGCAAACAGTGTCAGCGGCTAATGAGCGGGAACCAGGCCTGGGGCCGAGGGCCTGGGGAGGGGCCCAGCCATCGCTCATCCTGACAGCAGGCAGTGCAGGGGGGTGGGAGGGTTGAGCTAGGACCAGAGATGGGGAGCCTGAGAGCTGACAAAGGATCCCCCGAGACCCAGCCCTACTCACACAGGCGGACAGACATGCAGAGGGGAGTCAGCCAGGCTCCTGCCCCCAGCTGTGGCCCCTCAGGACCTGGCTAGCTCCATCATCTCCCTGTCCATTCCTTAAACCCAGCAGCCACCCTACCCCCAGACCTGGCAAGACAAAGGGGGTATCTAAACTCAGGAGCCCCACAACACATTCTGAGGACCAAGAATCCTGGTCTCTCAGACCTACCCCATGCCTGCATGGCCTTGAACCTGCTGCCCCTAGGCCTCAGTCTACCCCCATTTACAAGGTAAGGGCAGCCTTCCTTCCCAGTGCCCACTATACCAGCACCTCTCTCTGTGTGCAGTCTCAGCTGCCCCTCCCCTCCCCCAGGCCTCACCCAAAAGAGGTTCCCAGCAGGCCCTGCAGCATGCTGTGGCTGACTCAATGCCCAAGGAACACAGCCTACCACACCTGCTGTGCCTGGGGCTCTGAAGTTGCTTCCCATCTCCTGGGTGGAAAGACTGAGGAGGGAAGGGAAGGGCAGATAGGCCCTCCCCAGCAGATGAGGCTCCTGGCTGGTGGCCAGCTTCAGCCTTTAGCAATACCCAGACAGAGCTAGCCTCTCACTAGTCAGTGAGAGGCTAGCTCCAAAAAACCCCAAATTTCTGTTTCTCAGCTAGGTGTGACCTTGAGTGGGTTCCAGAGGCTCTTCTGAGCCACCTTCCTAACACCCTGAAAGCCTGGTGGTATGACCTGGAGGTGTGTCTGCCTTAGAGGTGTCCCAGCCTGGAGGTTCAGCCATAAATTCACACCACCAGCCGCCGGAGGGATAAATGTGTCATCGGCTGCAGGATTTATGATCACACCCCTGGCCCACAAGGCAGAGAAAACAAGAGTGTACATACACATGGTATGTTGGGCGGGACAGGCTGCGGCCTGAGGAGCGCACTGTGGGGAGGCAGGGCCTGCTGAATGACATGGAGATAGACACAGAACACAGGATGAGCAGTGTGCGTGTGTGTGTGTGCGTGTGTGTGTGTGTGCGTGTGTGTGTGTGAGTGTGTGTGAGTGTGTGTGAGTGTGTGTGAGTGTGTGTGTGCGTGTGTGTGTGCGTGTGTGTCTGTGTGTGTGTTTGTGTGTGTGAGTGTGTGTGTGTGAGTGTGTGTGTGTGCGTGTGTGTGTGTTTGTGTGTGTGAGTGTGTGTGTGTGAGTGTGTGTGTGAGTGTGTGTGTGTGTGAGTGTGTGTGTGTGTTTGTGTGTGAGTGTGTGTGTGTGTGTGCGTGTGTGTGTGTGCGCGCGTGCGTGCAGGGGTCCGGACGCATTCACCTGAATCCCGACATACCAAATGCTGTGCTTACATACTCTTAGATGGTGGCCCAGCCTGCATGTTTGGGGACACAGAGGCCTGCCATCCATCCAGAACATGTGTGTCTAGCTGAATGACCTTGACCCACCCTTGGAGATGCGATTTGTCACTGGGAAGAACACACTGGGAAAGGGGGCTCTGTAGAGGCTGTGTGAGCACACGAGTGTGCTCAAGATCTCTACCTACCAAGGCAGGCCCAAGAGGGGTGGGAAGAGATGAGGGGACAAACTGCATGAGAGACAAAGACAGGGAACAGAATGTGGGAGTGCCAGGAGATCTTGACAGGAAAAACAAGGGCAGGAGGTGCCTCGGACCTGTTTGCGGGGGGGGTGGAGGGGTGGGGGGGCGGGGGGATGGGGGGTGGAGGGGTGTGGGGGGGCCCTGCATCCTTGAGGCCTGACTAGCACTGGAGGTAGAGGAGGCAGGCAAGTCAGTCCTGTGGGTTGGCCACTGAACAGAGGCAGGCGATAACAACAAGAGATCAGGACTGTCATTCAGCCTGGTCCCTTTGTAGTGAGACTCCAGGACCACTGCACACCAGGACATGGGACATGGGACAGCTCCAGGACCACTGCACACCAGGACATGGGGCAGCTCCAGGACCACTGCCCACCAGGACATGGGACATGGGACAGCTCCAGGACCTCTGCACACCAGGACTTGGGACATGGGACAGCTCCAGGACCACTGCACACCAGGACTTGGGACAGCTCCAGGACCACTGCACACCAGGACTTGGGATAGCTCCAGGACCTCTGCGCACCAGGACTTGGGATAGCTCCAGGCTTGCAGTTCTGTTGGCTCTGTTTCTTGTCATCTGCTGCTACTGAGCCGAGTGTGGTTGTCCAGCCCCGAGGTCTTGGGGAAGACTGCATAGGTCCTCTGGGAGGACTCTCAGCAGTGGAGTCTGGCCTAGACTTGGGCTGTGGGGAATGGAGGCTGGGGTTCCTTCTCCTTGTGAGCGTTGGTTAGCATTTCCTCCAGGGCTCTCAGGCCTTGGCCAGTCCTCCCAATTCTGCCCCCAAGGGGCTTTGGAGTGGGGTCTTCTGGGGCCATCCTGGTGGAAGGGTTGGTTGATGTAGACAAAGCACAATCATGGCATCTCCAAATAAGAAGACAAGAGCCCCTGGCCCCCAAGACTGGAAACTCCAGAGCAGGTACCTGCCAAGGATAGATTTGCTCAGTAGGAATTTCTGTGGCACTGGGACCCACAGTCCAGGGGTCTCTAACTGGGGATCCACAGAGCAGAGACTCACAAAATAGAGACCCTTAAGCAGAGAACCCGGGATTCCTCACATCTCCCACAGGCAGAGTTACGGCACCTTGTGTTCCCTTGGCTCCCTCCAGGGAGCTGGCCTGTGCGTTTCCAACCAGGGCCTCTGCACTCTCGCAGGAAGGTGACACAGTCTATAACTGAAAGCTCTCTTAGTGAGTGTGGTACTGCAGCCAGTCAACAGTGGGCGAGCCGAGACAGGTGCGCTCAGTGCTCCGCCCCCGGTCCTGCTCAGACAGAAGCCTCTTCCCTGTGTCTGTGCAGACTGACAGGAATTCTTCTAGAGCATCTTTAGATAAACAAAGCCCAGAGCAAAGCAAACCCCATACGAATCACAGCACAATAGATTCCCATGCAGACACTGGCTCAGTTAGCCTTTGGCCTACCTGCAGAAGAAGCCCCACGTGGGTCGCCAGGGACACAGCTGCCCCAGACAGGTCAAGGCAGAGGCCTTGGACAGCTCCACTGGCCAGTGTTGCGTGGGTCCTGCCTCTGTCTCACTGCGCCTCCTCAGCCCCCACTGTGGCCTCCCACCCAGGGATGGGCCCCTTAATTTACCCACACAATCCAGACAGGAGAGTCAGCTGCAGCGGGCCTCATTTCTCAGGGGTTCTGCTACCCATCCTGAGGAGCCACTGGGCCAAGCTGGCATTGTTTCCTTTTAGCCCTTCCAAGTGTCCCTTTGTGATCCAGAAGGAGGCAGAGCCTCGCCCTGAGTGGAGACAGGACAGGCTGCTTCTGTGGAAGGTCTCTTGCACGTTTTCCCGCCACACGTGGGTCAGCCAGGCATGTGAGTTTCCTCTTTTGAGGGATCTCTGTTTAGATTTGGGCCCCATTTTAACTGCGCTATTTGTTTCCTTGATGCCCAGTTTTTTGATACTTTATATATTTTGGATATTAGTCCTCTATAGGATGTGGAGTTGGTAAAAACCTTTTCCCATTATTTAGTTGATCTGTTTGGCATAAGCAGACAAGCACAGCTAGATGGCCCCCTCCCTGCCCTGGGTCACTGCTGTAAGAGCAATCCCAGGAGATGGGGCAACTGGCCCCATCCGGTTGGGGTATCGACCTTCATTGGGTTTGAGGCCAAAAGATCTGAGCCCCAACTGTCCCACTCCTGAGATGTCTTTAGTGCTTGACTTAAGGCTCTGCTCTGAGGGTCAAGGCCCAGGCCCGCCACAGTCATTAGGTTCCTCTCAGACACAATCCTGAGTGTTCCCAAGATCCTTCCAGAGGAGCCCCGGGATACCCCTACCAGAGACAAGTTACAGGAGAAATCTGGGGTTCTTGGTGCACAAGTGGCCTTAACTCCACTTGCGGTCCTGAAGGAAGCTCTGTGGGGGCTGGGGAATGAGCAGCAGGGCTGTGGAATGTGCCCTGCGGGGCTGAGAGCCGGCCTGGGCTCTCATCAGCCTCTCTTACTCCAACTGACTTCACACTTGCCTTAGTGTGTGTATGTGTGTGTGTGTGTGTTTCTCTGTCTCTCTCTCTGTCTCTCTCTGTCTCTCTGTGTGTGTGTGTGTGTATGTCTCTCTCTCTCTCTCTCTCTCTCTCTGTGTGTGTGTGTGTGTGTGTGTGTGTGTGTGTGTGTGTGTGTGTGTGTAGGGTGGCTCATACCTGGGGGCCATCCTCGGCTCATCTCTCAGCACTCTATCCGGCCAGCCTTCGGCACTCTGGGCAGAAGTGACAGGAAGACAGAATGGAAGGGGCATGGACCACATTTCCTTGGACAGAGCAGACTCTTGGGGACAGCTTCACTGGGGAGGACCTGCTGATCCCACAGGTTCTTCGGGACCAGGGACAGGCCAGCCCACAGGGGTTCTCCTCAGGAGGACACATCACTCACTGGGACTTTTCCTGTCTTTGATAAAAGGGCCGTAGGCATGAGCAGCCATTGTAGGCAGCACAGGGGATGGAGGGCTCCAGGCTTGACTATCCTAGCCAGGGAAGGTTGGGGGCTGGGAGGTCCCACAAGAGCTGTTTAAGGAGGAGGGAGAGACACAGCCAAGGCCAGGCCTAGTCACTAGGATCAGTGACCCCTGAAGACCCTCACTCTACTGGGGGCACTGCTCCAAGTGCCCCCTACTGATTTATGGTCCTCCTGGGGGGACTGAAGGTTGCTGCAGAGGCCTGGCTCACCACCTCCAGTTGGGGTCAGTAGGGTGGGGATGGCTCTCAGCTGGTTTCCAGATGGGCTTTATGAAAAAGGTACCTGGGAAGCTCAGACACCCCAGCAAGGACCGGCTCTGGCTCGATCCTGCCTCCTGTCTCTGTCCCAGGCCTTGTCTCTGTGATGCGTGGTCCCTGCAGCCCTTCTTGCTCACCAGTTAGCCTTGGGTGGGTGGGAGTGGGAGCTGGTGATTTATCACAGCCGCCTGTCTTCCATCGGAAACGCTGGGGGTGGGCGCAGACGCTGCGGTGAGCTATGGGCCACCCACCCCAATGTTGTTGCTCTGTCTGGGCAGCGGGTGCGGGCCTCCCCCCTCCTACGTGGTGTAGTCTGGGGGACCCCACACCTTTCCCAGGGCTTCCTCCTTGTGATGGCCTTAAGCAGGCCATTCAAGTTCCGAGGTTTCTCCAGGCTATGGTAGACTCATGGAGGACCCCAGTGCTACCTGGGTCACCAGAGTGGCTGAGAGATGCCTGAGCCTTCCCCCCCCCCCGAATCTTTGAGCTTCCCCTCATCATCCAGGAGTCCAGCACCCGCTGTCGTCAGCCCCGCCTCCTCGCAATGCACACAGCGGGGGGCCAATGAATGTTTGCGGAGCAAACATGGATGGGGGGGCGCACCTGGACTGGTCCACATCCTTCCCGCCAGGCGGAAGAAGTCCTTATCTTTGCGGTTGACCGGCTGTCAGTGCGCCAAAGGATAGGAGGAAGGGGGCTTGCACTCATCTTCTCCGCGTCTGTCAGCGGCCTCCAGCTCCCTCCTCTCCATCCCCCGAGGGAATGACCTGCCAACCCTTCTTGGTGCAGTCTGGACGGTCCCCTGCTCTTTAGGTGGACTGCCTGGGCGTCCTTAGAGTTCACCCAGACCTGCGCGCTGAGCGCCGAGCTGTGTCTTTTGCGGGTCGCTAGCGCCCTCTGGTGCCAGTCGGGGGTCATGTTGCTTGAGGGGAAGCTAGGGCTCAGCAATCGTTATTTATTTAACTAAATAAAGAGGGTCACAGCCGCCCCCCTCCCCTGCCTCCCGCAGCAAATGCCTATTTCACAATGAGACAGAGGTCTCCGCGGGAGGTTACCGCTCTGTCTATGCCTAGGTTGGTGGCTTTGTGTGATCTTACGGGACTCCATCTGTTAAGCTCCTTGGTCAGTCATTGGCTGGCTGACAGCACAGTGGCCTTCCCTCTCTATATGCTCCTTCCGGCCCTGTGTTAGACTAGCCGAGGCTGGGAATCTCTCAGTTTAAATGAAGCCTTGAATAAGGATGAAGGCCACAGGAGAGAGGGCAGATCCGCTGGTGGGTAAGGTGCTCTAACGCTGAAAAGTCTTGGGAGACCAAGGGATGCGTGGGCAGTGTGGTATGGCCACCCCGACTTCCTGAGCCCCAAAGGAAGGGCCCAGAGTCAGCCAGCCTGGGTCTGTATGTGTGTAGCAGTACTATGCAGGCCTTTGAGAGGGGCCCTATGGCTTGTGCTCCTCTAGGAGGAGTCCCAGACTACAGAGGGGACCAGTTGGCGACAGGGAGGAGACTCCAGGGCAGGTGTGTTGTCTCTGAAGTGGATGACAATGCTGGAGGTTGGGCTGAGGAGGAGGTGTTGCATTCAGAAGCACTGAGCTGGGACCATCCACTTCCCCACACTTGTTGGAGGCTGAGACCCCAGGCTAAGCACGTGGAGGGTCAGCTTGGGGTCATGAGTTGGAACTGGAGAAATTTCCAGGCCACTAGGAGGGCCAGCCATTGAGGGCAGCTGAGACCATGGAGGGTTTGTTAAAGGGGTCTCCTGGAGGAACGATGGGTACAGCTGCCCCATCTGCCCGGAAGCGAGAGGTCCATCCTTCTGTCTGAGCACACTTTGATGCCAGCCTTGTTTCTGCATCGGCGGAGCCCTTGCTTCTGTGGTGACTGTCCCTTAGGATTCCCAAACCCAGCCTCTCACCAAGACACTGGTCCTGGAGCCTTGAAGCCTTGTGTGCAGGGTGCACTGAGCCTGGGTCCTTCCCACGCCTCCTGCTAGGGCTCGTGGTCCTGATCAGGGTTGTGTACTTCCTCTGGTCACTTTCTCCTAGGCCCCAAAGTCGCCCCTGTGGGTTCCTAGTGGGAGGGAGATGGGGGACCCCAGGAAGCTTGTCTCAGCTCTAGGTGCACTATCACATCCACAGAGGGGCATGGGTGCGGAGGTGATTCTGAAAGACCTGGTTGGCTCCTCTGAAAAGCAGAAGGAGCGGGCCTCCCCACACTGCATTCTACTGACTCCAAGGTGTTAATCTGTGTGCCTCAACCAGGGATTCTGAGGGTGACAGGCCACCCCGGGGAGGATGAACAAAGAAGACACTGTCCCTGATGCACTGATAAGACCGGATAGACAAGCACACAGCTCACTGCAGACCACAATGGGCCGGATGCCCTGCACCTGCCCACAAAGCAGGGGATACCTTATGCCTCACGCTGACTGGCAGGCTCTAGATAGAATCAGCCTGCTGGAGGGTCATCTGTCTTGTCCCACAAAGGCCAGGACAAAGGCCATGTCATCTACAGCCTCCCCGACCTGGTCAGTGGCGGTCAGAGGCCCGGTGCTTTCCTGTGCCAGACCCAAGGCTCTTCGTGAGGGTGATCAGAAGCAAAACCTTCCATTATTTCTGGAGGCACCTGGGTGGGACCCAGTCAAGCATAGGATGGAGACCCTGAGCCTGGTACCTCCAGTGAGGAAGGTGCCAGCCTGCTCATTTGGGCACCCAGAAAGGAACCAGACTACCTAGTTCCTCCTTGTCCTGAGCAGTGGGGACCCTGAGCCTGGTACCTCCAGTGAGGAAGGTGCCAGCCTGCTCATTTGGGCACCCAGAAAGGAACCAGACTACCTAGTTCCTCCTTGTCCTGAGCAGTGAAGGAGGAGATTTGCCGGAGAGGCGGAAAGTGAGCTGTGAAGGGAGAGGAGCGGAATCTTGGGCTAGGCTAGGAACAGAATATGCGAAGGCCCAGGCAGGAGGCGGGCAGCTGTGCAGCTGTGCAGCCGTGCAGTCCAGGGGGCGGATACTGGGGTAATGTGTGCTGTCAGGGAGGACTGAGGCTCCTGCTGCGGGTTGGGGAGAGGCAATGGGAACACTTGGAGGGTCCAGGGGTGTAGGAGGAGGTCTGGCTCCCTCTAGGCCATATTTCAGAGACTGGTTAAACTTATACCTGCAGACCCTTATAGCACGTCTGTCACCTGACCCTGCCTACCCTTTCAGAGTCCAACTCCCCACTGAGATGGCCCACTGAGTCACAGTGTACCACAGCCCACAGTCACCTCCATGTGTCTCTGACAGCTGTTAAGGCTCATTGACCAGGAACACCTCAACTTCTGAGCTGGAAAGGCTCTCACGGCCCTGGCTTCACACAAGACCCACTCTGAGTATCAAGCTGCCTGTCCGTACAGTTTCAAGCTTCCTCAGTGCCAGAGGGACCTCTCCGTCCACAGCATCCTTACTGCGAATGACCTCGAAGACAGCAGAATAGAGGAAATTTTAACCACTGACTCCTGTTTGCCCTAGGCCAGTTTGGTTGTGCATGAAAACGTCCCCTTGAGCAACCTCCCCCAGGCCCTTTCTGGAATTTGGCAAGGTCAGGTGGTACAGAAACCGCCAGAGGGGGAGGAGAAAGTTTATTCAGTGCTGACTCTGGCAGGGGAGAGACTGCTCAGTAAGGAGCTTGGCTGCTCCACATCCCGAGGTTCTGAAGGCTTAGGATGGTTTCACTCCAGGGGTGCTGGCAGCAGTTTGGCCCCCACGTGGATTCAGGTCTGCCAACT
Source organism: Mesocricetus auratus (assembly GCF_017639785.1). Taxonomy (NCBI): domain Eukaryota; kingdom Metazoa; phylum Chordata; class Mammalia; order Rodentia; family Cricetidae; genus Mesocricetus; species Mesocricetus auratus. The sequence continues at coordinate 74,091,194 of NW_024429192.1, forward strand.
TTGGGTCTGGAAGATTGGGCAAGGGCAGAAGTCGAGGCTGATCCAGGTGAAGGAGAGTGTCCTCCAGCAGGAACCTGCAAAGTTTGCAGGTCGTTGTCGCTTTGCGCCTGTCCTTAGTATGCATCGGCTCCGGCCGGCTCGTCCACCAGCCGGTCTGTGAGCGATAACTCACGGAAGGCACGGGCGCGCGCGTGCGCACGCAGCCTCCGCAGGCGACCCAGCAGGAGTGCCAGCAGCAGCGCGTGTAGCAGCCCTAGGACCAGCAGCGCGAGCTGCGCCACCAGAGCCCCCCAGCAGAGCAGGCCGGGAGCGCACGCCGCTCGCAGCTCGTCCTCTGCCACGTAGCGCAGCAAGCGGCCGCGCAGCGCGGGGGGCGCGACGCAGCGCAGGTCGCCGTAGAACTGGTGTTCGCGGCGGCCGGCCAGCCAGGCGCGCAGCGGCAGTAAGCGGCAGTCGCAGCGCCAGGGGTTGGCGCCTAGGTGCGCTGCGCGCAACGCAGGCAGTGAATCCAGAAGCCCGGGCGGCAGTGCCGTCAAGTTATTGCCGGTCAGCACCAGTTCGGTGGTGTCGGGAGGGAAGGCAGCGGGCAGCGAGGCCCAGGTCAGTCCGCGGCGCCCACAGTCCACGCGCGTCCCCGCGCAGCTGCACGGCGCCGGGCAGCCTGCGGCTGGGAGGTTGGGCCGCGCTAGCAGCAGAAGCAGCAGGCTCAGTGCCCCGCGCGGCCCTGGAAGAGAAGCGCTGGGATGAGCATCGCCCGGAGCTGGCTGCTCCCACCTGCTGTTAAGGCCAGCGTCCCGCGAGTCCGCAGGAGCCTCCACCCCGGCCACCCTGCACTCTGGCTAGTGTCCCCCCTCCCCCTCCGCTCAAGTATGACCCAAACCTTTGCTTATTGCTGCCCAAACCATAACACCTGACGTGGCTCTTGTCCAGGAAGCAGCAGACCCAACCCCAGAACTCACGGGAGCCCATGGCGAAAGGATGGCAGCCCAGCTCGTTCTGGAGTGGCAATGGCCCGAGATCGCAGCAACAGAGACCACAGTTCTGCCGCCTGGCCAGAAATAACTCTGAGCCGGCGCGCAAGGGTGTTGCAGCGACAGATAGGGTACTATCGCCTAGGCCCCGCAGGCAACCCGGGCTTCCGCCCCCGCCCGCTCCCAGGGGCTCAAGGAACACTCGGACACTCGCTGCGACGTTCACCAACTTTGTTCTCCTGTCACCAGGACAGGATGCGGCATTCACAACTGAACAAAACGGAGGGAGAATGGGGTGTGTGGGGAGGGATCATGCAGGTGGAGAGATGGAGGGGGCCAAGGGCCGGAACCCCAGCGCAACAGTGCTGCTGGGAGGGGGAAGACCTTGACCCAAAAATATATGGAAGTAGTTTGGGCATAGGGACACCCCGTTCCTGCCGCCCCTGGAATGCTTCAGGTTGACCCAGGAAGGAGCATGAGCGGTCTAGCGCATTAGGCCTCTGCCTTCCTCCTAGACGCATGTAGGTCTGGGGTCTTCCTAAAGGCCTCAGCCTCCAAATCCATGTGCTCTGCTCCTGAACAGAGAATGGTTAAGGAGTGAGGGAGGACCCGGCCTACTTCCGCACACAGCAGGGCATTAGAATATACTACCGTTGCCCACTGGAACCCGCAGAGGGGGCCTCCCAACTCCATTCTGCGGCACTAGCTTGGGTACAGGCCCCAGATTCTGCATCCACGTCCTCCTCTACCCTGGTTTATTGACCCGTTGGGGCAGTGACCTTTTAGGAAGAGAGATATTGGAGATTATGCACAACTTGTCTCCTTAAGACACGCGGGAGGTGCGCAGTGGGGGGGTAGGGGGCGGCAGGGGGTTGGGGAGGGACTGTGGTTCAGACCACTCAGAAGCAGATACAAATGACCGGGAAGGGTGGGTGCTGAGAATAAATTAGGATCATCTGTGGCCTCAGGTCTGAACAGTCTGGTCAAAGCCACTGTGGGTTAGGGTTAGGTCCAGGCAGTATGAGATCCAGATGAACCCAGGGTAGAATCCAGGACAATCTGGGATCCAGGGGTAGAGGGGCCAGCCCGGGAACCCGCCTTCTATCCTTGGCGCTGTGGGCCTGGGGCGGGGTGTCACTGGTCTTGCATCTGCTGCTTCATCTTCTGCAACATCTCCTGCATGCGTCTTAGCTGGTGGGGTGGGGACGACCCAAGTCAGAGTGAGGAAAGGCAACCGAGGTCTAGCCCCGCCCCGCCCCGCCCCCACGTCCACCTACACCTACCTCTTCATCCTTCATCCTGATGAGCTTCTCCGTCTCTGCATCCGGGGTGGGCAGCGGGAGGATGGGGATGGGGCTCTCCATACGGCTGTCCTGTGTGAGTTTGCTGTGGGACGAGAGAGCTGCGCTGTTGGGAGGTTCAGGTTAGGAGCGTGGGAGATGCCTGGCTGGTTCCTGGGATGATCTAGGGACTGGGACAAAGTTCTGGGGCGTGTGGCGCCAGGGCCCGGGCGGGACGTCAACCCCTGTAGAGTGGCCCACCTGGTCATCTGCTGGATGCAGTGGGCACGGTAATTCTCGTAGTGCACGTCGCAGGTCACATCCTTGAGGTCATGCATGTGAGTTCGGATTAGCATGTTTCGAAGCTTCACAAAATCGCAGTGCGCCTGATTCTCCACTGTGGGGCAGGAGCGGACAGTGGGTAGGCCTCTGCTTAGCGGAAGCCTCCCGCACCCGGCGCTCCCTGCCTCGACTCACCTTCGACGATCCCCCAAGGGTACAGTCGTCCCCGGACCCGCTGCCCCTTTGCCTCCACCACCGTGTTGCTACCGATAACAGCGAAGGGTGCACTTTCCTGGGGAAGGGGGAGCAGGGACCCAGTCCAGCCCAGTGCTGTGAGAGGCTGAGGGGGCGTGGCCATTCCAGCATGGCCGGCCGCTACCTCCCTTCCAACTGGCATGGCCCCTCTTCTGGTGCCTCTGCTACCCACTAAAGCCACAAACTCGGCATAGCTCAGAGCCTTGGGACTTCTGCCAGACTGTGCACTTCTCTGGCTCCGGATGCTTCCCCGAGCTTCCTCCATTTTTCAAGTCAGAGCCAAGACCACGCTTACCGGTGGATGGCCCTGTCCATCTACTCCTGAGTTCATGGCTTAGCTTGCTTTCATCGATTCTAGTCTCTGGGGCATTCAAAGCCACCGCCCCCCACCCTCCCTCCAGAGCTCAGAATCTCAGCAAGAAGGGCTCGACACAGCTCTGAGCCACTGCGCTGATTCCTGGAAAGCGGGCCAGAATGGTACCAGTTAAGTGCTCTAGTAAGCCCAGGGGAGGTCCAAAGAATCCACTGCAGACTAGACAGCGATGTCTATGACCTTAACCTGCAGCCCTTGGGACAGGGGCGTAGTCCCTCTTTTCTGTGAACAAATGATTCCTTGATCTTGCTGGCCCTGGGTGCTTAGCCGCCCCTCCCCCAGGCTACGTGGCCTCTAGTGCTTGTCCCAGCAACCTCCTTTGCCCCCACCCCTTCTGGCTAAGCGCTCACCTTCAGTTCCCGGTCCTGTTGCTTGAAGTCTTCATCTTCATCCGAGTCACATTCTGGAAACTGGTACACGTGGATCCCAAACTTGTCAATCTCTTCCCGTATCTAGGGCAAGAGCTGTTAGACTCAGCACAGACCAGCTCCCCTGGAGTTTTTGGCTAGGCCCCCCTTAGCTATCCAAGACTCACCCTATCCTTCAGTTTCCGGATCTCACTAGGGACCAGGCAGTCAGCTTTGGCGATTAGTGGAACGATGTTCACCTTCTCATGCAGGGCCTTCATGAAACCCACATCCACTGGCCGCAATCTGCAGGGACAGCATGGAGGCTGGTGCTGTCAGAGGGCAGTGACAGGAACGTGCCTCTGAGCCGAGCATCGGGAATGCCACATACCCATGTCCAAAGGGGGAGATAAAGTACAGGCAGCAGTGCACCCGGTTGTCTTGGATGTTCTTTCGGTTGAGGCCACTCTCATCTCGGAAATACTGCTCAAACTGCTGGTCCACATAGTCGGTGATGGGCTTCCAACTAAAGGTGGGGGAAGAATGAAGCCAGCTCCGCCAGCAGCTAGGCAGTGGTGGTTGGGGAGGGAGTCTGTTCCTTACCACTCAGAGTTGTTCACGGCATCCCCAAAGCCGGGTGTGTCCACAATGGTGAGCTTCAACTTGACTCCCTTCTCCTCAATGTCAACGGTGTGTTTCAGGATCTCGACTGTCTGGTTGATGCGCTCTGCGGAGGGAGGGAGGGAGGGAGGGAGGGAGGGAGGGAGGGAGAGAGGAGAGGCAGTGTTTGTAGGCATCTTCACCTTCACTCTGGGTGGGCAGCAGGGAGCCTTGCTCTTACCCACCCTGGTGCCCTGGCCTCAATCTCAGCCTGACTCTATGTTCAGGGTCAGTCCTCCTTGCCCCCAAATAGGAACCCGTGCCTCAAGCAAGGTGGAAGGGTGCCTGTGAGGCTTCTCAGGGCGGCATGAACACATTAGTGAGGACTGTACGGCGGCCACTCACCCTCAGCACTCAGAAGCTTCCGGTCCTTGTATAAGTCAGTCAGAAAGAGGCTGTGGACAAGAGTAGACTTCCCCAGGCCCGACTCACCTGGCCACAGGGAACAGTGAAAGAGCTGAGTTAGATCTGGGCTGGCCCGTGGCCTCAGAGGCTCCACCCAGAAGTCTGGTCACTCACCGGCCACCATGAGGGTGAAGTCGAAGCCCTTCTTCACTGACTTTCGGTGCACCTGGTTGGGCAGCGTGGCAAAGCCAACGTACTGCTTGTCGATGTCCTGAGGGCAGGGGTGGGAATGGGGCAGGTCAGGGGCATATCCCAGATCTTTGGTGGCCGCCCAAGACCCTGTCTCCTACGTGGTTCAGATGAGCAGATAGCATAGCCCCAGCAAAGGGCACTTCCTCAGCAAAAATGGGGCCAGGGCGGGAGAGCACAGGCTGGAAGGAGGTAGGTAGGTGTGGGGGGGGTGGCAGGAAAAGTACCCCTGCCCCAGCCCCAGCAGAGACCCAAGACTGGTGGTGGGAATCAGTCCCGAGACCCCTCAGACACATTCAAGGACCTCCAAAGGTGGAAGCAGCCAGACCTCAGCACAAACTCATCCCCAGAGTATCCGGGGTGGGTGGTTTGTCTGGCCCAGATCCAAGCTTGGGGGTGGTGGTTCTTGAAGCAGCATCCGAGCCTGGGCTATTTATAGACTGCAGTACCGAGCCTCCCCCTCCGCAGGGTCTGCGGTGCCTGCACCCATCTTAGTGGACATCGGCCCTGGGAGCCCCTGCCACCTTCTGTCGTAGCTGGATGTCCTGGCCAAGCGCGTGCACACATGACCCACATTCCACCCTGTCTCCACACACACACACACACACACACACACACACACACACACACACACACACACACACACACACACACCTTGAGCCGCCTCTGGGCCTGGGTGCGCGGCGACAGCAGCTGCTCCACCAGGCGGTCCTGGGGTGCTGCCAGCGAGTCCATCGCGGAGACCCTGCGGGCCCTGCCGGCCTTGTTCCGACCCTACACCGGGGTCAGGCCAGTCGGGGCCAGCGATCTCGAGCGATTCGCGCTGGGTAAATTTGCTCTTAAGCCCTCTTCTGGCTCGGGTTTTGAAGACACGAGAACTGAGGCCGGGAGAGGGAGCGTCGCCTACCTGGTAGGCCGCTGACCTCAGAAGTCGTGCGAGCCATCCCCCTGTCTCAGCCGCGAGCTGTGGCCGCGTAGAGGCTCAGCAGCGGCTCGCGCACTGGAGCCCGAGGCGGGGCTTCGCGGGCTCCCGACAGCGGTGGCGGGGACCGCCCCGCCTGCCGTCGCCGGGAAACAGTCGCTTGGAAATTGGGCCGCAGGCGGAGCCTTGAGAAAACCACTGCGGAGGGCAGGGCCCAGAGGAGGCGCGCGGGCGGGGGCGCCGCGTGGATCCGGAGCGCAGCCGTGGCACCCGAGGCCGGGTCCAGACGGCCCGCAGGCGGCCGGCGAGGTGGCAGCGGTCGCCGACCTGCCTCCCGGACGCCGCGCGGCTGCCGCCCACCAGAGGGCGCTGCGGACCGCTCCGGACCCACGCGCACTCGCGCGGGAAGCGGCCCCAGCCAACACCTTTGCTTTCCTCGCACTTCACCCGAAAACTCCCCAACCGTGCCATGGCGACCAAACTACCCACAGACACACCCCTCCTCGCTCCTTGGGGCTCACTCTTTCCTAACTCCCACGCGTATGTGTGCCTGTGATTGGGGGAATTCTTTCCCCGCGTGGCATCTTTATATGCACCTTCCTTACTAAGTCCGGATCTGGCTCTCCCTTCTGCTTAGCATAGGTTAAGAGTGGGGGAGGGGCATGAGGCTGGGCGAGTGTTGCTCCCCTTTAATCCCAGCACTCCTCCATCTCCGTGGGTTCGAGGCCAGCCTGGTCTACATAGTGAGTTTCAGGATAGCTAGGGCTACACAGAGAAACCCTGTCTCAAAAAACAAACAAAAGGGTGTGGGGGAATGCAGTGGTCAGAGCTCAGATGGCCCCCTTCCTTCCTAGCTTGGAAACCCTGGTCAGGCCGCAGTTCGGCAAAACCTCTGCCCACAACATGCCCTTACTTTAGGCACCACGAGCCCCTGGAATTACAGGGTACTGATGAACTGGGAAGCCATCTTCTGTGACCCACCCACCTTTCCTCACTTTCAACCCCACTAGAATCAGAGCACACCCCCCACCCCGGGGGGAGGAGGCAGAAACTAAACTAGGGGTCAAGAGACCTCCCTTCTACAGGCAGGGACCACCCCTCCTCAGGCAGGGACCACCCCTCCTCCAGGGAGGCTCGCCTCCACCCCGACTCTGGCTATGGGGCCCGAGGGTGGCTGGCACCTTGGGAGGAGGGTGGACCCACAGCTGGAACAGGAGAGCCATTCATCCCAGGGCTGAAGAGCAACCTCCCAGTTCTGGCTCCCAGAAAGTGGCTACTGGCTCCTGCTTGACCTGAGGGAAGCCTCCAGGCTGAGTTCACCCACCTCCCCTGCTCCAACTGCTATAGCCGCAGCTCTCAGCCCAGCACCCACCCAGACAGGTGGTGTCTCCAGTCCAGAGCATCTCTGGAAGACCACAGACAGCCCTGGCCACACCCCGATGCCAAGCACAGCTAGCTGGTCTTAGGCTGCCTCTCAGCTTGGCCACTGGGAAGGTACACTCTCTGAGGAAGTCCAGGTCTCACTTTCCTATTCACAACCTGTCTGAGTGTCACCCAATCAGGCCACCGTAGCCTGCGTGTCCCTGGAGAAGGCCTGGGGAAGGGGAGGGGGCCCTGCACCCCTGGTTTTCCAGTCCCTGAGGCTCAACAAGTATTCCTCAGGGATATGACGCCGTATGCCACAGCTGTGCCCACCTCTTCGTGAGAATGACATGCTTGAGGCTTTGGGGCAAAGGGCAGACAGACAACCTTCTTCCACACAGACCGCTGCTCTGACCCCCCCCGCTCCACGTGGAGTAAGGGAGAGACCTGGCTAAGTCCTGTACGACCAACCACCCTGGGCACTGTGTGCTGCTTCCAGCAGGCCCGGGGGGCCCAGTCCAGACACCTGAACTCTGGTACCCTTTTGGGGCTCCCTCCTTTTGCCTTGACCCAGTGCTCTCCTCCTTATGGCCTGGGGCTAGGAATGACATGAGGCTGGTTCCTAACTGACCTCAGAGGATGGGCAGATGTAGGCCTGAAGAACTCACCCTTCAGCAGGAAGGCCTGTGTGTGTGTGTGTGTGTGTGTGTGTGTGTGTGTGTGTGTCCGTCCATCCCAGCAGCAATGGACAGGAGGTACCAGTGACTTGGAGGACCTTCCAGAGGGAATGCCTTGGTCCCGGCCTCCCCAGTCTCTGGCCCCTTCCCTCTCCCTGACACAATAGGCAGGCAGCGTGTGTCCCCAGCAGGCTTTGTCTGGCCTGCCGAGATGAGCTTGGGGAGGCAGTTCTCTAGGAAGGCTCCTGGGGGAGCCCCTCCCAACCAGCCTCATCAGTCTTGGGCGGGGCATGTCCCCGCCAGGGGACTCCAGCTCATCGATTCTGCCAGCTGCTTTTGCTTTGCCCGTGGCACTCTGGTCTAGACTCCGGGGGTCCACCCAGCACCGATGCTAGGTGTGAACCTCCATCGGAGGCTCGTCACGGCCTTCCGGTGTCAGAGCTGGGCCTTTCTTCTTCCTTCTCACAGGGCCTAGCTCAAGCCACTGAGGACAGCCCCCTGGGTCACCCACTTCCACCACTCTGGTTTCACAGCCCTCGGCTCCCTTGGTTTTCCACAGGGTGGGTCCCCTGTTCCGCTTCTCAGCAGGGGGCACTCTTAGAAGGCTGGGAATCGGGCTAGAAGGCCTGGTTGTACCCCAGGGTTGGAGGGCCAGTGCTGGGCACTGGGATGACTCAGATAGAGAGCCTTGCAAGTTCCAGGTCTTGGAAGGGGCCCTACCAAGGACTAGCGAGCATGAACTTATGTGTGGGAGAGAGAAGCTCAGAGGTGCATGGGCATGAAGTGGGGTAAGCAGAGCCCTCCCCCCCCCCCCCCGGGTGCTGCTCAGGGGACTGGAGGACCCCCCCACACCCACCCCATGCCAGGCCTGTCATAACTACAGCCTCACCCTGGACCCCCAGCACGTGGCCTTCCGGTCAGGTTAGGAAGGAGATGCTGGCCCTGGACCAGAGAAGAGAGGCCCTCAACCCAGTCTCCCTTCGTGGGGGATGCCTAGGCCCCTACTATGCAGCTCAGGGAACCAGGCGTGGTGCCCACTCTTCCCCTTCGTAGCCCCAGGAGCGGCGGCGCTGCCCCCACAGACAATCGATTATCACCACAGGGCTGGGTGACGGCCGGCGGGGGCGGGGTCACGCCTGGGCGCCACCAGCATCGCTGCCACAATGGGTGACAGCCGGTCGGGTCTCACCACCAGCCGAGCGGCGCGGCGCGGTACCTGTTTGTCCTCTGCGTGGTCCGGGTCGTGGTCCGGGGCGGGGCGGGTCCGGGTGGGTGCGGGCCGGCGGGCAGGGGAGAGATGGAGACAGACGGTGAGAGGCAGGCGGGCGGGCGGTGGGGACAAAGGCGCGCGCGGGCCCGCGGACAGGCGCTGGGCTCACCTGGGGTCGCCAGCTTGCTCTTGTACCGCAATCCTGTGCTCATGGTGGCCACCGGCGGGGGACGTGTGGCAGCGGGCGCGCGGGCGGGGCGCGGCGACCAGCGGTGGAGGCCGAGGCCGGCTGCGGGGTGACCCGCCCCTCCGCGCCGCCACCACCCGCCCCGCCCGCGCGCCCGCCAGCCAATCGGCGCCCGCCGCGCCCACGCGCGACCCGGAGCAGCCGGTGGGGGCGGGGACTGAGGCGTCCCGCTGTGGTCCCCCCAGGCCTCTGGTTCTCCCGGCTGGAGCAGCCGGGCTATTCCCACGGCCTAGTCCGGAACGCCCCCTCCCCTTCCTGTCATCTAGCCCAAGCCTGGACTCTGCGCTCCCTTGGCTGTCACTAGAACCCGTTGCGTTCCTGGGCCTCTGACCTTCCATCACCGTGGAAGCCTGTCCCAGGACTGTGTTTGTCAGCTGCATGCAGCTGATGCATGAGTTCGGGAAATACAGGTACCCTTCTTCACCGCATTGCGATGCACTTGGGAGCGGCAGGCCTAGCAGCCCTGCCCTGGTACTGGTTGTTGGGCAGAAGTCCAGCACTGGAGCGCTCTTCCTACAGTGTAGGGCGCCCTACACTAGAAGCACACACACTTGGGCAAGATGCAAAGCACACGGCAGGGTGTGGTTGCATGGCCTCCTTTTCTGTAAAATGGGAGTACCTGAGGTGTGGGACCAGACTGGCGCGATCTCGCTTTAGCTCTGGCCCCTGGTGTTCTCTAGACTCAGGGCCTGTGATGCATGCTTTCCTCAACTACCACTCTGGCAAGGGGCTAAAGGGGGCTGAGGGGCCCGTGAAGCCAGATGCAGGATGAGAGTCCCATTTACACGTGAAAATGCTGTGGCGCTCTCTGTATCTTCAATAAGTTGGTAGGACTAAGTGACCCCCAGTGTGAATGGCTCCTACCTTCTGCGTGGCGTCACATTGCCAGGTGCCTTTGGCCTATACCTCAGCAGAGAGTCTGTGAGCAGTGTAGGGACTTTTCATTGTCCCAACCTCTCATACACAGCCTCAGGACTAGACGGGGTGAGTATGTAACACACCGGGACGCTTCTCTGGAATCTAGAGGGTGCCCATCGTCAAACGCGAATCGTTTTGTAGTGAAACACTGGACTAATGACTCCAGTATGTGTCCGCACACCTTTAGGGTTTGACCTTACCGTTGAATTTTTTCATGGAGTTTTGGGGAATTTGCAACCCTGATAAAGGAATATGGCAGTTTAAGGGAGTGGCACTCACACTCAAAGTGCCAGGGCTTCTGAGCCTGGCACTCATCAGTTCTGTGAGTCTGCAGAAACCCATGAAGGAGCAGCAGGTCACTTAGCACATGCTAGTTGTTACTGTCACCCTGGTGGCAGACTAAGTGGGAGAAGAGAAGAATATTCCTTGGGGCTCTAATGGGAGGGCCTGGTAGCCTCTAGTTAGGGGTTCACTTGGCCCTGGGGGGAGTGTAGGACAGGGGAGAGAGGCTGTGTGTAGAAGAGACTAGATTATAGGAGCCCTTGACACTGAGCTTCGCAAAATATGATTAAGAAAAAGAAAGATTAGTAAAACAGTTCTGAAGATGGGAGATGAATGAGTGAATCGTGCCCTGTAAACAGGGTTTTTTAAAAGGTAAGTGTATGTCAAAGATATGGAGTTGGGCTAGAGACCGGTGCATGATGGGAAATGAACGGACCTGTGTCACTGAGGCCTGAGAGTCATGCTTTGAAGGATGCAGGTAGGGGCCACCTGGCTTGTTACCACATGTAAATACCCCCGAGGGTGTTTGAGATCCTCAGCCTGGGGGGGAGAGTTGGAGATCTGCTCCCTGTACTGGGACCCTGGCCATCTATGGCTCTGGGGACAGCTTCAAGACATCCACAGAGGGAGGGGTACCTATTGTGCTGAGGAGGAGTGACACTTGTGACTGAACAGACACTGTATGCACCGGGGACATTTCTGAGATCAGGAAAATAGGCCACGAAGGCATTACCAGACATCAGTTCTGCCGTGTGAACAGAGTGAGCCTCACAAAGGTCATAGGCCCTGGCCAGAATAGCCAGGGGCTGAGGTCTGAGTAGAGCCCCTGGTTGGCTTTTTGCCCCCCCCATCTGAAAGCATAACTAGCAGCGGCTCTGTGGGCTTCATCAGGGCTGGGGAGGCAGAATGGGGACCTGGACACCTGCATTTACCTGCTCAAGATGCTATGGTTTGAAGGGAAGCCGCCTTCCCAGTGGGCACCTTCTCTGCCTGCTGTCACAAGTGCTGGCTGTAGTACAGAGAGAAGTAAACAAAAGACTCCTGCGTGGGGAAATGCTATTTTTTTTAATTCATAAGGAAAAGAAGTTAATGAGTAAAAAAATAAGCCACACCACGAAAAATCTGTTCAACCAACTTGGGCTACAAATAGCTCACTTTTCAGAAAAAACATTCTTTTTGTTAAACCATGCTGTGTCTCCTCCTCAGCACACGACTGCAGAGAGAGCAGGGTTTTCCCTGGAACCATGAGGCCAGTTGGGGGAGGCAAGAAGCCCTTGGGGAGATGGCAAAACCTAGTGACCACACAAGAACGGGTGGAGCCGGCGACACGGATGTTGGGGTTTAGTTCTTGGTGACATGTAGCTGGCAATAGCTGGGGTCAATAGAAGCACAATTCTAGGATGTCTACTATGTCACCGATGATCACTCCTGAGGTTTAGGCCTAGGTTGAACCGTTTGCAGCAAGGGAGACCTCCATGACAAACTTCTACAGGGCCTTCCCCATTAGCCACCTCAGGCAGGCCTGGCTCAAGTTGAGATTCTGGTTCTTGGGCCTAAGCAGGACAAGTGTGAGTCAGAGAGAGCTCGGGATCTGTAAGCTACTAAAACCAGCCTCTCTCCTGAGAGGGACATGCCCTGGCCCCAGTCTAGTCAGGGCTTGGCCTGCTCACACAGCCCACTATGGCCTGAACTCATGGTCCTTCTGTCCCTCTCCCTTCATCTCCCAGCACAGGCCAGTCTCATTCCTGACCCTCTCTTTGTCTTTCTTTTTTTTTAATTTTATTTATTCATTATATATACAGTGTTCTGTCTGCATGTATGCTTGTACACCAGAAGAGGGCACCAGATATTATTACAGATGGTTGTGAGCCACCATGTGGTTGCTGGGAATTGAACTCAGGACCTCTGGAAGAGCAGCCAGTGCTCTTAACCTCTGAGCCATCTCTCCAGCCCCTCTCTTTGTCTTTGTATGGGTTTTGCTCTCGCTGTCTTTTTCCCTTCAGCTTCCCACCAGTGTTCCCAGCGGTCTGCACTGCCCATAAGTGCAGTGCTGTGTGCCCCCCCCCCGTCCATAGCGCTGTTCCCAGCCCCTCCTGTCCAGTCACACTCCGCGATTCCCCCTTAGCAGAATCAGACAATTGGCTCGCATGAGTTCTGTTGGTTCCCAGTGCTAGACCAGTCAGGAGAGCCTTGTCTCATGCGTGGCTCAGCGTCATGGCAGGTAGAGCGGGTGTGGGGAAGGCCAAGAGAGTCAGAGTATAGGGGGCTGCAGGCTGCAGGCTCCGAAGTCGAGAGCCCCTCTCCCTCTGTAGGGTGCTTTGTACATTCATCTTGCTGAGGGCAACCTATGAGGGCTCCAGACTCAGGGATGTCCTCTCTGTTCCCAAAGGCAGTGGCTGCCTCAAAACACAGAGGAAATGTGAGAAGACTAAAGTGTTCTAGAGAACACTTTCCTTGATTTCTTCCTGTAGGAATGTAAGGGGATCACACACAAGGCTTCATTACCAAGCGATTAGAAGGGCCCAGAATTCCAGCAGCTGCCCTGCTTAAAGCTGCCCGTGTGTGTTTCAAGGCTCCAAGGAGACTGAGCCTGGGTCCACACCAAGCCCCACACTGGGCAGCTGGGGCACTGCTACAAAGGGTGTCTGTGTTTTGAGAGAGGGAGCCAACCCAGGGGCCCCGAACAGCCCGGGTCTTTGAGGAGGTGGAGGGGGCCTCCAAGACATCAGACAAGCTGGACAGTCCCCTGTGGTACTCTGGGGCAGTGCCTGGGAGTGCCTTGGATGGTGGGAGGCAGGCTACATCAGACCTGGCTGTCTGTCACTGAGCTCTCAGGAGCCCCTATACTGAATCCATACACAGGGTTGGACACCTCCCTGCCAAGGTACCCACACCTCTGAGATTGTCTGACCTCACTGCATTTCTAAGGCTTTTTGGAAAACCAAAGATGGAGGAGAAACTGAGTGATTTAGGAAGTGGTGCCAACATCAAGACTCTCCCAGGAACATCCAGCATTAAAAAAAATCCCTCATTGGTTGTGAAGATGATTCAGTGGTCAAAAGCACTTGATGCTCTTGCAGAGGATCCAAGTTCCCAGCATCCTCACTAGTGGCTTTCAATTAATGCCTCTAACTCCAGTCAGGTGATTCAACTCCCTCTTCTGCCCGCTGTAGGCACCTCCATGAATATCGTGCACATCTGGACATGCAGGCATGTACATATACATGTAAACCAAAATAAACATATGTCTTTTCTAATAACCCCGCCTTTAGCCTGGGCTATCCTTAAAGGCTGTTCTGCTGCTACACTGACTGCTGGGAGGTACTCCGCTGCCATGATCCTGTTTAAGCCAGTTAGTTAGTCTCTGGCACCTTGCTTTAGTAAGCTCCGCAAACTAATACTGCCTTAGAGTGTCCTGGTGCACAGAGTACTGTAGGCCGAGTGGCTTAGAAGACATGTCTCTGACATTTCTCTACCCACAGGCCAGTGCAGCTCTCAGACTCATGGGGGGGGTCTTGATGCAGTGGGTGGTGGCTGATGCAGAAACACAACTGGTCGAAGAGCAGAGAGTAAGTGTTTCTGCAGTGCTCAGCCATGTATGGAGCGTCCATATCAAAATCCCTTCCCCAAGGTTCAGGGACCATATTAGAAGAGGGGGCAAAAAGATCATAAGAACCAGAGTTTGGGAGATGCAGGATTAGACAGTGTCTTCTGCACGGGATTGGACCACTGCAGTCGTAAACCCAAGCAGTCGTGGCTGCCTGCATAAGACCTGCACAAGATCAAACCATTTAACATTCCACCACAGAGGGGACCCATAACTGAGGAGCTGACAGCTGATGGCTTCTGGGGAGGGAAGTTAGGTCAGCCCTGATCCAGGGGATGGCTCCACACTCAGGAATACATATGCAGAGCAAAGCGGGCTTGGTGGGTTTTTAAGGGGGGGGGGTAGAGAGATGGTTCAGTGGTTAACAGCACTCGGCAGCTCTTCCAGAGGAACCAGGTTTGAGTCCCAGCACCCACAGGAAATCTCACAACTCTCCATTACTCCATAACTCCAGTTCCAGGGGGTTTGGCACTCTCTTCTGAACTCTGAGGCCACCGGGACTGAATGTGGTACACAGACATACATCTGAGCAACACACACACACACACACACACACACACACAAAGTAAATCTTAAGTAAAAGCTAAAAAGGGGTGTGAAGTTAAGAGGGAGTAGGGAAGTGGGCTGGATTTGAGAGGAGTTGGGGATGAAGAAAATCATGGTATGAATGAAGGAAATTCTCAAGGAATTACTAAAAAAATTATAATTAAAAAAAGACAAGTCATGCACATTCTTAATGCCAGCACTCTGGAGGCACAGGTAGGCAGATCTTTGTGAGTTTGAGGCCAGCCTGGTCTACAGAGTGAGTTCCAGACAATCAGGGCTACACAGAGAAACCCTGTCTCAAAAACAGGAAAAAGAAAAAGAAAGAAAGAAAACTTGGTTTCCTAGGGTAGTGGCATTGAAGGTGGTGTGTTCTTTGCCCTTTCTTTGAAAGGTCAAGCCTGGAGGGTCGCTGGAGGCACTGCCCTCAGAAGAGACTGATGTGATCCTTACGGGTCCTGGGCTTCTCAGATGAGGGAGCCAGGCTCTGATGTCTGTCCCTGTGCCGTGCCATAGCATAGCGTCAACAACCTGTAAGGATGTGGGCAACATGCCCTCAAACCAACAGCACTGTGAGCTAAACAAACCTCTTCTAAAATTTACTCTTTAAATGTGTTATTGTTAGTGGAGGGGACACGTGTGGTGGTCAGGTGACAACCTTGTGGGTCAGTTCTCTCCTTCTGCATTTAGCTGGGTTCTGTGGATTGAACGCAGGTGGTCAGGCCTTTCCCTTACCAGCCCAAACCTCTTGTTTTCATGGTGCCTACACCGGGTGTTTTGTCACAGGGATGGAAAGCTCACTGACACAGACGCTGTGTTGAGAAAACAAGCTTCCTGCTTTCTCTCTGCCACACACCACAACCCATACAGGCTGCGGTGGCCCTGTGAGTTGGGGGAAGTTTTTCTCCGCGGGCAAGCTCTGCAGAGACCCTCCCCGTGTCCTCAAATTTGGTTTTAACTTGGGATCTTCTGGCCACAACTGAAAATTCTACAGCCCCCTCCTCAGGATTGGTTAATTTGTTTGAGGGAACACAGAAGCCAGAGAACATTTATATTTGCCATGTATTTTAAAGAATGTGACCGATTACAGATGAAGGGGTGTGAGGAGGTGTGGGAGGAGGGAGGGGCTCTGTGCCTTTCTGGGCACCTCCCTCAGGCAGTGGAGTGTAGTGATTTGGACACGCCCCAAACCTTGTCCTTTTGTTATTTTGAAGGGAGCTCATAGCATGTCTAATGCTAAAATAGCCTGGGCGGGGAACTCAGCAGGGCCTGTCTCCTTGGGCATCCTTTGAGGCCTTTGTAGCCTCCAAGGGGCAGGACACTCTGGGGTGAGGAGAGATGCTATGAATCCCCTCATGGAGGAAATTCTAGGTGCTGCGGCCTGCTGCAGGGAGGGAGTTAGGAGCAAGAATCATGGAGGAAAACCAAGCCACAGACATGCAAGTCACAGGCAGTGCTTCTGGCCCAGTGACTGAGTCACTGCCCCACCGCAAGACACTGTCACCTTAAGGGGAGGATCCTAGCATGTGCTCGATCTATCTATCGGTCTGTCTATCTATCTATCTATCTATCTATCTATCTATCTATCTATCTATCCATCCATCTATCATCTCTCTGTCCGTCCACCTATCTATCTATCTATCTATCTATCTATTCATCCATCTATCATCTATCCATCCGTCTTCCCATCCATCCATCCATCCATCTATCTATCTGGACAAGGTTTCACTATGTAGCCATGGCTGTCCTGGAACTCTCTACATAGACCTCGCTTGACCTTGAACTCCGCCTGCCTGCCTAGGCCTGTAAAGCTCTGGGCTAAGGAGTGTGCCGCTATGCTCGCCTCCCAACGTGTGCATTTTGAGAGATATTCAGAGCACAAGGGTGTGGAGTGTGAGAGCTGTTCCTGGACACACCCACTACCCACCATCCACCACGGGCAGGTCTCTGCTCTGTTATCTGATCTCAGGCACAGGAATCCAGTTCAGAAAGGACAGGTCAGATCTACATGGATGCCATGTTTCCTTCCAGGGAAAACTGGCTCTGCACACACCTCTGGTAACCCTTGAACTTGGTATCTTGGGAAGCTCAACCAAGAACCTCAGAATGGTTACTGGGAGAATTCTCAGGGTGCTTTATGGGAGGAGATTTAGGAAGAGGGCTCTCAAGGGGGAAAGGGAGGCCCCAGGCAAAGGAGAGAGGCCACTTGCCCATGAGAACCAGTCTGCCTGTGAAAGGGAGGCATCGGCCAGAGTGGCCGAGAAAGTGTTCACTGTCCAGAGCTAATCAGTGTGAGGCCTGGGCGCATCTCGGTTGTCCAGGGCTGGACTCGCCCCAGGACTCCTTGCACACAAGCACAGAGTCTAACTGAGAACTCCTTACATGGGATTGCCCCCAAGATGA
This sequence comes from Mesocricetus auratus, assembly GCF_017639785.1. Lineage (NCBI taxonomy): Eukaryota > Metazoa > Chordata > Mammalia > Rodentia > Cricetidae > Mesocricetus > Mesocricetus auratus. Next base: position 74,108,127 of record NW_024429192.1, read on the forward strand.
GACCCAACCAAGTCCAGCATCTGTCTTTGGGATAGGGACTTGGGTGGTGACATTTTCCCTATCTTCCAGAAGACGTCTCCTGAGTCATAGTTGTTTCCCAAGGGCTAGAGTCCTGGTAGCCCTTTATCTACCAGATAGGTAGGTACCAGGACCATTTGAGTAATTTTTTTCTAGAAGTCCTCAGCAGGACATACAGCTCTCTGGTGGGGGACATGGCTTGATTACCATAGCAGAAACAGGGCAAGGATTCATCCTTCATGACTTAGGGAAACCACGTGGGATCTATACAGTCCTTGGTGGCAGTCCCATCAGCAACCCTGGTCTGGGCAAGGAGAGTCTGAACTTGTAGAAGGTGCATGGAAGTTCCCGACTCAAGGAGGGATATGGTGCCCGCCCATCTGCTCTCCAGAAATCAAGACATAGGCCATGCAACTGTGGTCAATGAGCAAACTTAAGGCTAGTCCCAGACTTGTATCTAGAAGCCATCTAGGGGCACTAGCTGACACCCCTGGCACATGTCCCCCGCTGTGTTCCTCTCCCCACAATAGCTTCCACTGCAACTTGGTTGCTATGACATTTTGAAAACTCGCATGGTTTAAATGCTCTAAAAAACTAAAATACTAAAATACTAGGACTGGAAAGATGGCTCAGTGGTTAAGAGCACTGGCTGCTCTTCCAGAGGACTCAGGTTCAATTCCCAGCACCTCCATGGTGGTTACTACTGTCTGTAATTCTAGTTCCAGGAGATCTGACACCCTCTCCTGCTCTCCTTGGGCTCCATACCCTGGATGCAGACTCTTCAACTGCCTGGTTCTCTGGAGGCAGGGAGGCGGGGAAGGTGTAACAGCTAGCAGGCTTAGGGGCTGTGGCCTATTGATGTTCCTGTTGTCTGTCTACAGCAAGATGTATGCTGCTGTTTGTCGGTCTGCTCAGACTGTGACATCAGTAGGAGCTAGGCACGCTCTGGGGCACAGGCCATTTGGTAGCAAATCATTTTAATGTCACACATTATCTTATCATTCCATAGTATTCAGACATCTTGCCTTCTGTGCTTAGCTTCTGGTGTCATTGGTTCCCCAATGGCTGTATGATTCCGGTGAAGCAAGTATAATTTAAAAATGGAGCCCTAAGCCAGGCATGGTCACTTATGTCTGTAATCCCTGCACCAGGATGGAGGAGGATTGCTGTGAGTTTGAAGCCAGTCAAGTACATCCTGTCTCAAAAACCAAATCCCAGCACTCAGGAGGCAGAGGCAGGCAGATCTCTGTGAGTTATGTGGTCTACAGAACAGTTAAGGCTGCATGGTAATACCCTGGCTCAAAAACAAAATACAAAACCGGGCGTTGGTGGTGCACACTTTTAATCCCAGCACTCAGGAGGCAGAGGCAGGTGGATCTCTGTGAGTTCGAGGACAGCCTGGTCTACAGAGTGAGTTCCAAGACAGCCTCCAAAACAATATAGAGAAACCCTGTCTGAAAAAACAAAACAACAACAACAAAACAAATACAAAACAACCAAGCAAAAAGAGCCTCCCATTTGTAAGCGCTCACACACACACACACACACACACACACACACACAAAGTTTGAATTAAGCTTTTGTAGAAGGAACACAATTGAAGCTGAGGTTTTGTCTATGTGTTAGCTGACTAGTTAGACACTAGTGCGATTAGAGAACACTGGGGCTGGATCCGTTGTATAATCGACAGCTTGTGAAACAAGACTTCAGGCTCTAATTACTGCCCAGCAGGAAAGGACCTGAGTCATATCTCTGGGTCTGGGAGGAGATGCAACACCCTTAGCTCAGAAAGTCATCAGTGGATCACTATCTACAACTGGAACCTCATAAATATTGCTGTCTGGAGGAAGCTTTCTGATAAAGAACAAAGACGCACAATTGTTCCCTCCTGTAAGGGTCTTATCCAACAGGCTGCCAGTCTGACAGGGAAAAAGGCCCTCAGGAAGTCTGCTTATTACAGAGACGGTAGCAGTCTAGATTCTGCTTAAATGTAGATCAGGTGGGGTGTCTTTGGCTGTTGTCAACTCTAGCTCCATGAAAGTGTGTGCTGGTCTGCTCTGCAGCTATCCGCCTATCTTTCACACCGTGCTCTGTGTCTCATCTGAACTCTTTCAACAAAGATCATGGTGTGGACGTCCAGTCACCTTAGCTGGCAAACCTTTCCTGACTTTAACGATAACAAATACATTTGCTATGAGCATGTGACTACAGATGGTCTCTATTTGGACCTTTATTTCTTCTCTGGCATATACTTGGGAGCGAAATGACAGTGCCATCTCAGTGGTATACATACGTAACTTCATAAGAAACTGTAAAATTGCTTCCAAAGTGACTTTATTGTGTGGCATCCACACAAGCAGTTACGACAGTCCCACTTCTTCTGTGTTCTCACCAACCCTTGTTAGCATCAGCCTTTTATTTTAGCTGTTCTAATGGGCACATAGCGGTATCTTGTCACAGTTTTCATTTGTGTTTGCCTGATTACCAAGATTATCTCTTCACTCCTTGTGAAGGACACATTCTCATTTGTGAATCTTCGGTTCAAATTTTCTGTCCATGCGGGGATGATGAGCTGACTTGTTGGGTAAAGGTGCTAGGTACCCAGTTAGATGACCTGAGTTTGATCCCTGGGACTCACACAGGGGAAGGAGGAAACCAATTCTGGAAAGTTGTTGATGTCCACAGGTGGCGTGGGACACGTGGGCACGTGCACACTAACACAGTAAAGAAATAAGTGTAATTTAAAAACTGAATCGAGATGGTCCAGTGTGTGAGAACACTTTCGTAGAGAACTCCAGTTCCATCCCTAGCACCCGCACTGTGGCTCACAACCATGTGTGACTCAAGTTCTAGAGGATGCAGTGTCCTCTTCTGGCCTCTGCACACACCATGCATGCAGACACACATGCAGGCAACACACACATAAAATAAAAATAACTATATTAGAAAAAAGCTGAAAATAAAAGAAGCTCACTGTCAGATGTTTTCAATCTAAAAATGATGTCTTTTGAGAAACAGATATACATAGTTTGATAAGCTCTATTCTTTTTTCATTTTTCAGACAGGGTTTCTTTCTGTAACAGCACTAGCTGTCCTGGAACTTGCTCTGTAGACCAGGCTGGCCTCGAACTCACTTAGATCCAACTGCCTCTGCCTCCCAAGTGCTGGGATTAAAGGCATGTGCCACCATCATCTATCTTACATAAACTCTAATTTTTTATTTTTGTTTTTTTGAGACAGGGTTTCTCTGTGGCTTTGGAGCCTGTCCTAGAACTAGCTCTTGTAGACCAGCCTGGCCTGGAACTCACAGAGATCTGCCTGCCTCTGCCTCTGCCTCCCGAGTGCTAGGATTAAAGGCGTGAGCCACCAACACCCGGCCTGATTTCCAAATTTTATCTTTTATGTTTTTTGTGTCCTCTCACTACTTGCACCAACATTCTCTGTTCTTCAGGAAGCTTTATAGTTTTGGTGTTGTTTTGAGCATTAGGATTTCTTGTCGTGTTTTTGTGTGGTCCTGTACACACTAGACAGGTCCTCTGCCTCACAATGATGTGACCTGGCCATGCAGCCCAGGCTGTGTCTCCTGACTCTGACTCTCCAGGCTGGGTTAGGGTGTAAATCTCCAGGTTCTCCTGACTCTGACTGTCCAGGCTGGGTTAGGGTGTAAATCTCCAGGTTCTCCTGACTCTGACTCTCCAGGCTGGGTTACGGTGTAAATCTCCAGGTTCTCCTGACTCTGACTCTCCAGGGCTGGGCTAACATGCCTAGCACTGAGCCCAGCTGTGAATGCTTTTGTGTGTGTGTGTGTGCTGGGAGAAGAGCCAGGATCAACCTCCTCCCTCAGTTTATCAGGCTGAGATATTGTAGACCAGTGCTTCTCAACCTTCCTAATGCTGAGACTCTTTAATACAGTTCCTCATGTTGTAGTCACCACCGCCATAACATTATTTTCATTGCTACTTCATAACTGTAATTTTGCTACTGTTATGAGACATAATGTTATGAGACATCTCCCAAATAACAACATATATGAAAGCTTGGCCTTTAGCTTAGGCTTATCCCCAACTAGCTCTTATAACTCAAATTAACCTGCTTCTGTTACTCCCTCCAGCTCCCCCCCATCTCCATACACCATCTTTTGTGGGGGTCAGAAATACAACAGGACTTGACTCCAGTGACTCCCACCGCTGTGGGAGCCAACTGACCGTCTTCCCGGGCCTCAGGTCTTCTCCTTCTGTTTGAGGTGGCCTCCCCTGGCCTCCTGAAAGCCTGAAACTTCCAGGCAGACTCAGGGCACAAGGTAGCACTATGCTATCCTCTCTGGTCTGGCTTCAGAAGGTCAGCAGAAGTACCGATTGCTAAGTGTATTGTTCATCAGGGAGTCTCTAACTGCTGCCCAGCTTCCAGAGGAAGAACCATGTTCCAGAGGAGGGTGTCATGGCTGTCTTTGAAAAGAAAAACACAAAACAAACAAACAAAAAAACAAACCCCAAATGAAAACCAACCTGTAGACTCTCGTCCTTTCACGGGGGGGGGGGGGGGGGAGGGCTGACCTTTAACCTCTCTTCTACAGCCTGGATGATGATCTTGGCCAGTCTCTCTGGGTGGCAGTATGTCACAGACTGTGTGTGTGGTTGTTTGTCCAGGCCAGGGTCAAGGCATTAGCCATCCAAGGTGTGTGTGGTGTGTACGGGGTGGAGGTGACAGGACACCTGGTGGGTGAGGAGGGCAGTCATCTGGTCCTTGGCTGTGGCACACGCATGTGTGCTCGCATGCAGAGGTCTGGGAGATACCATTAAGGCTCAGGGGCCCATGGTGTGGTGCTCACGGGACAGGTGGAGAGACAAAGGAGGAATAGCTTGGCAGTGTGGGTTTGCATCAGGGGGCTGCTGAATCCCCACCACCTTCCACAGCTCTGCTCTGACTGAGAAAGGCCCACCCACACAAACAAGGGTGTTTGGGTTGGTCAGGGCCCCAGGACATGAACCCAAGCTGGATGGAGCTGTCTCGGACTCCAGAAAAGGCACTGAGGAAGAGGGCATGTTCCATGACGGCAGTGGGGTCTGATCCTGTCCCCCTGCCCAGCCAGGAATTGGGGCTCCCATGCAGTTGTCTCTGAGGCATCAACACCCCAGAAGTCCCCAGAGTCTTTAGAGACCTCAGCAGTTTTCCTGTACAGACTGACCCCTCCTCCTCACAGCACAGCATCTAAGGAAGTCTCTGAGAAGTCACAGGGGGGTGGGGGTGGGAGGTGGGGGCTGGGGGCTGGGGGTGGGAGATGGGGAGTAGGGGTGGGAGGTGGGGGGTGGGGTGGGACTGCTGGAGCTGAAGCCCTGGTGCTGCTTCCCCTTCGACCAGTGTCACAGTGGCCTGGGTCCAGCCTTGCAGGGGTGGGGTGGGGAGAGGCAGACCTGTAAGGAACAGCCTGAGCTCTCCACCTTGGGTCTTTCTGAGACCATCTCTTTCCTCTCAGTAACAAGCCTTTGCATAGCTGGGTTAGAGGGACCAAGCTCTGTCCCCATGGTGTTCATTTAAGCTTGTCCTTGACTTGGAGAGGCTGGCTCTTCCTGCAGCTGGCTCACAGTCCCACCATGTCTTGCCCTGGGGTGGATGGCATCCAGGAGAGCAGGGCCCTAGCCTGTCCGATTTACTCTGCTTCCTGTGTGTGTACCAGGAGTAACGCGGTGAAGCAGACTCTCCCACACAGAAGCAGATGCGGGGCCATCTCCTGAGTCTTGTTTCTCATTTGCTTGAGCGTAGAGGTAGGTCGAGACCCATCTGGGCAGTGCTGTGGACTGAGGAGTCTGCGGCTGGGCTGAAGGCATGGCTCAGTGGGAGAACACTTGCTTAGTGGCTACAGGCCCTGGCTTTGTCCCCAGTCCTATAGAATCAAACAAGTTCCGACACGCTGCTGCAAAGGAGACTGCAGGTCCCGAGTGCTGAGTCCGAGTCCTCATCCTTGAACATCGGACACCTCTGTAAACTGCCCATCCAATGGCTTCTTGTTTACTGAGAAAGCCCAGCACCTCAGGGACAGGTCTGCCTCAGGCCTTCCTGTCCCTCAGGGCGAAGCTCGCCATTGGAGTCAGCTGTCTGGTCACTGTTTTACCCTCTACGGGGACACATCGCTGAGGCCTGCTGATTTCAACCTTCAAATATAGAAATTTTCTTACGTCACCATCTGCACTAGGGTCCTGAGCCTGCCCTGACGAAGTGCCTCACCCTCAAGGCTCTCTCCCTGACTGGAAGATGGCGCTGTCCTCTGGCTCCACAGGCATTTCCCTCTGGCACACTCCAGATATCCTCTTCTTACAAAGACCCAGGTCACTTTGGACAAGTGACCTCGTTTTAACTTACCTATTTGATGACCTTCCTAGTTAGTGGCTGAGCTGTCTGTCCTGCAAGGCATTTTAGCATGGCGTTATGTGCAAGGCTCAAGTGAGGAGGCCCCGGCCCACTCTCTGTCACCTGCCTCAGCTTCCTCCATCACTGTTGTCACTGTTGAACTTAGGCCATTTTACCTGGCCCCAAATGCACATGCCTTCTGTCCCAGCACACATTGCTCACCCATAGACTTTGCTTTCGTTTTCTGTGCTAGGATTGGAGACCAGAATCTTTCATACGCGAGGCAAGGACTATGCCTGGCCTGGATCCTGCCAAACCAGGTTGGCCTTGAACTGGCTCTGGCAGGGCTTGCCGGCCTGCACCACCAAGCCCAATGTGTGTTTGTGTATGAGTGTTGTTGTTGTTTGAGATAGACTCTTATGTATCCCAGCCTGGCCTGGAACTGCCTGTGTAGCTGAGGAAGACATGAAACTCTCACACTAATATTCCCAACTAGCTTTTCTTTTTTCCTTACATGACATTTGTATGAGACTACTCATAGAGCATTCAGAAGTTTCTAGTACATTTGCAGCACTAACTCCAGAATATTCAAAACCAGAATGTAGCTCACATGCCACAGACTTAAGGCATCTGCAGCAATGTGGATAAGCCTTGGAAATATTACTGTAAATGAATTGAGCCAGTCACAGCTGGGTGTGGTACGGTACTCTGGGTGTGATGACATTTCAGCACTCCCGAGGCAGAGGCAGGAGGATCAAGAGTTTGAGGACAAGCTGAGATGCATAGAGAGTTCAAGGTTAGCCTGGGCTACACGACATGCTGTCTCAGGAAACTAACGTGTGGGAATGTAAGCTCTATGGCAGTGTGCTGCCTTGGCACTCACAAGACTCTGGCTTTAGTCTGAACCGCCGCAGGTGCCCCATCTCCAGAAGCCTCTTGCAAGATAGACAGCTCCACAGGACTCTTTATCGGAGCTGTGGAATCATAAGACCCTTGGGGACAAAGAGTGGAGTGCCAGGGGCTGGGAACAGAAGAAAAGTTTAGTGTTCAACGGGGTTGAACTTCTATTTGAGGACGATCAGAAAGAGCCCTGGGGATGGCTGGTGGCGAAGATCTCTCCATATACGTATATTCCCAATGCCGTAGACCTGGGTGCTGAAAGGTGGTGAAATTGTACATGTGTGCTTGAATACAATTTTAAAAGTTATTAAAAGTCTATCAGAAGATTGCAAGCAGATGGATGCTGCTATCTGCATTGAAAAGGTGACAAAAGTATTCAGTTCCTGTGCATGCTCACAAACATACACTGTATGGAGCACCCAAGGGTGCTTGCAACAGGGAGACCCTGGGGACAGTGGCAAGAGGGATGGGCAGGAGTCTCCATGCACAAACTATGCTTCTGGGATTTTGAAAACAGGGATTCTATTACATAGTGGGAAAAGTTTTCTTTTCTTTTTTTTTGTTTTTTAATCGCCACATCAGGCCAAGCCAGGAAAAAGGAGCCAAAGCTCTGGGTAAGAGGCCACCTTGCCCCGGGGCAGGGACTCAGCAGGAGAAGCCAGCCCAGCAACCCAAGCTGTTCCTAGGTGCAGGAACCTCGCCCTGGGAACTGGAAGCTCCTGTTCTGAGTGTAGCCTTACTGCACTGAGTCAGCAGGCAGCCCTGACCTTCAGCATCAGCCTCAGCTTCAGGACTCTAGTGCTGTGTGGTGGACCAGGTGAGCCGGCTCAGGAGCAGGGCATCTGGGGGTGGGGGTGGGGGTGGGGGGCTCTCCACCCAGCCAGAAACCTAAGGACCTCCCTCTGTGAAAAAGGTGAAGGGGGTGAGGAGAGAGAGGTGGGGTCCATGACAAGCAGTTCAAATCAGCTTAAGCCTGGAATGCTAACCTATGGGAGAACTCCAGCACAACGGGGTCTTTGATTAGCGGGCAGGCCCCACAAGCTTCCTCTGCCCTGGTTAAACGCAGTGTGTGTTGCCTCGGAACATTTCTAAGTTGGATGTTTGAGAAGCAGAGGAAAGTTCACCACTGAGAAGAAAAAGCCGTTTTACTGTCTGGAGGATAAACAGATTTCTGTCAGCCAAATGGGAGAGACCAATTTTCCTAGATCAAATTGCCAAAGCCATGGAAACTTCCTGTGCTTTCTTGCTAACATGCCCGTTACCGCCAAGTGCGTCACCACGATGCCCCTTCTGTAGTACAAGGCCTCTCTGGGGAAGCACAAGGTCCCTGGTAGATACACCGCCACCCTCTACAGGCCTCAAGGTGAGGTAGCACTAACTAGCCAGAATGATGGAAGGCTCAGCCTAGATCCAAGGTGGTAGCCACAGATGACACAGGGTTGCGGAGTGCCTGGGAAGTCACGGGGCCGTGTGTATGACACATGTCCAACATAGAATATGTGTGTGCCCTGCATTGTTGGTCATCTGTGTGCACTGCTTGTGTGCCTAGATTATTATATCCTTGTTACATTAAGTTGGGTTATTAAGTACGACCTTATTTACCTTTTCTTTAATGTGCACTGTGGTTTGGATCTTGAATGTCCCCAAAGGCCCATTAAAGGTTTGGTCCCTCTCTGTGACATGCTGTTGAGAGGTGGGAAAACCCTTGAGATTCAAGGCCTAATGGGAGGACCTTAAGTCAAGAGGGCTGTCCTTCAAAGGATGGTGGGTCCCAGCTCTTCCCCTCCACTTCACTCCAACAGCCTGCCTGCCTGCCAGCCTGTCTGTCTGTCTGTCGGTCTGTCTGCCTGCCTGCCTGCCTGCTGCCTGCCTGTCTGCCTGCCAGCACAGGGTTTCTCTGTATAGCTATAGATGTCCTGGAACTCATTCTGTAGACCAGGCTGGTCTTGAACTCACAGAGATCTGCCTGCCTCTGCCTTCTGAGTACTGGGACTAAAGGCGTGGGCCACCACCGCTGGGCCCAACAGTCTTGTCTGAGACAAGGTTGAACTGGCTGTGTGGCTGAGGAGACCCTAAATTTCTGATCTTCCTGCCTCTGCCTCCCAAGTGTTAGGGCTACAGGCATGTGCCGCCATGCCTGGTTGTGGGGTGCTGGGGATGAGCCCTGGCTTCCTGCATGCTCGGCAAACACTCTACTCACCACCTGAGCCACACGGTAGCCACGTTCCCTCTCTTTGCTCCTTGGCCACAGAATGAGCTGTTCAACCTCACCATGCTTCCTTCCACGGTGTGGCCTTGCTTCAGGTACACAAGGGCCTGTGGAGTTCTTGAAACTATGAGTCAAAATAATCTGTTTCTGTCTGTCGGTCTGTCTCTCTCTGAAAAGAATTAATTCAAGGCCAGCCCTGAGGAGAGACTTCTCTGTCTGTGACCTCTTTTGGAGGCTCAGGGAACAAAGGGTTTTTTATTTATTTATTTATTTTCTGAGACAGGGTGTCTCTGTAACTTTGGAACCTGTCCTGGGATTCACTCTGTAGACCAGGCTGCTCTAGAACTCACAGATACCCTCCTGCATCTGCCTCCTGAGTACTGGAACTAAAGGCATGTGTCACCAATGCCCGGCTTACAAAGGAATGTTCTAGAAAGATGGTTTACAATTAGGCAAAGGGAAGAATTCTCTTCAGCATCAACTTCATTTCTGATTTCAAATTCAGCCTGGGACCCAACCCTCTTGCAGCATTTTCTTTCCAGACAAACACAAGTGAATATATGTGAACTGAGAGATGAAACTTTTCTCATTATAAATTGTTTTACATAATTTGTTACAATGTAGAGCAAATGCAATGTGGTTTTTTCAAAAATTACAGAAATTCTATTTAGTGCACATCTGCTTCTCTGGAGTGATACTGATTTATGTCTCAGTCCATTATTTGCTACTATAACAAAATGACCAAAGCAATTCATATAAAATTTATAAACAGTTAAGGTTTACTTTGTCAGGTGTGGTAGTGCACACCTTTAATCTCAGCACTTGGGAGGCAGAGGCAGGTGGATCCTATGACTTTGAGGCCAGCCTGGTCTGTAGACTGAGTTCCAGGATAAGACAGTCAGGGCTACACAGAGAAACCCTGTCTCTAAAAACAACAAACAAACAAAAACAAAAGAAAGAAAAGAAAAGGTTTATCACCTCATGGCTCTGGGGTCCCTGAAGTGAACAGCCTCTCCCAGAGACAAACTCACCAGCCTTAAGAGGCCGAGGCATGAAACAAGACGCAGAAAGCTCATGAGACCTCAAAGCTTGACTTAGTTTCAAGATGCACACAGCCCCTTTCCTTGGTGCAGAGCAAAGAAGACTGTGATGGGGTGTGGGGTGGGGTGGGGTGGGGTGTATTCTTCCCAGAGCTGCCTGAATGAAGTCACTCAGAGAGCCGGGGGCATGCAGATTTTGTGCCGTCCCCAAGCTGGGGTGGGCTCTTCCTTGATGCTTCTGAGTCTCCCACACCCTCTTTTCTTTTTTTCACCCATGCTCTTATAAGTCATTCACCCATCCACACTCCTGTAGGTCACCCATGCACACTCCTGTAAGTCACCCATCCACACTCCTGTAAGTCACCCATGCACACTCCTGTAAGTCACCCATGCACACTCCTGTAAGTCACCCCATCTGTGTGTCTGTAAATAATCTCAACAGTCTCACTGGTCCACAATGCTAGACTTGGGTGGAATCATTTCTTGGCCTATCATCTGGGTCCCATCTGAGGTGCATAGATGTTTCCTCAGGAAAGCTCACATAACACAAATCCAAGAATGTGTTGCTGGCCCACACAAGGGTCTCTTCTATATACTGATATGGCAGAACACATTTGATGGTGAGGCAGGGCAGGCACGGTTTTGCAAACCTCGATTCATCTCTCCCCCTCCCTCTTTCTTTCTTTGTTTTAATACGGGGTTTCAAGCTGGGCAGTGGTGGCACACACCTTTAATTGTAGCACTTGGGAAGCAGAGGCAGGCAGATCTCTGAGTTCAAGATCAACCTGGTTTACAGAGTAAGCTCCAGGACTGCCAGGACTACCCAGAGAAACCCTGTCTCAAAAAAACCAAAAAAAAACAAAAAACAAAAAAACAAAAAACAAAAAACAAAAAAGCAACCCAAACCAAACAAACAAAAACAACCAGCCAAACAAACAAAACCCAGGGTTTCACTTGTGTAACGCTGGCTGTGTAGACCAAGCTGGCCTTGAACTAACAGAGATGCTCCTGCTCCTGCCACCTGACTACTGAGATTAAAGGCATGCTGGACCACCTGTCACTTCATCTTTTTTTAGATTAATTTTTAATGTGTATGGGCATTTTGCCTGCATGTATGTGCACCATATTCATTCAGGGTTCACGGAGGCCGGAAGAGAGCATGAGATCCCCTGAGTTGGAGCCACGTGTGGGTGCTGGGAGGGCAGTCAGTGCTCTTAGCTGCCTCTTCATCTTCTGTGGCCGTTGATGGGCATCTGAGGGCACATTCTCATGGAAGAATAGACAATTTGAAAATGGTCCAAGCTTATCTGGAGACTTGATATATGGCAAACAAACGTGTTATCTTAGATCACTGGGGGAAAGATGCGTTATCTAAAAGCAAATGACTCAGGGAGGGCATTAGATAAACTTAGGTGGACAGTGAGGCGGCTCACGTCTGTATCCCTTCACTTGGGAAAACTGAGGTGGGAGGGTAATGAGTTTCAGGCCAGCCTGGGCTACAAAGGGAGACTCTGACTCAAAAAAAGAAAGAAAGAAAGAAAGAGAGAGAGAAAGGAAGAAAGAGAGAAAAAGAAGCAGGTGTAAGTATGGGGACTCTTGTGAGGGTAGCAGAGGCTGAACGGTGATGTCTTTAATGATATACCAGTTCTAGAGGATTGCAAATATAATTAATACTTATATATTCTATTAACATGCTGCTACTGCTAGATATTTAATATATAATTATACATTATTAAATGCATTTCATTTGTATGTAGTATTATAAAGTAATATATAGAGAGAATATAAAAGTACTTTTCCCTAGTCTGGAGCCTCAGAACTGAAAAGCACAGGCATAGCCCTGAGCATTCCAGTAGCTCCAGGAAGCAAAGAAATGCTGAGGTCCGACAAGGGCAAGGACATAAGAGCCACCTGCTGCATGAGGAGCCTGATACTGACAGCCCGTGGCTCCGGACTAAACCTATAAGCCTGTGCTTTAACAACAAAGCAAGACAAGGAGATTGCCAGCTGTGGGGCTGTGGGAGGAGGGGCTGGGAAACCTTTGCCTTACAACCTCTGTAGTCATAACCCATCGGGCGAGAACCAAGTGCCAGGAAGTCTCTGGGTGACAGGTGTGGACGTGATGTTGACTCAGCTTCAGGTGGAGACACCTGACAGGTATGCTTGAGCCCCAGGAGTGTCGTGAGCCCTGAGAGGGACTTAGTGTGTGTCTTAACAAGCAACCATGTTGTGCCACATGGGGATAAATGGGCATGTGTCATGTGAGAGGTATGTGCAGGACAGATGGCCTCTGTGCCCAAGAGGAGACAGGAGGAGCTCAAGGCACCTGGGGACAGAAGAGGACTGTGGTCGTGGGCCGGGGAAGCACCCATTTTGGCAGGATTGGTGAGATTTGCATAGAGCATGCCTCTGATTTTCTTTTTTTTTTTTTTTTTGGTTTTTACGAGACAGGGTTTCTCTGTTTTGGAGGCTGTCAGTCCAGCCTGGCCTTGAATTCACAGAGATCCGCCTGCCTCTGCCTCCCGAGTGCTGGGATTAAAGGTGTGCGCCACCAACGCCTCTGATTTTCTAAGGCTTCTTGATAGTGGCCATCAACTGTGGTTTGAAATAATAAATGGAAATTTTCAGAATTAGATAATTCATATATTTTAATAATTTATTGCAGCATATTTTTACAACTGTTCCAAGTCTTGGTCGTTATTGTTAATCTGCTGCCCAACTTATTAGATAATTCTTTGCAGGAATGTGTATATAGAAAATACAGTGTATTTCGGGTATTGGTGGTGCACGCCTTTAATCCCAGCACTTGGGAGGCAGAGGCAGGTGGATCTCTGTGAGTTCAAGGCCAGCCTGGTCTACAGCGGGAGTTCCAGGACAGCCTCCAAAACAATACAGAGAAACCCTGTGTCAAAGAAAGAAAGAAAGAAAGAAAGAAAGAAAGAAAGAAAGAAAGAAAGAAAGAAAGAAAGAAAGAAAAGAAAACACAGTGTATTTGGGGAGACTGAGCTTTCATCCTCCAGTGGGGTGTGTCTAGGAGCTCGGGGCGGGGAGAGGGCATGTCTGCACTATGGGCTTGACGAGGGACTGGAGAGATGGTTCAACAGCTAAGGGTTTTTGCTGCTCTTCCAGAGGACCCAGTTCAGTTTCCAGCACCTACATCAGGTGGCTCACAGTGGGCTGGAACTCCAGCTCCAGGGGATCTACTTCCTTTTCTGGCCTCAGCCACATCCACCCAGCACATACACATAAACACAGCACAACACAAGCACCCTGAACCTCATACTTGAGGTGCTGCTCCAGGACCTGGGGTCATGGCTGCTGATAAGCACTTCTGCCTGTCAAGGATCTCAGCACAGCAGTGAGTGCGTGGTGCAGGTCGACACAGAGCCCCAGGAAAGAACCGCAGTGAGCTGGCTTGCCTTGGAGAATGTGCTAGATGCCCTCCATGGCACCAAAACTCTCTGGGCCTGTGGGGAGCAGACAAGGTGCTTCTGACACCTTCAGACACTCAACCCTTTGCATACAGACCGAAAACATCCACAGCATGGGGGTGGGGGATCATACAGGTCAGAAAAACCACAGGGGAGGTTTGCAGTGCTTAGCATGCTTGCAGTGCAGGGGAGTGGTAGAGCATGTGCTTAGCGTGTGTGAGGTCCTGGGCTTCACCTCAGCGCCTAGAAACAGATCAGCCAGGATTTAGATCAGCCTGCCAGAGTGCTTCCCTGTGCCATGCTGTAAGCGATGTCCTCCAGTGGTTCTATCTTGGGGGCTAATGCGTCCTGTGCAATTTTTAAAATTTATTTGTGTGTGTGTGTGTGTGCCTCCTTGCCTCTATGTGCACCATATTTGTATTGGTGCCCTCGGAGGCCAGAGGAGGTGCTAGGGATGGATTTCTGGCCTTTTGCAAGAGCAGTATATGCTCTTAGCCACTGAGCCATTTCTCCAGCTCGTCTGTAGTTGTTTGGGATGGGGGTTCTCTATGTAATCCAAACTAGCCTCATTTTTTTGTTACCCTGAGTTTTGGGATCACAGACATTTGTGACCACCAGGTCCATGTGTCACATTTGTGGAGAAACACCCCAGGCAGTTTTGAAGGGGTGTGTTTGCCTCTGTGACTTAAGGAGGAGATCCACAGGGTATAGCAGATCCCCAGGGAGGCTAGGGAGGCAGGGGTGACCGTGTCTGTTAGGATTCAGGCATTATGCTGGCCTGCCCCCTGTCACCTGGTAGGAGGCACTCAGGCAAAGGTCCCTTTAAAGAGGCAAACTCAGCCCACTCCTGCTCTCTTTCCCTGTTGTTCCTCTGAAGGGGCAGACAGGATTCCCCCCCCCTCTTTCCCTCTCTCTCCTCCTCTCCCTTCCCTGTCTCCATTCCCTTCGCTTTCCCACAATAAAACTTCCCACTCAAGCTCTGTCTGCCGGGCATGCTTGTCCCTCACCTGCATGGGGTCCTCCAGGGTCTCTCCTGCTATAAACATGTCTGTCACCCAGAAGGCTGCAGACATATTGACTAGATCTTAGGGTCTGATCAAAGAGACTTTGGGGTACCAGTGAACCCCAAAAGGAGGAAGGAAGGGAGGGAGGGAGGAGGAGAAGCAAGCAGGAAAGGCAAGAATGCCCGTCAAGTGAAGCACCGGAGCCCTCAGCCATGAAGCAACTCTAGCCACTGGTACCATTTAGAGGCTGTTTCCACACTCATTGGTTGTGACCACAAACAGAAGAGCAAGGCTCCGAGGCTGCAGCGTGCCCCTGCCCTGCTGTGGTGCCCTCTCCAAGCACACCCCATCCACCCGGTTCTAGGAACAGCTGCCAAGGCTGAGTCTAAGCAGGAAAGACAGGTGCCGCTTTCCATCAGTGTATCCAGCCTCATACGCAATACACACGCTTCCCCGATGGGATGGGTTCTTATAGGCATGCCGGGGGTGGGGGTGGGGTGGGCAGCCCCCGCCCTAGGTGTGTGGCAACGCTTGGAACCCTATTGCAAGCCTGTCTTTGGCAACAACAACAAGAGGATGGAGGGAAGATGTCCTTGTTAGAGGCAGGGCGGTGACAGCAGGTGGCCTTACTTAGTAGCCCCTGCAGAGGACAAGGAGCCTCTGTGGGGGAGCGTGGCGGGGTGCTGGGTGTGGGGGCTGGGGAAGGGAGGTGAGCTTGGCCAGGCACAGGGGCCTTATGAACAGCACAGAGGATGCTGTGGTGCCTGTGGGCTAGATAAGCAGACAAGCAGGACTGAGCCCGAAAGAGCACAGCCCAAAGCTTGTTCCCCAGTGTGGCTCCCAAGCCTGAAAGCTTGGAAAACACAGCACCGTGCACTGCTTCTGAATGGCTTCCTCTCTGCCTCTCTGGGGTGGCCCTGCACTTTGTAATTAAAAAAAAAAAAGGACAGATGCTGATTTATTGCTAGACAGACTCCCAGCGAAGGGACAGTCTGCGGGACCAAATTACACATTACTGCCTGTTGTGCACGCGAAAGACTTTTAAATTGGACTTTTTACTTTGGGATAATGGTAGATTGACATGCAGTTGTGGGTAGTAACTGAGAGGCTCCTTGTTTCCTGTACCCCGTTCCTCCCAGTCCACAAAACTACTTCCTCACAGTGACTTTGGTGCCTGGGACAGTTTCATCACAAGCCCCTGTGTCCCACTTTGATGGTTGTGTCCACACCCTCCTGCCCCATTCTCTCCGGCCTCCAGCAGCTAATCTCCATGTCCGTAGTTTTGTCATTTCAGCAATTATATGTATAGACACGAATGCCATATGGAACCTTTGGGACATGTGGTTTTTCATGCGTGCAGCGTGGTTTTCTGGAAATCCACCTAGCTGATGTATCAACAAAGCAATCCTCCCTGCCGTGGCTCTTCATAGGTCACGACATCTACAGTCTGTATGCGCATAAACCGGGCAGCACACACTTGCCATCCCAGCACTCAGAAGGCTGAAACAAGAGGAGGAGGAGTTTGTGTTTGTCCTTGGCTACAGAGGGAGACGGAGGTCAGGGCTGGAGAGATGGCTCAGTGGGTAGCGTGACTGCCACAAAACCTGATTCCTTGGAAGGAGAAAACTGACTCCTGAAAGTTGTCCTCTGAACTTCACTGATGCTCCCTCCCTCTCTCCCTACCTCTCTCTCCCTTCCCCTCCCCTCCCTTTCTCCTCTCCCTCCTTCTCTCTCTCTCTCCCTCTCCCCTCTCTTCCCCCACCACACCACACACACACACACACACACACACACACACACACACACACACACACACACACACACACACACACAGGATAAATCCTTTAAAACGATTTATGCTGGGGCTGGAGTGATGACTCAGAGGTTAAGAGCACTGGCTGCTCTTCCAGAGGATCCAGGTTCAATTCCCAGCACCCACATGGCAGCTCAAACTGTCTCTATCTCCTGTTCCAAGGGATCCAGCACACACATACAAACATACGTGCAGGCAAAACACCAATGTACATAAAATAAAAATAAATTACATAAAAAACAGCAAATGATTTATGTCTAGGTATTTCATTTTTCAAGTAATTTGAAGTGGTATTATATTTTTAATTTCAGTGTCCTGGGACTGAAGAGCTGGCTCCGTGCTTAGAGTGCTTGTTGTGGGCTAGGTGGTAGTGGTATATATGTTTAATCCCAGCAGAGGCAAGCAGGTGTCTGAGTTTGAGGCCAACCAGGAAAGCAGAACTACAATGAGAAAGCCTGTCAAAACAAAACAAAACAACAACAAAATAAAGAAAAACCAAACGAAAAAGAAAGAAGAAAGGAAAAAAGAATACTGTATTTGCCGGGCTGGAGAGATGGCTCAGAGGTTAAGAGCACTGGCTGTTCTTCCAGAGGTCCTGAGTTCAATTCCCAGCCACCACGTGGTGGCTTACAACCATCTGTAATGAGATCCGTTTCCCTCTTCTGGCATGCAGACAGAACACTGTATACATAATCAATAAACAAATCTTTAAAAAAAAAGAATACTGTATTTGCTGCTCTTGCAGAGGACCTGTGTTCTGTTCCCAGCACCCACTGGTGGCTCACAAGAATCCATAACTACACCCAATGCCCTCTTCTAGGCTCCAAGGGCACCATGAATATATGTAAGCAAAATGGCAAAACACTCATACACATAAAATAAAAATAATATTTAGACAATCTATAGTGTCCTTGTGTTTATTGATAATGTATAGAAATACATTTTATTTTCCTTTTGAGATAAGGTCTCACTTGTAGCCTTGGCTGGCCTGAAACTCACAGAGAGCTATCTATTGGGATTTAATTCATGTCCCACTGGGCCTGAGAGAAATATAATTTTTTTTCAGTGCTGGAAATTAAACCCAGGGCTTCATACATGCTGGGTAAGCCCTGTATTCTCAGCATTTTTGTTTGTTTGTTTGTTTTTGTGTTTTGACATCTGGGGACAAGATTTCAGGATCTTATTAAGCTGTGCAGCCTGGCCCTGAACTTGCAATCCTTTTGACTGACTGTCCCTAGTGACTGGGTTTACAGGATTGAGTCACCAGATCTGGTTTACAATTGTCTAGGAAGTGATAACCTTATGTCCTATGACCTTGCCAAATTCAACTAGTCCTTGGGGTTTTCAGATTTGCTTATTTGTTTTTTACTCAGATTCCATGGAATTCGTATGCAGACAATCGTGTCACTGACGAACAGGGTGTGGTGCTATGATGGGTGTTTTGGTTTCATCCACTTGTCAGCTCAAGGTTCCCACAGCGGTTCTTACTTCCTAAAGAACTAGAAGGGTGTTGAGCTGGTGTGGGGATCAGAATCAGGGCCCAGAAACCAAAGTCTCTGAGCTCTTTCCCTCCGTAGACACAGTGAGAACTTCTAGAAGTTACGTAAGTCCTTGTCAGGAGTCCTCATCCTTGCTTGGGAGGAAGAAGCGTTGCATAAAGAAGGCAAGAAGAATCTGGACAGACAGGCCTTGCTGGGTTTCCCCACCCAGTCTGTTAGCGCCACAGTTCTGGAGAAATCTAAAAGGGTAAGGTTCAGACAGTTTCCAGATAGCTAACCCTGGCAGGACCCGGAAGGTGAAGATGTTGAGAGACAAGGAAGTGCCACCTCTCTCCCCCAGCCTCTCCACTTGTGTCCTTTATAATATCCTTTTTGTGAACTAAGAAGAGGACCAGATGTGGAGGCCCATGCCCGTGATCCCAGCACTCAGGAAATGGGTGTTGGAGGATCCAGAGTCCAAGATCATCATCTTGGTTACAGAGGGTGTTTGAGGCTAGCCTGGGCTACTTGAAATCCTATGTCAAAACCCTCCAAACCAAACCAAACCAAATCAACAACTCAAAAAAGAAAACAAAACCAGTAATTGACAGTAAGCGTTTCTCTTGAGTTTTGTCAGTTATTCAACCAAATGGATTGACTTCAGAGCAGACTGTCAAAAGCCCACTCTCAGCCAGCCATCAAAGCAGAGGTAATCAGCCCCAGGCTTGTGACTGGCATCTGAACTATGCATGTGTGGGAAGGCAACTTTGGGGACTGAGACTTCAGCCTGTGGGATTTGATGCTATCTCCAGACAGATAGCATCAGACTTGAGCTGGATTAGAGGACAGTCAGCCAGTGTCTGCTGCTGAGCTGATGGTACATGTGAAAACTTTGGAGTTCACAATGCCTGCATTTTGAGTGTGTTATAGGAGAAACTGAGGCTTAGCCAGGCTTACTGTGTTTTATTCACAAGGCCTCATTTCTTCTCCTGTTTCATCTTACGACTTTTATTTCCTTTCCTGTCTTATTGCATAGGTGAGGATGTCTAACACTACACTGAATGAGAATAGTAACAGTGGACAAGTTGACAAATATTTTTATGATGTGTAGGTATTAAATTTTATGAAAAAAAATTTCACCACATTTGGTGATGCAAGTTTTCCTCTTCCACAAGTTAATGTTGTAAGAAGCATTAAATATGAGTCTTTCCTACCAAATACTAAAACTTGTGTTTCTGATAAGGAACCCACAACTTCTTTGTTTGTTTGTTTTTTGGGGGACAAGTTCTCACTATGTAGCTTTGGCTGTCTTTGAACTCACTATGTAGACTAGGCTGGACCAGGCTAGCCTCAAACACACAGAGACCTACCTGTCCCTCCGCCGCCATACACAGCTGAACTTACTCTTTTTTTTAATCTCCCCCATTTGTAAGACTTTTTATTTGCCATTTGTTAAATTGAGTTATACATTTTCCCCCACTCCTCTTTCCTCCTTCCCTCTTCCCTTCCACTCCCCCCCACCCTCCATGCTCACGATTTACTCAGGAGATCTTGTCTTTTTCTCCTTCCTAGGTGGATCTGTGTATATCTCTCTTAGGGTCCTCTTTGTTACCTAGGTTCTCTGGAGTTGTGGCCTGTAGGCTGTTTGTCCTTTGTTTTATGTCTAATATCCACTTATGAATGAGTACATATTACATTTGTCTTTTTGGGTCTGGGTTACCTCACTCAGGATGGCTTTTTCTAGTTCTGTAAGTTTGCCTGCAAATTTCAAGATGTCATTGTTTTAACTGCTGACATTTTCCTTATCCATTCTTCAGTTGATGGACAGCTAGGTTGTTTTCACATTCTGGCTATGGTGAATAATGCTGCTGTGAACATAGTTGAACAAATATCCTTGTGGTGTGAGTGTGCATCCTTTAGGTATATGCCCAAAACTAGTATTGCTGGGTCTTAAGGAAGGCTGATTCCTAATTTTCTGAGAAACTGCCATGCTGATTTCCAAAGTGGCTGTACAAGTTTGCACTCCCACAGCAATGGAGGAGTGTTCCCCTTATTCCACATCCTCTCCAGCATAAACTGACATCAGGGTTTTTGATCTTAGCCATTCTGACAGGTATAAGATGGTCTCTCAGAGTTGTTTTGATTTGTGTTTCTCTGATGACTAAGGATGTTGAACATTTCCTTAACTGTCTTTCAGCCATTTGCGATTCCTCTGATGAGAGTTCTCTGTTTAGGTCTGTACCCCATTTTTATTGGATTATTTGATCTTTTGATGTCTAGTTTCTTTGTATGTTTTGGAGATCAGCCCTCTGTCAGATATGGGGTTGGTGGATGCTTTTCCATTCTGTAGGCTGCTGTTTTTGTCTTGTTGACTGTGTCCTTTGCTTTACAGAAGCTTCTTAGTTTCAGGAGGTCCCATTTATTAATTGTTGCTCTCAGTGTCTGTGCTACTAGTATTACATTTAGGAAGTGGTCTCCTGTGCCAATTCGTTCAGGGCTACTTCCCATTTTCTCTCCTGTGAGGTTCATTGTGGTTGGTTTTATGTTGAGGTCTATGTTGAGGTCTTTGATCCATTTGGACTTAAGTTTTGTGTAAGGTAATAAATATAGATCTATTTGCATTCTTCTACATGTCGACACCCAGTTATGCCAGCACCATTTGTTGAAGATGCTTTCTTTTGTCCATTGTATAATTTTGGCTTCTTTGTCAAATATCAGGTGTTCATAGGTGTGTGGGTTAATATCAGGGTCTTCGATTCAATTCCATTGGTCCATCAGTTTTTTTTATGCCAATACCAAGCTGTCTTCATTACTGTAGCTCTATAGTAGAGCTTGATGTCAGATATAGTGATGCCTCCAGAAGTTCCTTTGTTGTACAGGATTATTTTGGCTGTCCTGGGTTTTTTGTTTTTCTATATGAAGTTGAGTATAATCCTTTTGAGGTCTGTGAAAAATTTTGCTGGAATTTTTCTGGGTATTGCATTGAATCTGTAGATTGCTTTTGGTAAGATTGCCATTTTTACTATGTTAATGCTACCTATCCAATAGCATTAGAAATCTTTCCATTTTCTAGTATCTTCTTCAAAGACTTAAAGTTCTTGTCATAAAGGTCTTTCACTTGTTTGGTTAGAGTTACCCCAAGATATTTTATGTTATTTGTAGTTATTGTAAAGGTTATTGTTTCTCTGATTTCTTTTTTAGCCTGTTTATCATTTGTGTATAGGAGGGCTACTGATTTTTCTTTTTAGTTAATCTTGTATCCTGCCACTTTACTGAAGATGTTTATCAGTTGTAGGAGTTCCCTGGTAGAATTTTTGGGGTCACTTATATATACTATCATATCATCAGCAAAGAGTGAAAGTTTGACTTCTTCTTTTCCAATTTGTATTCCTTTGATCTCTTTTTGTTGTCTTATTGCTCTAGGTAGAACGTCAAGTACTATATTGAATAGATATGGGAGAGAGTGGTCAGCCTTGCCTTGTTCCTGATTTCAGTGGGATCACTTTGAGTTTCTCTCCATTTAGTTTGATGTTCCCTATTGGCTTGCTGTATATTGCCTTGATTATGTTTAGGTATGGTCCTTGTATCCCTGATCTCTTTAAGACCTTGAAAGCATGTTGGATTTTGTCAAAGGCTTTTCAGAATCTAATGAGATAACCACGTGGATTTTTTTCTTTCAGTTTGTTTATATGGTGGATTACATTGACGGATTTTTGGATGTTGAAACATTCCTGCATCTCCGGGATGAAACCTACTTGGTCATGGTGGATGATTTTTCTGATGTGTTCTTAGATTCAGTTTGCTAGTATTTTATTGTGTATTTTGCATCAATGTTCATGAGGGAGATCGGTTTGTAATTCTCTATCTTAGTTGTGTTTTTGTGTGGTTTGAGTATCAGGGTAACTGTAGCCTCCTAAAAGGAGTTTGGCAATGTTCCTTCTGTTTCTGTTGCATGGAACAATTTGAGGAGTATTGGTTATTAGCTCTTTTTTAAACATCTGGTAGAATTCTGAGCTGAAACCATGTAGAGAGAAGGCTTTTTCCTTGCCAGCCACTTTGGTTTTTTTTCCCTACCAGTCACCTGGGCTCTGCCGCGTTGTAGTCCCCAAATAACACACAAGATGCTGTATTAATTATGAAGCTGTTGGCCTTGCTTGTTTCTTACTGGCTAGCTCTGACTTAAGTATTTACCCCATAATTGTTAATCTAAATATTTCTCTTACTGGAGAAAAGCTTCCGGGATTCTTACCCCTATGGCGGTTACATCTTGACTTCTGCCTGTAACGCCATGGGTAAGAGAAATACTTAGATTAACAATTATGGGGTAATTACTTAAGTCAGAGATAGCCAGTAAGAAACAAGCAAGGCCAACAGCTTCATAATTAATATAGCCTCCTGTGTGTTTATTTGGGACTGATGCGGCTCTGGAACCAGGCTGGCGGGAAGGCTTCTCTTTACAGCTAACATCCTTGGGTTGAAATTTTCCTTCTAGTACTTTCTGTAGGGCTGGATTTATGGATAGGTATTGTTTAAATCTGGTATTGTCATGGTGGTGTCAGCATGTGGGATTGAATTTCCATGTATAATGACAAAAGCTTTAAAGGAAGTTTAGAAACAAAAGAACGGAGAAAAGCATGGGTTCTTGGTAGCAGCATTTTTCTCAGGTGGGCTCTGTTTTGCTAGCAACAAGCAGAGACTCACGTGGCTTGCTTAAGGGAGTCTTCCTGACTCAGCATAAAAAAAAAGCAAGGTTCCTTTAAGAGGCTCTGCTAACGATTGAAGGTGTGTACGTACAGCTGGAAGTGGCAGTGACCACATCTCCAAGCTGGCAGCTTTTGCTGGATGTCAGCATAGACTGAGGTAGTGAGCTGGAGTCAAACTTACGCCAGCCATCTTGGGAAAAATGCAGTTTAAACAGCCACGGTTTTAACAGATAAGACACGTGGCCAGAAAAACATAAAGATTTACAGTAAAGTCAGACTTGGATAAAGAAAAACCTCTAAAGGTTTACAGTGTGTTTAAAAATATACATGGGATTGAGAGAGAAAAAGAAATGGCATACTGGTAAATAAATAGAGAAGCCAGCTATGGTGGCGCACACCAGTAGGATTTGCTCCAGAGGCAGAGGCAGGAGGATTTTCAGAGAAACCTGTCTCAGAGAAATAAATAAATAAATAAAAGTAAAAGAAATAGAGTAATAATAGATAAATTAATAAGCCACATAAAGATGGAAATACACAGAGAGTCTGGATACTGTATGCTATTGTGTTTTTCAGTTTTTTGATTGCTAAAGGAACAACTGCTAAAGTACACTTGATTATAAATGCTGCTCAATTAATTCAACTTATATCTTTTGAAAATGCCTTGACTTCAAAATTTAAGTATAAGGATATGTTACTTTGGAAAAGATATTTTATTTGTGTTTCCACAGAAAATGGAAAGCTGTGGATTCCTTCCAGGTTTCTGTTGTTTGATGAACCAAGATCCCCAGAGGCAGTGGGCCAGGTGTTCCAACAATTAAGACAGCTGAGATGATGCAGCCTTACAGACCATGAAAATAAGGACTTATACAGGTTTCTGAGTTTTGTCATGATCCCCATGGTATGAACAGTGCCCCCATCCAACACGAAGCAGTTTGGAATGAGCGACTTCCAAATCCCATATTGTTTATAAATATTTGTTTTCATTTAAATGGAGTTGCTTATAATTGGTTAATGATCACAACCAATCTCTTTTTGAAGGTAAAAGGGGAATTATGGTAAGGAAATGAATACTTTGTATTGGTATGGTTTTTCATTTATTGATACAATTTCAAGGTCAATTTTGTGATGTGTGTATTTCTTCTCTTGATTAAGTATTGTGTTTATACTAATCTTTTAAAATGTAATGCATAATTAAATACAGACTATAGATAGTTACTTACAATAGTCAGAACTTATAGTTAGGTTAGTTAGGTTTTCTAGATATACAGAGATATATTTGAGATAGATAGACAGTCTTTAAACCTTTCAAAGACCTTCAGAAAATGGCATTTAAAATGGTTTAGGGTTTTTCTTTACAATGAGAAATGTCTGCTCCTGGCACATCAATTATGTCTGAGAGGAAGATAGGCATCAAAGAAACTCGTTATGGAGTTTGCTTTCAACGTGGCAAGATTAGCCACAAGGATGGGATAGATGATATTTTCTAAATCTTGCTGAATGTTGATGGACAAAATATTGTTACTGTGTTCTTGCTTGATAGCTGTTCTGTTATATATAATTTGACTATGTTAAAGTTAAAACCTTTCTTTTTCTTTAGACAGAAAAGAGGAGATGATGGGAGATGCCATTCTGTAAATCTGTCTCTTATTGGTTGTTGAATAAGGCACTGTTGGCCAATAGGGAAGCAAGATAGGTGGGACTAGGAGTTGAGGAGGATTCTGGGAGAGAGAAACACAAGGAGTCACGATGTAGCCCACCAGTAAGATGTCTGGATCCTTTTCTCCGGTAAGAGAAATACTTAGATGGGTTAAATACTTAAGTCAAAGATAGCCAGTAAGAAGCAAGCAAATGGCCAACAGCTTCATAATTAATACAGTGTCCTGTGTGTTCATTTGGGACTGATGCGGCTCTGGAACCAGGCTGGCAGGAAGGCTTCACCCTACATCATGGAATATCTTGTTTTCTTTGCCTAAGGTGATTGAAAGCTTTGATGGATATAGTAGACTGGATTGGCATCCATGGTCTCTTAGGGTCTATATAATGCTTGTCCAGGACCATCTGACTTTCGTTGTTTCCATGGAGAAGTCAGGTGTAATTTTGATAGGTTTGCCCTTATATGTTACTTGGCCTTTTCCCTTTGCAGCTCTTAATAATCTTTCTTTATTCTGTGTATTTAGTGTTTTGAATATTCTGTGGAGAGGGGCCTTTTATTTTGGTCCAGTGTATTTGGTGTTCTATAAGCTTCTTGTACTTTCATAGGTGTGCCTTTCTTTAGGTTGGGGAAATTTTCTGTGCCTTTGAGCTGGACTTCTATCCCTATTATTCTTAGGTTTGGTCTTTTCATGGTGTCCCATATTTTCTGGATATTTTGTGTTAAGAATTTATTGAATTTAACATTTTCTTTGGTCGAAGACTCTATTTCCTCTATTGCATTTTTAATACTTGAGATTCTTTCTTCCATCTCTTGTATTCTGTTTATGCTTGCATCTGTAGTTCCTGATCTTTTACCCAGATTTTCCATTTCCTGAGTTCCCTCAGTTTGTGTTTTCTTTATTGCTTCTATTTCAGTTTTCAAATCTTAAACTCTTTTCTTCACCTGTGTGATTGCTTTTTCTTGGTTTTCTGATATTTTTGGTTGTGAGCCTAGCCTTTAACGGCTGAGCCATCTCTCCAGCCCTTGGTTTTCTTTAAAGGGATTTGTTTATCTCTTCCAATTTTTTGTTTTTGTTTTCCTCCATTTCTTTAAGGGAATTTTTCATAAAGTTATTTTTTTCAGGTTCATCTTTTTATTGGACATGTAACAGGAGGCTTAGTCAAAAAGACCAAAGCCCACATCATCATCAGACTCCTAGATCCTTCTTTGCTTCCACTTTCTTCTCCTCAGCAGGGGCAGCAGCGGTAGAGGGGCAGGACCACCTGCTGGCGCGGCTCCAGCTGCTGGCACAGGTCCACCAGCCCCTACATTGCAGATGAGGCTCCCAATGTTGACATTGGCCAAGGCCTTTGCAAACAGGCCAGGCCAGAAAGGTCCAACATTGACACCAGCTGCTTTAATGAGGGCATTGATCTTTATCCTCCGTGACTGTCACCTCATCATCATGAAGGATGAGGGCAGAGTAGATGCAGGCGAGCTCAGAAACGGAGGTCATGTTGTGGACTGCTGGCATGGTGCTAGCCGCCGGATGAAGTGAGGGCCTCACCCCAACACCGCCTTAGCTTCCTCGGAAGAACTGAGCACCTTGGCAGCAGCTGAGGAAAGGCTCATAAAGTTATTTTTAATGTTGTTTTCTTCTGCTTCTTCTACACGGAGATGTTCAGGTCTTGTTGCTGTAGAACCACTAGGTTCTGGTGTGCTGTGTTGCTTTTTGTGTTGTTGAGTATGTTCTTACCTTGTTGTCTACCCATGTCTTCCTTCTGTTGGTACAGGTGGAACCTGTGCTACAGGGGGCCCTCTTCCTCCAATGGTGCAGCTGGGGGTTGTGCCACCTTTGAACCCTACTTCAGGTGCAGGCAGGGCTGGGCCTCTGGTGATCGCTCCTTCAGGTATAGATGGGCGCAAGGTTTAGACGGTCTCTCCTCTATGTGCAGGTGATGCCTTGGTTATTACTCCTCAGATGTGGCTGAGGCTCTGGTGGTCAAGTAGTTTCTGTTGGCTGAGGTTGTTACCACAGCCTGGAATGCCCAGAGGCACTTCTTAAGATAGTTTCTGGAAGCTGCTTCTGCCGATGCTTCTGGGCCTCTTACTCTGCTGCTAAGGTGTGCTCTCCCCTGGCTTCTGGGCCTCTTTCTCAGCCACTGATGCTCCCTCTCTCTCTCTCTTTCTCTCTCTCTCTGTCTCTCTCTTTCTCTCTCTGTCTCTCTCTCTGTCTTTGTCTCTCTGTCTCTCTGTTTCTCTCTCTCTCTCTCTCTTGTTTAGCTGCTGACATTCCTTCTCCAGGATTTCAGGCCTCTCACTGGGCCACTGAGGTCCCCCCACCTCTTACCCCAGCTTGTTGCTCATTCACTCCTAAGACTTTTATTTGTGACTGGCCCCTTTCCCTTTCATTCCCTGTGCTTCAGTTCTTCTCCTTTCTCTTTCTTTCTTTCTTTCTTTCTTTCTTTCTTTCTTTCTTTCTTTCTTTCTTTCTTTCTTTCTTTCTTTCTTTTTTGAGACAGGCTTCTTTATTGCTTTGGAGCCTGTCCTGAAACTTGCTCTGCAGACCAGACTGGCCTCGAAGTCACAGAGATCCATCTGTCTCTGCCTCCCTAGTGCTGGATTAAAGGAAGTGTACCAGTTA
This sequence comes from Mesocricetus auratus, assembly GCF_017639785.1. Taxonomy (NCBI): domain Eukaryota; kingdom Metazoa; phylum Chordata; class Mammalia; order Rodentia; family Cricetidae; genus Mesocricetus; species Mesocricetus auratus. The sequence goes on from NW_024429192.1 coordinate 74,135,345, forward strand.
TCTTATTAATAGCCAACCAAATAAGATTGTGAGATTGGACCCCAGCCAATGCAGACAAGACACAGTCACCATTGTACTTAGAATAAAAGCCAAATGCACTTCCTGTCCTGGGTGTTTACTCTTCCAAGTACACACTCTTGATCAAGGGGAAAGTTGTGCCTTGTCCAGATACTCCAGTTAGAGTGCTAGTGTCTATCTTTTCAACCCAGAACTTATTTGTAATAATGCGGTGATCACATTGATGGCTCTGGGTTATTTCACTGGCCTTTCATCCTGGGAATGAACATTACCTGATCAAATAGAGAATTGCTTTTATGTGTCATTGAATACTGCTTGCTAATATTTGGCTAAAGACTTTCATATGTACATTCTTGAGAGACATTAGATACTTGATTTGTGATCCTGCAACGATAAACGGCACACTTACTGAAAGTAAAACTAAGTATTTATTGTAGAAGTTACTCACAAGAGACCAAACAAGTAACCCAGATGAGTAGTTTTCCACCACCAAACTGGAAGCCGAAAGCCGGAAAAAGAGACCAAGACGTCAGTTGTTCAGTCTTTTATACCTTCCTCTGTAACGCCCCTAGCCATGCCCAAAAGTGGGCCTGGCTAGTGATGTAGTTCACTGCCTATGTCTGTATACATCTTTAGTCATGCCTAAAGTGGGTGTGTTTAGCGGTGTGGTAAACCACCCTTTTATTACCTCATCTGTATGCGCCTCTAATAAGTCACATGGCTAATGGTGGCACACGGTTTCCTCCTACAGTTCCCCTTTTAGTCTAAAAAGGATATTTAAACTTAAAACAACTAACTTGTGTCAATGAACAAAATGTATCAAACATCTATCCCATCTAAACCTAAACTTATCTGAAAGAAACACCCAAGGCTGAACACCTCTTTCCAATCCCAACTCTAAAATAATTGAAAACTAATACTAACAGGTGTAAATATCCTATAATATCAAGAGTAGGGAGAGAGGGCATGGAATTCTCAAAACTACTTCCTGCTGAGATTGGACAATGACAATCTCATGGGGACCTGTGAGAAGAAAAATGTTAGTGTAACAAAATCTTCAGCAGATCAGACAGTCTCTGTATGGCAGGAGATGCTTGTTTGAAGTTCCTGACTGGAGTTCTAGTGTTGATTGAAGCTCTTGTCTGAAGCTCTGGCCAGATTGTAGAAGGTGTGCTGTTTCGGTTCCTTGGTCTGGAGTTGTGTCGAGTGATGTAGTTTCAAGCCAGTTTCAGGATAGTGCTTGTCAGGTGGAGTCAATGATGTGGGGCAGTTCAGATGCCTCCAGTCGAATCAGGTGAAGTCAAGGAAGTAGATCCATCCTCATTCTCTTTCTGAAGCAGTTGAAGATTGCTGTCAGGAAATCCCTTGTTCTCTGGAAAACTCAAACATTAATGTTAACAAAGAAATATTTTAATTTTTATATGTATGTATACTGGAAGAGGTGACAACAGGGAAGATGGTAAACATGAAGGAAATTAGACTTTTCAAAAAAAGAAATCCACAGATAACAGTCCCTAATTTTATTTTCTTCTGTCTTATATCAATGGCTCTTTGATATAATACAGAAATTCTGAAATTTATTTAAATAATATGCTTGAATTTAGAGTAGGAGAGCCAATCCAACTCCAAAGCCAGCTTCAGTTAAATGAAATGGGGACTGAAGTATGTGAAGAAATAAGGATAAAAGGTTACTATAAAAAATAAAATAGAGCGATTTAGACTTTGATACCACACAGTGAGTTGCTGTTTGTTTGATGGTCCTCAGGGTAGCTATTCATTCTTCTTCAGGAATCTGTATGCTCAGTATTCTTTGCTAAGTTTACCTGTGAAGACAAAAAACAAAACACTTCTCTTTCCTTTTAGGAGGTCATTTTACCCATGGTAGAATATGATTTTGTAGATGAACTGTTACCTTCCTCCTCCTGAGATGTCTTCTGTTCTGGTCGAATTTTAATTAATTTTGATGGAACCCAAACCTTTTCTTCTCCTGTGGAAACAAAAGCATAACCCCTTCCCCAATGTAACACATATCCTGGTTTCCAGACTGAGGTCATAACATCCTTAAAATACACCGGTTGGTTCAGTTCAGAAGTCTTCTCTGTAGTCCAGTGTCTTTCTGCTGCAGTTTGTCCTTTTTCATCAGCATTAAGAAAATTCAACGTTAGTAAAGCATTATGCAACCTGTGTTTAGGGGTCTTTGTTCTCCCTGGCTGTTTATGAAGCATCTCTTTTAAGGTTCGGTTAGATCTTTCAATCACTGCTTGTCCTGTGGGATTGTAAGGTATACCAGTTACATGTTTTATATTATAACATTTGAAAAATTGTTCCAAATACTGGAGACATATGCTGGAGCATTGTCAATTTTTATTGTTTTAGATATACCCATAACAGCCATCACCTCTAAGAGGTGTGTAATAACAGAATCAGCTTTTTCAGAGCTGAGGACAGTAGCCCATTTACTTGATAGCTGTTCTGTTATATATAATTTGACTATGTTAAAGTTAACACCTTTATTTTTGTTTAGACAAAAAAGAGGAGATGATGGGAGAAGTTCTGTGTATATGTCAATAAAGCACTGTTGGCCAATAGGGAAGCAAGATAGGTGGGACTAGGAGTCGAGGAGGACTCTGGGTAGGAGAAACACAGGGAGCCAAGATGTAACTGACATAAGGATAAGAAGCCCGGAAACTTCTCTGGTAAGAGAAATACTTAGATTAACAATTATGTGATAAATACTTAAGACAGAGCTACCCAGTAAGAAGGCTTCTCTTTACTGATTTGTTTTTTTTTGTTGTTGTTGTTGTTTTTTGTTTTTTGTTTTTGTTTTGTTTTTACAAGACAGGGTTTCTCTGTATTGTTTTGGAGGCTGTCGCTCCAGCCTGGCCTCGAACTCACAGAGATCCGCCTGCCTCTGCCTCCCGAGTGCTGGGATTAAACACCCGGCCGAAATTTTGTATTTTGTATTTTTCAAGGAATTGTTTCATTTCTAAGTTGTCAGAATTAAGGGGCTGGGGGCAGGGAGATGATTTAGATGCTCAAGTGATGGGGAAGTCCTTTTGTGTATATGTTTGTCTCATTGGTTGATAAATAAAGCATTGTTGGCCAATAAGAATGCAAGCTAGGTGAGACTAGGAGAGGTGGAGGATTCTGGGAAACAGAGGCACAGTCAGTCACCATGTAGCATGAGAGAGGAGTAAGAGGTCCGGACCCTTTCTCTGGTAAGATAAGACCAACTGGAAATACTCAGATTAGCAGTTATGGGTTAATAATTAAGTCAGAGCTAGACAACAAGAAACCATAGCAAACAGCAAACAGCTTCATAATTAATACAGCATCCTGCATGTTCATTTGGGACTAATGTGACTTTGGAACCAGGCTGGCAGGAAGAATGCTCATTAGACTGAAGTGCTTGAGGATCCTTGTCTGGAGTCCAGCACCCACATGGAAAGTTGATAGAGGCTTGTGTCTGGGTGCTGGGTGGAAACAGGAGACCCTTGGAGTTCACTGGCCAGCCAGTCCAGTCAGTCAGTACTCCACATCCAGTGGGAGAGCCTGTCTCAAAAACTAAGGAGGAGGGTGTTATGGAAATATTTAAAGATGTGTCACATTTGTTTATGCTGTGGAATGCAAATGTTGTATTACATTCTTTTATATTGCATTTGTTTAACTCTGTGAAGCTGTGTTAATTTGCCTGTCTAAGACACCTGATTTGTCTAATAAAGAGCTGAATATGGTCAATAGCTAGGCAGGAGAAACAATAGGTGGGGCTGGCAGGCAGAGAGAATAAATAGGAGGAGAAATTTGGGAAGAAAAGATCTAGGACAGAGTAACTACCTAGCTGCACATCAAGCCACAGATGAAGAAGTAAAGGATAAAGTAGGATAAAGATAAAAGCCCAAAGGCAAAAGGTAGATAGGATAATTTGAGTTAAGAAAAGCTAACTGAAGCCAGGTGGTGGTGGCACACGCCTTTAATCCAAGCATTCCGGAGGCAGAGGCAGTCGGATCTCTGTGAGTTCAAGACCAGCCTGGTCTACAAGAGCTAGTTCCAGGACAGCCTCCAAAGCCACAGAGAAACCCTGTCTTGGAGAAAAAAAATGCCTTTTTCTTTGAGGAGAATTGATTGGTATAAGCTGTTCTTTGAATTTCTGGTAGAATTCTGCATTTAGGCCATCTGGATCTGGGCTTTTCTTGGTTGGGAGACTTTTGATGACTGCTTCTATTTCCTTAGGGGTTATAGGTCTATTTAAATTGCTTATCTGTTCTTGATTTAATTTTGGCAAGTGATATCTATCCAGAAAATTATCCATTTCCTTTAAATTTTCAAATTTTGTGGAGTAAAGGTTTTCAAAGTATGATCTGATGATTCTCTGGCTTTCCTCAATATCTGTTGTTGTGTCCCCCTTTTAATTTCTGATTTTGTTAATTTGCATGTTCACACTCAGGTTTGTCTATCTATTTTCTCAAAGAACCAACTCTTTGTTACATTGATTCTTTGTATTGTTTTCCTTGTTTCTACTTTATTGATTTCAGCCCTCAATTTGATTATTTCCTGGCATCTACTCCTCCGGGATGAGTTTGCTTCTTCGTGTTCTAGAGCTTTCAGTTGTACTGTTAATTCTCTCGTATAACTATTCTCCAATTTCTTCATGTGGGCACTTAGTGCTATGAACTTTTCTGTTAGCACTGCTTTCCAAGTGTTCCATAAGTTTGGGTATGTTGTGTCATTCATTCTAGGAAGTCTTTAATTTTTTTTTATTTCTTCCTTGACCCAGGGATGGTGCAATTGAGCATTGTTCAATTTCCATGAGTTTGTAGGGTTTCTGCGATTTGTGTTGTTGTTGAATTCAGGGTTAGGGTTACTTTAACGCATGGTGGTCTGATAAGGTACATGGAGTTATTCCAATTTTTTTGTACCTGTTCAGGTTTGATATGTTGCTGAGTATATGGTTGATTTTTGAGAAGGTTCCATGTGGTGCTGAGAAGAAGGTATATTCTTTTGTGTTTAGATGGAATGTTCTGTAGATGTCTGTTAAACCCAATTGGGCTATAACTTCTATTAGTTCCTTTACTTCTTTGTTAAGTTTCTGTCTGATGGTCCTGTCTAGTGGTAAGAGTGGAGTGTTGAAGTCTCCCACTATAAGTGTGTGTGGTTTTATGTATGATTTGAGTTTTAGTAATGTTTCTTTTACGAATGTGGATGCCTTTGCATTTGGGGCATAGATGTTCAGAATTGATACTTCATCTTGGTGGATTTCTCTTGTGACAAGTATGAAATGACCTCCCCCATCTCTTTTTATTGATTTTAGTTTAAAGTCTAATTTGTTAGATATTAGGATTGCTACCCCCACTTGTTTCTTGGGTCCATTTGATTGGAAAATCTTTTCCCAACCCTTAATTCTGAGGTAATGTCTTTCTTAGAAGTTGAGGTGTGTTTCTTGTATGCAGCAGAATGGATTCTGTCTTTGAATCCATTCTGTTAGCCTGTGTCTTTTTATGGGTGAATGAAGACCATTAATATTGAGGGATATTAATAACCATTGATTGCTCATTCTTGTTTGTTTTGGAGTTGTTGTTGTTGGAATTGCGTGTGGATTTTCACCCCTTTTTTCTTTTGGCTGTTGGTAAAGTGGGATTATCTATTGCCTATGTTTTTCTGGTTGTAGTTAACTTGCTTGTGTTGGAGGTTTCCTTCCAGAACACTCTATAGGGCTGGATTAGTGGATACGTATTGTTTAAATCCGGTTTTGTCATGAAATATCTTGTTTTATCCATCTATAGTGATTGAAAGCTTTTCTGGGTATAGTAGTCTGGGCTGGCATTCATAGTCTCTTAGTGTTGATAGAATATCTATCCAGGACCTTCTGGCTTTCAGAGTTTCCATGGAGAAGTCAGGTGTAATTCTGATAGGTTTGCATTTGTATGTTATTTGACCTTTTTCCTTAGCTGCTCCTAATATTCTTTCTTTATTCTGTATGTGTTGGGGAAGTCCTGTGTATATGTCAATAAATTACTGCTGGCTAATAGGAATCTAGATAGGTGGGGCTAGGAATCCAGGAGGATTCTGGGAAGAAAAAACACAGGAGAGTCGAGATGTAACCGCCATTGGGGTAGGAAGCTCGGAAACCTCTCCGGTAAGAGACATACTTAGATTAACAATTATGGGGTAAATACTTAAGTCAGAGCTAGCCAGTAAGAAAAAAGCAAGGCCAACAGCTTCATAATGAATATAGCCTCTTGTGTGTTTATTTGGGACTGAAGCGGCTCTGAAACCAGGCGGGCGGAAAGGCTTCTCTCAAGGAAAGCTTCTCTTAACATGTATGTTTGGGGTCTTGAATATTATGTGGTAAGGGTTTTTTGTGTGTGTGTGTGTGGTCCTCTCTATTTGGTGTTCTGTAAGCTTCTTGTACCTTCATTGGCATGTCTTTCTTTAGGTTGGGAACGTTTTCTTCTATGATTTTGTTGAACATGTTTTCTGCCCCTTTGAGGTGGTTTTCTTCACCTTCTTCTATACCTATTATTCTTAGGTTTGGTCTTTTGACAGTGTCCCATATTTCCTGGATATTTTGTGTTAGGGATTTTCTTTGGTCGATGAATCTATTTCTCCTAGTGTATCTTCAACATCTGAGATTCTCTCTTCCATCTCTTGTATTCTGTTGGTTATGCTTACATCTGTAGTACCTGATGGTTTGCCCAGCTTTTCTATTTTCAGCATTCCTTCAGACTGTGCTTTTTATTGTCTCCATTTCAGCTTTCAACCCTTGCATTGTTTGAATTGTTTCTTGCAATTTTTGCTTTGTCGTTTCCTCCCTTTCTTGCATTTATTGGATTTTTTTTCCATTTCTTGTATTTTTTGGTTTGTCTTTTCTTCCATTTCTTTGAGGGATTTTCTCATATCCTCTTTGAGGGCCTCTATCATTTTCATGAAGTTGTTTTTAAGGTCTTTTTCTTCTGCTTCATCTGCATTGGGGTGTTCAGGTCTTGCTGGTGTAGGGTCTCTAGACTCTGGCAATGTCGTATTGGTTTTTCTGTTACTGGGTGTGTTTTTATATTGTCTCTTTCCCATCATTTCTTCCAGTGGGTGAAGAAATGGTGGTTATGTGACCACAGTTCCCTTCTGGTGGGTGCGAGCTGGTCCAATACTTTGGTGGCTTTCCTCTTGAGTGGATGGAGGTGGTCCTAGTACCAGGACCTTGGCAATCTTTGGGTAGGCTGGACCCTGTCGAGATGGGATCTGCAGTGTGCAGTCCCCAGTTCTCCAGTGGTTCTGCTCAGGACACAGGGAGGTAGGCTCTCCTGGCTCGTGGGAGAATGGGACTTGGATGCTGGCAGTCTCTGGGCAGTCTGGCTCCTGCCAGGATGGGAGTTGCCGTGTGCAGTACCCTGGCCTCGGCTAGTTGTGCGAAGATCACCGGAAAGGAGGCTGTAAACAGGCCTAGACCTACCTAGCCCCGCAGGTGGAGAAAAGGGCTATGGTGCTGGCAGTCTCTGCTTGATAACTGTTTTTGTTGTATGTAGTTTTACTATGTTAAAGTTAAAACCTTTCATTTTTATTTAGACAAAAGGGGAAATGGAGTATTATTTTAAGTTGTGTTACATTTGTTCAAGCTGTGGAACATTTGTTTAATAATGCAAAGATGTGTTGCATTCTTTTTTGTTGTTGTTGTTTGTTTTATTTTATTTTTTTGAGACAGGGTTTCTCTGTGGCTTTGGAGGCTGTCTTCTTGTAGACCAGGCTGGTCTCGAACTCACAGAGGTCTGCCTGCCTCTGCCTCCTGAGCACTGTGATTAGAGGCGTGCATCACCAACACCTGGCTGTGTTGCATTCTTTTCTGTTGCATTTGTTTAACTCTGTGAAGCTGTGTTACTTTGCCTGTCTAAAACACCTGATTGGTCTAGTAAAGAGACCAAACATCCAAACAATGAACCTATGGAAGCCATTCTCATTCAAATACTACGAAGGGCTCACATTCCACAAACAGCCTCTGTCTTGAAACCCCTGTGCCTGCTTGCCTAACTCTGGACTTTCCTGAGACCTGGCCTTCTTCTCCTCTGGGCTGATCATGAGTTAGCCAGTACTGGTGAGACTCTGGAGTCTAGTTCCCACCCTGTCAGGGAGGCGATGGAACTCTTACAAGGATCAAAAGGAAGTCAGTTGCTCCCCACGGTCTGTGCTTGCCAGCTTGGCTTGGTCATGGCATGCTCCTTTCTAGCTATTTTCATTTTGTGTAGCACTGAGAAAATTCTTTTCCATCAATTTGGGAGTCACTTAGGGTTTCAGATCCATTCAGGAGAATGTCAGGGTCCCCTTCCTTTGGGGGAGATGCAGCCGTGGCCCCACTGTGGTGGCCTCCAGCATCTCAGGCAAACAGTACTGTTTCGAATTGGTAAGGATCCCAGGACAGAAAGTTTCTCAGTGATGTGGGAGAAGGACTCAGGAAAATGCCATGGCAACCAGGCAGCTCTGTGCCCAGACCAGGCTAAGAAACTCCGGAAATGGTAAAGTACTTCTCGGTGGTCAGGACATTCTGTAAATTGCTTGAGGGTGAACAACTTGGATTACAAGAAACTTCCTCCTTAGAAACGGGGATTTGAGATCCAAGGGATCCTGACCAGAATGGGAAATAATCTGAAATAATCTGGCCAAACCAAGTTCCAAGAAAAATAACGAAAAGACCCAGATTCCTGCACACATGGGAAATCGGCTCCCATGGCTGGCTCAGAGACTCCCCAAGCCCATTCAAGATCCCCCCACACCAGGCGTTACAGTGCATGCTTTAATCACAGCACATGGAGCTCTTCTAAAATAAGAGTTACACATTTCCAAATACACTGGCACAGACTATACATCACTATTCCAAAACGGAGGGAAGGGCACAGTGAGGAAACACTGGACTGAAACACAGCTGGGCAGACGTCTAACCCTGTAGCTCTGTGTCTCATGTCTGGCTCAGATGTCTCTTCAGATCCCTAGCTCCTTTCAGCTTTGCTGACTGCAACACACTTCCTTTTCTTGGGCGGGTTCCACACTCTGTGTGTAGATCTCTTGGGCAGGTGTCACATGGCTCTGACCTCTCCAACATAATGCTGACTTTATCTTTAAAGTTTCAGGCATTGGCCCCTCCAGGCCTCAATGCAGAGACCCCCTGGCAACACACCTGGCCTTGGTGTTTTTCCTTAGCCTGGGAGGAAGATTTTACAACCCCCTCACATCTGCACCTTTCTTGATAACACCAGAACTGCAAAGGAAGCTCCCTTGCTGGCTGGGATTGGAACCTGGGCTCTTCCTTGGATTTCACTTGTATTAGCTTTCTGTTGTCTTTCAAGCTGAGGAAATCCCTTGGGCCTTTTCTTTCACAAACTTCAGGATTAGCTGAGAGGGGCAGGTCTCACCCTAAGGATCCCACTCTCTTCATTCCATTGTAGCATTAGAATCTTTTTAACATTACTTACCTCTTTGAGCACAGGACCTGCTCCAACACTCTATTTCCTGGCTTTTTTCCCTTCAAACTGTACAAGTTTTATTTCTCCTTCCTCTGCTTGCTCGTTTTCATTGTAGACCTGTGTGAGTGATCAGTAATGAGCATGTGACAGTCAGTACCAGGCTGCCTCGAAATCTCCTCTGCTAATGATACTAGCGCAAAACTCTTCACTTAAGCCTCTGGCAGACTCTTAGGACAAGGGCAGAAGCAGCCACATTCTTTGACAAAATATCACAAGAATGGTCTCTAGGCCAATTGCTATTGTTTTCCTCTAACATCTGAAAACCTCTGGGCCTCCATAATTCACATTGCTCTCAGCCCCACTGTCTTCCATGCTCCTACTAAAATGGCCCATTAAACCCAGTTGATAGTGTTCAACCACGTTCCGAATCCAAAATTCTTCTATATTTCTTCAAAGAACAGCCCTGTCACAGCAATAGCCGGGTCCCTGGTACCGGCCTCTGTCTTAGTTACTGTGCTGTAGCTGTGAAGAGACAGCATGACCCAGGCAGTTTACAGAAGAAGGTGTTTGGATGGGGACCTGCTTACCATTCATCACTGTCATGGTGGGAGGGCATGGTGGCACACAGGCCCTGGAGAAGCAGCCAAGAGCTGTATCTTGGCTCACAGGCAGAGAAAAACTGAAGTGCTGGAGGCTGTTGTTTATGGACAATAACAACCCACATGTTTTCACTCCCCTAAACAAGCTTGTTTGACATAGCTATACCAGATGTGCTTGATCACATGTGGGCGGGAGGTTCACGGGCAGGAAACGCATCAGAACATACTGTTGCTTCTGATTGGATGTAGGCTGGAAGTGTGTCAGGATGTAGGCTTGCCTCTGATTGGACCTGATGGGAAATACTTTAAGCCCTTGCAAACCATGACTCAGGGTCATTTTTCTGGGGAACCAGAGATGGAACTGGCCAGCGCATCCACCTGGCCATTATTTAATTAAAGGTTGTTTCAAAGTTGGCTTTAAACTATGGTAGTGGTTGTATTCCCCACCAGTGGGATTATCATAACCTAAAAGTCCACTCCCAGCAACACACCCCCTAAACAGTCCCCCAATTGGGATACATTCAAATATATGAGCTTACGGGAGCCTCCCCATTCAAACCGCTTGTGTCTTAGTAAGGATTTTCTTCCTGATAAGGAAAATGCTGTCAGATATAAGACTTTAGACCTAGCTCACTGCCTATAGCCAAGAGAGGCAGGCCCACTAGTGTTTTAACCTAAAAATTAAATGATGACTAAGTTTCTTTTCTCTCCCTCTCCAGAAGCCACTCATCTGGAAAGTACCTGGTACTAATGCTAACCAGTCTAACATCTAACAAAGGGCAGCAGATTCTGGGCTCATTATTCTGGTATGCAGCCCTGTGGACTGTTCTGACTATTTTTATGTCATCTTGACAAAGATAGAGTTATCTGATAGCAGGGAATCTTGGTTGAGAAAATACCTAGCTGGGCAGTGGCACACACATCTAATCCCAGCAGATTAACTTGGGGGGCAGAGGCAGGCAGATCTCTGTCAGTTAGAGGCCAGCCTGGTCTACAGTGCGAGTTCCAGTATGGTCAGAACTACACAGTGAGATCTTGCTCAAAATCATGAGAGGAAGAGAGGGGGAGGGGGAGGAAGAGAGAGACAGAGATGCCTCCATAGGATTAGGTTTGGCCTATAGGGTATTTTCTTAATTAGCAATTTATGTCAGAGGGCCCAGCCCTTTGTGGATGGTGCTGGGTTCTATAAGAAAGTAGGCGGAGCAAACCACCAGGAGCAAGCCGGTAAGCAGCACTCCTCCATGTTCCTGCCCTGTTTGAGTTCCTGTCTTGATTTTCCTCAAAAGACTGTGTGGTTTAGGACACATAAACCAAATAAAACCTTTCCTTCCCAACTTACTTTTGGCCATGGCAGTTTCATAACAGCAATGGTAACTCTAACTAAGCCAGAAATAAAAGGAAAATGGAGGACCAATGGATAAATACTTTTGTGTCATCCGAAGATATTAACGGACTTTGGTTTGGACATTTAAAAACTATCCTTTGTCCTGGCTTCTTCTGGCTTCTCACCTAGAACTCAAAACGCTAATATCTCTGGCCCTTTCTTCCCAAGCACCAGTCAGGGACTGCCTTTCTTACCGACCCTGGCTACTGTACAAACAGAACTACTGATGTACTTTAGACCCCAACAGCCTCATTTAGCTGTAGGGAATCAGTCAGTCACTGTTCCAGGTCTACAACGGCACTTCCCTCACCAAGGGAAGAAGGGATGATGAAAATAGCATGTAAAAATGGCCGAGGCAGTCTAGGGTAAAAAGAATCCAAAGGAAAGCTAACAGTTAATATCTTGGCTAATAACCGAACTATCACGTGGGCCTCTCAGTAGTCTTGGCCTGCCAGAAGCTGGAGTCACCAGAATGGTTTTGGGTCCTTACCTGTGCTCTGGTTCCTGAGGTTGCCATGGTAGAGGAGGGATATTGGAGAATCTAAAAAGGCCTGATAAGAGGAGGTCCTTCTGTGGAGAGAAGAGTCTCTGACTGGATGGAGACCTAGCGTTAACGTTGGGTCAGGTCAGTGCTGGCCAAGGCAACCCTAGGGACTCAAGCCACCCAGGGCTGTGCTAAAGACAGTGATAGAAAACGCTTTTTTTCTGCTTCCTCCAAACAATTCCAGGTGCTTACCACAGCAACAGTTTACTGTTGCTAGAGACAAGTCAGCATATTCTGGATGAGTTTAAGGAACACAAAAAAAGAAGAAGAAAATGTATAGTAAAGTGGCAGGAATTGTGAGAATTTTTTTCTATAAAAAATATAAAAAGAACTAATGTTCCACAACCCTCTCCTGTCTTGAAGGCCTTTTGTATCTGTTTGCCCAACACCTGAACCTTTCTGTGACCTGGCTCTCTACCAAACTTGTCCCCCTCCATTCGGAAAGTGAATTTACGAACAGTGCTGGACTGTGAGGTCTAATTCCAAACCAGTGTGGTGAAACACAGTCACCTGCATTAGAGTAAGGACTAAGCCATCCCGCCCTGGCCTGTACGTGCTAGCTGGGTCTGGACCATGGTATAACCCTTTTGAAAAACTAAATCTTCTTTCCAAGTTACTTTTGCTTTGTTCATGTGTTTCTTTGTGCAACACCTAGAATGTTCTTTTCCAGAACCCAGGCCTCCATCAAAGTCTGTGAATAAGCGAGGTTTGCCAGAACAGAAGAAAACCACCTTCTTGGTAATATAGAAGAAAACAAAAATTATACTTAAGAAGTAAGATAGAGAGCAACAAGGAAGATATGCAAAATTAACATTTGGCTTCCACATGCACAAGCATACGTGTGGTTGGGTACCCGAATATGCATGCATCCACACACACAGGAACACACACACACACACACACACACACACACACACACACACACACACACACACACACACGATGGGGAAGTCCTGTGTATATGTCAATAAAGCACTGTTGGCCAATAGGGAAGCAAGATAGGTGGGACTAGGAATTGAGCAGAACTCTGGGAAGGAGAAACACGGGGAGTCACGATGTAGCCCGCCAGAGAAGTAAGATGTAAGATGTCCAGACCCCTTTCTCTGGTAAGAGAAATACTTAGATGGTTAAATACTTAAGTCAAAGATAGCCAGTAAGAAACAAGCAAACGGGTGGAGCGTTGGTGGCGCACACCTTTAATCCCAGCACTCAGGAGGCAGAGGCAGGCGGATCTCTGTGAGTTTGAGGCCAGCCTGGTCTACAAGAGCTAGTTCCAGGACAGCCTCCAAAGCCTGTCTTGAAAAAGCCAAAAACCAACCAAACAAACAAAAAACAAGCAAACGACCAACAGCTTCATAATTAATACAGCGTCTTGTGTGTTATTTGGGGACTGCAACACCGCAGAGCCCAGGCAAATGATGGGGAAAAACCAAAGCGGCTGGCAAGGAAAGGCTTCTCTCAACACACACACACACACACACACACACACACACACACACACACACACACACACACACACACACTGGTATGATAAGGTCGTCATAGTGATGTCCATTTCATTCCTGATAACAGCAAATTGCCTTCTCCTCGTCTTCCTCGGTGATGTTAAAGGCTGTCAATACAGCCTATCTTTTCAAAGAGCCCACCCTTACTTTTCAGTGATTTTCCACTGTGTCAATTTCATTGATATTTGGTCTTTTTCATTATTTTCTTCCTTTCATGTATCAAGTTTACCATAGCCTTTAAAGTATCTTGAGATTCTCCTTCCATCTCTCCCCATCCCTTCTCTTCCTCCCTTCCTCCCTCCCTCTCTCCCTCCTCTCTCTCTTCCTTCCTTCCTTTCTTTTTCCAGAGGGTCTCCTATAGTTCAGGCTGGGCTTGAACCCCTGATCCTCCTTCTTCCTCCTGGGTGCTGGGAGTACAGGCACACATCTCAATACTCACCTCTTAAAATTGTGTTTTCGGCTTTATGTATTGTTTAAAGCTGTGTAGTTTCTCCTAGGGCTGCTTCTTCTGTCCTGAACTTGGCTGTGCTGTTTAGTTTTCATTCCATCCAGTGCCTTTAAACAGTTCCCAAGGCTGCTCTCACACTATCGTGTGTTCTTTAGTTTTAGCAACTACCTCTGTTGCTGATTCCAACTTTTGAATCCATTGTGGTTAGAGGGAAAGCTGTGATTTGAATTTTTGAAAACGGTTGAGGTTTGTTCTGTGACTTAGAATGTGTCTATATTGGTATTTGTTGTAGGCACTTGAGAAGAATCTTGAGAAGAATGTGTGCTCTGCTTTGACTGGAGAGAAGGGTTCTGGAAACGCCGCTGAGATCCTGTTCCCCACCCCTGCCTTTCCTTTTGAGTGCTAGAGATCAGGTGCATGATCACACGCACACGAAACAAATGTTCTACTGCTGAAATACGGCCCAGATGTTTCTTTTTGAGACAGAGTCTCACTGTGTAGCTCAGGCTGAACTTTGGTCCTCAGCCTCTTGCGAGCCTGTATCCAGGTGTGTGGCACCCCACTTGGCAGCTCTCCCACTTTTTGCCTTCTGTACTTTGCAGCTTGGTTGTTTCGTGTGTACTGAGTGGGACCTTTATGTGCTCTTAGCAGGGTGACATTCTGACTTGATGCCATTCGTGCCCCTGCTCCCTGCTTCCTTCTAAGTAATATTTATGTGAAACATCTTAAGTAAATTTCTTATAGACAATGTATGGTTAAGTCATCTTTTAAAATCCATTCTGAAAATCTGTTTTTTTAAAATTAATGAATCTGGACAGTTCATATTTATTACAAGTGTTGAATTGTTATAACTCTGTTGTATTGTTTGGTTTTCTGTTTTTTTTGTTTGTGCATTCTTTTCCCTCTCATAAACAGTGTTTTTAAACAATTACCTATTGATTTACTGATGTTACCTTAAGTGTAGCTCCTTATACTACTTTTTTTAGTGATTCCCATTATCTATAATATCAAAAACTAATGGTGTTAGTATTTTACCATTTTAGTGATGTGTAAAATCTTGCAAGAAATTGTCCAGAGCTGTTGCTCAATCTCCCTCCCTCCCTCCCTCCCTCCCTCCCTCCTTCCCTCCCTCTCTCTCTCTCTCTCTCTCTCTCTCTCTCTCTCTCTCTCTCTCTGGTGCTGTCTTTTCAGCTCTTTCAAGCATGTTTGTAGTCCCACACTGCAGCATCTGAATGACTTTGCTTTAATCTTTGTGGGAGCACTCTGCCACCTCTACTGTCTCGTGCCAGCTTGGCGACAGCCCCTTCCCCCCTTAGCTTTGCTTAGCAGATACTTCAGTTTCCTTGCACCAAGAACCATCTTTCTAGTGATGGTTTGCCTTGAGGTCTGGAAAGTTTATTTATTTATTTATTTATTTACTTTAGAGACGACAGGGTTTCACTGTATAGCCCTACTTGGCCCAGAATTCCCAGAGATTCACCTGCTTCTGGCTCTGCCTCCTCAGTTCTGGGGTTACGGGCACATACCATGTCTGTCGCCTGGCAAGACTTGGAAAATGCAATGTTCTGAAACTCTGGTTCTTATCTCAACTCTCTGTTCGGTCATTTATAGTTAAGGAGAGATGTTGCACCTGCTGTGCGGCCTGCATCCGAGAATGTAGCGAGGTGGTCGGGATAGATGACACAGAGACCGGTCGGTTGCTTTAAGAAAACTTTATGTTTCCCAAGTCAGCTTAGGAGGAGACCCCAGTCTGCTTAGGAGAGCTCTCAGGAGAAGTCTCTCTAAGAAAAAGGAGCTTCCCTTTTTTAAGGACTTCTGCCATTCATCTACATACCATTCTTTCCTCCTGGCTGGTGGTTTAATCTCCGGCCCCAGAATTGGGGAGACACCACAGGGAAACAGGAAGAAGCATCTAGCCGTAGGGGGTGTGAAAGGCCTGGTATTTCAGTGAGCAAGCCCTTATCTGAGCCCTATCAAGAGCTTTAAAGCACTGAATTGTTTTCAGTAAACATTACACAGATGCCTGCTCCCAGGCTGAAGGGGAAGTGGGTTTCTGCTCAAGGTCTGGTGTCCCCACAATTCACCCCTTTTTATTTTTAAATGAGGCACTCCTGTCTTAGGTCAAGTAGGGTCACCCTCCCTGGCCCGTCTTTGGGGGACCTTGAACCCCTGTTAGGTGGGAGTGGGTCTTCCCCACAGGTTGCCCGTCTTTGAAGTAGCCCCACCCTTAAAATCATTTGTAATAAGGCTTTATGGCTATCGGGATTGCCATGGGCTAAGGCACTTTGAACTCAGCATGAAGCCAGAATGCCTACTGCCACTGTTACCATTCCTAGGACCCCCACTGACATAGTGCCTCTCTGTCACCTGCCCATCCCCCGATCTGGGCCTTAGCATTCTACCACCAGCCTTTCTTTGCTACAAGGGTGATTTATAGTTACAATTTGAAGGTCAAAACAGTGATAAAGTTTACAATCATTTTAAGATCTACTTAGGAAAGCATTAGAGAGTGCACTTGCACAGATACATTAGGTACAATCATTGATGTTACACATTAGCATTATAAAAAATATGAACAAGAGGCTTGTTGCACTATTTACAGAGTACCAATTTGTTCCTGTGGTGATGTAGTCTGTAGATTTGATGTCAGTAGTATCAGCCGAACATGCAACCCGAGTCAAAGTCTTTTTGTCGCACCAGGACAAACCACATTTCTCCAGAAGAACACACTGATTCCAGAAACAGGAACTACCAAGTCTGATATTTTAAGTGACCATGTCCTGTTCAAATACTGAAAAGAGGCTTTTGCCACTCATCACAGTCCATACCAATGTCCAAATGTTTTAAATGGGTCTTTTTTCCCCCAAAGGGAAAAGCTGGCAAAATGAATTCTGTTGTTTTAAGGTGTATCAAAGGCTAGCTGCTAATCTTCCAGTTTTGTTGGCTTTGGGATGAAAACTCACGGGTCCAGGAGGTTGATGTAGCAAGCCTGATGAGACACTGGAAATCTCGAACTGACTGTTTTATTTCTTTTTCGGGCTGTAGATTTGATGACATCAAGGGTCAGGAACACCGACTTAGGAGATCTCGAACTGGCTTGAGCAGGCTCCCATGGTCTCAGGTCCAGTTTTCTCTGCTCCATGTATCTCATCAAATGTTGTGACAGCTACTGAAGCTTTATTCTTTTCCTGTAAGAAAACACAAACATGCCCTCGACCCCAAATTAGGGTCTACTCTACTGTCTAGTGTATGGATGTTTCCATTTGGCCTGAGTAATAGTTGTTTAACTTTTATTATGTCAGAATCTGTCTGAAGCAGATTCCTCACTGGCATTTACATTTTAAAAATTTTTAAATGAGGAGTGGATTATTTAATGAATCATGTGGGGACTGGGGACATTACTCTCCCTTTTATTTTTAAATTTTGTTTGAACTGTTGAAGTTGGACCATAACAGTAGAAGGATTTGTCTACCCTCCTTAGTCAACTATCTAGGTGAGTTGGGATCACTATTTAAAGTATTAGTAGATGTCCTTTAAAAGGGACATAACCATTAAGTACCTTTGAGAATCATTTAAGGATTGTAAACTATACTATGTCCCAAATAGTCCTTTTTTTTTTAACCTGTAGCTCTCACTAGTTGACAAGGCCTCATTTGCATCTGAGCTGACAAGGCCTAATTTGCATCTACACAGACACCTTTGGGGGTGGGGGCCTGCCAAAGCGGCAGGACAGTTCCCTGAAAAAACCTCTCTCTCTCTCTCTCTCTCTCTCTCTCTCTCTCTCTCTCTCTCTCTCTCTCTCTGACTGGCTCTGAGGGCTTAACTTGAATTTTTTGTTAAAATATTAACCGACTGACTGGATGTTTCTTTTGGCTATATCTAAATCGATTTAGGTAGTTTTTAACTGTTTGAAGGGATTTAAGTATCCCTATAATCATATCCAAGGCAGTTAGAACAGTTGCTTTTATCAACATTTACACATTTGCTTTTTACACTTCATACATACTGACATGGCCACGTCCATACACACAGACCATGCATACATATCTCTCTTTTTGCCTAGGTTATGATTAGTTTGTTGAACTGAAACTTCTTTAACAGAACAACTCCAGTCAATCTTTGAATTAAAACAAAAGGTTGAAAAAGTCCTGTATGTCCCTCGTCATTTCTTTATTAGAGAAGTTTTGAGCTACACTCAGGGGCTACAGCCATACCCACTCCTTGTAATTCTGTAGATGCAAAGTGGAAAGGCCAGGCTTTTGCCAAAAGTTTTTAGAGATGACTCACAAAATTCAATAACCTACCCCATATAAATGTAACCAAACATTTTTATTTTATATACCTTTGCCTTTTTCTTTACTGAATGCTAATACCTCATTTATTAACTGTTACCAATTTTTTAAATTTACCCATCTTTAATCTATCCTCCCATTGAGGATGATCCTCCAATCTACCCTCCAACTGAGGGCAACTTCTTATCTTAGGTTCCCTTTCTTTTTTGACCTTTGTTAGGTGAGGGCCTAGACATTTAATCCAATCCACCCTTTAACTGAGGGTGATCTCTTAGGTTCCCTTTTTTTTCCTGACCTTTGTCAGGCAAGGTCCTAAACATTTAATCTGGTACCCCTAGCTTGGTACCCCCTTTTTAATACATACTTATAGCCTTACTTGTTGGCTATCCTTTTAGATTTTTGAGTTTTCATTTACTTTCCTGACCTCAGTGGATCAGGTGAAAAACTGGCCTCATTTATTAACTTTACCAGTTTTTTAAATTTATCTTTAATCCATCCTTCCATTGAGGATGATTCTCTAATCTACCCTCCAACTGAGGGCAACTTCTTAGGTTTAGCTTTTCTTTTTTGACCTTTGTCAGGCAAAGGCCTAGACATTTAATCTGGTACCCCTAGCTTGGTACCCTCTTTTAAATACATACTTATAGCCTTACTATTTGGCTATTCTTTTAGATCTCTGAGTTTTTCTTTACTTTCCTGACCTCAGTGGATCAGGTGAAAGACTGGAGATTTTTCTTATTTTACCCTCTTTTTTTTTTTTTTTTTTTGACTGGGTTTCTCTCTATCCTTTTGGAGGCTGTCCTGGAACTTGCTCTATATACAAGGATGGCCTCCATCCTACCTACCTCTGTCTCTCAAGTGTTGGGATTAAAGGCACATGCCACCAACACCCGACTCTAAAGATCATAGCGAACATCCTTCCAATCTGGGACATTTAAGTCTCCCCCAGTAATGAACCATGGACTCGCACGTTTAATCCATTTTAAAAAGCCTTCCAAGGTTTTAGACTTTACTGTAGTCCCATGTCCTTCAAGTAACTTTTTAACTTGATACTGTAATTCGAGCTTCCCAGAACTATTCCCCATGGTTTCTTTTCTTTTTTTTTTCCCAATCTTTCCCTGGCCAGAAAAAGAGACGAACCCACTCACTTACCTCGCTTTCATGATCTCGGTGGGACCTCCAATTGTTGCACCTGCTGTGCGGCCTGCATCCGAGAATGTAGCGAGGTGGTCGGGATAGATGACACAGAGACCGGTCGGTTGCTTTAAGAAAACTTTATGTTTCCCAAGTCAGCTTAGGAGGAGACCCCAGTCCGCTTAGGAGAGCTCTCAGGAGAAGTCTCTCTAAGAAAAAGGAGCTTCCCTTTTTTAAGGACTTCTGCCATTCATCTACATACCATTCTTTCCTCCTGGCTGGTGGTTTAATCTCCGGCCCCAGAATCGGGGAGACACCACAGGGAAACAGGAAGAGGCATCTAGCCTTAGGGGGTGTAGAGAGATGCACTTTCCATGTGTATGTGGAGAGGGCAGAGGACAACCTCCAGGAGTTTGCTCTTTCCTTCCATTGGGGATCTCAGGACGGAATGCATGTTGTCTTTCCATTGGGATCTCAGAACGGGATGCATGCTATCCTTCCATTGGGGATCTCAGGACGGAATGTATGCTGTCAGGCTTGCATGAGTGTCATGCGTGTATGTACTGGCCCTCATACACCCTTGTTCTGTATCAGATTTAAAGAATTGCTTCTATACGGAATTTTTCATACTTTCCCCCTGCTATTCCATCAATTACCCAGCTTAGCAACTGTTGATGTACACAGTGTCAGTTGGAAGAGGATTTGAAGATGCCAGAGACTGTGGAGGTTTCCCTGCAAACACTGTCATTTCAAAGAAAGTGCAACGTTATGGGTTTGAGTATTCTCAAGGGGTCCTGACCAACTCTTAGGAAAAGCTGTGTGAAGTCACACAAAGAACACACAGACCAAGCAAAAGTAATTTGTCAAGGCAATTTCTTTCTTTCTTTCTTTCTTTCTTTCTTTCTTTCTTTCTTTCTTTTTTTTTTTTTGCAAAAAAAAGGTGGGACAGAACCCAAACCAGGTTATCAAACATACTGGCCAAAATGGCCTCTGTCTTTTATCTCTGACATAGATGGTGACTGTATCTCATCCCACTCATGGGAGTGTGACTCCATAATCTAATAAGACTAGATACTTGGCACAAAGGGAAGAAACACAGGTTCAGGAAATATGGGCCCTTGTTGGGCTGACTAGGTTTGATAGAAAATAATTTCTCACACCAGTTCCCTGAGGACAGCAAAGAGTGCTGTGAATACCTGGGAACCAGTATCACGGCCAAGGTCGAAACCACATTTACCACTTCAAAAAGCTTCTCCCTGTTCCATTACAATATTCCAGGTGTGCCTGTGCATATGTGTGTGCGCACGCATGTGTGCGCTGTGGAATATGTGTCACTATGACTGGTTTAATAAATGAGTTGACTGGCCAATAGCTGAACAGGATATAGTTAGGTGGAAAAGCCAAACAGAGAATGAGGGGAGGAGGAAGGGCGGAGTCAGAGGAGAAGCCAGCAGACACAGAGGGAGCAGGAAGTATAGAAAATAAGATAACAAGCCATGAGCCTCATGGCAAATACATAGATAAAAATATAGGTTAATTTAAAATGTAAGAGCTAGTTAGTAATAAATCTAAGCTATTTCCACATAAGAATTTCCACATAAGACCTTTTAAAGATTTTTTTAGAAGGTTCAAAATGCACAGAAACAGAGACAAATGCAGTGCAAGCTGTAGCTGCCCCCAGGATGGAGCAGGCCTTTAACCGCCATGAGCTAAGCTTTGTGGAGGGTTCCACAGTCTCTCACATGGGCTGGAGCTGCGAGCATCACCACACTGCGTGGCTGGTTTAGAGTTTTTGCTCATGTTGACAGAAAGGGTTACCGATAGACAGTAAAGACAGATTTAGATAACAACAAACAACAACAAAACCAAAAAACCAAAAACCTCTCTAAACGGGTCACAGTGTGTTTAAAACTATACTTAGACTTGGGAGAAAAAAAGAAAAAGGATAGAAAAAGTTCTTCAAAACTAGAGTAATAAAAAAATATAATGAGTCATGTAAAGATGGAAAATACACAGAGAGTCTGGATCCTGTATGTTATTATGTTGTCTTTGAATTACCTTTTGGCTGATGAGAGACACTGGATTATAAAAACTGCTAGATTCAACAAACCTATGTATTTTAAAGATATCTTGACCTTGAAATTTAAGTCAGGGCTGGAGAGATGGCTCAGAGGTTAAGAGCACCGACTGTTCTTCCAGAGGTCCTGAGTTCAATTCCCAGCAACCACATGGTGGCTCACAACCATCTGTAATGAGATCTGGTGCCCTCTTCTAGCATGCAGACATACATGGAGGCAGGATGTTGTATTCATAATAAATAAATAAAATCTTTAAATAAAAATTCTTTAAAAAAAAAGAAATTTAAGTCAAAGGTGTGTTACTTTGGGGGAGAGATTTTGCTTTTATTTCCACAGGAGATGAGAGGCTGTGGATTCATCTGGATTAAGGAAAATTAGGTTTGATCAAGGAAGAAACCCTGAAAAATTCTGGCTACAAATATAAAGAAAACCTAAAAGGACTACAAGACACATGATGTATATTTTACTTGCTCAAACAGAAAACAGAAAAACCATCTTTGGCTGACTTGTGTACAATGCACAGTCTAATATCTGCATTAATACAGATATGTATGTTAATTTTTAATGTATTTTAGAGCAAGAGGACAGACACCAATGAAAACAGATGACTCAGGTGATCCAACATCTCAAAATGCCTCTATTTCAGTCTCCTTAGAATTCTGCATCCAAGCCGGCATTGGTGGCACATGCCTTTAATCCCAGAACTTGGGAGGCAGAGGCAGGCAAATTTCTGAGTTTGAGACCAGCCTGATTTACAGAACCAGTGTCAGGATAGGCTCCAAAACTACACAGAGAAACCCTGTCTTGAAAAACAAAACAAAACAAAACAAAAAACAAAAACAAAACAAAACAAAAAAACAAAAACAAAAACAAAACAAAACAAAAAAAGGTTTCTGCGTCCAGAACAACTTCAAGGCTGCTGGATGTGATAATTCAGCATCATAAAATACTCCAGTCAGGAGTATTTGACCCTAATATTGAATTTTCTCAGTATCCCCCAAAGATTACCAGCACCCCGAATGAACAGGAAGTAGCCTAGGGAACTATGCCCACATTCTCCCAAAATAGCTTATGGGTATTTATTATCATTTAAGTGTGGATGCTGGTTACAAGTTGCTATTGGTCATGGTCAGGAAAAAGGCTAAACAAAAAAGTTAAGTTCAAAGATCTGTTTCTAAAGGAAAAAAGGGAGATATCATATAGAAATGATAGGATGCAAGGGTAGTGTAGCCAGGTTGGCCTCCAACTCACAGAGACCCACCTGCCTCTGCCTCCTGAGCGCTGGGATTACAGGCATGGGCCACTGCCTGGCATAGCACGAATTCTAATTGGGCTTAATAATAAAAACCCAAAGTTGGATAGGGGTAAATGCTAAAAGATAAGAGAGACAAAGGAGCAAAGTACAGCCACTTCTTACCTCATTAGCTCCTCAATATGAAAGGGCCCGAGTTCCTGTCTCACCTGTCTTACATTCTTCTCTTCACTCAGCCATATGACTTCCTGTCTGTCTGTACAAAACTCTTCACCTCTGTGGCTAACTAGTGGCTAGCTCTAACCTCTGATCTTCAGGCAAGCTTTATTTGTTAAAGCACAAACAAAATATCACCACAGAGTAGATTATTGAATCTACTTTTAATTAAGAAAAAAACAACTACTAGTCTTAAATATTTCATATTGGTATGGATTTTGGCATATTGATACAAACTTAAAGTTAATTTTGTTATACTGTTTGTATATTTCTACTCTTGTTTGGTGTATTATATTTATACAACTCATTTGAAAGTGTACTGTATAGTTAAGAAATACAAATTAATAACCATATATAATAATCAAACTTATAGTCATATTATGTATGTTTTCAAGGTTAAACATATATTTAGACAGATAGATGGCCTTCAAACACTTCAAAGACCTACAGAATATAGCATTTAATATGTTTAATAAGCTAAGGCTTTTCATGACAGCTCCTGGCAGCACCAATCTACTTCAGAGAAGATGATGGGCATCGAAGAAATTCCACATGGGGTTTGCTTTCTTTGTGGCAAAAGCTAGCCATTTGGGCAAAGAAGCTGCCCTTGACTCAATTGTTGACAGTTACTGTCCAAATTGGACAAATGGGATGCAAGAAAGGTAACTGCCAAACTTTGCCAAGACAAGGTAGGTCAATCCTTTGTAATTGCTGCTTCATAGGAAAGTCTGTCAGGTGTGTTAGGCCTGTAGGACAGAGTTGGATGCCCCAGTGTTGCAGAGGAACCTTGGGTGACTGTCCAGGCATCCTGATGTCCTTGTCATTAGGGCAAATTTCACCCTTATGCGGACTTTGCTGGAGTTAAAGAGTAAACAGTTAAACTTACAGTTTTCCTTAGCTATCATAGGAAACAAACTTAAGACTCACCAAGATAGAGTATTTTCTCTAATTTTGCCAAATACAAATGGACTGGATTTTGTAACTCTAATTCTTACTTGATAACTGTTTTTATTGTATATATTTTTACTACATTAAAGTTAAAACCTTCCTTTTTAATTAGACAAAGGGGAAATGCCATGGAATAATCTTCCGTGCACTGTATGAATATATATTGCTATGATTGGTTTAATAAACAAGCTGACTGGCAAATAGTTGAACAGGATACAGTTAGGCAGGAAAGTCAAACTGAGAATGATGGGGTGAGGAAGGGCGGAGTCAGAGGAGAAGCCAGCAGACACAGAGGGAGCAGGAAGTATAGAAAATGAGGTAACAAGTTATGAGCCACATGGAAAATAGCTAGCGAGCAAGCATGTTACCTTCTTTCCCAAACCCTAGTCTGGTTTTTGATACCATAATGAAACACTCAAGGCAGAGTAACTTTATAAAGGGAAGAAATTAGGGTTGGCAGGATGGCTTGGTGGGCAAAAGCACTTGATCCGCAAGCCTGGAGACCAAGTTCAATCTCTGTAACCCACAGGGTAAAGAGAAAGCCATCTCTTGGAGTTGGCTTCTGATAACACACAAGTGCTTCATGTACTTTGTAGCACACACACACACCCCACGCCCCTACTCACACACATGCCCCTACTCACACACATATGCCCCTACACATACACACACACCATGCCCCTACTCACACACACATGCCCTTACACACACACACACACACACACATACACACACACACACACACGCATGCTCATACACATACATGTCCCTACACACACATCCCTACTTACTCACACATGCCCCTACTCATGCACACATGTCCCTATACACACACACACACATACACACCCCTTCTTACAGACACACATGCTCTTACTTACATATACACTGCCCCTACTTACACACACACACACACACACACACAATCCTACTCACACACATACACACACACCCCTACTCACACACATCCCTGCTCACACACACATGCCCCTACTCACACACACATCAGACAAACACAGCAATTATAAATAAAATGAAACATTAATCTAGCTCACCATTTGGAAGCTGCAAACCCAAACAGCACAATGCTGGCTGGGTGAGAACGTCCTTGACCATGTTTCATCCATGTTACATCGTGGCAGATGGCATCCTGGTGCAAGGGCCTATGAGGAGAAGTCACAGAACAGGACAGGAGCCTCATGAAGCTGACTGGGGTCACTTGAAGACTGCATTGGTCCTTTCCAGTGGTTACTCTTCTCCATTTAATGGTTATCTCTTGTCTCACACCTCCACACTGGGACTTCTTAGAGGCAGACCACACCTGGGCCACAGCAGGGAGGGTCCATTCTCCCTGTGAGTACTCCAGGCATCCTGTCGCCATGTCAGGCTTGTTCCTGAGCAGTGAAAGTTCCCAGCCTCCTGATGCCAGCGGTGGAGGGCTTGGGTCATCTCTTATCGCTTCAAAGGATGGGCACCTGGGGAGGAGGATCTGTGGTGTTACCTGAATTGGAGGGCTATTGCCCAACAGTCTCTCCCTCCTGGTCTTTTGGTTTGACATAATAGATGTTTCTTGGCTATTTTTATCTATGGCCAGTGGCGAGCTCCTGCAAGCCACACTGCCCCCTGGTGGCAGATCCTAGCCGAGAGACAGGCTTGGGTGCAAAGTCTTGCAGAGCAGACTCTGGGTGTGATTTGAGAGAAGGTAGGTGCCTACAGAACAGGAATACAGTGATCTGTAGTTTCAGGTGCCCATGGCCGGAAAACATTAAAGGAAAAATTCCTGCAATGAGGAATTTATAAGTTTCCCAAAATTGTGCCATGTTGTGTGGCAGAAAGAGTGTCTCTGGGTAAGAGCACTTGCTGCATTTCAAAGGACCTGAGTTCAGTTCGCAGCACCCACACCACACAGTTCACACCTAACGCCCTCTTTTGTCCTCTGCAGAACATGCAGGAAAAATACTCATACACATGATATAAAATAAGTAAATATCTATCTATTTATCTATCTATCATCTGTCTATCTACCTACCTACCTACCTATCCATCTATCTGTCTAGTCTTTTGGTTTTGAAATAGGGCCTCACTATTTAGGTCAAGCTGACTTCAAATTCACAGAAGTCTGATGGGATTAAAGCTGTGTACACCACAGCCAGCGGTAAGTCTTTTATATATATATATATACACTTAAGCTTTGTCACAGATATAAACACTTAAAAACACAGTAAACAGAAAACTTGGTACTAGCTGGAGTATGTCCCTAGCATATGAGGGGACAGGCGTCTGCATTCCCTATGACCCCTCCCTGAGAAGGACATGGAGGGGCCCCTCAGTCTTAGTTGTCTGTCCAGGTGGTAGCGTTACCATCTGTGGTCTGGACCAGGTTCGCTTAAAGAACTGAAAGGCAGGAGGAAAATCTCCAACACTGTGACATTTCTATCAGGCCAGGTGGGTAGGAAGACGACTCGTTGCCAGCTATCTTGTCTGCCAGGCCTTTCGGGGCCTTTCCCGCTTCCAGCCCCTCGGCAGGATACTGGACAGCCGAGAATTCTTTCTTCCTTCTCGCCTCTGCTTTGTGTTGTTTGTTTAGACAAGGTCTCATGTAGCCTGCCTCGTTCCAATTCCCAGAGACGTGTACCCTGCCAGGAGCCACAAAGAAAATCTGGGAGTGTGCTCTCAGCCAGATGAGCCTCCTGATGAGGTCACAGGCCTGGCCGTCTTTTGTAGACTTTTGGGAGACAGGGACAGCTGGGGCTGTAGTTCAGGGGCAGAGAGTGCTTGCCTATCAGATTCAACTCAGCCATCATCCAATTAGAATTTGTCTGCTTTTAAATTTTTTTTTTTGCTTTGTTTTTAGAAAGGTGTCATCGTGTAGCCCAAGCGTACCTGAAATTCGTGACGATCCGCCTGCTTTGGCCTTCCAAGTGTTAGGATCACAGGTGTGTGTTGCCACGCCGGGCTCAGAAGTACTGTGTGTGCGTAGGGGTATGCACGCCCATGTGCCCATGTGTCTGTGTGTGTTCCTCTGTCATTCCCACTTTAC
Organism: Mesocricetus auratus; assembly: GCF_017639785.1. Classification (NCBI taxonomy): domain Eukaryota; kingdom Metazoa; phylum Chordata; class Mammalia; order Rodentia; family Cricetidae; genus Mesocricetus; species Mesocricetus auratus. The sequence continues at coordinate 74,162,246 of NW_024429192.1, forward strand.
TTTCTGAGATGTCTCTCACTGAGCCTGTTTCCACTAGTTTGGTTGATCTTTGGGCTCCCAAGATTCAAGAAAACCTCATGAGGTCATGCCCTGATTTTATATGGGTGCTGGGGATTTGAACTCAAGTCCCCTTGCTTTCTCAGCAAGCCCTGTGCATGGAGTCACCTCTCCATGCCCACACTAATACTTAATAATTGTATGTATTTGGCATGCGGTGTGATACTTCCACACACATAACCATGTGCCCGATCATCCATTGCCTCAAACATTTATCATCTCTTTGTGTTGGGAACATTCAAGAATCCTTTCTACTATACTATTCAAATTGTTTATTGTTATTGTCTTAGCCAGGGTTCTATTGCTGTGGAGAAACACTATGACCACAGCAACTCTTTTTTTTTTTTTTTTTTTTTTTTTTTGGTTTTTTGAGACAGGGTTTCTCTGTGGCTTTGGAGGCTGTCCTGGAACTAGCTCTTGTAGACCAGGTTGGCCTCGAACTCACAGAGATCCGCCTGCCTCTGCCTCCCGAGTGCTGGAATTAAAGGCGTGTGCCACCAACGCCTGGCTAGTTGTTTAGTTTTAATTGCTGTAGTTTTTAAATACTTGAGTTGACCATTTTAAAGGTTTATTTTGATTTGTAGTTCCTGGGGTCCCAGTCCATGTTCATTTGACCCTGCTGCTCTGGTCCTGTGTCAAAGCAGAGTGTCAGGGCAGGATGCATGTGAAGGAAGCCACTCACTTCATGGTCAAGAAACAAAGAGAGAAGAGCCAGCCTCCCAATACCCTTAGGAGGGCATGTCCCATGCTCTAACCTCCTCTAACGAGGCCCCATCTCCAAATGGTTCCACTGTCTCCCATGTCTCAACAGTAGGCTTTTTTTTCTTTAAAATAAATTCTTTATTGATTCTTTAGGAATTTCACACCATGCACCCCAATTCCTCTCACCTGCAAGTCCTCCTGTGTCCTCTCCTCACCCTTGCAGCACCCCCAAAAGAAAATTTTAAAAAATCAAACCAAACCAAAGCAAGCAAACAAAAACAAAACAAACAAACAAAAACCAAAAAACCCCTTTAGCTCCTCCCTCTTTCCTGCCTCTTGAACACCTCGTCATCTGTCCCGGTGCCAGTAGGAACTGCGGAGTGTCACGTAGTACACCCTTTGTCCAATCGGTTCTTCCAGTAGGAACTGTGGAGTGTCACATAGTACACCCTGTCCAATCAGTTCTTCCAGTAGGAACTGCGGAGTGTCACATAGTACACGCTTTGTCCAATCAGTTCTTCTAGCAAACATGCAAGGTCTCTGGCCCTTGATTCTTCCTGCAAGGACCATGCTGTGCACCCTGGTCCTTTTATCCTCCCTCTGCCATCATGTATCGGGGCTGGAGAAAGGAGAATTAATCGTAGGTGAGAGAGGTGTGGTTACTTGTCCTATTGCTATGAGAAGATCCCAGCAGTCAGGACAGGTGAGCACGGTGGCAGGAGCATGAGGCAGCCCCTCACGTCCTACCCTCAGTGAAGAGGCAGAGAGAGATGAACGCTGGTGCCCAGATCAATTGCTCCTTTTTCTCTAGTCCAAGGCCCGGCACAGAGAATGGTGCTGCCCGTGTGCAAGGAAGTCTTCACCTTTCTGGAAACACAGTCACAGACACACCCAGAGGACCGTTTCCATGGTAATTCTAAATCTGGTTGAGTTGACAGTGAAGATGAACCGTTGCAATGTGGGAACTCCGAGTTCCTCACGTCTACCCATGTTTAGACTGAAATGCTAAATGAACAAGTTAGACACCCCCCTGAGCCATTCTGTGGGGAGAGAGGAAGGCTGGGGGTGGGGACAGGCTTGATTTTAGACTACAGACATGCCGGGAACTCCAGGATGTTCCCACGATGCTGACTGTACTGGTTAAAAATACCATCAATACCAAAAATTACAAAGTGTGTAACTAATCTTGCTACCTAGAGCCAAGAAAAATAAACTTCAGTCGAACAATGTAAAGCCACCAGAGAGGGAGTCCCAGGGAAGGGTTGTCAATGGCTCCAGAGAGAGCTAGCACCCTCGTCAGGCTGCCTGCCCTGGGCAGCTAGCCTGCTCCTCTCTCCCTGTGGAGAGCACACTGAGCTGTGTCATGCTGGGTGGCCTATGCTTGGTGGCCCAGGGTCACCCCTCCAGGGTTTCAGTTGCTCCAGCCCTGCCAGCCCCGTAATGCAGTTCACACTGGCTTTTCTGTTCTTAGCTAGACCCTGGCTGGAGCAGGAATGGCCATCAACACCCAAGTCTTTTGATCCCATGCCCAAAGAAGGCAAACGTGTTAGCCTATCTCAGGAGAGGCCAGGTGCTTTTGGCCCCAGGCAGGGAAGCCAGTGCTGCCAGCAGGCAAGAGCACTAGCCAGCTGGGGAGCCTCTTCCTTGGTTTTTGGTTAGTAAAGGTTTTCTAGTGAGGGCCCTGTGTGGCCGGGCAGGTCTCTAACCCCAGCTTTGGAAGAGGTAGCCTGAGGCAGGGAAAGCAGAGCTTCCAGGCTAGTCTGGGCTGCAGAGTGAGATCCTGTCTCAACAACAACAACAAAAACTTGCTAATGGAGAACTAAGACATAAAACACAGCTGGGCAGCGGTGGTGCACACCTTTAATCCCAGCACTCTGGAGGAAGAGGCAGGTGGATCATTATAAATTCAAGTCCAGCCTGGACTCTACAGTGAGTTTCAGGAGAGCCAGGACTACACAGAGAAAACCCGTCTCTATAAGACAAAACAAGCAAAAACATAAAACACCTTTAAAAATGGTAATGAGAGGCGAAGGGATGGCTCAGTGGTTAAGAGCACTTGATGCTCTTGCAGAGGACCCGAGTTCAGTCCCCAGCACCCACATGGTGGTTGGTAAGCATCTGTAACTCCCGTTCTAGGGGTTGGTGCCCTCTTCTATCCTCTCAGGCACCAGGCACACATGTCCTGCATAAGATTACATGCAGACAAAACATTCATACACATAAAATAAAATATATAAATAAAAAACCTAACTGGACATTGGTGGCGCACACCTTTAATCCCAGCACTCGGGAGGCAGAGGCAGGTGGATCTCTGTGAGTTCGAGGCCAGCCTGGTCTACAGAGTGAGTTCCAGGACAGCCTCCAAAACAAATACAGAGAAGCCCTGTCTTGAAAAACCAAAAAAAACAAAAACAAAAACTAACTTTTTGGCTGGAGTATAAAATGAATCTAATTGTGTTGAAAAAACAATCTTGGTGTTGAGCAAAGGAACACATGAACGAATGGAAGGTTGTTTTTTGTTGTTGTTTTTTGTGAAAAGGGTGTGTCAGAATGCATCCTGGGTTAGTGAGCAGCATGACCGACTGAAACGGCCTCTGTCCTTTATCACTGACACCGGTCTTGACTGTACCTCATCCTCTTGCAACTGCATCTCATCAGATGAGTGGGTAATGATGAGGCTGTAGATGCACTCAACTGAGTCTTTTTCACTCACAAAGAATGAGATGGAGTCACTTGCAGAAAAATTGAGAGTACCGTGCTAAGTGAAATAAGCCAGGTTGAGGAAGATAACCATAGTTCTCCAGTCTTCTTACACAAAAACCAGTTCTCCAGTCTTCTTACACAGAAACCAGGGGGCGGGGGCTGGGGGGGGGAGGACACAGGACGACTGTGAGCCCATCCTTCATATAGAAATGTGGAAACTCAGGGACGCTGTGGTCATCGACTGGGAAGGTGTACAGCTCCCACAGGTGAGCAGAAACTGATCCAGGTGGTGTCTTGGTGTCTTCAGACTGCCAACAGTGTTCAGAGACCTCACCACACCTTGTCCTCCGGAGGCTGCAGGAGAATCGTCTGTGTGTTGGGGCCTTGCTACTGCCTCTCCCCGGTGAGTTCCAAACTGCCCAGCTTCCGAAGGAGCTTCTGGAGAGAGCAAATGCTCTCCTGTGGAGAGTGGGCCTAGAGTCAAAGGATTGCTGATGCTGCTGGAGAGACCCTGAGGTGAGGGCCAGTGCTCCAGAAAGGTAGCCTGTTGGAGAGTCAAGGACAGCTTGCTCATCCACAGTTCTAGGGCCACAGGCAGAGGAGGTCAGGCCTGCCTTCTCTCTGTTGAGCTTCCCTAGCTCAGCAGACCAGACCTGCCTCTCTGAGCCTTGCGTTTGTTTTTGTATCTATTGATTTGTTGGGAGAGGGCTCATTAATTTTGAGGACAGGGTCTCATGTTTTCCAGGTTGGCTGGCCTCAAATTGGCTATGTAGCTGAGGCTGGACTTGAACTCTTATTCTCCTGGCCCCTCTTCTCAAGTGCTAGTGAAACAGTCAGAAGGCACCAGCCTAGCTGTGCCTACCCCTCCCCCAACACACATCTCTCTACCCCTCCTTCCCATCCTCTTCTCTGATAGGGTCTCCCTATGCAGCTCAGGACGGCCTCCCGAAACCTGAGGCATATTCTCATTTCAAAGAAACGTTTATTATAATTTTAGCATAAAATGCATTCTTTATAGAATTTTTTAAAACTCAGAGTAAGACCTAGGGAATAAAAGGCCAGTCACTAGTCCCCAGACCTACTCTTGACTTGGTGAGTGCCTACTCTGTGGAAGGCTGCACAGACTGACTTCCCTGTCCCCAGGGGTCGGCCTGACCTCAAAACGCAAATAAGTCATTGCTACTGCAGGGCGGAGCGTGGGACCCGGGTGGCTCCGGAGAGGGGGGAGGGCGGACCGGGCTATTCCAACTCGCCAGTCTCCCAGGCTGTGCTGTTTGTGGGAGGGCGGGGTGTGTGGGGAGCCTGCCCTTTGCGCTGCGGAGAGTTCTGCAGACAGCCTGGGGCGGCGGTGGGGGGTTGGGGGGGTGAGGGATTGGGGGGGGTGGGGGGCAGACCGTCCTCTGTCCGCACTGCTGGGGTCAGGCGCTCCTGAACCACGGGGACCCCCACCTTCCCAGAGCTGGCCTGCACCCACCTCCTGCAAAGCAGACATGGAGAATGTTTCAACAAAAGTGGGGAGAAGAGTGGAAGGATGGGCAAGAATAGAGCGGGAAAGAAGAAAGGAGGGTGGGAAGAAGGCTGCGGGAGAGAGAGCGGGAGCGAGAAACACAGCGAGACAGGGAAGCTCACAGGGAGAAACAGAGTGTGTTTTCTCCTGGGGGCAGGCCCGCTCTTCATTCCTGAGCTCCCCTTCAGCCCAGACCTCTGAACTCAGGCAGCAAGGGGACTCTAAACTGTGGCAGAGTGATTTAGTCAGTTCTCACCGATAGGTGGCCTCAGATCCCAGATACCAGGCAGATGGGCAGCAAACCTCATCGCTGGGTCTCTGTGGGGCACCTGCTGGACAGAAACTGCTTGGGTTTTTTGTTGTAGTTTTAGTTGAAGATGGTCTTAGTCACCCGGAGTGGGGCTGAGCCTCATGGCTCTGACCCCTCCTAAGGACAAGGCTCTGCAAGAATGATTGTGTAGAGAAGAGGACAAGGAAGCTGGAGGGACATGCCGGTGGTGATGTGCAGACATAGGACAGTCGGTGGAAACCCCACAGGGAGACACACAGACACAGACACACAGACGCACACACACACACACAGACACAGGGCACACTCAGAGAAACGCACCAGGCACACACATAACACACACAGACACAGGCTGATGTACATGCAGACACACAGACTGACATACACAGACACACAAAGACTGACACACACACAGACACACACATAGACACAGGACACACTCAGAGAAACACACACAAGTACACACATAAACAGACACATAGACACACACAAACACAGACACATGCTGATGATGTACCTGCAGACATATACAGACACACAGACTGACATACACAGAGAGACACACACAGACTTGTACATAAACACAAACATTCACACACACATTCAGGAAAAGCATTATACATATAACTTTTTAAAATTTTATCTCCTGGATCTTCAGCAATGCTCAGTCTGTACGTGCTCACTGAGAAGACATGAGGGCCTGAGTTCAATCCTCAAAGACCATCTGAAGCAGCCAGGTGTGGTGACACACCCATAACCCCAGTGCTAGCAAAGCAGGAGGGACCCCGGGCAAGTGGCAGCCAGCCTTGCCTATGTGTTGAGATCCAGATCAGTGAGAATCTGTTTCAAAGTGACTCTTTGAGTCCACGGCCAGCTTGGTCTACAAAGCAATTTCCAGGCCAGTGAGGGCTACAAAAGACCCTGCCTCAAAATAAACAATACAACAACCACAAATGTGTTCACAGCAGCTGAGAAAGGACACTTGAGGTTGACCTCTGACCTCCACACACAGACCTGCATCCCTGCACTCACTCGTGCACACCCGTATTCTAGAGGTAAGTTTTTGTTCTTTTGACTTTTTGAGACAGTCTCCTATAGCCCAGTTTGCTCTCACACTCACTGTGCGAGCAGGGTGCCTTGCCTCTGACCTCCAAGTCCTGCGATTACAGCTGCTCATTAGTACATTGCTGGAGGCCACAGAGGGGCAGTGTAAAGTCCAACTTCTTTTCCTTCAGTATTTTTAAAAGATTTATTCATTCATTCATTTTATATGTATGTGTGCCTGGGTATATGTATGCGGTTATGCCTTTGCTGTAGGTGCTGGGAACCAAACCCAGGTCCTCTGCAAAAACAGCCAGTGTTCTTAACCACTGAGCCATCCCTCTATCCCCCTCTATGACCACTGTGAAATGGAAACTGCATTTTAGCTCTTCCAGAACACACAGGCAGGAGTTGTGGGCTGACTAGGTCTATGTCAGGGTCTGCTCTATGAGGGTGTCCCAATGCCCTGGTACATCTGGGCTCAGGTCCCTTGAGAGCTTCTGCCTTTCGCTTGTCAATTGGCAAGTTCTCATGATACCTGTCCTTCAGCCAGAAATGTTACCTTCAGCCTTTGCCCTGACTCTCTCTAACTGTGTCTGCTGGAAAGGCATCCGAGCAGAGAGCTAAGGTGTTGTGAGTGACCCTGCTTGGACACCCCTTGGGGGAGGGGGTGAGACGACCCAGCCCCAATGACTCGGGCACAGGGAGTCAGTGAGTAGCAGAGCGAGCTGTAGACTCGTTTATTAAGGAAGGTAGACCTGCCTTTATACCCCCTCCCAAGGTCCCATTGGCTCAGGTGGCTGGTTCTGCTGCATTGTCCTTTCCTCATTGGGTCTCTGGGTCAGGTGTCTCTCCATCAGCAGTCTCTGAGTATACAGGCAGGCTTGGCTCAGGGAGGAAGTGCCTGCCACACATGCTCATGCAGGCTGGCCTGGGCACCTGAGGATTGGGTAGGCTGACCTGCAGTTTCTCCTACACCAAGGCAGAGATTAACCTCTCCTTAGGATACTTGGATCTGTATACAGTGCTTGGAACTGCAGCACCTCTTTTGTGATAAGAAGGGAAACCATCCTAGGGTGAGTAACAGCAAAGAATGAAAAACATCTGGGCCCTTAGCACTGCCAAGGATCTGAGGAACAAGCCTTTTGCAGGATATTTGTACACCGTGTGATGATATATTACTGTGATTGGCTTAATCAAGAGCTGAATGGCCAATAGTTAGTCAGGAGGTATAGGCGGGACTTCTGGGCAGAGAAAGGAAGTAGGAGGAGGCAATCGAGGTGCACAGGAAATGCCAATCAGACATGGAAGGAGTCAGACATACAGAATGACAAAAAGCCACATAGTAAAAAATAGATTAACAGAAATGGGTTAATTTAAGTTATAAGAGCTAGTTATGAACAAGCCCATGCTATAGGCCAAGCTTTCATAATTGTTCATAAGTCTCTGTGTCATCATTTGGGAGCTGGCTGGAGGGACAGAGAAAGACTCATTACAGGAACTCCTGTCCTACCTTGGACTTCCTGTTGTGATAGATGTGAAAAGCAGTTAGAAAGGTTATAGAGGGTTGTGGATACAGGTGGGAGCCTGAGGGTGACCTGGAAGGCCCTCATGTCTTCCTCCTGGGAGCCAGGACCTTGGAGGCTGCTCTGCTCCAGGCTGACCACCGGCAGGAAGCAGACAGAGACATCTGTTGTGGTAGCCATTGCTTGCTGAGGAGATGCAGGGTCACAGGTCACAGGGCGTGGGTGGGAAAAGGCCAGGGGGCAGGGGATGTGACCATGTGTGGACACAGGGCTGAGTGGTCACCGCTGAGGGCCCCTCTCTGAGCTGAGGGACCTGGATCACCTTGCGGGTGAGGGGGTGACCACAGCTGCCAGGGTAAGGGGACGGAGTGAGAATCTGGCCTGAGGCTGGCCCTGAGTTGAGGGAAGGGACCAGTGCAGCCAGATGGCCCAGGCAGAGGACAGGGAGGAAGCTGGGTGTTTTCCCTGTGAGTGATTTCCTGCCTCTAGGTTTGAAGTTCCCATTTTGGAGGGCCTGAGGCCATTTTCTCTTCAGGCTGGATAAGCGCTTAGACTGCAGGGCAGGTGATGGAGGACAGAAACCAGTTCTCACAAAGTTTGCTTGGAATAGAGGCTCACCATGTAGCCCATGCTGGCCTTGAACTTGTGATCCAGATGCTGGAACCACCAAATCTGCAGAACAGACTTCTCAGTTTCTTAAAACGGTGGCAAAATAAGCATCATAGCTGTACACTCCACCTGTGTGTGAGTGAGCATTTCAGTGGTGACTCCCCAGCCTCTGCCTCCACGCCTGGGCCCCACGTGAAGCTCAGGCTGTGCCCATCTCCCTTCTTGGTGCCTGCCGTTTGCCCACTTGAGAGAGCTCAGACAGGGGGATCACAGTGTTTGTCTTCTGTGGCTGGATCATTTCATTACACACAATGTCCCCAAGACACATGCATGCCATAACAAGTGTCCCTATCTATCTCTGTGTGTGTGTGTGTGTGTGTGTGAGAGAGAGAGAGAGAGAGAGAGAGAGAAAGGAGAGAGAGATCCATGCCATTAACAGCTGTCTCAATCTGTGTGTGTGTGTGTGTGTGTGTGTGTGTGTGTGAACACACACCTCTGAATGTGCATGCGGAGACCCAAAGTTGACTTGGTGTCCCCTGTCATGTGTTACCTTATTTTCTGAGGCAGGGTCTCTCGTCCTGGAACTCGTTTTGGCTAGCCTGGCTGGCCAAGCGGCCTGGAATCTCTGCAGCTTTGTCCTTCTCCCAGCACCATGGTGGTTACAGACCCATGCTGCCACAGCAGCTTCCAAGTGAGAGCGGGGGCACTCAGGGCCTCATGCTTGTGTAGTAAGTGCCTTCACCCTGAGCCATCTCCCCAGGTCCTCAGTTTCCTTTGTCATAGCTGGCCTGGCACTTCTGTCATTTGCTGTGTAGCCCAGGCAGGCCTTGAACTCCTGAAACTGCTCTTGCCTCTGCCTCCCAAATGCTAGGATTGCAGAGTGCACTGCCAGACCCAGCGCCAGCCCGCCAGCCCAGTGTCGGCACGTTCCCAGCAGGGCGGGCATTACTCATGTGCTGACTGGGTTAGTCCTATACAAACTAGAGTCACCCTGGAAGAGGGGATTTCGAGGAGGAATTGCCTCCGTCAGACTGGCCTTATCTGCGGGGCATTTCCTTGACTCGTGATTGCCGTGTGGTAGGTGGTCCTGGGTGGTATAATAAAGCAAGACAGCAGCAGAGCTCCTCTGTGGCCTCTGCTGCGTCCCTGCCTCGACGTCCCTGCCCTGACTCTCTTCTTGAAGGACTGTAAACCCTTACGCCCCGAGTTGCCTTTGGTTGTGGTGATTTTTCACAGCAATGGGAAGCAAACTGGCTGACCCACACCCTTACTGGCTGTTGGAATTTGGGGATTTTTTTTGAGACAGGTTCTTGCTATGTACAACATGAAGTGTGCTAACAGGCCCTAGCATGGGCAAACATGGTGCTGACAGGTTTTGCCTTTTACCCTTCTTCCCCTTGCTAAAAACCATTAGATTATATCCTCAAAGCTGCCACCAAAGCCTGTTCCCTCATGTGGCCACTTCCTCTCTGAGGCTGACTGCCAAGGTCCAGCTATCCAAGTACTGAAGTCCAGCAATCAGAAGCCCCTTTGCTTCACCTAATTGACATGCCCAACTAAAGTGAAACACCTCCTAACACAGGCTTTCCCCTTGTACCCTTGTAAACCCCATGTGTGCCTCAGCTCTCTCCTCTATCTGAGGCAGCGTCCTTTGTCCCTCAGAGGTAAATATCCCTCCCCTCTCCCGTCACATTTTCTCTCCCCTCCCTTCTCTCCTATCCCCTGTCTTTGTCCCTCTGGAACAATAAATCTCCTTTGTGCTGAGAACTTGGTCTTGGTGAGTCCTTTCACATCAGGCTGGTCTCACACTGGAAATCCTCCTGCCTCAGCTGGAACTGCAGGTTTGCCGCCATGCCCACTGGGATTCTTTTCATCTGGGAGAAGGGTAGTAGAGGCATCTTTTAAACTGGGATTCAAAGCTAGGGTGGCTGGCCATGAAAGGAAAGTTCTGGGCACTGCTGGTCTGCTCTGGTAACTGTGTGTGTTTCTTCACCCCACCTAAGTTCCGGGTGGGGCTAGGCAGCAGGGCCAGGCCCTGGGCTTCAGTACCAACACAGCGAGGAAAAGAGAGCTCCTCCCTTCTCCCTGCCATTTTCTCTTCTAGCTTATTTTAGTGTCTGTCGATACCCTGGCCATTATGCTGACTCCACCCCCTGTCAATCTGCAGGATATGCACACTGGCACGTGGGCGGATACCTAGCCAGCTCAAGGGCCCTGTGTGTCTTGACTGCTTCATGGGTTGCATGGCTGTGTGAGGACTCTGTAAGTGCAAGCTTCCCCTTTTAAGCAAGCACCGCCCACCTGCCTACAAGTTCATTCTACGTGGAAATTCCCATGTCACCGCTGCCACCATAAGTAACGCGTTGTCTTCCCGCCAGCTGCCTGGGCCCTGCCGAGCTGTCTGAACCCCCAATAACACACAAGACACTATATTCATTACGAAGCTGTTGGCCGTTTGCTATGGTTTCTAATAGGCTAGCTCTGACTTTATATTTGACCCATAATTACTAATATATATTTTTATAAGAACTTATCTTTCTGAGAATGCCAGACTTTCGTTCTCTCCTCCGGGGATCACATGGTGATGATTCTCTTCACTACATTTCCCAGAATCCTCCTAGACTCCTAGTCCCACCTATCTTGCTTCCCTATTGGCCAACAGTGCTTTATTGACATATATGCAGAAGGACTTCCCACATCAAACACCCCTTCCCCATCCCCACCCCCAACGATCCCCCTCTCTTTCAGGGATCCATGGGCACTACCCCACCTTGTCAGATTCTAAATATTATCTGTTGGCTTTTGGGTTCATCCTCCACCTCTGACTTCTGGATGCTTCTAGAGAATGCAAGAGAAATAAAACCCAACGCCCAAACAGTACCACTCCCCTCCACCTGCCTCTCTCAAAAGATGTGTGGCTTTCCAACAGTGTGTCCATTGTCTGGGAAGCCCTCCTTACACGGCTGAGGCCTTCAGCTTTGAGATCATTGGAGGTGCTGGGCCTGCTGCCCTTGATTTTGTTTGTAACCCAGGTTGGTCCCAAACTCACTGTGCGGCCGAGGATGACCTTGACCCTCCGCTCTTCCTGCCTCCACCCCAAGCACTAGATTACAGGTGTGGCCGAGCTCTGATGGCCGCACATGAGGCTGCTAGTCACAGGTACACTCAGCCTGGCTCTGGAGCCTGCAGTCTGCTAACGTCACCCTTGCTGTTCTTACAAAATTAACTTTATCCCTGGGAGATCAGAAGCCACCTAGGAAATTTTTATGTGACCCCAGATACATAGCTCTGTAGAAATAGGTACACAAATCAGTTGCTGGTTGCAGATAGTCAGGAAACGCATTTTAGTCAGGTGGTGTGCACACCAAGGCAGGGTATGGTGGCACACTGTAATCTCGACACAGCTAGCCTGTTCCGCATATTGAACTCCGGTCCTGTACCACCACCCCACTGGGGACACTCTAACAACACAGTCCAAAGACACACAGGAGTGGCGGCAGGAAAACTGCCTTCTTCATGGTCTCGTCTTCTCCTTCCTTCTTCACAGAGGGTTTCTATGTATCTCTGGCTGTTCTGGAACTCTCTCTGTACACCAGGCTGGCCATGAACTCAGAGCTCTGCCTCCCGCAGGCTTGATTGCTGCTTCCAAGGCGCCATTTTAATTAAATACTTCCTTAAAGGCAATGTCACATTCGGTGGCACCAAGGTGAAGGGCTTCCATATGACTTTTGGTCGTGACAGAGTACAACTCTCTCCTATTCAGAATTCATTCCTCTGATTCTGCACAGATCCGGCACTGGCGTAGAAGCGAGGCTGGCTGCCCCTGCGGCTCCTCAGCTGTCCACTAGAGGGCGGCGCTCGCTCACCCATAGAGCTAGCGCCTGCCAGGCTGCACGAGAGGGGCAGGCTCTGCACTGCCTTTGCTTTTAGTTCTAGGCTATGGGGACTCCTTCCATCTGAGTGTCCAGTGAGAGAAGGCTGTAGTAGGTATGAGGACTGTGTAGTTCAAAACAGCCAAGAGCAACTTCCCACTGCCTCTCAATGCCCGATGAAAGGTAATTGAATTGGATGTGCAAGGATTGGCTGGTTAGTTTTATTTGTTTTGTATGCAGAGAGTGGACCTGGGGATGGCTCAAGCATGCACACCTGAGTTCACGTTGCCAGCACCCATGTAAAAAAGCCGGGAAACGACAGTACACCAGTACCCAAGGAGGCAGAGGCAGAATGGTCTCTGGACTCACTGGTCAGCCGGTCTGTAGCAAATTGCTGAGGTCCAGCTTCATTGACACACCCTGGCTCACTCAGAATAGATTGGAGAATAGTGGAGAAGGACATGCAGCCTGACCTCTGACCTCCACATGTATGCGTGTGCACTCACACATGAGAACATCTGTATGCAGTTTAGATTGTTGCTAAAATCATAGTGATTTAAAAAGAAAATAGCATGCCTGGACAGTGGGTCACTGATCAGGGACCTCTGTGACATGCCAGTCCACAAGGTCTCTGTCTTGCAGCTGCATGGAGCTATAGCATGGAAATAAAACCAAGGAAGGAGCCCTGGGGCAGTTTCACAGTCAGTGCCCTAGCAGCCCCCCACAGGCAACAAGAACTTGTAGATCCGTGATGACTGCAGTCTTGAACACAGAAAGCCTGTGCTGACATTTATGTTCAACACCCCTAGAGGCACCTGCCCTATGCTGGTAACAGCATTTTTTCACAATAGCCAAAGGCACAAGCCACCTGGTGAGTGGATCAACAAAATGTGTCACAGATCGAGGTGTGATAGCACTCACCTTTTCTCAGCCTTCGGGAGCCAGATCTCCCTTAGTTCCAGGTCAGCCTGGTCAACAGATACAAGTTCCAGATTAGCCAGGGATGTCTCAAAAACAATGTGTAAATTTCCACTGCACTATTACTCAGCCTTAAAAAGAAAGAAACCCTGGGGCTGGAGAGATGCTTAGCAGTTGAGTGTGGACGCTCAAGCAGAGGACCCTCTTTTGGTTCCCAGCACCCACGCCGTGTGTCTAACAACCACCTAAGATTCCAGTCTCAAGGGACCCAACGCCTTTGGTGTCGAGGGGACCACACTCATGTACATATCATGCTGTCACCTCCAGAATACAAAAATGATATGATCCCTTTGATGGGAGTAGTCAAAATTACAGAGACAGACATGGGATGGTGGTTCACTGGGACTGGGTAGGTGAGGAGTCAGGGCTCAATGGGGAACAGATCATTTTGGGGTGATAAGCTCTGGAGATGGGTGTCTGCGCCTGGTGCATGCGGCAAACGCTCTCAGTGTCCCTGAACTGTGCACTCACAATGGAGTGATGGCCTTCATGCTATGCACGATTCACTTCAATTGGAAAGCAGAAAAGGTCCTCCTGTTTCAGGCAGTGCACGCAGAAGGGGCCAGGTACCATCCTCCCAGCCTCTGCTAGTGTAGGGACACAGACATGTGACATTGTATGTGGCATGGGGACATCACACCAGAGAACCAGCTGATTGTCCTAGAGAGCGTTCTCTCTGTCTCCCACAGAGAAGGAGTGGGGCTGTCCCCTGTGTCCCCTGTGTGTGTGCTGTCTCCTGCTTACAGTGAGCTCTGCTCTGGGGTCGTCTGCCTCCTTCCTGGTCTGCACTCCCTGACCTCCTTCATCAAGGTCTAACAGCTGCCCTCAGCTCTATTCCTGGCCAGATGGGAAGCCCCAGTCCCGATTTCTGTTGCTGTCATAGAATGCCTGAGAATGGATATTTATTTTTTTAAAATGTGTCTTGGGCTTACAGCTGCCTGTAACTTCAGTCTGGGAATCTCAGGGAACCTGCTGCCCTCTGCTGGCCTCCATGGGCACCAGAATCACATGTGGTGCACAGACGTTCATGCAGGCAAAACCCCCATGCAGGCTGTCTTCTTAGTGCTGTGATGACACACCACAGCCGTGGCAATTCTTATTAATAAAAACTTTTAAGTGGGGTGGTTGGCTTACGATGTCAGTGGTTCAGGCCATTGTCATCATGACAGGAAGCCTGGTGGCGTGCAGGCAGAAGTGGTGCTGGAGCTGAGAGTCCTACGTCTTGACTCAGACGGAGGCAACAGCAAGTCGACTGATCCTCACACTGAGGGAAGCTTGAGAAAAGAGACATCAACGCCCGCCCCCACAGTGACACATTTCTCCAACAAGACCACACCTCCTAATAGTGCCCCTCCTTTTGGGGGCTATTTTCATTCAAACCACCACACACATAAAATACATTTTAAAAAACCTCAACAAAAGCCGGGCGTTGGTGGCACACGCCTTTAATCCCAGCACTCAGATGGCAGAGGCAGGCGGATCTCTGAGTTTGAGGCCAGCCTGATCTACAGAGTGAGTTCCAGGACAGCCAGGCCTACACAGAGAAACCCTGTCTCAAAACAAAACAAAACAAAACAAAACAAAACAAAACAAAACAACAACAACAACACAAACTCCCAAAACCCGAGAGGCCAGGCTTGGACCAGGAAGTCTAAGAGTGTGATTCTCAAATCTGTGTGGCTGCTTGTGAGGGCTGCAGGAGCTCGCTCAGGAGGGCGAGCAGGGAGGCCCTTCTGTATGCGTCACCATAGAGCTGAATAAGCAGCAGGCACGCACGGCAAGCTCCCAGAGAAAGAGGGTTAGTCCATGAGTGAGGCCCACACACCAGACCCTGGGCACCCCTGCACTGCTACCAAAGTGCTTTTTTTTCTGAGTCTGACTCTAATCCAGGCTGGCCTCGAACTTCTTGTCATTCTCCTGCCTCAGCCTCCTGAGTGAGTGCTATTGGTTAGTCACCAGATTTCGACATGAGTTTTGGAAAGACAAACCACCATTGAGCCATTGTCGCCAGGATGACTTCTGCAGGCTGTCCATGGCAGCGGTGAAGGTTCAGCTTCCTGCCGTCTTAACTGTGTTTGCCATCACTATGGAAACACACCAGGTGTGTCTAGGTGGCATTTTCAGAAAGGGTTAACTGAGCAGGGAAGGGTCACCCTGAATGTGGAGTGCACCTGGGATAAAAGGAGGCACCAGGCAGAGCACCAGCACTGTGTCTGCTCCTGATGGCAAAAGGGATGGTGGCCCCTGCCTGTGTTCCTTTTTAATTTTACATATCAATCCCAATTCTCCCTCCCTCTCCTTCCCCTTCCCCCACTTTTCCCTCCCCCCTCCCCCATCTGCTTCTCAGAGAGTATATGGCCTCCCATGGGGAGTCAACCAAGTCTGCCCATCACCAACCACACTGAGGCCTGTCCAAGGCCCTTCCCATTGTGTCTGGGCTGAACAAGGTATCTCTCCACAGGAAATGGGTTCCAAAAAGCCAGTTCATGCACTAGGGATAGATCCTGGACCCACTGCCAGTGGCCTCATAAACTGCCCAATCCACCCACTGTCACCGCATTCAGGGGGTCTAGTTCTGTCTTTGTTTGTTTGTTTGGTTGGTTTTTTTGAGAAAGGGTTTCTCTGTGGCTTTGGAGGCTGTCCTGGAACTCACTCTGTAGACCAAGCTGGTCTCGAACTCTCAGAGATCTGTCTGCCTCTGCATCCCGAGTGCTGGGATGCACTGCTAGTTCTGTCCAACGCAGGTTCTGCAGCTGTCAGTCCAGGGTCAGTGATCTCTCACTAGCTAGGGTCAGCTGTTCCTGTGGGTTTCCCCATCATGGTCTTGACCCCTTTGCTCATATTATTGCTCCTCCCTCTTTTCAACTGGACTCTGGGAATTTGTCTTAGTGGTTAGTTGTGGATCTCTGCATCTGCTTCCATCAGTTACTAGATGAAAGTTTGACAGTTATGGTAGTCCTCAATCTGATTAGAGGGGAGGCCAGTTCAGGCACCCTCTACACTATTGCTAGGAGTTTTATCTGGGGTCATACTTGTGTAGTCTTGGGAATTTCCCTGGTGCCAGGTTTCTTGATAATCCCAAAATGGTTCCTTCTATCAAGGTATTTCTTTCCTTGTTCTCCCTCTCTGGCCTTCGCCAATTTGACTTCCCATTCCCTCATGTTCTCCTCCCCTCTTCCCTTCCCTTCTCCCCTCTCCCCTTCCACCCTCCACCCTCCATCCAACACACTTCCAATTTACTCAGGAGATCTTGTCTATTTCTCCTTCCTAGGAGGATCCATGCATATCTCTCTTAGGGTCTTCTTTGTTACTTAGGTTCTCTGGGTTTGTGGACTGTAGGCTGGTTATCCTTTGCTTTATGCCTGATATCCACTTATGTGTGAGTACAAACCATATTTGTTTTTCTGGGTCTGGGTTACCTCACTAAGGATGAGTTTTTCTAGTTCTGCCCATTTGCTTGCAAATTTCAAGATGTCATTGTTTTTGTTTTATTTTATTTTTAACTGCTGAGTAGTACACCATTATGTTAATGTACCACATTTTCTTTATCCATTCCTTAGTTGAGGGCATCCAGGTTGTTTCTGGGTTTTGTCTATTACAAACAATGTTACTATGAACATGATTGAGCAAATGTCGTGGTGTGAGTGTGAATCCTTTGGGTATCTGCCCAAGAGTGGTATTGCTGGGTCTTGAGGTACATTAATCCCATTTTTCCGAGAAACTACAATACTGATTTGCAAAATGGCTATACATATTTGCACTCCCATAAGCAGTAGAGGAGTGTTCCCCTTACTCCACATCTTCTCCAGCTTAAGTGTTTTTGATCTTAGCCTGACAGGTATAAGATAGTATCTCAGAGTTGTTTTGATTTGCATTTCCCTGATGGCTAAGGATTTTGAGAAATTACTTTTTTTTGTTTGTTTGTTTGTTTTGAGACAGGGTTTCTCTGTATTGCTTTGGAGGTTGTCCTGGAACTGTAGCCTGCATCTGCCTCCCGAGTGGAGCAATTCCTTAAAAAATGTCTTTCAGCAATTTGAGTTTCTTCTGTTGAGAATTCTCTGTTTAGATCTGTAACCTATTTTTAAATCGAAGTATTTGGTGTTTTGGTGTTTAGTTTCTTGAGTTCTTTGTAGATTTGAAGATCAGCCCTCTGTCAGAAGTGGGGTTAGCAAAGATCTTTTCCCATTCTGTAGGCTGCCATTTTGTCTTGTTGACTATGTCCTTTGCCTTACAGAAGCTATACAGTTTGAGAACGTCCCATTTATTAATTGTTGCTCTCAGTATCTGTGCTACTGGTGTTATGTTCAGGAAGTGGTGTCCTGTTCCAATATGTTCAAGTCTATTTCCCACTTTCTCTTCTGTGGGGTTCAGTGTAACTGGATTTATGTTGAGGTCTTTTATCCATTTGGACTTGAGTTTTGTGTGTGGTGATAGATATGGGTCTATTGTATTCTTCTACTTGTTGACTTCCAGTTAAGACAGCACCATTTGCTGAAGATGCTTTCTTTTTTCCATTGTATAATTTTATTTTTTTTTGTCAAATATCAGGTGTTCATAGGTATGTTCACAGGTTTTGAAGCATGACCTGATGGTTCTCTGCTTTTCTCAGTGTCTGTTGTTGTGTTGTCAGGGACTATGTTTTTGGGGCTGCAGTCAGAGTCAGCAGAGCAGCCCCAGGTTAGTACCTGAGTGGGGGTGTGTGAGGGAAAGGCTAGTAGCTAAAAAGGGGTTAAGAACAGAGACACAGGATGTCTGTCAGGAGGGCAGATTCAATCCATACTGAATGTGCCCTTAGTTTATTCTTACACCATCTTATGTATTCAACCAACAGTCAGGACAAAATGGCAGAAGACTTCTATTATCATATAAGGGGCAAAGAGATTTACTTCCCTTAATCCTCCATCCACACCTGCCACCCAGACTTCAGGGTCCACCTGGGCCCAAATATGTTGTTATTTAGATAAGAGACATTCACCGCCAGGGTCAAAACAATCTGCAGCCGCCAAACTAATATCTTCTGGACAATAAGACAGATTTGAATTCTCTGAACTTTAGTCAAAATGGAATGGACCCCTTTTCATGGGTTGTAACATTATTTCATTTCTGATTTTGTTAATTTGAATATTTTCTGTCTGCCTTTTGGTTAGTTTAGATAAAGATTTGTCTATCTTTTTTTATTTTCTTGAAGAACCAACTCTTTGTCTCATTGATTCTTTGTATTATCTTGTTTCTATTTTATTGATTTCAGCTCTCAATTTGATTACCTGGCATCTATTCTTCCTGGGTGAGTTTGCCTCTTTTTGTTCTAGAGCTTTCAGTTGTTCTGTTAATTTGCTAGTGTGTGATTTCTCTGGCTTTTTCATGTAGGCATTTAGTGCTATGAACTTTCCTGTTAGTACTGCTTTCATTATGTCCCATAAGTTTGGGTATGTTGTGCTGTCATTTTCGTTGAATTCTAGGAAGTCTTTAATTTCTTTCTTTATTTCTTCCTTGAACCAGTGGTGATTCAGTTGAGCATTGTTCAGTTTCCATGTGTTTGTGGGCTTTCTGCAATTAGTGTTGTTGTTGAATTCTAACTTTAAGCCATGGTGATCCGATAAGATACAGGGGGTTATTTTACTTTGTGTGTGTGTTTGTGTGTCTGTTGAGGTTTGCTTTGTTACAGACTATGTGGCCAATTTTAGAGAAGGTTCCATGGGGTGCTGAGAAGAAGGTATATTCTTTTGTGTTAGGCCCATTTGAGTTACAACATCTGTTCGTTCCTTTATTTCTCTGTTAAGTTTGTGTCTGGCAGACCTGTCTAGTGGTGAGATTGGGATGTTGAAGTCTCCCACTAATGGTGTGTGGGGCTTGACATGTGATTTAAGCCTTAGTAATGTTTATTTTACAAACATGTGTGCTCTTGTATTTGGGACATACTTGTTCAGAATTGAGACTTCATCTTAATAGATTTTTCCTGTGACAAATATGAAATGTCCTTCTTCATCTCTTTTCATTACTTTTAGTTTGAACTCTATTTTGTTAGATATTAGGATAGCTGCACCAGCTTGTTTCTTAGGCCCATTTGATTGGAAAATCTTTTCCCAACCCTTTACTCTGAGGTAATGTCTGTCTTTGAAGGTGAGGTGTGTTTCCTGTGTGCAGCAGAAGGATGGATTCTGTTTTTGTATCCATTCTGTTAGCCGTGTCTGTTTGTAGGCGAATTGAGTCCATTTATATTAATGACCAGTGATTGCTAGTTCCTGTTATTTTTGTTTTTGTTGGTGGTGGTATTGTGTGCTCATTTTCCTTCTTTGGGATTTGCTGGGTGTGAAGTTATCTTTTGCCTGTGTTTTTGTGGGTGTAGCTGATATTTTGTTTATGATCTAATACAGCTTGCCTGAAGATCAGAATGCAAAGCTAGCCACAGCCACAGAGGCCAGGCAGTGGTGGCCACACCTTTAATTCTAGCAGCTGCACTAGTTAGCCAGAGAAGCTAGGCAGTGGTTGTGTATGATTTTACTCCTAGCACTAGAGAGGAATATAAGACATGGTCTCAGTCTGTATTCAGCCTTCAATTACACTGATAACAGGATCATCCAGCCTTGGTAGAGGTGAGAACTCTCAGGGGCTGGCTGCTTTGCTTTTCTGATCTTCAGTTTGAACCCCAATATCTATCTCTGTGTTTTTAATTATTCATGCTACATTCTCTCTTCCATCTCTTGCATTCTTTTGTTAATGCTTGCATCTGTTGTTCCTGATTATTTACCCCAGTTTTCCTTTTTCCAGAATTCCCTTGGTTTGTGTTTTCTTTGTTGCTTCTATTTCATTTTTTAACTTTTGAACCACTTTCTTCACCTGTTTGTTAGCTTTTTCTTGGCTTTCTTTAAAGGAGTTGTTGATTTCTTCCATTTTTTTGTTTGTCTTTTCCTACATTTCTTTAAGGGATTTTTTTCATTTCCTCTTTAAGGGCCTCAATCATTTTCATAAAGTTATTTTTTTAGATCGTTTTCTTCTGCTTCATTTGCATTGAGATGTTCCGGTCTTACTGTTGTAGAATCACTAGTTTCTGTGGTGCTGTATTGCTTTTAGACAGAAGTTTCTGCCCTGCCTGGTCCTGCTGTTCAGTCCCAAATAAACACATAGAGGCTCATATTGATTATAAACTGTTTGGCCTATTGCTCAGGCTTATTACTAACAAGCTCTTAGAACTTAAATTAACTCGTAGTTCTTGTCTATGTTTAGCCTCGTGGCTTGGCACCTTTTCTCATTAAGGCTTTCTTATCTTGCTTCCTCTGTATCTGACTGGTGACTGTGACTCTGTCTTTCCTCTTCCCAGAATTCTCCTAGTCTGCTAGCCCCACCTATACTTCCTACCTGGCCAATCAGCATTTTATTAAACCAATTCAAGTGTCAAATCTTTACAATGGACAAGAGCATTGTCCCACATCAATTGCTCTTTATGTTGTTGAGTGTATTCTTCTTACCTTGTTGTCTACCCATCTCTTCCTCCAATCAATACCGTGGAGCCTACACTTCAGGAGGTCCCTCTTTCTTCAGTTGATGCAGCTGGTAACTGTGGCTCCATTGATTGCTCCTCTAGGTGCAGGCAGGCCTGAGGTTCCAGTGGTTGCTGATGCAGCTGGGTATCTGGTGCAGAAGATGGCACTGGATGCTGCCTGGGACACATGATTTTTTCTTGCTTCTTAAGAAAGTTTCTGGAAGTCACTGCTGTCCATGCTTCTGGGCCACCACTGCATACTCTCCCACTGATGCTTCCCTGATGGGGCCTCATGCCTGTATTCTTTACACTCCAGAGATAGAGATAGGAGGATCAGGAGCTCAAGGTCATACTTGGCTATATACGGAGTTTGAGACCAGCCTGAGCTGCATAAAACTCTGTCTCCAAAAAGGGGAGTTTCTTCCTTTGAACCCTCCCAACCCCTAGAAGTTCTATCTTACTCTTTCTGAAAAAATCTACTTTGTTCTGCTAAAACAAATGGGGAGATAGAGATAGATAGACAGATAGAATGTTTCTAGGTGAGCTCCATGCACAACACTGTTGGCTGTGAGTTCAATGTTTGGGTACTAGTGTCTACATTAGCTCCCTTATCTGCAGGGATCTATCCTAAGACCCACAGGGGATTCCTGAAACTGTGGCATTGTACCATAGACATGGTGGTCTGTTCCCTTGTGGACACATTATTTTGTGTCTTTTTTAGCTAACCTAGGCATTTATCATGTACACCACAGCCCTCAGTTTCACTAGAAGTGTGACAGCAAAACAATGGGTTTTCCTTCAAAGTTCATAGAATACTCATTCTATTTTTTTATTATATTTGTCATTTTTTGGTGTGTGGTATACCTGTGGTTTGTGTGTGTGTGTGTGTGTGTGTGTGTGTGTGTGTGCGCGCGCGCGCACACGCGCGTGCATGTGTAGGGCCAGGACTGATGGCTGGTGTCTTCTTTTAGCACTTTCTCACTGAACTTGGAGCTCATCAGTGAATGAAAAAATGAAATAAAAGGAGGAGGACATGAGTTCTCCTAAGGTATGGAGAAAATTTTTTATTGTGGGTATGAGGGAAAAGCAGGCAGAGGGGAGAGTCCAGGCTGAACATGGCAAGCAGACTAAACCAGACCATGAGAGGAGAGGGGAGTGAGGGGGAAAGAAACAAGAGAGGGCCACCAGTCAAGAGAGGCCAAGATACTGGCATAGACAAAACAGGTGAATTTTGTCTAAGTTGTGGCTGGAGGCCATATTGACGTGCATAGCCTGTGCTGTTGCCAAAGATCTTGTGAATGCCCGTAGTCTAGCTGCCTCTGGAAACCATGTGGAAGTCCATGCTCCTGCTGGCTGTTATGGGCAAGGAAGCCTGTTTTGCAGTGCTATGGATGACTGCAGACCCACAGTTGAGAATGAGAGACACTGAAGGCTTCTGTGACAACCCCCTCTGTCGTGGAATATTAGTTTAGGGTGTGTTACATTTGTTTATGCTGTGGAATATTTGTTTAATGATGCAAAGATGTGTTGCATTTGTTTAACTCTATAAAGCTGTGTTACTTTGCCTGTCTAAGACATCTCATTAATAAAAATCCGAACAGCCAATAGCTAGACAGGAGAGAGGGATGGGTGGGGCTGGCAGGAGAAGAGAATAAATAGGAGGAGAAATCTAGGAGAAAGGGGAGGGGCAAGAAAAGGGAGGAGAGGAGGATGCCAGGGCCCAGCCACACAGTCAGCTATGGAGTAAGAAGGAAAGAAAGATATATAGAATAAAGGTAAAAAGCCCAAAGGCAAAACATAATAAAAGAGAAATGGAATAATTTAAGTTAGAAACGCTGGCTAGAAACAAGCCAAGCCAAGGCCAGTATTCATAAGTAAGAATAAGTCTGTATATTTGTTTGGGAGCTGGGTGGCGGGCACTGTAAGAGAAAAACAAGTCTAGACAGGAAGCCACTGACGAGAGTCCGCGAAACTGTGATAGGGATGCTGAAGTCTATTTGTTCACAGTCCGTAGACTCTGGCGGGGCTTGGGGGTGGGGAAGGACTCAGCTATCTTTAAGGAGCAAAATGAGAGTTTGACCATGTTCCAGTGAGTATACAGGCAACACAAATTGGACTTGGTATATTTTCTTCTTCTTTTTTATTTTTGGAGGGATGCTGTGGAATAATCCTTCTGTACACTGTGAGTATATATTACTCTCATTGGTTAATAAAGAGCTGACTGGTTGGTAGCCAGGCAGGAAGTATAGGCGGGATAGCAAATTGAGAACGCTGGGAAGAAGGGCAGAGTCAGTGGAGTCGCCAGGGACACAGAGGGAGCGAGATGTGCTGGAGGGCAGGTGACGACACGAGCCCCGTGGCTATACATAGATTAATAGAAATAGATCATTTAAGTTGTAAGAGCTAGTTATTAAAAAGCCTGAGCTATTGGCTGAGTGTTTGCAATTAATGTTAAGCCTCTGAGTGATTATTTGAGAGCAGTTTCAGGATAGAAACTTCTGCCTACAGGGGGAGGGTATAAGGGTGGGAGGGTGAACCTGAGAGATCAGGATGTGATGCGTGAAATTCCCACATAATCAATAAAGTTATTATGTTGAGAAAAATGGCTGAGTTATATAAGGATCGGGTGAGCAGACAGGAAGCAGAGTCTCAGCCCCTGAGAGGGAGTGGTTTAAGGTAGGGTTTATAAGTGCTGGGGGAGGAGTCACAGGTACTGAGGGATGCTGGGAGTGCTGGGGGAGGAGTCACAGGTACTGAGGGATGCTGGGAGTGGGTACTGAGGGATGCTGGGAGTGCTGGAGGAGGAGTCACAGGTACTGAGGGATGCTGGGAGTGCTGGGGGAGGAGTCACAGGTACTGAGGGATGCTGGGAGTGCTGGGGGAGGAGTCACAGGTACTCAATGATGTTGGAAGTGCTAGCAAGAGTCTGTTTTGGTTGTTGATAGGCCTGCTTTGATGTGTTAATGGACACCTCACTTAGCCTTTTGCCCTGGGTTTCTGAGACCTAACAATCAGCTGGCTAGCTGTAAATTAATTATTACTTGAAAACTGTTTTGTTGTATATAATTTTACTATGTTAAAGTTAAAACCTTTCATTTTGTTTAGACAAAAAGGGAGAAATGTTGTAGAATATTAGTTTAAGATGTGTTACATTTATTTATGCTGTAGACTATTTGTTTAATGATGGAGAGATGTGTTACATTCTTTTTTTTTCGAGACATATTTCTCTGTATTGTTTTGGAGGCTGTCCTGGAACTTGCTCTGTAGACCAGGCTGGTCTCGAACTCACAGAGATCCGCCTGCCTCTGCCTCCCGAGTGCTGGGATTGAAGGCATGCACCACCAATGCCCGGCTGTTACATTCTTTTATGCTGCATTTGTTTAGCTCTGTAAAGCTGTGTTACTTTGTCTGCCCAAAACACTGATGGTTTAATAAAGATCTGAAAAGCCAGTAGCTAGGCAGGAGAGAGAAATAGGTGGGGCTGGCATGCGGAGAATAAACAGGAGGAGAAATCTGAGAGGGAATCAAGGAGTAAAAGGAGGAGAGGGGCTCCAGGGGCCAGCCATCCAGCTCCACAGCAAGCCACAGCATAAGAAGTAAAGAAGGGTATACAGAAATAGAGAAAAATAAAAGCCCAGAGGCAAAAATCGATGGAGTAATTTAAGAATAGCTGGCAAGAAACAAGCCAAATTAAGGTCGGTCATTCATAAGAAAAATCAAGACTCTGTGTGATTTATTTAGGAGCTAGGTGGTGGGGCCTCCAAACAGCCAAAGAGTAAAAGAAGCAAACCCCAATACTAGCTGTCCATGGAGCACCAAGGGTCCTTCTCTCCCTGCTTCCTCAGCGCTGTGATTAAGTTCTGTGGTACTGTGCCTGGTTTCTGTGTGGGAGCTGGGGATATTAATTCAGGCCCATGTGCTTGTACTGAGGTCACCGAGTCATCTCCCCAAATGGGGAGATCAATTCTTGCCACAGATCTTAGCAGCTGTACTGCACTAGCCCTGCTCCAGACCTCCTTAGGAACCTTCACCTTTTTCTTAGTGAAACCCTCTGAAGTTCCTCTGGCCATCTAAGTGCCCAGAGTCCTGACTCTAGGGTCAGAGAACAGCAGATGGATTTTATATGAAAACAAAGCAAAGGTCCTTGAGCTGTTTGGAGTCATAGGGAACGAGATGCCCTTGCCTGAGGTAGCTGAAGTAGACAAGGGAGGCTGTGATTTTCCTGGTAAACAGGAAACCACCTTACAAGATTCTGCAGAATGCAGAGTTTAGGATTCGGATTCCCCAGTCACAGCCCTTCTCTTTTGGACCATTGTCACCAGCACAGCTATTCTTGGGGGCTCACTTTGGACCTAATAAATAGTAAGTCTTTTTAATTGTGCCTTCACAGTGGAGGTCAACTGGAGAGGAGCATTCGAGATGTGATCACACGTGAGAACAAAATAGCAAAAATATTCCTTGCAGGCTAAGAGTTCTGTTTGCAGTTAAGAATATGTTCCTGTTTGTCCTGTTTGACCCACCTACACCAGATGTTCTTGATCACATGTGGCCAGGAGGCATATAGGCAGGGAATGCATCAGGATGTATGCTTGCCCTGATTGGACCTAATAGAAAATACAGTTTTGCCCTTTTAACCTCCTGCAAAATGTGATACATAGGCAGTTTCTGAAAACCCAGAGATGGACCTGATCAGAGCTCATCCTCCTGGCCAGTATTTAATTAAAGCTTGCTTCAAATTTGACTTTAGATTGTGGTAGTGGTCTTATTTTTGGCTGGTAGGATTAACAGATATTGTTTGGAATAGTATCAATAAAACATGACTATACATTTCTGGAATTTTCCACTTCATATTTTCAGCCTGCCTGGAGCCAAGACCCTGGAAAGCAACATGATGCTGATAAGGGACAGCAACCGTGTTGGCCAGGTGTGGGGACAGAGAGACATGGCAGCAGTGAAAGCCAGGGTGAGGACCTTATGTTTCAAGATTCTAAAAAACAAACAACAACAAAACCCAAAAAGACTTAGTCCAGGTGCTGCCAAGCACCTGGCTGAGAGACTGTTCCTGGGAAGGTGGCCTGACTTGAAGCAATGTTTTAAAAGCCAGGCAACATAATTATCCCTCTAATAAGACAAGATTGTACTTTTTCTTCCCAGAATTCCTGACACCCTCTCCTACCCTCAACACAGCCTTTTAAACCACCTTGAAGATCTGTTGGCTTCACCCATGTTTGAGTCAAAGGAGCAACTTTTCCTGTTGTTTTATCTTCAGCACAGTGGCTTCACCTTAATCTACTGCTATTTCAGATAGCCATCATGACTCTGCAGTTAGCAGCATGGAGGGAATTCTGTTCCCACAGGTACCTGCTCTGCCACTGATGCTAAAGGTAGCTTAACTAAACCACTGTCATTCTATTTGTAAATAAGACTCAAGACTCAAAGGCTGGGGTGAAAACCTGCCAGCTCAGAGAGGTTGAATAGCAACTAGTTGACCTTCTCTGCTTGCTGGCGTCTCCAAAAGAGCTCATCTTTCCACTCTGACAAACAAAAAAATCTGCTTCAGTCCAAATCCCCCCTACTACTTATGGTGCATCTCTATCTTTTCTAGATGCTCTCTGATGCTTAGATTACCCTTTGTTAACTAGCTGCTAACTAGACCTCCTGACCCAAGGTTAATTTTATTTAAATTAATGTAAACGCAAGCTTATGGTTCATGGTGTGATTGAATATTCACCAACTTTTCCAATTTTTTTGTTTCTTTTGAGCCTATGTCTACCTTTCTGGGGTGCCCTCAGTTTCTCTGCTTGTCCATTGTGTGGCTTGTCTCAAATGACTTTTCTCTTAGGGATTTTTTTTTTCGAGACAGGGTTTCTCTGTGGCTTTGGAGGCTGTCCTGGAACTCACTTGGTAGTCCAGGCTGGTCTCGAACTCACAGAGATCCGCCTGCCTCTGCCTCCCGAGTGCTGGGATTAAAGGCGTGCGCCACCAACGCCCGGCAGGGATTTTCTTTTAAAACTCTAATAAAACTGTCCTCTTTGAATAAACTTTGACAGTGCTGACTTTCCAACTCTTCCTACCTTTTAGCTCTTTATAATGTTCACATGGTTTTACACCCACGGTTTCACTAAGATCCCTGGGTGGAACTCTGTGGAGTGAAGCAGGGTGGTGAACCTGCTGCCCTCTGCTGGCCTCCATGGGCACCAGAAACACGTGTGGTGCACAGACATTCATGCAGGCGAAACATCCATGCTCGTAAAGTGCGCTTTTTTTTTTTAATCTTAAAAAATAAGCAAACAATTCCAGGCTATGGTGGTGCACGCCTTTAATTCCAGCACTCAGACAGAAGCAGGTAGATTTTTGTTATGGGATTTCTGCCTGTGTCCCATTGCCGCTTCAGAGACTCTTATTAGTTACAATGCTGCTGGCCAATGTCTAGGACTTCTTATTGGCTAGCTGTCTTAAGTATTAACCCATAACTACCAATATATATATATATA
The DNA here is from genome assembly GCF_017639785.1 of Mesocricetus auratus. Taxonomy (NCBI): domain Eukaryota; kingdom Metazoa; phylum Chordata; class Mammalia; order Rodentia; family Cricetidae; genus Mesocricetus; species Mesocricetus auratus. The sequence goes on from NW_024429192.1 coordinate 74,189,504, forward strand.
TATATATATATATATATATATATATTGGTTTTTACGAGACAGGGTTTCTCTGTATTGTTTTAGAGGCTGTCGGTCCAGCCCGGCCTCGAACTCACAGAGATCCGCCTGCCTCTGCCTCCCGAGTGCTGGGATTAAAGGCGTGCGCCACCACCGCCCGGCAATATATATATTTTTATAAGGTCTTATCTTACCAAGAACACCAGACTCATGTATCCTCTCCTCCCGGGATCACATGGTGACCTCCTACTACATTTCCCAGAATCCTCCTTCTCCTAGTCCTGCCTATCTTACTTCCCTATTGGCCAACAATGTTTTATTTATTAACCAATAAGATATTCACAGAAGGACTTCCCCCATCAGATCTCTGTGAATTTGAGGCCAGCCTGGTCCACAGTAAGTCAGTAATTTCCAAATGAGAGTCTGTCTCAAAAAAAAAAAGAGGAAGAAAGAAAGAGAAAGATAGATAGCTGATTCAGGCTTACAAGACCTTTCCTCTTTTGCCAAAAGACAGGCGTCAGAGATAGATTTTCCTATTCCAGGGTCTTCTTGGTGCTCCTGCATGTTCCCCATTGCCCTGTATCCTTAGCCCTTTTGGTTGTATATTTTATTTCGAATGATTTTTTTTTTCTTTTGTCAACAACAGATAGAAAAGAAAGAAGAAAGAAGGTAGGAAGGAAGGAAGGAAAGAAGGAAGGAAGGGGGAAGGAAAGATGGCTCACAGCCCTGATTGCTGGAACAAGGAAAATTTTCTGTGTGAAATGAGATTCTGAGGAATATGCTTTCCACACAGTCTGTAAGCATGGAGCCTTGCGTCTGCAGGTCTGGGGAGATGCAGACACACACTGAGCTTACAAGGACTGTCAGCGGCACAGGTGTGGTGTGGAGTTCTGGGCTTCTCATGTCACTGGAGGGCCTGGCCACCTGCTCCATCCTGCTTCTGGGACTTAAGCTTCTGAACTGGGCAAGATCTCAACCATTATTCTCTGCTTCAGGGTTAAACCCTGGACTTGATAAGCAGGAAGGGAGGCCACCTCTGTTAGGCATCGAGTAAAGGCCGGGGACTTGAGGAATACTGTTTTCACCTCCTCCAGGAACAGTCAGCCTCTACCTGCTGCAGGGCTGGCTTTCTGGGGAACACACACCACAGGAACCATCCCTTCCTCCTACCTGCCTAAAAGTCCTCTCTGCTGGAAACATACGCAACCTTTCCTACAGGCTTAGCACTTCTGATCTAGGGGGATGCAGCCAGATGCAACACCAGGTTGGATCTGCGCTTCCTTGAGCTGTGGTGTCTGCTGTCATCCATGCTTCTGTTTCCGTGGCTCTTATCGGGTCAGGCTGTGTGACAAGCACTTCCCTTGCAGTCAGACAGATGGGACATGCAATTCCTCGAGGGTGACTGGGATGCTGGCTTGCCCGCTGTCACCCTAGCACCCCACCGCTGGCCTCAGGCTCACCAGTGTGGCTGGTGACAAACCCAATGGGAACTTGGGGCTAAGTGGGAAGGGGCACGTGAAACAGGGCCGACAATGAACTTGACAGAGATGGCGGCGATTAAGAAGGCAGTGGGAACAATGGGGGGAAAGCCAGAACCAGGGGTGCGAGGGTAATCTGTAAGGGCTCCCCAGGCGGAGCTTTCCTGAAGGGAAAAAGAATAGCAAGAAAAACAAACTCCATTTCACAGGGCCAACAATGGAACAATCTCCTCCTTCTGCTCTCAAGTTTATTGGTCTCCAGAGGCTCTGTGCTTCCAAAGATTAGCTTTCCCCTGGGAAATTAGGAAGCAAATATTAGTTCTCCTCTCATGAGGTCACTCCTTGTAGAAGGCTTCCCTGGGAGTTCTGTACCGCTTGGCTCGGGAAGCCCAGTCCCAACCTTTTCAACTAAAGTCAGGGAACGGCTTAGAAATTATCTTTGAATCCCAGGGAGACAAAACAGGAATGGCCTCAAGCAGGGCTTCCTTCTGAAGCCTGGGGAACAGCTACTTCTGCCTGGCCTGAATTCAGGGGAACAGTGTACCCCACCTGCTTCGGCTGGCAATTAGGGAGGGCCACATCTGAAGGCAGCAGGCTGCCAGCTGTGCAGACGGACGGAGCCTTGATTTTTTTTAATCTCTGACTAGTCATTGTGTATAAAACATGTTTTGAGTTAAAATAATATACAAGAATTTCCGTAGAAAAGATAATATACACGTTCGCTTTTTGGACCCACTTAACACACTTAGCCAAGGACATTTGGAACAACATGACACGTCTTTGCTTTGAAGAAGGGTGGGGTGGGCTCATGCCATCACAATAGAGATGAATGTGTGGATTATTAGCCTCTTAGCCACACACAGGTGAATGGCAGGCCGCTGTTATTCAACTATTTAATGCCAGTTTCTCATAAATCAAGGAGACGCCTGAGAAGACCAGGTCTTTAAACCAAGCTGCCTTTTCCTATTTCAAATATAATTTGGGCTGTTGCCAAGGACTCCGGGAAACAGAGGACTCCAAGTGCCATTTGAACAAGGAACGCACCCATTTACGACCGGATGCAGGGCTCAGGACTCAGGACCACTTGCCAACAGAGTTTCACATTCTCATGACAGTGACATACTGCTAATGGGGTTAGTAAGTGACTCATGGGCTCATATCTGGAGACCGGGGTGGGTATTAGTGTCCAGCATAGCCATGACCCGGAGTGCAAGTGTGACAGAGTGCTTGGTGTGAATGACACACATTTATTTTCTCCCAGTGCTGCAGGCTGGAAGCCTAAGGCAGCTCCTGAGGCCTGGCTGATGGCCTTTTCACTGGTCACGTGTCTTTCCCCAGCACGAGTGTATCCTCATCCCTTCTAAGCACATTGTCTGTATTACTCACAACGGGTTGTATCACGATGGCCCACCCTCAGAACTTACTTATTTGAAACCGGGCCTGTCTTGTAGCCCAGGCTGGCCTTGGGCTTTTGATCCTTGTGCCTCAGCTTCCCGAGCGCTGGGACTACAGGCATGTGCCACAATGAATGACTTTAACTTGTTGAGACAAGCTCTAACTCTGTAGGCGGGACTTAGAAACCTTTATTTCTATTTCTTTTCTCTTTGTATTCTTTTTCAGGGAGAGGGTCTCACTGTGTAGTCCAGCTGGCTTTGGATTCATGTCAATCATTTTGCCTCAGCCTCCTGAGTCCTGGGGTTACAGGCAGGAGCTACCATACCTGGCTAACACGGTGATTCCTTTTAACTGGGTCACTTGTGTAAAGACTGGGAGTCTGGCATGTTAACAAATAGATCAGAGTGCTGGGTGGCATGCAGATTAGCTGGTGGAGGACTGTATCTGAGGAGGGAAACTTCCTGCTGACAGAGAAGGTGTGGGGGAGGAGGTCAGTGGGGAGCTGGGAAAACAACACAGGAGCTCTGCTCTGCAGCTGGACAGGGGCTTCCTTCAGAGCCCGACTCTCCCCACTGATCGTGGGTGTCTCCGGGGTGTAAGTAGTTACAGTGTCATCTTCAGGGATAGCCTGGCAAAGGGCCTCCTTGGCACCCAGAGTGGAAGTTTGTGTGGAGCTGGGTGGGAAGAGAAAATATACCCTGCCTGTGTCTGGGCCTGCTGTTCCCAGGTTCTTGGCATCTTATTCAAGAGTGACATTAAGATGCGCACAGGTTGCAAAGTAGCAAGAGTACTTTAGCCAAAGCAAAGCAACAGTGCAGATTAGGAAGAAACCACCATCACGATTGGCGGCACGCCGCTCAAGGGTGTCAGGCTGTGTGGGTCTGAGTGGGAGGGGGAAGCAAAATGAACTTTTAAGCCTGGAGTGGGTTAGCTTGTAGTTCAGTGCACGTGAGGCACTAGCTGCTAAAAGTCTGCAAGGCACAGTGTTTGGTGTGGGGCAGGTATGCATAGTATGTGCAGGCAAGGTCTCAGACCGCCAAATGTATTACTAGTATGGCGTGGGTATGCAGTCCAAACCAAGTGGAGCCCGGGATGCTAACGTATTCCCTATGCTTGCTGCCTCAGCAGTTAGAAGGGGTAAATCTGAGAAGCAGGAATGTTCTACACTGAATGCCTTGGCAGGATTCAGGATTCATCATGAGTGGTAGCATCTGAAAAGGGCCTTGGCCCAGGCCTGTCTTCTCTTGCTGTCATGGGGAAGATGGAGGGAACACACACAGGACTTCCTGCTCCGAGTCCCAAGAGCCTAGGGGATGCTGCAGCCTCAGATAGCACAGGACCCTTTAGAGACCACTTTTGTTTTTAGTGTTTTACTCATAAGAGTTGTCATGGTCATGGTGTCTCCTCACAGCAATAGAAACCCTAGGACACTGTGCTTGCTGCTTGATTTTGGTTATACTACTAAGTGTAGATTGCTTTTTTTAGAGACCTCTTCTTATTCATGTTATAACAAAGTTTCATTTAGAAATTAAATGCAGTAATATTTTTTGTGATGCCTTTCTTGTACAAATAAAGCCAGTCTGGGGGTCAGAGAATGGGGCTTGCCACTAGCTAACCATAGAGGTCTTGAGGTCAGTACAGACAGGCAGGAAGTGACATAGCTGGGCAGAATCAGGATATAAGCAAGGATAAACAGGAAATCACTCTTTTCCGGAGACACTTAGGAAGTAAGGTGTGCTGTGGCTTGCTCCTTCTCTCTCTCTTTTCCCTCTATATCTGACTCTGGCCTTTTATTATCTAATTAGAACTTTATCTTTACAAAACCTAACAACAGTAGCCAGTAAGAAACTAGAACAAGTCAGGCAGTGGTAGCACATTCTTTCAATCCCAGCATTTGGGAGGTAAAGGCAGGCAGATCTCTGTGAGTTCGAGGCCAGCCTGGTCTACAGAGCAAGTTCTAGGACAGATTCCAAAGCCACAGCGAAACCCTGTCTGGAAAAACAAACAAAAAACAAAAAGAAAAAGAAACTAGAACAATGGTGGTGATAACGGAAGTTTATGACTGTGGTCTCTCTCAGAGTTATCTGCTCCCCTCCCCGCTATGCAGGCCAGGCTGGCCTCAAAGTCACAACCATCCTCATTGTGTTCCCCAGGTACCGGTGTTACAGGCATGTACCTCCACAGTGCCACGACCACGTGCCAGGTAGCACTTGGGTTGCCACACGGCTCCATCTAAAATGGGAACAGTGTCTGGGGCTGTCTGTCCCTTGGAGGCTCAGGATGGGTGAGGATATGAGGAGAGGCCGTGTGGCATGTGAAGAGCATGGCTGACAACGTCTGCTTTTGCGGTTGGTCAGGGCTATGGAGAACAAAACCGTGTCACTCATGTGCTGTGTGTCCCCGCTGGCGTTGGCTGGCCGAGGGCTTCATCTGCTGTTCCCCACCCCCTCAGGGCACCGTGCTGCATATTTCTAGATAAGCAAAAGATCACAAAGACTGAGCTGGGGTGGTGGTGCCCGGCTGTAATGCTAGCACTTGGGAGGTGGGCGCAGGGATAAGAAGTTCAGGGCCCTCTTGGCTGCATGGTGAATGGGAGGCTGGCATGGGCTACACTGGACCTTATTTTCAAAAATAAACTAGGGCTGGAAACATGGATCAGTGCTTGCATGTACTGCCCTTTGATTCTCAGCACCCTCGCTGGATGGCCCACAGCTGTTGGAGAGGAACCTTACACACACACATACACACACACACACACACACTTAAAAACAAAGTTGTTTGTAGGATGAATGAGTGATGCTCATGTCATTATCTTTTATCTTGCTCCCTGACTCCCTTATCCCCTTCCACATCCTATGTGGTTTTTTTACTTTCATGTCTTTGTTTTTCTCCTAAATCCCACATATGGAAGAAAACATGTGATCCATTTTCCTGTAAATAATTCATCCCTCTTTATTGCTGAATAAAACTCCATTGTGTGTAAAAAAAAGAATGAATAGAATGAACGAAATTGAAATATGATTTATATTGAATGTTTATATTGCTTTTATGCCATCATGAAGTAAAAAATTTAACCCTAATAACTTGGTGACCATCTATATTCATAAATTCCATTTCCAAGAGTCCCAGACTAGAAGGAAGTCAAGAGATGCTGTTCAAATGTGATTAGAGACTGTGGCAGCTAAGCTATGTTTCCCCAGATTCGCAGGGGCCTCTCACAGAGGTTCAGCTCAGACCTTCCCTAAAATATAACAAATGTTCTGTTGCTGTGATAAAACACCATGAGCAAAGCAACCTGCAAAGAAAGAGTTCCTTTGTGTCTGCAGCTCCAGAGAGTCAGAGTTTACCATGATGGGCAGCCTGGCAGCGATCAGCAGGCACGGGGCAGGAGCAAGAAACTGAGAGTTTACGTCTTTAGCTACAGACAAGGGCAGAGAGTAACCTGGAGGGAAGGGAGGGAGGGAGGTGAGCTGTCCACCCCTGTGACCGGCTTCCTCCAGCAAGGCTGTACCACCTCCCGAAACAGCCACCAACCGTTGACCCAGTGTTCCAAATACCCGCACCCAGTGACTCATAACCGCCTATAACTCCAGCTGCAGGGGATCTGATCTGATGCTCTCACGGGCACTGCACATACATGTATGTATACAATTTACTCATATGCATGAACATACACACATACAAGTGAGTTAGCAGAATATGTACAGTGGAATATTATTCAGTCTCAAAAGAAATACATTTGGACATGTGCTACAATGTGGATGACCCTTGAGGGCATTATGCCAATTGAAGCAAACTAGTCACAAAAGTCACACATTACACCATCCAAATTATATGCCTAAATTAGTCATAGTCTTAGTTAGGGTTTCTACTGCTGTGAAGAGACACCACAACTCTTACAAAGGAAAACATTTAATTGGGCCTTGGCTTACAGGTTCAGTCCATTATCATCATGGCAGGGAGCATGGCCGTGTCCAGGCAGACATAGTGCTGGAGAAGAAGCTGAGAGTCCTATATCTTTCAGACAACAGGAAGTTGACTGAGACACTGGGTGATATCTTGAGCATAGGAAACCTCAAAACCCACCCCCACAGTGACACACTTCCTCCAACAAGGTCACACTCTAACAAAGCCACACCTGCTAATAGTACCGCTCCCTGTGAGATTGTGGGGACAATTACATTCAAACTACCAGTCAGCAACAGAAAGCAGGGTGGTGGTTTCTAGATGGTGCAGGAACGGAGAATTGCTGAATGGGTTCCAGGGTTCAGACCTGCAAGATGGAATGACCCCATAGCTCTAGCTCATAGAGTGCAATTACACTCAGTTCCACAGAACCTATGCTCAAACTGCTTGGGATGGTCACTTGTATTATATCATACATTTTAACCACAATAAGAAAAATCAAACCCAGAAGTGAGTGGCTACACACATCCCTAAAGGACACAATGCATGTGAGCAGTATCTAGGGTAACAAGTCTGTGTCTCCCTATTTTCTGACCTTTAGGTAAAATGATACTATCAGCTTCTTAGAAATGACATCACACCTCAGCAGGAATACAGAGAAAGCCAACCACAGCTACCAGCAGTTTGGGAACCATTTCCTTATAACAGTTGTTAATGTTGAGGCTGGGAGTGCCCACACCAGACACTCAGCGACCATGCCATGTGCTTCCCAATGGCCCTGGGCCAGTTGTCCATACATACATGCATCTTAGATGCATATGTATATGATAGATAGGTAGGCAGTAAGTGGATAAGTGTGGGCAGATGGAGGCCTGCAGTGTGGATGGGTGAGGGGCTTGGGTAGGTCATGGGTGATGGGTGGGTGAAAGGATAGATGGGAAGGGAATGAGTGGGTGACAGTGTCAGAGGGATGCGTAAAGAAGGCGTTTAGAGCAGGTCCAGAGAGACCTCCACCCTCATTAGCCAAGATGGCTGGTGTGGGGTCAGGCCCGTTTTCTCTCCACGCTCCCCAGGACTGCCTCAAGCCCACTTCTCTGCAGTTGCAGACCTCTCAAGACTCAGAGTTTGAGAGATGATTCAGTGGTTAGGAGCACTTACTGTTCTTTCAAAGGGCCCAGGTTTAGTTCACAGCTGCCTGTAACTCCAGTTCCAGGGAATCTGCCACCCTCTTCTGGCTTCCTCAGGTGCCTGCATGTATGTGGTGCACACAGATCCATGCACATACCTATACATAAAACAAACAAATTAGAAAAAAAAAGACCCAGTGATGCCGTATCTTCGCTCCCCTGGTCAGGTGGGTCTGGAACTCGCTATGTTGTCAAAGGCAACCACGAGTTCCTGATCTCCGTGCTTCTGCTTCCAGAGTGATGGATTACCACTCCAGGTCTATGGTGCTAGGGATACCACCTGGGCCTCTGGGAGTGACTACACTTTGAGGACTGTCTCAGGGTCACACTATAGGGATCATCTGGGTCTCCTAGGTCAGGGGTAGACTCTGGGGCAGGGTTGTGAGGGGGAGGGCATTCCTGTAGAGAATGTTTGCTTGCCTCCCCTGCAGGGCAGGCTATATTAGGAAAGATCTCAGTTAAAGAAAGAGAATTGCTGCTAAGATCCCAAACAGACAGAAGCCACTGTTTCCTGGAAATGAATGGGAAACTGCAGAATGAAAGTGTTGATATTACCACTGTCTGATCTGTCTGTCTGTCTGTCATCTATCTATCTATCTATCTATCTATCTATCTATCTATCTATCTATAATCTATCTATCATTCTGTGTGTGTGTGCATGGAGTGTGTGCAGCCTGTGGAGACCAGAAGTGTCAGATCCCCTGGAGCTAGAGTTACAGAGAGCTGTGATCTGCCAGGTGTGGGTCAAGCCCAGGTCCTCTGCAGGAGTAGCCACTGAGGAATCTCTCCAGCTCCACTCCATGTCCCCTCCCCCTTTTAGAGACAGGATCTCGTTATGTGGCTATGGCTGGCTTGGGTTTTCTTCCCCTTTCATCCTCTGAGAGATGCCTACTATCAACACAAGATGGGGGACTCGGGATTGCTGGCTTACTGATGAACCTACATGCTTACAGGTGCTTAAGACCACCAGGCATAGTGTTGCTCTCCTTAATCCCAGCACTCTGGAGGCAGAGGCAGGCAGATCTCTGTGAGTCTGAGGCCAGCCTGGTCTACACACTGAATTTGAGGCCAGTTAGGGCTATATATTGAGACGTTGTTTCAAAAACCAAACCAAACCAAACAAACACAAACCAAAAGGAAAAAAAAAAGCAAAGAAAATTAAGAGTGATAGCTCAGTGAACATGTTGTCATACCAGTCCTTGGGAAAATCCTGAGTTCAAGTCCAGCCTGGGCTGAAGAGTGAGACCTGTCAAAAGGAAGGAAGTGGGAGAAGGGGGAGGGGCAGGAGGTAGTTGAGACCATTTGGAGCCAGGCAGTGGTGACACAAACCTTTAATCCAAGCACTCAGGAAGCAGAGGCAGGTGGATCTCTGTAAGTTCAAGTCCAGCCTGGTCTACAGAGCAAGTTCCAGGACAACCAGGGCTACACAGGGAAACTCTGTCTTGTAAAACAAAACAAAAAAACAAAAAAAAAAAAAGAAAAAGAAAAAGAAACAAAAACAAAAAACAAAACAAAACAAAACCAAACACTTTCATTTTATACTTATTTTACCACAATTTTAAAAAAAGTGTGCTTTGGCTTTTGTTGTTTTCTTTATCCTTTTGAAATGGAGTCTTATAAACAAGTCCTAGTTGGGTCTTGAACTCTTGATTGTTCTGTGAAGTAGGATAACTGGAGATGGTCCCATGTTCAGCGTTAAAAGCGCTCACTGCTCTTCAGAGAACCAGACTTCAGTTCCCAGCTCCCACATGGCTGCTCACAACTGCCTGTAACTCCAGCTCCAGGGGATCTGACGCCCTCTTCTGGCATCTGTGGTCACTGCACTCACAAGCATAAACACACAGGCATGGGTCTCCACCACCAGTGAGGTCAAAGCAGAGCCCTAACAGCTCACTGCTCCCAGCAGCCAGCCCATTTTCTCTTGGTGGTTGATTTCAATTAGCCAGCCCTGGCTCTGAAAACCCAGTCTCCACGGAGGTCATGGACAGCCATCTGCAGACCCAGGGCCCTGCTGGAGGCGCTGAGCTCCTGAGGGACCCTGTGTGGAACAGGGTGAAGCAGGCTGCCCATGCACAAACAGCCCACTGAGCAGGGCCCAACTTCAGCAGTGAGACCTGTGGAGACCTTGCAGCTTGGTGACAAGCTGGGTGCCCATGTGCCCTCAGGGTTAGACTCAATCCCACCCCAAGTCTTGGGAGAAATGGTGTCAAGTGGAGTAGCCACCCCAGTGCTGAGAAACTGGTCTTTAGGGGAAAGAAGTGAACTAGAAACCAGTCTTTGCCTGCCTAACACACGGAAGCTCCAGAAGACAAGCCAGAGGCCTAAGGAGGCGACTGCCTGGCGTGGACCGTGCTGTTGGCCCGAGGCTATGACAGGGGATACTCTCCAGAGCTCTCCTCTGGCCCAAAGGACTGCAGCAGGACTGGATCAGCTGGATCGCTGTGGTGCAGTGCCATCTGGGAGGTGTCCTCAGTGACCCTATGCCGCTGGTTAGGTGCCATTCACTCATGGGTGTGTTTTCCTGGGAGAGATGCCCACCCACACCCTAAGAGGCACCCTCACCCTTCTGCAAATGCTTGCACACTGTGTTGTCTTTCTCTGTTGTCTGGTCTGCTCAGCACCCTGTGCCACGCACGTGCTAGCCAGAGAGAGCTGCTGGGGGTTTCATGGAAACACAAAGTGTTGGTGCTGGCACCAGCTGCTGGTACTCAATATCCAAGCCTGGGAGAAGTGGAAATCACCTCCTGGTACTGCCAAATGGCCCCAGCCCGGGTGTGGAGGACACAGCTTTCTTTTCAGGTTCTTCAACAGAGGGTGACGTGTTCCTCACTGCACGTGGATTCTGAGGTTAGACCACCCTGCGGTAGCTGGGGGCTGGGGCAAGAGGCTGGGGACAGGCCAGCACAGCCATTGAAGCCCAAGCTGCTGCAGCCCAGGCTGGGCTTGGGAACACTCCCCCAGCACGGCTTGATCAAGTGCCAGGAAGCACCTGGCCTGATACCATCCAACTGTCATGGAGCAGAGGACACTGCATCCTGTGCTAGGTCCCCCAAAAGCAACACAAAAGCAGGCCTGGGGGTGGGGTGCAGCACAGAGAAATGCTGTGTTAGAAACATGTTTGCAGAGGGGGACCCTGTGCTTCCCAGACACTTTGGGGAAGCCAGCATGGGTAAGGGGGGCTAGTCCACCAAACCCCTTCCTTGCTGTCCTCATTTTGGGGAGCATTGAGGGCAAGGACAGGCACCTCCCTTCCATGTGACAGAAACCTGGAGGTGGGAGGGGCTGATGGACAAGGGTGAGGAAGAATTTTCCAGGGCACCAAACCTTTGGTCTGGGAGAGATGTGAGTGTGCTTTTGTCAGACACCCTTTAAGAGAGGCAGTTGTATGTTTAGGTGGAAATAACAGGTTATCTAAGAGAAAGCAGAGCAGAACAGAACCACCTCTCACCTACTGGCACGGGCAGTGTCAGCAAAACAGAAAACAGTGAGTGCTGGGACAGGATGTGCAGAAGGTTGGAACCTGTGGTCTGCGAGTGGGCTGGGAAACCAGAACCACTACTGCCGGTGGCTCCCAAAAACAGCAAAACAGGTTGGGCTTGTCTGGCACGCATTCGGCCCTGGGTTTCAGCCCAGCCCACAGAAGTCAGGCTAGGTGGTCCTTGTCTGTAATCTCAGTACTTGGGAGGCAGAGACAGAAGGATCAGAAGTTCAGGGTCATCCTTAGCTATACATTGAGTTGGAAGTTAGTCTGGGCAAGAGGCCCTCCTTTTTGTTGTTGTTTTGGTTTTTTGTTTGTTTGTTCTTTTGGAACTAGAATGGCTACAACCCAGAAACCCACTTTGGGTTATATTCAAAAGAATCAAAAGTGGGAAGCTGAGGATGTGGCTCAATGGTAGAGCACAAGGACCTAGGTTCCAGACCCCAAACTGTAAATAAAAACCAAACAAACTAAAGGCAGGCATATAAAAATATATTTGCATGCCCGTGTACACAGTGAATTGTTCATAACACCCAAAGGTGGAAGTCATCCAGTGTCGGTTAATAGATAATTGGATAAGAAAGGCACTGTGCTTCTGTGGGAATATTACTCAGCCTTAAAAAAGAATAAATTTCTAGACCAGGCTATGGTGGTGCATGCTTTCTATCCCAGAACTTGAAATTAGGCAGATCTCTCTGAGTTCGAGGTTGGTCTGTTCTAGATAGCTAGTTCCATACCAGCCAGAGCTACACAGTGAGACCCTGTCTCAAAACAAAAAAATTTCTGACACCTGTTACAGCATGGATGAACTTTGAGGACATCATGGGAAGGAAAATGAGTGAGTCACTAAAGCCAAGGATGATGGGAGATATCCTTCTGTATATATGTTTCTCTTATTGGTTGATGAATAAAACACTGTTTGATCAATGGAGGTAGGAAGATGGGTAGGGCTCGGAGGTGAGGAGGATTCTGGGAAAGGTAGGCAGAGAGATACCTTGAAGAGATGCCTTGCTGCCCAAGTAGTAATATGCTAGATTATGGGTAAGCCACAGCCTTGTGGAAATACATAGATTAATACAAATGGGTTAGTAATTAAGACAGAGCTAGCCAATAAGAAGCCCTAGATATCGGCTAACAGTTTTATAACTAATAGAGTGTCTGTGTGTTCATTTGGGGCTGAAGCGGATGTGGGACCTGGCGGGACAAAAGAAAGCTACAACACAAGGACGCGGTGTCTATTACAGGAACTGCACAGAGGCTCATGTTAGAGTCAGAAGAATGGTGTCGCATGACTGGTCGGAGTGGGTATGGGAAACACCGTTTATTGGGTGTAGTTGAGTTTGACAAGGGAGGCATTCTCAGACAGATGAGGTTAGTGGCAGAATGTGGGTGGTCTCAGTGCCTCTGAGCTGTGTGCTTAGAGTGGATCAGGGCTAACTTTTACATTCTGCATATTTCACTGTAACTAAATAACAATGCAATTGTCACCATTTCTTAGCACTTGCCTGGGGTCAAGTGTAAAGTGCTAATGGCCTTCTCAAGCCTCCCCACTCCTCCCGATGGTCTGGCTCCTGCTTTTCACACGACAGCCAAGGACAGGCAGAAACGTGCTGTGCCCTCCACTGCAAACGGACTTACTGCGACAGAGCACTGTGACAGAAGCAGCTTGGGGAGGAAGGGTTTATTAGGCTCACACTTCCATATTGTAGTCATCACTGAAGGAAGTCAGGCCGGGAACTCAAGCAGGGCTGGAGCCTGGAGGCAGGAACTGATGCAGAGGCCATGGAGGGGTGCTGCTTACTGGCTTGCTCCCCATGGATTTTTCCTGCTTTCTTACAGATTCCAGGATCACCAGCCCAGGGGCAGCACCACCCACCATGGGCTGGGCGCTCCCACATCAATCACTAATTAGGAAAATGCACTCCAGCCAGATCTTATGGAGGCATTTTCTCAATTGTGGTTCCCTCTTCTCAGGTGACTACACCTTGTGCCAAGTTGACATAAAGCTAAGCACAGTCAGGGTAGACTGATGAGACGTCCAGGGGTCCTCACAGGCTAATGCCAGGCCTGCTTCTCATTCCTGGCTTGGAGTTGTCTGTAGGTGTCTATTTCCGCCCTCTAGTCTTGGATGGAGGTGTCAACTTCTCAGGGAAATGTAGGTGGTCACATCAAGAAGACAGTGCTGTGTTCTTTGGCAAATTTCAGAAGCCATTGTCACACAGTGTGATGATTTGAATGAGAGTGACCCCCCATAAGCTCGTAGACTTGAATGCTGGGCCACCAGGAAGTGGTAAAAGGATTAGGAGGTGTGGCCTTGTTGGAAGAAGCACGGACCTTGAGGTTTCACGAAGCCTGTTCCAGGTCCAGTGTTTCTCTCTCCCAGCTGCCTGTAGGTCTGGATGTAGAACTCACAGCTCCTTCTCCAACACCATGTCTGCCTGCAGGCCGCCATGCTCCCCGTCATGAAGACAATGGACTCGACTTCTGAACTTGTAAGCAAGCCCAAATTAACTGCAAGAGAACACTGACTAAGACACACAGCAAGGCCACCGGCACCTGAACAGGTCACGGGGGGGTGGCTTTCTCGTAGCCTAAGAAGTTGTGTTTCCAGTGACTGTTCCCTGAAGAGCACAGCCAACCCTGGTCTTCTGTGTTGTGATTTAGAAAGTCTCGAAGAGGCCTTGGCCAGGTGAGCTTCAGGGACAGGCAGCTTTAGCAGCACCTGGTACAGCCTACCCCCTCCCAGTCTGATCAATAACACCCCCTCCCAGTCTGATCAATAACACCCCCTCCCAGTCTGATCAATAACAGTGGTTGGAGCCAATTGTGGGAGAGGCTGACTCTGTCATCACAGGAAGGCAGGAGGCTCCATGCCTGAGCTTGGCAAGCATCTTCCCGGAAAGGACTGGGGAGTAAATAGTCCAGCCTTGCAGGTCGTGTGGCCTCTCAGTTCCACTTCACCCCTGGAGACACCACAGCGGCAGCAGGCTGACTGTCCCGACCCTGAAGGTGGAGTTTCAGACCCTTTTCACATGTTGTGAAAACTTTTGCTTACTTTTTCAATTGACAGTGCAATGGGCTAGGCCGTAGGGCATTGGTGGCATCCACTCCTGCTTGCCCCTCCCTGCCCCCACTGAACTAAGCCAGAGTCAGGTGATGGTGGCATCCGCTTGCTCCGGCCCACAACTGAGCTGAGCCCAGCCCTCCCCCTCCTTGTTCCTTACTGCCCCTTGTGTGCTGGCATGAGCTGCAGAGGACAGTGAGGGGATGTCACAGCCCACATCCCAGCCTGGCCACTGCCCTCACAATAGCTCTGGCTCAGCACCCTTCACAGCCCTCTGTCTACCCCTGATGTCACTCATACAGTTCAAACTCTCAAAACACAGGGGTCCAGTTCACCAGCAAATGAACTTAAGGGTACAGAAGGCAGCCACCCTCTGAAGGAAGGAAGACACCCTCAGACACACAGGGCTTTGATGAGAGAGAAAGGTGCACTCATACTCAGAATCCCAATCTGTAAGACAGGGGATAGTTGTACCCAATAGTACCCCTGGCACCCCTAGTCTGAGAGCCTCCGGCTGATGGGTAACCCTCCTGGGTCTCATCACAGGCCCGTCCTCATGCTCTACGCCCCTGCCCCCTTTGGCCTGTCTATGGTGCCAGGTGCAGCCAGTGTGGTAGGATCTCTACTCTTCCTTTCAAGGGGATCAGGATCTGAGACCCATGTTGTAGAGTTCGTTTCTGTGCCTGTTTTCTTGCTCACTTATGGGGATGAAATATCTACGCATCTTGTGGGTAATTGTGGGGATGGGAGACAACACACACACACACACACACACACACACACACTGCATTATAGCCACTTAAGAAAAGCACAGACTTAAAGGAGTAAGTACATGAATCTCTGAGTGTGATCTCCAGGATGGCATGATCAAGACTTTGTGGTTCATCCCTGTGACACCAGCGGCCAGAGAGTGAAGGTAAGATCGGGAATTCAAGTTCACAATCGGCCTAGACTCTGTCTCAGAAAACCAAAGAGAAGGAAGGAAAGTGAAGGAGGAGCAGGCCCTGATGCCAAGACCTTAGCATCTAACAGTGGCTTCGGTGGGGAAGATGAAGGGCCGTGGCAGCAGATGGTGAGAAGGGCAGCTCAGCCGTGCCGCGGAAAGGAAGGCCTGCTTAAGAATGGGTGTGGCTGGGACACAGCTCAGCCCCAGAGCATTTCCCTAGTGTGCATGGGACCCTAGCTTCCATTTCCACTACCTTGATAACAATATGCAAGTTGATACTGCAGATATTTTGCCATAATTTTTTTAACAAAGGAAAAATTACCTAGGGGGAGAAATAAAATCTGGAGAAAAAGAAAAATAAAAAACTGGGAGAACTTCCAAGGTCATACTCGGTTTCTGCTTTCTAAGCCAGGAAATATGCAATTTTGCATTTGATTTATTCTGTTCCATCTTATCAGCACTTCCAAAGAAGCAAAAACAGGCGATTGTAACTCTCACAGCAACCAGGCGAAGATGGACAGAAGATAAGAGCCGGGGCCAGCCTCCAGCATACTTCCTGTGAGCAGGGGTGTGGAGCAGGGCAAACAGGGAGGCTCCGGCTCGCCACGGTGAGACAGCACACAGCCAGTCTGGCTTGACCAGAGACGTGACCCGCTAATGCGTGGAGCTGAAGCCCCAGGTGACTGTGGCCTCTCTTTCCCTTGTGTCAGATTGGACGGCACCTGTGAGTCCTCGCAAACTGTGCTCCCGAGTGATGAGTGCCACATTCCCAGTGTGTCACATGCAGTGAGTCTGGCTTACAGTACCGTGACACCTGACGCCTGCTTCTCTTGGATTGCTACCCTGCTGGATTTCTTTCAGACAGAGATTTTCAAATAGGAATGCTAAAATCTTGAAACATTGGGCTGGAGAGGTGGCTCAGCTGTTAAAGGCTAGGCTTACAACCAAAAATAGTGAAACATGCTCCAGGTCCAGGCAGAAAGCGCCTTGTACATGGTCTTACTTCTTCCCCAGACACATACTGAATTTTTCTGGGATCTTACAAACATGATGATCACTTTATTCACGCTAAAATCACCTTAACTTCTGTAACCTGTGACTTAGCATTTTACCCCAGCTGTGATCCAATCCAATACATGGACCCCTTAGAATATCCAAGTTCCTTAGCAACGCCTTTGGAAGGCTCCAGAAACCTACCCCTTTGAGATGTGCCTTCAGAAGGCACCAGATTCATACATACGGCTCTCTGGAAAGCCACACCTTCTCTTCTGGCTGGCTGTGTTTTATTTAATCTTTTCCTGGGTGTTTCTATTAATGTCTCTGTTAATGCCTCTGAAAAAACTCCAACTGAGCCTCATAGCACTTGTCCTGAAATGGTTTCTTTGACAGAGTCAACTGTCCTGGCTTCACCTGAGCATAGGCCTCTGAAAAGAACTCAGGCTTGGGGAAGTGGACACAGGGTCCCACCCTGACCAAGGAGCTATCTGCAATTGATGCCTGTTGGGAAAGGGAAATCAGTTTTCTAAAGCGGAGTGTGGGCCCCATGCCCGCAAGTAGTTGCTCAATACATAATAAACTCCATGGTGTGTGTGTGTGTGTGTGTGTGCGCGCGTGTGTGTGCGCGTGTGTGTGTGGTGTGTGTGTGTGCGTGTGTGGGTGTGTGTGTGTGTGGTGTGTGTGTGTGGTGCGGTGTGTGTGTGTGTGTGGTGCGGTGTGTGTGTGTGTGTGTGGTGCGGTGTGTGTGTGTGTGGTGTGTGTGTGCGTGTGTGTGTGTGCGTGTGTGTGTGTGGTGTGTGTGGTGTGTGTGTGGTGTGTGTGTGTGTGTAGTGTGGTGTGTGTGTGTGTGTGGTGTGTGTGGTGTGTGTGTGTGTGGTATGTGTGTGGTGTGTGTGTGTGTGTAGTGTGGTGTGTGTGTGTGTGTGTGGTGTGTGTGGTGTGTGTGTGTGTGGTGCGGTGTGTGTGTGTATGTGTGTGTGGTGCGGTGTGTGTGTGTGTGTGGTGTGTGTGTGGTGCGGTGTGTGTGTGTGTGCGCGTGTGTGTGTATGTGTGTGTGTGGTGTGTGTGTAGTGTGGTGTGTGTGTGTGTGTGGTGTGTGTGTGTGTGTGGTGTGTGTGTGTGTGTGGTGTGTGTGTGTGTGTATGAGAGAGAGAGAGAGAGAGAAACACACAGAGCTTTTTGTTTTGGCATTTTTGTCTTATTTATTGCTTATTTGCTTTGATTTTTGTATTGTTATTTAATGGAGAGAGAGAGTCAGAGAGAGATTCAGAGAGAGAGAGAGAGAAACATGGGTGGGTATGAAGGTAGGATCTTAATGTCAAATGTGTAAACATACAGCTATAGACATATTCAAGAAGAAATAAGGCTGCAGGTACTTATCCCAGAGTGCTAAAAGCTCATCATATTGGATTATAGTTGATTTACTCCTTTTTTAAATTTGTTGTTGTTTTTTGATACAGAGTCTCACTATGTAGCTCTGTCTCTCCTAGGACTTTCTGTAGATCAGGCTGGTTCAAACTCCCAGAAATCCATCTGCCTCTGTGTCCCCAGTGCTGGGATTAAAGGTGTATGTCACTATGACCAGCTATTCTTTTTCATATTTACATTTTTCTATGTGCTATGTAATTTTATTTTATCAAAAATGAAGTTATTGATATGAGAATACAGAAACAGAAAAAAAAGGCCAAAGCTGCTGAGACCCTCGTTCTGACACCCCACAGCCCAGAAATGAGGGCCTGAGGGAGAAGCATATGGGAAATGAACGAGTTTCTTAAGGCTGGGTCGTCTGCAGGGAAGCAAAGCACTATACAAGAGTTTTGGGTTTTTTTCTTTCCCCATCCTACGTAACAGTCTGACAGCCAGGCATAGCAGTGTACATATGTAATCCCAGGCATAGTAGGGACATATGTAATCCCAGGCATAGTATGGACATATGTAATCCCAGGCATAGCAGTGTACATATGTAATCCCAGGCATAGTAGTGGACATGTGTAATCCCAGCACTCAGGAGGTGGTGGCAAGAGTATCAGTCAAGGCCAGACGTGGATATGCAGTGAGTTTGAGGCCAGTCCGTTCTACTGAGGCCCTGTATCAAAAGACGAAAACAAACAAACAAAAAACCACCATAAAAATACCTATTAGTTCAGGCCAAAGAACAAAGTTGGCGCCTTCTAAGGACCACTTGATATCTGTGATAGACATGTCAAAAAACAAGTTCAGCCATGCTGTAGAAAACATGAAAAATAAGCCCCTATGGCTTTAAATGAATATATATTCTGTGCACATTAAAACTTTACAATTAGCATAGGACAAGTGCAAAGCTCCCTGCTGCTTCTCCAGAGAAAGATCTCGAACATTCCATTTGCTTCTGCACAATGCACTACTTTGAACTGTTTATAGTCTAATACAACAGAGGCCAGATCACTCACGAACACAACAACTCAACCCTTTGAAGCTGCCTGCCTCCCCCTATTGCAAGGCAGGAAGTAGAAGTTTGTGCTTTGATTTGTTTAAATGAAATTAAACATAACTGGAGGCCATGTTTCCTCTTATTCAGGGGACATTACAAAAGGCATAGAGGACCAAAAATACCAGGTGACTTGGAAATGATGAGACTGTCTTTTTATAAGCCAAAAGCAAACAAATGCTGGCCTTCCACGTGCACCCGAAGGCCTCCTGTGCGTGAGCCTTGAGAGTACAGCCCTGTTTCAAAATCATTCGGAAATATGTGCTTCCTTTAAGTCAGAGGGCAAGTTGTTCAAACAAATGTAGAATCAGACTTTTTTCCTCCTTCAATCTAAATCTGTATTTAACTTGTTCAGCTGCAACCTCAGCTAGTTTAAAACCTTCTCAAGGGATGCAATGTCAGCCCACGGTGCCAGGGGCTCCAAAGGCTGTTCTGCAGGGAATACCTGGTGACGTTTGTTTCTGAGCAGAGAGAAGTGCAGACTTGAAATGAGGGCCACAGACCTGAGGGGCACAGATCTAAGACCTAGGTACATTGGTCTTCTGGAATCTATCTCCCAAAGGAGAGCCGGTCGCATGGGGTTCGGGTAGTTAGAGGGGCTCAGCCTAACAGCCAGCCTCTCTGCCCAGCCCGCAGGGGCTCAGGAGCAGGCTCAGGTGCACACACACCCTCTGAGCCCTGTTAAGTCACTGTCAGAACTCCATCTCAACTATGGCAGTACGCACACCCGCATCTAAATCACAGAGTGGTGGGGAGCAAGAGGCTTGAATCTGGGAACAGGGCCTTGGTTCCCTTGTCTATGAAATGGGACCAGCCTTTGAAACTATCCTGGAACCACCCATTGTGAAGGTGGAGGGTGTGGTGGTTCTGTTTTAGTTTGCTGGACATGAACTGCTGGCCTGAGCACTTCCTAGGTGTGATAGTCCATCTTAATTGTCACCTTGAGACCTCCCAAACTGACACCTGGCAGCTGAGATAACACACCTGCTGGGACTCTCAGTACTAATACTTCCGGTTGCCCCCTGAACCCTCCTCAGACAATGCTGGCATTCTGACCAGGTGAGTGCCTCCTATTCCGACCACACGTGAGATCTCTTTCGCGGGGTCTTTGGTGTTTGGATTGTTGTTAGCTCTCTGCAGCCTATTATTGCTGCATGAACTGGTCTGTTCAGCAATGATTGCCTCACTTGACTTGCGGTTGGATCAGAGATATAATTCGGGGTTGGAGCTGTACTTTACTAGGTAGGATGCTTGCCTAGCGTGCATGAGCTCCTGTGCAACAGCACAATATGCATGGAGCCCACTGCCTGCTACTGTGTGGGGCATGTTCCACCAGCCTGCGTGGCCTCCCCTGGGCTAACTGGAGTTTATCTTAGTGTGCACTAAAAACATGATGCAGATGTATCCATTGCAAACATAAACCCCAGCTGGTAGCCATCAGTAGCCCTCCTCTCCTGAGCCCAAACTCTTGGCTTGGACCCACCCACCATTACTGGTTGTGCCCCTGAGGGCTAACCTTGGTAGCCACTTCAACTTGCCCAGATTCTGAGCATTATCTGCTTTCTTCCCAGCTGTCTGTCATGCCCACATGGACACTGACGGTAGCAATGATGGTAGTTCCAGCATGTGGGAAGTGGAAGCAGGAGGGGCAGGGGTTCAAAGCTATCCTTAGCTACATAGGGAGTTCGAGAATTCAAGGTTAGCCCAGGCAAAAGATCCTTAAAAACAAAACAAAACCAAAAACCTGAACATATTGAGGTTAAGTTGCTTTCAGATACTGGAGAACCAGGCCACCCTGGCTGATGTATGACAAAATGACCTCTTGGAAGGAACCTTGTATGGCTACTGTAGTGGCACACGGTGGCACAGGCTGATGTTTTAATTGTTAGTTACCCAGCTGGAGGCACTGTTCTGGGACCTTGTAGAGCCTGTGTGATATGACGCGGCCACTGTTTCCTGCTGTGCTCTCTGCTCCCTGGGCCATGACTGCGTGCCCACCCTCCCCACAAGCCTCTGCCCACCACTGTGTGACCCGTCCCCCAGAAGCCTCCTGCCCACCACTGTGTGACCCGCTCCCCACAAGCCTCTGCCATGAGTGAGCTGCTCTGCCTCATTACCTATGATGGTCTGAATCTGTGAGCCAAAATAAATCCCCAGTCTTGAGTTGCTGTGTGTTGAATATTGTGGTCATGTGTGGTGACATGAATACAAATGCCCCCATAGATATTTACATGCTTAGTCCCCAGCTGATGAACTGTTTGGAAGAATTAGGAGGTGTGGCCTTAGAAGAAGATGTTTCAAAAGCCCAAGCTGTTGTGTCCAAGTTGCAAAGATCCTCAGAGACCACCAGGAAGACAGGCCCACCAAACTGCAAAAGCAAGGTTTAATGATTGTTCATCCAACCATGACAGGGACCCCATCTGGCAAGCTGACTCAGCAGCCCCCAGAGGGAGTGAAGTTCCCTGTCTACTGCTAGGTTTTAAAGACAAAAATTACAGAATTACATCAGTAGGTACGGGTTGGTTTCTGATTGGTTGACATTTTGGAACAATCAGGAGAATTTCTCAAAGTCATATTTTGGCATGAAATACCTGTGTATCAATTATTTTCATTGGTCAGTGCTGAGAGGAAACATTCTGTGGTTTCTATGGCTTTGTCTTGTTACTTGCAGGTGACCTGGTGTACATAGATAACAGCAGTTTTCAGAACTATATCCTGGAGACTACAGGGGAGGTTTTGGTCCCCGCTGGAGTTTCTTTTGTGTCCAAAGAGTTCTCAGGAACCAGGCATCTAGGAGGCTGGGGGGGTTGTGTCTGGAGTTTCTTTGTGTTCAGTTTTGGTCCTAGACTCTGGGAGGACAGAGGGTCTGGAGTTTCCTTGTGTCAGAGGCTTACGTGTCTTTTCTGTAGCCTGTCAGGGGCTGAGTGAGGGTCTGGTCCCTTTATTTCTAAATTATTAGAAGTGAAACCTTTGAGTTTAGTTTACCCCTATGCCGGGCTCAATCTCTCTCTGTCTGCTGCCTGTACATCAGCAGGGTTAAAGCTCTCAGCTGCTGCTCCAGTGCCATGCTTGTGTGTGTGGTAGCCACCGTGATGATGATGGACTAATCTCTGCAACTGTAAGCCAGCCCCCTCTTAAATGGTTTCTTTCATAAGAGCTGCCTTGGTCATGGCGTCTTTCACAGCAATAGAATAGTGACTATGACAAAATCTGCAATATTAACTAGTTCACCGGCCCATCCTCCTCCAGTCCCTCACCTCCATGACCGCTGAGCCTTTCCCCAGGCTGGCTCTCCTTGCGTAGGGAAGCAATCACCCGGCACTTGGGCCTGCTCCCCAGTGAGCAGTGAGGGAACATCCACGTCTTGCCTTGTTCCTTCCCTTGTTCTAGTCTCGCTCCAACTCTTAAGTCAGGACTGAAAGTACCGGAGTCAGCACAAGACCTCCAAGACCAGGCACAAAGGAGATTTATTTGCCTCAGAGGGACAGAGGGCAGGGACAGGGGACAAAGACAGGAGATAGAGAATGAGGGAGAAGGGGAAAGGAACAAGGGAGAGGGAAAGGGGTATTTGTCCCAGAGGGACAAAGACTGCCTTTGGATAGAGGGGAGACAGACGTGGCACGTAGGCAAATGGTAGTTTATAAAGATAAAAAACAAGGCAGGGGCCGGAGAGATGGTTCAGTGGTTAAGAGCACTGGCTGCTTTTCCAGAGGACTGGGGTTCAATTCCCAGCACCCATATGGCAGCTCACAACTGTCTGCAATTCTAGTGGCAGGGGATCAGACACCCTCACCACCCTCACACAGACATGCATGCAAACAAGACAGTAATGCACATAAAATAAAAGTAAATAAATTATATATTTAAAAAGGTAACTCCATGTTAGGATGAGGTGTGTAATTGTAATTGGGCATGTTAATTAGGTGAGCCAGAGGAGGCTTTCGATTGCTGGATTTCAATACTTCGATAGCTGGACCTTGGTAGTCAGCCTCAGGAGGAGGAAGTGGCCAAACAAGGGGACAGACCTTGGAGGCTGGCTTTAGGGGTGTAAACTAACAGTTGAGCAAGAAAGAAGGAAAGCAGAGGGGCAAGGCCTGCCAGAGCCACGTTGCCGTGAACTTACCCTAGAGAAGCCTTTGCCTCCCCACAACATCCATTCCCACCTCTAAGGTTTTCACCTTTATGTCAGTAACTCTGGGAACCTCACCGTGGGGACCCAGACTCCTCCTGTGAGTCTCATCTCATTCTTCCAACGGCCCTAGAATAGCTTGCAAGAACTGAACTCCAACAATCCACTCCCCCACTAAATAGCAGGATTAATTGACCACATTTGCACAGAGTCATTTGGGGGGTCTCTTTAAATGGATGTAGATATTTACACAGATATTAGTGTCCCACACTGTCTGGATGACTGTAGCTTTGTAGTTGTTTATTTGTTCTTTGTTGTTTTGTTTTATGAAACAAGGTCTCTTGTAGCCCAGACTGGCCTTGAATTCTCTCCATATCTGAGGCTGGCCTTGAACTCCCAATCCTTCTGACTCTAACTCCCAGAGCTGGACCACTACGATCAGCTGAAGTAAACACTGCGGCACATTCTCCCTCAAAGTTGTTCTGTCCCTGAAGGTTCATGCTTTCCCTGTAAATTTTAGCATTGCTCATTAATGTCTATAGTAAAGGCTGCTGGGATTTTGCCTGGGACTGGGTTCAATCTCTAGATCAGTCCACAGCCAGTCTTGAGTACACAGCCAATCGACTGTGGCTTAGATCTTGAGTACCCCTCAAGGGTCTAAATGGCAAGGGCTTGATCTCCATCATGATGCCTTAGGGAGGTGTGGCCGGTGGCTGGGAGCTTTTCAAGGATCCCAGGACCCCACAGTTCCTCTGTCTTGCTTGCTAGCCCCATGCACCCTCTGAGGAGTGCCACTTTACCCCAGATCCAGAAGCAGTGGCGCCCATTGATCAAGGGCTGGAACTGTTAAGTCGTGAGCAGAGACAACCCCTTTCTGTTGTGCAAGCCTTGTTGTCTCAGTAGAAAATGTTAGTTTTCTCATTGCCAAGACCGACTTACTTCGGGTAGACAGCTTTATTCTGTCTACCCGAGGTAAGGAGGGTTTATTTCACCTCAGTTTCTGAGAAGGGAGATGTGGAAGAACACCTCAGTTCCTGTCTTGTCAGGCCAGGAAGCAGACAGCAAGACAGGAAGCAGCCCAAAGACCCGTCCCCAGTCACTTGCTTCCTCCTGGGTGGCCTCACATCCTAGTGAGTCCACTCAGCCCCAGCAGCTGAGAGTCAGGTGGTCAAATCGTGGGCCTGTGGAGACTGCCACACCAAACTGTTCTGTCTGAGTCAGTCTCACTGTGGAGCTGCAGCTGGCCTGGAACTTGCTCCAGCCTCTGTGGTGTAAGGCTTGCAGGTGGTGCCACTACACCTGCTCATCTCTTCATTTTGGGGACAATCTTTTTTTTAAATCAGTGCTTTTATAATTTTCAGGATCTAGATCTCGAATATATTTTTTTAGGATTTATGCTAAGGTAGTCCAGATTTTTGCAAATGGAAGTGTTTTTGTTGTTGTTTTGAGACAGGGTCTCTTTACATAGCCCCGGCTGTCCTGGAACCCACTATGTAGACCAGGCTGGCGCTGAACTCAGAGTTCCACCTGCCTCTGCTTCCTGAGTGCTGGCACTAAAGGTGTGCACCACCATGCTGGGCTTGGAAGTGTTTTTTCCTTTAATATCTGCTTTTTACTGGCTGATATCTGAGTCTGCCTATGCATTTTATTAGGTGTGGTGCAGATTCCCGGATTTTTCTACTTAGAAAATCTATCACCTGCAAACTAAAGATGGTTAGATTTCCTGCGATCCGTCTGTATGCTTGGGTTTGTTTGCCTTCCTCATGAACGTGCTAACACTCCAGGGCAATGGGGCAGAAAGAGCAAGGGGTAGACATCCCGCCTTGTTGCCAACCTTAGAGGAAAAGCGTCATGTCAGCAGAAAACACAGCGCTAGCTGTGGGACCCGGCAGATGCTCCCGTCGCTGACACGAGGAGGATGCCTATGCAATCAGGGGCAGAGACCCTAACTCAGCTGTGCATACTGAACACAACATAACCTGAGCATCAGCGGGAGAAAAGTCTGAGAAGCAAAGATGATGTTTAGGACAGGGGAGGATGAACGTCAGGTTTCCCTTACCCCATCCCTGCAAGTGGCCCCTGGGAGTCATTCACAGCCAACAATCAAGCTTTAGAGAAACCAAGGCATGCCATCAGCTTGCACTCCTCATGCTCAACACACATCAATAACAAGGACTCAGAAGCGGTCCACCAGGTATTTGGCAGGCTTCCTATGGTCCTACCAAAGGGCAGCAAAGCTCAGGCTGCCCAGGGCTGAGGAATAAAGAAAGACCCTCATGGAGTCTCAGGCACACATTTTTCCATGAGCCCAGTTTAAAATGAAAATCTAAACTCTTGGAAATCCATGGTGCCAGGAACATCTACTTTGTGTGGACACTGCGCACAGCTGCATCCCCTCTCTGTCTCTCGCCCCTCCCCATCCCTGGTGTTTCAGTGTAGCCCAGATTGGCCTCGGTCTTTTGGTTCTCTTGCCTTCACCTCAGGAATGATGGGATTACAGTTGTGCGCCACGCCATCCTGTTTATGTGGTGCTGGGATCAAACATGTGGTCCAGGGCCTGCCAGGTATGCGTTCTCCCAGCCGGTGGGGCTTCTTCTTGTGTAAGCTGGTTCGAACAGCGGGGCTGCCAAGGATGAAGTGCCAGGCCACACATGGTGTGTTTTTCGGGTTTTGTTCTGAGGGAATAGCCAACCGTAGTGAGGACAACCAGGTGTGACCCAAGGCTCAGACTCAGGGACATGTTTGTGTTGTCTCAGGTTTCTGCGTACAGGAGTCCACCTGGCTTTGCTCCTAGGGTCTTTGGCAACTGTGGTAACAGGGAGGAAGGATGGGAGTGACCTGCCCAAGACCTAGCTTCATCAAAGAAATGTGAACTACAGGAGTACCCCAACCTCTGTGAGCCTCATTTCCTGTGCCCTAAGTTGAAGGGACTGTGCTGTGTGGGGTGACAATGTAAGGATAGGTGGGTTTCTCAAGCAATGCAGACTGTGCTCTCTCCCTGCCATGGCTACCTAATGTGTGTCTGTAGTGAAATGAGCTGTTGCTGCGCTCATATCTCATGAACTCAATGGGTTGAGCTTGTCTTGGAGCCCTGCCCTTGGTCCTCCCACCGGGGGCCAGGGGAGGGTATCGGCAGTGAAGTGCCAAGTCCAATGAGCGCAAGACAGCAGTGGCAGAAGCTGGCATTGATGACAGGCTGTTTCTCACCGACGAATAGTACTCTACTGTGTAAATATACCGCATCTTCTTTATCCATTCTTCGATTGAGGGACATCTAGGTTGTTTCCAAGTTCTGGGTATCACAAATAATGCTGCTATAAACATAGTGGAACAGATGTCCTTGTGGTGTGAATGTGCATCCTTTGTGTATCTGCCCCAAAGTGAAGAAAATATACCCACTTTTGAACCTTTCTGTGTTGCTTGTGGGCAGGTAAAATGGGGTAGTCACCATGGAGAAGCGGGAATCTTCTCAACCATTAAGCATTACATTTTTATCCAGCAGCTTCCACTGCAAGGCTAGGACGTAAGGGACGGAAAGCAAGAACTGGAGCAACTCCACACACTCTTGCTCGTGGCTGCGCTAGACAGAGAGCCAAGAGGAGGAGGGAGCCACATGCCCATCACAGGTGAGTGTGTGAACAGAACAGAAACTGAGCGATTGTGTAGCCTCAAAAGGAACCTTGAAAACTGCACACAGAAGAAGCGAAAGGACAAACTGCACAGTCCCCCTGTGTGGGTACCAAGTCACAGGAGACAGGCGACAGGAAGTACACGGAGGTGTTCTGAGCTGAGGAGAGGAGGTTCAGTAGGTACAGAGTTTCTGTTTGGGGGTGATGAAAAAGTTCTCTGTCTCTCTCTCTCTGAGTCTCTCTCTCTCTCTCTCTGAGTCTCTCTCTCTCTCTCTCTCTCTCTCTCTCTCTCACACACACACACACACACACACATATGTGGGTTCTGCGGAGCATTGGTTCCAGGCCTTCCCATGGAAACCTAACTATATGATGCCCTTCTGTATACTTTAAATAGCTTCAGGGTGACTTATAACGCCCAACGCAATGTCAATGCTATGAAAGCAGTCATTGTACTCTACCATCTAGGGGGCAATGACAGAGAAAAATATGTATCTATGTTCAGCACAGATGTAACTTCTTTTGCTGTTTTCACAGTGAGACCCTGGATTTGCAATCCTCTTGCCTCCACTTCCCAGGTGCTGGAAGGATAGGTGTCAGATGCAAGATTTGGAAAATAGTTTCATTCTGAAGTGGGTTGAACCCAGGAGAACTGAGCACTGAATGCAGAAGGTGAGCTGTGCCTGTGTGTGCGCACCAAACTGTCACAGGTTTCTGGTTCATTCCAGTTCAGATGAAACTGTATTGGTTGAGGTCAGAAAGAATGGAAAATGGGTTTCTGTTTTGTCGGTCTGTTTGTCCTTAGCCTGATTTCTGTCCCGGGTTCTAAGATTTGCTAACAGGATGGTTGACACCTGATGGTAGCCGTGTGCTTACTTTCCTGGTCATGCCTTTTGCTTCTGTGTTTTGACGTGTTGGCTGTGTCCATATCTGGAGTAACCCCAATGTCT
This sequence comes from Mesocricetus auratus, assembly GCF_017639785.1. Lineage (NCBI taxonomy): Eukaryota > Metazoa > Chordata > Mammalia > Rodentia > Cricetidae > Mesocricetus > Mesocricetus auratus. Next base: position 74,217,126 of record NW_024429192.1, read on the forward strand.
TCTGCTTGCTCTGAGTGGGGTCTGAGACTCATGCTGCATGCTCAGTGCTCAGTTTGCAGCGTAGATCTGGTAATGCACCTGTGCACAAATAAATGTGTCCAGGGGCACTGAGGACACTCTGCTGTCATCCGAATATCAGCATATGGACCTGCAGAGCATTTTCATTGTTTCAAGCTACACTCATCAAATAATATCTCCCCACTTGCTGTCTCTAGTCCCTGGAGACCTTCTGTTCCCATGAACAGGACTCTGCCAGCTTATTTCACTTAGCGCATAGTCTCCTCCATGGCCAGTTAGCATGTAAGAATTTCTTTTCTTTTCAAGGCTGGATAATTTTCTACGGTATCTATGTACTGCGTTTTTCTTGGCTATTCTCCGGTTATGGGTAATGCCTGCCTTTTGGGTGTTATGAATAGAGGTATGTTTGTCTGACTGCATGAATGTTTGCCTACAGACCTGTTGGGTTCTCCAGTCACATGCCAGGCAGTGACTATCTCTTTCTGAAGAACTGCTGCGGGTCTTTCATTGGCTTGTTACTTCTGTGCTGTGAGACAGGGTTTGCTATGTAGTCCATGTTGGCCTTGAACTGGTGATCTTCTGGCCTGAGTCTGCCCAATGCTGGGGTTATAGGCACTCTGGTTTTTGTTTTTTAGATAGCAGCCATTCTAATAGGTGTACTGTAGCTTCTCATCGTGTTTTCTTTGGCTTTGGTCTTTGTTGCTAATTGACCCTGAGACCAAATGTTCAGTGACTGCCCTGCCACTCATCTGCCTTGCTCTCCTTTTGTTAATATTCCTGTGACATGTGAGTCTGCACGATGCTTGTGATCCTGCCCATTGTGTATGCATGAGGAGATCACAAGAGGATGTCAGCTCATTGGACCTGGAGCTGGGCTGGAAACTAGCAAGCTCCAAGAATCTCCTGCCTCTGTACTTGGCTCACATGGGTCCTGAGGATTTGAACTCAGGCCCTCATGCTCATGCAGCAAGTTCTTTTACTGACTGAGCCATTTCTCTGGCTTTTGTTTTGATGTGCATTCTGTCACTTACTAGGAACTGAGCACCTTTTCATGAGCTGCTGGGCTGTTTATACATCTTCTTTGGAGAAATGTGTATTATGCCCTTTGTCCACATTTGAATTGGCTCTTAAGCTCTCTCTCTGTGTGTGTGTGTGTGTGTGTGTGTGTAGACATGTGTGTGACTTGACTTGGATGTGGAGGTCAAAGGACAATGTGTGGAAGTCAGTTTTCTCTTTCCCACCATGTGATCCTAGGGGCTGAGCTCAGTTCAGTGGACTTGGCGGTAAGTACCTTTGTACACGGAATCATTTTGCCAACCTGTTTCTGATTTTTTTTAAAATGTATTTCACCTTGGTTTGTTTTTAGCAACTGAGACCTGTTTTATATTAAATTTCTGAAGTAGAGAAAGAAAGAGATTAACCAGTCATGCTTGAAAGTTCCTTGTTTTTCAAACTGGCACCATCAGTTTTAAAGGCAAGACTTGAATTCCGTGTGAGGGGTCAGCTATGGAGAGAGACGAGGCTCACACTTCTCGCCTTGTCTATTGCAGCACAGGAACCCTCTCACCCCTGAGCAATGTAGAAAGCGGCGTGTGTACGGCCTCTAAATGAAACCACCTAATCCTTTCTTTCTGGCCAGGACATCAGCTGACCTCAGCCACTGACGTTCATGATCACAGGTCGTGCTTCCTCTTAAGCAGTGACATCAGCCTCATCATAAACCCTGTTATCAGATCGAAGACCCTCTCTTCCTGTCAGCTTCAAAACAGTGACAGGAAATGGAAAAGGGGAAAACACGTGGGAGTCTGAGGCCAGTCACTGAGCCTCTGGCCGAAGAGGAAGGAAACGATACAGGACACCTGTGCAGCAGCAGGAACCAGGCTGGCCCCACTCGGATGTCATGGAAAAAAGAGCCACACTGCCATTCGAATACTGAGCAATGTCCCCATCCACCCAGGTTAGTAATGTGGCTCCTAGAAGTTCTCATCCCCACACCCTGTCCTCCTTCCAGAAGCGTCTCGTGGGACACAAGTTTCCTTGGACGTCATGAACAAAAGGTCTCTTTACCGCACATACGACACCAATTACAGACCAAGGAAATAGTCCCACCCCAGTCCTTCTTGTGAATGAGTGAGCATTTTGGAATTACTCACAGGAGCCAGGTTAGGAGTGCTCACAGGTGGCAATTCAAAGACAACCACGTCACTGGAAAGCCCCATCCCAGCTTGGGGTGGACTCCTGGGAGCTGCACCCCTGGAGCTCTGCTTTCCTTTAACCTCCCACCTTGCCTGGGCTCCATGAGCAGCTGGGAGGCAGGAAGGACTAGAGGCTGGAATCCCAGGCTCCCCTGAGCCCCCCCTCCTGTTGTGAGAAGTCTTATTAGAACATGGCCTATGCCCTTGCCGGCTCTGGGCTTCTCTGCTCGTCACATGACTGTGTGGCCAAGCATTTGTAGGGGGACAGGAGTAACCTCTGTCCCATGATGGCTGATGGTCATGTCACACCTGGAGGAAATTCCTTCAGCCTACAGAAGCATAGAATGGTGCTCTGGGCTTGCTTGTAGTTAATCAAGCCGTCAGGTCAGGGACAAGACAGCACAGATGATGTTAAATTATTTGGGACATTCTGAGGCTGGCTCCTGGCTGAGGATTATTCTGTTGTTACTACACTTGTATGATGCTGTGTATATGTCAATAAAGCACTGTTGGCCAATAGGGAAGCAAGATAGGTGGGACTAGGAGTTAAGGAGGACTCTGGGTAGGAGAAACACAGGAAGTCAAGATGTAACGCCATGGGGTAGGAAGCCCAGAAACTTTTCCGGTAAGAGAAATACTTAGATTAACAATTATGGGGTAATTACTTAAGTCAGAGCTAGCCAGTAAGAAACAAGCAAGGCCAACAGCTTCATAATTAATATAGCCTCCTGTGTGTTTATTTGGGACTGATGCGGCTCTGGAACCAGGCTGGTGGGAAGGCTTCCCTTTACACTTGTATGTTTTTATAATAAACTTGTTTTCATCTTGGTTTTATTTTAGTTTGGGGTTCTTAATTTTTTCAATCTTATTTATTTTATTTTTTGTGGTTGGGGGTTTTGCTTGCCTGTATGACAGTGTAGTAAGCATATGCAGTGCCCACAGAGGCTAGGAGAAGGCAGTGGATCTCCTGGAACTGGAGTTGCAGATGGTTGTGAGCAGCCATGTGAGTGCTGGAGTCAAATCCGGGTCCTCTGAAGGAGCAGCAAGTTCTCTTAACTGCTGAGCCATGTCTTCAGCCCTGGTCTGGAGACAAAGTCTCATGTAGCCTCAAGTTTACTATGTCGACAAGGATAGCCTTGAACTAACTCACCCCTGGTCTGTCTTCACCTCCCAAGTGCTGGGGTTAAAGGTGTGCACCGCCATGCCTAGGTAATAGACTGGAGGGTGGCTCATCAGAAAGAGCTCTTGTTGCTTTTCCAGAGGTTCAGCTCCCAGTACCCACATACACACAACTAAAGTCACAGTGAATTCAATGGCCTCTTCTGCCCCCCCCAAAAAAATACACTAGCGGGATATGAATGATTTGGGCCCCTAGCACCCATTCATCCCACTGGTCCAGAATATGACCACTATTACATTTTAGAGCTAGATTTGAAACAAGCCTTAATTAAATCCTGGCCAGGATGATGGACTCTGACCAGGCCCATTCTGGGGTTCCCAGAAAATGATTACAAGTCACATTTTGCCCATCTTATAAGGGCAAACCTATAAGGCTAAGTATTTCCCACCAGGTCCAATCAGGGGCAAGCTTATATCCTTATGTACTTCCTGCCTACATATGTGATCAAGCACATCTGGTGCAGATGGGTCAAACAAATTTGTTTAGGAGAGTGAAAATGTGTGACTTGTTATCTCCCATAAACAACAGCCTCCAGCATTTCAGGAACTGTCTGTCCTTGGTAAGGGGCTTGCAGATCAGAGGCATTTTTGTTTCATCGATCTCTTAGGCACAGTAATTAAAACTTAAGACAGAACTTTGGCTCTCACACACCCATCTAAAAAAAATCAGGTTTAGAACTAGAGAGATGCCCAATAGTTAAGAGCACTTGATCTTACAGAGGACCAGGGTTCAATTCCCAACACTCACACGGAGGCTCACAACCGTCCATAACTGCAAGTCCAAAGGATTCAATGCCCTCTTTATAACCTTGGTGGGCACCAGACACACACATGGTGCACAGACAAACATGCAAGCAGAACATTCATACACAGAAAACTGAAGTAAATGTAACAATAACAACAACAAAATCATGTTCAGTGGTTACCTGGTCCCAAGAAATCCCTTTTCCCAAAGTCTGGTGTTAGACAAAAGCCAGCATCCCTTCAGGGTTGTGCAGAGACAGCTGCTCCCTGGGAAAAGGTCTCCTACTCTTCATTAACATACACCTGTGGTGTCTAGTCATCAAAGTCTGCACTAACTTCTAGGCTCCTTCAATCCCCACTCACAAGCACCTGTTACACAAGTCAGATTCCTTCTCTCCAGGCACAGGTTCCCCTCCTCCCAGGCACCTGTTCCTTTTAAAAGCTTGGAAATACCACTCACTCCCCCACCCCACTTCCTGTAACACAGCCTTGGTGGTTTGGGATAAACTTTTCCCTTTTTCACCCACAGAGCGCCTATTTTGGTTTCTTTACTGCTCCCATTCAATTTAGCGGTGAGAACCTGTAATCCCACAATGTTGAGGCAGAGACGGAATCCCTGGGACCCGTGGGCCAGCTACTCCAGCAGTCTAGTTCTAGTTGAACTCAGAGAGCCTGAGTTTGAGTTCCAGTGCCCGCCCGGCAGTCCACGCCACTCCGTTCTCTAGTTCCGCACCTGTTGCTCTGTTCTGACCTCTTCAGGCACCGTACACACACTTGGTGCACATGCGCACATGATACAACATAAACTAAAATGAGTAAATCTTTTAAAAAATTAAAGTGGAGAATGCTAGAAGAACCCAATATTGATATCTAGTCTCCACACATGCACACTTGTGCACACACACACACTCAGACATGCACACGCATGAAAATGTGCACACATGCAAACACTTACCCAAAAAAGTAAAAAATAAGAAAGAAGGCTCACACCCCTGTGTTTCGTTATTGTTTTCTCTCTATTATTAACTTTGTGTGTATGGGGACAGTGACTTTTCTTTATGCCTTTAGCTAGGAAGGGACTCTAGCTAGGCTGGGTTTCACTGTCTTCTAGAAGGTTCTCCTTGGGCAAGTGACATGCCCATGGCTCTGAGCAGGCAGGGCAGGTGCAAAACAAAGGCAGAGATGTGGCTCATCGGTCAGAGCAGTGTCTACCCTCTCGGTCAGAGCAGTGTCTACCCTCACAGCAGCTCCAGTGGCCCTGAGCAGTGACAGGGCATGAGCGGCTCAGAAGATGGAGCCCCGCCCTGCTATGGTTAATTAAGTCAGAAAAGGGTTGCTTGTGTGTTATTCATTCTGTGTGTGCTAACTGGGGAATTGTCCAATGCTAGGGTGCCAGGTGTGTGAGTTTGTGGTGTGAGGACCTAACACATGTTAGATGAGAACTATTGATACTAAAGAGACTGGGGCCCCTTCTTAGGGTTCTTAGTCTCATTAATAAAAAGAAAAGAAGAACGGACTCAAACAGAAACTTGAGGGAAATTTTTATTTCTTTAATATGTATGAATGTTTTGCATAACTGTATGTCTTCGCACCATGTTCATCCATTGCCCTTAGAGGCCAGAAGAGGGCATCAGAGCCCCTGAGGCTCCAGTTACAAAGCTTTCATGTGGACTCTGGGAAGCTAACCCGGGTCCTCAGGAGGAGTGGCCAGTGCGGTTAATAGCCAAGCCATCCCCCCTCCAGACTGGTGAGGACAATTTTATTAGAGTTTCAAAAAAGAAAATTCCAGGGCAGTTAGTCTGTAAATCTCAACACTGCCCAGGCCAGGAGAAGCAGGAGTGCCACGCCATTTAAGCCCTCATGGAGTCAGATGCATGGCCAACAAACAACTATGTATTGGGGAGATTTAGGGGAAGAGTAAGGAAGCCCAAAATTCTGGGGACACCACGGTGTCAAGGAAAGCAACTTAGAAAAGAGATAGGAAGACAAAAAGGAGAAGTCCTGCAGGGTGGGTGGTACAGGGCTTTAATCCCAGCATTCCAGAGTTCAAGGCCAGCCTGGTCTACATAGTAAGTTCTAGCTAGGACAGTCAGTGCTATACAGTGAAATCATGTCTTAAAAAAAGAAAGAAAAAAGAAAGTAGAAGTCATGCTTTTCTGAATAATCCAGAAAATTGGGCGGGTTTAACAGACCTGTGTGGCTGTGGCTCTGTAAGCTGCTGTGCTGGGAGAGCGATTCAGTTACGGAAGAACACAGTATCTCATTAGAGGATAAACACTCCACCACACCCGTCTTTTCGGCTGAAGGTGAGCCCACCTTCTTAGAGGTGTTCCCTGTGCCAGGTGATCCACCTGTCCAACCGGAATGCCAGGTGTCTACCCAGGCCAGACGATCTATGCTCTTGACCAGAAGGGGTTCAGTTCTGATTCGTTTCTTTCTAGTGAGACTTGACTGCTGCTTTAGCACCATGACTGAAGTTTTAGGGCCAAGCTTGGGCTCCAAGAGCCCCAGCAGGGTTCAGCCACCTGTCCCAATACTCAATAAGGAGAATAAAGATGAGCTGCAAAGAGAGTCTCCATGTAACTAATGTGCACCGGGAAGAGAAAGGGACCCAGTAGCCCCACAATCTTCTTGGGGTGCTTCGTAGGCACAAAAGGCCAAAAACAAAAGCAAAGTTCCAACATATCAACAGCCTGGCCACAGTTACTTGGAGCTTGACCTCAGGGACGTAGAATGCTTCATGCAAAAAATTTACAGCCTATTTATGGTCCATGTTGCCCTACCCAAAAGGCCAGTCTAGACAAGGACGACTTGACAGGTATGGGAGTGCACACCTGTAATTCCAGTCCTCTGAGAGTCAGAATTTCAAGGCCAGTGTTGACTACCTAATGAATTTGAGGCTAGCCTGGTCTACATGAAACCCTGTCTCAAAACAAAACAAAACAAAAAACAAGAAGTCATGCATAGTGGTACAACCCTCTAACCCCAGAACTTGGGAGGTACAGGCAGGAGTTCAAAGTCATTGTCTTAGTTAGGGTTTCTATGACTGTGAAGACTATATACATATACATATACATATATATTCCTTATAAAACAGCTCTTATAAAGGAAAACATTTAATTGGGAGCTGGCTTACAGGTTCAGTGGCTTAGTCCATTATAAGCATGGCAGTGCACCCGTAGACATGGTGCTGGAGAAGAAGCCTAGGGCTCTACATGTGGATTGGCAGGAAACTTCCGAACAGTCCACTCCCAGTGACATGCTCCCTCTAACAAGGCCACAGCTCCGAACAGTCCACTCCCAGTGACATGCTCCCTCTAACAAGGCCACAGCTCCGAACAGTCCACTCCCTGGCTACCTAGGGAGGTAGAAGCCATCCTAAGCTACATAGGACCCTCTGTCAGCAACAACAAAGGACAATTTGTGTTGCCAAATCTACTACTTAACAAGACAGCAAGATGCCTGTGTATCATGGAGCCCTCACAAGTAGCCCATAAGATAAGAGCAGAGAATGTCCCCCTCAGCTGACTTGAAGGAACCCCTATATTTGCTTGACCCCCCACACAAACATTCGATCACAGCACTGGAGAGTCAGAGGCAGGCGGATCTCTTGAGATCCAGACCAGCCCTGTTTACAGAGTGAAACCCTGTGGAGAAAGAAAGGAAGAGAAGAAAAGAAAGAAGAGAAAGGAGAACAGAACAAACCTCTGACTCTCCTCCCTCCTCTCTCAGTGGCAAGGGCTACATCACCCTATCTCCCCTCGCCCTCTAACCCTCCCACCCCACCCACCCCACCCCACGCTGGCTTGAATGAAGCCCCAGTAAGGAAGGGCTAACCTCCTCCGCTGCTCCAGCCCAGGCTACCTCCTCAGTCATTCTTCATATGCTAATCTCTGGAACCTTCCACCGTTTAGATTCTCCAGCCTCACTCTGCTGCTCAGGAACTGTTGCAGCTCTTGTCCCAGAAAGGGAAACGCCAAAGACAGGCAGCCCAATCAGGGTGGGTCCCACAGGAATGCTTGCTGTAAGAACTGTATTTAGGAAACATGGGCTTTGCCCTCACACAGGGTTTACTCATCATGTCCCATCTGTCTTACAGGGGTAGAGAGCCCTCTGTCAATTTGGGGGGAGCCCTTTTTACAAGCTTGTAGGTACCCAGCCTCCGGCTGGCTTCATGGTCCAGTCTGCAGCGGTTGAGCAGGGGCCCCAGGCCCCCTCTCACCCAAACCTTTCTGGGTCTGAACTAAGGGCCTGCAGCCCTCTGGAAGACTGGGAGCCGAGGTGGGGCAGGAGCATGGACACGACTTTCATGGATGTGACTGAACATATGCCAGTCACTCACTGCTTCTTCTGGAAGACACTTCCTGGGTGCGCACTGCCTTGACAGGCATCTTGGAAGTGCCGTCTCGGCAGACCTGGAGAGGGAAGGAGTGGTGTTGGGGGCTACGTGGTGTGGCCAGTGTCAGTGGACAGGAGCAGGGGGGGATGAGACACTGGGTCCTACAGCTACACTGAGGTCATTGGCTGTTGCTCTGAGCGAGTGGGAGCCATCACAGGGTTGTGGAGAGAGGAGTGTAATCCACAGGGCTCATGCCTTACCTCAGACATCACTGGTAAGAAAAGGCCTGGATGGCAGCTGTGTGACCTTACTCCATTCTCCTGCAGGGCTTTCCCGACTGAGGGTTCCTATAATGTTTATTTCTAGATCCAGGCCACTATTTCTAGATTTCAGGCTAGAGAGGCTGTTTTCTTGACCACAGCTGACATCCCAGTCTCCATCCACTCAAAGCCACTGTGCTCAGTCCTCAGATCCAGGACTCACTGTGACTCATCAGGGGCCAGGGGGACCCTGACCTGCTCCAGATGCTTGGCGTGGGGACTCAGTCCTGGGAAATTCCAGCTCCTGGGTACCACCCAAACAGGAATGCAAGTGACTCCACCCAAACTCTGACTAAGCTGCCACAGAGAAGTGGTGGTGGGGTGTGCAGACCTCATAGTCATTAGTACAGCACCCACATCTTCCCAGTTCCTAAATTAAATGAAGCTCGGATGTGCAAACCATGGAGCTCTGTAGAGGCTGCCTGGCTTCTGCCGCCACTCTGAAAGAAAGATGATGCAGGTAGTTGGATGTTATTGAAATGGCCTGTGTGTGCGCGCGAGCGCGGGCGTGTGTGTGTGTGTGTGTGTGTGTGTGTGTGTGTGTGTGTGTGTGTGCGTGCACGCTCTCGTGCATGCATGTAGATCTGTTTTTGCATTTGGTGCATATGTGTGTGTACACACACAGAGGCTTGGAGTCAACATTGGCTTCCTCCCCTTTGGCTTGCCACCTTAGCTTTTGAAACAAGGTTTTCCCCGGAACCTGGAGTTCTCTGGTTTCTAGAGAAGCTCTCCAAGATCTCCCTCACTTCATCTCGTCCCTGCATTCAGGCTACAGACACGTACTGTCATGCCCTGCTCCCTACCTGGGTCCTGGGGAATCAAACTCAGGTTCTTGTGCCTGTGAAGTAGGACTTTGTCCACTAGGCCATTTCTCTGTGTAGCTCTGGCTGTTGTGGAACTCACCCTGTAGACCAGGCTCGAACTCACTGAGATCTGCCTTTCTCTGCCTCGCAAGTGCTGGGATTGAAGGCATGCGCCATCATGCCAGGACAAATTACCCATTCCTTGAGACTGTCACATGAAGCCCAGGCTGCCCTTGAGCATGTACTGGAAGATGGCTTAGACGTCTTGATTTTCATGCCTCTACATCCTGGGACTCTGTACATTAGGCAAGAACTACATCAACAATTCTCTGCTGAAATAAAATTCCCAAAGGCTAACCCATGGGCCAGGGAGTAGGCTAGAGTTGAGGGTCAGGGTAGGAAACAACTGCTCAAAGGGCACAGGGCTTCTTTGTGGAATGCTGCGATGCTTTGACATTGATGGGCGATGAGGGCTGCACAGCTCAGGGAAGACACAAAGAACTTCATCCCAGTCACCAGACAATAGCAAGCTTCCAGGTGGTGCATGCTTTTAGCCCCAGCTCTTGGGAGGCAGAGGTAGGAGGATTTCCGAGAGTTCAAGGTCAGCCTGGCCTACAGAGCAAGTTCAAGGCCAGCCAAGGTTACATAGTGAGACCTTGTGTCAAAAACAAACAAATTACCAAAAGAAAACAAGAGACAACATAAGTGTTTATGTGTACATGGAAAAGGAGAGCCATTATTCACTGATGCTGGGAAATTAAACGTGTATCTCTCGAAAAATTAATAGAACTACCGTATGAGCCAAGTATTCCACATCTGGATATGTACTCAGGGACTCTGTGTCTTACCCAGAGATACCTGTGCAATAACCAGGGGATGGAGCAAGCCCAGATGTCCATCAACACATGAATGGATAACAAAAACGTGGCACATATACATAGTAGAGTTCCTTTAGCTGTAAATAAAATGAAATTTGCAACAAGTGGGGTGGACCGGGAAAGTTATGTTAAGTGAAGTTACTCGGAACAGAGGGAAAAAAGTCACACGTTCTCTCATATATGGATGTTAGATCTAATGTACATGTTCGCCAGGAGAGGTGAAGTTGATGCCGTCTGTGAGTAGGAAGGAGGCCGTCCATTGGGAAGAGAGGTGTTGAGGAAAGGGGTGAGTGACCAGGCCCAAGTCACCTGGAAGCAGAGAGGAGGCTAAAGGTGAGTTTGGGAGAAGGATAGAATAATCAACAAAAACCAATTGTTTGAAAATCCAGAGTAAATCCTAATACTGTATATGACAATTTAAAATTTTAAATAAAAAAGATCGAAACAACATCAGAGGAAGAAGAGAGTGGCAGGAGAGGCTGACCCATTTTGAATGGTGGGTGTGTCTTAGGAACTGGCGTCAACTGTTAGATAAAAGCAGACTCAATCCTCAAGTGCCCCCACCCCAAAAGAGGAAATAGTGCAGGAAAATTAGAATTAGCAGCTCGGAGCACACGGAGACCAGGGTGGCCTCTAACACGTCAGAGGAACAAAGGGAATTCAGAGGTCTTATTGGGAACAATGGAAGATATGTAAGTTGCTCTGATGAAAGTGTACTGTGTGTCTGTCATCCTGGCACTCAGAGTCAGAGCAGGAAGAGCAGGAGTTCAGGGCCAGCCTGAACTACATGAGACCCTGTCAAAAAGGGAAGCAAAAGAGGAGTAAAGGGGAAAATGCCCTTCGCTGCTGGGGCATTTGAGGAGCTGGGAGCACTGATCAGGGACTGTCAGGTGCTGCCTGAAGTGTAGTGTGTCTAGCTGTCTGGCTGTCCTTGTCCTGACTTGTGTAGTAGGCTGCAGTTTGGAACATTTTCTTGTGAAGTTTCTCTCATGACTGACCCAGCTCCATTTTTCCCAAGGTTTGGCACAAGTGGTTCCCTTTTGAGTCTGATTACTTTCATACACACTACCAAGGATGGGGTGTTGGGGAATCACAGCAAAACTGAGGGGCACAGGGGATGTGGGGGTTTGAATGAGAAGTGTTCCCATAGGCTCAGGTATTTGAAAACTTGATGCTCAGTCGGTGACACTCTTTGGGATGTTAAGGAGCCCTTGGGAGGTGGAGCTCCATTGGAGGCAGGGCGTCATCTGGGGTGGGCCACTGGAGGCAGGGCGTCATCTGGGGTGGGCCGTGAGAGCCTGTAGTTGGCCCCATTTCCAGTTCACTCTTTGTGCTTCATGATTGTGGTTGAAGATGTGATCTCTCAGCCACCTGTTGCCATGCTTCCTTCACCTCGATGGACTCTCCCCCTGGAACCATAAACCAAAATAGGATGTTAGATCATGCTTTTGGTCACCATGTTTTGTCACAGCAACAAAAAGTAATTAATACAATGGACATCTTTGAGGGCCAGAGCCCTGTGGAAGTTTCCAGAGGAACCCCAGGGTGTTTGGTAGAGGCATTGGTTCAGGACCCAAGACAGATGAGAGAAGGCAATAAGATCATATTAGAAAATCCACTCTGCTCCTGACTTGCCCCATTATAGAACCACACCTCAAACTAGGAACCTTCTAGCAATGCTCACTGCCCCCTGAATTACAAGGTTTCAGGTCTTCTTCCAACAAAAATGGTTTCCATGATATTTCAGTACCTGGAAGACCGGAAGGTGTTGTTTGCTGCAGCTCTGGGCTATGAAACACAAACCACAACATTGGGAAAGGGAGTGAGGGGAGGGGTTGATGTTGTCCAACTGGGAGCAGAAATGCAAAGAGAGAGAACAGGTATGAGGATCTTGCTTTAAAGGGAAAGCTTTCACATGCACACAGAGTCCTTATTTAGTCACCCTATGGATGACATAGTCATGCAAAGCAGGGTGCTTTGAGCTGTCTAAGTATCTGCCTGAATGCTCATGTGCATACCCAGCCAGTTGTCAGGGGCAGGGTCAGCATAATGCCAGGATATCAGCATACTGTCACAGAGTGGGGCTATTTAACATTCCCTGTGGGCAAACCTTCCATTGATATCTTTTAACAGGCTGAGAATTATTATAAGTAGTCAGTGTGAAGGCAATTTTTTTCTCTTTTTCTTGTAAAAGTATACTGAAGAAACAATCTTTTAAATCAATAACTATAAGAGGAGGGTCTCGCCCTTCTTGGTGATTGGAGTGGAAATTGGGTGGGGGACTGGGGGAACTGGTGGGGAGGGCGGGAGAGGAGGGGAGGGAGAGGGAGCTGGGATTGACATGTGAAACAAGATTGTTTATAACCAAAATAAAAAAAAAACCTAAAAAAATAACTATAAGAGTTCACACTTTAGGTAATAAAGAAGACAAAGGAATTCCACACTGCAGAGAGCCCATTGGCTAACTCACCTTATTAACATCTCCTAGATCTGTTACCATTCTCCATTTTCCAGATTTCTTTTTAATAACAAATACAGGAGAATTCCAAGGGCTGGTTGATTCTTCAGTATGCTGAGCATTTAGCTGTTTCTGTACCAGCTCTTCTAAAGCCTACAGTTTCTCTGTTTTTAAAGTCGACTACTCAACCCATATAGGTTTGTCTGTCAATCATTTTAAAGGTAGGGCTGTTGGTGCCTTTGAAAGGTCAGCAACTGTTGTGCCCTGTTCTTATACAACCTGAATGGTCAGTGACTGTTCTTTATAATACTTTCTATTATTTTTCTGAGAAACATATGTTAATTTATGGTTTGTTTCTGAGTTTGGAGGAATGTTAATCTGAGTATTCCATTGCTGTAACAAATCATGCCCCCATAAATTTGTGACTGTGTTAACCACAGATGGCCTTAATTTTGCTCTCTATCCTTCTGACCCTATACTTTCTACCCATCTCATGCTCTGTTTTACATTAAAGTGCCAATCTCTAAAAGCTGAACATTTACCTCCTAAAGAGTCCAATTTGGATGTCAAGATTCTGGTGCAATTATTGTTCATTCACATATATGTCTACAAGACCTTCAATGACATCATTTATTCATATTTTTAACTTTAATCTTTCTTCATTTATAGAAGTTTGCCAAAATATTTGTGTTATACTTTTTTTCTGGATTTTTTCTCTTCTATAGCTTTTCTACCATCAAGAGCACTATGATTTCTTACAATAAGCATTAGGTTCCTTAATTGCTTTGGGAAGGAGTTTCCTCTATGGTTACAGGAAACAATTGAACTGAATTTGGCATGGGGATCTGGGAGATGCCCCTCAAGATGTTTCCCAACAGCAAAGGGCTATCTACATTCATTAGTCCAATGCCTGCCCTTGCCACAACTGCATAATCCAGAAAGGAGAGGTGTTCTGTATGGATTATGCTTAGATAAAATATTGTTTCTAGGAACATCTGTTTCCAGTCCCTTTTTAGGTGGCCTTGTTTGCCACAATTGAAACTCTTGACATTTAAATTTTTTTCAATTCTTTGGAAATCACTTCTATACAAGCATCATCATGGTCATGAGATTCAATATTGACTGTATCTCAGACTCATTCCCCTAAGGATGCTGAGATTACCTTTCACCATTTTACATTGTGCATTAGCATTTTCAAAAGCTGGAGATTCAATTATTATTTGTCTAGCTTCTGAATTTGGTATCATTTTATTTCCCACTGAAGTCAACCTTTGCAAGAAATCTATGCAAGTTTCCTTTGGGCCCTGTATAATTTCAGTAAATGACTAAATTTTCTTTTCTACTTCTCCAATTCTGTTTCAAGCATTCAAAGCTGCTGAGTGTCATAAATACAGGGCATAGTCATCACATACAGATTGTACAATATCATTATCTCCCTCTCTAAGAAATCAATCTTAGGAGATTTTTATACCTCTAGCCCTGCTTTGTTGTTCAGTGGTCTTAGCCTCATCTTTCTACAAGTTTCTCCACTGTAATTGAGGACCAGGTCACAAAACTGCTGTAACCAAGTCTCTCCAGTCTTGAGGGATAGTTCTCTTACAAGCTGACCACGCATTTAACATCTGCTTCACAAAAGGGAATGCATGCCATATGAGACAATTGGTTCCTTAAATCTCCTTAAATCCAACATTTCCACAGTAGTCTGTTTAGCTCTTACACTTCCTTGTGGATATCTATCACTTGGATGTTGTTACTGTAAGGTGACTGGAAATATTAAAGTTGGTTGTTTGAAAACCTTAGGTTGGATTGGGTGTTGGTGGTACATGCCTTTAATCCCAGCACGTGGGAAACAGGCAGGTGGATCTCTGTGAGTTCGAGGCCAGCCTGGTCTACAGAGTGAGTGCCAGGATAGGCTCCAAAGCTACACAGAGAAACCCTGTCTTGAAAAACCAAAAAAAAAAAAAAAAAAAAAAAAAAAGAAAAAAGAAAACCTTAGGTTGTTCCTCTCTAAGCTTACAATGCAAAGCTGAAATTGGTTCTCCATTAAATTCCTCTGTTTGGGTCTACCTGTCTCTATGATCTTTTTTAAAAAGTTTTTCTAAAACTTGTATCTTAGCATTCAGATTAACCAGCTTTTTAGTGATAAAACAAAAATGATAAAATTGATAATGTTTATAATAGACCTTACACAAATCGCATCTAAATTACCTATCCTTTCATTTAATGTTCCATTTTCAAACCATGTAGTGTATTATCATAAAAAGAGCTAATTCTCTCCGTTGCAATGATGTTTTTAATGTGGGAAAAACTCTCTCTTTAAACTAATTTCTCTCTTTAAGAATTCCCAATTATTGGAGCCAGAGAGATGGCTCAGTGGTTAAGGGCACTGGTTGCTCTTCCTGAGGTCCCGAGTTCAATTCCCAGAAACCATATGGTGGCTCACAGCCATCCATAATGAGATCTGGTGTCCTTTTCTTGCCTGCAGGCAGACATGCAGACAGAACACTGTATACATAATAAAAAAATCTTTTAAAAAAGAAATCCCAATTGTCTAACCAAATCTGTCAACAATGACGGCAAAACAACAACAAAAATTCCAACCTCGCTTTGAGGCTTAGGGAAAAAACAAGAACCTAGCTGGCAAGGTGGTGACTCCAGCGGGAGCCCCTTGTGCAGCTCTGGCCTGTGCTGGTGGCTGCAAAGCTACAGGCAAGTGGCTTTCTTGTGAATTCATGCCTTAAGGTTGGGTGCCAAATGTAAGCATGAGTGCTAAGCTCCTGCAAACCATGACTCAGCCACTTCCTGGGCCAGTATCTAATTAAAACTTGCCTAAGTTTGGTTTTAAATTGTCCTAGTGGTCTTATTCTCAACTGGTGGAATTAACACACTGTGAAGGCAAATGAGGGACTCCATCTCCCCTCATCCCACAGTGCCCTGTTGGTTCCTAGACATTCTTCAGATCTCAGCTTGCCCCTGTGTTCCACCCCTCCCCCGTGACACCCCTCCCCCATGGGCTTCCTCTACCTACTGTCTTCAGGTTCTGTGATGATCGGCTTTGACTGTAAACTTGACTACGAGCTGGCTCAGACAGATGAGAGTCAGCTGTGTATCTGTTGGGGCTTTTCCAGGAAGACTGGTATGTGTGATAGTGACTAGGGGAAGAGACACACCCTAGATGTGAGTGGCACATCTCCCAGCAGTCTGACACCCTGGATATTAGGGGAAGTTGGTGAAAGGCAGCGTATGTCACTACCCTTTTCCTGAGTAAGTGCACCTGTCACTGCTGCCATTACCTGATTCAGATTCTTAAGTCTTTCAGCGTGGACTCAACACCAGCCACTCTCCAGGGCTCTTCCGGGCTTCCAGCGCTGGTTAACATGCTTGGGTAACTCATCTACTGGGACCCTCCGCCTCTCCAGAACCACTCCATCTCTGTCAATCAAGGACCTACTCCCCATATTACAGGTGCAGCAGCAGGCGAAACGTCCACACCAGACACCAAATGTTGGTGCCTGGAACTGAAATCCTTGGCCTCTGGAAGTGTAGGAAGTTCTTGTCTGCTGTGTATGAATTACTGCTATCATTTGGATGTTAAGTGTCCCCAGGGACCATGTGCTAAAGGCTTGCTTTCAATGGCAGTGATATTGGGAGGAGGCTGAGGCTTTAGGAGACAGAGCCCCGGTGTCTGAGTCCTTGGGGATATGATCTTGAGAGGGAACACAGACTCCAGCCCCTTCCTCGACCTCCTTCACCTCCCGGTCACACAAGGTGGTCGGCTTTGCTGTGGCTTGCCGGGACATACGTCATCACAGGCTTCAAAGCCACAAGCCAACAGACGACTGTGGAGCGAACCTCTTGGACTGTGGGCCAGAAAGAGAGACCCTTTCTCTTTCTGAGGCATTCTAAAGAGATTCGTGGGTTTTTTCTTTATGTGTGGTTTTGCCTGTATATTTATAAGTGCACCACATGTGTGCCTGGTGCTGAGGAGGCCAGGAAAAGGCACCAGGTCCTAGGGCACTGGAGTCACAGACAGCTGTGATCTGCCATGTGGTGCTAGGATCAGAACTGGGGCCGTTCTTAACGACTGAGCCTTGTCTCCAGCCCCACCTCATGTCACCCCCCACCCCAGGGTTTCTGAGAGTAGTCTGGCTGTCCTGGAAGTCCCGCTGTAGACCAGGCTGGCCTCAAACTCACACAGATCCACCTGCCTCTGGGTTCAAAGGTGTGGGCCACCATGCCTGGCTGTATAATTTTAATTTAAACTGTTGTTCTTTTTTTTTAAGACAGGGTTGAATGTAGCTCAATGAGTTCTCAAATTCCGTGTGTGGTCAAAGCTGGCTTCCAGCTCCTGCCCCTCCTGCTTTTGCCTTCTAGATACTGAGGAGACAGGTGCATGACACCAGGCTTGGCTTCAGCTCTGGTGTTTCTGACACCTAACCCAATTGCTGATACTCGAGATTTTATTACAGCAGCACAAGTGGAATAAGGCAAATAGTGTATGTGTTTTTAAAAAGGACTTTATTTTGGAAATATTCTAATGTCCAGAAAAGCAGAAAGAGTGATGAAGTCTCACGTATGCATGGTTCAGCCTCAGCAACTGTCAATATTCTATTTCATATACTTGACCACCTGCATGGTTAATGTGATTGTCACCTTGACAAGATCTAGAACAATCAGGTACATGAGTTGAATCAGCTTCTGGCATGTGATGAAGGGGGTAGGAAGACACTCCTTTCCTGTGGGCAGCACCGGTCCACAGGGTGGGGCCCTGAACTTATAGAGAGGAGAGAGACAGCTGAGAAGTAGCATCCATCTTGCTCCCGACTGAGGGTCCACATGACCCGCCACCTCCAGCTGCTGCTCCATGGCTTCTGCTACCATGATGGACCAATCTTTCCTGTAGAAGTTGCTCTCTGGATATTTTGTCCCAGCAATCTGCAGAGCGATGAATACATAGGCCATCATCCTTTCCTTCCTTCACCCCCAGGTCCTCAGTGTCTAAGGAGATAAATGCTGTTTTAGGAGAAACTCAGTGTATTGGAGTCCAACAGGTCCCCGAAATGCACACAACTGGAAATCACCATACAACCTTCCCTTCCACACACTTCTTCTGTCTGTCCTGGCCATCCTGGAGACAAGTCACAGTGGAACCGCCTCAGGTTCAGGTGCTAAAGTGATTTGGCCTTGAGCCCAGTCCACCCTCCCCAGCCAAGCAAACACAAAGAGATGCGTCCCACCGAGTCACCTACTTGGCTGAACTGTGCACCTGGTAACCTCCTTGGGAGCTTCCTTCTTGGATATTTTTCCTCTGCCGCACAAAGTGCCTACGCCATCACTGGAGAATGAGAAAAACAGGAAAGCCCCTGAGAGTTAACAGTAAAGGCTGGTGTGGCCCAAATCCGTAACGAAGACGTGAGAGAAGGCAAAGGATGTCATTGTCCACCTCACGCTAAGAGGGACAGCAAAGAGGGAAGCTCTTACGCCAACAACTTCTACACTCACCGATCATAGTGAAAAGGGACAAAAGTGTTTGTCCTCATTGATGTCACAAAATCATTTCACAGCTGTTATTTTTGGCAGCCACTGTTCTGGAGGGCTTCTGGTATATTAACGTTACCTCAGGCAAAGCCACCACAGGCCAAAGTTCATTGTCATTTCAGGGAAAAGAGATTTAAGGGGGAAGGTTTTTATTTTTTGAGACCAAGCCCCATGCAGCCAAGGCTGAGCTTAGTGAATATGTGGCTGAGAATGACTTGGAATTTCTGTTCCTCTGCCTTCACTTTCCAAGTACCGAGGTTACTGATGCGTGCCCCTATCCCTGGTTTATATAGTACTGGGGTTGAATCCATGGCCTTGCCCTGCTCGGTAAGCATTGTAGTAACTGCACTACCGCTTTAGTCAGGACTTCTTAACAGTCGATATAAAAGCATCTGAGGCCTGGTGAGGTGGCAAAGTGGGTAAGGGTGCTTTCCACTAGGTCTGGGGCCCTGAGTCATCCCTGGAAGCCAGGGATGGTAGGAGAGAACCGGTTCCCGTAAGTTGTCCTCTGACCTCCACATGAACGCTGTGGTGTGCATACACAGACACACTAAGAAAATGCATCCAAGTTTTAAGCGTCTGAAAGGTTTTCCAAAAAGCAGAGTCATCTATCTAAACCCCATGGGCAGAGGACAGAGGCCTACAGAGTACTTGACTAGAAGTGCAACACCCAGGCTTTTGAATGCCAGCACCTCAAAGAAACAAACAGAACAATGAAGCCGGGCATCTGTTTCAGCCAATGTTTTGTCCATTGCCAGTGCAGTCATACAACCATCACTAAAGGTCCCACTCAGCCAGCTGAGCCGATCAAGCAGTGCACGCTGAAAGCCCAGCAGAGGAGGAGGAGTGCGGCAAGTGTGAGGCCAGCCTGGGCTACACAGCAAGACTTTATCTCAATAAAAATAAACCCCAGCAAAAGCCAGATGAACCCATAAGGAATCCTACAAAATGCACTACAGAGAAGACCGAAGCCTGTCCCTGTGGCCCACAGGCTCCTCCATCAACACTAAACTAGCTACCCCCGAGCTCCTTGCACTTACTTGTCTCCCTCCGGCAAGGAGTACCACAGACTGCCCCACATTGGTCACTTGGGTTGTAGCTAGACCATGTGGAACATGAGAGTCCTAAAGGCCAGAGAATCAAGTGACAGTTGTCAGGATAGGAGGCCGGGGTAAGTAGGGGAACCAAGGCTGAGAAATCTGAAGGCCCCCAGGCTACTGAATCTCATTGTTTACAAAAAGAAATATTAACTTAGAAAAACCACACTTGTTGGTCTTTGGCTAAGATCACGTGTAGAGAAATCACCATCCGTGTACACTGGGCTCTGGCCGTCACCCTCTGCTACCCATGCTCCACTAGCCAGGTGTGCTGTCCTCCTGAGGACAGAGGCCATGCTAGCCACTCCCTCAGCTCAAAGCAGCAGTTTGTGTGTTCCTTCAAGTCCCCTCACAGACCCCTACTTGAGCTAATTGGGAGAGAAAGGAAGAGTGGAGTGAAAGAGAAGATGTGTAAAGGCATGGTACTGCCATCTGGAGGAGTTTCTTCTCAGTGCCAGAGATACTGGGGAAATGTGGGGGTCCCTCTTGAGGCTAATGAAGACTCAAGGCCAATTTTACTAGAGTTAAAGAAGGCTCCAAGTCACACACGCTGTGATTTCAGCAGCTCCCGGAGGAGCACAGAGGAGAGAAGGTGTGTGTCTGCCACACAGCAGCAGGCAGCTGCACATGAGTGTTGGCGGGTTGCTTTGGAGAAAAGGAAGAAGCTCACAATGTCAGGGAAAGCGTGCTTAGAACACAGACGGAAGGAGAAGATACAGTTTACTGGGTAATCTAGAAAAGCCAGGTGACTTATGAAGCGGTACGACTGCAGCCTGGGAATCCACTGTTCTAGGGGTGAGGATTCTTCGAGGGAAAATTACAGTATTTCATTGACCGTCTCCTTAGCATGGCAGGAGGTGAGCTCACCTTCCTAGGAGTGGTCCTTCAACTCTGCCAGATAGTATCTTGAGCAAAACTTTTCCCTTAACCGTCTTCTGGTTCTATTCTTGAAGTGGTCAAAATAATGCCGTCTTGTCCAGACTCCGTGTTGTGTCTGCTTAGTTGCTTCTCAGCCCACAACCCCCCACAACAGCCAACACACACTTCTGAGTTCCATGACCCTGACCATGTTCTAGACGTGTTAATCAAAATAATTAATGTTGGTGTGAGCTAAACATAAAGTCAACTGTCATATCTGAAATTCCTATGTTTGTCCAGAAACAAATACCCTGAGGTTAGTTTGACCTTTACATTAAATCAATGTAAGTTTGGATTTTGTCTTTAAAAATGCTGTACCCTTGATCTTTGACACTAAGAGATTTTTCCAAGGCATTGATTGCTGGAAAAAAATTAAATGACTCATACTCTTTTTTTCCTCTTTTCTTCTTTCTTTCCTTCTTCTCCTTCTCCTCCTCCTCGTCCTCCTCCTCGTCCTCCTCTTCTGCCTCCTTCTCCTCCTTCTTGAGACAGGATTTCCTTTTGTAGCCCTGGCTGTCCTGGAACTTGCTCTCTAGACCAGGCTGGCCTCGAACTCATGGATATCCACCTGCCTCTGCTTCCTGAGTGCTTGGATTAAAGGTGTGTGTCACCACTAAACTGACTTAGAGGAGCCCATTCAACATGGAGAGATACCTTGCCCAGCTTAGACACAGGGGTGTGAGGGTGGAGAGGTGCCTTGGTTCTACCTCAACTAGATGATGGGACAGACTTAGTAGACTTTCTAGGGGAGGCCTTACCCTCTACATGGAGCATATGGGAAGATGAGGGAATGGGGGAAATGGGAGGAGAGAAGGTAGGGGGAACTGGGATTGGAATGTAAAAAATAAATTAATTTAAAAAAAAGAAGAAAAAGACATGCACCACCATGCCTGGCTGGCTCTTGTGCTCTTCATTGACTTAATTATTGTAGTGATCTGCTTCTTTCTTGTGTGAATTATTTCACTCTAACATCAAAACTTAAAAGCTGATAGTTTAGGCTGTTGAATTAAAGCTGATCTAGTGGGCCGGGCGTTGGTGGCGCACGCCTTTAATCCCAGCACTCGGGAGGCAGAGGCAGGCGGATCTCTGTGAGTTCGAGACCAGCCTCGAGTACCAAGCGAGTTCCAGGACAGCCTCCAAAGCCACAGAGAAACCCTGTCTCGAAAAACAAAAAAAAACAAAACAAAAAACAAAAAAACAAAAAAAAGCTGATCTAGTGAGACCTCAGACTAATAAAATAGGGGAAGAATATGTTTGGCAGACAAGGATTAAGCTTCTAGACCTTATGGACCTAGTTCAAAACCTGGGTATGCCTCTCTCTAACTGAATGATCTTTGACCAGCTACTCTACCTTAGTGGTTAGATAGGAAGGGTCCACAGAGACTCATGCTGAAGGCACGATGCCCAGTTGGCAGACCTGGTCATTGAGAGGTGAATGGACCATGAGAGTTCTGACTTTGAATTCATATTTCATGGCCTCTTGTGTGGGAGACAGGGGATGATTGGAGGAAGGCCACTGGGGACTTACCTTTAATGGTTCTTTGTTTTTGACCGTTTCCTGTCTATCTTAGTGACTTTTCCATTGCAGTGACAAAACACAATGACCAAAGCAACTTATAAAAGAAATAGTTTAATTTGTGACTCATGGTTACAGGGATTCATGACAGCAGGCAGGGCACTGTACCAGTAGCTGATGCTGCTCATCTTGAGATACAGCCATAAGGCAGAGCCTGGGAATGGCACCAGTCTTTGAAACCTCAGAGCCACCCCTCCAAGTGACTTATGTCCTCTAACAAGGCCACACCTCCTAATCCTTCCCAAATAGTTCTTCTATCAACTGAAGCTCAAACATTCAAACATGAACCTAAGGGGCCATTCTCATTCAAACCACCAATGAATTCCTCTGTTTCCTGGCTGCCATGAGGTGAGCAGCTTTTCCCAACAGACTCTTTCACTGCCCCCTCAATCCACCCCACATCACCTTGCTGCAACTCTACAAACTTCAGTCTGCCTTAGACTACTGTCTCGAATTCATTCTGACTGTTAGTGAAACTGTAAGGATCACATTGAACTCATGGGAAGTTATGTGGGCTAATTAAGGAACTGCATCTGGGTGGTGGTGGCGCACACCTTTAATCCCAGCAGTCAGGAGGCAGAGACAGGTGGATCTCTGTGAGTTCGAGGTCAGCCTGGTCTATAAAACAAGTTCCAGAACAGCCAGAGCTACACAGAGAAACCCTGTCTCAAACAACAACAACAAAAGATTAACTTGTGAGTGCTGAAGATGTGGCTCAGCAGGACCCAGGATTAATTCCCAGCATCCACAAGGCAGTTCACAACTGTCCATGACTCCTGTTCCAGGAAATCTGATGCCCTTTTCTGGCTTTCATGGACATTGTGTGAACAAGGTGGATGGACATATATGCAGACAATGCTTCCATACACAAAGAATAAAATAACTCATGTGGGGGTGCATGTCTTCAATCCCAGCATTCAAGAGGCAGAGGCGGGAAGATCTCTAATTTCACTACTAGTCTGGTATAGACTATACAGCCAGTTCCAGACCAACCTCAGAGCTATGTAGTGGGAGCCTGGAGTGGGGGACAGAGACATACAAAGAGACAGATGTTTCTTGCCCTTGGAGTCATCCACAACCTCTTTGGCCACCAGTTCCTAGCCTTCTGTGCTCCTATTTCCCTGAAGCCCAGGGCTCCTCCTTCAGGAAGCACTCCCTACCCTCACCTCTACTCTGTCTTTTTTTTTTTTTTTTTTTTTTTTTTTGGTTTTTACGAGACAGGGTTTCTCTGTATTGTTTTGGAGGCTATCCGTCCAGCCTGGCCTTGAACTCACAGAGATCCGCCTGCCTCTGCCTCCCGAGTGCTGGGATTAAAGGCGTGCGCCACCACCGCCCGGCCTCTCTACTCTGTCTTAAGCAAAGTTAGAAGATATCTGGTATTAGACATAATAGGTAGAATAGAAGACAGTATATACACTAAAGAAAAAATTATCTTGTGCCTGCCTGTCCCAGTCGAATACAAATGCCTTGTGAGCAGACTCTAGGTCTATTGTTTTTGTATCTTTGGCATGTGTGCCTGGCCCCAGATTCACTCTGGATGGGAACTCGGCTGTCTTGAAAGCACAGCAGGTGTTCCATCCAGGAATCCACTTTAACCTGGAGCCTGGTAACGATGATCTCTGAAATTTCTCTGTAACTCTGCTTCCTTCTCTGTCCTCCTCACTCCAGGTCTGTTCGGGCCCTTATTATTTGTGGCAGTCTGACTTAGACCTCCTTCCTCCAACGTGCACTGCGCGTGACTCCAGTTCCGGTCTGGTTCCTGACCTAGTGACTGCATTGAAACACACATCTCACTAAGTTGTGTGTGTATACCCTCTGCTCACATGATCTCCATGTCTACAGGGGAAGGCACTTCCCCAGCCTTCCTACCTCTGGCTTTCTCCAGCCCCCAAACTGTTCCCGGAGCTGTTCCCAAGCTGTTCAGGGACACACACGCCCTGTGTGGACTTTTCAGATACTCCCTGTGCTAGGAGCACTCCACTCCCAACGCATTCTTCAAGATCAAGTTCAGTGCCAGTGAGACAGTTTGGTTGTCTGGCAAGCCTGCAACCCAAGTTCAAGCCTCAGAACCCACTGGAGAGGAAAAAAACAGACTCCAAAAATCTTCTGACCTTCACATGCGCTTTGGAATGCTGATGCCCACATCTACTCATACATAGCACACACACACACACACACACACACACACTACATGCACACAAACACATAGTACATACACTTCACACTATTATACACACTACATATACATCACACACACAAACACACATTACATACACATCACAATATTACACACACATCTCACACATACACACACTATATACCTATCACACATACACACATATTATATACGCATCATAATATTATACCCGCATCTCACACATACACACATTGCTTATACATCACACACATATTACATACATATCACAATATTAAACACATATCACCCACTCATTATACACACCACACACATAGCACATACATTACAAGCATTGCACATATGATATACATATGACATACACCACACACACACAGCACATGCATCACACACATATCAACACACACACACACACACACACACACACACACCACCACCACCACCACCTATAAATTTGAGAAATCTCTTCTCGAGGAAACATGGGCCTCTGCCCCTCCTCCCATACATGTCTACTTCTTACCTCCATGCTGTTCCCAGGTTCTTTAAGGAGCTGTTATCCATTACACGTTTTCCCCGCCCTCCTGGCGATCCACTGTAACACCCCAAAGCCAGCGTGTGCAGCGGGTCACTCAAGTGGCCATCCGTTTCCTTCAATTTAATAATCTGTAGAGTTCAACACATTCGCTGTGCGCCCTCCTCATCTTAACAATGGGGAGTAAGGAGCTCCAGGGATATGCCGTGCCTGGCTCCAAGCCACTCTGGATCTAGACTTGCCAGATAAATGGAAATCTTATTTATCCATGGCACTTGGCACTTGGCAGAGGAAAGTGGGACTTAAAGACAGGGAGTGGTTTCCCAAGTGGACCTCAGGCCATCTCGTCCAGAGCACTTGGTCCCCTCCATGCTTGGTGGACTGCAACTATTCTCTTTCCACAGCTGAGGCAAGCAGGGCTGCTTTATTGATGGCAGCTGTGTGCCTGGCTGCCTGAGTAGCAACAGAGCGTGTAGTGCAGGCACTGGCTTACCACACGCGTCCATGCTAGCTCATGGCCTGACTCCCTGGCTCTCTTGCCAGTCTTAGGTTACAGCTTAGCCATGTTGCCTCAGGAGAGCTTGTCCTATTGGGTAGGAGGGTGCCATGCAGGATCTGAAGTGGGAGATTCGTGGGTTGAGTCCCCCTCCACTGTCTGTGCAACTCTAGGTCAGGGGAGGTAGTTCTAGGTAGGCAAGGGTAGTGGGCCAGCTACATGAGGGTGTCCACTGAGTGCTGAGGGTATGATGCGTGTGTGTGTGTGTGTGTGTGTGTGTGTGTGTGTGTGTGTGTGTGTGTGTGTGTGTAAGTATGCTCATTGTCAAGCTGTGGAACAGAGAGGATGGGCTGACATTTGTACCATTTCCCTTTGCTTTTTCAAGGGGTTCACTGTGTAGCCCTGGATGTCCCAGAACTCACTCTGTAGACCAGGCTGGCCTCAAACTCACAGAGATTCGCCAGTCTCTGCCTCCCCAATGCTGGGATTAAAGGTGTGTGCAGCCACTGCCCAATGACATCTGTGCCTTTTTGCTGTTGATTGTTTTGCTTGCTCTTGAGTAGTTTCAAATATGCAGCAAACCACAGCTGTTGTGGTAGATTTCCTCTGCATCTCCTGCTGGAAGATGCCTGAGTGTGTCCAGCAGTTTCAACTCCAGCCTGCGTTTGCAGAGAGTCAAATTTAAGGCCCCTAATTTCTTATCCCAAGAGCATAGGTAGTTACTTTTTCCTTGGTGGTTTCCTGGGCTGGAAAGCCTAGTGGTCCCGCTTCAGCGTGCTGCTTCAAAGGCTGGAATGAGTGTAGGGTTGTAAAGGGGACTAGTGCAGCACCAGAGAGCACTGGGAGTGCTTTTGATATGATTATTAGTGTTCATTGGAACAGTGGACGTCACAAACTGGGTGTGGTGACTCACACCTATGATCCCAGGACTCAGAAGCTGAAGCAGAAAGACACAGATTTGAGGGTAGCCTGGACTACATACTAAAGCATGACCTTGTCTTATAAAACAAACAAGAAAATAATTTTACATAACTGGAGTGTTTAATGGGCCTTTTTCTGATACCCTGGTAATGATGAATCAGGGCACAAGGGTGAGGACCCAGAGATCTTTAGTATCCCATTCTGTAAAAAGAACCCCAACATAGTAGCATCCACTAATCATGGCTTGTAAGCAATCTAGGAAACTTGAGACACTGGGTGGGCAGACATCCTATAATTGACTCGAGACTTAAGAAACTAGGTCCACATCCTATTACTGTTTATGCTTTCCAAGTCCAAGATCCACCTGATAGGCCAGGGGCTCAAGAGCAAGAGGTTATAAAGGGTACCACTGATGGCAGAAGCTAGTTGGTACTAGGAGGAATAGAGGTTGGGGTAGAGAGAAGCTGTTCGCCATCAAAGTGCTATGCACCAGCAACAGGCCGAGGACCTTTTGAAGACCTAACCACCCCTTCCCCTTGAAAGAAAAAATCAGCATTGGACTCACCTCAAAGTCCAAAGGTTGCTGCTTGGAAGTCTTGCTTTGAGACTTAGTATGAAGTTACAGCAACCTAGACACAGATTGGTGGGGAGGAACAAGGTTCAGAAATGCACTTATACATATGTGGCCCATTGATGATTGATGATGATACCAAGGTAAGGTTAGTCTTTGCAACAAATGGGGTTGAACAATCACAGAAATTCATATGCAATTATCCTAGTCACTGTTGTATTGTTGTGGAAAGATACAATAAGCACAGCGACTCTTATAAAGAAAACTATTTAATTGGGGCTGGTTTACAGTTTCAGAGGTTTAGTCCATTCTAGTCATGACTAGAATCATGGTGGCATACAGTCAGACATGGTAGCTGAGAATTCTATGTCTGGATCTGCAGGCAGCAGGAAGAGAGCGAGACACTGGACCTGGTTTGGCCCTTTGAAACTTAAAGACCACCCCCAGTAACACACTTCCTCCAACAAGACCACACCTACTCCAAAAGGCCACACCCCCAATCCCTCTCAAGTGACTCTACCTCCTGATGACCAAACATTCAAATATATAAATGAGTCTGTGAGGTACATTCCTCAGCAGTAATGTAAGGCTCAAGTTTTACTGTAGACCACACTGAAAAACTAAGGTAAAATAGATCATGGACATAAATATAAGAAAAATAATAGCTCAGGGGGAAAAAGGAGCTTGCCATACAAGCCTGAAGATCTATGTTTGACCCGGACCCATATAAAGATAGAAGGAAAGTGTGCACTCCAGAGCATGGTCTTCTGACCTATATACGTATGCCTAGCACTTGAGAGCTCCTGTCTGAATTTGCTTTCTATTGCTATGATAAACACCATGACCAAAGACAATTTGAGGAAGGAAGGATATACTTAACTTACTTGTGTCAGCCATCATTAGGGAAAGCCAAGGCAGGAGCTAAAGCAGAGGAATGTTGCTTACTGGCTTGCTACCATGTCTTGCTTGGCTCGCTTTCTTACACAGCTCAGAACCACCTGCTCAGGGGTGGCATGGCCAAAGTGAGCTGCTTCATGCCTATCAATCATCAATTAAGAAAATATCCCATAGGCTTGTCTACAGACCAATTTGATAGTTTCATTTTCTCAATTGTGGTTGCTTCTTCCTAGATGAACCTAGTTTGTAGCACAAGTTCTACTTGGTCTTCATAATACAAACCTAGAGTCAGATATCAGGGTAAATGCTGAAAGATGGGAGAGACAAAGGAGTCAGCCACAGCCACCTCTGACCTTGCCAACTTCTCAGCCAAAAAGTGGGACAAGTTCAGGACTCCGTCCTGTCTTACCACTTTCTCTCTTCACTCAGCCACATCACTTCCTCTTTCCTCCTCCTGAGTGCTGGGATTGAAGGTGTGAGCCACCACTGCCTTGTTGGGCCTAAGAAAGGCTCCAATGCGAGGCCCAGTGTAAGCTCCTGAGCCTGGCTAGAGTTTGGCGACCTGTCTCTAACCTGTAACCTCCACGTGGGGGTGACTCAGCCAGACCGGATGTAAGATTGCCCCCTGCCTAGCTACCTGCCTGCTTGGTAGAATGCTATTGGCCCTTACTCCTCACGTCACCTTACCCTATCCTATGTTTCCCATCTCCTACCTCAGCCCTATATAAGTTCCTGCCTGTTGGAATAAATCGAGATCCTGCTTCAACAGACTCTGGACTCAGTGCCCCCCCCCGCCCCTGTAACTAGTAGGGGAGGGTCTGAGTCGTCGACACTCACCATCCCGCTCAGCCCCGGGAAGAGATCAGATGGACTGACCCTTCCCCTGCTCTACCTGCAGGAAGGACCCTGTACTGCCTGTCCTCTGTGGTTAACTCTGCACTCTGATCTCCAGGCAACCTTTATTTGTTAGAGCACAAACAAAAGCGCATTCCTCCTTTATTGTCTAAAATAAAAATTAAAAAAGGTTATAACTACTACAAGAAAAACTATATACAATAAGTACAATAACTATATACATTATATACAGGCAATAAATACATCAACAATGTCTAGTCCACTAGTAATTGACAAATTCATAGAAAATACTCCTGTCTATGATATCCCAGTGAGTCCAAAAGTCTCTGTCTATCATAACTGGAATAACCAACCCAAAGCTATCTTTTTATGTCTCTCAAACATACACACTTACATTTCTTTAATGAATTTCCTTTGTGAATTTGTTAACAAGGACAGCTATAACTATAAAGTCTTCAACTCCATCTAAGACACGAGAAGGAAATATTACCCTGTTGGGGAAGTCCTTTGTCAATAAAGCACTGCTGGCCAATAGGAATCTAGATACGTGGGACTAGGAGTCCAGGAGGACTCTGGGAAGGAGAAACACAAGAGAATCGAGATGTAACGCCATGGGGTAGGAAGCCTGGACTATTCTCTGGTAGGAGAAATACTTAGATTAACAATTATGGGGTAATTACTTAAGTCAGAGCTAGCCAGTAAGAAACAAGCAAGGCCAACAGCTTCATAATTAATATAGCCTCCTGTGTGTTTATTTGGGACTGATGCGGCTCTAGAACCAGGCTGGCGGGAAGGCTTCACTCAAAGGAAAAAGCTCCTCTTTACATTACCCAAGTAAGCAGGAAGTACAAGTAAGCAACTTGCAAAATATGTGAGAAATGACAAACAGCTGGCTGCCTGGACAGTCACCCAAGGTGCCTCTGTAACATTGGGGCGTTTATCTTTGACCAGCTGGCCTAGCATATCTGACAGACTTTTCTGTGAAGCAGGATATTCTGAAGGGCTGTTCTACCTTGTCTTGGTAAAGTTCAGCAGTCCTTTCTTTTGTGTCCTACTTGTCGAATTTGGACAACAAACTATCAACTGTTGAGGCAAGGGTGCTTTCTTAACCAGTAAATAACTTTTGCCACGAAGAAAGTAAACTCCATGTGGAGTTTCTTCAATGCCTATCATCTTCTCTGAAGTAGATTTGTGCCAACAGGAGCAGATATATCTCATTGTCATAAAAAATAACCTATGTTATTAAAACATCTTAAATGCCATATTCTGTAGATCTCTGAAATGTTTGAAGATGACCTATCTATCTAAACTATATCTGTTCACCTTGAGAACACACCTAATATGACTACAAGTTTGATTGTAATAGGTAACTAATTGCTAACCTGCATTTCTTATTAACTTAAATAGTTGGTAATAATAGCTTTCAAGGGCTAAACATTTACATTACATTATTAAATGAGTTGTATGGATACAATATCTTGAACAAGATTAAAAATGTATGTACAGTAAGTTCTAACAAAGATTAAATTTGTATCAATATATAAAATCCATATTAATTCAAAATATTTAAGACTAGCAGTTGCCTTTTTGGTTTAAAAGTAGATTCAATAATCTACCTTTTTACTCTATTTCTATATCCTCCCTCCTTATTTCTTTCCAGAGTACATTTAATAATTTACCCATATATTCTATCATGTCTATATTCCCTTTTCTTGTTTCAAAACAAGAACTCTGAATCACTCTCCTTTGTTCAACTTTTTTTTCCTGACCATTAGCAATAACAACTTGCAACCAAGTCCCCTAAATGATGACCCATAGCCCACTGAATGACTAAAACCCACCATTCCACCTCTTGGGAATGTGGGTATCTTGTTCTTAAATTTACTTCCTGCTGTCTGGGGCAACAGCATCTTCAGGGGATCCTGAAAATAAAAATTTTGGTTAATTGTCAAGTCCTGGGAAAGGTAGCTGCATCATTCGTTGTCCACTTCCTGTGTAATGGGAAAGTGCAGGACTTATCTCAAGTCCTGGCTAGAGTAGTCTGAAGCTGAATCATCTCAGCTGGCCACCTTGAAATTGCCCTAAGCAGTTTGTAGTCCAAAGCCAATCTTTAGTTGGTGTTTTTGGGTTTAGCGTTGTTATGATAGTCCTGGTAGAACCATCATTGTAGGGTCCCATCATCCTTTAGGAGACTTCAAATGTCACTGTTAGGTGTGGTCATGGTTCACTAGAAAAAACTGAAGCATTTTAAATGTTATATACATCAGATTTCAAAGGGGTTAAAGGACCATACTTTATTATGTACATCCAGAGTACAAAAACTTAATTCCTAGTTACCTGAGAGAGACTGAAACCTGAAATCATGTACAGGAAGCTAGATGAAGCCTTTTTCTAGAATTAATTAGTATTCTATATGTCCATTAATATCATGACAAAAATTTAAATATAATTAATCTTATAAATTCTGAGATAATATTTATTTTATTTTATTTTATTTTTATTTGTTTTTTTGAGACAGGGTTTCTCTGTGGCTTTGGAGGCTATCCTGGAACTAGCTCTTGTAGACCAGGTAGGTCTTGAACTCACAGAGATCCGCCTGCCTCTGTCTCCCGAGTGCCAGGATTAAAGGAGTGTGCCACCACCACATGGCTTGAGATAATATTTATACCTTAAGAAAAGCTTTAAAGAGTCAAGATAAAATCAAAGGGTTATGAGGTTATCGGCAATACAATAGATCCTTAAATTTTGTTTTTCTTCTGTCCCTTAATAGGTGATTCTTCAGACATGAGGCAGAGATTTTAGATTTTACTTTAACAAGCAGGTTTGGATTTAGAGAAGGAGAAAGCCACATTCTAACTCCAAATCAGCTTTAACCTTTAGTTGCACTGGGACTACAAAAAGACCATTTGTTTTATATGTCTGTAGAGAAAGGAGAAACAAACATTAGGGAAGATTTATGAAATTTTATCCTGTGGAAATGTGACATACCAGTAGACCGATTTACTCCTTTTCTTGGGACAATTTTTTCTGGGTGATTTGTCCTTTTTCTTCACATCTCACTTGTCCAGTGGCCTTCAGGTTCTTTAGCTGAATGCCTTCGTTCTCCTGAAAAGACAAAAATAAAACCCTTCCCCCAAACTAATTTTGAGACAGTTCCCTTATGGCAAGTTGCAGCTGATCAAATGAAAAGCATTTGTTAGTTTTATTGGTTAGTTGGATTGAATGACCATGTTGTTTGATGAACTATCACCTCTTCTAATCAAGAGGTGTCTCTTCTTCGAATCTAATCTTTATCAATTTTGATGAAATCCATAGCTTTTCTTCTCCTCTGGAAACAAAAGCAAAACCTCTTCCTCAACTTAACACATATCCTGGTTTCCATTCTAAGGTCAGCACATTTTTAAAGTGCACAGGCTGATTTAATTCCATATAACTTTTTCTGTAATCCAATGCCTCTCCCAGCTGTCATTTATTTCTCATTAGCACTCATAAAATTCAAAGTTAATAAACCATTGTGCATTATATTTCTGGGGGTCTTTATTACTCCTTTTGGTTTATTTAGTATGACCTTTAGAGTTCAATTCGATCTTTCTAAAACTGCTTCCTCCCAGCAGGATTGTGTGGCATACCTGCAATATGCTTTATATTGTACAAAGCAAAAAAAAAGTTTCATTTTACTAGGGACATATGTTGGAGAATTGTCATTCTTAATTTGTACAGGTATTTCCATGATGGCCATAACTTCTAAAAAATGTATGATTAAAGAATCAGCCTTGCTGGGCATTGGTGGGGCATGCCTTTAATCCCAGCACTTGGGAGGGCAGAGGCAGGCGGATCTCTGTGAGTTCGAGGCCAGCCTTGTCTACAGAGTGAGTTCCAGGACAGCCTCTAAAACAATTCAGAGAAACCCTGTCTCGAAAAACCAAAAAAAAAAAAAAAAAAAAAAAAAAGAATCAGAATCAGCCTTTTCAGAACTCAAAGTAGTTGCCCATTGAAATCCTGACTAGGTATCAACAGTGTGGTGTACATGGTTTACATATATTAATTTTCCAAATTCTACAAAATGAAATACACCCATTTGCCAGATTTCATTCCTTTGAGTACCCTTTGGGTTACTTTCTACTGGTAGTGGAGTGAGTTTGTATAAAGAACAAGTAGGACATTTCCTTATAATTTCCTTAGCTTGTATGGAAAAGTCTTTTTTCAAACCTTGATATTGACATGTTGTTTTTTTATTAAATTCAGGTGCCTCCAGCACAACATTTCCTATTAATAGTTGATCAGAATATATATACATATATATGTATATATATATTCCTGATTACTCCTTGTAACTGAATAAAAATGTCAATTCTGTATTGTGAATCAGTAACTACATTGAAAGGCTCCATAAAATCCATTAATACCATAAGAATAACATAAAATTCTGACTTTTGGACAGAATCATAAGGCCTTTGAACCACTTTACTTACATTTTCTGATTTGTAACCTGCTTTTTCTGATTTATTTGCATCAGTATAGAATGTAGGGGATCCAGATATTGGTGTTCCCCATACAATGTGAGGAAGGATCTAGTTAGTTCTATTTATGAATTGAATTCTCTTGCTTTTGGGATATTTGTTGTTAATTTCTCCTAAAAAAATTACTGAAAGTTCTTTGCTAACTACTTTCTGCCCATAGTTTTTCAATTTCATCATTAGCAAAAGGTACTTCAGTTTCTGCTGGGTCTATTGCTGCTAATTGACAAAGTCTCAATTTTCCTTTTTGAATAAACTCAGAGACCTTTTCCACATAAGTTTTTAATGTTTTACTCTGTTTTTGTGGTTTAAAAAATCCATTCTAAGATAACATCTCCCCTCTGCATTAACATTCTGTAGGAGAATACTTAGACAGTAAAATAACCAAAATGCAATCAAGCTTTGGATACAAAAGATCCATATGTGCATTTTGTAATTTCTTTATCAGGAAAGCCATTCCTCTCTCAGATTCAGTTGATAATTCTCTTGGACTATTGATGTCTTTGACATTATCTAAGGCTTTGAACAAATTTTACTCAGTTCCTTTAATTTCAATTCTAATAGTGGGCCTTAGATAGGAAATGTCTCCTAGCAATATTTGAAATTAAGAGTCTGCAATTGATTTCTCCTAATTTACATCTTTTGGGGTCTAATTTTCTGGAGACCTAATTAATATCCTAAGTAATTGATAGAATCTCCCTCTCCAAGAAATCAATCTTGGGAGATTTCCATTCCTCTAGACTTACTTTGTTGTTCAATGGTCTTAGCCTTATCTTTCCACAAGGTCCTCCATTGTAATTGAGGACCAGGTTACAAAACTGCTGTAACCAAATCGCTCCAGTCTTGAGGGATAGTTCTCTTACAAGTTGACCACGAGTTTAACATCGGCTACACAAAAGGGAACGCATGCCATATGAGACTATTGGTTCCTTGAATCTCCTTAAATCTAACATTTCCACAACAGTCCAGTTAACTCTTGCATGGCCTTGTGTATATTTGGCAGTTCCTGTAAGGTGACTGGATAAATTAAAGTTGGGTATTTGAAAACCTTAGGCTGTTCCTCTCTGGCCTTCTAATGCAATGCTTAAATTATTCTCCATTACATTCCTCTGTCTGGGTCTACCTATCTCTATGATCTGTTTTAAAATTTTTTTCTAAAACTTGTATCTTTGCACTCAGATTAACCAACTTTTTAGTGATAAAATAAAAATAATAAAACTGATGCTTGTAATTTGCATCTAATTTATTTATCCTCTCATTTAACTTTTCCCTTTTCAAAATGTTCAGTGTATTATCATATAGAGACCTAACTCCCTCCATTGTAATAGTGTTTCCCATTTTTTAATGTGGGACAACTCTCTCTCTCTCTCAAGTAATTCTCCCCTTTAAGAATTCCCAATTGTCTAAATAATGCTGATGATGATGGTGGCTCAGCATAATGCTGTGTAGCGTGTCTGATGGGAGAACACAGATGGTGAACAGCTTGGCTAAGGGCAGCTGCAGCTGCTAGCATGTAGCTATGAGCTGACAGTGGCAGCCTGAGGAGGGGGTCTAGTGGAAGCCTGCAACCCACGGGGAAGAGGGGGCACATGGCTTCGTGTGGAAAAAGCATGTGTGCTGCGAGCTGCCTGAAGGCAGAGCCAGCCAGTCTAGGGTGGGTAAGTCCTGTGGTGTTTGGAGCTCAGGTGCTTCTGGAGTTTGAGTGGCAGTTGGAGATTGATGTAGAGAGGCTGCAACAGGAATATCCCGAACTCTCTCAGAGGCTTGGGGAAAAAAGCAAAAGAAAGCCCAGCTCATGGGGCGGTGACTCCAGCGGGAGCCCCCAATGCACCTCCGGTATGTGCCAGTGGCTGCAAAGCCACAGGTAAGTGGCTTTTTTGTGTGTGAATTTGTGCCTTAAAGTTGTCCACCAATTGTTGCATGTATTCTAATTGGTCTTAATAATAACTACCCAGAGTCAGATATCGGGGTAAATGCTGAAAGATCAAAGACACAATGGAGCAAGCCATAGACACCTCTTACCTCGAAAACTTCTCTGCTCCACCTTATCACTGCCTGTCTGTACAGACCTCCAGACCTCTATGGTTAACCAGTGGCTAGTTCTACCCTCTGATCTCCAGGTAAGCTTTATTTGTTAGAGTGCAAACAAAATATCATAACAGGTGAAGGTGGTGGGAAGCCCTCAAGCCCTGCTCCTAGCAGGAAGATAAATGATGATGCTAAGTGGCTGGGGCAGAATTCAGGAAAGGAAGCCAGCCTGTGCATATAAGGCCAGGGGCAAGCCTGCAGGGGAAGTGGACGCACCGTTTGGTGTGCTCTAAAACCAAAGGGCGGTTGCATGTTCTGCTCCTTCATAGGACTCCAAGGACGCAAAGCAGTAGCAGCTCCTGTACCAGCTCCTTGTGTCATACGGTAGGAGCGGGGCTTGGAGAGCACGACGGGGTTACCTGATGGGATGTGGCCACTGTGGAGCACACAGATCAACCGTCTGATACTGGGCATGTCCTCATGCTGTACAACAGATTCCTCTGAGGTTCAAACACTCTCTCCAGCAGGGAAGCTCCTTAAGCCAGAAGTAAACAACTCAAAATAGCTTCAGGAAGTCCCTGAAACTGCCAAGATTCACCGGGCTACTCCTTGCCAGAGTAAGCAGCGAGAGCTCAGAGTCCCTGTCAGACAGAGCTCGGCTGGGCTGCAGAGTCCTGAGAGTGGACCAGCTGCCTGGAAGAGATGATTTAGACCAACTGAAGCACCTGGAAGGACATGCTTCAACCTGCGAGCAGCCTGCCGCTGTGCCTTGTGCTCCAGGTTCCCAGCTTTGTGAGCTGTCACCCATGTTTATTTAGGTGGGCTTTGCTGATGGAGCTGATTTTGAGTCATTTCTGCTCCTGTACGTAACCCAGTAAAACTCATAGTTCACCAAACTGGACTCT
This sequence comes from Mesocricetus auratus, assembly GCF_017639785.1. Classification (NCBI taxonomy): domain Eukaryota; kingdom Metazoa; phylum Chordata; class Mammalia; order Rodentia; family Cricetidae; genus Mesocricetus; species Mesocricetus auratus. The sequence continues at coordinate 74,253,066 of NW_024429192.1, forward strand.
GGCTCTACCTGTACTTTGGTATGTCATGGGTTCCTTATCTGGGATAAATAGGTAGGCGTGTGTGTTGTGTCTCCCTGTAGAGCCACACAGATCAACCACATTCCATTCTTCAAACTGGTGGAAAGCTTGGTTGTGGCTATGGATGTGTTTTATCTACATGGAGTGTTTTATCCACCTGTCTCTGCCTCCCAAGTGCTGGGATTAAAGGTGTGTGTGCCACCACGGCTCAGCTATATATTTAAACTAATTCTGTAGAACGTGGCTTACTAAAACACATTTCTAAAATTTAAGGGTTTATAAACAAATACTCCACGCTGGCTTCCATGTTTTGTGATATCTTGATGTGGGAGGTTTCACGCCACACTCTGCATGTACACCCCCAAAACACCCTGAGCTTTCCAGTTGTGAGACACCAGCGTCTCGGCCAGCACAGTGAGCATTTTCTTGCTGACAGTTCTCTGTGTTATTTAGTTTAGTTGTCCTTTTTTGCACTCTTTTTTTTTTCTTCTTCTTTTTTCGAGACAGGGTTTCTCTGTATTGTTTTGGAGGCTGTCCTGGGACTCACTCTGTAGACCAGGCTGGCCTCGAAGTCACAGAGATCCGCCTGCCTCAGTGGTAGATCCTTAAAGCTGGTCCCTGAGATTCCATATCTTAATTATTCCTTCAACACTGACCTCAGTACTGCTGTGAGGTTCATCTGAGCTGCCACAGTGAACTGTCCCAGCAAACCTGACCAGGTCAGCTTATGTCATTACCATAAACCACCTGTGGCAACCGAAGGTTTTATAAAGAGCGAAGGCTTACTTACTTCAGTTTGGGAGGTTCAAAGCCCAGCACCACTTATTTGGGCTCTTGTGTGGCCAGGAATTGCTGAAGAGAAGTCCACAGTCCCAAATTTTCCTCCAGGGCTTAATGTCCTAAAGTGAGTGCTCCCATCAGGCCCCGCCTTCTAGAGGTCCTACAACTTCCCAATAGCATCATCTAAGAGTCAGGTTCTTGGGGATCCACGCCATAGTGAGCCCTTGAATGTGGCAGTTGAAGGCAGGAGAGTCAGAGGTGTGTGGGGAACAGCCAGGAAAGGGTGGGAGGGACCCAGCCTGCCTTTGAGGGCGCCGAGGAGGACCACGGGCTAGGGAGGGAAGCAGACCCCTGGGTCCACATGGCCAGCCTCAGTTCCACAGCTTCATTGAGCTGAGGTCAACTCAGTATAGGGAAAAAAGTGCCCCCCCCCCAGACGCGAAATCGCTTTGCTAGAGCCTAAGAACAACAAAAGGTAAACAAAACCAGCAAGGACTCTTAGGGATACATGCTTTGGGATGCAAAGCTGCTCAGGAGACTGGGCTGGAAAGGTCTACAATCTCAGCGGGGAATCCGGAACTACCTGACCAATTGTGCCGGCTGCCGCTAACTGTGATTGGTCCTCAGAGCCATGGTTTCCGAAGTATCTTATGTAAGTTGCAATTTTATTTTACTTTTTTCTTGGAGGCACAGTCTCCCTCTGTAACCCAGGTTATCCTGGCGCTCACTAGGTACTCTTGAACTCATGACAATCCTCCAGCCTCAGGTGCTGGAATTTCCATTGTAAGCCTCCACATTCTGCTTCGTTTTTCCTTTAATGGTGTCCCTGCACTCCGCCCCCTTCCGGCAAGGCTCTTAGTGGGGACACTCCCTTTGCTAAGAGCTTTCTTCTAAGCATGGGGTAATGGCCTCTGCTTCATCTGCTTTCTCTCTGGCCTGCAGCTATGGGAAAGCTAAACGAGTGGGTGCTATGACAGTCTGGGGCCCAGGGGGACTGATAACGGCAGGAGGAAGCTTCAGCCACTTGGAGAGGGTGGCCCTTTGTCCCTGTGGCTGGCTTCTTGACAGAGCTGGGTGAGGTCTCTTTTGAGTTGAATATCCTGTCCAGTGTCAAGATTCTCACCGTCTCTTGGACTTTCTACTGCTTCACCGTGTCAGGGCAGGGGCCACCGTCTTCCCCGCTCTCTCCCCTTTTGATATCTTACTTGGCTCAGTGGGGGAAGTCTTGTCTGCTCCACCACAAACTCAGTGGAAATAGAACTCTAAACTCCAGCCTTCATAAAAGCAGTTAAGAAATTAACAAAAATTCTCAGAATCAGAGGAGCCAGGTTCCATTTCCAGGACCAGTGACAGGTGCTACCTGAACCCCAGCTCTGGAGACTCTAGTCCCTGGTCTCTGCAGGAACCAGTGCTCATATGCACAACCCTGTACACATAATTTAAAATAAGAAATCCTTTGCATTTTTTCCTACGGAGTATCAGGACTCTCAGGAGACAAAGGTGCTTGCTGTCAGACTGAAGACCGAGATTCGGTTGCTGGAACCCATTTGGTGGGAGAAGAAGAGTGACACCTGCAAATTGTTCTGGATTCCAGGTGAGCATGATGGCATGTGCGTGTTCACGCTGGTAAACAAATACCTGTGAAAACAAAAGGCAACAGTGTCTAGCACAGCTGGGCCTTGTGGTGCACGCCTTTGGTCCCAGCACTCTGGAGGCAGAGGCCAGTGGATCTCTGTTCGTTCAAGGCCAGCCAAAGTTACACAGTAAGGCCCTGTCTAAGATAAATAAACAAAGCTTTTAATATTTTTAAGAAAAGGAGCCATAGGATCATTTATACAAATTTGGAAAAATTTGACACAGAAACATTTGACAAAATAAAAATTTCCTTTAATGATAAAACATGCAACCAATTAGGAGCAAAGGGAGCATTCTTAGTCTGGTAAGGGCATCTAGCAAAGTCCAGAGCTAACAGCTAACTGTTCGGGAGACCCAAGAAAGCTGTAACATTTTTCAGAGCTAAGTCTGCTCTCAGCATCATATTGCTATGAAGAACTCAAACCTGTTTTTTCTTTTTCTGAATTGTTAATCCCCACATGTCAATCTGTTTAAGTTGTTTGTTTTATCTTATTTATGGTTGATAATAAGACACCTCCCCCATTTGTAGTCTTCACTGTCTGCCACTCCGCCCCTGGAGGAGGGAGGGACAAATGTCGGGCACCTAAGGGGTCCAGTCATTCAAGAACCTGGAAGTCACTGGCTCAGAGTGGCTTGGATGGGTTTTGAGTTTCCAAGGTCCTGGATTAAGCCCACATGAGTTGAGAATCTATCACACTCATAGACCTCATAACAATAGCACCAAACCCAGTACTTTGTAAGTACATAGAAATAAATGGTGCTAAAACACAAAAGGACAGATGTCCTGTGTCCGATGACTAGGACTAGACAAATGACCACTAAGATCTTTCAGATTAAATACAATCCCTATTCACACTCCATCTGCCTCTTTTGAAAGACAGGAATGGGTAAGATTATTTCTAAATTTCATATGGAATTGGACAGGACCTATAATCCCAGATACTCAAGCTGAGGCAGGAGAATCATTAACTCAAGGAGTTCCTGGGTTACAGAGTGAGTTTGAGGTCAACCTGGGCAACTTAATGGGGCCTTATATCAAAATTAAAGGGGCTGTATTTACAGACAAGTGGTCCAGCACTTACCCCTTATGTCCAATCCCTGGCACCCCAAAGCAGAAAAATAAAACCTACATAGAACAACCAAAAACAGTTATGAAAACAACCATATTGAAAGCTCACTCCTGATTTCATAACTTACCAAAACAGTGGCTAAGCTTATGTAATTCTTGGTGAGCATTAACATAGCCTCAAGGCACAGAAGGCCTGTCTTTGGCATTGCTCTCAGGTTCCCATGGTAACCACTTCAAGCCTTTCAAAGGCAAGAACTCCAACTGTTCTGACCGACTCCCACCAGGCCTAGCTTCTTGATGATCTCACTACATCTTAATACCGTCCTCTGCCTGAGTCGGACCATCTCAGAGTACACAGCCTCCCAGTGACTTCATTTCACCTTTCCTTCAGCTCCAAGTGGCCACGTAACTGGCAGTCTCTGAGGCTTTGGCCCTGTGGACTTTTGTCCTACTGCATTAGCTCCCATGCTGGTCATGAGACTGCTCAAGGCTCCCCTGCCTGTCTCCACCTCCCTGGTTAGGTGGTTGAGAACTGCTGATTTCTCTTGGTGACTCCTCAGCTTCCTAGGTGGGTGGCCCTGTCCCTGTCATTTTAGGCAGTAGGGCCTCCTCCACACCCGACTTGGCACACTTGAGTCTGGACCAGGAACGAGTGAGCAGGGGCAGCTTCCTGGGTAACTTGAGGCTTCCCCCACGGAATGTGCTGCAGGTGAGCCTGGCCACTCATGATCTAGAGTCTCCACCTTGGGTATCTTTGGTGGAATATGAAGAGCAACAGTGTGGAAGAACACATGGGTATGCATGTCCAGGCCCTGCTAGCCTCCTCACAGCTGACCGTAGAAGGAAGGTGCACCACATCTCAGGGTGCCCTGGCTTCCAAGATCAGATCCTGGTAAGGGTTGCAAACCCAAGAGAGTGGCCTTATGTTCCTGGCACAGTATGGGCTGGCCCTGGATGCCCAGCTCTGAATTCTGCTTTGTTTGGGCGATGCTGACCCAGGCCAGGTCTGGGTGCCAAGTCCTGAAGGCTAGACAAAGGCAGGGAGAGTAGATAGCATCTGAGGCCCAGCTCCTGGGAACTGCGAGGGTGCCCGCCCTGTGCTTACACTGACTTCCTGCTCCTGGCATCTCCGTCTGGCAAGTTGGGCGAGGCCACAGTCTGAGGGTAGGGAGGTGGGGGGGCATCCTCTCTCAACCCTCCTCATGGACTCTGAACACCGGGCACAGAGTGGTGGGAAGCGACGGTATGTAGTGGGTTAAAAAGGGCATCAACTTCCTATGTTATTTACGTGAGAGTGACAACTGAGACAGACACAGGTTATGGGACAGACAAGAAGATAGACAGAAAATGTTGACTAAGAAACACAACACTACACACATACACACACTCTCTCTGTCTCTCTGTCTCTGTCTCTCTCTCTCTCTCTCTCTCTCACACACACACACACCAATTAATTTTAAAGAAGATAGGTTTAACCTGCCTTTAATTCCAACACTCAGACAGATCTCTATGAGTTTGAGGCTAGTCTGGTCTACCTAGGGAGCTCTGGGCCAACCAGGGCTACATGGTATGATCCTGTCTCAAGTAAGGAGATGGAAAGGAGTGTGTGTGGGATGAAACATGGGGTGTTACAAATAACTTGAAAGGCGGCTGTAATTACAAAAGACACGAGAGCTCAAGTACTCCAGGTAAGGAAAAATTAATGTCCTATTTTATTTTATGTTGATAAAACAAAATGCCTGAGACTGGTTAATTTACACAGACTTTTTTTCCTCAAAGTTTAAGAAGACCAAAAGTGGACTGTGGAATGTGCCTGGTCCCACCACCCTTCGGTCCCAAATAAACACACAAAGACTTACATTAATTACAAACTGTTTGACCAATGGCTCAGGCTTCTTACTGGCTAGCTCTCTCTTAGTTATTAACCCATAACTATTGATCTACATGTTTCTACATGGCCTTATCTTACCAGAGAATGCCTCATCCTAAATTCCCATAGCTATGTCCTCTCCCCAGAATTCTCATCTTGTAGCCCCACCTATACTTTCTGCCTGGCTACTGACCATTCAGTGTTGATTCATCAAACAATAAGAGAAACATATATACAGAAAGACATCCCCCATCAGCCTCTGGTAAAGACCTCATGTGGCTTCAGCTTGTGGTGGGAAGAGAAACGGCATGTCGGCACATGAATTTAAAAAGGAAGTACAGGGACAGCCTTGCTTCTATGAAGCAACATTAAGCCTCCACAGAGGCCTGGGTTGGTGCCCTGAAGACTTCTAGCTGGATCCTCTCAAGCGTCTCCTGCATGAAGACTCAACAGGAGCTTCCGTGTGTTCAAACCATAGTACACAAAAGGCCTTCCTAAGAAACTAAGACTTTGAAGGCCAAAGCACAGAAAGATGTACCAGGAAAATACACCAGTTGTGTCAGATCAAAACACAGGCAGGGGCGCCACGGGTGTGCAGAGATGCTAACAGCAAATCAAGCTCCTGGGAATTCTGCTGAAGGGGGGGGGGCGGCACAGATGAGAATGCAAGGAAAGAAAGGGGCTTTCTGTCTGTGTGTGTCTGAGTTGGCCTTTCTCTGCTGCTGAGGTTAGCTTTCAACTCTTGAGATAAAGTGATTCCCTTGCCTCTATTCCCTTCTCTATCTGCGAAGTTGCTGGTACTGTAGACACATGGCATTGGTCTATGTTGATTTAAGGAGTCAGTGGGCATTTTTTCAATTAATTTTATTAATTTGATTTTATGTATAAGTGTTTTGCCTGTGCATGTGTAAGTGTGTGTGTGCTTGGTGGCCGCCAAGGCCAGAAGAGGGCATGGGATCCTCTGGAGTTGAGTATTGGATGGTTGTAATAAGCAATGTGGGTGCTGAGAATCAAGCCCCAGTCTTCTGCCAACGAAACAAGCACTTTTAACTGCTGAGCCATGGCTCGAGGCCCTGGGAGTCAGCCTTTGCGTGTGTGTGTTGGGGGGCAGGGACACATGTGTGCATGTATGTGGAAGCGGGAAGTCAGCCTTGGATGTCAAGCCTCAGGAGCTATCCACCTTGCTTTTGAGGCAGGTCTGTCACTGGCTCTTGCCTATCAGGCTGACTGACCAGCGAGCCCCACAGATCTCCTTGCCTCTGCCTTCCCATCACTGAGACCACAGTGTGATTTTCATGTAGGTTGTGGGTAGGAGTTGAACCCAGGCTTCATGCTTGCAGAGCAAGCACCTTACCCTGTTGGCAGCTGTGCAGCCTAGTTTTGGACCAGAGTATGAGGCAAAGCCCATGAGGACAGTCATGCTCCGCAAGGACCAGAGGACTTTGGGTCAGTGCAGAATACTTGTGGGATCACCGGGCCGCACACGCTCTTCTCTCATAATATTGATTCTTCTGGTGGTTTCTAGTGTCATTTTGTCAGTCATGCATGGGACAGATGTAATCATTTCTGGAAACCCCATTTTTTTCTTGAATATTTTCCCCTAAAATTCTTTGGATGTTGATGCTTCTTGTCTGGGGATGGCAGATCTCACTCCAGGCCCCCGGGCTGTTCTAATTCAGTGCTGACTGAGGCCAATCATTCTTATTTCTGTAAATACATTTTGAAAGAGATTGCTGTTCTTAAAAAAATGTGGGCCTATGCTTATCGCCTTACAGTTTTGTAAACACAGGATGTACCTGGCTCAATATTTGGCCAAGCTGCAAAATGATAAGTTGTTTTTGTTTTAAAGATGTTTTGATGTAAAAGTTGGGAAAAAACATATTTGACATTTATTTGCCGGAGGTTAATGTTGGAGGGTGGGAAAAACATACTTGTTAGTGTGGAAAAACATGCTTGATTTTGATGTCTGAAAGACTTGGCTGGAACTTTTTGGGGAAGGCAGGCCACTTTATGAAACTCACCTAGTGGTTAACAGTTCCTGTCTTCAAGCCGACACCCTTTCCCCGTCTCAGGACCTGAACCCAGGCTGCAGCAGGACAGCGGCATCACCCAACTTTAGTGTCAACTTTTGCCAGCAAATTAGAAAACAGATAGACTGGATTCCTTGGGAAAACACAGTTTTCCAGAGCAGAATGAAACTAAAGGAAAATTTGTAAAAACTGTACAAATGTCACCAGTGATTGAAAAACCTTGTGTGCAGCCCACAATTTGCAGAAAGCAAATTCTGACTTTCAAGAAACCGCTAATTCCAGTCATCTACCAACTTGTTTCAGAGATTAGAGAAGTAAGGGATATTTTTGTTTCATTTTGAAAAGCTAATCCAAGCTTGGTATGCAAATTACAGAAGGATGGGACAAAAGGCAAATTCATGCTAAATTCAGCTTACAAACAAAAATGATAGCTGAATCTAATATGCACAAAAAAGACAATTCTTCACTGCCAGTGTGAGGTTGGGGTTGAGCAGGGTGTGGTGGTGCACTCCTTTAATTCCAGCACTCGGGAGGTAGAGCTAGGTAGATCTCTATGAGTTTGAGACCAGCCTGGTCTACAAATCGAGTTCCAAGACAGCCAGGGCCATACAGAGAGACAGTATCTCAGAAAGGGGGTGTGGGGGCTGGAGAGATGGCTCAGAGGTTAAGAGCACTTGTTGCTCTTGCAGAGGACCTGGGTTTTATCCCAGCAACCACATTTTGGTTCACAGGTATACCTTGTTGCAGAAAATCTGTCTCCCTCTTCTGACTTCCGAGGGCAAAACACCCATACATATAATAAATAATACATATAATAAAATGGGGCTGGAGAGATGGCTCAGCCGTTAAAGGCTAGGCTCACAACCAAAAATATAATAAAATGAATACGAAAGTATATAAACATATATATGCACATATATGTAAGTATATATGTATGTTGTTATGTATGTATCCCAGTCCTGTGTAAGAGCCAGCGCCCTTAGCGCCCCAGCCCTCCACATGTAGCTTTGGAGGAAACCGATGAGCCGCTTCCACGCTTTGGAGGAAACCGATGAGCCGCTTCCACGCTTTGGAGGAAACCGATGAGCCGCTTCCACGCTTTGGAGGAAACCGATGAGCCGCTTCCACGCTTTGGAGGAAACCGATGAGCCGCTTCCACGCTTTGGAGGAAACCGATGAGCCGCTTCCACGCTTTGGAGGAAACCGATGAGCCGCTTCCACGCTTTGGAGGAAACCGATGAGCCGCTTCCACGCTTTGGAGGAAACCGATGAGCCGCTTCCACGCTTTGGAGGAAACCGATGAGCCGCTTCCACGCTTTGGAGGAAACCGATGAGCCGCTTCCACGCTTTGGAGGAAACCGATGAGCCGCTTCCACGCTTTGGAGGAAACCGATGAGCCGCTTCCCCGGGTGCTCACGGTTCGCTCTCCCACCTCAGTGTAGCGCTCTGCTTTCTCTGTATTGCACAGAACTCGGTGGTGGTGTTTCTAAGTCTCGCTGCATCTTCCTGTCCCACAATGATCCTTTTCGTCGTGTGCCTGATGGACAGAGATGTGGAACCTCCTGCTCATGGTCCATTTTCTCTGGAGAGAAGTCTCTTCATGTCTCTTGTTGAATTTCTATTTGGGCTGCTTTGGTTTAAAAATGCCTGAATTTGGAGCCTGTTTGTGCATTCTGAGTCCTTCTTCGCTGCATGTGGTAGTGCAACCGTTTCTGCCTGTGTGCCTTTTTACCTGTTTATCAGGACTTTCACAAACCAAAGGCTAATTTTTTTCCTTTTTTAAAAAAATTAAATTAGAATCAAGCCTGTTTTACATGTCAATTCCAGTTCCCTTTCCTTCCCCTCCTCCTCTGCTCCCCACCAACCCCCTATCCCATCCCCCTCCTGCTCCCCAGGGAGGGTGAGGCCTTCCATGGGGGATCTTCAAAGTCTGTCATATCCTTTGGAGCAGGGCCTAGGCCCTCCCCTGTGTATCTAGGCTGAGACAGTATTCCTCTATGTGGGAATGGGCTCCCAAAGTCCATTAGTGTTCTAGGGATAAATACTGATCTACTACCAGAGGCCTCATAGATTGCTGAGGTCTCCTCACTGACACCCACGTTCAGGAGGTCTGGATCAGTCCTGTGCTGGTTTCCCAGCTATCAGTTTGGGGTCCATGAGCTCCCCCTTGTTCAGGTCAGCTGTTTCTGTGGATTTCTCCAGCATGGTCTTGACACCTTTGCTCTTCACTCCTCCCTCTATTATGGTATCTCTTTTCTTGCTCTCCTCTATTCTTCCCCTAACTCAATCTTTCTGCTCCCTCGTGTCCTCCTCTCCCTTCCTCTTTCTACTAACTCCCTCTCCCCTCTCCCCGTGCTCCCAATTAACTCAGGAGAGCTTGTCCCTTTCCCCTTCTCTGGGGACCCATGTATGTCTCTCTTAGGGTCCTCCTTGTTTCCTAGCTTCTCTGGCAGTGTGGATTGTAGGATAGTAATACTGTGCTCTATGTCTAAAATCCATATATGAGTGAGTACATACCATGTTTGTCCTTTTGTGACTGGGTTACCTCACTCAGGATGGTTTCTTCTAGTTCTATCCATTTGCCTGAGAATTTCAAGATTCCATTTTTTTTCTGCTGAGTAGTATTTCATTGTATAAATGTACCACATTTTCTTTATTCATTCTTCAGTTGAGGGGCATCTAGGTTGCTTCCAGGTTCTGTTTATTACAAATAATGCTGCTATGCACATAGTTGAACAGATGTCCTTGTGATATGAATGTGCATCTTTTGGGTATATGCCTAAGAGTGTAATTGCTGGATCTGTGGTAGACTGATTCCCATTTTCCTGAGGATCCACCAAAGGCCATTTTTTATGAACATCAATTTTGTAATTTTTTTCTTTTATTGAGCATGCTTTTGATGGTCTATTATGCCTCCCCCTGATTTTCTCCTGTTCTCATCTAAAAGATACTTGAGTTACTGTGAACAGTGGTGAGCACATGTCTGTGGCAGTCACTGATTTCAGCTCTTGTGGTGCTGAGTTGCTTTGAATAATTGTAAAAATGTCAGTTGGCTAAACTTGTGTAGGCCTAGTTCTCAGCCTACATGGATCCATCACTCCACAATATTACACAGTCTCTGTGTAAGCTTAAAAATACAGTATTGTGTGCTGAGGGTGGGGATCAGTGGTAAAGGTGCTTTCTGTGCAAGTGTGAGGACTTGAGTTAGAATCCCCAGCACCCATGTCTAAAAAAAAGGAAAAGAAACAGACATGCCAGCATGGTGGTGCTCGTCTTTGATCCCAGCACTCTGGAGGGAGAAGAAGGCAGATCTCTGGGTCCCAGACTAGTCTAGTCTACAGAGTGAGTTCCAGGACATCCAGGATTATACAGAGAAACCCTGCCTGAGAAAATCAAAACCAACCAAACAGACAAACCAGACACACAGTGCTTCTATGGGATAGTGAGAGAGATAGAGGCAAAGGATTCCTGGAGCTCATGGCCAGCTAGCTTGGCACAGAGCAGAAAACAGCAAAGGCCCAATTCCTAACTGACATTCCATGTCTTCCTCCATGGTCTAGCCTAGCCCTACCTTCCCTACTTTCAGTGCAGAAGAGCTCTAGTTTTGGGCCAGGATCTTCTCCCCCCTCCCCCGTCTGTCACCCCTGTCTACCCCCACACTCCTGTCTGTCATACTATAGGAGTGTCTCACTTCTATCTACCCCCACACTCCTGTCTGCCATACTGTAGGACTGTCCACCCTGTCTACCCCACACTCCTGTCTGCCATACTGTAGGACTGTCCACCCTGTCTACCCCCACACTCCTGTCTGCCATACTGTAGGACTGTCCACCCTGTCTACCCCCACACTCCTGTCTGTTATACTGTAGGACTGTCCACCCTGTCTACCCCCACACTCCTAGCTTGGAACAGAAAGCTCTGCCCACTTGCCTGAATACTTCCCAAGCTACTTCTAACTTCTAGAACTAACCCACACACATGACCTCTCTTCTCCTCAACCCTGCTCCATCCAAACCAAACTTAAAGTTAGCAAAGGAAGTCCACATGCCCAGAACTCATCACAGGGATGACAACAATTTAAAAGATCAAATCAGTGTGTTCTCTGCAAAACCAGTACAAATAGTTGCCAATGAGAATTACCTAGATGAACTCTAGGACACAGAAGTTAAAAATCAGAAAGATCACGAATAAATGGCTTAATGATGCAACTCAAAATTTGAAAAAAGAGGGCTGGAGGGCTCAGAGGTTAAGAGCACTGACTGCTCTTCCAGAGGCCCTGAGTTCAATTCCCAGCAACCACATGGTGGCTCACAACCATCTGTAATGAGACCTGGTGCCCTCTTCTGACATGCAGGCATAACAGTGTGTACATAATAAATAGATCTTTAAAAAACATTTGAAAAAAGAAGACCAAGAACAACATGAAGAAACCAAATCCAAACTCAGTCAACAGCAAAAGTAATAAAAATCAGGATAGTACTGTTTTCTTCATTAACTGATCCCTTGAGTAGAATGAAGTGTCTCTCTTTATCTCATATGATTAGTTTTAGTTTGAATTCTATTTTGTCAGATATGAGGATAGCAATGCCTGCTTGTTTCCTGATACCATTTGACAGGAATTCTTTGTCCACCTTATACTTTAAAGCAGTGCCTATCTTTACAACTAAGATGTGTTTCTTGTAGACAGCAGACAAAAGGTTTTGTTTCTTGATCCATCTGCAGGTTTTTCTGCTGTCAATTGTTTTAATTCATTGTGGTCCAATAGGATACAGGGAGTGATGGTAAGCAAGTGGGAGAGCCTGATTTCAGCACCAAATGTAAACAAGGTGGAGTATTACTGCTCTAGGGCTACAAAGGTGTCCAGACTTTTCTGGAAGCCAGGCTACCTAGGACAGCTCTGGAGACTGGAGCTGCAACAGGATAACTCTGGAGAGAAAGGTGTCCTGACTTTTCCAGAAGCCAGGCTTCCTGAGGCTGGGGTGGGGGTGGGGCTCCCCACAGATTATAGCAACCCTGCTCCTCTACTGGAGAGAGCCATTACTGCTGAGCTTTGCTCTGTTCCTCTAAGGGAACATGCAGCTTCTTTTGCTTTTGTTACAGTCTTCTAATGCCCCTGCAGATTATAGCAATCTCCTCCAGCTCCTGCGAAAAGTTGTTACTTTTCTGCTACAGACTTGCTCAGCCCTCTAAGGGAAAGTCCTGCTATCTCTTCTATTCTGTGCAAACAGAGCAGCCCACCACTAAACAGGCACAAGGGCCTCTATAGGGCTTCTTGGGGGTGGAATTTTCCCAGGGAGAGGTTTTTCTGCTCAGGGATTGGTTAGTTTTCCTGCTCAGGGATTGGTTAGTTTTCCTGCTCAGGGATTGGTTGCTTTAGTGGATCAGGGGCAGACTTGGCTCTGATTTCAGGGCAAACTGTTTCTTTCGCATAGTTCTTTTTAGCCTTTTGGCTCTAATTTTAGGGCCAAGGCATATTTCTTTCACTAGCTTTGATTCTAGGGACAAAGTGTGTTCTTTGGCACTGGTTTCAAAGAGTCAGGGTGTTTTTCTTTGGTCCTGGGCTCAGGGATAAAGTGTTCCTTCCACTAATTCAGGTTTCAAATCCAGTGTGTATTTCACTGGCTCTGGGTTTAGAGTCAAGGTGCACAGGGATTAGTTGGTTCTGTGTTTCAGTTGGTCAGGGGCAGAGTTGGCTCTGGTATCAGCTGGTTAAAGTGGGTTTCTTTGGCTGGCCCTTTTACCCTACAGTGATGGCCTATCTGTTGGAAAAATTGAGACATTGAATGCATTCACAAGTCACAGCAGAATCCTACCAGACATTCAAAGAGCTATAGTCAATTCTTCTTAAAGTGTAAAAAAGAAACCAGAAACAGAAGGAGCACCCCAAACTCCTTCTATGAAGCCAATATCACCCTAATACCCAAACCAGGCAAAGACACAATAACAAGAAAACTACAAGACAATATCCCTGATGAACATAGACTCAAAAATACTAAATAAGCCGGGCGTTGGTGGCGCACGCCTTTAATCCCAGCACTTGGGAGGCAGAGGCAGGCAGATCTCTGTGAGTTCGAGGCCAGCCTGGTCTACAAGAGCTAGTTCCAGGACAGCCTCCAAAGCCACAGAGAAACCCTGTCTCGAAAAACCAAAAGAAAAAAAATACTAAATAAAATACTTTGAAACAAATACAGGCATACATCAAAAATACTCAACATAACAAAATTTGCTTCATTCCTGAAATGCAGGAATGGTTCAACACACACAAGTGAATAAATGTAATAAACTACACAAATGAACTGAAAGACAAAAATCACATGATCATCTCAATATATGCAGAAAAAAAGCCTATGAAAAAACACAACATTCCTTCATGTTCAAAAGTCTTAGAGGGCCAGTCGTTGGTAGCACACACCTTTAATCCCAACACTCGGGAGGCAGAGACAGGTGGATCTCTGTGAGTTCGAGGCCAGCCTGGTCTACCGAGCCAGTTCTAGGACAGCCAGGACTGTTTACACAGAGAAACCCTGTCTCAAGAGACAAAAACAGAAACAAAAAAATCTTAGAGAGCTGGGTGTTGGTGGCACACGCCTTTTATCCTAACACTCAGGAGGCAGAGGCAGGCAGATCTCTGTGAGTTTGAAGCCAGCCTGGTCTTCAAAGAGAGTTCCAGGACAGCCTCCAGAAATTACAGAGAAACCCTGTCTCGAAAACAACAACAAAACAAAACAAAAAACAAAACAGTCTTAGAGAATGTAGGGCTAGAGAACACAATAAAAGCAACTATGAGAAACCCACAACCAATATCATCATAAATGAAGAAAAGTTTGAAGCAAGCCCACAAAAGTCAGGATGAGACAGGGATGTCCACTGTTTCTACTCCTTTTTCAACAATGTGTTTGAAGTAGAAACTGGAGCAATAAGACCAGAGAAAGAAATTAAAGGGATACAAATAGGAGGAGAAGAAGTCACACTATCCTCATTTGCAGTTAATATGATGCTATCTATTAGAGATCCCCAAAATTCTACCAGAAAACTTCTAGAAATGATAATTAAATGCAATATGCCAGATACAGAACCAACTTGCAAATATCAATAGCTTTTCTATGTACCAACATCAAACATATGAAGGAGGAAATCATAGGCACACTCCTATTCACAATAGTCTCAAAAAATGTCCAGGAATAAACCTAGCCAAGGAAGTAAAGGCCCTATGCAATGAAAACTTTAAAACTCTGAAGAAAGAGATAGAGAAAGACACTAGAAAATGAAATGACATCCCATGTTCATAGATTGGTAGGCTTAACATTGGGAAAATGACCACTCTAGCAAAAGCTATTTACAGATTCAATGCAATTTCAATCAAAACCCTATGTCATTCTTCTCAGAAACAGAAAAAAAATTTATTCTAAAATTCATATGAAACAACAGAAGACCAAAGACAGCCAAAACAATCCTGACACCTCCCCCAAAATGCTGCAGGGATTGACATTCCATATCTTAAAATATATTTTAGAGATAAAGTAATAAATCAATATGGTGTTGGCACAAAAGTAGACATGTAGATCAACAGAGAAAATCAAATACATGAAAATCAGTACATGTAACTTGGATACTTAATGTTTGACAATGATGCCAAATATATTTCACTGGAAAAAAAAGCATTTTCAATAAATGGTTCTGAGAAAACTAGATGTCCCCTTGCAGAAGAAAGCAATTAGACCATATCTATCACCTTGCACAAAAACTAACTCCTAATGGATTAAGGACCTGAAATACTGAAATTGCTAGAAGAAAATATGGGCAGTGGCCTGTGCGATACAGGTACAGGAAATGACTTCCCAGCGAGGACTCCACTTGCCTGAGAAATAAGGCCAAAAACTGACTAGTAGGATTTCATGAAACTAAAAAGTTTCTGCACAGTTAAAGAAGTCAACGGGGCCAATTCCTGGGATCCCAGAGTGGATCTGATCAGAGTCCATAATGGCTAGTATTTAATTAAAACTTGCTTCAAATTTGGCTCAAGAAAAAAGAAAATAAAAACAAAGAAACAATCAACCAAGTGAAGATGAAGCAAACAGAATGGGAGAATCTTTGTCAGCCATGCGTCTGACAGAGGATTAATATCCAGAACACATAAAGAACTCAGAAAAACAGACAAAGAGAAGGAAGAAAGAAAAAAAGAGACCCATTCAAAAATAGGCCTGGGACTTGAATAGAGAGTTCTTAAAAGAAGAAAAAAGAATGGCTAAGAAATATCTCAAAAATGTTCATCTTCCCTAGCAATTAGGGAAATACAAACCACTTTGAGGTTTCTTTGTACCCGAGTCAGAATGGCAGAGATTGATGGAACAACCCACAACAAAGGAGGGAGGGAATGCAGAGAAAGAAAACACCCACTCACCGCTGGTAGGATGGAAACTGGTGCAGTCACCATGGAAATCCAAGTGGAGGATCCACAAGAGTTTAAGAACAATTCTATAACCCAGTTATACAACTCCTTCACATGTGCCCAGAGGATTCAGCGTCCTGCTACCCAAATACGTGCTCAGCCATGGTCATGGCTGCTCTATTCACAATAGCTAGCTTTATATCTACATAGCTCATCACATTGAATCCTTTCTAAGTACAATATATTTGGGTTGGATTATTTTGTCCACTCATTTAGTCTCTGTCAATTACTGCTGCTTGTGGATCATTTATGTTTAATGCAATTATTGATGTAGTGAGACTTAAATATGATGTTCTATTTTTTATATTTTTATTTTTGTCTCCCCAGTCCTGTTCCTGCTTACTTTTCCCTGCCTTCCTGGAGTTTACTTGAAAATTTTCTCAAATTTTATTTTGAGTTTCCTATAGGTTTTGAGTCATATCTCTTTCTTTGGTTTCTAAGGGTCGCTTTAGAATAGGACTGTGTTTTTTGTTGTTGTTGTTTTGTTTTTGTTTTTATTTATTTGTTTGTTTATTTTTGGTTTTTTCGAGACAGGGTTTCTTTGTGGCGTTGGAAGCTGTCCTGGAACTCGATCTCTAGACCAGGCTGGCCTCGAACTCACAGAGATCCGCCTACCTCTGCCTCCCGCGTACAGGGATTAAAGGCTTATGCGCCACCAACGCCTGGCAGAATAGGATTCTGTGTTTAACTCAGCAGTCTTTTTGTGGCAACATTTTGCAGGTGGAATGAGAAACATTTTATCTCCTTTTCCTCATCCCTGACATCACTATGTTCAGATGTCTGCTATCCCCCACCTCCTAACATCAGTGTGTTCAGGTGTCTCCTATCTCACCCCCCTCCTGACAATAGTGTCATGTTCAACTGTTGTCTTCCTGAGTGTCCTGATGTCACTATGCTCAGGTGTCTCCTACCCCATTCCTGATGTTACAGTGCTCAGATGTCTCCTACCCCATTCCTGATGTTACAGTGCTCAGATGTCTCCTACCCCGTTCCTGATGTCTCTATGCTCAGATGTCTCCTACTCCCTTCCTGATGTCACTATGATCAGATGTCTCCTACCCCCTTCCTGATGTCACAATGTTCAGATGTCTTCTATCTCCCCATGCTGATGTCACTATGTTCAGCTGTCTCCTACCCCCTTCCTGATGTCACTGTGTTTAGGTGTTGTCTCCTCTTTGTAAATGAGAGCCACAGCCATACTTTTGCTTCACTTATGAAACAGAGTTTAGAAGATGAAAGGGAGGAAAGTCAGTTGTATTCACCAGTAGTTTGCTTATCACATTCTTTCCTCCTAATATCTTGGAGCTCTTCTGACATGGAAATATCTGAACAACTTATTATATAAAATAGTACGTAGTTAACATAGTTAAGACACACTTGTTAGGCTAGAGAGATGGCTCCATGGTTAAGAACGCTTAATGCTATTTCAGAGAAGTCTGGGTCCTGTCTGTAACTCCACTTCTAAGGGACCCCACACCCTGTCCTGGCCTCCTATGCTATCAAGCATTCACACGGCGCACAGACATACATGCAGGAAAACACCTACACCCATAAGACAAAAATAAATCTAAAAAGTAAAAAGCCCCACAACTGTCCATTTTCTGTATTTGGGGATTATTAGCAGTAAGATGTGTTTTAAAATTAATTCTCTAGGTTAGCATACAAAGTATCGGGGTTCACATTTTCACCTCTTTGGCACTTATTGTAAGCAGATTGTAATGATGTCCTTTAGTGATGCTTCATGTTTTCTGTACTTGCTACTTCTCAACATCCTAGGATGCGTGGCTGATGTGACATTAAATGAACCTATTAAACTCATGTGTTACACTTGGCCTACAGGTGGTGGCGCTGTTTGGGGTGGTTTTGGAACCTTTAGGAGGTGAGGCCACCTAGCTGGAGGAAGTGAGTCCCTGGAGATGGGCTTGAGGGTGGCAGCTTCCACACACCCAACGACCATGCTTTTGCCATCATGATGGGCAGCATCTCCTGAAAGTGTGAGTCAAATGCCCCCCTCCTCCCTCAAGTCAGGTAGTTGGTCACACTGACAGGAAAGTCATGAATTTAGTGGGTTTAGAGTGTTAAACAAATCTGCACATTTTCAACTAATGTTTTTTCAAGCATAAATTTGTCTTCTTCCTTGACTTTTGTAGAGACTCTGACTACATGTCCATTAATCTGTCCGAAGCATCTGGGGGCTTGGCTTTCCCCCTACCCTGGCGTTTCTTCCTTGTGTATCATACTTGAGTCAGGTCCTATTTCTATGACTGCAGGTTCACTAATCATATCTTTTACAGACTGTGCCAGGTGTTTGGTTTTGGTTTGTTTGACACAGGGCCTCACTATAAAATCCATGCTGGCCTCTCGCTTGCAATCCCCCTGCTTCAGTCTCCTGAGTGTTGGGATTAAAAGTGTGCACCACCGCACCCAGTGAAGTAACACACTTTTGAAGCTTAGCTTATGAAAAGGTAGCCTCAGGTAACATTATCAGTAATAAAGTCTCCTACATACAAAGGATTATGCATAAGGACACTGATAATAGTATTGTTTATAATAGAAATGTATCACTTGCAGGGGCTGGGTATGTAGCTCAGTGGTTGCTTGTCAAAGGCAAAACATACAATCATTTATCAAGAGATGCCTGAGGATGACTACATAATTGGCTGAGTGCAGTCAGACCTCTGGTTCTACAACCACAGACTCAACCAGCTGTGGATGAAAATACTGTAGCCAGGTGTGGTAGCATATACCTTTAATCCCAGCATTTGGGAAGCAGAGGCAGCTAGATCTCAAGACCAGCCTAGGCTACTGTCCAGCCTAAGTTACTGGACAATCAGGTCTATATAGTGAGACTCTGTCTCTACAAAGAAAAAAATTAGCATGTGAAATATATATATGTATATATTTTATATTACATATGAAATAATATGTATTTTCATATTATATATGAGGAAAATTGTATCTGTGCTGAACACTTCTGTATGGTTATGATTCTCTAGACAAAGTAGTACATTAGCTATTCACATATCTTAAGTAACCTACAGATGATTGAATGTCTGCAGACTGAAGATCACACTATTTATACACCAGCTCTGAGCATCTGTGGATTTGGGGAATGAGTCCCTAGGTGACATCATGACAGTTCAGTGTCCCTTTGAGGCACGATGTGAACTCCACTAATCTCCATACCCTTTGTGGTCATGACCATTATCATGTGGGCATTTTTAACAAAGTGGGGAGTGTTTCCAATCTGATGCCTAGTGACAAAGGGGCATGACTCTGTGATTTCAAATAGACAAGGGTATGAAGTTGTGCCCTGATGTGCACGGCAAAGGAGAGATGTCATGGAGCAGCTAGGCGCTGGAGAGTTGAAGGGGGTGAGGTGGGCGGAGAGAGTAGAAGGAGAGTCTAGGTCCTAGAGCATCTCTCTGGGGTTGGGGAGAGGTCAGGCTGGATTGCATGGAGACTGCATCCAGTATGGGCCTTGAAGGGACAAAGAATCTACAGGACCCCAGTGCTCTGTCACATGGAGCTCTCTACCCACCCTCACAGAACTCTTCTTGCTCATTGAAGATGCTACAACCACAGTGACCTCTGATGTCGATGGCTACTTGGCACCTATCTGGGCCTGAGTTTCAATGAACTTCGAAGATCAGCTGAGTCAATGAGTGACTTCAAGCCCCTCCCAGGCTCCCAGGAATAGCACTAGGACCTTCAGGTAGTATTAGCCTCTTCTTCAAATCTGGGACCTGAGGCAGGGGCTGCACTATGAATGGAGAAAACAAAGCATTAGTTCAAAAAGCAGGGGTGAATCTAACTCCAGGCCTGCTCTGGGCCACAGAAGACACCCATGCCAATAACTGAAAGAAAACGGGAGGGGCCCCTGCCCACCTACCCAGGCCACCATGGGTTCCCAGCCCAATGGCTAGTGACATTGGAGGTCTCAAGATGCTGCCTTTGGGCCAGTGAGAACCCAGGCTCTTGGCTTCCACCAAGAAGTGGCTCTGGACAAGAAGGCTTTAATGGTTCTGTAAACATCTGCTGGACTAGGAGGAAACATCCTGCACCAGAAGCTGGAAGATGGAAGGAAGGTTGGCTTTTCACTCCCTTTGAAATAAAGCCTGTTTGCTAAGAGCTTCCCAAATCCAAGCCCCAGGAACCTGGAGCCTAAATTTAGATTGTCCATGGAAGGTCAACGGATCCCCTCAGGGCAGGGTCAGCCAGCAGCTGCTGGAGATAAACTTTGCTTTTCTGCAGACTCAGGTCTTTCTGTCACACAATTAATGGGATCCTGTGCCACTTCCCCTGGGAAAGCAGAACAATAGCGATGCAGGAACAGGTGGCCTGCCTGGCAATCCCCCTACCCGAGACTGGGATTCTTGTCCCCACACAGTCCCAGGCTCGCTGGCCCTGGCTCCCTGCTGCTCTCTAGCCATACTGATTTTTGCCTGCTCCAGGATCAGTTCCATTCAGAGCCTTGTCCCACTGCTAGGGCAACTTACCTAGTTTTATTTTATTTGGTTAGTGATGAAACTTGCTGAGCAAGTGCTTTACCCCTGAGCTGTCTTGCTGAGCCCCAAATGTACATGTACCCCAGGCTCCTTCCATGTGCTCCCTGGGAACTTCTTCCTGGAACCCCGAAGAGACGGCTCCTCTTTGGGGAGCCCTTTGTTGCTTTTCTTCCAACCAGCACCTCATTGGTGGCTTGTGAAGCGCCCTGTGCTATGTGCTCTGGTGGAGACACTGGCCAGCGCTCAGCACTTTTCCTTGGGTCTGGGATGGGACCCTTGTCCCACCTTCAGTCTTGGAGGAGGCTTGAGGAAGCAATGTGAGCCCTAGCTGCGCTTTTCTGGAGTGGTACTGGCCGGTTGCATGCTGGGGAACATGACATCTGAGGTTCCACCTCCAACTCCTAGAGATACTGTGAGGCTGTTACCAAAGGTATGTGAACTTGTTGATACCATCCTGGGTGTCAGTCTGGGTATACTACCAAAATGGTGGAGAGGAGGGCAGGCAGGAGGGAGGGGAACATGTCCTACTGTTTGCATCCCCAACTAGCTGAAAGCAGCAACTTGCCTCTTGTCTCGGACAAATGGATGGCAATGATCACTTTGTTGAGACTCACTGGTAGGAAGTCAACAAGCAAAAGCTATCCTGGCTTGGACCTTCTGAGGCCTGGATGTAGGGAGGTGTACTCAAATATGTCCATCAGTGCAACCTTGCAGAACAGCAGGACAGACAGACAGAGAAGCCAGCAGCAGCAGGAAGATTAGTTTAAGTCCCAGAGGAAGGTGTATCTGGTCAATGAGTATAGCCTATGCTCCTGGTCACATTGTCAATCCCAGCCACTCACAGCCACCTAAGTCTAGGCTGCTCCCAGGATCCAGGTCTTCGTCAATGGGCAATGAGAGCCAAACAGGGTTATAGGTGAGAGCCTGAAGAGGCTGCCTTGCTGGGCGGTCTGAAGAGGCTTCAGCAGTTGCCCCAGGAAGATGGCATGGATCTTGAAGGGAAGGAGACTGGCAAAATGCATTTCTCCAGCCTGGAGCAGAGAAGTAGGATCAAGAGGGTGAGCCTTGGAGTTTACACCCACTGGGCAGTGGAGAGGCCCCCAGAAAGGCAGGGGAGGGTTTGCAGACCATGGAAGGCAGCAGACAATATACGGTGGCTGGAAGGAGCTATTCCTACATATCAGGAGAGTTGACTGGGGACAGGAAGGGTGTGCCTCAAGGCCTGGCACCTTTTCCTAAGCACCTTTCTGTGTAGGGTGAAGCAGGTACTGAGCTGGTCCCAATACATCTTATTCAGAGTCATCTCGGGAAGGAAGCCGGGGACCAGAAGGGAAAGATTTACCCAAATCCCCACATCTGTGGCTGTTCTCAACAATGTCATCCTTTTTCTATAGAGGCCCCAAGTTCTTTTGAGCAGAGAAAAACAACAAAACAAAACCCAAACACAACAATGACAAAAAAAAAAAAAACCCATCCGGAGTCTAGGACTAACTGGGAACAAAGGGAATGGGGAGGCAAATGCTGGAAAGGGGTTGGTGCCCTCGTTGGGATGTGGGCTGTGGGGCCGGGTGCCCCCACCTGAGCCTCAGGGACCCAGAGTGTCCAACCCAGTGGACCTTTCAAGAAATGGCTGGGCCATTGTGCAGAAGAATGCCCGGAAATCCCGCGACTCCCTCCTCCAGTGAGGATGGGGCTCTTCCTCCTGGTCAGGAAACTCCAAGTTGGCTTCCGGAGGGTGGCCTGGGGGCTGGGGTGGCAAAGCACCACGACTGCTTGTAGGAGGGCAAGGCACAGCCTCATTATGTCCTGCTGTGTCTCCGCTGTGCCGGGGATCACAGTCTCTGTGCTGGAGGAGACTGGGGACTGGGTGGTGCTGCCTGACACACTGGACCATAGAGGATGCAGGCAGCATCACACAAGAGACAGCACAGGCCCTTCCCCTGCCCACTGTGTATCAGCCCCGAGTGCCTAGGGAAGGAGTGAGTGTAGGCGGTGGCTGGGTAGGATCTTGGATGAGGTTATAATCAAGGGCATGACCAACAGAGGTTTGTTTAGCATCTCTGCTTGGTGTGCCGAGGGACAAACAGTGTAGAGGTTTGTTTCGACTGTGCACAGGGGTTCTGGGAAACTCCATGCCAAGCCTTTTTGCATGGAAAGGTTGGAATGAAACGGGATGTCGTGAGTGGAATTGGTCGGTGTAGGCTAGAGGTCATGCAGCTAAAGTTAAGAGACAAGCCACGCAGATCGCCTGTGAACCCACCAAGGTCAGCCCGAACTTGGACAGAAACTGGTAGGTTCATAGACGGCTGCCCTGCTGGGAGCGGTAGGGGCGAGCAGGACTAGTCCTAATGGCTGTGGTTTCTTTAACTGTTACTGCCAGGGGGTCTGCGATTGGGTGTAGAGGCCGAAGGTCTGCTCATGGATTGGCTGGCCTAGCTCGGGCTGCGCCCTGGGGGCAGAGTCCGCCCCCGAGACTTCAAATAAATCCCCAACAGGCACAAAAGAACTTAGTTGGTGTTGTTGATCCTCCCTTCTGGTCCACTTGAGGAAGCTCTGGAGCAGAGGCACCAGAACCAGTGGAGCTCACAGCCCAAGCAGCGTTCTGCGCACCCGGAGGCCCCAGGGGCCGTAGGGCGAGCATTCGGTCTTTAGCCATGGGGTCCGCAGCGTTGGAAATTCTGGGTCTGGTGCTATGCGTGGTAGGTTGGGTGGGCTTGATTCTGGCGTGTGGGTTGCCCATGTGGCAGGTGACTGCCTTCCTGGACCACAACATCGTGACGGCGCAGACGACTTGGAAGGGGCTGTGGATGTCGTGCGTGGTGCAGAGCACTGGGCACATGCAGTGCAAGGTGTATGAGTCTGTGCTGGCGCTGAGTGCCGAGGTGCAGGCAGCTCGGGCACTCACCGTGGGCGCTGTGCTGCTGGCGCTGGTGGCGCTCTTTGTTACCTTGACCGGCGCGCAGTGCACAACCTGCGTGGCCCCGGGGCCAGTGAAGGCGCGCGTGGCCCTCACGGGCGGAGCGCTTTTCGCGCTGTGCGGGCTGCTGGCGCTTGTGCCGCTCTGCTGGTTCGCCAACATCGTGGTGCGCGAGTTCTACGATCCGGCAGTGCCGGTGTCTCAGAAGTACGAGCTAGGCGCGGCGCTGTACATCGGCTGGGCGGCCACCGCTCTGCTCATGTGCGGCGGCGGTCTCGTGTGCTGCGGCGCCTGGGTCTGCACCGGCCGCCCGGAGTTCAGTTTCCCGGTCAAGTACTCGGCGCCTCGGCGGCCCACGGCCAACGGCGAATACGACAAGAAGAACTACGTCTAAGGGCGGGAGGCACGGCGGGGCCCTTCCCGCAGCCAAGCGGGTGATCGGAAGGATGGACGCGGGAAGCCGCACGTGGGTTACGCAGCGCAGACTCCGAGGCAAGTCAAGCAGGATTCCGACCAGACTTCCATGCCCACAGAGGGTTCTCTGACCGTCACCAGCCAGGCCCTTGCTCAGAACAGACTACAGGCGCTTGTGAGGACTTGATCGACCTCCTTTTCTATGTGCAGTTGACCGCGGCGTTTAGGTGGGGCTCTCGGATTTCGTCGGTGTGGCAGGCACCAAACTGCAGCTGACAGTCCCTATTGAGACTGGGGAGTTCTGGATGCTGCCTTAATGTCCAGTAGCTCCTGCTGACCTGAAAGTACAGCTGGAGTACTACAGGCTCGCAGCCTGGGCTGCCAGAGGGATATGTTATAAAGGGCATTTTCCATTTTAGTGGAGAGCCCACTGAACCAAACAAAGGACTTGGCCTGGACCTCCTCTCACTCCAGCACTCCCCCAACGGGGGGGGGAGGAGGGACTGTAGGTACCAGAGCCTTAGTGGGGCTGCCCTCCTCGCAGCTTGGGGGTGGGGCGGGATGGGCAAGAATTTGCTTAGTAAATGGTTTGAACACTCTCCGCCGCGTACTGTCCTCTGTCCAGCTAGCCACTCCCTGTGCCCAGCACAGCTCTTCATCCAATCGCCCACCAACCTCCTCAAAGTCTCCCACAGGGATTCCTCCAGTCCGCAACTGGAAGATGGAGTTACACTTGTAAGAAGCCAAGATGGTGGGCAAAAAAATCCCAGGGCAAGAGTTGGAGTCAGGCTGGGATGTATGCGGGGAAGCTGACCCCAGGAGAGGACCCAGCTGGAATTTCACTTCATGGGAATGGACCTGGGCCGGGAGAAGGTAGCTAGGCTGCTAGCTTCTCCCAGCAAGCCCCTAAAGCATTTCCTCCCCGTGCTTGTCCAGCAAGTACCATGAAGTACAGTGTACTTCAGCTCCAAGCACCATGATGTGACCACAGACAACTGTAAAGTCAGACCAGGCACTTGCCTCGGGTGTGGGAGCCAGGGTGAATCGAGGATGTCACTGGTCCTCAGTTCTGATTGCAGTGCATGACAAATGCGAGGAGAGGCACTTGCTCAGATAACCTGGGCCCGACTCCAGCTTTGTCCTAGCTCCTCCGGTTAGTGTGGCTCTACACAGGGTCTAGGCTGTGTCCATGCTCTGTGTAATGCAAATGTGTCGACAACTAGAGAACCTGGGGGTGTGACTATTCTGGGGGAAAGAGGGAGGAGGGCCTGGGTTTGGTAAAAGACCCTAGGGAGGAAAGGCAAGTAAAGCCATCAGCCACAAAGCTTATTGTTTCTCCCTACTTGGACATTTTTCCTTTTGCTAAAAGACCAGAAACAGGAGTAGCAGATGGAGGGGCTGCAGGGAGGCATACAAAGCCAGGACAGCAGGAAGGCTTGGTTTCTGGATCCCAGAAGTCTGTTCAGAAACGGTTGGGCCACATCCATTGCTAAGTCTTTCAGGCTTGGCTGGGTTCCTCACAGTGAGGAAGGGGTAAATCCTTAGGACATGAGCTCAGAGGCTCAGGACAGATTCTGGAATTAGGGACAGAGAAGTCAAGGGTGAGACTTATGGGGAGGCTTACTTTCAGTGGCCCGAGCCTGTGAGACTGTCAGTGGAAACCTCACTGTGCCAACAGGCACATGTGCAGGAGTGATCAAGGGCAGCCCCAAACTTGGGGACATGTGATCTAGAGCTAGCCCTGTACCCCAGCTGGCGCCCTTGGCTGGTGCACTCTTCTCCCATTGGACTCTACCTGGTACAGAGTAAGGAAGGGAGCTACCCCTCCCGAGTTTTTCCGAGTGGCCAGGGTGGCTATGTGAAAGTAGCTGGTGGCACTACCAGCGTCAGGAGAGGAGCCAGTCCCCACCAGCGTCTACCCGCTGTACCCCTCACTTCCCTAAGAGCAGCCTGATCATTCGGGGTCCCTCTTCTAGGCCACTTTGTCTGCTCCCTGTCACTGACTTAAGATCACCAAATGGATATACTTCCTACCATGTCTTCTTCTCCAGGACCCACGACCCCAGGCAGTGAGCAGCCCCTCTTCACCTTCCAGTCTCCAGGAACAGTGACAGTAGACTTTACCATTCTAGGTTCAATAGTCGAAACATTCTGAGTGGGTGTGTGCAATGTTGACAGAACCCTGGGTAGTGTTTCTCTTCAGGCACCCCTTGGGGGTTAGCCCTCCTCGACCTGAGGCCTTCCCTCTGCACGCCTGCAGGGACAAGGCATCTGAGCAGGCCCTCTATGGCAAGCTGGAGGCCATGGTGGAGGGGTGTCCAAGAGGGTGATTGACACAACTACAGTCTGGCAGGCAGAGTCCAGTCCTTCCTCAGACTGGTGGGCTGCAGTCATCACAGGTACTGGTTGTGAAGACACTTGTACTGAGGGGCTGGCCCAGCCTCTGCCCATTGCCTTCAGGAGGCCAGGGGAGCAGGCAGGGAGCCCTTGTCTGTGCGGCTGCGAGAGGAGTCTCTGACTTTCTGTCTGGCACACAGCACACAGGAACCAGGGTGCCCTGGGTCCCAAGAAGGCTCAGAGTACTTGCAAGTACTGACCGAAGATCTGAGGCACAATGGGACGAACCCCAAACAAACATTTTACTTTATTAAAAACCACGTAGTCCCACACTTCAAATGTATCTTGCAATCTAATAGAGGTCGGGTGATATAAATAAGGAAAAGGAGGTCACTTCTGGAGAAATCAAATTCTGGAAGAAAAAAAAGAAGGTTTCACACAATTCATCCTTTCTCCCCATGCATCAAACAGACTGAACCAAGGCCTCCCTCCCTGAGGTGTGTGAGGCTGCTGTGAGGATGAGTGTGGCGCGGAAGGCCACAAGGATCTCCAGTGTGCACTGCTCTCCCCTCACGGAGCAGTGTCTTCCCCATCCCTGCAGTCCCACCCCTGCTGGACGGCCACATACACAGTGCTGCTGAGGCAGTGCAGGAGGGAGGTCTATCTCCAGTCAGCGGCACATGCCGGGCCCACAAGCCGAGTACACGAAGTCACTGCTAGTCTGACCAAGGATTTCCTGGTCCAGTCTACATACCCTCCTTAGTATGGCCCCGAATGCTTAGGTTACCCTGATTGAATGGAGTTCTTGAGACCAGCTAGGCCATTCTGGCCCTTCAGCTCAGGGTTTAACAAGGATAGGGCAGCCCCAGATTGAGTGTTCTGGTGTCAGAGCCTTGGAAAGGCTGCGATGGCTACACAGGCATGGGGAAAAGCCCCACTCCATGCCACGTGGTCCCCCAAAGAGAAGAGTCACGTGGGAGAAGAGCCAGGGCTTTACTGGGGAGGTTCCGGGCTCTCAGCACAGCTGTCCGCAGCTGAAGGCTTTGCAGAGCCCGCATCTCGTCATCTGCAGCTGGGCAGTTGCCAACAGCTTGCCATCTCATTAAAGACTGAGCGCAGAGAAGCTCAGAGTGCCACTTGTGTGGGCTCCGGCCGTAAGAACTCTGGTGGCCCCTGGGGCTAGCACTGGGTAATCATGATGCTCAGCCCCATGGAGTGGGCATTAGAGAGAAAATGTGGGGTTGTTCTGAGGGTCAGAGGTGCTTAATGAAATTAAGCTTTCTCAGAAGCGCTCCATTGTGGCCATATTGGAAGTCTTAGGACAGACATTCCTGGGAAAAATCTCCAGACCCTGCTCTGATCTGAAACACAAGTAAAAGTCTCTGTTGAAGGAGACAAAGCAGGAGCCGGGCTTGAGGCCCGAGGACTCCCGCCGCACCCCATCACCCCTACCCCTGGGCTTACCCTCAGGACAGCAGAGATACGAGAGCATCCAGGAACTTGCCCCGGTCCTCAGCTTTCAGCTCAATTACTGAAGTAATGAAAGGAAAACATCCTGTGAGTGGGGAGGAGTGAGAAACAAGGCTGCAGACACAGGCTCCCCCTCCCCCTCCCTCAGGCCAGAGACTCTCCACTGCATTCCACACTGCAGCCTCCTGCCAGGCCTGGGACGTCCTGCAGTATTTGAGGTCATCTCTTCCCCACATACTCCCACTTCAGATCTGCTGGCTGCACTGTGGAGAGGCCAGAGCCTTGTCCTGTAAGGACTCCCAGGGCACACAGGGTCAGCAATGTCAGCCAGCAGAGCGGACACAAGGCATGTGACAACTTTGATAGTCTTAGACAGGGACTGGCATAGGTGCCTGGCCCCAGAGTGGTGCAGGCCACATCAGCCCTGCTTTGTCTTGTGCCGCAGCTTCGGTGTCCTCTTCTGGAGAGGACATAATGTAAACTACTTGTGTTTTCAAGGGCAGGCGGGCTCAGGCAGGCACGGTGCTGCCAGAGCCTGGCTGGCATCAGGATGCTCCATGCCGCTGGCCAACGACCCAAGAGTACAAAGTCTTGCCGACCGGGCAGGTACTGACCACAGTCACTTCCACACTCCCTACCTCTGGCTCTCCAACCCTCATGGGAATCTGGGGTCTTCCAGCCCACACTATCCCTGTGTAACAAAGATGGGCTGTGGTCAGCCTGCCCATATCACAAGCAGGAAGCAGGAACTGCTGTTCAAGATGCCACAGCTACGGCTGTCTGGCACAAAGAAGCCTGCCTGACACAGTGTAGGCAATCTGAACACAGGTCAGTGTTAGGAAATCAGAGAGTGGCAATGTAAGAAAACGTCCTTTCTGAGAGATGCGGATAAAATACTAAGGTAGCCAGGCGGTGGTGGCGCACACCTTTAATCCTAGCACTTGGGAGGCAGAGGCAGGCAGATCTCTGTTAGTCTGAGGACAGCCTGGCCTACAGAGTGAGTTCTACGATAGCCAGAGCTACATTAGGAAGACCCTGTCTCAAAACAAACAAACAAAATCACAAACCCTAAAAACAAATGAGAGGTGTGATGGTGTGAGCTGTGTCCCTCAAGTTCCAGATCTTAGAATACGACGCATGGGACAGGACCTTCAAAGAAGTAAACAAGGTGCTCAGGGTGGGTCCTAACACAGCACGACTAGTGTCCTTCCAAGAAGACGCCAGACACAAACGGAGGGGCTTCAGAAAGAAGACAGCCCTGTAGCCAAGGACAGAGGCCACCAGTCATGCTGACACCTTGACTTCAGCACCAGGCATGGCACTGAGAGGAATCAGCCCATGCAAGCTAACAAGACAATAGTATTGTACAGCCTGTGATCTAGTGGCAGCAGTGTGTTGGTAAGCCAAATCTCTTTTACTTTAAAATGTGTCAACAAGAGGCTGGAGAGATGGCTCAGCTGTTAAAAGCGCTTGTTGCTCTTGCAAAGGATCTAGGCATGCAGGCAAACATTCATATACATATACATATACATATACATAAAGTAATATAAATAAATCTAAAAATGTCAGCAAGAAGACGGAGCAAGGTGGGGTGGTGCACCTATCACTTGGCAGGCAGAAGCAGGAGGGTTTCTGAGTTCGAGGCCAGCTTCTTCTACACAGTGAGATCCTGTTTCAAAAATAAGGTAACAAACTAGGTACAGGGGTGTACATCTTTAAATCAATTCCTGTTGGGGAAGTCCTGTGTATATGTCAATAAATTACTGCTGGCCAATAGGAATCTAGATAGGTGGGGCTAGGAGTCCAGGAGGATTCTGGGAAGGAGAAAGACAAGAGATTCAACATGTGACGCCATGGGGGTAGGACGCCGGGAACTATTCTCCGGTAAGAAGCATACTTAGATTAACAATTATGGGGTAATTACTTAAGGCAGAGCTAGCCAGTAAGAGACAAGCAAGGCCAACAGCTTCATAATTAATATAGCCTCCTGTGTGTTTATTTGGGACTCATGCGGATCTAGAACCAGGCTGGTGCGGCAGAGCCCAGGCGACTGGCGGGGGATAAACCAAAGCGGCTAGCAAAAGTAAAAGCTTCTCTTAACAAATTCCAGCACTCAGGGGACAGTGGCAGAGACAGGTGGATCTCTGAGTTCAAGGCCAGCCCTGTCTATATAGTGAGCTCCAGGACAGTCTGAGCTGTGTAGAGAGCCCTGGCTCACAAAACAAAACAAACAGCAAAACAAAAACCAAACAATTCAAGGCCAGCCTGGTCTACAGAGCTAGTTCCAGGACAGCCTCCAAAACAACACAGAGAAACCCTGTCTTGAAAAACCAAAAAAACCCAAAAACAACAAAAAAACAAAACCCAAAACCCAAACAAGCCAGGCGATGGTGGCGCACGCCTTTAATCCCAGCACTCGGGAGGCAGAGGCAGGCGGATCTCTGTGAGTTCGAGACCAAGACTGGTCTACCGAGCGAGTTCCAGGACAGCCTCCAAAACAACACAGAGAAACCCTGTCTCGAAAAACCAAAACAAAACAAAAAAAAACCAAAAAGAAAAACAAAACCCAAACAAATAAACCAAAAACAAGACAACAGACCAGCCAAGTAAACCAACAAAAAAAGACAGTAGTTTGATGGCCCATGCTTGTAATCTCAGCATTTGGAAGGCTGAGGCAGGAAAATTATGAGAACAAGGCCAGCTTAGATTATATAGCAAGACCCTGTCTATAATTTTTTTTTTAAAACAGGGTGCTGCCACCTGTCTCAAAATGTGCTTTGTGGTGAAGTGGTCACTGGGCCTTTCCTTCTCTGACGAACACATTACGCGTGATACCTGTTAAATTGTCTCACAGGTAAAGTGCTGCAGCCTCAGGTAGGGCTCTTCATATTGCCTGCCTTAGGTTGCCATAGGCTGTGTTATTCCCTTGTCCACATGAGTGAGACTGTCCTGACCAGTGTGGCCTCTAGAATCACCACAGTTTGCTCTTCGTGGGTGGGAAATGATTTGCAGGGCAGGGCAGTAAGGCTGCATCCAGGCTTGTGGTTCCCAAGCCAGTGTTCTGTGGATGCTGAGAGCAGCTTCGGCCAGGACTGCTTGGGTAGGACAAGAAGGCTGCTGGCTAGGTTCCTTCATTACTAGCTTGCCTAATTCCAGGGCCAGTGCTGGCCTGTAGGGTGTGACGCAGAAGTGCAGCCACGGGGCAGAGACCCTCACCTGAGAGGTCAAAGTGGTTATGCAGAGTCCGAGAATTGGTGCTTTCCGCTGCCTTCTCAAATGCCCGACCAAAAAAGCTGTAGGAACAGGACACACACGTTGGGAGACAGACCACAGACAATAGACCTTTCCCAACCCTGTCCCTGTGATAGACACCACAGGGCAAATGGCAGAGCTGGTAAGCCGATGTGTTGACACCCAGGGCCTTTCTGTCCATGGGCAAGTAGACGATACTCACTTCTTTCTGTCTGAGCCGTCAGTCTCTGGGGGGATGCCCACCACGGTCACTGTGCCCTGCTCTATGCTCAGGGGGGCAGCCATCACCAAGGGCAGCAGCTTGCATCGTCGATTCTTTGTCTATGGGGACAGGGACACTCTCAGCCACAGCACAGTCATCCTCTGCACTGCAGGGTGGAGCACACTGCTTAATACCTAGAGACTTTGATAGCATCAGGCTACCCCCTAAAGCCTACAGGGTGTAGGGTATCACCAGAGGATAGGCTACTATTCAACAGGACATCTGAGTTCTTAGCCACCCAGTTACCTACTGGCCCATGCCTCTTAGCACCTGGCTAGGCCTTGCAGGGGGCTCAGTCAGCCCTTGCTTTCCTCTGAGCACCTCCCAACAACCCTGCCCTGGTCTATTCTTCCTCTCAGTGCTTCCTGTTTGAAACTCATTCATGGACTCATGTCTCATGGGTCCCTCCTGCAAGTTAGGGTAGAGGAGGTGAGGTCTCCCTCAGTGACACACCTGCAGCTCTCACCACACCATCAAGGTGACCACCTAACTGTCTTGGTTTTTGCAAGGCTGAGATGTGACCCAGGATGTGAACTAGGTCAGCTGGTGGGTGTGTAGGCAATGTCTGATAACTGACTAGACCCTGTCAAGTGGCTGCCTCCTACAGAGGAGGAAACAGAGGCACGGAAGTAAGAAACTTTCTCACAACCGATACACAAGGCTGAGGTGGTAACGAAGCCAACAGGACTGCAAAGCTCGTTTGGTCTAGTTCATCTTTTGACATTTTTCATTCCTAGCAGGTAAAGGGGTTGGTTCCGGGACTTCTGTGGACACCCAAATCCAAGAATGTCACATTTCTCATGACAACACTGGACCGTCTGAATAATCCATGCATGCCCTTGTATACAGTGTAACCATCTCTAGACTACTTATACTACCCAATACAATGTCTCCACGAAGTCAGTGCACAATAAATACAAGTTTTGTTTCTTGTTTCTCAAAAGAATTCTTTTCAGGGCTGGGGATCAGATATAGTGACAAGGTCTCACATATACTAGGAAGGTTCCACCACTAAGCTATATCCCTAATCTTCACAACAGTTGTGGCCAAAGATTGGTGAGTCTGAGGAGGCAGAGCCCACGGAGACAGCACTTGGTTATCTTCAGGACATGGACGTCATTGCTTTACTGGCTGACTTGCAGCATGTCTAATTCTCATAACTCTCATCCCAAAGCAGAGGAAGACTGACAGTTGAAGTCACCGTGCCCTGCTCTATGCTCAGGGGGGCAGCTATCCTTTCTGCTTCCCTACCTAGAAGTCCTCTATTAGCTGGCTTAGGACCTGTCTAAACACCAACTGAGTTAGAATGTGTTCTAAGAAAGGTATTAGGCCACAATCTACAGGACTAACTCCATCTTTTCCTGATTTACCACAGAAGAACATAAGCCCCAGTTGCAGGCTTTCTGGATGTCCCTCCCTATTCAGCTGAATGACATGAGTAGAGTGATCATATCAGAGCTGTAGGAAACTGGAGGGTTCCTAGAAGTTAGCTGAGTTAAACTATGGCGCAAACCAAGAGTGATGCCGTCCGCACAACTGGTGAACAGCATGTACCACCTTGGGTAGCACGCATGCCTGCCCTCTTATACCTACGCCACTGCCGCCTCATCCCCACTCCTCCAGCTCCTCACCGAACACACAAAGGACTTGAGCAGATGTCTGCTGAGCAGACTCAAGGACGCTGGCTTGGAAAACAGCGCAACATCTGGAGTGCCCTGGAAAGGGAGAAAGATGGTCAGAGAAAGTCACTAGGAGGTGTGGCCTGGCCCTGCAAGAGTAGGGAGCCTCACCTCCATGAGTGAGCAATAGAGAAAAGGGCCCTGGGAGGTGACGAGGTTGGTGCAGAGGCAGCTGGCGATGGTCTGCTGGGTGGCTTGCAGGTGCTTCTTGGCGAGCTCCAGACCAAGGTATAGCTTGTCCAGGTTACTCCTGAAACAGGGCAGACACTGGGCTTACATGCTGCTTTTGGAGTAGTGTTGCTAAAATTCCAAAGTCATCGATAAATAGCTTGATTCCTGGTTCAAGAGGGGTTTAGCAATAAGGATTTATCTTCTTAGCCAGGTGGTGGCGCACACCTTTAATCCCGGGACTCGGAGGGAGAGGCAGTCGAATCTCTGAGTTCGAGGCCAGCCTGGTCTACAGAGTGAGTTCTAGGACAGCGTCCAAAACAATATAGAGAAACCCTGTCTCGAAAAAAAAAAAAAAATCAAGTCAAAAGACTAATTAATAGGCATGGTAGTGTACACTTCTAATCCCAGCATTCTGGAAAACTGTGACTCTGAGGTCAGTCCAGCTACAAAGCAACACAGGAATCTACAGATCCCATAAGAAGGACCGAAGAAGGTACCTGGAGGGATGTAATAGCGTAGGCTTAGGCAAGCAACGGAGGAAGCGTAAAATTCCACACACCCACCCAACAGATGGACTTTTATTCTTCCTTCCCAAAAGAGAACATTCCCCTCTGAATATTTTAAATGAGCACAGCCTCTATGCCCAGCAAGCTATGCCCAAATCCAGGACTCAGCCAGGGTTCCATAGCTTCCTTCCTAAATACAAAGCATACAAGATTATTTGAGAAATACTTACGGCCTGAAAAGAAAATTATCCCAAAGGAAACAGGTGATTAGAGAACAAATGAAACTTAAAATGTCCCCATTTATGTTTTGAGAGATGTGGATGACTAAACATTCCCATAACAAGAACAGGATCCTATGTAAAAAGGTCAGAAACCAGAAAGTGTTGGCAGAAGTGGACACTTTGGAAAGAAGTAAAACTTTCAGTCAGATGCTAAGGGATGAAGTCAAGGAAAGCTACCCAAAGATCCATGCAGAAACAAATCCATGGAAATACAGAGCAGAGACAAAACAGCACATCCTTGCAGGGCGACAGAAACACGATGAAGAAGCAACAGTGCTAGAGGGATAAGAAACTGTAAAAGAGCAGCCATGGACTGCAGGGCCAGGGTCCGTGAAGCGAAGCGACTGGTCTGCAACCCGAGTACAATGGGGGAAAGCATGTTAGTGGAGCAGGGTTGGGCATTATAAAGAAACAACAATCAAAATGGGTGTGACGACACACACAGCAGCCTCAGCACTTGGGAGGATGAGGCAGGAGGATCATAAACTTGAGAACAGCCTGAGACATATACAGAAAAATAAACAAACAAACAAATAAATAAAATTAAAAGCAAGAACAACCAAGAATCAAAAGGACTCCCACTTTTATTAGCAGTGTTGGCTGCTGGAGGTCAAGGCACAGTGGAATCTACAGTCTACAGGATCTACCTTCACCCTGAGTTCTAGGAATGAAACCACAGATCATCCGAGGGTAGAGAAGGGCATCTTGTAACACAGAGGACGCAGGATGCCTGTTACATGTGCTCCCTTTCTCTGAAGTTTATCTGAGAATTGTGCTCTAGGAATACACAGCTGTGGTGACAGCAGGCAGCAAGCCTCAGGGGCTGTAGAGGTCTAAGCCAAGATAGGAAGACGGGGCAAGTTCTCCTGGAGAGAGGGATTAGGAGATGACATGTGGGGGCTCAGTCGAAGTACTTACCGCATAAGTGTAAAGACTGAATTCCATCCCCAGCACCCATGTAAAAAGTGGGCACATGCCTTTAGTCTAGCACTGGGGAGGCAGAGGCAATAGGTCCCTCAGGCTTGTGTGGCTAGCTAGTTGGCTGAACTGGTAAGGTCCAGGTTCAGTGAGAGACCCTGTCTCCAAATGTAAGGTGAAGTTAATGAAGAAGACACCCAACACTGCCCTCTGGCCTCGGCATGCACACACATACGTGTACACACATAAAGAGACTACTTGTTGAGAGAACTGGGGGAGAAGGAGGGGCAGGAAATGGACCTGAAGAAAGGAAGCAATTAAATTAAATCTTCAAACGGGAGCTGGAGAGTTGGCTCATTGGTTAGGAGTGCCATCTGCTCTTGCAAAGAACCTGAGTTTGACTCCCAGCATCTACCTACGTGATAGCTCACAGCTGTCAGTTCTAGGGGATCTTATGCTTTCTTCTGACCTTCACAGGCACCGGGCATGCATGAAGTGTACATACAGACATTCAGGAAAAACACTCATACATGTAAAATAAAAATTTTAAAAGCCTAGAAAAAATATACCAAACCAAACAACAAAACAGAGCAACTAGATTATAAAAGAGAACACTTAGGTTCTAAACTTGCAAGAAAACAAAAGAACAAGGGACCACCACAAACTCCAAGACACAAGAAAAGCGACACCCATCTGTCCCACTGTCAACATCACCGTGGGTGCTTGGAGTCAAGCAATGAAAACTCTGGGCGACTTGGATGTTAGATACCAAAGCTGAGGGGAGCTTTGCCCTATTCAACAGCGTGTAATTGTAACAGGACAAGGTAAACTACATGGAGCTGTGATACAGTGCAGGGGAACCTGGTAAAGACTGAGGAGCCAGAGCAGTGTACTCCAAGTCTCCGCAGAGCCTCCGCCTAAATTGCCGACAGGGAAGACACTGCTGACAGCGGAACAAGAGAGCAGGAGAGGACGTAAGAAAATGAAGCAGGGGGCTGAGAGTGTGCTCAGCAGCACATGCTTAGCATGCGCAAGACCCTAGGCATAACCCCAGCATAAAAGACAAGAGGAAAGGCACAGGAAGGTAGCACAGACCGGGATTACAAGAAACCCAGACTGCAAAAAGCACAGGTAGTGCCACTTGCAGAGTATGTGATCTTTCCTATCCAAAGCTTAGAGTCCACAAAAAAGTCAGACTAATGAGTTCAGCAATGCAGCAGGCACAGGGTATATTAACAAAAGGGGCTGGAAAGATGACTCAGTGGGAAAGGTGCTGTCTGCTCAAACTTGGCAACCTGAGCTCGATCCCCACGCATGTCTCCACCTCATCATGTATGTGTGCGCTTGCATATACACAATAATAATATTTTAAATTCTTAACAAAGTAAAATTTATACTCTGTTAATCAGGAAATCAATATTCAGCCAAGGGAAGCAGTGCCTGCCTATAATCCCAGTACTTGGGAGGCAGAGCCAGGAGGACTAGAAATTCAAGGTCATCCTTGGCTATATTTCAAGTTCACATGCTCCCCAAACACAAAATGATTGATCTACAGATTGAAAACAGGAATGGAAAATAGCAATGGAAGACTACTTCTTCAGGGACTGGTGAGCTGCTGATCACAAGATTAAATTCAAGTTACCTAGAATAGCAAAAATAATCCTTAAAAAAAGAAAATTGGAAGTCATGTTTTCTAGTTGAAACTTGCTACACAGCTACAGTAATCAAAACAGTGGTGCAGGCATAAGGTTAACATTTAGGTAGATGGAAGAGAACCAACAATCTAAAATACATCTTAATGCTTATAGTCAACCAATTTTTAGCAAAAGTGTTAATTGAACGGCAGAAGAAAAAAATTAAAAACAAACAGCCCTAGGAAGAGTAGGTGTCCACATTAATAAAGTTGGAGGTCAGTAAGAAGGCATAGTAAGTAAAGCCTGATGACCTGAGTCCAATCCTGGAACTCATATGGTGGAAGAAAAGAACCAAACCCTACAAGTAGTCCTCTGACCTCAGACACGTATACTGTGACACCCATGTGCACATACAATAAATGAATGTTGTAATAAAGTTTTAAAAAGAATAAAGTTGTTGTACACCTTCTTGTACTAACCACAAATATTAACCTCCAAAGAGTCATACACCCAGTGTAAGAGCTAAAACTAGAATATGCTTAACAGAAAAAAAAGCATGTGAAATCTTTGTGATTTGGACTTAGCAGTGGTTTCTTAAGAATGACACCCAAAGCACAACAAGCAAAAGGAAAATCAGATGATCTGGACACCGTCAAAATTAATACCTAACTTATCAGTGGGAGATGTGAATAGGCAGGGCTTCAAACAAGCTGCCCAAATGGCCTATCAGCACATGGAGGGGCGGGGGAAGGTCGGGGGTCTACATCATTAGGTTCAGTGAGAGACAACCCAAAAGCACAGCTACCACTTCTAACTTCAAAACAGCCCACAAATGTTGGTAAAGCCATGGAAAAGCTGCATCTCTCATACACTGCTGGTGGGAACTGGAGCAGCTATCACGGAAAACAGTCCAGCAGTTCCTCAGAAGGTTAAACCAAAAGCACACATGTAACCCCACAATTCCACTCTAGCAAAAGAAGTGAAAGCCCAGCTACACAAAACCTTGTACATGATTACAGAAGAAAAACCCATGTCTATCAGCTAATGAAACGGCACATAAAATGTGGTATATCCATCTAGTGGAGTAAGATTTACATTAAAGGGAAGTCCTTACATAAGCTATAGATAGCATAGCCATTATAAGCACTACACTAAGGGAAAGAAGCCAGATGCAAAGAACCACACATTGCACATCATTTGTATGAGCACTCAGGAGAGCAATCTGCAGAAGCAGTTGTTCAGGGCTAGGAGGGCTGGGTGGAGATGGCTAAGGGGTGTAGAGCTTCTTCTGTGGCAATGAAGAAGCTTGAAAACTGCATAGTGCTGGCTGTTGTACACTCTTTCCTTCGGGTGTGCTGTATGTGTGTTTTGCTTCTTTAGGATACGATCTCACTATATTGCCCAAACTGGCTATTTTTTCCAACTTTTGAGGCTCCTGCCTCCATCTCCTGGGCACTGGGATTACAATCAGACACCACTACTTATGGTTGCATCATATACTTTAAGTGGGAAAATGTCTGACAGCACAAGAACTATATCTTAATAAAACTTGAGGGGGGGGAAATGGGGAAACCGAAGGCAGAGTCCTATGTTTTTGGGTTTTTTTGTCCTTGCACACAAAATCAACAGAAACAGCAGTTCTGTTAAGTTAGAAAAGCAATCTGACCTAACCTTTTTGTAAAAACCTGTGGGATTAAATCCATAATATTTACGAGAGTATTAGGGTCCAGTCTCCATGAAATCATTATTAAAAACACAAACATCAAACTGAGCATTGCAGTGTACACCTTTAATCCCAGAACCTGGGAGACTGAAACAAGTGAATGTCTGAGACTTTGCGGCCAGCCTGATCAACATAGTTAGTTCCAGATCAATCTGGGCTACATAGTGAGACCCTCAAAACAAATAAACAAGCAAGCAAATAACTAAACAAACAAACAAAATCAACAAATAATAAAATGATGAACAGCATAAGATTACTTCTGACATACAAGTGTACCAGAAGTCACAACTCCAAAACACCAAAACTGAAATGTCCTACTTTATGATACATTAAAAAACATAAGGAGAATTAGAGATAAAAGAATTGAGAAAGGAACAATTAGAAGAAAAACAAGGGCAAATAGCAACGCCTTAATGGATCCAGAAGGCAGAGGAAAAAGAAGACAATCACAAAGGGAAAGAAAAGGACTCAAGAATGCGGGGGATGTGTACACATCACCAATCCCAGCCCATGGGAGGCTGGGGCAAAAGGATCATTAATTTGAGGCCAGTCTGGGCTATGCATTAAATGTGAGACCAGCCTGAGCTACCAAGACCTTACTTATCTCAAAGAGAATACAAAATTGACTCAAGAAGAAGTGATGAACCCTGGAGCAGGGCCAGCAGCGTAGGAACAACTATAGGACAGTCATCCTCATGCCCAGGGCATCCTGGTGATTGATCTCCCTGTGCTGGGTTAGACTAAGGTCACAGTACAGCTGCCCAGATCATACTCATTACCTGGAGAGGCTATCGAGAGCCTGGATGAAGTGATCTGTCCCTGAGGCATCCTTCTCAGGACTCTCCATCAGAGACGTGGTGGCAAAGACCACATCGCTGGCCAGGAATTTATGCTTGAACCCAAAATGAATGCTGAAAGTCTGCACACGCATGTCCTTCATCCTGACAAGGGAGGAAGCAATGTAGTTGTCACTCAACTTGTGAGAAAGCTTATACATAGACCACACCAACAGATACCCCAAAGTTCCTCATAGGTCCCAAGAATGCTCACTGTGACCAATGCTTAGAGGATGAGGTAGCCTAAACACCCAGCCAATTGACCTGACCTCAGTTGCATGGCTGGCCTAGGGATGAGAAGCACAGCCCATTGGGCTGAGGTATGGGCAAGATTCTTGTCTGTGTCCTAATGTCAGCTGCCCAGGCAGGAGCACCCTGCACAGGACCTCAGTGGTGCCTGAAGACTTGGTAGAATAGAGCATGCCTGTACTGGCCCTGGTGCCTCATTTCTGTCTACATCACAGTCTCAGGATACGAAGACCCTCAACATGCCAGGTGTGGTGGTGCACACTAATCCCAGCACTCAGGAGGCAGAGGTGAGTGGATCTCTGTGAGCTCGAGGTCAGCCTAATCCACAAATGAATTTTAAGATATATGACTATGTGGAGACCCTGTCTCAAAAAAGAAAAAGAAAGAAAAACTAAACACTATGGGCAGTTTAAGGAAATATATTTTATTTTTTAAAATCTTTTTTTGTAAACTTATGATGTGAATGTGTGTGTCTATGCATACATATGCCCAAAGAGGCCAGAAAAGGGTACAGGATCCCCTGGAGCTGGAGTTACAAGTAGTTATGAGCCAGTGGACAAGATCCTTGGAACTGAACTCATGTCCTCTGGAAGGGCTGTATGCACTTTTTAAAAAAATTATTTTATGTATTTTGCCTGCATGTATGTTTTTGTGAGAGTGTTGGATACCCTGGAACTGCAGTTACAGACAGTTATGAGCTACCATGTAAGTACTGGAAATTGAATCTGGTCCTCTGGAAGAGCAGCCACTACCCTTAACCACTGAATCATCTCTCCAGTTCCACAGTATGTATTCTTAACTGTTGACCCATCTTTCCAGGCCAAGAGGGTACATTTTTAATGTAAGAAAAGCTTGAAATTTCAAAAACAATCAAAGTTGAGTCAGTTGTAATAGTCTGTACATTCTTGGGGTTAGTTCTTATTTTTGTATCAGTATAGTATAGTTAAATCAGAAGCCCTATCTTTAAGAGGTGTAATCCAGAAAAGCATTTACCCAAATTTATTTGCAGATTCTTCAATCATTTCCCGCAAATTCTCCTTCAAGGAGACATCCATGGAATGAAACTTCTGTTTCACTTGCTTCAGGGGAAGCCTGGAGGGAACAAGCTGTGTGAATGAACCTCAGGCACAGATAGCAGGGAGAAGAGGCTTGTCATGCATGGGGTCGCTGTACATGCCCACCAGGGATGTCCTGACAGGTGCATTCAGACCATACACTAGGACATGGAGGAGGAATTGTACTTTACATTCAGACCATACACTAGGACATGGAAGAGGAATTGTACTTTACATTCAAGTAAGTCACAACAGGGTGGGGACAGTGTAGAAGGTTACAAGTCAGGACAGTCAGTCACTCACCCCATGTCTGCAAGGAATTCCTGGAGTCGCTTCTGCCCATGTACAGACCAGAGCTTGAACCTGGCTGCAGTGTAGCTGGTGTTGTACAGGCTTTCATGGAGGGACCAGTGCTGGTATAGTGCCAGGCGGAGGCTGGGTCCAAGGTCAAGGAGCACATGTGGTGCCCAGTGCCCACTCCCTACTTGGAGTTGTCAGTGGCCTACATCCTTGGGCTGGTACGGACAGCCCTGTTGGTGGGACCCGTTTCTTGGGGCCTGCCTGCATATCTATGCTGGGCACGGCAGATCTCAGGGCTCTCTGACTCATGCAGGGAGCATTGGAAGTTGAACTGTTTCTCCCTTTGTACCATGCACCACCTTTTCTCTTTGATAGACCAAGATGCAGAGTTTGAGAGTCAGTTACTGAAGTCACAGCCCCATATACCATGAGGAGCATAGTAAGCAGCTCAGGTTATTACTTTGGTCTGTTGCCCCTGGTCTGCCTAGGCCAGCCTATCTCTTCCTATTCCTAAAGAAGTTTTTCCACCGCTCCTTGAACTTGCCCTTCACCGCCAACACCCCTTGAGTACACGTGGTCCCTATCACAGGCTCTCCTCTACAGCGATCAGGTTAACTCTGCAGTCCTGCTGGTGCCTTGCCACAGCTCCACTGGATACTTGGTGTTTCTTGTTCTCATCAGTGCCCTTCCTTAC
Organism: Mesocricetus auratus; assembly: GCF_017639785.1. Taxonomy (NCBI): domain Eukaryota; kingdom Metazoa; phylum Chordata; class Mammalia; order Rodentia; family Cricetidae; genus Mesocricetus; species Mesocricetus auratus. The sequence goes on from NW_024429192.1 coordinate 74,294,123, forward strand.
CAACTCCTGGGCCCAAGGACTGCTGTCCACTGCTTCAGCTCTCAGCAGTCTCCCACATGACCCAGACGTGCTGGTCTGTGGCCAGCAAACATACCATACTGCTTGTAGGATGACAAGGGTGACTCTATCACCATAGTGATGAAGCAGAAAGAGCCTGCTGAGCAACACGCTAAGGGCGGTGTGTGCTGCCTAACCCTCAAGGCACTAGCTGCAAAGATACTCATACTCAAAGGAGATCCGGGTGCAGTCTACAGAGAGCATGTTCTCCTCGGCTTCGTTCCGGTGGTTATGTCGGGTCACATGACGCTGCAGGATGCCCACATCAGTCACATACTTCATTCTGGAAGAAAGCACGGCAGGCTGAACCAGCTCCTTCCCCAACTCAGGGGCCTCTCCACCCAGCAGTTGTTACTGAATGAGGACTGAGGAAGATATAAACTGGCCAGTCAGGGATCGACAACAAGACAGCAGGGTAGGATGGCCTCTGGTCAGGCTACATCCATCCTCAGGCATTGAGACACCTTTTGGGAGCAGAATGGCGGGGGGGCTGGCTGGGTATCCAGCCATATAACAAATCAGACCCCATAACAACAATCCACACAGAAAGTAGACTAGCACATATATGGCACTCAAGTGCAGACGGGGTAGGCAGACCCCATTGGGACAGGCAACAAACCAAGGTCTCATCTGAGGCCAAGGGGAAGTTCCTAATGCTGCATGCACTACTGTTTCTAGATTCTATGTCACTAACATGCTTGCCCTATGCCATCCCTTTTCAAGCGGAAAAAAAATATTTATTTTTAATGTGTCTCTGTGGGGTACCTGTGTAGGTCAGAACCCCAGGAGCTAGAGTTATAGGAGACTGTAAGCTCAAGTCCTCCATAAGAGCAGCAGGTGCTCTTACTGCCAAACCATCTTCCCAACACCCACATCACCCTTAACAGGGAAGGAGAGAGAGAGAGACAGAGAGAGAGAGACAGAGAGAGAGAGACAGAGAGAGAGAGAGAGAGAGAGAGAGAGAGAGAGAGAGAGAGAGAGAGAGAGAGAGAGAGAGAGAGAGAGAGAGGCTTGGTCTGTTCATTCTTTTACATGTCCTACTTGATATCTAGAGGAGGCTGAACTGCCCGAGGGGGCAGTGAGAGACTACTTTCCCCAGTTCAGAATCTACCAAAAGGGGAGCCTGCCACACTCATAGAGGACCAGACTGCTTTGTACCAACCCTCCTTAAAGTCCCCTGCTTACCTTTTGAGATCAAATCCACACTTCCTGACAGGACCTCTAGGCCTTTGCTTTCTCTTTCCTTACTTCCTACATGCATCCTAACCTCTGACATGCATGGGCTATATGTTAGTGCCTGCCTCTAGAATGGAGAAGTCAAAACAAGCTCTTCCTGCCACTGTGAGCTCCACTCAGTGGACTCCTCAGGGAGACAGAGGCCAAGCTAGGCCATAAGCAACGACAGAGACCTGGTACTGAGCCCAAGAGCCCAGGCAAGGAGAACAGCCACCCTTTTCCTCCTTCTCCATAGACTTTTCAATGACACTGCTTCCCATCTCCTTGTGGCAAACCCAGGGGCTGCCACATAGCACAGAGCTGTCCCCCCAGATTGAGGGCATCTTCCTTACTGAGTGATCTTGTCATGCACCCACTGGTCCGTCAGTCCCACAATGGCCCACCTGGAAGGAAAGCAGAAGATGACGGAGTCAGCTACAAGCTGTTTGGGCTTGGTATGCTTTCTGCCATGGAGACAGTTGACACGATGGACAGCCGGGCTCAGCATTCCCAGGAGTGTCCTGTTACCATGGCCTCCCAACTCACTGTGCCCAGCCCAGGATTTGTAAATAATCCTCTTGGGACTTCTTTTCTACTGTGATTTTGAAATATTGAAATTTTGAAACTGCAACTTCCATCTTAAAAAACTGGACGTCTTAGGCAAGGTTTTCCTAGATACTAGGATAAACACAAGGTCAGGTTTCCAGTTGCTGGGCAAAGCTTGGGTAGACATAAACTATAAAGGGGTCACACAGAAGCCACAAGTGTTAACAAGTGCCCTAAAATAAGACCCAAAAAAATAAAAAAATAAAATAACAGACTCATCACAGGTCAGACATGAAGGCATTAAGTCATGTTTTAGTAAAAAACATGCCCTATGATAAGTAGGCTGAAAAAACCCAAGCCCAGTACTCCGCAGTTCCCGTCAAGACTGGCTGCTACTGAGGCTATTAAGAAACTAATTTAGCTTGAATACCAAAGCAATGTGGCAAGCAGGTACCCATCACTGGAAGGAGTCCTGCCTCACCTGATTGTAGGATCTTTCATATTAGGCTCCAACTCAGTACTCAGCATTAAACAACCTGGCTGGGGCAGCTGGTGGGCAAGTGGCCGAGCAATGGCACACAGTATAAGAATGAGAGCTGAGAACTGGCGGAGGCCAGCAGATCAGCATCCTCACACCTAGAGAATGGCGGAGCACCCTTGGGCTTAGAGGTGGCCCTGCAAAGTCCTAGCCTGTCCTGATTCTGAGCAGACCAATGTGACTATCACTGTGGTGATCAGAGCTAAGGGGCCTTGGTAGACTGTGCAGAGAAAACTAGGACCACAAATAAGGGGCCAAGGAGGTGGAGCCAGACCAGATTTACATGCTTCTCATTTATAAGGACCAGATTTTATTTCTAGATCAACCAAGTTACCAGTGACTGGCAGGCCCACTGGTCTGTGTGTTCAAGGCCCTGGTTGTAGTCTGCACAGAGAAAATGCAGGCAGGGACAATTCTGCATTGGATTGTACCAGGGCTGCAAGGATGCCTAGTAAGGGCTATACCAACCACTCAAACCTCAAATTAGTGTACTTACAGGGCATAAGGCTAAGCATTAAGTTGGGGACAGGAGCCTCACTGTCCTCTGTAAGGTCTTAAGAGGCCCCTAGCTTCACACTTAACCCCAGGAAGACTAGGGTTGTAAGTCATCCCAGGGAGGGGATGTACCTAGCATTCTTGGTGGAAGCAGGGGGCTGTCATGTGACACTGACGTTGACTGGTGGCAGGACTACCAACATGGATGCTGCAGGGTGTACAGGAATGTGTATGCTACATACCACAGCATGTCATTCAGGTCCTTGGACATCATCCATGCAAGGTCAAACATCACCATGGCTGACTGCAAGGAAGCAGAATAGCCTGAAGCCAAAAGCCATTGAGTTCACAGAGGGGCAATACAATGGTGACAGCTTTAAGCCAAGAAGCTGATCAGGGTGTTCAGGCTTGTTTCCAGCATGAGGAAAGAGTTCCCATCAGAGTGAAGGAAGGGTGACAGGGTAATTCCACTGACCTGAACATTAGTCTCCTCTATCTAAAGTCACTTGTATCTGCAGTTTTACCAAGTAGCAAATGATGACTGGAAAGAAAGTGCCACCCAGCGGGAAGGCCAGGCATAGCAGTGTGCAGAGACCTCTGTACACCTTCAAGGCTATAATGAGAACATAGGTTGGGAGGCCCTGCTCTCTGACTGTCCACCATGCATTTTCATTCTTCCTGCTAGGAGGCAGCCTCAGAGTTGTCTCTAGGAGGCCAGATGAGGCAGGGCTTAGGTTCTGGTCCCCAGGATATTAAGGGGAGGGGTTTCTGGACTCCTCCTGAAGGTCTTTCAGGGACAGAAGAGGTAAGCAACCCTGAGTGGTGAGACTGAATGTAATGGATGTCTGGCCAGCACATAGTGAGAGATGCTGGCTTCCTCCAGGAAGAAAACTTGCAAGGGAATTGTCCCCCTATCTGGAGAAAGGCAGGCATCACTTCTGAGATCATCAGGTCCCTCCCTACCCACTGCAAGGGCTGAGCAGAGAACTAAATGATGGCAAACCCAGTCTACAGATGAGACAAGGGAAATACAATATGGGGAGTCCAAGGTCTAAGAGCCAAATTTGAGATTAAATACAGTGTTTTTAATTGAAAACAAATTTGATTTGTACTGAGCATATATCACTTTTGCACTATCATAAAGTAAACAAAAAAATCTTAAGTTGAAATAACATGTATTAAAAACCACATATCTTCTAGAGCTACTGAAGGCCCTATATTCTGGTCAACGCCGACAGACTTTCTACACTAAATTCTATTTAAAAATAGGTGTGCCACTGTAATTCTACAGTACAGAGATTAGTAGACTTATTTACTTATTTATTTTGAGATAAGAGACTCATCATGAAGACCTAGATTGCCTGGGACTTGCAACGTAGACCAGTCAGGCCTTGAACGCTAAGCTCTGCCTCCCAGGTGCTGGGATTAAAGGTGTGTGCCACTGCGCTAGCTAGTTTTATGTCAGTTTATCATAACCTGAAGTCCTCCGAAAGGAAGGAAGTCTCAATTGAGAAAATACCTCTTTAAGATCCACAAGCCTGTACGGCATTTTCTTAATTAGGGATTGATGGCGGAAGAGCCCAGCCCATTGTGCTTGGGCTCATCCTGGCATGATACGAAGAAAGCAGGTTGAGCAAACCATGAGGAGCAAGCCAGTAAGTAGCACTCACTCCTCCATGGCCTCTACAACAGCTCCAGCCTTCAAGTTCCTCCCTGTTTTGAGCTCTTGCCCTGATTTCCCTCAGTGCTGAAGTGAGGGAAGCGTAAGATGAAACAAACCAAACAAACCCTTTCCTCCCCGAGCTTCTTTGGTCATAGTGTGTCATCATAGCCAACAGTAACCCTAACTAAAACAGCCACCAAACCCAAATGAATCTGTGTTCCTAAACATGTTTTATTTTATGTGAGTGTTTTGCCTGCATGTGTCTGTGCACCATGTGTGTGCCTGATACCACAGAGGCCAGAGGAAGGGCCTGGATCCATGGACAGCTGTGAGCTGCCATGTAAGTGCTGGGAGCCAACGCTGGGTCCTCTGTAAGTTCTTAACAGCTGAGCCATCCCTAGCTCCATTACTTTGCATTTTTCATGATGAACACAAAAATAGCTGCTGGTAGCTTCATGGCACGAGGGCAGACTACCCCAGTGACTGCCTCGGAAAGGAGCGGAGGTACTCTTAACTTATAGTGGGTACACCCAACACTGCAAGAACATGACGAAATATGCAGCATCCAATACATCTAGCTTGCCCCAAATTCTAAGCTAAGCTGTACCACCCTGTCCAGCATGTTAGGTTCCTCTGGACCTTCTGGATGACTAAATGCTTTAGGCCACTATGGCTGTGAGGCACAATCAGAAAGTAGCCCAGAAAACTTCAAAATTCAGAATGTCAAGCATAGAGAACACATGCACTCTCTTTGAGACAGGGTTTCTCTGTGTAGTCCTGGCTTTCCTGGAACTCACTCTGTGGGCCAGGCTGGCCTCAAACTCAGAGATCTGCTGGCTTCTGCCTCTAGAGTGCTGGAATTTAAAGTGTGCACCACCACACCTGGTTTTGCTTTATGAAATGAAGTTTTGCTTAATTCTAGAATTAAAAAGTAATTAACAACTACGGGGGGGGAGTGGCTCACTGGTGAACACTCCTAACACATGTGAGTGCTAGGTTTGATCACTAGCACTACAAAAACTGAAAAAAAAAAGCAAATTATTGTTATTATTTACAAAGGGGAAAGATTTATTTTGGATTGCAGTTTCAGTCACTACAGTGGGAAGGGCATGGCAAAGCAGAACAGCTCATGTCAAGGCTGGCAGGAAGCAGAGAGAGTCCCATTATGGTCTTTAATCTTGGTAGGTACAGCAATGTATAACTATATTCCCAGCTACTCAGGTGGAGGCAGGGGGATCATTTAAAGCCAGGAGCCCAGGGCTGTATAAGAGGTCCTTATCTAAAAAAATTTGATTTCTACTGAGTATGTATCACTTCTGTACCACCCCAAAGTTAAAAAAACAAAACCCACCAGGTATACTATCAGACTCCATTGGGAAGCATCCGTTCTCTTCAGTTTCCAGAAGATCAGGAGTGGACAGCTTAGAGGGGCAGCACCACCCACCCAAAGGCACAAGCTGAGGAGACGCAACTCTGACTCAAGCCAGGTTTTTCTGGCTGTACAACCTTTGCTCTCTTACATTCTAGGACAGTGACCCCTAGAGTCAGAACTTTACAGTGCGTCAGATCTATTCATACTTACCGATGTCCCATAATATTCATACTGCTCGTAATCAAAGAGGATGTCTCTCCTGTAACAACACAAAATGGTGTCATTGACTGGAAGCAGCAGGACAGGAAGGCAAGTTTTAAAAAAGGTTAAAACTTTAGTTTAAAAAAAAAAGCAAATTAAATCATGGTACCATTTGTTTTCACTTACTGATTCTTTGAGAAATTATCTCAAAGCAATTCAAAAGAACAAAGACACACTATTATGTGAAAGAAGAAAAGAAACAAAAAAGGAGGACATGACTGCTCCTAGGTATGGTAGAAGAGAAGGGTTTTTTTGTCTTTCTGTTTTGTTTTTTTGAGACAGGGTTTCTCTGTGACTTAGGAGGCTGTCCTGGAACTAGCTCTTGTAGACCAGGCTGGTCTTGAACTCACAGAGATCCACTTGCCTCTGCCTCCCGAGTGCCACCACCGCCCGGCGAGAAGGATTATTGCAGATAAAAGGGAGAGCATAGCCAGAGGCAGGTACATCCAGGAGAGCACAGATGTGAACAAGACCAGACAGAGCTGGGCCATGTGAGGAGCAGGGAAAGGGAGGCCAAGCCAGGAGGGTAGACGCAAGGGGCCGTGTAACCAAAATGGTTAGATTGTATAGGGAAGGGCCGTCCAACTCCTCGGCGGGAGACTTCAGGGTAGAGGGTTAGGTATGCTGGCCATACACTGTTAGAGGTAAGGACTGAGGGATGCTGGGAGAACCACTTTGACATGTAAAAGGCATCTCGGCCATTTGTTCCAAGTTTGAGACCTAACATTGTGTACACAAAGTTATTAACTATAGACTTATTTTGTAATGGTAAAGTACTAGAAGTAACCTATAATTCAAAAATGGAGAAAAAGGTCAGATATGGTGGCACATACCTATAATCCCAGTGCTCAGGAGGCGGAGGCAGGAGACCGAACAGTTGAAGCCAGCCTGGGCTACATAGTAAGGCAATGTCTGACTCTTTTGCCTGTGTTTAGGACCCTTTTCATCCAACAGGGTTGCCTTGTCCATCACTGATATGAGAGTTTGTGCCTAGTCTTGGAATTTTTGTTTTGCTTTTCAAGACAGGGTCTCTTTGCTATGTAGCTCTGGCTGTCCTAGAACTCCAGCTGTAACCAGGTTGGCCTTGAACTCACAGAGACTCACTTCCCTCTGTCTCCCAAGTGCTGGGATTAAGGGCAAGCACTATTACCACCCGGCTTAGTTTTATTGTAATTTGGTATGCTAGGTTCAGTTCAGTTGATAACTCTTGGAGGCCAGCTCTTTTTTTTTTTTTTTTTTTTTTTTGAAGGGAAACTAAAGAGTGGATTTGGGGAAGAGGGAAGGTGGGGTGGGACTGGGGAGAGTGGGGTTCTGTGGTAGGGATGCAATGTACGAGAGAAGAATTTAAAAACAAAAAAGAAAAGTGCCCAACATTGACCTCTGACCTGTTGTGGGACATTTGTACACTGTGTGAAGATGCATTGCTATGACTGGTGTAATAAAAAGCTAAATAGCCAATAGCCAGGCAGGAAGTATAGGTGGGACTTCCAGGCAGAGAGAATTCTGGGAAGAAAGGTGAAGTTATCAGCCAGACTTGGAGGAAGCAGGTTGGGCAGTATTGAGATGAGGTAATGCCACATGGTAGAACATACATTTATATAAATGGATTAAGCTATAAGTGCTAGTTGAGACAAGCCTAAGCTAAGACCAAGTTTTCATACATAATACTAAGTCTCCGTATCTTTGTGAGCTGACAGTCCCGATGAGAAAGCACTGCTACACTGACCTCCATACACATATATACACCCATATTATACCCAATCAAACACATTTAAAAGTTCTTTTTTTTTTTTTTGGTTTTTCAAGACAGGGTTTCTCTGTATTGTTTTGGAGGCTGTCCTGGAACTCACTCTGTAGACCAGGCTGGCCTCGAACTCACAGAGATCCGCCTGCCTCTGCCTCCCGAGTGCTGAGATTAAAGGCGTGCGCCACCAACGCCCAACCATTTAAAAGTTCTTAAAAACTAAATTTAAAAAAAAATGAGTGAAAATCTTTTTTTTCAGTGCTATGAACTAAACCCAGAGGACTGAATTCACATATGAAAATATCACACTAGACCCTATTAATATGCATAATTAATATGTTAATAAAAACTAAGACCAACACAAAAGAAATAATTAAATACTAAGCTGCTTCTAGGTTCTTTTTTCTTTATATTTATTTTATGAGTGTAGATATGTACCTGTGACTACCCAGAAATTACAGATGCCTGTGAGCCACCACCTGGATGCTGAGAATCAAACCAGGTCCTCAGCAAGAGCAACAAGTGCTCTTAATCACTGAGCCATCTCTCCAGCCTCTAGTTTTGTTTTTGGAGTTTTCTGAGTTAGGGTATGGCTAGGTGGCCATGGCTGGCTTAGAACCTGCAGAGAACCACCTGTCTCTGCTTCTCAAGGGCTATGATTAAATGGGTACATCACCACACTGGTCTTAAACACTAAGCAGTTTTTATTTTTATTTTATTTATTTATTTGGGGTGGGGGGGGTCAAGACAGGGTTTCTCTGTGTTGACAGTTCTGGCTGTTCTGGAACTTGCTTTGTAGACCAGGCTTGCCTTGAACTCACAGAGATCTGCCTGCCTCTGCCTCCCAAGTGCTGGGATTAAAGGTGTGTGCTGATGTTACCACCACCACCCAGCAACTAAGTTTTTAAAAGGCTGTTCAGAAGTATAGAGATCTGTGACCTGAGGACATAGTTCAGATAATAGAGTTGGCCCAGGACCACATAGATTGGGCGTGGTGACACACACCTGTAATTCCCTGCAATCCCATCTCTAGAGAGGTAGAAATAGGAGGGTGGAAAGTTAAAGGTCATCCTTGACTACACAGTGAGTTTGAGGCCAACCTAAACTACAGGAGACTCTTGTCTCAAAAAAACAAACAAACAAACAAAAATGAATTCATAAGTATAAAAAGATTATATCAAGGAATAGTGGCACACACCTGTATACTCTTAGCACCTGGAAAACTGCAGGTGCATCATAAGTCAAGGCCAGCATGGGCTATACAGTAAAACCTTGTCCCAACTATTTTAAGTAGAAAATGCAAAATTAGATGTGTAGCTTGATAGTAAAATATGTCCAAATATGGATAACTCAAGAGACAGATGCAGAATGTTTCAGAGAATAATCCAGAAAACAAATCCAAACACCTTGAACTGTGGTCACTTCCAGAAATGGCCTGACACTGTCTTTATAGGAGGGCAGTCTTCTTTCCCGTGGTTGGTGTGCAGAGCCTTTAGCTGGACCACAGAGGACAACAGCTAAGACCTTTAGCAAGCCAATTTACTTCAAGCTAGAAGAACCATTCTAGCAATTTCATCTCAAATTGCCCTCAGGGTTTTTACACTTGCAGTAAGAGAAATTATGAGGAACTTACTTTCTGCTTCATATTTCTTTCCATGAAAAGTTTTATACAATTGTCAAGTATCTTTTATTTTATAAATATTTTTATAAATGAAAAAGCGGCTACATCTGAAGAAAAAACATCTGGTGAAGCCATCATTCCTATAAGAAGGGCCTGAATTTGGAGACTGTCCTGTCATTTTAAGAACCTGAGGACAACACACAGGGCAATTCAAGGTGATTTTCAAGGCAATGGCCACATACTCACTCCAAAGTGGTTGGCCCAAAAGATTCCTCTCTTTTCTTCTCTTTCTTTCTTTCTTTCTTCTCTTTCTTTCTTCTTTCTTTCTTTCTTTCTTTCTTTCTTTCTTTGGTTTTTTGAGACAGGGTTTCACTGTGTAGCCCTGTTTGCCTTGAATTCATACAAGATTCCTCTCTTCTCTTCTCTTTCTTTCTTTCTTCTCTCTCTCTCTTTCTTTCTTTCTTTCGTTTTTTGAGACAGGGTTTCACTGTGTAGCCCTGTTTGCCTTGAATTCATACAGCTCTGCCTGTCTCTGCCCCCTCCCAAGTACTGGGATTAAACGTGTGATCCACTGCCGCACTGCAGCCCCAAAGATGCTTAACTAAGGGAATGTGGTGTCCAGGAGGCACTAAGGGTACCCAGGCCCACTGTGTCTAGGCTCCCGCACAGCAGAGTGCATCATGGAACTCACCTCCGGGCCTCCCACTCTCTTCGTTGCCTCCTCTTTGTGGTTCGTGCCACAATCTCCTGAAACAGCACAAACAAAAGAAAAACATAGTGGTTTGAATGAGAACGGCCCCCACAGGCTCTATGTTTGAATACTTGTTTCCAGTTGGTGGAACTGTTTGGGCAAGAGTAGGAGGTGTGGCCTTAGAGGTGTGTCACCAGTGGGCTTTGAGGTTTTAAAAGCCCACTCCATTCCCAGTGTGCTCTTTCTGCCTCCTACTTGCAGGTAAGAATGTAAATTCTCAGCTACTGCTCCAGTGTGATGCCTGCTGTGCTCCCTGCCATGGTGATGATAGACTCAAACCCTCTGCAACCGTGAGCTCTAAATTAAATGTTGTCTCTTGTACATTGCCTTGGTCATGGTGCTTGGTCACGTTAAGCCTGACAAGACACTTTGAAAGAAGCCCCTAGGCAATGACCCCTGAGAGAGAATGTGGGTTTTGTCCATGCTCCAAGTCCAGCTTATATCTGGGAATCTGAAGAACTGAGGGATGACTGTGTCACTAGGCCTCCAGAACTTGGCAGACACCATCCAAATACTGAAGAGCCTATGCTTTCCTTGACGTGCTCAATACTACACTCAACATCTGGTTTCTCTGCCTGTCCAGCATCCAAAACACCTAGACACTATAGTCAGGAAGATGGAGCTGTAATGTCCCCAATTCCTGTTAGACATACATAAGACCCTTAGACATTACAGAAACCAAGTACAATTCCAAAGGTGACAGCACAGTCATGGAAGGGACCTCTAAACATACCTAAAACCCTAAGACACTATAGAAATTAAGTATAATTCCAAAGATGGGAGCACAAGTGTGACAGTTAGGGACCTCTATGTGGCCTGGTTTCCTTTTGTGGTTCACACAGACTTGAAGGTCAAGAAGCTGCCAATCTGGGCATACCAACAGGAAGAGAACAAAGTCCCCAACAAAAGCTGTCTAACTGGGGGGATGGGGGTGGGTGCACAGGACTATATAGTGAGACCTTGTCTCAAAAAGAAAAAACAAACCACCCCAAAACCAAAGTCCCCATAAAAAGAAAGGAAGCTCACCTAGAATAAACTCAAACTTCTGAGCATTAAAGCAAAAAAAGAAGAAAAAAGGGCAGTAACAAAAACTCACGCACAACAATTCCTTATGTGTATGGGAAAGTAGAACAAATGACTAGGTGTCCCACCAGAAAGCATGGAGGCACAGCCCTGCAGGCTCAGCATTCAGGAGGCCGAAGGATGGGAATCACAGTTTGATGAAGCTAACCTGGATTATACTGCAAGACCCTGCCTCAAAAATAAAACCCGAGTCGGGGGAAGGTTGTGCTTTCATAAGATAAAAACCAGCAAGTTTGCTAGAAAGTGAACCAATAAAATGAAGAGATAGATGGCTAGCGGAACAATGGAAGGGGGGGTCCAAGAGGACATCCTGAGACTGCCCAAGCTCTTGTGAAAGGAAGACAAGAGTGAGGGGGTCTTGAGACAGCCGGCCACTTAGTCTCTGTCTCAGACTGACCATGTCTTGAATGTCACACATATGGCCAGAATGGGTCCACTAAAGCACACTCTTGGAAACACTGGAAAACCCTAAGATATCCCAGGGGCAAATTCTAATTATGCCACAAAGATCAGGAGCCACAGGCGTCTTCAACAGTAATGCTGAACAAAAGAACAAAATGTAGCTGTCCACACTAGAGGGACGGCCACTGCCTACTTGCTATCCTTCAGCTAGCGGAAGCCCATGTTGGACAGACCCCTCTATTGGTCAATCTCAGATCACAAAAATGCCTTCCCTAGAGTGTTTACACAGGGCTTGCCAAGGGAGCACAAGCATACACAGTACCTTTCTGGTAACTGCAATGAGCAATACTGTGGGAGAATCAGATATTTAATGTTCCTCCATAGTGGATTTTTTTGGTTTTGTTTTTTAAATTGTTTACTACCTTTCCTACATAGGGCTAAACTGTCCTAAATTTCATTTCCTTTGCCAGGATCCTCCTGTAAGGTAAGATACAGCTCAAATAACCCCAGAAATCTACCTGAGGCCACAAAGATAGGTGCTAGAAGGCAGAGTCGGTACCTACACCTAATAACTACTCCACTTCCTACTGCCTGGTACCCCCAGCTGTGCCCAGGCCCGGAACGCCTCACCTGGCTCACACATACCTCTCCTAGCTGTGCTTCACCTAGAATGGCACCCAGCCCAAACGTACCTCTTCTAACCGTGTACGCTTCTCAGAAGGCTCTGACCCATCGCTGTCACTTCCTGAAAGATCTTCATCCTCTGCTTCATCCCTAAAGATGTCATCATAGGCAGGAACTTCAAGGTCATCCTCTTGTTTGATGAGCAACTTGATCTACGTATAAAACAAAAAGCAATCAAAATTGTCTTCTCTCCCTGCCAGGAAGCCATTTCTCAGGATGCTTGAGTAGGATCTTACTTTTTCTTAATCAGCTGGCTCCTAAGTTTTCTGTACAAACAAATAGCACCTATATAAGAACTCCAGGCTTCTCAGCAGCACTCAGTAAGGTATCAGAGCTGTCTCACATGGCATGCAGAAATTATGAAACTAAGTTTGAAAAGCATTTCCAGTCCACTTTAAGTCTGGACAACATTTCTTTTTCTTTTTTTTTCCTTTTTTTTTTCTTTTTGGTTTTATGAGACAGGGTTTCTCTGTATTGTTTTGGACGCTGTCTTGGAACTCGCTCTGTAGACCAGGCTGGCCTCAAACTCACAGAGATCCGCCTGCCTCTGCCTCCCGAGTGCTGGGATTAAAGGCGTGCGCCACCACCGCCCGGCTTGCAACATTTCTTTCTGATGTGTATATTAAAGAACAAAAATAAAGGTCTCACCAGTTGACTTTTGGTAGAGGATATGAAAATGTTGCCATGGATGTATATTAGGATATGATTTATCTCCCAAAGGGTTCACCAAGCCAGAAGCTTGCTGCCTGTGTAGGGTGTTGAGGGAGGAGAGCCATTTAAAGGTGGGGTCTGGAAAGTGTTAGGCCAGTCAGGGCTCTCCCCTTACTGATGCAGTGACAGCATCTCTTAGAAGTGTGTCAGGCCTTGTAGAGGCTGAATCTCTATGTGCAGGTGGTTATAAAACTTCCTCAGCTTGCTCTGCTGTTTCCTGTCTCACCATGAACTATATCTCACTCTCCCAAACACTCCCGCTATTGGGAAACCATTCATCATAGGAGTCTCACAAGAGCACAGCAGATGTTTGCATCATGCTCTTGAATATCCAGGACAGTAAGTTATCTGTAGCCTTCAACTATAAGGTACCCCGTCTCAGATATTTTCTTTTCTTTTCTTTTCTTTTTTTTTTTTTTGGTTTTTCGAGACAGGGTTTCTCTGTGGCTTTGGAGGCTGTCCTGGAACTAGCTCTTTGTAGACCAGGCTGGTCTCGAACTCACAAAGATGGGCCTGTCTCTGCCTCCCGAGTGCTGGGATTAAAGGCGTGCGCCACCAACGCCCGGCTCAGATATTTTCTTATACAGACACAAATCGGTCAAGACAGACATGAACCCCTAAGCCAACACAATTCTTGTCTCTAATAGCAATTCCGGACTGACTTCTCTTGAAGAGGGTCCTTCTATGAGAATTTCACAGTCATAGAATGCTTAGACAGCTGGTCTGTGCTGGTTGTATATTTAACACATAGAGGTTCAGAATAAGTATAGTAGAGATATTTGGGGCTAAAATATTCTGATCCCCCACCTTCCAAATGATGCAAGATCCACAAATGTGTCGTGTAAATGCCCACGAGCTAGATAGTTGAGGTTCTTGCATTGAAGATGCTCCCTAACTGGAGAGGTGGGGTACACGTTGCAAAGAAGATACGTGCAATGTTGCCACAGCATAGAAAGGAACAGACTGATTAAAGGGAGATCACACACAAGGGAAGGCCCTGAAAGGGCTAGGTACCTGAGTGTCATTGTACACATTCACGACGTTTACTGGCCTGTGGGTATCACACACAAAAAATACACTGTCTTCATCAGGTTGAAGGATATCCAGTAGGTCTACGTTGGCTCCACAGTTTATGAGGACGAAATAGCAGAACTGAAAGGAGACAGAGACACTGTGAAGGAAATGCCCCAAGGAGACCCCTCCACCTCTGCCCTCCTCTGCTGAACACCTTATGGCAAGGCCCAGGAGGAATTGCAAGCAACTTGACAACTGCCCATAGCTGCCTTGGTTACTGCCTTTCCAATATGACACGTAAAAGTAGGCTCTGGAGCTCTTCTTGCTTCTTAAAGAGCATGATGAGGCTTAGCAAACTCAAGACTTGTGCACAGACTCAAACAGCAACAGACCATGACTCCACACACATACCAAAGGCTCTCTATATTGCCGGAACTATATTGTCCTGTTGCCTTACCCACGACAGAAAAACCTTTCCTCAGTAACACCCAATTGCCTGGCTATGGGCTCACACTTGCAATATAACACTTTAAGGTCAAGGACGGGCCACTGCCCAAGAGTTCAAGGTCAGCCTGGGCCATCAAGTAAGATATTGTCTCACAACACTGGAGAAAACTCCATCAGCACAAGTTATGAATAAATCTCTTCCAAGTCATTCTAGAAGTGGTCAGGGACTCCAGAAACCCTCTGCCATGCCCTACCTACTCCCTATCGGTCCCACAATGTCCCAATTTTCATCTGGCCCTAAGCAAAAGTAAGGAGTCTTGGTTCTGTCATTAAATTCCAAAGGGAAAACATGTTTGGAACCTGGAATGCATTTTCTTGAGGAGATAGCAGAAAGCAGTGATGTATCCTAGGAAAATAAGTGAGGTCAGAATACATGCTGTCCACATCCACACCTTTTTCATTTTTGAGACAGGATCTCGTTACATAGTTGAGGTTGGCCTCAAACTTGCTCTATTTCGGACTTGCCTCAAATTGGTGATGGGGGGGGGGGGGACAGGACAGCAAATGTTGACTCTGCCATCATAACTTAAAGTGTAATGAAATTGAAACTTCAAAGCACACTTATCCTACTTTAGAATTAGGAAGAATGCTAAGAATTAGGAAACTGCAACTGAGTAGAATAGCCTAGTTATTCTAAAATGTATGATTTCATACCTGCTCTTTATGTTCAAGAAATGCAGTTTCAAGTTCTTGCCACCCAGCAACTGGAACCAGCGTATACTGCACGTGGTCGCACTGGAACAGGGCCTGGGGAGGGAGCACACTGTCAGAGCCCTATCAGTTAGGATGACTTACCTTCAACCGCCAGAGACAAACACATCAACTGAGCTGGGAGATGAAGGTCTATGGGATATGCTGTTTGGTAGGAGCTGGGCAGTGGTGACACACACTAACCCCAGCATTTGGGAAGCAGAGGCAGGGGGATCTCTGAGTTCCAGGCCAGCCTGGTCTATAGAGCTAGCTCCAGGATAGCCAGGGCTACACAGAGAAACCCTGTCAGAAACAAAACAAACAAACAAAAAAATCAGCAGGAGAAGCCAGGTGGCAGGGATGTGAGTGTTCAGTGTACACTTGTGCCAAATCTGTCAAATTTTGCCAAAGTCAAACACTAAGGGAAAAAGTAACTTTAATTGCAGGTGTTCTGAAAAGTTCCTGACCCCCACTTATTGTAAAAACTCAGTATAAAGTCCTAACTGACGATCCTCTCTATAGCCTAGGGGCTCCTGTATTTCCAGCACTCACTATGATGCAATTCCCGGCTATCGTAGTCCTCTCTCAAATTCCATCTTTGATAGATCACTTACAGGTTCAAAGTTTCAGTAGTGAAACCATTTTCACTTGAGTTTTTGCAAACAAACAAACAAAACCACCACTTGTGTCGCCGTTTACCCAATACACCTAGCCCCAGTATAGTTCAGAGAGGGACAGGTGGGCCCGTCTTTGGGTCACCAGCTCTCTCTGGTTCCCGCCCAGCTTCCTCTGGTCCCTCCCTTTCTGTGCCCCACCGGCTGGAGCCAACCCTGTTCCCTCACGTCTTGCACTGCCTTATCTTCCTAAGGTATTCGGAGCTCACCTGAAGGATCTTGCAAGCACACAAGGCATCCACATCCGAGGCCACAAAGAGAAGGACCCTCTGTTGGAGGAAATGAGGACAGGTGAGTTGAGCACCGGCACTTCAAACTCTGTGGCAACACCCCGTCCTGCGGGCTCACTCACGGACACTCGCCCTCATCCCTTCCCCTCAGATAAGGTTTGGACCAGGGTCGTGGAATGGGAGTCACCTGGTTGTGGACCAGCTCGTAGAACTCCTTGCGGAAATCGGACACGAACATAGCCACTGCGGCCGGATACCCAGAGCTGGAGCCGAGACACCGGGAGCCTGGGAAGCGGTCAACACTCCCGCCAAATCACGGCTCTTCCAATTGGCCCACGCCAGCAGCCAATAGTTCTTAGCCTTTCCTCCTTTCTGATTGGGTCCTATTGGGAACAGCCAATAAAGCTCTGCTATTCGCAGCCGGAGAAGTCCCGCCCCCGCCCCACCCCCCAAAGAAGCTTCGTTTTGAGTCAGGCGGCGAACTTTTATTACTCCCTTTGACTTCCACTTACCCAAAACCCACTACGCTCGGCGGACATCTTTACTTCGGGAAGGAAAGCCTATCGTCTCATCCTCCTGTACTCAGGAAAAATACACCCCTAGACATAGTAAATTCAGTTACATATCGTTTGAGGACCGCAGTTACGTTCTCGATGCACTATAGCGCGTACTTCCGCCCGAGTCCATAATGGCTGAAGCCAAAGCCGGAAGTTCTAGGTGCATTCTGGGTATTGTAGTCAATAACAAGAATGAGGCCTACCAAGTTTGTTCGGCGCGGCATACTATCTAAACATTAGGAATAGTCGCTGTCCTGTGAAATAAGTTATCGAGTGTTTTAGTGTTTTCTTTGAATACTTTTCAAAGTTCAGGCATCTCCGTGACTTTTCGCTGGCGACGCTAGGCCTCGGGACGCGCCCTGTAGCGTCTCTTCCGTCACTTCCGGCGAGCCTCTCGCGGGTTCTGGGTTTTAGAGCGGCGGCCGCGGTTGTGTAGAGGGAGCCCTGGGTTTCCATTGTAAGGTTCACGAAGAGAAGCGGCGTTTCCAAGTGCTGTCAGTCATGGTAAGCTGGCTGGGGTTCGGGAGCCAGTTGAGGCCAGTGCTGCCTGCGGCGCTCGGCGGGCGGGCGGGCGGGCGGGCGGGCGGGCGGGCGGGAGGGCTGGACCTGGCGGCGGAGGTGCCGAGTCACCCGGGCCTGCCTCCGGCCCGCTCCGCTGTCCCAAGCGCCTATGTCCAAAGTGGGATCCATAGTTACGAGCCGCCTCTTTGCCTTTTAGCTTGTCGGAGCCATAAATCGTAAAAGGTGGGACCGCAGCCCTTGAGGATAGAAAGGAACCTGCTACTTTGTGTCCATAGTTCCCTTAAGATCTCGACACGCAACAGGTTTCCATGAACTCAAAGTTAACTGCAGAGTTCCCCGGGAGTGGCGCAAGGGAGGAAAATCCGAAGGACATTAAGCTTTGCCTAAGTTCCGTGGCCTTGTATGCAGTAGAGATAATGCCTTAGGATATATGTCACGTTGTGTTCATCACGTTGTGATAACGACAGTAGGTGATATTTTGGGCGCTTGTTTTTTTGTCAGCGCACCCTTGTTTAATTCCTGCAGTCCTCTGGGAACGTAGGTAGTTATTATAGGAACCGAGGGATCTAAAACTCACAGATGTAGTAATCACGAATGAGAAGCACTGAGATTTGACGTCACACCTACCAGGCTGCCGTGGTGTTTCATTGCTAGTGTATCTAGTGTCGACTCCATGTCACAAGTTTGTTAAATACAAGAAGTGTCACTGTTAAATCTTTTGTTTGTTTGGTTTTTGTCTGTTTGCTTTTCGAGACAGGGTTTCTCTGTAGCTTTGGAGGCTGTCCTAGAACTCACTCTGTAGACCAGGCTGGCCTCTAAATCACAGAGATCTGCCTGCCGAGTGCTGGGATTAAAGGCGTGTGCTACCACCCTCAGGCTAGATCAAATTTCCAAGTTCATGTATGTAACCAGCACTGAGTGCTTGATGTGTTAGGCGTCAAAACTTTAAACATGGGCGATAGGAGCAGTAAAGGAAGAGCATAAGGCCATGTTCATGGGTGGATGAGTTGGAGGGATATTGCTAGGGTGCTGCATACTCTACATCTGTCTTTCATGTTTCAGAGTCAAAAGGAGTTTTGTGGGTTATTCACCTAAGACAGTCGAACAGTTCTGGTACTTAGAGAAAAAGATAAAAGATTGAAAATGTCTGTGCTAGTAACTGAAGAACCATTCTTTAAGACGTTTTGGTGGGAATGTGTGTGCACAAATGTGCTTGTGCAATAGAGATGGGGGGCATATGTGAGTCCCTATCTGTGCACGAGAGGTCAGCAGACTACCTACCTCGGGTGCAGTCCCTCATGTCTTCACTTTGCTTGCTGGTGTGAGAACACAGTGTGTGTGTCTGTTCTGTGCTGGGAGCATCCTGGAGCATCCTGGAGAAGCACCAACCCTGACTCATGGCCAAGCAAGGGAGGCTTGCTGGAGAATCAAAGGGATTGCTGTAAAGAGCCAGATGAGGCCTGGCATACCCAGCATACATTGGCTGCTTTTCTAGCACCTGGAATGCCTTTTTGTTTTGCTGCCCATTTGACTTGTGCCATGTAGGCCTCTATAATGAGGACGTCCTCTTGAACACTTGCTTAACACCCATTCTCAGGTGCTTTCTGCCCCCACACCTGCTTCTTGTCTAAAACTCCAGACATATGTGATCTGTTGTTATCCTCCTTGTCTTTAACACAAGATTCACCAGGGCAGAGATGGTATCTGTCTTTTTTTGTTTGTTTGTTTGTTTTTCGAGACAGGGTTTCTCTGTATTGTTTTGGAGGCTGTCCTGGAACTCACTTTGTAGATCATGCTGACCTCCAAATCACAGAGATCCCCCTGCCTCTGCCTCCCGAGTGCTGGGATTAAAGGTGTGTGTCACCAAAGCCCAGCTGGTATCTGCTTCCTTAATACCCAAACATTGCTAAAGTGGTATTCCTTAAAGCCCACATCAGAGCTGTGCAAATAGTAGGTACTCAGAAAAAGAGGTGGTTTTCTAAGTTAAGGGTGGAGGGGGAAAGGCTCCAGATAACTACAAGCCCAGACTGGAATGTGCCAAGTTAGCAGATGGTGGATGGTCCGTAATGAGTTTCTGTGATGTGTATGCAAGGTCCAGCCTTGATCTGAGAATAGGGAATAGTAGCAGAAAGATGAGAAGGGAAGGTGTGGTATGACTAAATCTTACTTTAGTTAAGTTGCAGTGTCTACACATAATGGAAACTAGACCTGAGGGATGAGATGGAGAGAAAAAAGGATTTGAGGTTCATGTGCTGCCAGAACAGTCTGGTTAATGAGATTTTAATTATTGCATTCTTTGGCAACATCAGCACTGATGACTTGACATGTTTAGTCTTTGGTCTGAAGAAATATACCTTTGAGCTAAATACAGTGTCTGCACAATCCTCATCTTTTTGGTTTTTTAAGTACCTTTGTTTGTTTTGATAATAATACCATTTCTTTCTTCCTTCCAGTTCTCTTTCAACATGTTTGACCACCCGATTCCCCGGGTCTTCCAGAACCGCTTCTCTACGCAGTACCGCTGCTTCTCCGTGTCTATGCTAGCCGGGCCTAATGACAGGTCAGATGTGGAGAAAGGAGGGAAGAGTATGTGCTTGTTCTTATTTTGATAGTAACCTTTCCTGCCCTAAAGTCTAGGAATGAGTCTTGTAGTCTCCCATAGCCCTTATTTTGCATGTGGGCATCAAACACTAACATTGTAGTAAAAATGTCACTCATCCTAGGGCATGGGTGATGGGAACAGGGTGCTAATTATGTTTGATGACTGAATGCCATTCAGAGCACAAAAGTAAATGACTTCAAGTAAGATTCTTTATGAAAAGTCATTATGAAATTGTGGTTACCCTAAAACCACTGTTTAAAGCTTTTAAAAGATGCATCAGAAAGTATACATCTTGCCTCTACTTTGTTCTATCCCTTTTATTTTTATTTACTTAATATTCCTGAAATATTCTTTTTCACAGTAATTATGCCGCCCTCTGCCCTCGATCAACTCAGTAAGTATTTCTAAGTGACTTAACAATTTGGGTAATATAAGTGTGGATTCCCAATGTGAGCCTAGGTTTTTCGTTGTGTTCAGATCCAGGTAACATTGGTCAGGATGTGGTTAGAATCCTCTTTGAAGGTTATGCTGGGTTAGAAGGACCAAGGCCACAGTACCTTAGACGAGGCAAGGTGTGGCTGTGCTTTGTACCGCCTGACTACAAACACCCCTCAGAGAAGGGTATTCCTCCCTCTGTCTCTTCCCATCCAGCCCCTTAGCCTATTCTATTGCCTGCCTTGCCTCAAGCACTTGTGTAGATGTAAAGTGCTTGAGCAGTTCATGGTGTGGTGTGGGCTCACTGGGTTGTCCCCTAACAGAAAAAGAGGTTGGTTTCCAAGAGGACCACAGGATTACACCTTCACATCTTCACCTCCTTTCTAGATAGCTCTCCTGAGCTCCAGGCCTGAATTTCTCCAGGAAACGAGATTGAGCCATCACTTTCTTCCTGTGCCAGATACGGCCCCTTGTGAGAAGAGCCACATGCTTCCTTTGGTTATGTATGCGCTCTTGGCTTTTAGAACTTGATGTTCCCACTTTGAATTCATCCTGTGGAGACTGGTTATGGGACGTAGTGGAGACTTAACAGAGAATAGGTGCCGCTTTGCTGAGTTTAGGCTTTGCACTTTGCCCCGCCCAACTGCTGGCTTAGCTTCTTTGGCTCTCAGTATCTCTATTAAGCAGGGACACCATCAGTGCCTGTTCATGGGCGCTGCAGTGATATTGAACATATCAAGCCCTTCTGGTTCTAGTGACAAGTGGTGAGGTGACTGATGAGCCATTTCTAGCTGGGGCTGTGTCCAGTGGAGGCTTCTACTTGGGCAGCATGTAGAATATAGCTGCGGAGTTTACAGTAGGCTGTCATTACAGAGACAGGATGGGTCCTTGGTCTTGCTTTGGGTATGAGTTGACCGAGGAGCCCAGGTGTATCCCTTATAACAGTGTCCTGGAAGATACTCAGGAACTGGATCATTGAGCTTCTATGAGCCACTGTGCTCAAGTGTTGGCACTTCTCCTCCTCCTCCTCCTCCTCCTCTTCCTCCTCCTCCTCCTCCTCCTCCTTCTTCTTCATCTTCTTCTCCTTCTTCTTCTTCTTCCTTTTTTTTTATTTTAATAATTTAACTTTGCATTGGTATGAAGGTGTCAGATCCCCTGAAACCAGAATTACAGATTGTGAGCTGCCATGTGGGTGCTGGAAATTGAACTCGGGTCCTCTGGAAGAGCAGCCAGTGCTCTTAACCTCTGAGCCATCTCTCCAGCCCCATGTTGGCACTTCTTAAGTAATAGAAGAAACCCCTTTCTAGCCAGGTAAGACCAAGGCAGTCCTGATTTGTGAAATGCAGGTTATTTCTCTGGCTGGAGGAAGGAAGTAATGCAGTGGCCTGGGGAGCTGGAAGTCAGTCAGTGGGTGAGGATACCGCAGCAGTCTTGGATCTTTAGCTGGAGCCTAGTCTGGGGCACCCAAGAACATCTAGGGGTCAACTGGTAGCTTCCATGCCTGGGGATGTTTTAGTGATAGAGAGCCTAGCTCCTTGGCCCCGGGCCACTTGACTCAGACACCTTTATGCTATCAATGTCACCTTAGTGAGGCTGTTTTCCAAGCTGCTGTGGAGCCCCCCTCCCCCAGCCCTCCCTGACTGACCTCACTCACTCAACATTTGGAGGGAGATCAGACGTCTCCATTACCTCCTGATGCTCCCTGACTTTTCTTGCCGAGTGTGGTGGTGGTATACAATTGTAGTCTCAACACTGGGGAGGCAGGGGCAGGCCTCTAAGCTGGAGGCCATCCAGGGCTGTGAAGGAAGTCCTGGCATGTGTGTTTAACCTGGCAAGCTGCAGTCACTTCAGTGGCAGAGTTCCCAGACTTAAGCAGAT
The DNA here is from genome assembly GCF_017639785.1 of Mesocricetus auratus. NCBI lineage: Eukaryota > Metazoa > Chordata > Mammalia > Rodentia > Cricetidae > Mesocricetus > Mesocricetus auratus. The sequence goes on from NW_024429192.1 coordinate 74,316,375, forward strand.
TTGTTCTGGATCCTAAAGTCACCACTCCTGAGCAGGGTAATTTTGGGCATGTGACTTTATCCATATGTCTCAGTTTTTCCTATTAATTTAAAAAAGGGAGAGATGATGGTGCCTTCTTGATTATTCTGGGAAGATTTAACAAATGCCCAGGACATGTTGATGCTCTCTCAACCCTTTCCCCAGACTTTTCCTGCTTGTGTGGCCAGGCTCTCCTTTCTCTGCCCTTGTGTTGTCATTTGAGTCAGTGTTCCGCCAGTCCTGTTTGCTGTCTCCTGCCCTCTGTGCAGCCCTAACTTAACCCTCAGGCCACTGGAATATGGAGACACACTGTGCTGTGACCTTGCTAAGCTAGGGCTGCCCACTGTTCCTAGATACATGTTTCTGTTCTATGTTTTTCATCGGTAGTCTCCCCCTCTGTGACTCATTGTCACACCTGACCCCAGCCATCTTGCCTAACTGATGGTCATTCCTTGGACTGGCTGAGTTCTTCTCTGCATTTCTTCGCTCAGCTGTCCCTTTCTTAGTTGTGTGTCTGGTGGCTAAGCTGGAAAGACTGGCCTTCCGGGTTGGGAAGCCTGTTCCCTGGTCTTTCTCCCTGTCTACCCGTTCCTTCCTGGGTTCATGTCAGTTCAGTCTCACTATCTAAATAAAAACCTTCTAAGGAACAGATTTTCTGGGTGGCATGTGGTTAGTACTTGAATTATTGATGACTAAATGAACATGCTACTTTTATGAGCCATACTTTTAGAAAATCATGTCTGTGGAAGCAAAACTGAGATAACCATTAATGACTTGAATGTACATATGTCCTGTCTCCATGTATTCACTGTAATAAGATACACAGACAAGAGATGTCAAAAGTTTATAAAGTAATTCTATGTGTATACTTGTTTACACCTTTTAGAATTTTTTTTTAAGTTGAGAAACCTTGAGTAGTGGACATAGTTTTATTATCCTTGAAATAGCTGCAGTAAATTGAGGGACTGATGAGCAGGTGATGTTATAGAAAACTAGTCTCAAGCTGTTTCCCTCTGTGAAGAATGTTGATTTGTACTATATATTCAGCATTTGCCTTTGTGTTTCCTAGCTGATGAATATTTGATATAGACAACTGGGTACGTTTTGGCATATTCAATGTGCTAGCATTTTTAGTTTTGATAAACACCATTGCAGGCAGTGGGATTGTGCCAGAGAAATGTTACAGCTAGTGTGGATGACTACATAGCCAAGGTGTCAAACACAAGCATTTCCTAGAAATGTCTTCAACTGCAATAAAAAAATTTTAAAAGACTTGATTTCTTGATTAAATGATTTAAACATTAAAAAAAAAAGAAAGAAAATCATGTCTGTGCTGGTGCTACATGACTTTAGTCACCAAGCTCCTCTAGGACCACATGATATGCTCTTGCAGACAGTGATACCCTTTTGATTGAGCAGTATGGGAATGTAGGGACAGGCACTGAAGTTTAGGGGTCAAGACCACAGGACAGGGCATTGGGTAAGTGAGGTTTCTTCCCAGGAACTGGTGGTAGGTGGGGTACCTGATTGTGTCTTATAACCTCTTTGTTCTTAGGCCGGCTCAACATTACCTATCCTATGCTGTTTAAATTGACCAATAAGAACTCAGACCGAATGACACACTGTGGTGTACTGGAGTTTGTTGCTGATGAAGGCATCTGTTACCTCCCCCACTGGGTGAGTTGGGCTGCTAGGGCCTGTATAGTGTCTTTCCCTTGGGGTCCTCCTAAGTAGAGACACCCCTTTTGCATGTATGTGCATGCCTGAGAGTCCTTCCTTCAAGTAAAAAGGCCCAGTAAGAAGAGGACATCTTCAGCAGCATGCTGTACCACGTTTAAAACATCATGCTTGACTGTAGATACTGGTCAAGCTGATGTGAAGGATGTCGTTGCAGACCTGGGTGCTTCAAGTTCTAAAGAGCATGTCCATGCCACCCTTTTCCATCTGGGCCCCATGCTCTCCCAACAGGAACCCTGCCTGAGCTTGCAGCTCTACTTCCAGGCCTTTGCTGTCTGTGTTTGTGCCTTGACTTACTGTGGGACTTCTTGCTAAGCCTAGATCTGACCTGCTTATCCCTTACACTCATCACTTACTGCCCTGGCACAAGGCACAAGGCAGTGTCCTGCTGAAGTAGCAGGCCTGGTCTCTGAAGCTGCCCTGGATGGGTGAAGTGCAGGGTAGTGACTCTCAGTCCCTCTCTTCCTGTGGAGGCCCTGTGGCTCACCTAGTGAGATGAAACCGGTGGTAGTGAAGGTCCTATTTAAGTCTCAGGCTTACAGTTTGGGTGGCTACTTGTCCACATTCTTTGACAACTTTAGCCCTGGCAGCTATTTGAATTCCTTTCTCTGAGATGCCACATGATACCTAGGAAGCTATTTTTCCTTTGTGGGCTGGCCTTCCAGTTCATGGCATGGACAGGCATTTGCCTACTGTCTCCCAGCTTCTAACTCAGGTGACAAGGGGGTATGTGTATGTGGGGGTGATTTCACTTGGCTGGTCAATGGACTTTATCTTACCTGGGGCTGCCAAGTTTCAGGGAGAACCAGGCTGCAACAAATGCTAGTCTGTCTCCTAGCTGCTGGACCCTCATCTGTTAATCATACTTATTACTAGTTTGCCTGCCAGCATCGAGGTGCCACCAGGCTAGGGCCTGCCATCCTGTCTGCACCTAAGTACCCACTAACAGGCCAGGCAGAGAGTCCCTTTGCTTCCTTGTTGTCCTGAAGTCATTTCAGAAGTTTGTTTGGTCCGACCCTTTTCCCTGCTCCATGCTGTCTGTGACTGTATCCAGCTTCTGTCTGGGCAGCTGCCGGCTTCCCTCGGGTGCCCTCTTGTTCTTTGCTCCAGAGCTTCATGCCCGGTTATGTTGTCTCCCTCCTTAATGATAGCTTTGTATTGTACTGCTTTGACCTATAGCGGGCTGCGTGCCCTCAGGACACCTGTCCTTAGGGCCACAGAACCCTTGCTCGCCTAAGCCAGCTGCCTTACCAGCCTGTTGTGGCTGCCTGTAGCATTTGGAGGAATGGTTACCCTCCGTTTCTGTCATTCCCAGCCCTTTAGTACAGTGTGCTGGAGTCTCTGCAGTCTCGACCTGGGGCTGCACCTCAGCATGTCCATTCTTAGACGAGTGCCCCCTCACTTGTACCGTAACCCTAACCCTTGGAACATTCTCAACAGGATTTGCATCCCTAGAGACTTGCTTCAGTTAGCTTTTCATGGGAGGGGCCAGCATTGGGGCCCCTAAAGATAAAAGGAGATAGCCCAGTCTTGATTACTGTTGGGGCGTGAGGGGAGGCCAATGGAATTCACTTTGCAGTTCTTTCTATTCATCCATCTGTATACCAACTTCTATTCAAAAATATTTAAAATTAGCAAAAATCCATTCTGGGTCCTGCAACCTAGCCCTCTGCCCCAACCACGCCTCCCTGCCTCTGACTTGAGACTTGGTGGTACTGCACTGCCCTAGTTTCCTACCTGGCAGATCCTCACAGCCTTCTGTTCCCATCCTCCATCATTGTCTACCTCACTGCATGTCTATTAGAGCTTTTGTGACCCTCTTAGCAGACTTCTCTGGGCCCTCCAAGACTAGCCTTTCCTTGTATGACTATTCTCTCATAAGTGTGGTCCTGATGACTTCGGGGCCTTGAGCGCTGCTTGTGGGACAGCTGTGGAGCTGGAGATATTGTTGCAGAGGCTACAGATAGGTGGCCTTGGTAGAGACAGATCACAATGCCCGACCCCTACTTGGTCTGTTTTCCCTGTGTGTCTCACTTGATTTTTCCTCTGTGACATCGTATCACAATTAAATACTTGTTCTAAGTCTTCGTCCTGGGCTCTTTCCCCCACTCCAAGTAAGATTTGATCTGCTCAGGGTACTGACTGACTGATGTTAGCCATGGAGGCTTCTTAATTTTCAGGGGTTTCATGAAGATTTTTTCTTTTTAGATGATGCAGAATTTGCTGTTGGAAGAAGGGGGCCTGGTTCAGGTGGAAAGTGTCAACCTTCAAGTGGCTACCTACTCTAAGTTCCAGCCTCAGAGCCCGGACTTCCTGGACATCACCAACCCTAAAGCAGTGTATCCTTTTGACATAAAACTTGCACTGTAAAGGAAGGTTCCTGGGGGTCACTGAACAGCATGTGGAACCACACATTGTTTCTGATTGAAGTTGTGACTGATAGTAACAGCATTTGGCTAACAAATCCTCTTGGTCCTGACCAAGCACATAGGTGCTCTTTGGCCTTAAGTGGCCCCTGCTGGCTGAGTCCTAGACAAAGGGACATGTTGGATACTTGTCTCCATAGTGTAGACAGTGGTAGAAGTGTCCTGTCCTGGACATCTCTGGGACATTTATCCTTCAAAATGACCTACAAATGTTTTGCTGTCAGTGCAGGATGGGTCTTGTCTTCACTAGATCTTTGAGTTTCAGGGGCTTTCTTTTTTTTTTTTTTTTCTTTTTTTTTCTTTTTCTTTTGAGGCAGGGTTTCTCTGTGGCTTTGGAGCCTATCCTGGAACTAGCTCTTGTAGACCAGGCTGGTCTCGAACTCACAGAGATCCGCCTGCCTCTGCCTCCCGAGTGCTGGGACTAAGACAGTATACAGCAGAGAAGTGGGAGCTGGTACCACAGCATTGGCCAGGGCCTACCAGTGTAATTCTAGGAGCCAGGCTCGCTCCTGGAGGTCAGCCTGAGGAAAAGTGTGCTGTAGAAAATGCTGGGGAAGTCATCCATCGTGTTACAGCTGTGTGTTGTTAATGCCTCATGGTACTATCTGCGTGAGGTGAGCAGCTACAGCAGCCTTCCACAGACACTTGTTTCCAATTGAAGGTATGTCCCTTGTCATGATGCCTTGACAGCATGTATGCAGATTAGAAAATGCATTGAGAAACTTTGCCTGTCTGACCACTGGAGATGTGATTGCTATCAACTACAATGAGAAGGTAGGTGAGCCTGCTACCATACTCCTAAAAGAACGTTATGTTGCTGTGCCTGTGTACCCCAGAGAGAGGAAACGACAGGCCAAAGAATTGATTCCATCTAAGTCTGTTTCGGTGATCCAAAGAGTTTACTAGGGTGAGATAGGAACATGGGTGAGCTGGGAAGTTCCATCAGTGGAATTTGCCCAACAGTTTACAGACAGCTACTGGGGGGGGGGCTCTTGAGTTTGGGAACTTTCTTCTGGTGTTGGTGGGCATCAGGCATGCCTGTGGTACACATATATACATGCAGGAAAAACATTCAGAAACTTAAAATAGAAACAAATAATCCCCATTTTTTTTGTTTGTTTGTTTTTAATTTGTTAAAAAAACTAAAAGGCCTTGCTGGTTGAAACCCCAGTGTTGCATTCTAGTAATCTGACCATGTAGGACATAGTAGGGTTGTAGGTTCAAGGTTTGACTCCCCACTCCACAAGAGAATGAGTCCATCATTGTCCACTCTGGTGTTGAATTAGGCTTCTTTCTACAAATGCTTTTTATCATCTACTTGCTGCCTGTTCTTTGATTTTTAAAAATTATTTGGGTTCACATTTGGAACCCTAATTCACTTGGTATGATAGTTAATGTTTTTGTTTTTTTTTTAAGACGTGTGTGTGTGTGTGTGTGTGTGTGTGTGTGTGTGTGTATAAAGTAAATCACTGGGCCATCTTCCTAGCCCCCAATGGTGGTTAATTTTGATTGCTGCTTAATAGGATTTAGAAACACCATTTAGCTACTGATAGACATTTTGGAAGGATAGACTTAGCATTACTGGTGTGAACATTCTTACACTTGTCTTTTTAGGCACTTAGCTAATTCTTCTCTTAGAATAAATTCCTAGATGTGAATTTCTAGGTCAGGAATATTCTTTTGCAAGGTAATGCTACCTAGCTTGTGGAATCAAGCTCACATGTGGGGACCCCAGAGCTGCATTGTCTGTGCTGGAAGGCATGATGGTGTGAAGTTGATGTCTGCAGAGGCTAGGCAGGGAGTCACAGCAACGGGGATGTTGCCAGGCCCTATCACTACCTCAAAGCTTCATCTTTCTGTTCTTCCTGCAGATCTACGAACTGCGGGTGATGGAGACCAAACCTGACAAGGCTGTATCCATTATTGAGTGTGACATGAATGTAAGTGACTTTTTCAGGTATTAGTGAGGTCCGGACCCCAGGAAGGTGTCACACAAGGGGAACAGGAGAAAGATGCTATCAAGAGGATTAGGAGGAGGCCATTCACCTAGTAGTCCCCAGGGGATGGGAGTGGCAGTCATTTGACTACCCTCAGGTCTGCCAAGGAGTAAATGTTTGCCTATTAGGATCTAAGTGGGAACACAATTATTGACAAAACTGGTTGTCAAAAAAAGAAAAAGAAAAAAGTTACACTGTCTCCTTTCATGTATGTGGCATCCTAAGCTATCAGGCTTTAGAAATGGAAGACAGATTAACAGTTACCAGGAACAAGTGGATGGTTGTAGCACTATTTAGTGCCTTCCCTGTGGTGGTGTATACACAGACCTCCATGGTGCTGGTTATATTTAATCGCACATACACAGCTCCCAAAACAACAGTGTGTCTATAACGTTGATGTTCTGTATAAAGTGCTGCTGTGGGGAAAACTGGGCAGAGTGCACATTCAGTGCTCTTGCTTAGAACTCAAGCTACTCTTGTCTGAATTAGTTAAGGAGGCTGAGTATGGCTGTGTCTCAGAATTTCACCTTTTATTTTCAAAACAGGTAGATTTTGATGCTCCCTTGGGTTACAAAGAGCCAGAAAGACCAGTGCAGCATGAGGAGTCGATAGTAAGTGGTTTTCTTGAGTTCTTCCTGATTAAACATGTGTGTGATGTTTATCCATGCTTCTTGTGTTTGTTTTAATTACATTTAAATACGTTGTGTGGGGGTTGGGGGTGCCTGTGCATAGCATGTATGTGGAGGTCAGGACAACTTTTGAGAGTTGGTTCTCCGACCATGTGGATACGAAGGATTAAACTCAGGTCTTCAGGCTTGATGACAAGCATTTTTACCTGGTGAGCCAACTTGCTGGCCCATTCCTATGTTCCTTGGTGAGGTGACTCTGCAGGGCCTGGCTGGGTCATGGTCCTTGCTGCTTTTCCGGCTTGCCTCCTAGGAGGACAGTGTTTTCTAGCTGATAGAGGCTGGGGCAGCAGTGGAAACAGGCTCTGGGGAAAACTGAAAGTCCACTCTGAGAGGCTCACTTGTGTTTCTGTCTCCTGTCAGGAGGGAGAAGCTGACCATAGTGGCTATGCTGGAGAGGTGGGCTTCCGTGTAAGTACCATGCAGTGTGTTTCTCTCTGCATCCTGATGCCAGGAACTGTTCTCACCGATGCTTTGTGAACATTATCAGGACATGAGCTCTGGGTACCCATATGAGCAAACGAGTCAGGCACTTGCTCAATTACCAAACCTTTCAATATGTGCTTTCTCTGGAACCTTAACAACCCTGAAAGGCTTCCAACTTCTCTTGTTCCTTTCAAAACATACACCTAATATAGGACTTGGGCATGGTCCCTAGTTAGGTGTGTATGTGTGTGGAGGGGTGTCTACCAAAAGTCAAATTAGTATAATAATACCCACAGCCCCTCCTTTAGATTCATTAGTTGTTAGCACATTTGCTTTTACCTCTGAAAACATAGCCTGCTTTTGTTTGCTTGCATTATTTGAAAGTTAGCTGCATGTTTGCTAGCCAGACTCCCCGGTAAACAGGTAGAAGTGTGCAGGCACTGAGGTGTTGGGTAGATATGTGGGAAGGAGGAACCTGGCAGGTGTTTGCAGCAGAGGTCCACCGTCACTGCTGCTGCCTGCCTTATATGGCTCTTTTGGGCTTCCTTCAGCTCTCTGAGGAGCTGGTAGAGATATCTTGGCTGGCAGCACTCAAGGGGGTCTGGGCATTGCCACTAGCTCACACCTAGTCAGAGGTCTCTGACTAGAAGGCACATATTGCTCACACTTGAGGTTTAGCTAACACCCTCTTGACTTCATTGTTTAGGCCTTCTCTGGTTCTGGGAATAGACTAGATGGAAAGAAGAAAGGGGTCGAGCCCAGTCCCTCCCCCATCAAGCCTGGAGACATTAAAAGGTAGGCCTGTCCTAGTGTGTCCCTGCTGAGTGTTTGCCGTTTTCTGAGAAAGGTCTGACACACAGACCTTTGTGTCAAAGCTCATGGCATAAGAAAACCTCATTCCATTACTGGAAACAGACCAGCAAGCTGCTGGGTAGGTTCAAACCCTTGCTTGCTCTCTGACAATGGTAGAGCGTGGTGGTGTTGGTCTAGGGATTCATGGTGAACCCTCTTCTGGAGGCTCCCAAGTCAGGGATAGGGATGTGCTAGCTGCCTACTATTTGTGTGACCAGGAAGAGGATAGTGGGGTGGGTTCCAGTAGAGCACTTTGAGAGGTAGTCCCAGGCTGCACCCAGAGCCTAGTCCCCTATCTCACAACCAGGGTTCTTTGTGTGCCTCCTAGCGGGTGCAGAGAGGGTAGAGCAGTGTATACCGGAGAACTACCAAGAAAACACTTGCCGTCTCTTCCTCTTGATTGTCAGAAGTAAGTCTTAGTCCTTCTTGGAACTAATGTTTCTCCTTGTCTTTCACCTTCACAGAGGCATTCCTAATTACGAATTTAAGCTTGGTAAGATCACTTTCATCAGAAATTCACGCCCGTTGGTCAAAAAGGTTGAAGAGGTGAGTTTATTTCATTGGTCATCAGTTTTATTTACTAGTAATGACTACTGTTTTTGCCATCCAAAATAGGGTGCTTCTGTCATATTTAACTCCCTTCTTGTGGCCTGATTACTCTGTAGATCATTGCAGGTCTCCTGGCTAAGGCCTGGTGACCCAGAGGTCAAGAGCTGACTCTAGGTTGGCCATAAAAGGATTTGGGGCCCCAGGTGGGTCCTATCTTCTGTTTGTTTACTGTTTGTTTCAGGATGGGAAGTTGAACCCAGAACCTTACACATACTGAAGTATATATATCCTTGCTTAACTCTGTTTCTTTCTAACCTAGAACTAGAGCATGCTATTTCTGTACAGTGGCTCCTGAGTAAGTGGCATGGCTGTACGATAGGGGCAGTAGGGTAGGAACAGTCCTGCAGGAATGAGTACTGTGAACAGGCCCACCTGGCTCCACAGCTGGGCATGATGCCTACGTATAGGTGCATGCGCTTGCAGGGAACCAAGTTGGCCAAAATCATCAAGACATCGAAGGTTAGCACAAATACAGTCACAGAGGTTCAGGCCTCTGCTACACAATGGTGATTGGTGTGATTAGAACCCTGTCTAGGTGCCAGGTACCCTCTGTGTACGTCATAAGTAATCTCACTGATGGGGTATACTTGTGCTCCTGATGCTGTGATTGTGTTTGTACAGATGTGTGGGTGCAGAGCCAGATCCCCTGACCACCACACATGATGTCAGTGTCACCCCATTGAGAAAATGACCTTCACAAAGATCCCAGGATAGTAGGTCTCTGATCAGCTTGTCCCTGTCACGGGCTGGGGTGTAGAGGGGAGGCTGCATTACCATATGGGAACTTACTCCAAGGTGTTGGGCATTAGTTATGAGTGGCTCATTCTGCTGCAGATTGTATTCTACACAGCAGTTGTGCTGGGAATACAGCTACCCACGTGTGACGTGTGTTTCTAGGATGCCCATGTTAGACCCCAGACTTTCCTGGTTCCTTTGTCAAAAAGGCTCACCCTTAACTGGTCATGGTACGCACCTGTAACCTCAGCATTGGAGGTTGAAGCAAGAGGACCCAGGAACTCACAGCCAGGCTTTGCCAAATGAGATCTGCCTTTAAAGGGGGGGATTTCAATAGGGCAGAGATCAGCTGTGCTATGAGCCTATGGGATGGGGTGCTGCACCATCAGTACTCTTGGTTACTGAACTCTTTCCCCTCTAGCATTTGGGGTGGCCAGAGACAAAGACTAGGGTGCTCTCTTTCATATCCCAAGCCAACATGCTACCTCTTGTGGCCTTAAGCTGACAGTGTTGTATGTTTTCTAAATTCACGGGAATAGTAGGCCTCTAGCACCTCCATGAAAGCTGCCTGCATCCTTTATCAGATATAGTTTGGCTTTTATTAAGCCCAGTGAGAGTGAGGCTGCAAGCACAGCTGAACCTGTTTTACCATAAATATTTAGTATGTGAGATTGAAGATGTAGCTTTTACTGTATCCTGGAAGCCACTAAAGTTTGATGAAAGGCAATGGGATAGTAAGTTTGGGAGAGGAGGCAACTTCAGCAAGGCTCTAACAGAAGGACAACTGGTGCCTGCTTTTTAAATTGGCCATAGACAGCAACATTCTAAGCTGGACCTGGGGAAAACCAAGAGGCAGTTTGGTATATTTCCCAGAGCTCTCAGAAGGAAACTTTAGAAACAAGAGGTAAAGATAGAATGCCTTTTACAATGCGTTTTGAGCCATTGAAGTTTTCCCACACTATTGGGGTTCTGCCTCCCCAACTCCCCGAGAAAACCTCATGGAAGGTCACTAGCCTAGAACCATCTATAACAGTAGATAATAAAGGAGTGCATGTTTGCATCTGTTGTAGCCTTTGCTAAGTGACTGCTATTCAACCCCAGTCAGTGGTAGCGGGCTTGCTTACTGCTGTTAAAGATCAGAGCTTGCTCAGCCAAGAAAGAAGACATAAATATAATGTTAAGCAGCAGGGTTCCCAAAGAATGTTCCCTTCCAGTAAAGATACAGAAAACTTGTAGGTCTCAGCTAGGGGTAAAGCTTGGTACTAGATAGAATACTAGGTTCGCATGGTCTGGTGTCCATCCCTAGCACTGAGGCGAGATGAGTGAAAGAATGTGAGTTATGCAGATTGTGACAAGCCAGTCATGGTAGTGTGTACCTGTCACGCAGCACCCAAGAGACTGAAGCGTAGGATGATTTGAGCAAAAGGATTTAAGAGCAGCCTGGGCAACATAGAAAACTTTGTTGCAAAAATAACTGAGTGAATGAATGAAAGGGAGGAGGGTGGGGAAAGAAAGGAATTGTGAAAGTAATTTGTCTAAATGAAAGGCCATTAGTTTATAGATTAGATGGGACCCCTGAGTTCAAACAATGAATGAAAATAGCTCTAGCTGAGCAGGGAAAGAGGTGAGAGGTTCTTACCATAGGTTAGAGACACACACAGGAAATTGGGTAGTAGAAAAGTGTCTCCAAAATCTGCTGTCTGGTAAGGGAGCTGGAAAGATGGCCCAGTGGTTAAAAGCATGAGCTTCTCTTGTAGAGGACCTGGGTTTAGTTTCCAGCACCCACATGGTGGTTCGTAACCATCCCTAACTCCAGTTCCAAGGGACCAGGCACCTTCTCTACAGGTACTAGGCACAGCCTCAGTACACATACATAGACATAGGCAAACACACAAATGAGTCTGACATTTTTTTTTTAAGTTCTGAGAGGACATGGGGGAAAAGCTCATGGGGCCCCCTCTTTAGAATTGAATTATTGATTATTGATAGATTCTGGAGAAAAAGTCATTGTATTCAGTTGTATAGCCACTGCTGAATCCACTGGGTTCATGTTCCCGGTGGAACATGTTCACACAGATATCCTGGTTAAATCCAGTCAGTCACAAAACAGAACAGACGAGAATAGAAAGGTTTGTAGGGAAGATAGGCTGGTGGGATGCACACAGGGGATGAGATCAACTTGTATGCGTTAATACATAAATTTGACAAAAACACCTTTTTTTGTTGTTTGTTTTGTTTTTCGAGACAGGGTTTCTCTGTATTGTTTTGGAGGCTTTCCTGGAACTCCTCCGTAGACCAGGCTGGCTTCAAACTCACAGAGATCCACCTGCCTCTGCCTCCTGAGTGCTGGGATTAAAGGCGTGTGCCACCAACACCCGGCTGACAAAAACACGTTTTATTTAAAAACGTTTTCAACAGAAGCCAAGTGTGGTAGCATAGCTATAACTCTAGCAATCAGGAGGCTGCTGCAGGAGTTTGAAGCTAGCCTGGGCTACTTAAAATGACTCTTTCAACAAAGCAAGACAAAATTCATTCCAAGAAGAAAGCTTTCCAATTGGAAATTCTGTCCCCAGCTCTCCCTGGGCTGAGCGTTGGTTGTCTTCACAATGCAACTGTTTGGACACAGGGCCTTTTACAGGGTAAAATTATGGGAAATGGAGTCCTAATCCAATCTCACCCATGTCCTAGATAAAGAAAATGTGACCACACAGAGGAAAGGCCAGGCACAGACATAGATGGGCCATGTTCAAGCCAGAGGAGCCTGCAGTCACATTAGTCGTGACCTCTCACTTCCAGAATGCTCACAGATTAATGTGGTTTTCCAGCCACCAAGTCTATGAACGTGGCAGCTATGACATGGCACCATGTCTATGGCGTGGCAGCTCTACCAGACTGGTCCACTAGCTGACTTATACCATTGAGACACCAGGTTCAGAACAAAAGTATTCTCTGACAGGTTGGACCTCACGAGAGACACCTTTGAGAAGCCTTTCTGGGGACTGTACTTTGGGGTGCGCCTCATCACATAAAGGAAGTAGAAGCAGCCGGAGCCAGTTTACACCTGCAGTACTTACAAAGCTGAGGTAGATCAAGGGCAGAGGCCTGTCTGGGCTGTAGAGCAAGAGTATGGCAAGTCCCAGCTTAAATGCACCTTCAAATGTGATCAGATGGACGAGGAGACGGAAGTCGGCAAACAGGAGGCTGTGTGGCAGAGGACACCATCTGTACTTCACATGGCTCTGCACTAGCATGGCTGTCATCATGTAAACTCTGACTGCCTCAAAGGCACACGGGTCACACAGTGGGTGTGAAGAGTCCTCTACCATAGGGAACAAGATAATGCCTCAGCTCTCCAGCAGTTAAAAGGCAGGGGGAGACTGCTGGCTTTGCAGTGTCAAAGAAACAAACCTTACTGCTTATAAAAGAATTGATCCGTAGTGTTTCTTATGGTTGGTCTATGTATAAAAAGCTCTTAAAAAATATGTGCACCTTTTAATCCAGAATTCCCTTCTAGGAAAAAAACAAAACAAAGACCAAAGCTGTGTGCATAGACTACGCCACTTATCCCAGAAGTTTAGTGCATTGCCACCCTGGAAGTAAGAGAATTTAGTTTAGAAACCGTGGCTCTGAGATTTGGGGATTAAGTAAACACATGCAGAAAAGTGACTGGAGATAAAATTTGATTTGGTGAAGTGGAGGGTCATAAGAGTGTTACACTTTTTTTAAGTTGAAAATGATGGTTGTGAGGCTGAAGAGAGGGCACTGACCGAGGACCTGGGTTCAATTTCCAACACCCATAAGGTAGCTCAAAACCACCTGTGCCTCCAGTCCTAGGGGAATCTTGTGCCCTCTGCTGGCCTCTATGGTACCACATGCATGGTTTACACAGATAAATGTAGGCAAAGCACCCATACACATAAATGATTATTGTGTAAAAGGTTCCCAAGCTATCATGGTTTGATTTAGAATTTTTCAGCTCTGGTGATATGAAAGTGATAGGTGTTCAATTCTGTGTTAGAATTTTGAAGTTTGATCATTTCCTGGGCTAATAAGCAGTGTGATCCTTCTGAGTGCTGGATGACAGTAAGGAGCCACAGGTTCCTGTCCCTCCATATGGGCACAAGGGGGCGCCACCAAAACAATGAATGCTCTGAGTGCCTGTCTTTTGGGAGCCCAGAAGAGGGAGTCAAATCCGTTGGAGTTGGAGTTACAGGCAATGGTGAGCTGCCTTGCATGGATGATGGGAACTGAATCTGGGTCCTCTGGAAGATCAACACATATACTGAGTCATCTTTCCAGCCCCTCCAGAGGCATTTCTTAATGTGAATAATAAAGTAGGCAAAGTAGATACAGGAAACATAGAATAAAAGCAATTATTGTAAAGTTTGAAAAGTTTTTGAAAATAAGTCCTGTTTTCATACCTAGGATGAAGCTGGGGGCAGATTCGTTGCTTTCTCAGGAGAAGGACAGTCGCTTCGGAAGAAGGGAAGAAAGCCCTAAGTCCAAAACTGTTGGCTGACTGGAAAATAAAAGATCCATTTGTAACATACTGGCTTATGGTTACTGGCTCTGACAAGTTCAGAGAATGCTCTTTTATTTATGGTTTGTTTAGTTATCTAAGGACTATCAAGCTTGTTGTAGGTGCAAAACATAACATAGCCTGGGAAGAGACATTGCTCTCAGGTCCCAGTGGCGGCAGCTGTCTCTACTTCATGCATTCTGCTCCAGGGCTCTCCCAGGCCTCACAGGGCAGTCCTTTTCTGCCTTGCTCTTCCCTCCCAGGGCTGTACAGGACAGTGCCCAGCAGATGTGACTACTCAGGCCTCTAGCTGAGTCCTTGACAAAGATGGTCTCTGCCTTTGCTTGTAGTGACTTCTTGAGAAGGGATCTCATCCAGATGAATTCACTCTCGTTTTGATCTGCTGGCTGTCAGTGAATTCATGCTGAAGCCAAATGTGAACGTTAGAATGAAGAAATGCTCAACTATGCCCCCATTCAATTTTACTTCCTATCCTAAGTTCTGATAGTTTGTTTTTCAAGTACTAGACGAACTAAACCTCACAAATATTAAGCATGCCACATACTCTGCCATGGAGGTTCATCCACACCCCGTTTTCTTACTGTTTTATTGTCCTCAGATCTGCACTTTGTATGATGTAAGATCTTTTGACATGCTGATCATTATTTAAAATTTGTTCCTTGAGAATAATTCTTATTCAAAAATTAAATAAACTGATTAAAACTTGACTCCAGCTGTTGATAAAGGTATGTCATGGATTGGTAGTTTGGGTCACTAGCCAGTAGTCACAGGAATGCCCACTTTTAGCAATCTACACTTCAGCCTGTTATTAGAAGACTGCACCTTTGAGACTTAAGAGATGGTGGGGACAGGCAGCACTCCCTGACACTTGCAGTGGGGATGGTCAGGCCTAACAAGGTCCCCATGGACAGTGCACTTTCCCTATGGGTTGATGGCTCTAGTGTGTCCATTTGCTCTTAGAAATACCCACAAACAACATGATAATTGGCTTCTATCTCTGTGGCACATACATCATCACTGGCCAAATAATGGCTTTGGAAGGTATAAATGCTGTGGCACCTGCCAGACCTGTCATATGAGGACATCGGTTTCACTAGCAGCAAGGCATTTGTGGATTCTGTTGGCTACTATAAATTTTGTTCAGCTGGGAAGATGACTCGGTAGTTAAACACTTGTTCTTGCAGAGGATCCAGCTTTGGTTCCCAGCACCCATGTGGTGGTTCACAGCCTTCTGTAATTCCAGTTCCAGAGATCTGTGTACACATGGTGCACATACATATTTATTACACATAAAATGAGTGCATTTAATATGTGGCTGCATGTGCAGGTGCGTGCATGTGGAGATCAGAGTACAGGTCTCAGGAGTCCCTTCTGACACCTTGAGGGATACAGGATCAAACTTCTCCTTGGTTCTGTCACAAGTGCCTCTTTTTTTATTATGTTTACAGCGTTCTGTCTGTACATATGCCTTCAGACCAGAAGAGGGCATCAGATCTCATTACAGATGGTTGTGAGCCACCATGTGGTTGCTGGGAATTGAACTCGGGACCTCTGGAAGATCAGTCAGTGCTCTTAATCTCTGAGCCATCGCTCCAGCCCCGACAAGTGCCTCTTAAGAGATGAGCCTTCTTTTTTTCTTTTTCTTTTTTTTTTCTTTTTTTTTTTTTTTTTTTTTGGTTTTTTTCGAGACAGGGTTTCTCTGTGGCTTTGGAGGCTGCCCTGGAACTCGCTTGGTAGTCCAGGCTGGCTTCGAGCTCACAGAGATCCACCTGCCTCTGCCTCCCGGAGTGCTGGGATTAAAGAGGTGCGCCACCAACGCCCGGCTGAGATGAGCCTTCTAATGACTGATGTTAGCCTCCAGGCAGTCTCTCCCTCTCCCTTTCCCTCTCTCTGGGGTGTGCTGCCACGTGGGTGCTGGCAATCAAGGTCAGTCAGTGCTAACGGAGCAATCAATCTCAAGTAAATTGGCTTTTCCTTTTCTTTTTTTGAGACAGGGTCTCATGGTATATCCCAGGCTGGCCTTGAACTCACAGGGATACCCCTGCTTTTGCCTCCCTCAGAGCCTCTAGAATTCCTTTCACCCTTAGCCACCCAGCACCTGCTTCCTCCTCTCCACACACCGAATAAAGCTCATCTGCACTTCAGTGTGTGCTCAGACCAGATCCCTGGTAGTCTCAGATTGCCAGGTGGGTTATTCGGAGTTGAAAGTCTTCACTTGCAAAGCTGAGCCACATCGAGATTTGAAAATAAAAACCGGGAGACCTGGCCGGAACTGCCGGGTTTCAGACTGTCAATTACAAGGCTTTGAAGCCAAGTCACCGGCCAGACACCGGTTGGTGAGGCCTCTGACGATCGGCCACTCAGTGAAGACGTCCTGCTTAGCTGCGAATTTACTTGGAGCCCATTGGTTCATGTCTCTGTCAGTCACACGGGGCCTGGACATGGCGGTTGCCGGCAGCTGGCAAGTGAGTGCTCTGGGCTGCTGGGCTGCGGGGCTGCGGGGCTGCGGGGCTGCGGGGCTGCGGGGCTGCGGGGCTGGGTGGGGTTTGGCCCCGGGTCTGCCCGCGCTCACGCTGTCTCTGCCCGCAGCCTCCCCGGCCCTGCGAGGACTACCGCGCTGAGTGGGAGCTCTGCCGCAGCGCCAGGCACATCCTACACCACTACTACGTGCACGGCGAGCAGCCGGACTGCAGGCAGTGGCTGCGCGACCTGGCCAGCTGCCGCGAGTGGGAGGAGAGCCGCAGCCCCGAGGCCCAGGTGCGAGCAGGGTGTGGGTGTGTGCAAACATCCCTCGGGGACATACCCCTCGTGCTTCCCTCCCACGGAGTACCCCCAAACGGCGTCAAGTAGAAGGAGGGAGGCAGAAAGAAAGGAGGTACAGAGAGGCTTGGGGAGGAGGACAACCGCCCAGCGTTAGGGTCAAAAGCCGGCCCTTGGGGACAGGACGGAGGAAGAAAAGAGCCAAGGTGCCTGGAACATGAGGGTGAGCTGTAGAGGGCGTAAGAATGAACTGCAGAGTACCTAAAAATGTTCAGCACGTGTGTTTGTAGTTGCCTTTGGAAGGCCAGCCCGGCTCTGAGAGCTTGAAGAGTACTGTAGAGGACAGAGACCAGTACTGAGACTGGCCCTTCCCTAGGAGGTGTGTAGAAACCTCTACTTACTCTGAATAGCATGTGGAATGACGAACCAAAGAAAGGCTGCCCCTTAATCTAGCTTGGTGAACCGGTGACTTTGTTGGGTCACTTATAGGAAGGAGCATGGTGACTCAAAGACAGCAGCATTCCCTAAGGCCCAGCACGGTGATCCTAGGAGTCCCCCTCCCCCGACACCTTCCCAGAGCAGCTCCAGAGGCTTCTCTCCCAGCGCTTGTTGCTGCTTTTACAGTTTTGGGTAGGAGGCTGGTGAATTTTTAACTCTCTGAACTTCTTGCTCCTAAGTTTCATGTGTTTCCTGAGCAGTGAGCCTCCCTGCCACCCCCAGGTGGGGGTGACTCAAAGCGAGGAAATAGCCATGACACAGGTGACTCCGTAACCATTCATTGTCTCCTTGGGTGGTCTCTGATACAGGGTGATAAGGGAGCCCTGCCGTCTTGGGGCGCACCCCAGTCTGGAGAATGGTGTTGCTTTCATGGGCAGTGGGGTGGGGAGAAGGGGAGCAAAAAATTCCAGGACACAGCCGGCATAGGGAGATGAAGGAAGAAGAGGCTAGGTGTTGAAAACATTCGTAAACATTCTGAAACAGACAAACCAACCAATGTGGAAAACAAGCTGCCAAAACCCTTTTCTAAAATTCAGAAAACAGGGGCTGGAGAGATGGCTCAGTGGTTAAGAGCACTGACTGCTCTTCCAGAGGACGGGAGGGGGTGGTGGTGGTGGTGGTGGTTCAATTCCTAGCACCCGCATGGCAGCTCACAACTATCTGTAATTTCAGTTTCAGGGGACCCAACACCCATGACAAAATACCAATACACATAAAATATAAATAAATAAAAATTTTAAAAAATGTGGAAAACAGAAACATGGCAAGCCCTAATAAGTGAAAGTAAAAAACATGACAGAGAGCTTGTTCATATGGCAAGAAACTGGAAACTTACTGTCTGTCACTATATATGAGCTATAACTATATATGACATATATAGTAACTATGTATATTTATATAATATATATCATAATGAGAAGCACCTTTTACACGCACTGTGCAGAGTTCAACAGTAATTTAGCTTCACACTTCCATCTCTTCCTCGCTCCGTGTCGCCACTCACAGGCTTGCTCTAAACTCTCCAGGTCAGCTGGAGCTGAAGGCTAGGAGACATTTTCAAATGGCTGAAGTCAGAGAATGACATGGTTGTGCCCTCAGGAGGTGGAGGCAGCAATATCAGAAACTGAAGGTCATATATAGTGATCATGAAGCCAGTCAGCCTGGGCTACTTGAGACCCTGTCTGAAAAACCAAAGAACACAATAAAATTGCTATTTAAGATGATAAATTAAGCTGGGCAGTGGTGGTGATGCACACCTTAATCCCAGCACTCTGGAGGCAGAGGCAGGTGGATCTCTGTGAGTTCGAGACCAGCCTGGTCTACAAGAGCAGTTCCGACAGGCTCCAAAGCCACAGAGAAACCCTGTCTGGAAAACCGGTCCCACCCAAAAAGATGATAAATTAAGATGACCTGTGCTGCAGAGAAAGCATGGCCTAGATGTGTGTGTTAAAAAATGGAAGAGTTGTCAAGGTGTGTTATGGAGAAACAGTCGAGCTCTAGAGCTCTGTTCGTCGTGTTCCCCTTTGCCCCTCCTTTCAGAAAAGTGCTGAGGAAGAGGGTGGGACCGGTACCAGGTGACAGTCCTGGGGGTGCTGGGATCCAGCTGTGAAGCGGTAAGTGACCAGAGTCTCATTTGCACAGCGATCCCTCTGTGAGAGTGAGCAGACGCGGGTCCAGGCTGCACAGAAGCACAGCCTGGTGTGGACCTTGAGGCAGAGGCCCCCTGCAGACTGGAACCTCCCTCTACCACAGGAGAGGGACAAGTGATGAGTGACAAGCAACCGCAGCCCTGCCCTTGACCTGGACTCGGACTAGCTTCCACCCGACCTGGAACACAGAGGAAGGCATTTCCAGCTCTAACTGCCTGTTGCCTACCTGCATCTGGGCATCTCACCACTGTGATAAGACACCTGTGTCCACAACTGCAGGCAGCCAAGCACTGTGGCAGGTACCTGTGAGCAGCCACATTGGTCCATCTTGTCCATGCCACCTCCCGGAGAACAGCCACACCAGAGGTGGCAGTCCTGACGTGTGAGACCCTTAAGTGCACAGTGGCGGTCCTGACCTGTGTGGATACATGGCACAGTAGGCAGAATAAGGTTGCTAAACGGTTCTGCTGCAAGTGGATCTCCTTGACCATGAAAAATGGACCTCGGGGCCTTGGGTTTGGTGATTTACTGTGTTATTCAAGCATGGAGCTCAGCCTTGCCCAGCTCCCCTGGAGATAACAGTAGAGCATGCTCAGTGGGCAGAACAACTTGCCCCTCTGCACCAGCCCCTTCTACTGGTTTTGCAGACTTTTACACAGTCTTGCAGGAACCACAGAATCTGGGGCCAAGAGTTCAAGTCCAAGGAATATGGGATTTAGACCTCCTGATTTCTCCTTGTTGTTAATGTATTAAAAGCCATTTCAGATGTTGGATTCCAAAAGCAACCCGAAATTAAAGCCACATTTGTTATACTTTGCACCTGACCTAGTTAGGGTATGTGTCTATTGCTGTGACGAAACACCGTGACCAAAAACAAGCTGGGGAGGAAAGGGTTTATTTGGCTTACACTTCTACATTGTAGTCCGTCATTGGAGGGAGTCGGGACAGGAACTCACACAGGGCAAGAACCTGGAGGGAGCTGATGCAGAGGCCATGGAGGGGCTCAGCTCACTGGCCTGCTCATCATGACTGCTCAGCCTGCTGTTTTATAGAACCCAGGACCACCAGCCCAAGGATGGAACCACCCACAGTGGGCTGGGCCCTCACCTACTGATCACTAATTAAAAGAATGCCGACTAGGTAGTGGTGGCACATGCCTTTGATCCTAGCACTTGGGAGGCAAAGACCGATGGATCTCGGTGAGTTTGAGGCCAGTCTAGTGTGCATAGTGAGTTTCAGGACAGCCAACACTACATAGAGAAACACTTTCTCAAAAAACAAAACAAATGGGGGCTGGGAAGATAGCTCAGAGGTTAAGAGCACTGGCTGCTCTTCCAGAGGCCCTGGGTTCAATTCCCAGTAATTACATGATGGCTCAACCATCTATAGTGAGATCTGGTGCCCTCTTCTGGCGTATAGGTATACATGCAGGCAGAACACTGTGTACATAAATAAATAAATAAATAAATAAATCTTTAAAAACTATTGCCCTACAGCTGTAACTTATGGAGGCATTTTCTCAATTGAGGTTCCCTTTCATATAACTCTAGCTCAATGATTCTTTTTTTTTTTTTTTTTTTTTTTTTGGTTTTTCGAGACAGGGTTTCTCTGTGGCTTTGGAGGCTGTCCTGGAACTCGCTCTGTAGTCCAAGCTGGTCTCGAACTCACAGAGATCCGCCTGCCTCTGCCTCCCTAGCTCAATGATTCTTAACCTTCCTAATGCTGCGACCGTTTAATACAGTTCCTCATATTGTAGTGAACCCCAATGATAAAATTATTCATAACTGTAACTTTGCTACTGTTATAAGTTGTAATGTAAGTATCTGATATATGATATGCAACCCCTGTGAAAGGGTTGTTTGACCTCCAAAGGGGTCTCAACACACAGGTTTAGAACCTCTATTAGCTTATATCAAGTTGATGTAAAACTAGCCAGCACAATGCCCAACGAAGCTATACTCAAGATTAGTATTTTGTTCTTTTGTAGTGTTTTAAATATTTACTTAAACCCTGAGTCTGTTTGGCTTCTGGCTGTTCGTGCTACCCAGCTGTCCTCTGCCACTCTGCACCTGACCTAGTTAGGGTATGTGTTATACCCTCCGGATTCTTCCCTCCCAATAAATCTCTTGAATGAGGTTTGGGTGAGACCTTCTTTCCTGGAGCAGAGACGACCCTGGGTAGAGCAGAGCAGAGCAGGACTGTAACACTTTTTGCTGGGGTAAACCTTCCCTGGCGAACTGAAGTTGAAAACAATCTTAGCCGGGCGTTGGTGGTGCACGCCTTTAATCCCAGCACTTGGGAGGCAGAGGCAGGCGGATCTCTGTGAGTTCAAGGCCAGCCTGGTCTACAGAGTGAGTTCCAGGACAGCCTCCAAAACAGACAGAAACCCTGTCTCAGGAAAAAAAAAAGAAGAAAAAAAAAAAAAAGAAAAGAATTCAAGCCAAGAGACAAAATTACAGTGTGATGAGGGAAGCTAAGTAAGTAGAGTAGAATTAGAAGTGGCAGGCAATTTACATGTGATTGAAATTCAGCAAATGTCCCTCTTTTGTTACAAGGTTGTTTCTGGGTCAGGGTGCATTTCTTTGGCTCTGGGTACACGGCCAAACTGTGTTTCTTTGGCTCTGGTCAGGGTGTGTTTCTTTGGCTGACCCTTTTTTTTCTACATAAACTGTTTACCTTTCTTTTATCTGGACATAGCCATCAATTTTAACATTCATACATAAATCCTTCTTAACTAGAATCTTTTCATCTTTCCATCCAGTTAACCTTTTAGAAGATTTACTGTTTCCCCTCTTAATATTATGAGACATAGGTGCTTAATTATTGAGAGTAGTCACTGAGAAGACAAGCCCCCTGCCCCTTTTTAAAATGATTCGAGCATAAAGGAATAGTAAAAGGCATTTTTAAAAGTCAGCAGCAAGCTGGGCGTTGGTGGCGCACGCCTTTAATCCCAGCACTCGGGAGGCAGAGGCAGGTGGATCTCTGTGAGTTCGAGGCCAGCCTGGTCTACAGAGCGAGTTCCAGGACAGCCTCCAAAACAATACAGAAAAACTCTGTCTCCAAAAACAAAAATAAAAACAAAAACGAAAAAAAGAGAGAAACCCTGTCTCGAAAAACAAAACAACAACAAAGAAAGAAAGAGGAGCAGGGACGGGAGGGAGGGAGGGAGGGAGGGAGGGAGGGAGGGAGGAAGGAAGGAAGGAAGGAAGGAAGGAAGGAAGGAAGGAAGGAAGGAAGGAAGGAAGGAAGGAAGGGGAAAAAAGCCAGCAGTAACAGTAGTTAAGTTTGTTTTTCCCTACTGAAGCTTGTGAGTTTCCCTGTCTCAGGAGGAAGGCTGTTAGTAGGAATGGCAAGGCCTGACTGTTACATGTGAAACACTTAGAGGTCTAGTCAGAATCTGAAAGAAACTGGGCAGGGGCAATCTCTTTACTACCTGTTGTTTTGTGGCTTGTAGAACAATTAAGAAGTCTGTAAAGGTCTTAGCATGTTTCCTCTGTTAATGGAAGAAGATTCTGAGTGTGTCTTAAGATCAGGGAATTTATTTACTTGCTTACTTATTCACATTAAGCCCTTGTGGCAGAGACTCCAACTGAACATTAATCAGCTGAAGACTGGCAGGTAGCTGAGCCCCAGGTTTGAGTTTTCTTATTTAAGAGGCCCAGGTAATTAAACTTCCCTTGAAAGCTCTCAGATTTGTATCATCAACAAGTAATTTGTTCGAACTTTACATCCAAAGTTATTGCAAAGCCAGGATGGTTTTAAGGCGAAAAAGACTTTTTTGCTGAGGATGCAATGGTCGGGCATCCTCAGGTGAGGAGCTGGTGGAGGCCTGCCTTTTCTGCAGCCATGGGTGGCAGGGCTGCTGAACTGTCTGGTGACGATGTGGCCTGAGACAAAGGGACACCACAGGAATTATGCATTCATGGTGTGCCCAGATATGGAAGTTTACAGGCTTGTATCAATGATGTCTTAGTTCTAACTTGTTTAAGTAAGGCACTTAATGGTCCTGCATGATGAAGAGATTTTGGAGGCAAAGAATTCCCCATGTCGAAAACTAATAGAGAAGGCAAAATGGAAAATTGTACTCTTTCCTTGTGGTAGGAGTTGAAGTAGAATCAAACTGGGCTTATTAAAGAGAGAAGAAAAAAAAAGTGTTGGAAAAGACCTTTTGGGGCAAAGGACCCGTGCTTCTGAGATTGACTTATGGGGTTCAGCTAGCCTGACATGACCAAATTAGCTGCTTTCCTCAGAATTCTCCTTCTCCTTGAGATCTCTTAACACCATGGGCAGACAAGCTGTGAGCTTTTAGGAGATTTCCATGCATCTCTCTGTGGTGGCTTCATTAAGAATGGACCCATAGACTTATATATTTGAATGCTTAGTCATCAGAGAGGGGCATTATTCAGAGGGGATTTGGAGGAACAGTCTTGTTGGAGCAGCTGTGGCATTATTGGAGGAAGTGTGCCACTGGGAGTGGGCTGTGAGGTTTCAAAGGCCCAAGGCAGGCCCAGTGTCCTTCTCTCCTGCCGCCTTCAGATCCAGGTGTAGAACTCTCAGCACCATGTCTGCCTGCATGCACCACACCATGATAGCAATGGACTAAACCTCTGAAACTGTAAGCAAGCCCCAAATAAATGTTTTCTTTTATAAACGTTGCAGTGGTCATAGTGTCTCTTTACAGCAACTGATCTGAGACAGGGGTGTAGACTTCTCCGTTTCAGAGCTGGCAGGGGGTGATGTGGAAGGGGGCAACACTGAGTCCCTAGAGGAAGGTCCATCTAAAGGGCGGTGATAAAACTTAACAGATGGCAAAGATCCACAATATCAGACACCCTATGTGCTATGTGAGTGATCCAGCGACTGTAACATCAAAGAGTGAGACTTTTAGAGCTATTACAGTTCTCACTGAGAGTGTAGTTAACAAAAGTGTTTGGGAAGTTTTGCCCTTATTAGAGGAAGAGAAGAGGCAAGAAAGCCATTTTAAAAATAGCAGGCTTTGCCATAGGTGATGATTTCACCATCGTAAGGCCATTGCTTGGTGGAGGAGAATTTGACATTTTTCTTTGGCCAGCATAAATTCAGAATTGGTCACTGGGTCTCCTCTACTACAGCTTTGTGGGAAACACTGAGACAAAGTTAACAAGGAAAATCTTTTAACATCATGATTAACGTAAGTTTTGTTCAGTAAGGTGAAATGTAATACCACAGCTGACTGGACCATGTACTGTAGTTGTGTAGAAGGATAAGGTGACTGTGTAACCAGCTACTTGTTGCCTCAGACTCCTACAAAAGGAGCAAGAGGGGCTGGAGAGATGGCTCAGAGGTTAAGAGCACTGACTGTTCTTCCAAAGGTCCTGAGTTCAATTCCCAGCAACCACATGGTGGCTCACAACCATTTACAATTCAATTGGGTGCCCCCTTCTGGCATGTAGGCAAAATACTGTATATGTAATAAATAAATAAATCTTAAAAAAAAAAAAAAGGAGCAAGAACCTGGGTGCTTTGTGACAGAAGGCAGTTCAAGCCAGCAGTAGATCTGTTGAGGTAGATCGTTTCCAAGTCATCTGAGGAACAGTCACATTGACTTCCAGACTGGCTGTACAAGTTTGCACTCCCACCAGCAATGATTAAGTGTTCAGGTTTCCCCACATCCTCACCAACATTTCTTTTATTATCATGGCTATTCTGAATGGGATAAGATGAAACCTCAAAATAGTCTAAATTTGTATTTCTTTGATGATTAAAAATGTTGAACATTTTAAAAGTATTTCTTAGCCATTTGTGTTTCCTCCTTTGAGAGTTCTCTGCTTAGTTCTGTACCTCATTTTTAAATTGGGTTATTTCTTTTTTTTTTTTTTTTTTTTTTTGGTTTTTCGAGGCAGGGTTTCTCTGTGGCTTTGGAGGCTGTCCTGGAACTCGCTTGGTAGTCCAGGCTGGTCTCGAACTCACAGAGATGCGCCCGCCTCTGCCTCCCGACTGCTGGGATTAAAGGCGTGCGCCACCAACGCCCGGCTATTGGGTTATTTCTTAATGTTCAGTTTTTGTTTTTGTTTTTCCAGGGTTTCTCTGTGTAGCTCTAGCTGTCAGCTTTCCTGGCACTTGCTCTGTAGACAGACTGGTCTCTAACTCACAGAGATCCGCCTGTCTCTGCCTCCTGAGAACTGGGATTGAAGGGGTGTGCGACTACCACCCAGCTAGCATCTAGGTAGGATTCTTAGGCTGGTGGGAAAACTAAGCCCTGACCTTTCATTTTACAGAAATATGTCTGCTCCAGAGGAGAAGCAGGAATGGACATGCTTTGTAGACTGCATTAGCTGCTGGAGTAGGTGGCAATGACCTGGATATAGATATGATGGAGAGGGTCAGGGAAATGGTTGCATGTAGTTTGTTTTCTGGGACTTAGTTTACCTTGGGTGACAAGGGGGAAATAGTTCCTCTGACCACATCAGTGTAGCCCTTCATGCGTGGTTATTGAACACCCAGTGGGTTAATTGCACCAGTTCGGTAGGTTTTGTTTTGTTTTTTGTTTTTTTTTTTTAAACTAACGTACAGTGTTTAGGTAAAGCTTGAGTAGAAACTAAACACTTTAAAATAAACCTTGATTAGACACACCTGAGTATACTGCAGCTAGACTCTCTGGAAGCACTCCTGGTGATTTTCTTTCTATTAAAAAGTGAGTACTATCTAAATTAGGAGACCCTTTTCATGATTCATCGCATGTAAATTGGGTGTGAGTCCCTGTAGCCTAGAGGGTAGTAAATTTAAAAAACAAAGCAGAACAAAAACCAAAAGTTGAAAAGCGTTTGAAGGTGATTGTATAAGCTGATGACATCAGCGCTCCATGGTATGGTTAAGGGGGCGGTTTTTTTTACTGTAGATTCGAGAGAGAGGACAGCCAGAGGCATCTGGAAGAACCCAGAGCAGAGAGAGAAAAAGTAATAGATTGAAAATGGTCAGCAAACTGGAGCCGACCACGAGAGAAGCAGGAGCAGACAAGAGAGAGGAGGAAAGAAAACTGCGGGCAGCAAGAGATGGAGGCAACGAGGGAGAGCACAGCCGAAATAGCGGGGCTATAAGGAGAATGCGTGGCTAGCGGGAGGGAAGTTGAGGGCAGGTGAGGAGGTGAGCCGGACTAAGGTGCTAGTGTGAGCTTTGAAATGTGTCACAGACACATACCCGTGATACCGATGGAGACTGGAGTCAGCATGCACTTTGGTGTACAAATAGGCACCACAGGTAGCAGTCATTTGTCCCTTCTGCCAGTGAAAAGGGAAATAGTTCCTTTTGGTAGCGGGGAGCCAGATTCACAAGTTCCTCAGGAATGCTGGCTTTTTTTCTAGCCAGGAAATGGGGTTTCCTTTGGACCTGAAAGTGATTGTGTGAAGTTGTTTCTTTTTGTTAACTTCTGTTAACTGCAACTGAAAGGTTCAAAATTAAAGCAAAGAATAACATTAAGGGAATTAAAATGAAACGAACCATCTTGGCGGCCTAGTGTTGCCTCCTTAGTCTAAGGAAAATAAAACAAAATCTTGGAGGCTGGTATCTTAATTAGGGTTTTTATTACTGTGAATAGACACCATGACCATGATAATTTTTAAAAAGATTTATTTATTTATTTATTTATTTATTTATTTATTTATTATGAATATAACATTCTGCCTCCATTTATGTCTGCACGCCAGAAAAGGGTGCCGGATGGTTGTGAGCCACCATGCAGTTGCTGGGAATTGAACTCAGGACCTCTGGAAGAGCAGTCATCGCTCTTAATCAGTGTGATGATAAACAGGGGGCTCAGTAAAACTAGGAGGTTTTATGGGTATCACCATAGTTGCTGTGCTGTGTGGTTCCATTTACCAAGATGGGGTAAAGTCACATGGCATTTGTCTTCTTTATAACATTAGCAAAGATAGTGACCTTGTCACATGGTTGCTTCCATCCTGGTGGGGTTATCAACAATGATGAGCAAGCCACATACTTACTTTTTGTTCAAGGTGAGCCCAACCCCCTTCATCATAAATCCCTGGGGTATCCATACATCTCATAGATTAAATGTGACCTTTATATCCACTTTAAAAAACATAGTATTATATTTTACATCTGTTTAAATGTTTTTAAACCTACTTACTGTTTATTTCTATTTTCCTAAATAGGAATTGAATCCAAGTTATATACATGGCATACTGTAGAAAATTAAGATTACCTGTAATAGGATTTCTGCCTGCAATAATTAAACTTCTCCACCAATGCTGTAAGACAGATCAAGCTGAATTGAAAAAAGTATAACAACAGGTATATTGAGCAAAGCAACTCCCAAGTGGGTTTGCTGGCCTCTGAGAACAAGGCCAGAGAAGTTGTACACCCAAGCTAAGGCAGGGAGATTTTATAGATTGAAGGCAAGGGTGTATACATGTCTGCTACAAACTGGATTTGTACCCAACTATGGTCAAAGACTGAGTGCATAGGTGGACACTTGGGCTGCTAGTGGCATTAGGGGTGGTAGCTGCTGGACTTTTTGTGCCTTCCTTTGTTCAGAGACTCTCTGAGCTTCAGGGTTTGAATGGGGGGGGGGCTTCCCATACTGTGCAGGCACAAGCTGGAGGCTTCAACCTGTACATAGACCTTTAACTATTTTAATCTTTTTTGTAAGGCTTTAAGTTAGTTTTTCTCTACTTGGGATTTTGCAGCTTTTGAAACCACATCCCTAGTGCTCTTACAGATCCTGGGATAAAGAATGTTTACATTTCAGCATTAGCTTCAAAGATGCCAATGACCTTGAACTGGGGAACATTCTTGTAAACAAGAACCAAGAAGTAGGGAAAGTATTCAGAGAGCTAGACATCAGTAATTACATTTGGCCATTTCAATTTTATATGTTTCTTTTGATTAAAATTTTTGTGGTTTCAAGATGGACATAGTGGCACACAACTTTAATCCCAGCATTAGGGAGGCAGAAGTAGGTCCATCTCTGAGTATGAGACTAGCCTGGTGTGATGATATTTTGTTTATGATATATCAAATAAAGCTTGTCTGAAAATCAGAGTGCAAAGCTAGCCATACTAGTTAGTCATAGAGGCCAGGCAGTGATGGCACATATCTTTAATCCCACCCTTGGAGCTGGGCATTGGTGGCGCACGCCTTTAATCCCAGCACTCGGGAGGCAGAGGCAGGTGGATCTCTGTGAGTTTGAGGCCAGCTTGGTCTACAAGAGCTAGTTCCAGGACAGCCTCCAAAGCCACAGAGAAACCCTGTCTCGAAAAACCAAAAAAAAAAAAAAAATCCCACCCTTGGGAAACAGGGGCAGACAAATGTCTGTTAATTCAAGGCCACCCTGAGTTACGTAAAATTGATCCAGTGTAAAAGAGAAACAGAGCTCACACAAAGGTGATCTCAGCACTTAGGATCCCACATCTTTAATCCCAGTACTAAGGAGGTGGAGACAGGAAGAGATATGGCGGAGTGGAGAAAGGACTATAATGTTAGAACAGACAAGTGAGAGATACAGTCTAGGCAGTCAGTCTGAGGATGCAGTCTGAGGATGCAGTCTGAGGATTCATGGAGAAAGGATCACCTATTACGTTTGAGGTAGGGGTAAGACCTAGTGGCTGGCTGTTTTGCTTCTCTGACCTTTCAATTTACCCCCCTAATATCTGTCTCTGGGTTTTTAATTATTATTACTTGTTTTTTGTTTTTTCGAGACTGGGTTTCTCTGTGGCCTTGGAGGGTGTCCTGGAACTAGCTCTTGTAGACCAGGCTGGCCTGGAACTCAGATATCTGACTGCCTCTGCCTCCCGAGTGCTGGGATTAAAGGCCTGTGCCACCTCTGCTTGGCTCAGCCTAAGGTTTTCAAACAACTAACATCATTATATCCAGTAACCTTTTAAGAATTGCCAAATGATAGAGGCTCTCTGTAAGACCTGATTGGACTCCTGTGGTAATATTAGATTTAAGGAGATTCAAGGAAGTGATAGTCTTATATGGCATGCATTCACCACTTGTGAAGCAGATATTAAACTTGGGTCAACTTGTAATAGAACTATCTCTAAAGATTGGATAGACTTGGTTAATCCTGTTCTAAAGCCTGATCCACAATTACAATGGAGTACATGGTTCATCTAAGACTATTGAACAATGGTGTAGATTTAGAGATATAGAAATCTCCCAAGATCAACTTCTTAGAGAAGATTATGCTACTATAGAGAGGCAATCCCTATATGATGGCCACACCCTGACTTTATGCCATGCAGCAGCTTTGAATACTTGGAACAGAATTAAAGAAATAGGAAAGAAGATTGAATCATTTACTAAAGTCATTCAGGGCCTGAAAGAAACCGTTACTGATTTTTTACTAAGATTGACATCACCAATAAATAGAATCATACCAAATTTAGAAGCTAAGCAATGATTGAATCTCTGGCTTTTGAAAATACTAATTCTGAATGCAAAAGGCCTTCAAAGTCAAGATCAGCACCCTTGGAGGAATGGATCTGAGATAAAATCAATATTGAATCTCATGACCATGATAATGTTGGGATAGGAGAGTTAATTTCCAGAGGTTTGAAGAAAATGGAAATGCCAAGAGTTTCAATTGTGGCAAACAAGCATAATCCACACAGAGCACCCTTCCCTTCTGGATTATGCAGAAGGTATGGCAAAGGCAGGCATTGGACATTCAGGGTAGCCCTTTGCTATTGGAAAACTCCTTGAGGGTCTTCTCACAGGCCCCTGTGCCAAATTTCGTTCAGTCATTTCCTGCCATTGTGGAGGAAATTCCTCCCCAGAGCAATTAAAGAACGTAATGCCTTAAATGGAAGAAACTATCTGCTCTGGATGATGGAACAGCTATAGAAGAGAGAACAAAAAATTCAGGAAAAACTATAAAGTGAGTATTTCAGCAAACTTCTAAAAATGAGCAAAGACCAAAAATAAAAATACCAACAAATGACATTATTATTGAAGGCCTGGTAGACATCGGTGTGGGTGTAACAATAATTTTACTAGAATCCAAATTGGCCTCCTCAGGAGGTAAATGTTAAGCTTTTAGAAATTGGAACTTTATCTCAGGTAAAACAGAACATGAGATGGGTGGAATGTATAAGACCCAAAGGACAGAGGGGAAAATTAAAGCCACATGTGGTAACATAGCAATGAATTTGTGGGGATGTCATTTGTTACAGCAATGGAATATTCAGATTAATATTTCTCCTAATCTTAGAACCAAACTATAAATTAATGTGTGTTTCTGGGAAAAATATTACAAGACAATATAAAAAACAGTCACCAACTGTTATGAGAAGCTATTTCCTTGAGTGAAGCCGTCCCGCCAGCCGCCTGGGCTCTCCCGCGCCAGCATGGTTCGGAGAATAGTTCCGGGCTCCTACCCATGGCGTTACATGTCGACTCTCTTGTCTTTCTCTTACCCAGAGTTCTCCTGGACTCCTAGTCCCTCCCATCTTGGTTCCCTATAGGCTCAACAGTACTTTATTGACATAAGACTTCCCCAACATCTCCTCTTTTCTGTTTAAACAAAAAGAAAGGTCTTAACTTTAACATAGTCAAATTGTATATGACAGAACAGTTATCAAGTAAGAACACAGTTACAACATTTTGTCTATTAACATTTAGCAAGATCTAAAGAAAATATCATCCATCCCATCCTTGTGAGTCTAAAGTTCTATATGTAGCTTATCTCTTATCATAACTAAGGAAAACTATAATTATAGCTATCTGTCTTCAACTCCATCAAAGACCACAGAAGGATAATATATAAACACTAGGATTGACAGAGACATCTTGCTATCTGGACAGTCACCCAAAGTTCCTCTGTATTGTCCGGGCATCCATCTTCAGCCCATAGGCCACAATGTGTCTGGAACACTTCTCAGCAAAGCAGGAAATTTCAAAACTGTCCATCTGCATCAGCAGTCTGTCAGTCATTTTTCTGTGTCCTGCAGAAAGTCTCGTAAACTCTTCATGAAGCAGGAACCCTGTAAGACTGAGTTCAGCAGTCACTTTCCTGTGGGTCCTGCATGTCCAGATTATACAACAACAGTCAAGCAGTACAGGCAAGAGCAGTTTCTTGCCCAAATGGCTAATCTTGCCATGTTGAAAGCAAACTCCATAACAAGTTTCTTCGATGCCCATCTTCCTCTCAGACGTAATTGGTGCTGCCAGGAGCAGACATTTCTCATTGTCAAGAAAAGCCCTAAACCATTTTAAATGCCATTTTCTGAAGGTCTTTGAGAGGTTTGAAGACTGTTTATCTATCTCAAATATTTTTCTGTATATCTAGAAAACCTAACTTATGTAACTATAAGTTCTATTGTAAGTAACTATCTATAGTCTGTATTCAATTATGCATTATGTTTTAAAAGATCAGTATAAGCACAATACTTAATCAAGAGGAGAAATATACACATCACAAAATTGACCTTGAATTTGTATCAATAAATGAAAAACAATACCCATACCATAATTCCCCTTTTTACCATTAAAAAGAGATTTGCTGTGATCATTAACCAATTATAAACAACCCATTTAAATGAAAACAAAGATTTATAAACAAGATGGGAATTGGGACGTCGCTCATTCCAAACTGCTTCCTGCTGGAAGGGGGCGCCGTTCATACCATGGGGATCATGACAAAACTCAGAAACCTGTATAAGTCCATATTTTCGGGGTCTGTAAAACTGCATCATTTTAGCTGTTTCAATTGTTGGAACACCTGGTCCACTGCTTCTGGGGGTCTTGGTTCGTCAAACCACAGAAGCCTGGAAGAAATCCTCAGCTTTTTATGTTCTGTGGAAACATAAATTAAAACTCCTTTTCCGAGTAACATATCCTTGTACTTAAATTTTGAAGTCAAGGCATTTTCAAAAGATAGAAGTTGGATTAATTCAGCAGCATTTATAATCAAGTGTACTTTAGCATTTGTTCCTTCCTTAGCAATCAAAAAACTGAAAAACACAATAGCGTACAGTATCCAGACTCTCTGTGTATTTTCCATCTTTACGTGGCTTATTTATTTATCTAATATTACTTTATTTCTTTCCCTTTTATTTATTTTTCTCTGAGACAGGGTTTCTCTGTGGAAACCTGCCTGCCTCTGCCTCTGGAGCAATCCTACCGGCGTGTGCCACCACACCCGGCTTTTGTATTTATTTACCACTTTGCCGTTTCATTTTCTCTCTCAATCTCACGTATATTTTTAAACACACTGTAAACCTTTAGAGGTTTTGTTCATCCAAGTCTGACTTTACTGTAAATCTTTACGTTTTTCTGGCCACGTGTCTTATCTGTAAAACCGTGGCTGTTTTAAACTGCCGGTGTTTTTTTTTTTTTTCGTCAAGATGGCGGGCGTAAGCGTGACTCCAGCTTACAGCCTCAGTCCATGCTGACCTCCAGCAAAAGCTGCCACTTCCAGCTGTACGTACACACCTTTCAATCGTTAGCAGAGTCTCTTAAAACAACCTTGTTGGTTTTTTTTTTCTTTTTCTTTTTCTTTTTATGCCGAGTCAGGAAGACTCAGGTAAGCGAGCCGCTTGAATCTCGGCTTGTTGCTAGCAAAACAGAGCACACCTGAGAAAATGCTGCTACCAAAATTCTGTGCTTCTCTCCGTTCTTCTGTTTCTAAAATTCCTTTAAAGCTTTTGTCATTCTGCGTGGAAATTCATGATCCCACTCCTGATCACCATTTTGTTATGAGAAGCTATTTCCTTGAGTGAAGCCGTCCCGCCAGCCGCCTGGGCTCTCCCGCGCCAGCATGGTTCGGAGAATAGTTCCGGGCTCCTACCCATGGCGTTACATGTCGACTCTCTTGTCTTTCTCTTACCCAGAGTTTTCCTGGACTCCTAGTCCCTCCCATCTTGGTTCCCTATAGGCTCAACAGTACTTTATTGACATAAGACTTCCCCAACAACCAACCATTCAGGTTGAACAAGAGCAGGTCACAACAGCTGCTGACCTGTCAAAGACACCAACAGCCCTACCTTTAAAACAGTTGATAGACAACCTGTATGGGTTGAGCAATGGCTTTTAACTACAGAGAATCTGTAGGCTTTAGAACAACTGGTACAGGAGCAACTAAATGCTCACCATATTGAAGAATCAACCAGCCCTTGGAATTCTCCTGTATTTGTTATTAAAAAGAAATCTGGGATTGGTAGGATCAACATAATAAAAATGGCAATCTTGCCAAAAGCAGCCTACAGATTCAATGCGATCCCTATCAAAATTCTGGCACAATTCTTCACAGACCTTGAAAGAACAGTAATCAACTTTATATGGAAAAACAAAAGGCCCAGGATAGCCAAAACAACCCTATACAATAAAGGAACTTCAGGAGGCATCACCATGCCTGACTTCAAGCTCTATAGTCCTGAAAACAGCTTGGTATTGGCACAAAAATAGGCAGGTAGACCAATGGAACCGAACTGAAAACCCTTATTTTAACCCACACATCTATAAACACTTGATTTTTGACAATAAGCTAAAACTATACAATGGAAAAAAGAAAGCATCTTCAACAAATGGTGCTAGTATAACTGGGTATTGGTATGCAGAAGACTGCAGGTAGATCCATGTTTATCACCTTGTACAAAACTTAAGTCCAAATGGATCAAAGATCTCAACATAAATCCAACCACACTGAAACTCTTAGAAGAGAAAGTGGGAGATACTCTTCAACGAGTTGGTACAGGAGATCACTTCCTGAACATAACACCAGTGGCACAGACTCTGAGATTGACAATTAACAAATGGGACCTCCTGAAACTAAAAAGCTTCTGTAAGGCAAAGGACACAGTCAACAAGACAAAAAGGCACTTCACAGAATGGGAAAAGATATTCACTAACCCCACATCTCACAGAGGGCTAATCTCCAAAATTTACAAAGAATTCAAGAAGCAAGTCTCCAAAACACCAAAGGATCCAATTAAAAGGTGGGGCACAGAACTAAATAGAGAATACTCAGTAGAGGAGGCTAAAATGGCTGAAAGGCACTTAAGAAAGTGCTCAACATCCTTAGCCATCAGGGAAATGCAAATCAAAACAACTTTGAGATACCATCTTATTCCTGTCAGAATGGCTAAAATCAAAAACAACAAAGACAATTTATGCTGGAGAGGATGTGGAGAGAGGGGAACACTCCTCCACTGCTTGTGGGAGTGCCAACTTGTACAGCCACTTTGGAAATCAGTATGGAGATCCCTCAGGAAAATGGGAATCAATCTACCACAAGACCCAGCAATTCCACTCTTAGGCAAATATTCAAAAGAGGCAAATTCATACAACAAGGGCATCTGCTCCACTATGTTCATAGCAGCATTATTTGTAATAGCCAGAACCTGGAAGCAACCTAGATGCCCCTCAACTGAAGAGTGGATAGAGAAAATGTGGTACATTTACACAATGGAGTGTTAGTTAGCAGAAAAAAACAATGGAATCTTGAAATTCGCAGGTAAATGGATGGCACTAGAAGAAACCTGAGTGAGGTAACCCAGTCACAAAAAGACAAACATGGTATGTACTCACTCATATATGGATTTTAGATATGGATCAGGATAGTGCCAGTCTGCACTTCCACTGACAGAGAGTCTGGGAAACAGGAAAAAACCTAAGAGATATGCATGGTACCCCAGAGAAAAGGAATGAGGTAAGATCTTCTGAACAGATGGGGAACATGGCAAGGGGTGGAGGGGAGTGGGAGCTGGGAAGAAGAGAGGGGGAGAAGAGGAAGAGAGAGTAGGTCATGGGGGAACAGGAAGGTTGAGTGGGGGTAGGATAGAGGGAAGAGGGAATCATAGGTTAGAAGACAGATCTGGCACCAGTGAGACCTCTGGTGATCTAAACAGATGACACCAACTGGCAAGCTAAGCAACAGTGGAGAGACCACCTTGAATGCCCGTTCCTGATAATGAACTTGATGTCTATAACCATCCTGGAGCCTTCATCCAGTGACTGATGGAAGCAGAGGCAAACATCCACAGTTAAACACTGGACTGAACCCAAGGAACCCAGTGACAGAGAGAGAGGAGCGATGAGCAATTTGGCTGGCAAAACCGGCAGAGACAGCTGATCTGAACAGGGGAGAGCTCTTGGACCCCAGACTGACAGCTGGGAGGCCAGCATGGGACTGATCCAGACCCCCTGAATGTGAGAGTCAGTGAGGAGGCCTGGGAAACCTATGGGGCCCTGGGCAGTGGATCAGTGTTTATCCCTGGCATACAAGCAGACATTGTGTGTCCATAACACAAAGAGGGATGCTCTCTCTCAGCCTGGACTCTTAGGGGAATGCCTAGACCCTGCACTAAATGAAATGACAGACTTTAGATATCCCCTATGTGGAAGGAAATGGTGATAGGGTGGGAGGCTGGGGGGGGGGATGGTGGGAGGATGCGGGAGGGGGAGGCAGAGGGAACTGGGATTGACATGTAAAACAAGCTATTTAAAATTAAAATAATAAAAAAATTTAAAAAAAGAAATCTGGAAAATGGAGAGTGGTGACAGATCTAAGAGCTGTTAATAAGGTGATTCAGCCAATGGCTCTCTACAGTCTGGAATTCCTTTGCCTTCTTTATTATCTAAATTATGATCTCTTATAGTATTGATTTTTAAATTGTTTCTTCACTATACCTTTGCAAGAAGAAAAAGAGAAAAATTTGCCTTCATGGTGCCTACTTATAATAATTCTTAGCCTGCTAAGAGATATCAATGGAAGATTATCCCACAGGGAATGATAAATAGCCCTACCCTGTGCCAATAGTTTGTACATCAGCCATTGGAAAGGATACGTAAGCAATTTCCTCAATCTATAGTTTACTATTACATGGATGACATTTTACTATCCAATTCAAATGTAGATACTTTAGAAAGAATGTTTAAAGAAGTAAAGGAAATTTTGCCTTGCTGGAGATTAAAAATTTCTCCTAAAAAATACAAAGGGGAGATTCTATTAATTATTTAAGATATAAACTAGGTTTATAAAAAATTAGACCCCCAAAGGTGCAAATTAGGAGAGATCAATTGCAGACTCTCAATGACTTTCAAAGAGTCTAAGGAGACATTTCCCATCTATGGTCCACTATTGGGATAAACCATGATGAACTGAGTAATTTAAATAAAACCTTAGATGGTGGCAAGGACTTAAATAGTCCCCAGGAATTATCATCAGAAGCCGAATGAGAACTGGCTTTGGTGAAAGAGAAATTACAGGATGTACATGTGGATCGTGTGGATCTGAAGCTTAAGTGCATTCTGGTCATATTACCCTCTAAGCATTCCCCTACAGGAATTTTAATGCAGAAGGAAGACATTACCTTAGAATTTACCTTTTTACCACGTAGAGTACAAAATTAAAAACTTATGTGGAAAAGGACTCTGAGTTAATGCTAAAAGGAAAATTGAGACTTTATCAGTTAGCAGGAATAAACCCAGCAGAAATGATAGTACATTTCAATAATGATGAAATTGTAAATTATGGGCAGAAAGTGAAACT
Source organism: Mesocricetus auratus (assembly GCF_017639785.1). Lineage (NCBI taxonomy): Eukaryota > Metazoa > Chordata > Mammalia > Rodentia > Cricetidae > Mesocricetus > Mesocricetus auratus. The sequence goes on from NW_024429192.1 coordinate 74,352,799, forward strand.
TGGCAAAGAGCTTGCAGTAATTTTTTGGAGAGATTAACAGCAAATATCTTTTTTTTTTTTTTTTTGGTTTTTCAAGACAGGGTTTCTCTGTATTGTTTTGGAGGCTGTCCTGGAAGTCACTCTGTAGACCAGGCTGGCCTCGAACTCACAGAGATCCGCCTGCCTCTGCCTCCTGAGTGCTGGGATTAAAGGCGTGCACCACCACCTCCCGGCAACAGCAAATATCTTAAAAGCAAGAGAATCCAACCTATAAAGAGAACTAACTGGATCCTTAAGGCCTTGCATTGTACAGGAAACACCAATAACTGAGCCCCTACATTCTATATTGATGCAAACAAATCTGGAAAGGCAGGTTACAAATCAGGAAGTTTAAGCAGTGTGGATCCAAGTCATTATAATTCTGTCCAAAAGTCAGTATTATATGCTTTCTCATGGTATTAATGAATTTTACCAAACCTCTCAACATAATTACTGATAGACAATATGCCAAGTTGTTTTGCATATCGAAACTGCTGAATTTATACCAGATGATACAGATTTGACTTTATTATTTGTTCAGTTACAAGAAATAATCAGGAATAGGAATCATCCCATATATATATAACACATCTAATCCCATATGGGTCTGCCAGGTCCTCTGGTCAAGGCAATGAAGAAATTGATCAACTATTGATTGGAAATATGTTGCAGGTCTCAGAATCTCATAAAAACATCATGTCAATAGCAAAGGTTTAAAATTTTTTTTCATTACTTGGCAACAAGCCAAGGAGATTACAAAGCCATGTTCTACTTGTTCTTTATACAACCAAATTCCATTACTAGCAGGAAGTAATCCAAAGGGTACTCAAAGGAATGAAATCTGGCAGATGGATGTGTTTCATTTGGTAGAATTTGGAAAACTAAAATATGTACACCACAGCATTGACACCTAGTCAGGATTTTAATGGGCAACTGCTTTGAGTTCTGAGAAGGCTGATTCTTTAATCACATATTTGTTAGAAGTTATGGCCATCATGGGAGTACCTGTACAATTAAGACTGACAATGCTTCAGCATATGTCTCTAGTAAAATGAAACAGTGTAGCACAAACTATAAAAACCCAGCTATAGATATCAGGGTTAAAGCTGAAGATCAGAGAAACAAAGCCGCCAGCCACTAGAAAGTTCTCACCTCTACCAATGTTCAGACTGAAGGAGTGATCCACTGACCTTCAGACTGCACTGATCTGCACCAAATCTTAAACTGCCTCTCTGTCTCTGTCTCTCTGTCCCTCCCTCCCACCCTCCCTCCCTCCCTCCTTCCCTCCCTCCCTCCCTCTCTTTCTCTCTCTCTCTTTCTTTCTCTCTGTCACTCTCTCTCTGTCTTGCTCTCTTGTCTACTCCCGCCTTAAGTTCTCCTTTAGTGCTGGGATTAAAGGTGTTGGATCCCAAATGCTGAAATGACCTCTGTGTGAGCTCTGTTTCTCTTTTACACTGGATCAATTTCATGTGGTTTAGGATGAACTTATATTAACAGAGATCTGTCTGCCTCTGTCTCCAGAGAACTGAGATTAAAGATATGTGCCATCACTGCCTGGCCTCTATGGCTAACTAGTGTGGCAGCTTTGTACTCTGATCTTCAGGCAAGCTTTATTGGTATATCATAAATGAAATATCACCACAAACAGTTTTTTGCTTATTATAATATATAGCACATTACAGCTATGCTGTATAATCCTACAGGGCAAGCACTTATAGAATGATCAAATTGGGGCTGGAGAGATGGCTCAGAGGTTAAGAGTACTGACTGCTCTTCCAGAGGTCCTGAGTTCAATTTCCAGCAACCACATGGTGGCTTACATCTGACATGCAGGCAGAACACTGCATGTCATAATAAATAAATAAATAAACAAATAAATGATTAAAAAAATCAAATTGAACCCTAAAGGATATGTTAAATAAACAGAAAGGGGCAATATAGCTTCCCAGAAATAAATTGCATAATGCTTTATTAACTTTGAATTTCCTAAATACTAATGAGAAGGGAATTATAGCTTTTGAGAGATATTGGATAATAGAAAAAACTATGAAATTAAATTATACAGTATATTTTACGGATGTGTTGACCTCAGAATGGAAATCAGGATATGTGTTTCACTGGGAAAAGGGTTTTGCTTTTTTTTCCACAGGAGAAGAAATGCTGTGTATACCATCAACATTGATAAAGATTAGATTTGAACAAGAGAGACCTCTTGATTAGAAGAGGTGATAGTTCATCAAACAGTGTATAGTGTGACCACTCAATCTAAACCAACCTATAAAAATAACAAATGCTTTTCATTGCCAAAAGGGAAACTCCCCAAAGATAGGGTTGGGGAGGGTTTTATTTCTATCTTTTCAGGAAAATAAAAGCAACCATCTTGAGGAATTTAAAGACCTTTGGACAAATAAATATCCAAAGAAGAAGGGAGAACTACTGGGAAAATTTTATCAAGAAACGGAATAATGTTATTTCTGAAGTCTCCAAAAATATGATGGAATACTACAACAACAATTCCAGGACTATGACAACACCCCTAAGCTGGAAAATGCCACCTAAAGATCTGTTTGGATACAAACAGCTTGGAACAATTTTGAGGTGGCACCTGAGATGATCCAGCCTTACAGACTTGAGATGAGCCCTGTACCTTCCCATTATGCAGAGACTGGACAACAAATGATACGGCTACCTCTCCCAGGACTTGACAGCTAACCCAAATTTTTCTTTTTAGGACCCTCTAAAGATGCTGTCATACCAAGACAGCAGGAAGTAAATTTAAGGATGTGACACCCATATTCCCAAGAGATGGGGGGTGGTTTTTGGAAGTTCAAGGGGTTATGTATATTTGTTATCATTTAGGGTGGTTGGTTACAAGTTGTCATTGGTAATGGTCAGGAAAAAAGCTAAACAAAGGAGATTAGATTCAGGGTTCTTGTTTTCAAAAGAAAAAAGGGGGCTACAGATAGGATAAAAGGGTAGATTACTGAATCTAGTCTGAAAAGAAAAAAAGGGAAGATATAAGATAAAAGGTAGATTATTGAATCTAGTTTTAAAAAGCAACTAGGGGGCTGGAGAGATGGCTCAGAGGTTAAGAGCACTGGCTGTTCTTCCAGAGGTCCTGAGTTCAATTCCCAGCAACCACATGGTGGTTTACAACCACCTATAACAAGATGTGGTACCCTCTTCTGGCGTGTAGACAACACCATATACTTAATAATAAATAAAATCTTAAAAAAGAGCTGTTTAAAAAACCAATTAGGTTTTAAATATTTTACATTAGATTGGACTTTTGTATATTGTATACCAATTTTGTACATTGATACAAATTTGAGATTAATTTTAAAACATACTGTACATACATTTCTAATCTTGTTCAAGGTAGTGTACCAATACAGCTCATTTATTAATGTAATGCAAATTTCTAGTACTTGAAAGCTATTATCACCAACTATTTAGGATAATAAGGAAATGCAGGTTAGTGATTAGTCACTTATTACAATTAAATTTATAGTCATATTAGGCATGTTTACAGGGTCAAACAGAGATATATTTTAGATAGACATATCATCTTCAAACACTCCAGAGATCTACAGAATATGGCATTTAAAATGTCTTAATAATACATTTTTTATTGCCATGCAACATGTCTGCTCGTGGCAGTACCAATATACTTCAGAGAAGATGATGGGCATCGAAGAAACTCTACATGAAGTTTACTTTTTTTGTGGCAAAAGTAAGCCACTGGGTAAGACAGTGCCCTTGCCTCAACTGCTTACAGTATGCTGTCCAAATTGGACAAATAGGATACAAAAGAAAGGATTGCCAATATTTGCCAAGACAAGGTAGGACAGCCTTTCAAAACTCCTGCTCATTGAAGTCTATCGAATATTCTAGGCCTTTAGGCCAAAAATGGATGCCTCAACGTTGCAGAGGAACCTTGGGTTCAAGCAGTCAGCTATTGTCATTTCTCACTTTTTTTTTGAAGTTGCTTGCTCGAACTTCCTGCTTACTCAGTTAATATTATTTCCTTCTCAGATCTCTGAGGGAGACTAAATAGTTATAGTTTTCCTTGTTTATTACCAGACACAGGAAAAAAAAAACTCACTAAGAGGTGAAAGTGTGTAAGGTTGAGAGATATCAAAAGATATGTTTTGGATGGTGATGCAAGTTATGATAGAAAGTAAATTAGTTATAGATTTGAACTTACGAAGATAGTATATAACGGAGTATTTTCTCTGAATATGTCAAATGCAAATGGACTAGGCAATTTTGATGTACTTATTGCCTGTACATTTTGTATATAGTTACTGTACTTATTTGTTTTTTAAAAGTATTTATTTATTATGTAGACAGTGTTCTGCCTCCATGTATGCCTACACACAAGAAAATGGTACCATATCTCATTATAGATGGTTGTTAGCCACCATGTGGTTGCTGGGAATTGAACTCATGACCTCTGGAAGAGCAGTCAGTGCTCTTAACCTCTGAGACATCTCTCCAGCCCCATATAGTTTTTCTTATACCAGTTATAGCCTTCTTTATTTTAGACAAAAAGGGGAAATGTAGTGATTTTTCGTTTGTGTTTTAACAAATAAACCTTTCATGCCAGGCATTGGTGGCACACACCTTTAATCCCAGCACTTGGAAGGCAAAGGCAGGTGGATCTCCGTGACTTTGAGGCCAGTCTGGTCTACAGAGCAAGTGCCAGGATAACTTCCAAAGCAATACAGAGAAACCTTGTCTGGAAAAACCAAAAACCAAACAACCCCCCTCCTCCAAAGACCAAATAAACCTTTCCTGTAATCAAAGAGCAGAGCTAAGCCTCTAGAAGCCAGGGAGTAGTGGCACACACCTTTAGTCCCAGGACTTGGGAAACAGAGGCAGAGGGATGTCTGTTAGTTCAAGGCCACACTGGGCTCATGAGATTGAATCTTTCTAAAAGAGAAACAGAATTCACACAAAGGAGACCCCGGCACTTGGATCCCATGCCTTTAATCCCAGCACGAGGGAGGTGGAGCCTAGAGTGATATGGCTAGTTTGAGAGAGGAATAGAAGGTGGGATGTGACAGGAGCTCAGTGCAGTCCAGGTAGTCAGTGTGAGGATGCAGTCTGAGAATGTAGTCTGAGGACAGGATAGACCCCTGGTTTGAGCACTGGTAGATCTAAGAATTCTCTAGTGGCTGGCTGCTTTGCTTCTCTCATCTTCCAGATTCCCCCTCCCCTGATCTGACTCAGGGTTTTTATTAATACCAGTTAGAACTTATGCTACAATATCGCTCAGGTTAGCTCCAAATTGGTATCTGTTTGCCTCAGTCTCCCAAGTAGCTGGAACTACAATCATGTGCCATAATAGTTGGTGCAGAGTTCTTTAAAAGAGCTTCCCATTTCATAATGCAACACCCTGAAAATACAGATAGGATTATAACTACACTCTCAATAGATTATATACTATAAACACACAAATACACCACTGAAGTAGCTGGTCAAGAAAGTAAATTTTGTCTTTTGCCACAACAAACACTTTTTTTTTTTTTTGGTGGGGGGTATGTGATGCTGGGAGTCAAAGCCAGAGCCTCAGATAAGGTAGACAACGTACCACTAAGTTGTATCACCAGCCCTCAATAATCTAAGCTCATATTCAGACAAAAATTTCCACTGGCTTATTTGCAGCACAGTACTAAAGAAGCCAAAGGCTTTCTGCAGTCGTACTGTGAGTCACTAGGGAAAATGGCACTATACTGCTGATGGGATTGTACCTGGCCTAAACCTTCTCTCTAAATGCCTGGCACCTCAGGATGTGGAAGCAGGGTGTTTAGGGAGGTAATTAGGACACAATGAGGCCATTAGGTTTGTTGTATGGCAACATGAATAGAACAAAGTCTGAAACACATCTGTGAAGACAAAGAGGACATCTGCACACCAGAGGGGTGGCCTCAGATCAAGCATGCTAAGACCTTAACATGGTTGAGGAAATGTTTCCATCATGTAAGATGCCCATGCTATGGTATTTTGTTATGGCGCTTCACAGATTACTACATTCACTAGTTTCGAGTTTTGTTTTTGTTTAGGAGACAGGGTCTCACGCTGTATCTTGGGTTACCCTTATATTCTGGCAATCTTTCTGTTTCAGTCTTCTTAGTACTGGGATTACAGGAATCATTTCAGATGAATAGTACTAACTGCAATAGTCTCAGCTAGCTCACAAATATGTTCATTCTTTAAAGCTCACTTCCTCACCTTAAAATTCAGAGAAGCAGCCGGGCGTTGGTGGCGCATGCCTTTAATCCCAGCACTCGGAAGGCAAAGGCAGGCAGTTATCTGTGAGTTCGAGGCCAGCCTGGTCTACAGAGCGAGTTCCAGGACAGCCTCCAAAAACAATACAGAGAAACCCTGTCTTGAAAAACCAACCCCCAAAAAAACTCAGAGAAGCTGCAGTTATCCCAAGCAAGGTCCAACTGCTTCTGGCATACTTTGCTAGCTGGCAAAACCCTGCATAATTTTCATCCCCAGTCCTCTGGCTCATTTTGTACCTCCTGCAAGTAGTTTAGATTGCAACTAAAGTTTTATTTTTAAGTCATATTTTCCCAACTGGAGGGACAATGTTGTCTTTTGTCACTGTTTCACCAGTGTCTGAAAACACTCCCAAACTTAGGTGAATTCATTTAGGTTGAAATGAAGGACAGAGGGACTTTTGATTATACTTTATTCATTACCAGGGTGTCTCATCTGTAGAAAGTAGACTTCAGCTCGGTCACTCTGACTCCTAGGCCCAGATCTTCGGAGGATAGCAGTTTTCAGTTCTATCTTTTGGATTCTATTTGTGTGTACACCTTGGTGATGTCATTGTACCTTCCTTCAGGGGCCTGGTAGTTAGAGATTGGTGGCGTGTGATGTGGCCCTTCTTTCTCAAAGGGGAAGAGACTGGGGTCCCGCTTTATGGCCTCCTCGTAGAGCTCTGGAGACTCAAGCTTCAGTTCCTGAAGTGCTTCTTGCTGGGCGTCCAGCATGGCTTTGATGGCGTCCCTCTCTGCCTCATGCTCCTGCTGCCGGTATAGTGCCCACCTCTTCAGCAGAAGAGCTCTTTGCTCACTCTCCTCAAAAGAGTGCTCCTTCTGAGGTCGCTGTCTGTGAACACAAAAGTCCAGAGTTGTGAGTCGGAGCAGTACTGACCCTGTTGCAGAGGCACCCTTGTAACCGCTCATGACTTCAGTGCCCCACTGGCAGGCACTACCAGGGCTCAAATTAAGGGCTGGAGAGATGACTCGGAGGTTAAGAGCATTTACTGTTCTTAGAGACCAGAATTTCTAATGAAGCATAATTAAGTGGCTCACAGCTGTTTGTAACTCCAGCTCTAGAGATCTGCTGCCCTCTTCTGTCCACTAGAGCATCTGCAGTCACATGAACATACAACGCACACAAGTACACAGAAATAAAAATAAATCTTAAGAAAAAAAGAACAGTGTAGAACATGGCAGCAGTTGCTGTCCACCAGCAGCAAAGAGAGCACCCTGAGAGAACTGTGCTACTACTGTTTCTACCCCACGCAAAGAAACAAACACCAAAATCTGAGACAAGAGCCTGGTCAGTCCGTCTTTGTTTAGAGAACACCACAGAGCATCAGGGCTTTATAAATGATTCATTCTTCCAGAAGAGCATACTAAACTTACACGCAACACACACCAACTATGAACATTGGCAGGAGAGGCTGAGGTGACAGAGTGAGAGCTGTGGAGCCAAGGCCTCTATCACGAGTTACAATCTACACTCACAGACATGAACTACAATCTACACTCACAGACATGAACTACAATCTACACTCACAGACATGAACTACAATCTACACTCACAGACATGAACTACAATCAACACTCATGGACATGAACAACGTGACCCCAGGGCAAAGCTGATCCAAACTCCCAAGTGTCTTTCTCCAAACCCCAAAAGCACAATCAAGATGCAAAGGACTCGGACCAGGGGAGCCCACCCCACTCACCCGGTCCCATCAGACATGAACTTCAATCGGAACTACTTGAGGGAAGTCTTTTGCATTAAGGCTGTCAGCCCAGAGGAGAACCTTTACCTTGACTTATCCAAGAACCTCAGAGGGGTAATAAAATCCTCAATAGGAATTAGTTCTTGGGTGGCTTTTTCCAGTTTTCGGATCCTCTTTTTCAAGCGATCCTTTGCCGCTTGATCCTTCCTTGGGTCTACCTTCTTCTTCTTCCGTAGAGGTTCTGCTCTAGTGGATAAGAAACAAATGTTCAATGCTTCTACTTCAACCTCAGGACAGACATGATGCTAAATGAAGTGCCTACAAGAGAGAGCTGTCCACAGTCCTGACTCCATGAGCTCAGTGAGTTTTTATCCCATTGTCTTCAGGAAGGCTGCAGGCATCCTATCAACTCCAGGAAGCAGCACAAAACTATAGGCATTTCCTAAGGGGAAGTGTTAATTTTTTATTTTAAGACACATTCCCACATAGCCCTGGCTTGCACTGAACTAGCTATGTAGCCATGTCCTTGAAATCTGATCCTACTGTCTACCTCCTGACTGCCAGGATCGTCATTTCCTACCAGTCCTTGTATTATAGTGCTGGGGTTAAACCAAACATTTTGTGAATGTTAGTCAAGGACTTAATAAACTGAGCTACATTCATTCTCATTACCCCCCCCCATTTCTCTGTGTAGCTTTGGCTGTCCTGGAACTCACTCTGTAGACTAGGCTGGCCTTGAACTCAGAGATCTAACTGTTTCTGCCTCCCGAGTGCTGGGACTCAAGGTGTACACCACCACTGCCCAGCTCTGAGTGATATTCTTACCTTGGAAGTGTCAGTCTGTGATTCAAGGATACCTTGGAACTGCCCTGAGAAGTGAACTTACTGAACTAAAAATCAACTTTTACTGCAATGGATTAAAAACATTCACATTTTAAATGAATTTGTGATTTTTAAAAAATGCTTTAAGAATAAAAGAGACAGGATAGTAAAAGTGACTGGCCATGTCTTTATATACTTCTCAGAATTTACCAATTTCTGGGGTGTTGAGATGAATGTGGTTAAGAGCACTTGCTGCTCTCTTTCAGAGGACCTGTGTTTGGTTCCCAGAACTCACATGTGACTCAAAAACATCGCTAATTCCAGTTCCAAGGGATATGGCACCCTCTTCTGGCCTCTGTGGGCATCAGGCAAGCAAATGTACATCCATACATGCAGACATTAACACATTAAAAAAAAAACTAATTGGGGGCTGGAGAGATGGCTCTGTAGTTAAGAGTCCTTGCTGCTTTTGAAGACTGGAGTTTGGTTCCCAGCACCCACATCAGAGTCTCACAGATGTCTGTAACTCTAGGGGATCTGTAACCCGTCTGGTCTCTGAGGGCACCTGTAAACGTATGTGTATACCTATGACAGGCACATACACATTTAAAAAAAAAAACAAAAAACAAACAAACCCAAAACTTGCTGGCTGATGGTGGTGCATGCCTTTAATCCTAGCACTCAGGAGGCAGAACAGGCAGATCTCTGTGAGTTCGAGACCAGTCTGGTCTACAGAGCTAGTTCCAGGACAGTAGCTGTCTTGAAAAAACAAAACAAAACAAAACAAAAAACTCCCAACAACAAAAATACAGAGTGAATTCCAGAAAAGCTAGGACAGAAGCATCTATCTACATTTAATTATTAGCTTGATAGGCTGATCTACTAACCCATGGTTGGGCAGTCTTGCTTTGTTTTGGTTATATGCATGCTAAATTTTACCTCATGGGGATGAGGTCCCAGAAGGACAGCAAGGAAGCTCTCTGGTGGGTGTGTCTGGTCTGTGTCTGGCAGATTCCAGGAATCCTGAAGGAGAGAAGAGTATGTATAAAGATCTGGGGAAAGAGAACGTACATACACATAACTACAGGGCTCCCCAAAACCTGGAGGGCATTTGTAAGTATTTGATTTTTTTTCAGACAAAAGTCTCCGTAATTCAGGCTATTATGGAACTTGAGGCAATTCTCTTGCCTAGGCTGACCCACCATGCCTAGTTCATTTGTATAAGGCTAGCAAAGTCAAAGTGAGAATTTTTCTTTTTCGGTTTTTCGAGACAGGGTTTCTCTGTGGCTTTGGAGGCTGCCCTGGAACTAGCTCTTGTAGACCAGGCTGGTCTCGAACTCAGAGACTGGCCTGCTTCTGCCTCCCGAGTGATGGGATTAAAGGCGTGCGTCACCACTGCTGGGCTGTATTTTTCAAAACTCTGTTCGCATTTGGGTAGGGCCTCTACTTATTCTAGTAGGACAGGATTTTCTTCTTTTAAATAGGGTGTAATACAGCATAGGTTTCACACGTGTTACTTAGCAGCTAATGACCTTGAATTTCTGATCTAGCCTCCACCTCCATAGTCCGGGGATTACAGGCGTGCGCCGCCACGCCCAATTTTTTGTGGTACTAAGATGTAGCCTTAGGCTCCAGACTCGGTAGGCTACTCGAGTAGTCTGTCTTACTGAGCTATGTATTTTCATCTGCAACAACGCGATCAGCGTCTCAGAAATAATCTGCGAGCGCCAGAGCAGCTCCAGTGCAGAGCTCGCGCACGCGCCCTAGGCACCTCGTAACCCGCAGCGGCACTCACCAACTCAGGGGCCGCAGAGCCCGCGCAGCACACAGCATCACAGCGGTAGTCATAGCTTTCCACGCCACCCGCAGGCGGGCAGCTTCCGGGAGCGCGCCCCTGGGCCGTCCGAATTGCGGTACCGAGTCGGGTCAGGCAGGCCGCAGCCCCGGAACTCGCCGGTCGGGGATTCGGAGAGGCGGGCCCGCCCCTGGCCCCACCCCTGACGCAGCCCCGCCCCGGGCAAACGCTGCTCGCTTCGGCGCGCCCTGTGGCAGGCGTTCCGCCTCCTTTTGGTGCTGCCGTGCAGGCGGGCAGCCCTTGGCCAAGTGTGGCCAAGTGTGTCTGCTCCGCCTGGCCTATGTATTTACGTCTATGCAAACGCCCGCTCTTCCAATAAATGCGCCCGTCTGACCCCCTCTACCCCTCCATCAGGTTAGCTGTTTTCGGCATCCATTCGAGCCCAGGGCCGCTGCCGTCTGCCGCTAGCTGCGTGCTGGCGCCGGCCGGGATGGCGCTCACGAGATACCCAATAGCGCGTGTTGATGGATGACGGGAGCTAGTCACTAAGCTGGACTCGTGGAGGTAGAGCTGAGACTTGGACACTACCCTGGTCCGGCATCGCCGGGCGGAATCTACCAGCCCATCCACAGCGAGCTTCACCAGAGACCGCGCCGGTGCCAGACTCAAGGCGAAGTAGCCTCGCGATCCCCTTCCCAGTCAAAGAGCCGAGGCGGCCCGGTCCGCGTAGGGAGCGGTTTCCCGCCGGGGCGATTTGGCAGGTGCGCGCCGTGACTTCCGGCGTTGCCCCGGAGCCGCCGGAGGAGGAGCGGCGCAGGGGATGCGGCTGTGGCGGCGGCGGCGGCGGCCGAGCGCAGGAGGCGGCTGTGGCGGCGGCTGGGGGCGCGGGCCGGCGATGGCGCGGCGGCGCTGAGGGCAAGGGTGGGCGGCGGCCGGAGGGCGGGCGGCGCGGGAGGAAGCGGCAGCGGCTCCATGGCCCAGGCGCGCTGAGGAACACGGCTCTGGTCTCAGCCCGGCGGCGGCCGAACAATGAAGCTCTTGAAGCCAACCTGGGTCAACCACAATGGTGAGTGCTCGCAGGAGTCGTGGGCGGCCGAGGCTGCATCGGGGTGGGGTCTGGAGTTGTCTTGTGGCGCGCTCAAGCCCTGCCCGCCTTGCCCAGACGCCGGTACCCGGTCTGGAGCTGCAGAGCGGGCGGGAGCAGACTTTGTGCTCGGCTCCGGGATACCGGCGAGCCCGTGCACGTGCTTCGGACTGGTTGCAGCGAAGTCCGCCTTGGCCCCCAGGCAATGGCGCTGAATCCTGCGCCGCCCACCCCTAGTCTGAAGTGCCTGGCGCCTGGCTTCTGTGAGCCGGCCTGGGCACCGGCCTGGTACTGCCACCCGGCTTCACCGTTCAGAATGTGCTCAGATGGTTGTAGTGAGTATGAAACTGGGGCGACATCCCCCTTGTGGCCTTTCAGTGGCTCGGTGGAGATCTAGAATCTGCATGAGAGACTGACTGTACTGCCGCTTCTGAGGCCTGGAGCTGGTGACAGTGCCCCCGCTCGGGCTATTGCAGTCCTGGGAAGGCCCTGGGCGCAGGGTCCTTTGGAGGGCCACGAAGGAACCACATTTAACGCAGGTCCGGGGCTTCAGTGTGACTAAGATCGGGACCAATAGTGCACAGGTTGTTCTAGGAGAAGAGAGACTTTGAGTGTGTGACTTCAAAGGACAGACTCATACACCCTGGTCGAGAAGGCTGATGCAAATCAGCTAGTGGCATCCAGTTTTGTGGAGAGCTACTTTGCCTAGCGAAGAGCTGGAGCCCTCCTCCAGCTGTTAGTACTTGAGTCTCTGGAAGCACCCGAAGGATGCAGTGGGAAGCGACCACCCTCTTCCCAAAGAGAGAAGAGTCTCCCTGATACTGTCTTGTTCCTTGTTTCTACTTTGTAATACATCTAGAGGGAGCTACAGTTTTTTTTTTTTCTTTCTGTAAAGCAAGCCGAGTGGATGCTTGCATTTTTCCTTTAAAAATCCACGTGGCCTTTTCATTTTGTATTTCATCCGGGAAGCTTTTTACTCCTACAGTCAAACATCTGGTTTTTTTTTTTTTTGAATCACAACCAAGGAGAGTGGTCTGGATATCTGCACTCTGCTCTTCACAGTTTCATTGTGAAGTTCAGCTAAGAACAGAGACACATAAAGATCTCGGCCCAGAAAGTGCATTAAAAATAAATCTAAATGATGGGGAGGGGAAAGAATATGATCAAAATACATTATATGAATTTTTTAAATTAAAAATATTGAATCGATAATGTTTATTAATGATAAAAGATGTTGAAACTTAAGCAAATTTCTCTTCTTTTGGGTTTTTGGAGACAGTTTCTTTGTGACTTTGGAGGCTCTCCTAGAACTAGCTCTTGTAGACCAGGCTGATCTTGAACCCACTCCTCGCTCTTTTCTTTCTAATCTAAAGGCAACTTCCCTCTCAAAGTTGGTTCTGTCTTGGAAAGGATGCCTTTGTGAGTCACTACTAAGCAGGCCTTTAAATATGGGAGTGAGTAGTGAAAGTTTCTTGCTGGCCAAACCCTGGTAGTAGGTAGTAAAGACAAGTCTCAGCCGGGCGTTGGTGGCGCACGCCTTTAATCCCAGCACTTGGGAGGCAGAGGCAGGCGGATCACCGTTAGTTGGAGACCAGCCTGGTCTACCGAGTGAGTTCCAGGACAGACTCCAAAACAATACAGAGAAACCCTGCCTCGAGAAACCCTGCCTCGAAAAACCAAAAAAAAAAAAAAAAAAAAAAAAAAGACAAGTCTCCTTTGGATGAAGGAAGGCCGTACTGCACTGGAGGGGATGCATGATCGTACATCCTGGCTTTCTTACTCAGCAATTGTGTTTCCTGTCTCCTTAAACAGCACGAACATACTTTTCTGAAGTCTGAGAGCTGGGGGTGGCGGGGAGTGTGGAAGGTTTTCCCAAAGATAGTAGGGGATCCATTTAGACAAGGTAGCTAGAAGAGGTTAAAGGCGTAGAGAGAAGTGTTTGTTGGTTCTCATCTTTCTGCACTAGTGCTAGAGAAACCTCCCACATACGATTCCTCTACCCGGGCAGTCACACAACTGTTCCAGGGCCTGTCCTGTGTGTTGTGTGGCCCTTACTTAGATGTCAGCAGCACCCACCACCATAACTCCCCATTTACCCGAACCAAACATGTCTGTGACATTGCTAATGTCCACTTGTTAGTCCAAATCACTTCCACTTGAGATGTTCTGGTCTGTGGTCATCAGCATGTTAGTAAATCTTGGCATTGTCATTTTGCAATGATATTTGCCCTGGATATGGATTCAAACTGAATTCAAGGTAACATCATTTACTAGTTAAGGATTCTTGGCTTTACTAAGGCTCGGCCTTGTAAAATCATGTAAAAAAAAAAAAAAGACATATTTCATTACCTTGTACTCAATAAATGATTGCCCCAAAGTACAATACAAAATAACAATATCCATTGTTTATATTGATGTTATATGCAGTACACTTCCCATATATACAGTTTTGAGATTAATCCTGTTGACAATATTTTATTTATTTCTTTATTTATTGAAATAAGGTAGCCCTGGCTGTCCTTGAACTCAGAGATCCTCCTGCCTCTGTCTTTAAGTGCTGCCTGTCTTTCAAGATTAAAGGCATGCATTATCCTACTTGGCCATATAGTTTATATTAATCATGACCAAAGTAAGTTTCATTTCTGAGTAAGGTTAAGATTATGTATTGGGTGCTAGTTGTGGCACACACCTATAATTATAGTTTATTGGGGAGGCTGAGGCAGAAAGAATGACTTAAAGAAGGACTTATCTCCACGTGTTAATGCACCATGTAGATAAATTGTTGTTGGGCAGTTAGGATCAAAGGCTCACACATTTGGGAGGCATAGAATGCTGAAGAAGGTAAGCTGGGGAAGGAAAGAAGATGTGGCTGGGGGATGGGTGGGGTCATGACTTTCTTTTTTGGGTTTGGGGAGAGGAGTGTTGAAGTTCTGAGGGGGTTGTACACCTAGCCTGTGTCTTAAGAAGTCCTTGTAGAACTTAGAAGGTGGTCTCCAGATCTTGGTAACATGTGCTGAGAGAGGGCGCCATGGTCAGGGATAGCGAGATGAGAAAGATGGGGAGGCACTGGAGACACGGGAAGAATTAATGGGGCTCAGCTATTGCATGCATGCAATGTAGATTCTTGTCATTTTTTGCTTCATTTATTAGGTGTTCTGGAGAAAGTGGTGTTTTCTTTTGTGTGTGATGTTTGTGCAAGTATTTGTTACATGTATGTGTAAGTGCATATGCTGGCGTACATTTGGAATCACAGAGAGGATATCAAGTGCCTTGCTTTATCATTACTCTGTTGGCTTACATCCTTGAGATAGGGTCTCTCACTGAGTCTAGAACTACTCTGGCAACCAGGAAGTCTCAGTGATTACCCTTCTTGCCTATCTCATCTCCCCCAAGCTCGAGGTACAGGTGAATGAGTGGACCTTTTGGGGTTTTTTATGTGAGTACTGGGGATTTGAACTTAGAACCTCATGTCTGTGTAGCAAACTCTTTATTCACAGAGCCACTTCCTGAGGCCCCCAGTGGAATTCTTTTAGACATTTATATATTTGTTTGCTTATTATTTGTGTGCCTGTGAGCATGTGCATACACATTGTATGCCAGAGGTCAATGTTGAGTTTCTTTTGTTGCCCTCTCCCCTTTTCAAACAGCGTTTCTTACTGAACTGGAGCTCATCCTTTGGGCTTTGACTGACTGGCCAGTGTTCCCCCAAGATACTCTTGTCTTTGCTTCCCAAGTGCTGGGATTACTGGTTGGTGTGACACCTGGCTTTTTATGTAGACACCAGTGACAGAATTCAGGCCCTTATGCACGTTACCAACTGAGCTCTCACCCCTTAAACATTTATGGAAGTCTGTTAGCTATACATGGTGGCTCATGACCATAAACCCAGAACCCAGGAGGCAGGATGAGGATTGCAGTGAGTTTGAGGCCAGCCTGGGCTATAGATTGAGATCTTTCTCATATATACATATTGTGTGTTTTTTCATTTTAGAATTCTAATCCAGTAAGTGGTTGAACATATACTTTAAACTTTATAAGGAGTTTCATAGTTATACATCTGGGAGGCACACCTGGGCGGTTCCTGGCTCTGACCAGTGAAGCCAAATGCAGGACCTGGTGTCATTGTCCCAATCTTGTGTCTTGTGGGTGTCCATGGAAAGGATACATACTGTGTCTACCTTGACCCCACAATTTAGCCAGATGCTGCTATTGTAACCTAATTACTTTCAGTATTTGCTTATAGATTGAGAGGCTTAGCAAATGACACAGATCTGGACTAAGCCCTGGGATCTAAAAATTGATACAAAAACATTTTATGTTCTTGCCAAGATCAGCAGTATTATCCAGTGGACTGGGTGTGACTCTCAAGTAGTGGGAAGGGGTACTATTGATCCTCCAGGTTGCCTGTCCTCCTTGTTGGCAGAGCCTCAGGATTTCTTTTGTTTTCTGCAGGACGATCTAGGCAGGGGCACACATCTAATGCTTGTAACCTGGTATGCCCATGATTGCCAAGGACTTGTAAAATTGCTGCCATGCAATATTACTTCTAGGTAGCAAGGTACTGTAGAGGGCTTCTGGGTCCAGCTTTCTTCTGCAAGACTTCACACTGAGGTTGACGAGAGGAAGATGGAGGAACTTAGCTTAGGAAGTTGCTCAGTTACATTAATAAACTCAGAAGTGGACCTATTTCAGGACTTGGCCATGTGAGCTAGGGAAATACTTAAGAGATTCTGAATAACTTGAATCAGAAAGAAAACATCTGTAGCAGTACAAACTCACAGAGTTCTACAGCCTTCTCTAAGATGCTAGTAGTTACGAAGGTTCTTCTTTCTAAGTTGCTGGGTAATGGTCTCATGTTGATTTTGACCACGTCTGTGTTCCTGGAGAGCTTGGGGACCATTTTCTTCTTCAGAAGGACAGCTTTTAGAAACTGAGCGCACTTGGTACAAGGAGTATTAAGCTTGGAGGTCATTGTTCTGTGGCTTTTTTTTTTTGGTTATTTGGTACCTTGGTGCTTCCGACCTAGTCTAGTAGATTTCATTTGAGTTGCCTGGAGAAAGTTCTCTGGTTCTGGGGGAAGCGAAGCTGTTTTCTGGGAGGAGCAGGAGGGAGGACCTGTGTTCCAGCCTTGAATCTTTCGTCTTCACTGTTAGCCTGGTCGGACCTTTTAGGTTGTATGTCTTTTCTTGCCCTGGTTACTATTGCCTACTGGCTTATATGGGTAGAGATAGATACATGAGTAAAATAAAGTTTGAACTTACTGGAGACTGTCTACAGAGAATTAGCTCCTAGAAGGCAGACACTTTGTCTTGGCTCATGCTTTACTGCCAAAGCTGAGAACAGTGCCTGGCATATATTACAGTATTCACCTAATCGACTAGTAAACACTTACATGTGGGGATCCTGGAAGAAGGGGATGAAAGGTACATGGTGGCTGGGTGGCTATGACCCTTGACTTGCTTCTTCTGTATCCTAGCTGTGTCCTCTTGTAGAACAGGTGTTCTGGTGGAGTCTGCTGGGGTCTCCAGTGATAAGGAAACGTTTTGTCTAAGCGTTTGCCTAAGGAATTCATTTATGCCAGGGCTTCTTAAATTTTGTTTATGTATCTGTTTTTGTGGGGAGAAGAGGGGGAGGGAGGGAGGGAAGGAGGTGGAGAGAGACAGACAGACAGACAGAGAGAGAGAGAGAGAGAGAGAGCGCGAGAGCGAGCGCACCCCCACAGGCACATTGTGGGTATGGAAATCAAGGAGAGCTCTTTAAGAACCATTTCTCTCCTGCCACCTTGTGAGAACCAAGGATCAAACTCAGGCCTGTGTCTTTACCCACTGATCATTGAGCCATCTTGCCAACCTTGTTAGGGTTTAAACTATTCTACTTTTTTTGTTGTTTTCTTTTCTTTTCTTTTTTTTTGGTTTTTTGAGACAGGGTTTCTCTGTGTAGTTTTGGAGGCTGTCCTGGCACTCGCTCTGTAGACCAGGCTGGCCTCGAACTCAGAGATCCGCCTGCCTCTGCCTCCCAAGTGCTGGGATTAAAGGCGTGTGCCACCAACGCCCGGCTTTTTATTTCTTTGAGAAAGGGTTTTATTTGCTGTATAATCCTGGATGTCCTGGAACTTGATCTGTAGACTAGTCTGGCCCTGAACTCAGAGATTCACCTATCCCTGCCTCCCAAGTGCTGGAATTAAAGGTGTGTGCCACCACACATGGCAACTTTTACACTCTGACCACTTTTCATCCAAAATTTTTTATGTGTTTTTGACTATATAAGTATATAAAATAGGTATACAAGTCAAACATTTACTAGTTAATAATACATTTTATTTTAAAACAATTCTTTAATACATAATTTTACCATTTATTGAAGACAAGCAAATTTACATCTACTGAGATAGGTATGTTTATTTTTTTGTTTTGTTTTTTGAGACAGGGTTTCTCTGTGTATCTTTGGAGCCTGTCCTGACACTCCCTCTGTAGACTGGACTGGCCTCAACTCACAGACATGCCTGCCTCTGCCTCGCGAGTGCTGGGATTAAAGGCGTGTGCCACCAACATCTGGCTTAAGGGCTTTTTTGTTTGTTTGTTGTTGTATTTTACAGAGATGGTCTTATATAGTCAAAAATGGCCTTGAACTCCTGATCCTTCTGTCTCTATCTTCCAAGTGCTCTATCAACACCCAACATGTTTTTTTTTTTTGTATACATACATGAAGACTTGGATCAACTGAATAGTTGATACTGTGTGATGTAAAGAATCTTAGACATCTTTCTGAGTTGATATTTTGATTTTATAATCGTCAGTGCTGAAAACTACTTCTAATAAAAAACAGCAGAAGTATCTTTAGGGACATTTTAGTAATTGTTGGGAGTACTATTCTAATGCCAAGCCCAAACTCATTAAATGGTTTCTTGTGAAACTGAAATCAGTAACTCAAATAGCAACTTTAAAGTCAAACATTCTAATATAACACAATCCAAACTAGTATCTTTCTATGAGCTGAAAACACTGTCTGCACATTTAAAAAATGGTTCATAACAGAATAATCTTGACTCTGAACTGTTTCAGGAGGTGCTACTTTGTGTGCATGTGCAGTGAAAAGTGCATGTTGTATGTTTAGAATTGAGACTGCAGTGCTGTTGTGCAGGGCAACATAGGTAAGAGCTGCCAGAAACACTCAGAACCACTACTTAATTTTGAGTTTTTAGTCATTGTGCTATTGGAAACCCTTTATTGTTGCTAATTTTTTTGTGGCTCTCATATGGGGTTGTGACCTACAGTTTAAGAACTTTGAAGCTGGGTCATATTCTTGTAGTTTTCTATTAAGGGAAATGAGTAAATAGAACAGATAGCAAACGACTGACAATCACTCCCCTGGCAAAAAGAAAACCCATTAGGTCAAAACTTGTTCCTAAAACTAACATCTGCCTGATGCATTAACCAACATAAGACAGACTAAGCTTATAGGGAGATTACTCTGGAAAATAGCACACCAGTGAGGAATAGACAAAAGGGACAGTATGTTTCCCTTGAGGACCAAGGATAGATGTTTGTTGGAGCAGAGTCAGGGCTATGGCACTTTCCAAAGACCATCCTGCAGAGAATATAATCAGTCTGACCATTTGACAAATACCCAGGGCTAACTGTGTGCCAGGGAGTGGGCTAAGAACTAGAAAACAGCTGGAAACTAAACAGCACCCCAGACTGAAGCCATCCATCTAGAGAGCCTGGGGTCCACCCAGAGAGCTTGGGGTGGGTATCTTGTTCACAGGAAAGAGGTAGTATAGGGAGAGAGCTTTCAGAGTAGTCACTTAGCAAGCGACAGCTATTGTCTACTAGAAGAAGGATGGAAAACCATCAGTGTCTGCCTGACAAGTTTGATGATAACAAGTATGTTGTCGTGTGAAAATGGCAAGGACAACAACATTGCAGGTAAGGCCAGAGAGCAGAGTGATATCTTGAGCAAGAGTCATCAACAGGGAGCAGGTAGGTCAGAGTGGAGAGTAATAACAGACAGAGACAAAAGCAACACTAGGGAGAGATGGCATTAAGAGACTTTCAGCTTTAAAAGTTCAAGAGATCCTCCTGCTTCCCATGGTTCTGAGACTACATATATGTGCTACTGTAACTACCTGGAGTAGGAAAATTATAAATAAAAGATGCTAATATTTGGGCAAACACTTTGCTGCAGAAGTTGCCTATCCTAGAGTTCTGTACTACTTGGGAGGATTATTGGAGAGCATTCTGGGAGTTACACAGGTGTGTATTTGAAGAGTGTTATGAACATATGGTGAGCTGGAATGGTGGCAGAGTGAGAGCCACAGGTGTCCTTGTGGGGAGGAAGTTGCTATACACAACAGGAGAAGTAGGAGCTGAGAGACTCTTAGGAAGTTGGTGGTCCAGGCAAGAGATGATTATATTTGATTGAAGTGGTAATGTTCCTGATAGTCACAGGTGGTTTTATGTGGGTATGTATGGAGCTGAACTGTCCCAAATCAGACTGAGGGGTCAAGGCCTTTGTACTCCTGTGTGCACAGTTGCTGAACGGAATGGATCTTGTTGAGGACACTACCTATCCAAATAAGGAGTGCTGGCAGCTATCTTGGTGTTAGCTCCATACTTTAAGAGTGTGCCTGTTCCTAAAGGGAGGGAGCTGCATCTCTTACAGGCTTGAGAGAGATGTAGAAAGTGCCCTATGAGGGAAGCACAGTCCAGTTAGGTCTACCAGAACTGCCTGGCTTTTGAAGAAAAGTGCTAATGGTATTGTGGCATGAGCAATGGCAAGGTCAAGAACCTGCATGAGACGTGCGGGCAGAAAGCGAACAGTGGGACTGCATCTGGGGCGATTTTACTAGAGTCTTGGAGGGGCACTGAGGTTAACTGGGAGTGTGTGTGGAGTCTCTAGGACATCCATCTGTTTACCTCAGGTAGGGGCACTGACAGACCAGAGAATCAATTTCATACAAGTCCAGGTTGGTGAAACAATGAATTTATTGTGGTTGATTATAGGAGCGTAGGGACAGACATGAAAAGTGCAGTACTGTTGTCCTATCCTTATGTACTTAAGCGCCTTCCATCTCAGGTTAGGATCCTGTGACCCTACCTCTCCTTTTTGTGAGGGAATTATAATAGCTCCATTGCTGCTAACATAGATGTAGTCATCATTGACCTGCCATCCCTGACCTGGCAATCACTGACCTGGTCATATTTTTGCTTATTTCTTTGCTGTGACTTTAGAGCTAAGGTATTCTGTAGGTCATCACTGAAACCTCTGAATCCTGATGGCCATAGTCATGGTATGCCCAGAGGTAGTAGCTGTACCCTAACAGGAGGAAGAGGGAGCTGGAGACTCTTAGGAAGCTGTATGGTGATCCAAGCAAGAGATATATCTGAATGAGTTGATAATTTTGTAGTCACAGATTATTTCATATGTGTGTATGTATATAAACACACTCATATATACATATATACATATGTTAGAGTGTCCCTAATCCCAAGTGCAGGATACCCCAAAACTCAAAACTTTTTCAGTGCCACTGTGATGCCACAATGTACAAATTCCGTACTGAGAGACATGATTTAAGATATTGTGTATATGAAGTAGAAATGAATCTCCTATTTTGATTTGGACCCAATTTCCAAGAGAACTTGCTATACATATAAAGTTAGACTTTAGTGGGGTGTAGTATTCCAGTTCCCCAACAATCAGTTGGCTTTGCAGAATGCTTAACACAGGCTCTCAGCATATTTTGATATGTACTTAGAAGTAGAATTGCTGTATCGTCATGGTTATTCTGTTTCAAATTATCCCTCAAACTTCATAACGTACTAATGCCTTGGTTAACATTTCTATTCCCTCCTGATTCCAGTGTTTGTCATTTTATAGCATGCTGGATAGTAACCTTCCTTATGACTGAAGTGACATACATTGTTATGATTTGAGTTTCATGTTTGATAGGAATGGGTGTCTTTTCATTGCTTTCTGGCAATTCATGTTTTCATGAGAAAAATATGTATTAAGTTCAATGCATATTTTTAAAAAGTTGCATTTATTATTTTAAAATTATTTGTATGTGTCTTTGCATGAATGCAGCTGTTTGTGAATGAAGATCTCCTGGAATATGGATGATTATGAGTTGCCTGATGGGTTTTGGGAGCTGAATTCAGGTCCTCTCAAAGAACAGCGAGTGCTCTTAGCCACCGAACCATCTCTTCAGACATCTGTCTGTTTTGCTTTAAATGTTTTAATTTTTATGTATGGGTGTTTTGCCTGCATGTATGTCTACACCACATGTGTTTCAGCTACCCACAGAAACTCACTGCCTTGGCCATTGGAAAACAGTACCTGCATGAATTGAAGTTAGACCTATAGCTCCAGATGCCCTTTCTGGTTTTCTCAAGCCTTGAGGCACTCTTCTTAGATTGGGTAGGCAAGAACGCCACCATCTTGATATTCCTTCTCTTTAGCCTTTGGGTAGGTGGGATGCAAGAAGAGCATGGGCATGCCACTGTGGCCCTGTATGGGTACCACTGTGTAGTTTTCTGCATCCTTTTCTTAATTTTTTTAGATGTTTGTGTGTGTGCATTTGTGTGTCTATGTAAGTATGATTGTGTGTATGTGTGTATCTGTGTTTGTATGTTTTCATGTACCACTGTGTGTGTGTATGTGTGTGTGTGTGTGTGTGTGTGTGTGTGTATGTGTGTGTGTGTGTGTGTCAGTCAGAGGATAAGTTTCCTGAGTTGGTTCTCCCTCTCTGTGTTGTTATATGACACTACTCTTGGGGATGTGAACAAATGTCTACTCACTCCATATAGGGAACCAATGGCCATCTAAAATAAGGATATCATCAAAGTCCAACTTGGTGAACTAGTGAGGTTTTATTTGGGTTACTTATAGGAGTATGGATGAGGGTTGCATACAAGACTCAAAGACAGCTGGCATGGGTGACAACTCATGCAAGCTGGGAACCACACAGCCTGCAGGGAGCTCAATTGGTCTGAGCCTCTTCTAGGCATTTCAGCTAGTCTAAAAGTGTTTCAGTAGGCCTTACTGTTTATATAAACTTGCAGAGGAAGGGGGACAGTGTGTCTGTTAGTTTCAGGAATTTCCTAAAGTTTTTGTTATTTACTTTCTACGTTTTAAGAAACTTCACTTTGGTATGGAATGCTTCATCTCCCTTCAGAACATTCTGAGTCTTAAGAGCTTCCATCCAAGATTGAGTGCTTTATCTCAGAGGGAATTGCTTCACACCATGTGTGCAGTATAGACTTATAGGACCACTGAGGAACCAAAAGGTAAGGGAGGACCCTAGGCTGTAATGAGCCATTGGGCCTGCTCATGACAGCCAGCCAGTCTGAACGGATGGAGAGTGCCCTTCTTTTCGAAGCTGTCAGCCAAGTAGAGACCCACACGATAGGGAGATGTCCTTAGGTCACAGGAACTTGTGACTTGAGCTTATTGTACACAGTTCATAGCCTTTATATAAGGTTCCTCAGTGATGAGATACTTAGTCTCTGCTGGGTTTTTATCTGTCTAATGTTGCTTAGTGAGTCTCTAACAGTTTTGACTAACTGAAGCTATTAGATCTCTCCATTCTTACCCATAGGAAGTTTTATCTGTAGCCTGTTGTTTTGTCCTAAGTGTAAAAATTAGAGATGTTATTTGAATAATCAATATTTTAAAAATGAGACTTTGTTATTTTCCAGTGAATAAAAGCCAAAGTAGATGTGTTTTTCTTTGTTTCCAGGCAAGCCTATATTTTCAGTTGATATTCACCCTGATGGGACCAAGTTTGCAACTGGAGGACAAGGTATGTTTGTAGAGTGAACATCACTTCCGTGTTACCATGCTCTGCTTCTCCTGGTGACCCATGGTTAGCTGTGAAGAGACAACTTGTTGCCTTGCAATATGGCTGTGACTTAGTTTAAAGTGCACAATTTGAACTGGTTAAATCACACACTTTTTTGAGCTGGATATGATGGCACAGGCCTGTGACCTCAGTATTTAGAAGACAGGAAGATAGGAATTATAAGCCAGCCTAGACTACAAAGTGAAGTACTACTTGAAGGGGAATACTTTTTGGGGTCTGTAAGATGATCTTATAAATGTAGTGAAGCTGGCTTATTCTAATTATTATTATTATTATTATTATTATTATTATTATTATTATTATTATTATTATTATTATTTTGGTTTTTTGAGACAGTGTTCTCAGTAGCTATAGAGCCAGTCCTGGAACTTGCTTTGTTGACCAGGCTGGCCTCAAACTCACAGAGATCCACCTGCCTCCCGAGTACTAGGATCAAAAGTGTGTACCACCGCCTGGCATTAGTATTTTTTAATTAAAGCTGGAATGAATTTGAGTCGATACACTAGGCAAAGAGCAGCTACAGAGGCATGGATTCTGTCAGTGTTGCATTGAATTGAAATGAGGAATGGATGCTAAACTGTGCCTGTTCTTTGGACATAGGGATTGGACTGTGTCACTGTGTCACTGAGAAAGAGTGCCCAGAACATTTAGAAATGTAATCCATAATATTATCAGCATGCTTTATTCAGCATCTGTTGTAATACTGAGGTAACATGGCTCTGTTTGGAAAGGCAGCAAACACCATTTTATGCCAGGAAACCAAGCTGTTATTTATAGTGGTAAGAAGTAGCATTTGCTCAGGACCCCCAACCCTGCACCTTCAGGGTGGACTCATAGGAGGCTGTTCTGCCCAGAGACAGGTGCAAGGTGGTTATGGTTAAGGCAGCATTTTTCTCAGGTCTAGGAGAAATATTTAGGCAAATTTTTACATATTTGCAGAGAAGAGGTTTCAAGCATTTTGTAATCACTTTGGAACATCCATTCCAGACATTCATTTTTTTGTTTGTTTGTTTTTTTCATGACTTGTGTTATAGAGATAGAAAACAAGCAAAAATAATTAGTAAAATGTATAGATAGTTTTTTCAGGACAGCTGGCATCAACTTATGACCCTCCTAAATTCCCTCTTTTGGTTGATCTCCATCTATAGGTGACTGCAAAGGGCAGATAAGAAGGTAATGAGCCCTTTTTCCTGTGTTCAGGGCACATTTCAAATTTGGGTCTCAAAGCGTCCAGTCAATTCTGGAAACAGCCATCGGATCCAGGCAGCACCTTGAAGGGGAGGGAGACCCTGGTAGGGACTGCGCTTTTCTCCTTTTCCTCAG
Source organism: Mesocricetus auratus (assembly GCF_017639785.1). Lineage (NCBI taxonomy): Eukaryota > Metazoa > Chordata > Mammalia > Rodentia > Cricetidae > Mesocricetus > Mesocricetus auratus. The sequence goes on from NW_024429192.1 coordinate 74,377,697, forward strand.
TGCACACGCACAGACCTGAAAGGGGCCTGATAATGACTTTTCTTCCTCTTGGTTTTGTAGACGAGGAGTCTGTGTTCTGGATAGGAATGAGAACCTCAGAGGCCAGACAGGGGCTCTGTCCCCTCCTAATTTGTAGCTCAGTCAGTATTCTTTTCAGGCTGGCCTCAGCTACTATTAAGTCCCCTCTCTTTTGGGTCCCTGTAGGTCCTGTTTTTTTCTTCACCTTTTGTGTCATTTACATTAATAATTCAAAATAAGTCTGCTTAGATCTAGTCAAGTATGATTTATAGAAACTAAATGAGCATTTTCTATAGTTGATGTTATCAATATCAAATTTCCACTCTTTGCATATTGAGCTTTTTTTGCTCCTTCATTCCAGGGCAGGATTCTGGGAAGGTTGTGATCTGGAATATGTCTCCAGTCCTCCAGGAGGATGACGAGAAGGATGAAAATATTCCCAAGATGCTTTGCCAGATGGACAATCACTTAGGTATTACAGAGTGGCCCTTTGCAGGCTTTGCGTGTTGGCAGAGTGCCCAAGGTTAGCACATGTGTTTGTAATTAGAAAGATAAGGCCCCGTGCGTGCGTGCGGCGTTAACTCCCCTCGGCCTGCTGTCTGAAGGCACAGATGTTGGCTGCACACCTGGGTGAGTTATTCGGCAGAAGACTCGACCCGCCCACAGAACCATCTTTGGACAGTCTGCAGGTACCTCTGGTGATTTCCTGCTCATGAGTCGTTACTGCCTGATTCCATGGGGCTTTGGGGCCAGTGACCTGGACACAGTAGAGTTCTGGGGAAGGGACATAAGAGACAGCTCACCAGATGTCTCAGATTGATGCTGTGTCAGTAAGAGTCTCTCTGCCAGGACCCTTTAAACCAGAACAATTTTGTGTTTTCTTTCCCTGTTGTATGCAATGCCTTAGTCCCACTGAGTTACTATGTTTGGATATTAGTCCCTTCTGCATTGTGTGTTCTAACCCTCCCAACAAGCCTCTCAGAGTCACTGGATCTAGAGCATAAGTTGCTCACAGACCATGCATTGGTTTCAACCTTGTTAGGACCCATCATATTTCATATCTCCTGAAGATTGAGTGCTTCTGGAGGCTCTAACTTAGCAGAAGTCTGGGGGGACTTCTGTTGGACTTTGTTTAACTATACACAGAGTCAGTCAGCCTCCTGTGCTGATGCGTTTGGAAAATCCAAATTTAAAAGGTCTAGCCCTGGATAATTGGTTATTTAGAGGTATATGTTCTACCCAGCAGCTTCTTGGAAAGTTCTGGAAAAGGCATCTTGGCCTTCCTATTACATGTTTGATTTTGAGAATAATCCATATTTAAATTCATCTCATCAATAAACAACCCTTTGGAAATAATGAAGTTTATTGCTGTTTATAGAAATCAGCCTCCTGCTGTCTGTTTCATTTGGCACCGTTCTCAGAGTATGCATATTTCCCCCTTAGATGATTCTGGTCATTTGTTATGACGGAAGATTACTAGTGCTAACTGAATTGTTTCTCTGGGACTCTTAGACAGTAGATGCCATAAATAGAATAGGTAATTTTATAAGCCTTTTACTTTTCGCAGATTCTGTGTAATACAAATGTGCATGCCTATTGGATTTTCATCACCTTATTTTTTTTTTTTTCTTCCCAGCATGTGTGAACTGTGTTCGGTGGTCAAACAGTGGGATGTATTTAGCTTCTGGGGGAGATGACAAACTGATTATGGTGTGGAAGCGGGCTACGTAAGCATCATTTTCCTTTCTCACATTTAATTTTTAGAAGCTTCTTTGCTGGTCTTTCTCAAAGTCACCTTTCTCATCCTGGCATAGATGTCCCAGCATTATAAGTAGCAAGGAGTTCCCATAGATCAGAAGTAGATGAAGCCTGATGAATGAATAGGGAAGGCTTCTACTCTGCCTGTGGGCCTGGTCAGCTGCCCTCTTGTAGGAACACAAGATTTAGCTGAGAAGGAAAGGTTAATCCTTACAAAGCTGTTGATATCTGGCTTCCTCTTACTTCCTCATTCAAATAAAATTTTACATGGGGTCCTCACATACGGATGTGGCTAAAAATGCGATGGAATTGAGGCTGGGAATCCAGAGCCCACTTTCTTTGCCTCACTTTGTGGTAGCCTTGCCTTGTGGCACTTCCTGCTCTGCACCCAAAATGAGCCAAAGAGCGTCTGAGGGAATCTTCTGTTTATCCCTGAGCAGAGCAGGTGCTGGTACTATGTCCCACAATAAACTTTCGATGTGACTGTGGGCCACTCAGGCTATACCCCAGACCTGGCATCATTGTTCAGCCATGGCTTTGAGAGCGGAGTCATGCTGTCTTCTTGTGCCCACTGACTGCCTTGGAGCTGTCTGGGTAAGTGCATCTCTGTAAGAGCAAAGGGCATTTACAGAGGCTCTGGACATGTATGTGTGCCCTCTTTCATACTTGAACTGAAGGAGTCAGACTCTTGGGATTTTTCTTTCTTACTTAACAGTCAAGGCATTAATCCATTATCAAGTGACTTAAAAAATATTGTTCTTTATTGAGCTAGGCATAGTAGCTCCTACCTGTGGACCCAGCTATTCAGGAGGGACTGGCTTGAACCCAGGCGTTTGAAATTATTCTGGGTAACATAGTGAGTAAGACCTTGTCTTCAAATAAAAATGCAATTGATACTTTTTGTTTATTTTATTTTATTTTATTTTATTTTGAGATAGGGTTTCTTAGTGTTGCCATGGCTGTCCTGGAACTCACTCTGTAGACCAGGCTGGCTCCAAACACAGAGATCTGCTGGGGCTAATATTGTTATTAATTAATTAATTAATTAATTTTGAGGCAGGGTTTCTCTGTGTAACAGCTCTGGCTGTCCTGGAACTAGCTCTGTAGATCAGGTTGGGTTATTATTATTTTTTTAAAAACAGGGTCTTGTGTAGCCCATGCCTTTGGATGACCTTGAATTTGAGATACTACTGTCTCTACCTCCTGAGTGCTGAGATTACTGGTATGCATCACCCATGCCTGGGTATTTATTTAGTTACTTTTTTATTTGTGATATCCTATCTTAAATAGCCAGCATAAATAGCATTTAGTATACAGTTTTGAAATGTAAAAGATAAAAATCTCTTGTAAGCCATGTTTAAGGTTTTGTTTTTTTCTAGTATATATTCCTTTGCTCTATTCCATGTGTAGAATGCATGTTACATGTATTTTTTACTTTGTGTAATAAGATCATATTGCAGATGATGTCCTGTGGTCTGCTTCTTTTACTTAGTCTGTCTTGAAATATTTCCTGTTCAAGATTTCCAATGGCTGAGTAGCATTTTTCAAGTATATGATTGATCATGTTACCATCTGTGTCACAACTGTATAACAACCTGGTTCTTTTAGCTATTATCTGGTTTTGCTTTTTCTGTTTGCTATGATAAGCTGTGCTACAGGAACATCCTTGAGTAGCACCTGGAACACTCCATGAGTGCATGTCTCATGCCTCTTTCACACAGGTACATTGGGCCCAGCACTGTGTTTGGCTCCAGTGGTAAGCTTGCCAACGTGGAGCAATGGCGGTGTGTCTCCATCCTTCGGAGTCATTCAGGTGGTAAGTAGCTACTTGTTGGGGTGAGTGAGTCCCTGATAGTTGCCTTAGATAACCATTAGCACCTATATGTCCCTTTACTACTGTTTGGTCCTTAATGTTCTATCTGGGATTTCCTTATCACCACTTGTACTTTAAGATTTATATAGTCACTGACTCTACCACCTGCCTCCACCTGCATGTCATTACCAACACACACTCATAGCATGTAAGTATATGAGTTTAACATATAGTCCCTAGCCTCTGTTGCTTATTCTGCGGGAGTACCTTCACTCCCGGATCACTGAGTTAGTTCATAAGCACATTTTATTTATTCCTAAGAAACAAGCCTATAAGTGCCCATTGGAAAATTTCTTTCTTTTTACATACATGCATACATACATAAGTTTGTATGTGTGAGCTCATAAACATGTAGATGTGAGAGGACAATTTACCTTGTTCTACCTTGTTGGTTCTGGAGATCAAAGTTAGATTGTCAGGTTTGATAGCAAATAACTTTACCCATTGAACTATCTCACTGGTCCTATTGGAAACTTTCTTAACTTGACTTTGAATATGTTTATAAAATGGTTTAACAAGGTTTAGTTTGGAAAGAGTCACATTTTACGTATTCAAGCTGAAGAAGAGGAAGATTGGTTTTCGTCAGCAAATTGGTAGCACTGTAAAGCCTGTGCACTTTAGGTGCCAAATGTCATGGTCCACATGTGCACAATTCAGACTTCTTTGAAGAAAGCTGTGGTCCAACCCAGCAGGCACTATGGGCCACAGAAAAGACAAGGCTTGCTTGGGTGTGAGTATTGAGGTGGAGGCCTTTTATTGTAGTTTTAGTTTTTAAAACCATAGCTGGTCTTCACAGGTACAGCAGGGAGCAGCACAAGTGAGTTGTGAAAGATGCAAGTTGTTAAGAGCATTGAAACACGAGTGAGGTTTATCTGACAGCTCTGTGGAAAGAGCTTGTGTCATTGGTTCAAATTAAAGCTGCAAGAGCTTGCCTTATTGGGAAAGAGAGCAAAGAATAGGAAACCAGTTTGCAAAAATGTAGGAGAGTGTATGCATTCTCTAGGTGCTTGCACAGTCAGCAGTGTTCTCTGCTGAGACCATAAGAGAACAGGCTTATGACAGTGGATATCAGTTCAGTGTGGAATGGATGGATTTGAGTTGTTGGGGAAGAAACACCAAAAGCAAAGCAAACCAAACCATTAGGATTGAGCCTTCACTAACAATATATGCTCAGCAAATCCTTGTAAACTCATTTCTTCAAAATATTTTTGGAGATTATATTCACTTTTGTGCTTTTATACTGTGTGTATGGATGTTTTGTGGCATGTTTATCTGTGCACTACATGTTGGATACTCTGGAACTAGAATTAGAAATTATTGTTAGCCACAGTGTGGGTGCTGGGAGTTGAACATGGGTCTTTTGGAGTTGCAGCCAGTGTTCGTAACCACTGACCCATTTCTTTTGCCAGCTCTGACCCCTCTCTAAAATATATTACTTTATTATTATGTATTCAGGCCAGGCATGGTGGTGTGTGCCTTTAATCTTAGTACTCAGGAGACAGAGGCAAGAAGATTGCTATGAATTCAAGGCTAGCTTGAGCTTCGTAATCAATTCCAGGCTTCCAAGGCTACACAGTGAGACCCAGTCTTAGAAAAACCAAACCAAACCAAACCAACCAAACAACCAAACATACTTCCACTCATCAACCAACCGATGAAACAAAAACAAACAAAATAATGTGTAATTGTTGGGTGTGCACATGGGAGCCCAGGTGCCTTGGATGTCTGAGGCATCAGGTTCCCTGGATCTGGACTTACATGCAGTTTGAGCTGTGTGGCCCTGGGAACTGAACTTGGGTCCTCTACAAGACTTGTGTATGCTCCTAACTCTTGAGTCATCTCAGCCTCTAAAGTGGGAAATGAATCTTTTATGTTCTTTTGAGACAGGGCTTCCCTATATAGCTGTGGTTGTCTCAGAAGCTACTGTGTAGACTAGTGGGCCTCACACTCATTTCTGTTGGCCTCTGCTTCCTAGGTGCTGGGATTAAAGGTATGTGGCACCACCACGCTAGCTAAATTCACCTCTTAACAACCAAAGGTTGAACCTTAGTGACTGCACAACTGTGAGAGCTAAAGTAGTAACCTTGATTACAGTTTGATAACAAAATGTGTAATCTGCCCTTGCTATTTCATAGCATCTTACAGGGAGTCTAGTTGGGTCTCACTGGAGCTTGGTACCAGTACCTAAAAGGGTATTTAAGATTAAGTAGGATGTCAAGTGAGGTTATCATGGGGCCTTAACCTGAGACCAGACTGAGCTATAATGTGAGCTTCTCACCTTGGGTGCTCTTTACTAAGTAAGTTGGTTGGCTGCCTTCAAGTAACAGACTTCATACTTCTGTTCACTGATTCTTTGCAGGTCCAGGCAGAACTGCCCAAGAAGGAATGCTAGTTAAAAGTAGAGATAAATGAATAAGAAGGCACTGAGTCTTTGAAAAGCAAAAGCTAAAAATACGTACTTGACAGATTTAAACAAGGTTTAAAAAAAAGGACAAAATTAAGTTGGGCAGTGGCACACGCCTTTAATCCCAGCACTTGGGAGGCAGAGGCAGAGGGATCTCTGTCTCAGAAACAAACAATCTCCCCCCCCAAACAAACAAACAAACAAACAAACCAAAAACAAAACTCATTTTTTAAAAATTGATTCTCTGTGAGAAAGTTGGAAACTAATGATCCTCAAGATGGTTCTGGTTCTGATCCACTGCAGTGGTTGCTGACCTAGGGCCTCATATATACTCCCTCAAGTTGTATTCCCTAGCCTACCTAGGGTGAGCTTGAACTCACTAAATTCAGGCCAGCCTTGAGCTTAACTATCCTCCTGCCTTAGTCACTCAAGTTGCTGGGATTATTGGCCTGCCCAGTAGTCCCTGCTCTAATTTACTTATTGATATATTATTTTAAGTTTTGAGGACCATTGTGCAGAGCATAGAAATATTTATTCTTCAAAGGAAGATAGAGTACTTGATTTCTAAAATATAATAGAAAATACCAGTGAAACAAAAATAACCCAAATAAAAATAGAAGCATCAATAGCAATACTAAAGAATACAATATTCAAAAAGTTACTCATAATAATTATATTTGATCCATTTAAAAGTATTTTGGGTAGATGCAAATCTATTATAACCTACTGGTAGATTTATGCTACATTGTCACCATAGGTTTTTTTTTTTTTTTTTTTTTTTTTTCGAGACAGGGTTTCTCTGTAGCTTTGGAGGCTGTCCTGGAACTCACTTTGTAGACCAGGCTGGCCTCGAACTCACAGAGATCCTCCTGCCTCTGCCTCCCGAGTGCTGGGATTAAAGGCGTGCGCCACCAACGCCCAGCCTCACCATAGGTATTCTAACAAGAGTATTAGCTAATTAGTCATTAGTCTTTAATAATTATGCCTTTAAAAGGGTGCTCACAGAGTATTTTTTCTTTAACATGACGAAATCCTGTGTCTTTAAAACTAATGACAAACTGAGTTTGGTGACACATCCCTATTATTCCCAGCATCCAGGACGCTGCAGCATGAGGGTTGTGAGTGGGAGGTCAGCTGGCAGTGCATAGACAGGCTATCTTAAAAAAACAAACAGAAAGGCAGGCTTGGTGTAGCAGACCTTTAACTGTAGCACTCAGGAGTCAGAGGCAGGTGTAAGTGTCTCTGGTAGTTGGAGGCTAACCTGGTCTATGTAATGAGTTCCAGACTAGCCAGAGCTTCATAATAAGACCCTATCTTAAAAAAAAAAAAGACAACAAATAGGTAAATGTTACAGTTCATGGTTAAGTCTAATTCTCTTTTGTTTTAAGAGTAGATAGGATAAGTTCAGCTGTGTATTTTGCTCTGGAGGCTAGCAGTACAGGTAATAGAAATTAGAAGATCAGAAGAGGGTAGGCATGCTAGAATGACAGAAAGAAGTAAAGCATCATGTCATAATCCAGCACCACAACTCTTAGAGCTGCCAAAGAAAGTCATTCAGTCTCCTTATGTGAAAACATGTGCCTTTTATTAGTAATAGCCAAGTAGACTATCTTATGATTTAAAAGAAATGCCTCATGCCCAATAAGATTAAAAAAATGTGTATACCCAGGAATAATATTATGAGAAATACATGATATCTCAACTATAGACTTATTTTAAAAAGTTTTACAGCTGGGCATTGACTCAGAGTCTTGCATATTAGACAGGCACCCTCCCCTGAACTACAATTCCAGGTGTCCCTCTTTCTTTTTGTTACCTCTTTTTAAGAGAAATTGAGTCTTGCCCTGATCTCCTAGACTCAAGTAGTCCTACTTTAACTTCCTAAATAGTTGAGTAGGATAGCATGTGTACACTGTCATCACAAACATCCTTTTAAGCATGAGGCAAACTCACCAGTGCTATCTGGAACTTGCTGTATCTCCAAGACTGGCCTCAAGTTCATAAGTCTCCTCCCTCAGCTTCCTGAATATTGGGATTATAGGTTTGAACCACTCTGCTTAATTTACAGTCTTTCTTGAGAGATGCATAATTCATAAATAAACTAAATAAAATACATTGTTTATTCTCAATGTGGTTACTCATCCATGTAACAGTTAATTGATCACATATTATGTTCTAGACCCCGTGTTTCCTTCAAGGACTGCTGGTAAAAAGGACAGATTTAGGTAGAGCTAGCAGCATGAACCTGTAATCTGCTCCTTAGGAGGCTGAGGCAGCAGGGTTAAATTTCAAGTTTAGCCTAGGTAATTTAGTGAGATTGTGTCTCAAAATCAAAAGAGTGCTAGGATATAGATCACCACTGGTTATGTGGTATGCACAATGCAGGAAGAAGACTAAAAAGGAGGGGACAGTAAGCTAGTGATGTAGTGAGAAGTGTGATGAGCACCAGGGACAGAGCCGTTGGGACAGTGAGAAGGGGAAGATGCTTTTGTGAGCATCTCCCAGTTACTGAGTTTGGTGGCCTCTGAAGGGAGAGGTGAAAGAAGAGGTGCATGGCCATCTAGGTAGAGAGAACAGCTAGAGCAGACATCATGGGGTGTGAACTTGTGCTTGGGGTGTTTAGGGAGCCATTAGTGGTGGTTGAGGGAGCAGGTTGGAGCTTCATGGGTTGGGACTTTGAGACCACTCTGACAAATTTTGTCTGTGTTTGAAACAGCAAGGTCAGGAAGCTTTGGCAGTGAGAATTTGAAGCCTGTGGCACTCTCATGGCCAGGTTAAAGGCCACCCTGGGGAGAACTTCAAAGGGGGCTGATTGATGTAGTTGAGAGGCAGTGCTGGGTCCTTACTTGGAAATGATCAGAGGAGTTCCTGGTGTATCCAACACAAATTCTGAGATATGTAGAAGAATTCAGAGATCATGTTTTACTGAATACAGAGAGGATGTCCATTTTCCATATTTATCCTGAACAATGCAAAGATGTCCTTCCTAGAATTCAGAGATGTCTGTTTTCGAGGAGGAAGGTTTCAGAGGTTGGTTGTGGATATGCTGGTGACAATTTGGAAGTAGGAGTTCTGAATACAAGTAAGAGACAGAATGAAGTTTTGAGGTGATGAAACCATCAAGAGAGGATGAGTTAAGAAAGTTTGTGTGTTCATTCCTTTCCCAGTAAAGGAGGGCAACATAGAGACCCGCAAATGTGCACTCAAACATTGCTAACCCTATGCTGTCTCAAATGTTAGTTGATTGTCCTTCCTTTAGTCTTCTCTAACTATTCCCTGCCTTCTGACTATCTTAAAATAGTAAATTTATTTTGAATCATTATAATAGTCATGCATTATGCATTTTCCTTGAGTGTTGGCTTAAAAAAAGCAAAAACTAACCAAACAAAAACCTGTGTCACAGGGCTGGAGAGTTGGACCAGTGATTAAAAGTGCTTACTGCTCTTCCAGAGGACCCTGGTTCACTTCTCAGCATGCTTTTAGTGACTCACAAGCTGTCTGTAATTCCAGCTCCAGGGCATCTGATGCCCTCTGTGGGCTCCGGTATGCATGTAGTGTACATAGATACACTTAGGCACACATACATGCCATCATCAATAAACAAATATTTTTAAACCCCTTGAATTAGGAAGTATGCTACACTAAACCCAAGCTCCCCCTGCAGATCTGCTGTGTGGTAGCTAGAAGAGCTTCCCTGGTAGTTTCACACTGGTAGTATCACAATGGTGATACCAAAAATCACACATTTATGTATTTCTCTAAGTTAAATGAGGTAGCATATTTAAAATAACTTTCCAACTGCAACATAAAAATGTAAATCGGGGAAATCAGTTTGGAGATTTCAAATGACCCTTCAGGATAATAGGAGTTATGAATGAGTTAACATTGTAAGTCATCATAATGCCTTGTTTGTAGAGAGCTAATCTAATTCATTTTCATAAAAGCAGTGATTAATTCAGTGGTCTTAGGACTTTTGCACTTTTATATGAATTTTATGATCACTCTGTTTCTGTAAAGAATGACATTGGCATCTGGGTGTGGTGGCACTTGCCTTGTGATAGGCAGATCTTTGAGTTCAAGACCAGCCTGGTCTATAGAATGAATTCCAGGGCAACCAGGACTGCACAGAAAAGCCCTGTCTCAAGAAACCAACCATCCATCTAGCTAACCAGCCAGCCAGCCAGCCAAAAGAGTGACAGTGGAATTTTGATGCAGGCAGCATTGAGTCTGTAGGCTGCTCTTGGTAATGTGGCTATACTCATATCCTCCTCCTCCTCTTCTATTTTTTTTTCCTTTAGACTAGGGGAAATAGTAATTTTTTATGTTTTTTTTCCTCTTCCCCACTTTCCTTCCCTCCTTCTCTCTCCACTTCCACCCTTCCCCCCCTTCCCACTCTCCTAATTTACTCAGGAGATCTTGTCTATTTCTCCTTCCCAGGTAGATCCATGGGTGTCTCTCTCAGGGTCCTCTTTGTTACCTAGGTTTTCTGGGGTTGTGGCCTGTAGACTGGTTGTCCTTTGTTTTATGTCTAATATCCATTTATAAGTGAGTAGATACCATATTTGTCTTTCTGAGTCTGGTTTACCTCACTCAGGATGTTTTTTTTTTTTCTAGTTCTGTCCATTTGCCTGCAAATTTCAAGATGTCATTGTTTTTTCCTCTGAGTAGTACTCCATTGTGTACATGTACCACATTTTCCTTATCCATTCTTCCATTAAGGGGCATCTAAGTTGTTTCCAGGTTCTGGCTATTTCAAATCATGCTGCTATTAACATAGTTGAGCAAATGTCCTTGTGGTATGAGTGTGCATCCTTTGGGTATATGCCCAAAATGGTATTGGCGGGTCTTGAGGTAGATCCATTCCCAATTTACTGATTTCCAAAATAGCTGCACAAGTTTGCACTCCCACCAACAGTGGAGGATGTTCCCCTTACTTTACATCCTCTCTAAGCTGTCATCAGTGTTTTTGATCTTAGCCATTCTGATTGTATCTCAGAGTTGTTTTGATTTGCATTTTCCTGTTGACTTAAGGATTCCTTAAGTGTCTTTCTGCTATGTGATATTCCTCTGTTGGGAATTCTCTATAGATCTGTACCCCATGTTTTAATTGGATTATTTGGTGTTTTGGTGTCTAGTCTTTTGAGTTCCTTGTATATTTTGGAGATCAGCCCTATGTCAGATGTGGGCTTGGTGAAGATCTTTTCCCATTATGTAGGCTGCTGTTTTCTCTTGTTGACAGCGCCCTTTACCTTACAAAGCTTCTTAGTTTCAGGAGGTCCCATTTATTAATTATTAATCTCAGTGTCTGTGCTACTGGTGTTATATTTAGGAAATAGTCTTCTGGACTAATGAGTTCAAAGCTACTTCCCCCTTCCTCTTCTATGAGGTTTAGCGTGGTTGGATTTATGTTGAAGTCTTTGATCCTTTTGGACATGAATTTTGTGCATGGTGATAGATATGGATCTATTTGCATTCGTCTGCATGTCCACCTCCAGTTATGTCAGTACCACTTGTTGAAGATCCTTTCCTTTTTCCACTGTATAATTTTAGTTTCTTTGTCAAAAATCAGGTGTTAATAGGTATGTGGATTAATATCAGGAACTTCAGTTTGATTCCATTGGTCTACCTGGTTGTTTTTATGTCAATACCAAGCTGTTTTCATTACTGTAACTCTATAGTAAAGTTTGAAGTCAGGTCTGGTGATACCACCAGAAGTTCCTTTATTGTACAAGATTGTTTTGGCTATCCTGGATTTTTTGTTTTTCCAACTGAAGTTGAGTATTGTCCTTTCAAGGTCTATGAAGAATTTTGCTGGGTATTGCATTGAACCTGTGGATTGCTTTTGATAAGATTGCTATTTTTTCTATGTTAATCATACCTATCCAAGAACATGGGGATCTTTCTGTTTTCTGACATCTTCAAAGCCTTAAAGTTCCTGTTGTACAGGTCTTTCACTTGATTGCTTAGAGTTACCCCAAGATATTTTTTTGTGACTATTGTGAAGGGTTATATTTCTCTCTGAGTTCTTCTCAGCATATTTATCATTTGTATATAGGAGGGCTACTGGTTTTTTTTTTTTTAGTTAATTTTGTATCCTACCATATTACTGAAGGTACTTATCAGTTGTAGGTGTTCCCTGGTAGAATTTTTGGTGTCACTTATATGTACTATCATATTATCAGCACATAGCAAAAGTTTGGCTTCTTCCTTTCCAATATGTATCCCCCTGATCTCCTTTTGTTGTCTTACTGCTCTAGATAGAACTTCAAGTACAATATTAGATAGATACAGAGAAAGTGTACAGCCTTCTCATTCCTGATTTTAGTGGAATTGCTTTGATTTTTCTCTCCATATAGTTTGATGTTGACTGTTGGTTTGCTTTATTATGTGTAGGTATGTTCATTGTATCCCTGATCTCTCCAAGATCTGTATCATGAAGGGGTGTTGGATTTTGTTGAAAAACTTTTCAGCATCTTATGATGTTTTTTTTTTTCCTAGTTTGTTTATATGGTGGATAACATTGATGGATTATTGTATGTTGAACCATCTCTGCATTTCTGGGATGAAGCCTACTTGATCATGGAGGATGATTTTTTTTCTGATGTGTTCTTGGATTCAGTGTGCCAATATTTTATTGAGTATTTTTGCATCAATGTTCATGAGGGAGATTGGTCTGTAATTCTTTCTTGGTTACATGTTTGTGTGGTTTGGCTATTGGGGTAACTGTAGTCTTGTGAAAAGTTTGGCAGTGTTTCTTCTGTTTCTGTCATATGGAACAATTTGAAGAGTATTGGTATTAGCTCTTCCTTGAAATTCTGGTAGAATTCTGGGCTCATCCATTTGATCCTGGGATTTTTTTGGTTGGGAGGCTTTTGACCTATAAGGGTTATAGGTCTATTTAATTTGTCTATTGGGTCTTGATTTTATTTTGTTATGTGGTACTTATTGAGAAAATTGTCCATTTCCTTTCTTTTTCTTCTTCAAGACAGGGTTTCTCTGTATTGTTTTGGAGGCTGTTCTGGAACTCGCTCTGTAGACCAGGCTGGCCTCGAACTCACAGAGATCCGCCTGCCTCTGCCTCCTGAGTGCTGGGATTAAAGGCGTGCGCCACCAACGCCTGGCTGTCCATTTTCTTTAAATTTTCCAATTTTGTTGAGTATACGTTTTTGAAATGTGACCTCTGGATTTCCTCAGTGTCTCCCATTTTCATTTCTGATTTTGTTAGTTTGAATATTCTGTCTCTGCCTTTTGGTTAGTTTGGATAAAGGTTTGTCTATCCTGTTGACTTTTAGAAAGAAACAACTCTTTGTCTCATTGGTTCTTTGCATTGTTTTTTTTTTTGTTTGTTTGTTTGTTTTTTGTTTCTATTTCATTGATTTCAGCCCAGAGTTTGATTATTTCCAGCAGTCTGCTCCTCCTGGGTTAGTTTGCTTCTTTTTGATCTAGAACTTTCAGTTGTTCCATTAATTCACTAGTGTGGGATTTTTCCAGTTTCTTTATGTAGGCATTTAGTTGTGAACTTTCCTCTTAGCACTGCTTTCAGTGTGTCCCATAAGTTTGGGTATGCTATGTGGTCCTTTCCATTGAATATTCTTCTAATCCACAAGTGCAAGGTCTGTCCATCCTCCAGTATCGTCTCAGATATCTTTCTTCAGTGTTTTCAAGTTTTAATTGTAGAGGTCCTTCCTATCTTTAGGCTTGTTTTCAGAGTTTTGTTGTTTGTATATTTGTGGTACTGTGAATGAGATTTTTTCTTATTTATTTCATTCCATGTTTGTAATTGTTATATAGGGAGACTATTGATATGGGATGTTTAGTTTTTTATAACCTGTCAAATTGCTGAAAGTAATCAGATTCAAGAGTTTACTGGTAAAGAATTTAAAATCTCATATAGAATAATCTGTAAATAAAGATGCTTTGTCCTGCTTTTGTGTGTGTGTGTGTGTGTGTGTGTGTGTGTGTGTGTGTATCACACAAGGAGACTATTTACTGAGATAAAGTGAGTGACTTGGACTTAACAGGGAAGCCTTTGGTGGGTTTCGGCATTTGTAGGTTTTGTTGGTGGTATCAGGTTAAAGCCTGTTGGAGGAGCTCAAGAAAGACAGAAAATGGCACTGATTGAACCAGGCTGAACTGTTGGGAACCAGTGAAAACATAAAGGAGGGTAACCTGATAGAATAAATAAATAGAAGATAAACACTAGATAGTTAATGCATTCTTGGAGGCACCTGGACTGCTGTTAAGGATGGGATGGTGTTGTTGACTGGAGTTGGAAGCTTGGAATCAAGATCAAAGGTATTTGAGTAATCTGTCTTGGAAGATTTCTTGGCATGACTGTGGTAGAAACCAAGGGGTAGGGGGAGTTTATGCAAGCTAGTGCTTTGTGTGTTGGAAGAGTCGTCCTCTTGGAATTGCTAGAATGATAGTGGGAATAATGACCAGAAATTCTATTGTAATGGATGCGGTTGGGGGTGGAAACGCAGGCTTGTTGATCGTAGCCAGAGGGAAAGGAGTGGTATATACAGTTTAAAGACAAGCTCCAAATCTGGAGTTCAGAGAAAATTATTAACAGGAATGGATTCTCTGATAGGCTAGACATAGATGTCAGAATGTCCAGTGGATAAATACTGTTAGAGCTGAGAACTTTTGCAGTGTCAGCGGTTGACACATTGTAAGCTTTGGATAAAACACCACTGTTTTGAAGAACTTTGGGTATCATATGTACTATTCACTTTTCAAAAAGGGAATGGATTCTCTTCACATGTCTTATAGTAACTGTTAAGCAGTTTATAAAGTTAATGTAGAGCCTCAATAAATACAACACATACCCAAATAAATATAAGATAAACACTGGATAATTAAACCAGGAGAAGAAAGAAGTGAATATTCATCAGATCTCTAGCCAAGAGGACATTTTTCAAGGTTAGCAGGAATAGAAGAAAGCATGATGGGTAATAAAGCTGTATGACAAACTATTTTATTAAGAGCCTACAGTATGGGAACTGAATAGATGATAGTAGTATCGAATTTCTGGTTCCATTTGCCCACATCATTAGTAGACCAGGCTGGCTTTGAACTCAGAAATCTGCCTGCCTCTGCCTCCTGAATGCTGGAGTTAAGGGGTGTACTACTATGCCTGGCTCCTGACATCTTTTATGCTATAGATTTGGCATTATAGAGAAACACTGTTCGAGGCCAGCCTGGTCTATAGAGGGAGTTCCAGGACAGCCTCCAAAACAATGCAGAGAAACCCTGCCTCGAAAAACAAACAAAACAAAATGAAACAAAACAAAACAAGAAACACTGGCGCTTATGTGTCTACTCCTACAGAACTGTAAGCTCTTGTCCTCTTTGTCAACTGAAGTGAGTTATGTTAATATCCACTGCTCAGAATGACTTCCCAGTAGATAGTCATAAAACATGAGCAAATTAAGACTTTAGATAAATAGACTTCCTTTTAGTAGTAATCTAATTAAGGGTAACTAATAAGGTAGGAGGAAAAATAATCACAGTCTTCATTGCTAATTAGGGAGTTTTGAAATAGATGTATGTAGAAATGTAAAGGCACAGAAATCTCTTTTTCTTTATCTTGAGACAGGATCTTGGTATTTAGCCAAGGTTGGTGCCCACTATGCCTGGTTCATTGAGGGCTTTGAAAAGTAGCCTACAGAGCCACGGGAGGTGACAGACATGTCATCCTAGCAGCATATTGTGTTGAAGACTAGCATGGGTTACAGAAGCAAGATCCTCTCTCAACAAAACAACCTGACTTTGGAAGTTAGTATTAATTTAGGTCTATTTATAGTAATGAATGATTTCTATTTAGACTATAGAGTAAAACAAAGGAAGTTGTAAAGATGTCCTAGACAGAGTATAAAATGAAGCATGTTGGTATATATGAATTGTGACCTATCAAACACAGTGCAATGAAGGGAAGTCCATCAGGTTGCCATGAAGGATAAAAAAGCCAGAAAAAAAATTGCAAGAGAAACTTTGAATATTTTTTTCCTATCTTTTTTTAAAAAATATTTTATTTATTTATTGTGTATACTGTCTTATGCCTTCATGCCAGCAGAGGGCACCAGATCCATTCCAGGTGGTTGTGAGCCACCATGTGGTTGCTGGGAATTGGATTTAGGACCTCTGGAAGAACAGTCAGTGCTCTTAACCGCTGAGCCATCTCTCCAGCCCCATTTTTCTCCTATCTTTAAACAGTTTCTGCATGGAAAGGACTAGGTGGCAATTAACTGTACTAGGTATTGGTGTTAGGAAAATATGTGGGAACACATTCTGTATACGAGATAAGAATGGTCATTGGCACAAACACAGCTGACTGTTGTCAATGTTTTGAAGTACCTGGTGCTGTACTACTGCAGCTTTTCACATCATCACAATATTCTTAAGAAGGTAAGATATAAAAAAATTGTTATTTTACAGGTAAGAAAGCTAAGCCACAAAGAAATGAGTGTTAATAAACTGGACATGACAGCTCATACTCATAATCCCAGCACTTGGGAGGTGGAGGCTGAATGGTCAGGAATTCAAAGTCATGTCATCTTTGGCTATGTGTCTAGGGCCAGCCTGAGCTATCTGAGACCTTATCTCAACAAACCAGAAGGAAGGAAGGAAGGAAAGGAGAGAAAGGGAAGTAAAAAACAAATGTCAGTTGTTTCTGTTGGCATTCAATAGGGAAAGGAGTGGGACAGGCCTTCACGACACTCACATAGCCATGTGCTCTTGATTTGATTGTGTACTGTGCTTCACACTGTCTCATCTAATGCTGAGAAGGTCCTGGAGAAGGCCAACCGTGACTGTAGAAGCAAGTTAGCAAGCCACGGAGCAGCTTTGAGGCCACAGAAGCAGGAAATGTCCTGGGCTTGAAAGTTTCCTCACAGGCTGTGTCCTCATTTGTAAACAGTGTGGGACACTGGTCAATTTAGTGCATGAAATTCAGTGCCCACTGAAAAATTTAAATAGGAATTTTTTCTAGATTGGCAAAATAAAAGTAGTTAAAGTCTTAGGCTGAGAGTTCCCGTGTGTGAAAACCCCAGGGTTAGTTGACCTGGCCTACAGAAAAGGCTGCTGCTGCTAAGACCCCACCATCACCCAAGTGTACACCAGGTAAGTGATCTTACCGTAGCACTCTCTCTTCTTCCAGATGTGATGGATGTAGCATGGTCTCCCCACGACGCCTGGCTAGCCTCATGCAGTGTGGATAACACCGTCGTCATTTGGAATGCTGTGAAGTTCCCAGGTCTGTCTGGGGTTGCCCCCACAACTGGTTAACAGCAGAAAAGGGCTGTTGCTAACAGTAATGCCTGTCTGTGGAGCAGAGTGGGGCTGGGGAATGCAGCAAGGATTTGTCTGTCTTGTCGGTCAGTTTTGCCGTGCCTTATCAACTCTATTTGTTTAATGTTTAAAACGAGATATGCTAAAGAAGAACCAGCTGAGTACTAGCCCCAGCATGCGTTTCAGAGTTCATGAAGGTGGCGTGTGGGCAGCTGGCACTCCACACACTGCACTTTCCACCTCAGCTAAGTTACTATCTCTGAAACCATCCAGCAGATGCGTGCGGGCTACCACAAACTCAGTTTTGCAAGAGAGTAACTTTTCTTGTTCCTTGTGTTTAAAATTATGAGATGTTGTACAGTTTGGTGTAGTTTTATAGTTTATAAATAGTAAAATATTGTCACAGCTGGGTGTTTGGTGAATGCCTTTAATCCCAGCTTTAAGGAGGCAGAGGTGGGGGAATCCAGTATGAGGTGAACCTGGTCTACAAAGCGAGTTCCAGGACAGCCAGAACTATATATTCCACATTGTTCTAGACCCCATTTTTACCATGGAATAAAGCACATCATCTATTGAGTAGATTCAAGGCATTTTAATTCCTTCTGAAAGCTACTACCAGTGTGTGTGTAGACACTTGTTTCAGCCTTAAGAGGGTCAGTTTTAGAATGAGTGGTTTAGCATTGGCTACAGATCTGAATGAGGCGCTCTTGTATACATTGTGTCTTCAGCACCATGTTATAACTCACTTAAAAGATAATTCTCTTAAAAGACCCCCTTTGAACGGATAGGCCTGCTGCCTCTGGGGCTGTCCAGGAGTCTCACATCAGAATCGCTTGGGGGACCTTCCAGGTTACAAATATCTATGCCTGCTGCAGATAAGACATGGGGCCAGAATTGGCAGCTGTGGCTACCACTGCTACCCGCATTGCTGTTCTTTTGGTGCGTGTGGGATCCCCATAAGTGTCAGCTCATGCTGGCCTGCTTGATGCAGTCACTGAGTTTGCTTTTGCCTTTGTGGAGGTGAAATATGGGGCTATGCTGCTTGTATGTAGGGGTGGGGACTGGTTAAGAAAGACTGCTCAGGCCCCCTCAGGTTTATTCTATGGGTCATCACAACTTATGTTTCCTATACAGTGTTATTTTCTTACAGATAAAAACACTGCTCATATTTTATCTTCTTTTTTTTTTTTTTCTTTCACAGAAATTCTTGCAACTCTGAGAGGTCACTCTGGCTTGGTAAAAGGATTGACTTGGGACCCTGTTGGTAAATACATTGCCTCTCAAGCTGATGATCGAAGCTTGAAGGTATGGAGAACGCTAGACTGGCAGCTAGAGACCAGCATCACCAAGCCTTTTGATGAGGTAACTGGGGACAGTTTAGAACTTAGTGTCAGCCCCTGCAATACTTCTTGAACAGACAAGCAGCTAGCCTTGGTTCTGGCCACATGGATGCATGCAGTCTAGGGGTCTGAGCTTTAGTTTTATGAGTTAGGTGATAAAAATCTTTCCTTTTTGAGAAAGTGTTCAATGGCCAGTTTTGGAATAAAAAATAATATATGTTGTCCTTCCTCTTGCCTCCTTCCTAATTTTCACGCCCTTTCTTGTATCCTTCTATTTCTGCTCCCATGCTTTGTGTTTTGAGTGTTCCACTTTCTTAACAACTCTTTTTTCCATCTTGTGGTCCCCTTTCTAGTTTTATGACCTATGTTCACATACACTCACTCTCTCTAAACTAGGATTCATGTCTAAGAGAGAACATGCAAAATTTGTCTGAGTTTAGATTACCTTGCTTAATATAATAATTTCCAGATCTATCAATTTTTCTGTAAGTTTCAGAATTTGATTTTTCTGTATAGCTGAATAAAGTTCTCCTTTGTGTAAGTCTACCATATTTTCATTATCCATACATTTGTTCCTGGACATCTGGGTAGTAAGTAATGCAGTAATAAACATGGATGTGCAGGCCTCTCTGTAGTAGGGTGTAGAGTTGGGCACATGCCCAGTAGTGATAAAGCTGGATCGTATAGTGTTACAGTTTTTACTTCATTTATTTATTTTTGTTTTTCAAGACAGGGTTTCTCTGTGTAATGGCCCTGGCTGTCCTAGATCTCAATCTGTAGATCAGACTGTCCTCAAACTCACTGAGATCCACCTGCCTCTGCCTTGCAAGTGCTGGAATTAAAGGCGTGTGCTACCACCGCCTGGTAGTTTTAATATTTTTGAGATACCACTGTTCTGATTTCTATAATGGCTGTACTATTTGCACCTCCATCAAGTTTGAGTAAGGGTTGCTTTCTCCCACATCCTTATCAGCATTTGTTACTGCCTCTGTTCTTGATGATAGACATTCTGACTGGTGCGAGGTGGAACCTCAGAGTAGTTTTAATTTGTATTTTCCATATGGCTAAGGATAGCAAACACTTTTAAAAGTATATAAAGGTACTCTTCTTTTGAGGTCTTTCATTTTATTAACCCATTTATTGATTGGCAGTTTTACTCTTTTTTGGTATTTAGTTTTTCTTGTTCCTTTTAAAAATGTTTTTAAAAAATTATCTTTGACAGCTTTATACACATGTGTGTTTTGATCACACTCACTTGTCTTCCTCCTACTTTCACTAGTACTCTTCTTCCTAACTTCCTCTTCCTTTATTTTCTTGTCTTTTTTTTTTTTTCAATAGACCTTTGGGTTTAATTTGGGTCCTTTGTATTAACAGGCTGTTATTTACTGACTCCTGTTCTATACTCCTGAAAAAAAGACTTTCTTTCCTCCATCAGCCATTTGCAGTTCTTTTATATTCTAGATATTAATATATATTATACTTTATAATATATATTATGTTATATACTGTTTGAATAATAGGCAGCAGAGATTTTTCTCCCATTCTGTAGGCTGTCTTTTTGTTGTACTGTCCTTTACTGTGTAGAAGCTTTTTGATCCCATTGGTTAATTCTTGGGGCCATTTCCTGCCTTGTTAGAGCACTTATTGTTAGATTTTTTTAAAGCTAAAGAGAACCTTATAGCTGTCCTTGTAGCATTGTGTGCCTGACTCATGGGTGAAACCCTTTCTTATCTTGGGGATTTACATGAATCACCTTATGGCATGGCCATGTGGAGGAGGCTCTCTTGGTAGGTTATTGGTTGTGCTTTTGCTTTGTTTCTTGATATTGCCTCTTTGGCCAGCTGACCTCTTTGTTGGGAAAAATACAGCTTGTACATTTGGAGGGAGATCAGTTTGCTGTAGCTTCTGTAGTACTCTACTATCTATTTGCATCCTGATTTCATATGGCATCTGAGTTAAAGATGGCTGTTATTCACTAGACATTAAGCATCTTTTGTTTGTGAAGCAGTACTAGGTTTAGGCGAATAAAAAGGAATTGTAATGTTGTCTCTTCCCTTGATGTTTATTGCCCATGGGAAAGGCAGATATTCATGTGAATTGTACATGTGGTGAAGGTAGTGTCCAGACTACAGAGATGGTCTAGGTAAGGGGTTATAGCATAGAAGGCCTCATAAAGCATGGGACGCAGGAATGGATATTTGTAGAGACAATTAATTGTTTGCTTACTGGCCATGGTCAATTACAGTAAGAAACTTAAAATCACATATTTAACTCCTCCTGAAACAACACCAGCTGCTGGGGGAAGTCAAGGAAGTCCAGATTTTACCTTCCTTGTCCACAGCTGTCTAGTGTAGTGGATGAGGCTAGTGGTCTTGATTGCCAGGCATAGGCTTTTGTGTTCTAGATTCCTAGAATGACTGTAGGAGGACCTTGCATGCCACTGGGGTCTGCAGTGCTCTGTAGCCTCTGTTGCAGCTGTCCTGTACAGAGGGGTAAGGAGGTACTCCCACAGTGCTGTGCCCTGCTCTACTACTCTGGGACCATGAAGTAAGATCGCAAGTCTGGTTTTAAGGCTGACCCAGGCTGATCTTGAGGTTGACTTTGGACCTAGTTCTTGGTTTTTGTAGGAGTAATCCTATGAAGGGACACCTGCCCCAACCTTCAGGCCAACACAGGACTGGTGCCTTTCTGCTATGCCTCTTATTGTATATAAGGGCTGTACAAACCTCTTCTCCTTCACAGGTATCCTCACTACTTTTAAGAGGTGGAAACAACCTCAAGGGAGTGGGTAGCACATTACTGTCACCTACTATGCTACAGGTACAGGTTCCTGTTTGGCTTATGAGTGTCAGTAGGTGCTTTTTTTATTGTAGCATTTCTTGAGGATGCTTTGTAGATACTCTGTGCTGGGACTAACAGACTGGACAGAAGTGGAAGACCAATGTCCAGATACATTTGGCCCAAGCAGAGCTGGTGGTTTAAAGGGATGGTCTTTCTGCAGATTGTTTCTGGTGTTTTATGTTCAGTCATGTGAGTACGTAGAGACTGGATGATGTCACAGTTCCCATACTCATTTGACAGAGAGCTCTTTCTGGTTTGGCACATGGGGCAGCTAGAGTTCAGGCAGAAATGTGGTGTGTATCCTGTGACCATATATTTGTAAATCACAGTTCACTTTATACTTGAGGCTAGAGTTTTTCTTGAGCTGCTTTTAAGCTCAGATGTTCTTTACAGTGTGGAGGAACGACACATGTACTTCGGCTTAGTTGGTCACCTGATGGCCATTACCTGGTATCTGCCCATGCCATGAATAACTCTGGCCCCACTGCTCAGATCATCGAACGAGAGGGCTGGAAGACCAACATGGACTTCGTGGGGCACCGGAAAGCTGTGACTGTTGTGGTGAGTGTCCCTTATCTCAGAAATCCTAGCAGCCATCAGCACCATCCAGAGCTGTCTACTGCAGTGATTTGCATGCACCTTCTGAGCCTAGGGAGTGCCAGCTTCCCTAAGGAGTCTCTCTAAGACTGTGTCCCCTGTAGACTGAGTGATGGGTTCTGAGAGGCAGTACGTTATGGTACATCATTCATTGTAAACATGCTCGAATATCTTAAGTCTATTTTTGTAAAATGGGTTATGTATGTAGGATTGTTTTATATTTGCCAAAGTCTAAAATGGTAAATGTCTTCGTTAGGAATTTTGTAGCTCAGCACTGCCCTGTTTTAGTTCCACCCATAGGTGCTCCCTTACCAGGTTCCTGTGAATAAAGAGCATTCTGGACACCCTTGAAATGCTGTGCCCAGCAGCAGTGGATATGTAGTTGACTGTCTGTGCTGAGAGTACTGGTGTGTGTGTAGTCTTTGCTGTCACTTTCAGTGTTGGAGCCCAGGCTTTGTGCATGCTAGGCAAGTGCTCTATCGCTGAGTTGTCGCTAAGCCTATGCATGCAGAGAGCCACTGCTTATTTTCTAGGCTTGAGAGAATATCTTCCACACTGGATAACTTTAGTTAGAATGTCTTGAGAGTGTTCAAGACAGGCTATTAATGGGTTACAAATAACCTCTAAGAACCTGGATTTCTTTTTTTTTTTTTTAATGTAGAGTAACTAAAAGAGATTGATGGTTAGTTTGATAGTAGTGAAAGATCATCTAGAACCTAATCACAGTGGGCTTTTGATTACATGGGTTTTGTTGTTTTTTTCAGGACAGTTTCTCTGTTTAGGCCTGACTGTTCTGGAGTTAGCTTTGTAGACTAGTCTAGCCTTGAATTCACAGACATCCACTTGCTTCTGCTTCCTGAGTGCTGGGGCTAAAGTTGTGTGCCAACACTGCCCAGCTTGATTACATGTTTTTAAAAGTGATTATAAATAAGTGTAATATACTATACCTTAACTTTTTAGGAATAAAATGGGATACAGCTCTTTAAATTTTTTTTTGTGTTGGGAGTCCATGTTGGATTTTGTTTAAGACTAGGGGCTTCTTCTTAAATGTTTGAAATTACTGATTTATATTTAGTACAGTGATTCTGTGTCACTCTCTTATGTGTTCCTTAGCAGGTCTGTAAGTAAATGATACTTGTCTTACCAGGACCCACAAACTTTGCAAGACCCTAAGGTATAATCAGTGGTTGTGGAAAGTCAAACTCAGGGCACATACCTTCCATGTTCTGTCTTGTCCAATATCTGTTCTTCTGG
This sequence comes from Mesocricetus auratus, assembly GCF_017639785.1. NCBI lineage: Eukaryota > Metazoa > Chordata > Mammalia > Rodentia > Cricetidae > Mesocricetus > Mesocricetus auratus. Next base: position 74,401,071 of record NW_024429192.1, read on the forward strand.
TCATTCCTGCCTGCCCTCAGGAGGGAACACCGTTTTATGCCATCTGGTGCCAGACTCTCAGGAGCCACCCCTTCCAATTCTAAGAGCTCTGCTACTCTTAATCCATGAAGGTGGCACTGCTCTCACTTTGTGTTTCCAGTTTTTCTTAAGCTCTCTAAGCCAGCAGGCAATTTAGGAGGTCATTGTCCATCAGTCAGATAAGTACATAGAGGGGAGAAGGAACTAAGAGGACCTCCTGCCAGTCCTTTTGGCCTCCCTTAAGAGTTACAGTGAGAGGCTAGAGGAATGGGTCAGCAGTTAAAAGCACTGGCTGTTCTTCCAGAGGAAGAGTTCAGTTCCTAGTACCTATGTGGCAGTTCACAGCCATCTGTAACTCCAATTCCATGGATCCAAACACCATCTTCAGGCCTTCACAGGCACTACAAGTTGTGCACCAGCATACATGCAGACAAAACTCTCATACCCCCCCAAAAAATGTAGTAAGCAGGTCATGGTGTCTGAAGTTCCCTGGCAATCTCAACTTCTCAGGTCCCAAGGTTGACTCTGCCAGGCAAGGATGAATTGAGAAGGTTAGCTCCAGTAGTTCTTATTCCCTTTACCCGACCTGTCTGCTGGCTTCATGAATAGAGTGTTGGTAGTGCTTCTTCATAACTTCATTTTACCATTCTGTGCATTTATTTTCTGACCTTGAACTTTCATTTGCGTCATTAGCAAAGTACATCATTGTAATTTTCAAGGTGGAATCTTATATAATTGGTGCCAAGTTTGGGGTCTCTGTGAGGGACTCCTATCTGTGGTCTGGGAATTTGGTGGGTTTCTGATGCTTGCTATTCTGTTTTATTTTCTGCTGCTCTAATAGACGCTACAACCAAAAACAACTTGGGTAGGACAGGATTTATTTGGATTGCACATCCTGATTATTAGGGGAAGTCTGGGCAGGAACCAGGGAGGAATGCTGCTTCCTGGGTTGCTTACTTTGGCTTGCTCAACTTGCTTTCTGATACAACCCAGGGCCACCTGCCCAGGGGTGGCATTGCCCACAGTGTAATGGGCCCTCCCACATCAATCATTAATCAAGAAAATGCCACACAGACACACCCAAAGGTCTTTCTGATGGAGGCATTTCCTCAGTTGAGATTCCTTCTTCCCAGAAGAGTCTAGTTTATATAAGTTGAGAAAAACTACCCAGTATCCTTAAGCATTGGTACTTGATTATTTATTTTAACCTTGGTTGTTTGACTCTAGAAATTCAATCCAAAAATCTTCAAAAAGAAGCAGAAGAATGGGAGTTCTACAAAGCCCAGCTGCCCATACTGCTGCTGTGCCGTTGGCAGCAAGGACCGCTCACTCTCTGTCTGGGTAAGTGCCTGAGCTTTGATTCCAGGAGGAGGTAGTAGACTGGACTGGAAAGATGTTGTGTATGGGTGACTTCGAGGAAAGAGAGACCCGTTGTTTCTGATGATGCTCTTATCACTCTGTACCTAAGGTCAGCTCCTTTTCAGAAACATGCAGGTTCTCCTGCTATTTAGAAAGAAGCATTGGTACTGGGTCTTGGCCTGGCCAAGAGAGGGCATCCTGAGCCCCAGCTAGACTGCCTTCAGCTGTCAGTGTCATAGCTGACATGTTGTACTTGCTTTCTGCTAAGAAGTTCTTTGCGTCTACATATAACAGATAAAGCGTGTTTACCTGAAGATACAGTTAAGTGAATCGTTTTGTATGTCTGTTCTGGTGTCGCTACCACCTTAAATACTTCCTATCACTCCCTGCCTTTAGCAAGCCAGCTTCACTAATAGCCTCTCAAATGGATGAATGGGTGCTTTTGGCCCTTAAACTCAATGTAAATGCAGTTGCTCAGTGCATACTATTTTTTTGTTGTTTGTTTGTTTCTTTCATTTAGTATAGTGGGTTTTGAAATTCTTGTGTATTATATTTAACAATAGTTTTTCTTATTATCATTGTGTAGGATTTAATTGTATGAATATACCATGAACTGTTCATGTTTTTCCTGTGGACAGATACTAAGGTTCTTTTAGTTGAGATGAGGTCTTTTCATGAGACCCAGGTTGACCTTGAGCTCTTCCTGCCATCCTGGCCTGCCCTTATTGACTTCTTCATGTAGTTAGTTAGTGCCTCCATTTATTTGTCCATTTGGTTAAGACTATATGTCTTGTTCTCCTTGCTAGGCAATAGCAAATAGCAGTAGCAAATAGTGCTGGAGGGAGGTGCTGTTTTAAACCTCTTTGGACCTAACTAACTCAGCATGGTCCATTGTGCAAATTCTTGGCATATATTCAGTGATGGGTTAAGAGTGAACTGTGTCAGTTTTCCAAGTTAGCGTTTTGGAAGGTTAAATTCCTTATCACCAGAGCCCAATGTTCTGTGACCCAAGACAATTCCACATTTGCTGTGGACTATGGTCAACCACTAGGTGCATGCCAGCATCCGAAAGTCTCTCTCTCCGCCCCCTCACATACACTTTTAAAAAATTAAAACTGTTTTCTTCAAAAGCAGAATGCATTTGAGGTTATGTATTTGGAAGTTACCCTCTGGCTACACACATTACAATTTGTACAGAGAAATATGCTGCTGGAAGGGACCCAGGTAGCATTCACTTCACACCCACTCTGGATCATTGTTCACAGTGAGCAGTTCATGGCAGGCTCTTCTGGTGTCCTTCCTATCTCAGGTCATAAACAGTGTTGCTTAAGTTAGATAGAATTCTGCCATCAGGTAGGTGTACATACTCTAGATTTTCATGGGAAATGGACAACGTTATTGTTTTCTGGAAGGAGAATTATGGTGGGCCAAGATACTTAGGATAGGATTCAGGTAGCTCAGATTCAGTTTTCCCTTCAAGTTTCAGATGGCTATATTTCCTCCTTGACCACACATGAGGCTGCAGGTGCCAGGCAGAGCAGGTCAGCCTCTCACAACCTGCCGTGGCACAAAGGAACCCATCATTATATGAACAAATGCATCCTTTTTTTTAAATTTATTTTTCATTTTTTATTTTTGGTTTTTACGAGACAGGGTTTCTCTGTACTGTTTTGGAGGCTGTCGGTCCAGCCTGGCCTCGAACTCACAGAGATCCGCCTGCCTCTGCCTCCTGAGTGCTGGGATTAAAGGCGTGCGCCACCACTGCCCGGCTCATTCTTTTTTTTTTTTTTAAACCAATAGAAAATCAGCCAGCAGAGACTGCACTGGGTGCTCAGGATCCCATTGTAGCACTGCACCTTTCTCAGGATGAGCTTTTAAGCATCAAAACCATTTCCTGGGGTGACATACTTCAATTGATAAGAACAGCTAGCCAGAAGCAGAACTACAGTAGCCAAAAGACAAAGTCAGTAAGTCCATTTAGAGACTTTCCTAGAAGTATGGACTTTGATGGATTAGGTCTTGTACAAATGTATCCTTACCAGATCCATGGGACTTGACTCTGGGCCTGTATTCAGAGTAGTCAGGCACTGTTAAGAGAGATGGCACTGGTTATGTTAGAATGAGCAGCTGGTGAACATGCACCTGCCGAATATCATATAATCACCTGCAAAAGATTTTCACAGGATATTCATTCAAATGTTCATGGTATGTGGGATGTAAAAATAGCCACACACATCACTACTTTATTTTGAAGACTAAAATAAATATTTACAAGTTCATCAGTTTTTAAAAAAGGATTTGTTTATTTTTATTTTATGTATATGAGTATTGAATACATGTATGTATGTGTACCATGTGTGTACCTGGTTGCCTGTGAAGGCCAGAAGAGAGTGTTCTCCTGAAATTATAGTTGGTTGGTAGCTTCCATGTGTCTGCTGGGAACTGAGCTTGTATGCTCTGTAAGACATTAATTTGCTTTAACCACTGAGCCATTTCTCCAGACCCCTTCCCCCATTTTACCCGTGTATCTCTCTCTGTCTCTCTCTCTGTCTCTCTTTGTTTCTCTCTGTCTGTGTGTGTGTGTGTGTTTGCTTTCATGTGTCCATGTTTGAACACATGTGTACATGTGTATTGTGGCCAGGTGTTGGATCTCCTGGAGCTGGAGTTATAGGTGGTCGTGAGCTACCTGAAGTGGGTGCTAGAACTGAATTTGGGTCCTCTGGAAGAGCAGCAGGCTCTTGATCCTTGCTAAGCCATCTCTCCAGCCCCTCTTTGAAGTCTGGCAGTTTACTCTGTGTTTGGACTAAGAGCAGTTTATATTGGTGTGTCTGTGAGCTGTCTGACACACAGGGTGAGCCTGGATGGTTTGTGTAACTATTTACAGGAGCCTTGGGGAATGTGGACCAGAGCTCAGTGCCCAGAGAAGGTGAGCTGGGTTCTTTCTGAGACCATCTCATCCTGCTCTGTAGATCCTCTGCTTGTGCTGTTGCTGAATGAATGTACAATGCTGTCCTCTTGCCAGACTGTAGTTTCTCTAGTGTGTGACTTCCTGCCAGGCTTTGGTTTTGGCTTGGGGTTTTGGCAGTTGTGTCTGGATTGAGTTGAATATGCTGTGTATATGTTAGTGGAGGTGACTGAAGCTCCTGGCACATAAAGATGGTTTAGCTGAATGCATGAGCTGGTTCTCAGTGACTTCATTAATTTTGGCTTTTTTTCTTCCCATAGCTCACATGTTTGAAACGGCCTCTGGTTGTTATCCATGAGCTGTTTGACAAGTCCATCATGGATATTTCCTGGTAAGATGGATTCTTACTGCTTACATTGCCTATGACAACATGAGATCTCTTGGGTATATTAGGCAACTTGTTCCCCTTCCCCTGGCAGTGCAGACCCCAAGGTGCTGTTTGTACTCTACTCAGGCAGCAGTCGCTCTGCCCTGCTGCTGTGAGAGTCACCACAAGTAGTAGGGCTTGTTAGAGGGAAACACTGCTTGGACCAACTGGGTTTCTGGCAGGTTTATAGCAAATACGCTTCTCAAGATCTATAAAACGGGAATTGAAAACATTTAGAAAACTTGTTAGGTAAGCAATTCTTTGCACTGGTGCCTAGCTCTAAAGGGTACCAAAGGCTGTGATTATTGCCCCTCTTTGCCTGCCTTAGGCTTCTAGCATCCCTCGTAGTGTTTTCTGAGCACCCTGCTGGTCCAGTCATGTGGTAGACCGCCATCTCAGGCTCACTGTCCCACCTCGGCTTCTTACAGCAGTCTCTTTCAGGACTCTGAACGGGTTGGGTATCCTGGTATGTTCCATGGACGGCTCTGTGGCATTCCTTGATTTCTCCCAGGATGAACTTGGAGACCCCCTGAGTGAGGAGGAAAAGGTAGGTTTGTGGCCTACGAGCTGCCACCGTAGTTCTGGGTGAAGTGGCATACATCTTTAATCCCAAAGAGTCTGAAGAGAGTTCAGGGCCAGCCTGGGCTCTACAATGAGGCTAGTTTAAAATGAAGAAATTAACAAAACCAAACAAAAATATGCAAGGCAAGGCTTAGAGATACTGGGGATCGAGCCTAGAGCCTCGTACATGGTGAGCAAATGCTGTAGCCACTGAGCTCCATCTTTAAGGAATGTCTGTAAGGTATTCTTGGGAGCACCAATGGAGAACTTTTTTTAAAAACATAAGTTGAAAACTTGGTAGAAAACTTGTCAAGACATTCTTTGTACCTAGAGACCAAATCCAGTATTGAAAAGTAGGAACTGGAATAACTGTTTGTTATTGTTTCTTAACATTGTGTTTGACTTGTGCCCTCTTTTCTCCTAGTTTGTATTTTTTTCCTCCTTTCTCTGCAACCTGTTTCTTCCTAGATGCATAATAAAGGACTAATTATTTTATAAAATAACATTTATAAAGCAGGTCTCGTCTGTTTCATCAGTGAGGTAACCAAGCCTAAGAAATAGCATGACCCTTTGTCAGGACCATTTTTTCCTTAGTACAGGAGTGGATGTGTGAACTAGGCCTGCTGCCTTTGAGCCAGGCTCCTTCGCCTATGTCTCTCCTCAGAGCATGGGGCTACCCTATACTTCTGTATGAGCTTTGGGAAAGACTCTGCTTTATCTGCTGTAGACACAAAAACTGTTCTTTCTAATGGGGTGTTATATTCATTTGTCTGAATGGAGCTCTGTGGAAGCCCAGAGCAGGTCAGCAGCTAGCTATCCTCTTAGTGATTCTGTTGCTGGGGGTAAGCTACTCTTAATCTACTGTGTAACGCTACCACTCTCACCCAAGATATAAATCCCTGCGGTGGAGCTCTCCCTTATGCACTATGCCTGGAATGGGGGGCAGCCTCTCAGTTTTCTTTCTTTCTTTCATTTGTTCTTTCTTCCTTCCTTCCTTCCTTTCTTTTCTTTCTTTCATTTGTTCTTTCTTTTTTTTCTTTCTAAGAAGGAATAAGTTTCTGAGTGATCTCAAATCTTCATTCTGCCTTGTCCCCGTCATCAAAGACGGTTGGATCCTTCAGTACCTCTTGGAGAGTCACTGTGAGAGCCTATGAAAGAATCCAATGTTTCTTATCATTTCTCAGATCATTGGCAGTGAACCTGTGTTTAAGGAACTCTAGAAAAATCTTGACTCAGTTCCAAATTTTGCCTTGAGATTACACAGGTTGGGTATGGGAGATTAGACAGGAGATAGAATGGTAGAAGGGGAAGATTCCTGGGGCTACCCAGGTCCTGCAGGACTCAGTCTCAAAGTCCCTGTTGTAGAAAGCTGCCTACTAACTGGACATCACCTTGTATGAGGTGTACAGCTGTTAACTCTAGTCCCTATCTCCTCGGGGCTAGGCAGGCAGGATACAACACTGTGTTTGCACATCTTTCTGCGGATCCACTTCTTGCCATGTTTTTATGAAAACTGATAGCTATAGTGTTCTGAGATGCTGCCCCTCCTTCCTGAGGTTTCTGTCTAGCTCCTCATGGCATAGGATTAACAAGGGCTAGGCCTGGGAGGAGATCCAGCTTGGAAGGACCATGGGGCGGGGGAGGGCTGAAAAGCCTCCTGTGCTCTTGAGAAACAATGCTAGTTGTGTGAGGACCTCCTGCTGTGGTGCCTGATAGCCACAAGAGCAGAGAGAGCAGGTTGGTTCTGTGTGGGTGCTTAGGGGTCTTGGTGTGCTGTACGATCCTCAGTTACCAATTTGGGCATCTGCATTTCAGATGAGACAGTATCCATTGCCATTTGTTTTGCACTAGTCAATTTAAAAGGTCATTTCTTGTCAGTATCTCACTATCTTCCCTACTGTAGATGCATAGGAGGCTGTAAACGTCTTGTGAGAGATGAGAGATTTTGACAGATACGTCTAGTCAGTGACAGGCAGTTGAGTGGGAACTAATGGTGAGCTGTCCTCCTGGGCCGTTCTGTTCTTAGAACCAGGAGAGTCAGCCCTGTAGTGCACCTGCTGGTGGGTCATTGCAGCCATGGTGATATTCACACCCATGTGTCAAACCTTTCACTGCTTCCTACAGAGCCGCATTCACCAGTCCACCTATGGCAAGAGCCTGGCAATCATGACTGAGGCCCAGCTTTCCACAGCTGTTATTGAGAACCCTGAAATGCTCAAGTACCAGCGGAGACAGCAACAGCAGCAGTTGGACCAGAAGAATGCCACAGCTAGGGAGACAAGCTCAGCATCCTCAGTCACGGGTGTGGTCAATGGGGAAAGTCTGGAAGATATCAGGAAGGTGAGGGCATGGTTCAGTGACACTAAAGACACTAGCACATGCACAGAGCCAGGACAAAGGGAGTGAACAGATGGAACATGCCACAGGAGATAGGACCAGGGCATGAGTAGTGGTGAAGGGGGTATGTGGTGAGTATGGGGCTGGACCCACACTAATACTGGCCTGGAATTCCTTCATCAGAGGTTTCTACCCCAGGGAGCCATAGAAAAGGTTGTCCTTTGCAGGAACTGCAAGGCCTCTTTTATTATCTCTCTCGGAAATTGTAGATGCTGAGAAATTAGATTACTTGCCCTCAGAGTTATGTGGGCTCCTCTTCTTCTGGAAGCCTGTATTTTACTGGTGGATAGGGATAATGAGGCAGGGCAGTGTGAGAGACATGGAGCTTCCTGAGGTCCTGTCCAGGAGCTTATGGAGGCCAGGCAGTCTCTCCCAGGTCACTCTGATGGAATGAATGTGTGACTGGGAGTACAGTTAGAAGCCTTCCATGAAGGGAGGCAGCTGTGAGAAAGTCAGCATGGAAGCCAGCATGGTGGGTCATATCTATACTTCTAGCTGAGGCAGGAGGATCACTGCAAATTTAAACCCAGCCTGGGCTATATAATGTGTTCTAGTTCACAGAGTTGTACAGAATGATACATTTTGTCTTTAAATTTTGTATTTTAAATAAATAAAGTTGGTTTGCAAGTGTGGCTCACAGATTTAGACCATAATCCTAAGGTCCCTATAGTACCTAATGGCTGTTGGATATCATGTTCTTACAATCTAAGTTTGGTCATGTCTGGTATTGACATGAAGACATAGAGGGAAAAAGGCTCTTAGAGTCAGTTCATCTGGGAGCTTTGTTCTTGCTTCTTCACTGTGCTGAGAATCAAGCACATGCCTTGCTGAACATGTCTGTGCTTGAGAGCTGCTTGACCAACAAGGCTACAAAGGAGAGTTAGAAGACATCTCCTTAGTGGCCTTTATTTTCCATCATGATAGTGAGGTGTACGTGACATGCTCATATTTAGTGCATATACCCTAATAGTGAAATGCAGAAACACAGATACTGCCTGATGACATAGGTTCAGAGAGGAGAATAGTGGGTGCCAGGGGCTTGGAACACAACAGGAGCACCATCCTGAGTTCTGCTGTGTAGCCTGGAGACTGTAGTTACTAATACTATAGTTCATATTTATTTCCTAAAATAGCTAAATGTTTTCACCATAAAGGGAAAAAAAGACAAACTTTATTTTTTGATATTTGGATGTGGTTAGCTGAAACTTTTGTATTCACTTATTTGACTCTACTTTGACAGAATCTTTTGAAGAAACAAGTGGAAACCCGGACAGCAGATGGTCGCAGGAGAATCACGCCTCTCTGCATAGCACAGCTGGACACTGGGTACTCATTCGTTCACCAAGCTTTCTGTGACCTTGTCTGGGGAGGTCTTCTTTTCTTTTGTCAGTTAGCCAGTTAGGGTCTTGGAAGACTCTGGGGCCAACATGGAAGTGGGTAAGTCAGGTCCAACTGCCTCATGCTCAAAACCCTGTAGTCCCCATAGAGCTCCCCATACACTCTGGACACATGTGGAAGGGTAGGAACTGAGTGGTCTGAGGTCAGGATGTCTCCATTTGCTGGCCAGGTACTGCAGGATAAGAAAGGAAGTTACATGTTCTCCCTGATTATGAAAGATAAATATTTGGAAAATTAGAAAGATAGTAAAAAAGTTCATTCTGCAGCTTCTGTTGTCATCTTGATATCTGTATTTCCAGTCTTTCCCACTGTTTCTGTATCTTGACCTTTCATCCACTAAATAAATAGTCCTCTGAAGCATTGCTTGCTGATTATCCAGATTTCTGTCGTCCGAATGCACCACGAGTTAACGAACCAGCTTCTTAGTTGTGGACTTCTAGTTGTGTCCATTTCTTGTGACTGCTAACTATGAACACACGCTTGCCTGTCCTCTTGGGTATTCCTGAAGTGAAGCTGAGGGTAGGGCTCTGAGATACATGGCTTGCTCTGTGTAGGCCTCTTTACATTTGTTGTCTGCATATGTACATTCAGGCATGTGTTTGTACTGATTGGTCTCTGGAGATGGCTAATGCTGAATCAAAGGATGCTGAGACCTTTTGGGAAATCAGTAGACCCGTTGTCAGCTATCTCTCTGGGTTTCAGACCCACACAGTGATCCACTCAGAGACCGTACAGTAGTAGTCTTAACATCTTGCAGTTGCCCGTCCATGAATTGTTCCAGGTCTTCCTCGTCTCCTTTGAAAGCTAAAGAGCCTTCATTCATTGTGCTAACCTTAACTCTCAGGCTAGGTGTACCAGGTACCTGATCAGAACTTGTTCTCATGACTCCACTCAGAGGGGTGATTTGACCTTTACTCCTCCACACCCCTCTAAGAGGGGTAAGTCCAACTGCCTAACTTTTATTAGAATCAAGTATGGAAATGTGCTTTGAACACTACAGGCCTGTGGTTGGGAAAGAGGCAGTGGTGGTGCACCTTGATTCAGTGGATCGATCTTTCCATGCCTTATGTGGAAGTTTACAACAGTGAAGAGGCAGAGGAGATAGGGTCTTTCTAACTGGCCTTGAGTCAGCTTTCTACTACTGGACACTTAATTCTGCTACCAGACTTGATTATTTTTGTTAAAACTTTTTACCCTCCTGACTCCTATGTCAAAACAGATAGATATATAGCAAGTTATTAGTTAATAAAGAAAGAAAAGAAAAAACAAATATGCAAGGTAATTCTAGTGGGAAATAATCACAAATAAGGAATGAACCAAAAAGCTAAGTGGTGGTATCTCATGCCTTTAATCCCAGCACTCAGGAGGCTGAGGCAGAGGAATCTCTGTGAGTTCGAGACCAGCCTGGTCTACAGAGCGAGTTTCAGAACAGCTAAGACTGTTATATAGAGAAACCCTGTATAGAAAAACAAACAAAATCCAAAACACAAACAAAAAAGAATCAAAAGGATGAGAGACTTTGCTAAACTCTGAAAATAAACTTATATATGTATATATAAATACAAATAAAATCACTAAAATTGAAATATTGCTAGAAAAGAAATTATGTTTACCCTCCTTAAAGCTACCAAATTAGGAAAGCCTTCACAGGGGAATTGTAACATGTTGTATATTCTAGTATACAAAAAGGAAACTTAATGTCCAAATGTAACACAAATGACAATTCACTAGTTATCACATAGTCCCAACTATTCAGGAGGCTGAGGCAAGATGAACATTCGAGCTCAGGCTTGGATAGCACAGACTTGGTCACCACAAAGAACTTAATCAATTTCAGGCCCATGTAGTTTCTAGATGTCAGTGCAAAATCTTAAGTAACACAGTAATACAGAGAACCTGATAGTGTGTTGAGATGCTAATATTAGGGTTGGGTATGATGGTGTATACCTTTGATCTCAGCACTTGAGAGGCAAAGGAAGGCAGAAATCTGTGAGTTTTGGGCTTGTCTTATCTACATAGGGAGTTCCAGGCCTGCCAGGTCAGCATACCTATCTCAGAAAACCAAAACCAAAACAGAACAATACTATCAAATAAGGGTATTTTTTAGGTACTTAAGAATGTTTAATATTGTAGAAATCAAAACAAACGAAATAATTGCCTCTAGAGTTGCTTTAAGGGGGCATTTTGATAAAATTCAGCATTCTTTTGACTTCATATTTAATTAAATGAAAGTAGGTAGGAACTTCATTAAGTGGTAAGTAGTCTTCTGTCATAGCACATTTAAGAATGAAGTGATTTTTTTTTTTACTCCCTTGATGATAATTTAATGTTCTTCTTGAGGCTCTTTGTAGTTAGTCAACACTGAGCTCCAAAGGACAACATGAAGCATGTTGTCATTCAAAGGGCTACGATCTCAAAGAACACCATGGGGATGCTGTGGATAGCAGAAGAAAGTACTAATGCTCATTGTGCTGCTGCATGCTGCTTGCTCCAGCATTTAGGAAGGAGAGGCAGTGTCTTATGTTTGTGGCAATCCAGGATACAGAGTAGGACCTGTCCTGAAGAAACTCTGTAAGTCAGAGCATGCACATTTGAGAGTGTGAGTACTTGCTGGATATAAAGGAAATGAGATAAGTAATACCTTTAGAAGATATAAAGGAAGGAATTGCATTCACAAATGTGGTTTTCTTTTTCTTTTTTTAAAGACAGCATCTTATTGTGTTGCCTAAACCAGTCTTGAACTTGAAGTAATCTTTTTATCTTACCCTCCTGAGTAGAGGGCTTAGAGATGTATACTACGAGGCTCAGCTAGGAAATGTAAATCTGTGAAGAAAAATTTAATGATTCTACTTAGTGGGCTGGGGAGATGGCTCTGTGAGTAAAGTACTTGCCGCACAAGCATGAGTTCCTATCCCTAGCATCTGAGTAAAACCCAGGTGCTAGTATGTGTGTGTGTGTATGGAGAGTGATAGACAGAGTGTCTGCCGTGGACCTTGGGTCTCCAGCTGTGTAGACACATGCATTTCTTTCAGGATCTTGAGATGCCTACAGAGAACTCAACAAAAGAAAACTGGAAAGATGTGCTACTAAATAACTAAGATGACTCAATATCAAGACTGCCAGTTATTGCTAAACAAATTTAATCTGAACCAAGAGACATAGCTATTATTTTCAGAATTATAAAGGTTATTTTGAAGTTATATGGAGAAATAGTAATATTTGATATATTTCAGAAGGAAAAAAAAACCAAAACTCTACCAGAAATTAAAATATAAAAGATAACATGTTTTAAAACAGGGAGATACTGACGTGTGAGTAGGCAGACAAATGGAATATAATACAATTTCCAGAAAAGGCCCAAATGTTCAAGGAAGTTTGTTTGTGTGTGTGTTGGCGTGCATGTGCAAGTGTTTGTGCATGTGTGTAAAGGAAAACTGTCGTAGGATGTCTTCCTCAGTTGCTCTCTACTATATTTTTCGAGACAGATTTCTCCCCGGACTTGGAGCTAACTAATTCAGTTAGACTGGCTGGCCAACAAGCACCAAATGTTTTGTCTTCACCTCCCCAGCACTGGAATTACAGGCATATGGCATGGTGTTTGGCTTTTTAATGTTGTTGGAGATCTACACTCAGGTCCTCATGATTTTTTTGGGAAGTAGCTTACCAACCAAGTTATCTCACTACCTACCTCAAGGGAGTTAAAAAACAAAACAAAACAAAAACAGACAAGGTCTCACTATACAGCCTTGGCTGGCCTGGAACTTGCTCTGTAGACCAGGCTGGCTTATGAACTCACAAAGATCCACCTGCTTCTCTTCCTGAGTGCTGGGATTAAAGGTGTGCACAACTATGTCTATTTTAAGGGAGGGAGTGTTAAAGCCAGTGTCTTAATTAGTGATGAAGCACTGGCCAATTCAGTAAATGAGAACCGGGATGATTTGTCACTGTAGAAACCACAATTGGACCTCACCCTCTTTACCAATTTAAAAGTAGAAACATACAGCTTAGCAGTTTTTTGCTTGTTAGTGTTTCCCTCTCTCTCTCTCTCTCTCTCTCTCTCTCTCTCTCTCTCTCTCTCTCTCTCTCTCTCTCTCTCTCTCTCTCTCTCTCTCTCTCTCCCTCTCCCTCTCCCTCCCTCTCTCTCTCTCTCTCTCTCTCTCCCTCTCTCTCTCTCCTCCCTCCCTCCCTCCCTCCCTCCCTCCCTCCCTCTCTCCCCTCTTCCCTCCCCCCCCCCCCTTTGTCACTTAAAACTTTTGTTTTGAAAAACAATGTCTCACTGGTCTCACTGTGTATCCTTGACTGGCCTGGAACTCAATATGTGATCAGGCTGGCTTCGAACTCCTAGAAATCCACCTTTCTATGCCTCATGATTGCTGGTGTTAAAGGTGTGTGCTACCATGCCTGATCTTAAAACATTTTGCCAGAGTCCATGGAAAAATACTTTTATAATATAGGTAAAAGATGCTTTTCATAAATGACAAAGTTTAAAACATGCTAAAATGACATTGTTTTAGCCAGGTTAAAATTTTATACTAAGAAAAAAACTTATTTGTTCCCTTCTCCTAAGTCAGATGTTTCTATATGAAAATTTTTGATGTAATATCAAGATATTTAATATAATATCAAGTAAAAATACTGATAAAACTGTGAGCTGGGATCTTCCAGGTCAGGTTTGTAATCATAGCTACTCAGTTGGCCTGCCTAGCCACAGAGTCAGTTCACTGCCAGCCTGGATAACCTACCAAGTATCATAGCTCTGTGTTATTCCAGTTGCTTTGCTTGTGTAAGGCTCTGGTTCTATGCCAGTACCACAGAATCAACCAACAAATCAACACAACCACCACTACTAACCTGAAAGCCAAACAACTCTATTAGCTTGTGGGAAAACAGGCACTCTCTTAGTGACTTGTGAGTTAACCACTCAAGAGAGAGCTTGAGAAATGCTTATCAAAACCATGAGTAAATATTACATTTGCTGTTCTGACTGCATTTCTCCAGTGTATCCCACATTACATAGCAATGCACTTTTTTATCTCTCTGATCAGCTATTATGTCCTCTATATATGTACTGCACAGCATTCTTTAATTCTGTCATAACCCACTGGAGAGAGCCCAAGCACTTGGAGATGAGAACTTGAGGCGCAGTGGGAGTGACTGAAGTGCACAAGTGTGTGAGCTTGCAGTTGTCCAGGGAGTTACGCTGGCTAGTCTGCTCTAGGTCCCTCAGTCTCAACACCTATGCCTCCTGTTGGGGCAGTATGTCACAGAAGCAGGGAGGTAAATCTGCTTCTCAGTAGAGGCTAGGTTAAATAAATTACATGCCCATTCAGTAGGAAAGCCTACAGCCCCTCAAACAGAAGGAAGACCTCCATAGGCGCTGCAGGTACGATATAGGCTTAGTAGCATTAACAGTTGTAAATAGCAGCCTGGTTGTCTTTTTGCAGTCTTACATGTTTACTAGTTTACTTTAGTGCCAATTAGAGTATATTAAATGCTTTGTTTTTTAAACTTTTTTTTTTTTTTTGATAGACAGGGTTTCTCTGTTTCCCTGGCTGTCTTGGAACTCACTCTGTAGATCAGGCTTCTTTGTAGACCAGGCTGGCTTTGAACTCAGAGATCTGCCTGCATTTGCCTTCATTTTTAAAACAACTTTCCAAATTACCCAGCCTCAAAAACCAGGAAGATGTTATTTAGGAGTTATGCAATGCTAGATGTGACATTTTTGTGCTGATTTCCTTTTCCTTGTTAATGACAGGGACTTCTCCACGGCATTCTTTAACAGCATCCCACTCTCCAGCTCCCTGGCAGGCACCATGCTCTCCTCTCCTAGCAGCCAGCAGCTGCTGCCACTGGACTCCAGTACCCCCTCCTTCGGCGCCTCAAAGCCTTGCACAGAGCCAGTGGCAGCCACTGGTGCCAGGCCTACAGGCGAGTCTGTCAGTAAGGACAGGTTAGTAGATATCAATGATCACTCATGTCCTTGGGAAAGTTCAGGTTTGGTACATGGTTCCAGAGATAAGAATTCCATTGTATTCTTAGTTCATGGCCACTTCACTAGAAAAGGGAAGAAATGCTTGTTTTCAAATGAGGGTCTTGGATGGGAGGATTTGTATAAATTAGTCTCCGAGACTGGGTGGACTTGACAGAGAAGCTGGCTGACAGTAAAGCTGTAAGGGTTTGGGGACCTGCCAGTGAGACACTGCCTACAACAAGATCCCACTTTCTGGCAGCTCTAGACTGGAGATAGCCTGACATTTCTGACTGTGGCCTCCATTGTGTTATGAGTTTCACAGTTCTTCATGGCCAGGGTGAGCCTGTGAACATGCAGATTCACCATCACGCTTAAATCAAATTCACTCAGAGTCCATGTCTTTACTGCCAGTCCTATGTAGTCAGGGCTGGATGAGCATGAGGAAGAACCGAGACTGAATATTGGCCACATTCCTACTCTGGGCTGTCCACTGTAGGGCGTTGATTGACAGGTGCTTGTCCACCAATAGGAAAGAGGCAGCTGCAGGGGTGCAAGGTAGCTTTTAGGGTCCTTTTGCAGAGAAGGTTGTTTGTCCATTGTGGGGGCTTAGCAAGAAGATTTCACAGAGGCTTTTCAGAACAAGTTTCTCCCAGAGCCCATACAAGACAACCAGAGAAGGCTGGGAGCCGGAACAATGACAAAAGCAGAACTCTGAGTTCCTTAGATGAATTGGGAAGTAAGGATGCTGGGTTCCTATTTCGAACTAGGTAGCCTGGGCTTTTTCAGAGGGGAGACAGAAGGCTTTATGACTTGGGTTTTGGAAAAATAGTTCCAGTAGGTTGTGGGGCCCAAATTTAAACAGCACCGACCACTCATATCTGATAAAGGAGAATGCTTCTCTATCAGTGGAACAAATCTTGGGTTATTGCTTCCTCCTTCTTCTGGGCGCTGGCATGATGGCATCAAGCAACAATTGTTACTGCTCATAGGAAACAATTAGTGCACATCAGAGAGGAGAAAGTGCAGCATGGTATTCAGGAAGCAAAGCAAAGGGTGCCTGGGAGGGACAGGTGCCACCAGAGCTGAGGAGGTCTTTGCGGGTTAGAACTAGAGACCATGGAGTAGGAGAACGGTACCATCGAGGATGACTGCCAGGCATCTGGTATGAAAATGGAAGTAGAGTAACCTGCATAAGGTAAGCCAAGGCTGGGTAGCTTTGCTCAGGAATTGGGAGAGGTTTGAACAGGAGGAAGGCTGGGCAAGCTATTCCACAAAGTGCTGGACTGTCATTATTCCAGTGAGCAATGAGTGGGACCACTTAGGACCAAGGGGATTAGGGTAAAATTGAAGGGCAGGATTAGTTCAAGACTTCAGACCCCAGTGAGGGCTTTCCTCCCTAGAGCCACTGTGGAAATGGCAAAGCTAGTAGTTGAGTCACTTGGGTTAAATATGCTGTATTCAGGTTGTGGAGACCCAGTATATAGACTAATTCCAAAAAAGTGCATGAACATTAAAAAAATAGAAACAGTATATTATATTTTGGGGATTTCTCATATTTGTAGAAAGTTTGATGCTTATGCTTCTTTAGATAGACTCCAAATTATGTAAGTCCCTAGACCTTCAAATCCTTTGTCGCTTGTGTTTGATGAACCTCTCATTTTTATTCCTCAGTATGAATGCTACCTCTACTCCGGCTGCAATGTCACCTTCTGTGTTAACAACCCCATCCAAGATTGAACCCATGAAAGCATTTGACTCTCGATTCACGGAGCGGTCAAAAGCCACACCAGGTGCTCCTTCCTTGACCAGTGTGATCCCAACAGCTGTTGAAAGGTAGGTGGTAGATTTTATCCTTCCCCAGATCTTCCACCATGCATCCTGGCTCCTGCAGGAGAACAAGGCTCTAGAGGCCTCTGACTGGCTGCTAAAAGCGGGGAGGCGGCTGGAAGGAGCTGTTGGGAGGATACTGTGGCCTAAGGATAGCAAGGGAAGAGGTTCAAGAACCAGGTGTTCTAGCCTGCTGAGACTGCCCTCCTTTGAATGGATCCCAGAGTTTGCCGAGAACTGGAGTGTAAGTGTGTTTGAGGAAATAGAGGACTCTGATATCAAGGCCTTCTGCTCAGAAGGTTAAGTAAGTCACGAGATTTAAATGAAGTCTTTGTAGGACATATAGCCCTCTAAGCTCTGCAGACTTGGTATGATTTGTGTATTTCTTCTGTCTTCCTAATGTACATCAGCAAAAATACATAGACGGTGTTTTTTTTTTTTTTTTTTTTAATTTCTCAGAGTTAGGGAATTGTGTCCTCCTGAGGTAGCTGGAACAAGCCTCTGCCATTGGCACTGAGTTTGACTGTCTCCTGGAAGGGCCTCCTCCAGACCTGCCACAGTGAAGAAGTCACCGCATATCCTAGAGATTTAGAATCTAAAAGAACTAGTCACAGGCTGGGCTGCCTTCCTTCAATTGAGTCATATGAGTTGTCTATTTGTGGATACATCCTCTGTGGGCAGTAAGGGCCCGGTAGTCCAATACAGACCACCCTTACCTATGTTACCTGTAGTTAAGTGCATGGACATTGGTCAGAGGCTATTGCAGTGGCTACTTAGCCTATAAATGTCCAGTACGATGGACATTTATAAGAGGTCTGTTCTTGATAGTTGGCAGGTCTGAAACTACAGTGGGCTGTTTCTGAAATGTTCCTTGTCTAATAACTGCTTGTATACTTCTGGTTTGCTCTTGGAGAACAGTCCCCAGAGGTCAGCAAAGGTTTGCTGCTTTATGAAGTTGTTGCTGAATCTGGTATTCCAATCTGATGTAATCATTTTTGTATTCACATGTCATCTTTTTATGTACTGATTTCTTTATCCAGCCATAAGGAAAATCTGAAAAACTTGTTAGTAAGCACTTTGAGATGCTAGATCAGCACTTATGAGGTAGAGACAAGAGAATTGCTGCAAGTTTGAGGCCAGCCAGGGACCCCTGTTCTGTCTCAAAACAAGCAAACAAATCCAAATCTCTAAAATATGTGATTATTCACAGTACCTAGGACCTAAAGTTTGTGAGTGAACAAAAAATCCTAGCTGATTGTTGGTAGTGCAACCCTTTCATTGCACTTGGGAGGTAGAGGTAGGTGAATCGAGGCCAGCCTGGTCTACAAAGTGAGTTCCAGGACAGCCAGGGTTGTTACACAGAGAAATCCTGTCTCGGGGGGTGTTGGGGTGGGGTGTGTGCACTCCTACTTTTCTTTTTAAAACTTCATTGACTTACCAAATATCAGGTCTCCTTATAGCTTTTTCATGCACCACTGGTTTTGGTTGATCCTATACCCTCTTCTCTCTCCATCTTTCTGCTCTTTCCTCTTGCTTTTAACCTTTGACTCCTGGTATCCCTCTTCTACATCCATATCCTGCGCATTGTACTTCCCTCCTCCTACATCCATATCCTGTGCATTGTACTTCCCTCTTCTACATCCATATCCTGTGCATTGTACTTCCCTCTTCTACATCCATATCCTGTGCATTGTACTTCCCTCCTCCTACATCCATATCCTGTGCATTGTACTTCCCTCCTCCTACATCCATATCCTGTGCATTGTACTTCCCTCTTCTACATCCATATCCTGTGCATTGTACTTCCCTCCTCCTACATTCATATCCTGTGCATTGTACTTCCCTCCTCCTACATTCATATCCTGTGCATTGTACTTCCCTCCTCCTACATCCATATCCTGTGCATTGTACTTCCCTCCTCCTACATCCATATCCTGTGCATTGTACTTCCCTCCTCCTACATTCATATCCTGTGCATTGTACTTCCCTCCTCCTACATCCATATCCTGTGCATTGTACTTCCCTCTTCTACATCCATATCCTGTGCATTGTACTTCCCTCTTCTACATCCATATCCTGTGCATTGTACTTCCCTCTTCTACATCCATATCCTGTGCATTGTACTTCCCTCCTCCTACATTCATATCCTGTGCATTGTACTTCCCTCCTCCTACATTCATATCCTGTGCATTGTACTTCCCTCCTCCTACATCCATATCCTGTGCATTGTACTTCCCTCCTCCTACATCCATATCCTGTGCATTGTACTTCCCTCCTCCTACATTCATATCCTGTGCATTGTACTTCCCTCCTCCTACATCCATATCCTGTGCATTGTACTTCCCTCTTCTACATCCATATCCTGTGCATTGTACTTCCTCTTCTACATCCATATCCTGTGCATTGTACTTCCCTCCTCCTACATCCATATCCTGTGCATTGTACTTCCCTCCTCCTACATCCATATCCTGTGCATTGTACTTCCCTCCTCCTACATTCATATCCTGTGCATTGTACTTCCCTCCTCCTACATCCATATCCTGTGCATTGTACTTCCTCTTCTACATCCATATCCTGTGCATTGTACTTCCCTCTTCTACATCCATATCCTGTGCATTGTACTTCCCTCCTCCTACATCCATATCCTGTGCATTGTACTTCCCTCCTCCTACATCCATATCCTGTGCATTGTACTTCCCTCCTCCTACATCCATATCCTGTGCATTGTACTTCCCTCTTCTACATCCATATCCTGTGCATTGTACTTCCCTCTTCTACATCCATATCCTGTGCATTGTACTTCCCTCCTCCTACATCCATATCCTGTGCATTGCACTTCCCTTCTCCTACATCCATATCCTGTGCATTGTACTTCCCTCCTCCTACATCCATATCCTGTGCATTGTACTTCCCTCCTCCTACATCCATATCCTGTGCATTGTACTTCCCTCTTCTACATCCATATCCTGTGCATTGTACTTCCCTCCTCCTACATTCATATCCTGTGCATTGTACTTCCCTCCTCCTACATTCATATCCTGTGCATTGTACTTCCCTCCTCCTACATCCATATCCTGTGCATTGTACTTCCCTCTTCTACATCCATATCCTGTGCATTGTACTTCCTCTTCTACATCCATATCCTGTGCATTGTACTTCCCTCCTCCTACATTCATATCCTGTGCATTGTACTTCCCTCCTCCTACATTCATATCCTGTGCATTGTACTTCCCTCCTCCTACATCCATATCCTGTGCATTGTACTTCCCTCCTCCTACATCCATATCCTGTGCATTGTACTTCCCTCCTCCTACATTCATATCCTGTGCATTGTACTTCCCTCCTCCTACATCCATATCCTGTGCATTGTACTTCCCTCTTCTACATCCATATCCTGTGCATTGTACTTCCCTCTTCTACATCCATATCCTGTGCATTGTACTTCCCTCTTCTACATCCATATCCTGTGCATTGTACTTCCCTCCTCCTACATCCATATCCTGTGCATTGTACTTCCCTCCTCCTACATCCATATCCTGTGCATTGTACTTCCCTCCTCCTACATTCATATCCTGTGCATTGTACTTCCCTCCTCCTACATCCATATCCTGTGCATTGTACTTCCCTCTTCTACATCCATATCCTGTGCATTGTACTTCCCTCTTCTACATCCATATCCTGTGCATTGTACTTCCCTCCTCCTACATCCATATCCTGTGCATTGTACTTCCCTCCTCCTACATCCATATCCTGTGCATTGTACTTCCCTCCTCCTACATCCATATCCTGTGCATTGTACTTCCCTCCTCCTACATCCATATCCTGTGCATTGTACTTCCCTCCTCCTACATCCATATCCTGTGCATTGTACTTCCCTCTTCTACATCCATATCCTGTGCATTGTACTTCCCTCTTCTACATCCATATCCTGTGCATTGTACTTCCCTCTTCTACATCCATATCCTGTGCATTGTACTTCCCTCCTCCTACATTCATATCCTGTGCATTGTACTTCCCTCCTCCTACATTCATATCCTGTGCATTGTACTTCCCTCCTCCTACATCCATATCCTGTGCATTGTACTTCCCTCTTCTACATCCATATCCTGTGCATTGTACTTCCCTCTTCTACATCCATATCCTGTGCATTGTACTTCCCTCCTCCTACATCCATATCCTGTGCATTGTACTTCCCTCCTCCTACATCCATATCCTGTGCATTGTACTTCCCTCCTCCTACATTCATATCCTGTGCATTGTACTTCCCTCCTCCTACATCCATATCCTGTGCATTGTACTTCCCTCTTCTACATCCATATCCTGTGCATTGTACTTCCCTCTTCTACATCCATATCCTGTGCATTGTACTTCCCTCCTCCTACATCCATATCCTGTGCATTGTACTTCCCTCCTCCTACATCCATATCCTGTGCATTGTACTTCCCTCCTCCTACATCCATATCCTGTGCATTGTACTTCCCTCCTCCTACATCCATATCCTGTGCATTGTACTTCCCTCCTCCTACATCCATATCCTGTGCATTGTACTTCCCTCTTCTACATCCATATCCTGTGCATTGTACTTCCCTCCTCCTACATCCATATCCTGCGCATTGTACTTCCCTCCTCCTACATTCATATCCTGTGCATTGTACTTCCCTCCTCCTACATTCATATCCTGTGCATTGTACTTCCCTACTCCTACATTTGTCTGGTTTTTCTCCTCTCATGGTCTTTTTCCTTGTTCCTTAGACTCACATTCTCACATGAATGCAGATGTGTAAAAACTAAGTGCTGAGAACTGCATTTGAGAGAGAAGTATTTACTGTGAGCCTGGGTTACCTCAGTTAATATATTATTTTCTAGTTCTATTATTTTCCTCCAAATTTTATAATTTCATTTTTCTTTGCAGCTGAATAAAATGCCATTGTATATATGAAATAGAATTTGATTATCCATTCATCTATTGTTGAATATCTAGTTTGATCTCATTTTCTTGCTACTACAGAGCAGCAATAAACATGGATGTGTAAGCATTGCTGTGGTCCTTTCAGTATGTGTCCCAAGAGTGGCTTATCTGAGTTATGAGATAGTTCACTGATTTTCCCCTTCCTTCCTTCCTTCCTTCCTTCCTTCCTTCCTTCCTTCCTTCCTTCCTTCCTTTCCCTTTTTTTCTTTTCCTTTTCCCTTTCTTTTTGACATTTTCTGCCACAGCATTAATATGTTAATGAAGTTCTAGAAGTTCTGCAATATCCAAATCTGACTCTACTTTTTTGAGACAGGATCTCTAGGTAGCTCTGGTTGACCCAGAAGTTGCTATACAGCCTCAAACTCACCAAGACCTACCTGCCTTTGCCTCCTAAGTGCTAGGATCAAAGGTGTGCTACCATGTCTATATTTTATTTTATTTTTTCTCTTTGAAACTGTGTTTTGTTTGGGATTTATCTTTGTCTTTTTTAATAATGTTTTTTTTTTGTATTTTATGTGCATCAACATTTTGCCTGCATGTATGTCTGTGTGAGGGTGTTGGAATTGAACCCAGGTCCTCTGGAAGAGCAGCCAGCACACTTAGCTACTGAGCTATCTAGTCCCTGATTTTTGTTTTTGTTGTTAGATTTCATTTATTTTTCATCATGCTTTTATTTTTTATTATATTTATAGGCTAGAAGTTTAGCTGTGTTTTCTGTTTCCTATAAGTATAGGTGTTAGAAGTATCATTTTGTATGGCAACTTTAGGTGTTAGAAGTACCATTTTGTATGGCAACTTTGTTCTGTCTACCAATCTGTCTTTGATTGTCCCCAGAAGCAGCTCCCTCAGTTGTAATCGGCTACAGCAGCCTGTTGTGGTGGTGGTGAAGTATTGATGCCATCGTGGTGAAGTTCCTGGGGGTTTCAGGAAGGAATTCTTTTCTGCTGCTTTAAAGAAGAAAACGCAGCAGCAGGAAAAGCAGGGTCTCCACACTTAGTCAAGTTTTACTGAAAACGAAAGGATACTCATATAGCAAAGTACACAAAGACAGATTCCCCAGTGGGAGATACAGAGCTAGGATCCAAGTTTGTCTAGAAAATCAGACTTTTTATATATTTAGTGGTAGGATGGGTTCCCTTCCTTTCCCAGAATTGGCTGGTTTGGGCTCTTTCAGGAGATTGGATAGTCCAGACAAAGAAAGGGAAGCTTATTGCTTCCAGACATAGGAGCTGCGCCTCCCACCCCAAGATTCAAAGTCTCTCCAAAGAGCTTCCTCTGTTGAAGAAAAAGCCCACCAAGATTTTATCTTGGACGAGGATCAGGAACTTAAGCATAAAGTACCTAGAACCTCTTGTCCCTATCTGCCTGACTCCTGGTCCTCTAGTGTCCAGTAGGAGAGCCATACTAGAGTCATGATTGACAGGGGAGCTGCCTGACTCCTGGCTCCCTAGTGTCCAGCAGGAGAATCATACTAGAATTTTAGGATTGACTTTATCCCTTTTGTGGTTGTACTAGAATCCCTAGGCTTTAGTACAATCCATGGGCTTATCTATCCTCTTCCTTAGCCTAGGGAGCAGGCACTAGATGGGCCTAGGAGGTTTCTGTATTTGCTTGCCCCACCCCCAGTGAGCAAGGCCCTGGTAGAGTGGTTTTCCTGCAGGCAGGGCATTGTTTTGGAGAATGGAAGGGTCTTGTTTCAAAAGGGTTGCTTTCCCCTAAGCCATGGGGAATTTTCTATCTTTGAAAACCTAGAAGGGTCCTTGGGAGAAAAAATAATGACTATAGCTTCTGTCACTAGCCTCCAATAGGTTTTTTTTTTTTGTTTTTTTTTTGTTTTTTTTTTTTTTTTTTGGTTTTTACGAGACAGGGTTTCTCTGTATTGTTTTGGAGGCTGTCCGTCCAGCCTGGCTTCGAACTCACAGAGATCCGCCTGCCTCTGCCTCCCGAGTGCTGGGATTAAAGGCGTGCGCCACCACCGCCCGGCTGCCCACACTCAGTGTCTAGGATGTGACTGGCACCCTCATTCTTTGATGGGTTCAGGAAGAGTTGCTGCTTTTTAGTTTTTCAGCTCTCTTATTGTTATTTGTTGGAATAGAAACCAGAATTCTTCTCTGCATTGTTTATCGGCTTTTGTAAAGAGTGGGTTAGAGAGATGCTCAAAGTTAAGACCTTTGTTGTTGTCACATAGGATCTGGGTTCAATTTTCTAGCACTCACACAATGGCTTTCAACTGTAGCTATAGTTCCAGGGGGTCCAGTGCCTCTTTCGACCTCTGGAGAGTACCAGACACATGCATGGTACATGTAGGCAAAACACCTGTACACATAAAACAAAATAAATAAATTCTAAAAAAGCATTACAGAATGAATGACCTTGTAGACAGAATTACAGTTGTCTTTGTTTTCAGGTTGAAAGATCAGAACCTTGTGAAAGAGCTGAGACCCCGGGACCTCCTGGAGAGTAGTAGTGACAGTGACGAGAAGGTCCACTTGGTTAAGCCCTCCTCACTATCCAAGCGGAAACTTGAGCTTGAGGTAGAGACGGTGGAAAAGAAGAAGAAAGGTCGCCCTCGGAAGGATTCTCGTCTCTTGCCCATGTCTCTGTCTGTCCAGGTGAGGCCTATGGATTGCCTTGCCTGTCCCACCCTGCCTCCTTGGAGGCCTTTGCACAAAGAGGGGTGTCTTGTTAGTGTGGGGTGCTTAGACATTCATTGTACCTTGTAGGCCATGTTCCTTCAGACCTGCCTGCCACTCCTAGACCTTGAGCAGGCCTGTTAAAACTTGCTGGGAGACAAAAAAGGAGAGCTCCTGTTTACTTCAGATAGGTACAACATATCCAAGTCTAGCTGGAGTTACTTAAGGAACATGGACAAGGAGTGTAGGTGATTGAAAAGCAGTGACATTATTGAGATGTCCCACCCCAGTGTAGGTGACACGTCATATAAACTGTGTTCCTGGAGTCCCTACCTTTTGTCAGAATTTGCCTCTTACTTACTTTAATCCACTCCTGAAGTCCATGTTCAGCCTGGTGGGGGGTGGTGTCTGGAATATCAGGTGAGGGGCTAATAACACCGTTCCCCCAACTTCATGGAAGGAATGTTAACAGCTCCATTATCAGTACTGTAGACCCAGCTATCACTGTACTGTTTTGTTTATTTCATTGCCATGACTTGGGGCCTACATATTCTGTAGGTCACCACAGCAGTCTCTGCTCCATGATGGCGAGATGGTACTCAGAGGAAATAGCTACACCACAACTGGTCCCCCGATGTCAGCCCCCTCATCTGTCAGGTGGGGATCCTTGTAGCATTCCCTTGTGCTTTCTGTCTTCCAGAGTAGGTAGACATGCCTTGGGAGCAGGCCCAGCTGCACTTTAGGTCCTTACTTCTGGGTGACTTACTTTCCCTAATGCTTCCCCTGTAGTGTTGAAGTGGGGCTCAGAGATATTTCTGGCTCTTTTAGTCTCCAGCTGCCCTGACTGCAGAGAAGGAAGCCATGTGTCTGTCTGCACCAGCACTTGCACTGAAGCTGCCAATTCCAGGCCCGCAGAGAGCGTTTACCCTCCAGGTGAGAACCTACCCTACACTCCTTCACAAGCACACGTATTTTCTCTCCCCTAGTGTAAGCCCTATCTTGTCTCACCTTGGGGACTTGTTTCCAGTGGCTCTCCATCCCCGTCTAGGGGATGCTGGTTGACTGGGTTGGACTGCTAGCTTCCTATCTCTACCCTCGGGCCTCTTCTCTCTCTAGTTTTTCTTTTCATTCTCAACTGCCAGGGTTGCTCTTACCATCAAGTTTGGACACCAACTCCTTCAAGTCCTCTCTCACATCTCCTCTGAGAAACCTGCATCTCTTCCATCACCCTTGACAACTTTAAGGCATATGTGTTTGTGGTTTGTCTAGTCTCGCTGTCCTTAGCTGCTGCTTAGTACACATGGAGCCATCCTGTTTCTGGTGTCAGTGAAGAGAATGTAGCTCTTTGCTTTTGAGCACCCTCCACTCCGCTTCACCCACCTCAGTGGCCATTTATGTAAACCTGTCGGCTGTTGGGTTTCCATACAGAAACCCAGCTTAGCTATATATCAGCTCTGCAGATATGTATAAGACTGAATCCATTTCATGCCAGGCATTAAACTATACCATGATGCGTGCTATGTAATACCATAATATTGCATAGGGAAGTTAAGGTGGAGAACACATTGGGGTTTATTATACTTTCCTCTCTTACCACATATTGCGTCTTTGGTAATTCTTCACGTAGGAGGTTTACTTCTCGGTTCATTTCTGTGTGGCTGTAGTCTTTACAGTGTATTCTTGGCAAGTTACACCCTTGTGAGATGACATGGTAACATTCTTTCTCTGTTTCTCCTTCCCCTAGTCCCTCTTCCCCTAGTCCCTGTTACCCTTCTCTGGTGGCCAGCCAGCTAGTCAGACTCCTTGTTGTGTTTGCCTGAGTGTCCCACATGTCCATGTACCACCACCTGCACAGGTCTACTGTTACGTGACAAGAATGTGCTTGCTTTCCTTCATCTAGGTGAGCTCTGACCCCTGCATGTATATTGAGGTGGAAAACGAAGTGACTGCTGTTGGGGGGATAAGGCTGAGTCGCCTGAAGTGCAACCGAGAAGGGAAAGAATGGGAGACAGTGCTCACCAGCCGTGTCCTCACTGCTGCTGGCAGCTGGTAAGGGCTGGGATGGACAGCACTGGCACAGCTGTGGAGTTGACCCACAAGTACAGGATGGCTCCCATAGGCTCCCATGGGGCCTTCTGAACGTGTTAATTCACACCTCAGTCCCTACAGTACTGTAGTGTTCGTGTCCTTACCTCTACCCTCACAAGGCAGGCTTTCCCTGACCTGGAAGCTGTACTCAGAAGGCCGTAGCCTCCTTGAGGACCACATCTTGATGAGGGGTGCTGCTGTGAAGCCCTCCTGGCCCTGACTGCCTGGACTAGTGTTCCCACCTTTTTCTCACTAGTCCCCAGGTCTGGATTCCTACCTGTAGCCAGGAGACTGTCACCAGGGCACTCTGGTCTTGTCTGCTGAATTAGACACTTTTTGGGGGAGGGGTGACCATCAGGTACAGTAGCTCTGTGAAACACCCCGTCCCTTGGTCAGTATCAACATGAGCAGCATTTTGGGTGAAGAGGGGAAATCAGAAGTTCCTTTCTAAGAGCTCAAGCAGGCTGTCTGCCCAGTTGTCCCCCTGCCCTGGTCCTTGCCATTCCAGCAGGAGCACCCACTCAGTACATATACATTAGGCCCGTTGGGGCTCTGGTGGAGGGAAGGCTCTGCGCCATTCACTTGGCCCCTGTGATGGCTTCCCCTCCTCTTCCCTTGCAGTGATGTGGTCTGTGTTGCCTGTGAAAAGAGGATGCTGTCGGTGTTCTCTAGCTGTGGTCGCCGTCTTCTGCCTCCCATCCTTCTTCCATCTCCAATCTCTACTTTGCACTGCACAGGCTCCTACGTCATGGCACTCACCGCTGCGGCCACCCTATCTGTTTGGTAAGAGACAGGCACAGATTGGGGCCTCTAGGCTGTGCAGGTCTGGTGGGGAGCCAACAGAGAAGTGGCTAGTGGGCCCAAGAGCAGTTAGCAGTGTTCACTGGTAATGAGATGTCTGAGCAGAGGTGGCTACACTCCTGTCTCTGGTGTGGGTATGGGTGTGGGAGTGGCCCAGTGGCTCTACTGTCTGAAGCTTCTTTTGTAGATTTTGGCAGAATGGGCTGGGAACATATGTGGGGACCAGGGTGTTGCGCAGTGAAGCCATCGTGATGCCTTTGACTTGACTGAGCTGTTCCCTGTCTTTTTAGGGATGTACACAGGCAGGTGGTTGTGGTAAAGGAAGAGTCTCTACACTCCATCTTGTCAGGTAAGCCCTATGCTGGGCACTTCTCTTCCCCTAGGGGCAGAGTCTCAGGTCTGATACACATATGGACCATGGTCTCTAGTTTATGTGGAGAGCCAGACTTAGGGGATAACCTGAGACTTTGAGTGAGACAGGACAGAATTTATGTAGCAGGGAGGCATGCTTTCTGGGCAGATAATTAAATGGGTCCCTATCAGAATGGCTTGACTAAAGCACCAAGCATCAGTATATAGATTATCTATCAGTGGTCCAGAGGCTTAGAGTTGGGATTGTAGGAGCCAGGGCTCAGATTTCTCCAGTAATGAATATACATTCATGCTTACTGATTAGAACTTAATACTGTGGTATCCCCCAGGAAGTGATATGACGGTGTCACAGATCTTACTAACACAGCATGGAATCCCAGTGATGAACTTGTCTGATGGGAAAGCATATTGCTTTAATCCATCACTCTCCACATGGTAAGATGCTGCCTCCCTGTCCTGTCCTGTTCTTCCTGGGACTGTGTCTATACTGGACACCAGGGCACAGGTCCTGGGTCCTGGTAGTCAGTCCTGCTTGGCCTTGTTTCTTTTGACCTTTCACTGACATCATGTATATGTCCTACTATCCCTGTAGGATACTGTGAATCTTGGCTTCCCTCCCTTCAGAGTCTGTTGTAAGTCTATATTGTTTCTTGGAGCTAGTTTTATCAGAACAGATACTGAAAAATGTTTGTGGCTCTTGCTAGACTGGCCTCCTTCACCGTCAACAAATGGGGGTTCAGCTCTGTGATTCCTTTGTTAGTAGTCAATTTTGTAGGCTTAACTGGACCAAATGGTCTTTGTGACTTACTGAGACTATCAGGCTGCTGTTGTGATATCTCCTTTGACTAGTTTGGAATTTGGAACCACTTTCTTTATTTGTAAAATCTCTGTGTACATTAGAGATTTTTAAAAATGTGTGTATGTGTGCATGTGTATATGCGTATTTTGTGTGTGTACAGGTGGATATGTGTGTAGGCGTATGCACATATGTGCATGTGAAGTCCAGAAGATTCATGTCTGGTGTCTTCCTCTATTGCTGTTCACCTTATTTACTGAGGCAGGGGCTCTCATTGAACCAAAGTGTGTTGCCTTCTAGCTCGTTTTTAGTTTTATTTATATATTTTTTATTTTCCTCAATATTTATTTGTTTTTCAAGACAGGATTTCTTTGTATAGCTTTGGCTGTCTGGGAACTTGCTCTGTAGACCAGGCTAGACTCAAACTCACAGAGATCTGCCTGCCTCTGTCTCCTGAGTGCTGGGACTTAAGGCATGTGCCACCACTGCCAGGCCTAGCTCCCTTTCTGTTAAGAGTAGCCTGGGCATAAGTTCATACTCAACTCTGAGATTTCATTTTTCCGCTAAAAAAATAAAAGACAGCAGCCGGGCATTGGTGGCCCACACCTTTAATCCCAGCACTCGGGAGGCAGAGGCAGGCAGATCTCTGTGAGTTCGAGGCTGGGCTGGACCGACAGCCTCGAAAACAATACAGAGAAACCCTGTCTCGTAAAAACCAAAAAAAAAGAAGAAGAAGAAAAAAGACAACAACAAATCTCTGCTACCTTCTTTCTCAATTGTAAATACTTGTATATCTGTGTGATTATTGTAGTGATGCAAAGAATTGATCATTTAAGAAAAGACAAGCCAGGAGGTGGTGGCGCAGGCTTATAACAGTACTTACTCAGGAAGCTGAGACAGGAGAATCCCAAGTTTGACTTTTCAGAAACCCAGAAGAAGGAAAAGACATATCAGCTTTTTGTTTTGGTCCTGAGCAAGTGGGAGAACTGTCTCATCAGGAGGATTCCAGGCACAAGAATCTGAAGACCTTGTATTGCCCAGCTGATGGAGCAGGGCCAGATCATACAGGGCCATGGGCAGTCACAGCATTGTGTGAACCAGGCATTGAGATACATTTCATACAATGTCAGTGAGACTCCTCTCATCAGCCTTGCCTTAAAATAAGCATTTATTAGACTCATGACTAGAAAACCTGCCAGCAACGGGCCTGTCTTAGAAGACTGTGGCTCTCAGTCTCCACTGGTATGCTGCCAGTGTGGTGGGCAGGGCTTCCTCTGCTCCCCTGATCTTTTCGTCTTCTTGTTTTCCTGACTTTTGTTCCTTCCTTTGCTTTCTCAGGAACCTGGTTTCTGACAAGCAAGATTCACTGGCCCAGTGTGCAGACTTCAGGAACAGCCTGCCATCTCAGGATGCCATGCTGTGTTCAGGACCGTTAGCCATAATTCAGGGCCGCACCTCCAAGTATGTGAGCTGATTATCTTGGCTACTGCACCAGTTCTGTACTGGGAGGGAACTGGGTCTGGTCCCCGATTGTTTCCTGGGTCCTAAGTGCTCTTCAGTGCAGAATGGGTTTTTAGTTTTTACGTATGCCAAGTATGTCTCAGGGATGGCCCCATTACTTCAAAGGTCCAGGTGACAGTCTGTGAGGGTCCTAAGGGTCATAGATACCCATTTGATACAGGGTTTGGGAATGGATAGGCCTGTCGTTTTAGGGACCTAAATAGCAGGTATTGGGCATGGTGCTTCTGGAATATCATGATGCCTAGCTTGTGACAAGGGATAGGGAAGCTGGCACCTGTTGATAGATTAGTTAACTGATGGATGGATGGGAGGCCTTGGACAGCTTATTTGCCTTCTCTACTCTTCCATCTCCGCTCTGGTACACCAGGGCACATGGGAGCAGCCTCCTGACACCCCTGTAGTACACCCTGTCTTATTGTGCCTGTCTTACTGGTCTCTGCAGCTCTGGAAGGCAAGCTGCCCGGCTCTTCTCTGTGCCTCATGTGGTACAGCAGGAGACTACATTGGCCTACCTAGAGAACCAGGTTGCCGCAGCACTTACCCTGCAGTCAAGCCACGAGTACCGCCACTGGCTCCTCCTCTATGCTCGGTACCTTGTGAATGAAGGTAAGGTCACTCCAAGGAAGGGTGTCTGTTGACAGTATTTTTCTCCCTCCTCTAAGCCCCTTATGCTAGAAAATCCTGCATGCCCCCCAGTGCCTCCCTGGGTGGTCTAGTCCACATCTACCCCACCAGGGCTCTCAGAGTGCCTGTGTCCTCAGAGCATCACCCACAGAGAGCAGGGTATGTTGGAAAAGGACAGTGCAGTGACCTCCGGCTACCTCTCACCCCTTCGCAAATTCCCATCCTGTCTAATCAGTCTCCTCTCCCTGGCCACCAGTGTGTGGCACAGACTGGCCCCACCAAAGTTCTCCTGTGACCCACACAGCCCGGCTCTGCTTCCACAGTTTCTCCACAGCTTTGTCCGTTGTAGGGATCTAGCAGAGTCACTGTCTCAGTGGTAAACAATAGAGCAGAATAGTTGTTTTTCACTGTATCTATGGTAAACATCAGAATGAATAGATGTTTTCTAAAAGTACTTTGACCTTGAAGAAATCTTGATGGAAATTAGTTAGTGATTGTCTTCTGTGATTTATAGAGTTGTTTTTTTGAAGCAGCTTTACAGCCTTTAGTCACAAGATGCTCCTGGCACACCTGGAGCTCTTAGATTATTGGATACACAATAAGAATAAAGTGGCAGGATGTGATGTTTTCCTTCAGAAAACGTAGGCCTAAAATTCATCTTGTTTTCTTTGATCATCTCATGCAACACAGAATATCCAACATTTGTCTCTCATCATCTTCCCCATTTTGATATGATTTAAAGAAATAAATCTAAGTATCTAAAAGATAGAAAAATGTACCAGTTGTCTTCAAAGTGACTCACAGAGTTATTATCTCGTGCGTGTCTGAATCAGTCTGAAGGTATATGTTGTTAGCAAGCCCTCTAGTCACAGTAGACATTACTGTGAGCTTACCTCCCTCTCTGACTCTTTATGTGCTTAGTCTGTGGTCACTGGCCTTCCTAGACATGCTGACCCCCCCCCCCTTACACCTTGGCTATGTCACTCATGTCTTAGGTTGTGTACCCTACCCCTAAGAAATGTGTAAATCATGTGAGATACTCTTCACTTCTCTAGTCCCTCAGATTCTAGTTTCATCCTTTTCCTTCTCTCCATTCCCTATGGCTTCAGCTATTTAAGCACTGCCTAAAATGTTGCCTCTAGACTTTCTGGTAGCACCACCCATACTGTGGTGCCAATGACTCTTGAAGTTACCATATTCAGTTGTCATTCTGTAGTCAGCTTCCCAATCCATACCCTCCCTTTTGAAGTTGCCTCCCTGCTTCTGATCTCTTCACTCCAGCTGCCAAAGTTGCTCCTGTTAACCCATTCCCCTCCACTAGTTTCCATGTTTTCACACAACTTTTCACCACTGAGCTGCTCGTGTCTTACTTCCTTGGGCCCAGCAGACAGTGAAGGTGCTATCTATCTTGTCCAAGGACTGATGAATGAGTGAAAAACTATTCATGTGTCTGTAGGCCCCAAACAGCAAGAGATAGATGTGTTTAGCCCATTGTAGGCAATAAAATATTTGTTCATTCAGTTTGGCTATGTGTAACAACTTAGCATATTCTTGATTTTCATTTCCTCTAATATGTGTTCCTGTTTTTATTTTGATTTTCTGTGTTTAGGGTTTGAATACCGACTCCGAGAAATATGCAAGGACTTGCTGGGTCCAGTTCACTCCTCCACTGGAAGCCAGTGGGAGTCAACAGTAGTGGTAGGTGCATTTTTCAGTCTTGCCACAAGAAGTATATTGCATTTCATAAAGGCAAAATTTTGCAAATAAGACAGAGTTGAGAGTTCTTGCCATGAGGATCTAGTGTTTACTTGAGCCACAGTGTCGGTGCGATCCTGGAATACTGGCACTGCACACCTGGGCAGGAGTTCAGGAGGCATTAGTTACACCTGTGCTTAGAGAAGTGGCCTACCAACACGCTTGGTGTGGCAATATTGAAGGATCATGTCAGGCCTAGTGACACATGCCATTGATCCCAGTACTTGAGAGGCAGAGACATGTAGATCTCTGTGAGTTCAAGGCCAGTCTGATCTAAATAGATAGTTCAGGCCAGAACAGCATAGCTACATAATGAAACCTATCTAAAATAAGAAAGAAAGAAAGAAAGAAAGAAAGAAAGAAAGAAAGAAAGAAAGAAAGAAAGAAAGAAAGAAAGAAAGAAAGAGAGGGGGAGGGAGGGAGGAAGGAAAAGAAATCATGTCTTGTCTTTGTGAGGACCAATGTCTCTACTAAGGAAGCACACACAGGCAGGAATGTTAACAAGCTGCTCTGAGCTTGAATTGCCCCAGAGGCTAGACTGTAGAGAAGGACATTGCAGATGAAACTCCTGGATGAGGAGAAGCAGCCTGCAGACCCGGACCAAACTTTGTGGTGGAGGTAATGAGGAAGGCAGTAAAGGCTTGCAATATACATGGGGTTACATTGATGGACGCATAGGAGGCAGAGAAGGTGATGTCAGATGATGGGAGACACATGCAGGATAGACCTTTAAGCTTCCTGAGGACCCACGAGTCAATGGTAAGTTGGATTAGTGTGGTAGCCATGGAGAGGAGCAAGGAGAAGCATCCTGTATGCATTTAGTAGTAGAACCAACAAGGCTTCGTAGGTGGGTGAGTTGTGTGGAAGGAAAAGAGATAATGAACTTATCACCTTCATAGTTTTTGGTCTGACAAAGATGAATGAGAGTGTCTTTGAGTGAGTTGGAAAAGGAACCAACTGGCAAAGGCTAGGAGGGACTATCCAGGAATTAGCTCTCAGCTAGCACCTGCTCTGCCCAGGTACATTTTGGCATGATATAACCTCAGTGTACAAGGCTGACCTAGTTCCCTTCTTGTAGAGAAGGATAGATTTACATGTGTAGTATGTAGGATGTTAAAACAAGGAACGATACAGTGGATAGATGGATATGGAGATTAGTGGGATGCTATTTCATACTGAGGGATCTAAAAGACCTAACTTCCTGAGCAGAAGAAACCGGAAAGTCATGCACATGTTTGAAGGAAAAATATCCAGGTAGAGGGAAGAGCAAGTTTCAGTTTCTTTTCATCCCACAAGGCTTCGAGTTTGTATACCCACAGGCACGTTTAACAACTCTGACAATAGGGCGTGCATATCCCTCAGAGCCAGGAAAGCAGATAAGATCTTGAGAAAAGTGAACACCTCACACTCAGAGGGGACACATGACTTGCAAAATGTCCTGGTGAACTTAAGTCTTCGAGGGGACGTGGCTTGCACAGTGTGCTGTCAACTGATTAAAGAGGACTGCTCAGTGCCACATCTAAGGGGAAAACTAAACTATAGTGTGAGATCCAGCTCTTGTTGCTGACACCTTGGTGAGAAAGAATTTCCTCTCTTTGAGACCTGTTTGAGATATAAAGCACCCAATATATATTCTGCATACAGCCAGATCCATAGTAACAAATATTTCGGAGTTGATCCATAGAATATTAATTGCTGCTTCTGTAAAAATGATGAAGGCTCACAGTACCTGCCCTCAGCCATTACTCATGTTGCTTCTCTTCCTTCCGCCCCATCAGCTGGGGCAGTTCCTGCATCTGAGTTGCCTTCCTCATGTGACCTGGCCTTTGGTGGCTCCCATTTTCTGCCTAAGTTCTGGGCCTTCTCTGCCCTTGGCCAGTGCCTTCTGCCTGGCTGGTTCCCATTTGGAACTGTTGTTAAATTTACTCTCTGGCCTGTGCGGCAGAGAGCCTACCTAGTAACGACTGTTGCAAATGTCGAGCAGGCGCCAAGGGAAGAGATACAGGAAGAATACCAGATGCCACCCCTGCCCCTAAGTGCCTTATTACTCCAGGTTACCCTGCAGTGCTTGGAGTAGGAGAACATCTGAGGGACAGCAACCCTTAGTCCTGGTATGCCACCTGCCCCACTCTACAGGGAAGTGTAAGCTTAGTGAGGACTGTTAGCAAATGTAGGGCTACCCTGTCCTCATGCACACTCATCTGCTTCCACCTTTTAGCTCTCTGGGTTCATCAGGTATGGAGTTCTGCCAAGCCAGGAAAGGTGCCGTGGTCTGGACCTTTTCTGCCACTTCCCTCAGCTGTTTCTCTTGTGTCTACAGGGTCTGCGGAAGAGAGAGCTGCTGAAGGAGCTGCTGCCAGTCATCGGGCAGAATCTCCGATTCCAGCGTCTCTTTACTGAGTGCCAGGAACAGCTGGACATCCTGAGAGACAAGTAGCCTGCCTTGGCTTGCCCCAGCTTCGGCAGGGGCAGAGCCACACTCTTGCCACTGCAGGTGCCAGGGGCTAGCCCCGACCTGCCAGGGTGGTAGTGGAAAGACAGAACTTGGCAGGTGTACTGTGCTGCACAGCACAGGTCCAGTTCCCTGGGTGGACATACTCTATGCCCCAGGCCTGGGATAACTCCAAGAGGCCAGCTTGTCCCTCCATACAGGCCCAGCTGTGGACCTGGAGCTGGGACTGGGGCTGTGCCTCGCTGCCTTGGGGCCAGCAGCGATCTCCTGAGCCTGTCTTGAGCTCAGCCCCAAGGTAGACACTGGCTCCTGCCCGGCAGGTGCTGTGCTGCTTCCGCTTTGACGAATGAGCCATTTGTGAGAACAAGAGCCTGGGAGCGTTAGGGGTCAATACGGTCAGCAGAAGGACCCGAAGCCTGTGTAAAAGCAAAGCTGTTCTGACACATGGACTATTTTTGTACTAGAATTTGCTAACTTGGAATATGGAGTTTCTTTTGGTCGATCAGGATATCCCTATAAGTTACTTTGGACATTGGTCACTTGTAGGAAATTTAAACTCTAATTATGACAGCTACACTGAAAAAAATAATTGTACTGAAATTAACTTGTCTTATCTTCATTTGGTTTAATTTCTAAATGTTTGTAAAAAGAGACACTTTGTGTGTTGGGGGTGGGACAAAGGGGAGGGCAATTTTTTTTGTAAGTGTAAAATAAATGAACATGCATTGGATACCAAACCACTTTCCTTCCTTGCCTTTTCCTTCTGATGTCCTATCTGCCCTCACATGAGTCTTTCTCCTGCTGTGGTAGTGACAGTGTTGGAGCCTGAAAGATCTTCCTGTGTCATCTGATGCCTGCCTCCCACCTGCCCCATGTCAAAGTTCATCTTTGGTATGTGGGAACCACTTATGTGGTCGTCCAGCACCTCAGGCTAGCCTGGGGCTAGCAAACAGGCCATCTGGCACTTTTTGTCCCCCAAGTGAGGCACTATGACCCTTGGTGCCTCCACTATTGTCATTCTGGGCTTCAGCTGGTTGTGATGGAAGATGCAGACTTGAGAATACTGAATTATCAGATGCTTAATGTGGTGACGAATTATCAATGATCGTAACTTTAGCATTTGGGAGTCTGAGGCAAGAGGGTGAACACAGGTTCAGGGCCAGCTGATACTGTGCAGATACTCTCTCTGTCTCTGTCTCTGTCTCTGTCTCTCTCTCTCACACACACACACACACACACACACTCATACATTTTTATCATACACACACATACTATCACTCACACACTGTCTTTTTCTCACATACACACTCTCACACACACAGGCACAGCACTATCACATACATACACATACATACACTTTCTCTCACATATACACTTTCACACTTCTATGACACACATAATCACCACATACTCTATTTCTCACACACGCTGTCTCTTTGTGACATACACACACACTCTTACACTATCACACATTCTCACACTTTCACACATACACGAACACTCACACACACTTGTGCACACATGCACACACACACTTGGAAAAGGATAGCAGGAAGCTGGAAGTTTCTGAGAAATAAGCAAGAGTCTGATCAACAAGCTCAGCTGGAGGCAGCACGCTCTTCTCTGTTTCACCCAGACTATCATTGGTGCCCTGTCAGAGACAGGAGCCCTGTGTTTGGAATCAAAAGACCTGAGAGACTGACCTGACCCTACCCCCCACCTTGAGTCCTTCCCATTTGTTTTCTTATCTAGGTCCCATGCCTAGGTAAGACCCAGGATACGGATCTGCTGTACAGACAGCATGAGGAGCCAGCCTGAAAGGGGGACTTGAAGTCACAAAACAAACAGCCAAGAATTCAGTCAGGCAGTTCTGTTCAGCTGCAGCAAAATAGCCACAAAGATGTCCTTGGGATGTAAACCAGACTTACCCCAGCCTTTCTTTTTCTAAATCTGCTAGCAGACAGGTGAGGGTACCCTGTATAGTTATGAGGACTTGAGTCATGTGGGCAAAGTCTTTAGCAATTATTTCTCACTATTTTAAAACTTTACTCATGTGCCTGTGGTGTGTACGCTATGGTGCTTCTGAAAGCTAGAGGACAACTTTGAGTGGTGGTCTTTCCACTGTGTGTGCTTTGGGGGATTGAACCCAGTCTAGCAAATCCACTTTTTCCCCTTACTCTTCACTGTATTTTTTTAATTATATTTTTTTAGAAAAGACCTTGCTTCACATGTCAATCCCGGTTCCCTCTCCCTCCCGCACCTTCCCCCCACCATCCCCACCCGCCTCCCACCCTATCCCCACTTCCGTCCACATAGGGGATATTCAGAATCTGTCACTTTGCTCAGGGCAGGGTCCAGGTCCTCCCCCCAAGAGTCCAGGCTGGGAGAGCATCCCTCTTTGTGTTATGGACACATGAAGTTCATTAGTATGCCAGGGATAAACACTGATCTACTGCCCAGGGCCCCATAGGTAGCCCAGGCCTCCTCACTGACTTTCACAGTCAGGGGGTCTGGGTCAGTCCCATGCTGGCCTCCCAGCTGTCGGTCTGGGGTCCAAGAGCTCCCCCCTTGTTCAGGTCAGCTGTCCTTGCTGATTTTGCCAGCCCATTCTTTACCCATTTAGCAAATCCATTTCTACCACCACCATTTGTAGCAGGTAGAAGCCAGAGACTGCTATTTCCAGTCAAGATGGATAGCAGACCAGATTTACTTCTGCCCGAGGGACAAGCAATGAGGCAGTTAAATTCATGAGACAATGGTTTTAATACACAGGGCATGAGAAAAGGATGGGGGCTGGAGTATTCATCTGGTAGTGCAAGACACTAAGTTTGACCTTAAGTATCATTTACATAAAATGATGGCAAATACTGAGCTCTAAAGTGCTGAGCTTGCATGGAGAGAGTAAGAGAGGTGGGACACAGGAGCGACCAGGCAGCGAGAGGTAATGGAGAGTTCAGGGACCCTGACGGTTCCTTCAGCTAAACACTGCCTAGCACATGCATTGAGGAAGCTCCCATATGGGCAGACCACTGGGCCTAACCAGAGATTTCAGGCTTATTGTCTTGTTCTCATGGTAGCATAACTATTACAAGTATTTCTCATATTGGAAGTTGTTTGCCCCGACCCGCAGGACATTCAGCGTGGGGACTAGGGACACCTAGGAGAAAGATGGGGGGCAGGAGATACCAGAAAGGATGCCAAGACAGGTTTCTGATCAAGGCGACAACTTTATTTCACCCCAAATGGATTTATGTAGGGGAAGGGAGGAGGGGAAGGAATGGGGGTGTGCTGCAGCTGCATTGAGCCTGGTGGAGCAAAGGTCAGTGGGATGGGTAGGGCATCCTGTGTCCTCTGGTAACCTAACTGCAGACTCTAACTTTATCTTTCACATTTTTCCTTCTATGGTACAAGCCTACACCCTGGTGACTAGGCAGATAATCCACAGGTCTGTTTCCTCGGAACTCGCTTGCTATCTTGAGAGGAGGTATTTCAGCAATGTGACCTGGAGTCACGTCTTCTCTATGGGGAGGGCCTGATAATGCTATGGCTGAATTATGGCGAAGGCCCCCAGCATCTCCCCCTTTCTGGTTAAACAAAAAATAGATGCAGCCAGAGTGTAAGTTACCCGAAAACCACAAGGATGATGGAGGCTGTCTTAGGATCGATCTGAGAGGCTTCCACCTTACCTGTCATTGGATCACTTTGCCAGCGGTCAAAGCTCCTGACCTAGGGGGTGAAAGCGTCAGAAAGTAGCCCGTCATCGGTCAGCCATCAATAGAGGTGGTTATTTATTTTGTGGGTAAAGGGGCCTTCCAAGGTCCCTGGCTGGGGCTGCATGGGGGTCATGGATTATGTGCCCCAGGGAAGTTTGTCTCCGTTTTGCTATGGGAACATCAGGCGAATTTTGCCTTCCTCCTTGCCATCACTTTCATCAGCCCTCTGATAAAGACCAGTCTCCTTCATGGCCAGCCTCTGATAGTGGATCTGGATAGGCCTTGTGGCAAGATTATCTACTTGCTGTTTAATAAACTCTGTCAGGCGCCTGAGGGCCCATGGGCCAAAAGAAATAAGTAAAACTAATTATTATACCAACTCCCCTGTTGCTCTCTCTCTCTCTCTCTCTCTCTCTCTCTCTCTCTCTCTCTCTCTCTCTCTCTCTCTCTCTCTCTCTCTCTCTCTCTCTCTCTCTTTCTTTAGACCCTCTCTGTTTTTCTTCACACTATCTATGACTCTCCCTGTTTTGTTAACAAAGAAACAGATTCCTCTTTGATTGAGAGCACAAGGAATGGAATCCTAGTGCCTTCTCCAGCAGCTCCCAGCCCCAAAAGCACATCTTGTTTAGAATAATAGTTAAGGCGGGGAATTTAGGAGGTAGTAAGGCCCACCATTCTCAGGAATCAGATAAGAGAAGGAGTTAGTATGGGGAGGAGAGTAAGGTTGCAGAGGTGGGAATGTGTTGAAGGAATTTGGAAACTGGGTTGGGGAGGGGACTATGTAGAGTCAGGAACACTGGTTCAGCATGCTTCATTGGAACTGGTTTGGACAGCTTTCAGTGGTTTCAGGTCTAGTTTTTTTTCTCTGCTCCATGCATCCCACCAGTCTCCATGCATCCCACCAAGTTTTTGGCAGCCACAAAGCTTTGTTCTTTTCCTGTAAGAAAACACAAACATTCCCTCCACCCCAAATTGGGTCTTTTCCACTGTCTAGTGTATGGATGTTTTTATCTGACCAGAGCAAAAATCACTCGAGTTCAATCATGTCAGAATCTGTCTGTAGCAGATTGTTTACTGGCATCTACATTTAAAAATCTTTAAATGAAGAGTGCATGATTTAATGCGTCATGTGGAGACAAAGGTGATTTTATAGCCATTTTTGCAGTTGGTATGTGACTAAGGTTCATTGTGGAGTATGTCTGAATAGGTACTCCCATTCCTATAGATCCAGTGGCTAAGACCCAATATTCCAAGTCCCACCAACAGGGGGTGAATTAGATGTCTCTCTTATGTCTAATAATCAGATAATCTATGGGCTCACTTCCTGGAATAAACTCTACATCTGGGAGAAGGGTAGCTAATAAACATAACCCTGTCCAATTTGTAGGCAACATGGAATAAGCCATTTCATTTTTGCATGTAAAAACTTACCAGGTGGGGATTTGTGACATTACTATTACTCCCCCTTTTTAGTTTTATAGAAGTTGCATTTTTAGAGCTGGGCGTTGTTGGCGCTCGCCTTTAATCCCAGCACTCGGGAGGCAGAGACAGGCGGATCTTGAGGCCATCCTCCAGGATGGTCTACAGAGCGAGTTCCAGGAGAGCCTCCAAAACAATACAGAGAAACCCTGTCTCGAAAAAAAAAAAAAAACCAAAAACAAAAAAAGAAGTTGCATTTTTAAGGAGCTATGAGCATGCTCCACAGCTACCTGAGGACTGTAAAGAATACCTGTTGTGATTAATTTTTTACTGAGTACAAAATAGCTGAATGCCTTATTAGAATATCCAGACCTATTGTCTGTTCTTTATCACCCTTGGAACTTCCCATGTAAGCAAAATATTACAAACAGTGACCCATAACATGCTTGATAACTCTCTCAGTTTGTGTGGTGGCCATCAAAAAACCTGAATACCTATCAACTGCCATGTGTACATATTTTAATTTGTTATATTCTATAACACGAGTAATCATCCATTTGTCATAAATGAGTAGGAATTAGGCCTCTAGGGCTCATTTTTAAATTAGTTACAGATAGATATTGTGGGCACACCTCATTGTTTGATGATTTTGACAAGCAGTCTCTCTAGTTAAACCAAATTGTTTACCTAGACTTTTGCTATTTTGATGATGAAAATTAATGAGACTGCAGAGCTCTTTCCACCAGAGTCAAAGTGACCAACTTTGTTAACTTATCTGTTGACTCATTTCCCTTAGCCAGTGGGCTGGGAAGGTTTGAATGAGATGTTACCCATAAAACATGGCAATTGCATTTTGAATTTGCTTAAATAATATTTTAACCTGATCATGGTTAGTTCCAATGTACTGAACTATCTTTATTATTTGAAAAGCTTTAAAAACATAATGATGGTCAGTATACAATTAAATGAATCATTTACTAGAATTTGAAAAACCATTGTAACAGCTTGTAACTGGAGTATCTGAGCTGAAGCCAGAGTTGTTTGCTCCACATATTTCTTACCATGTATACCATAAGCTGTTCTTTTATTAGAATAACCTATTAGTAAAAAATAGCACAACATTTTTAAAGGACAATTTTTTTTACTATTTTGGAGAATATAAAAGGATTAGCTCAAACTGTAATAGCCTATAAGCTGTAAATTTATTATCATTTTTTTGGAAAACTGAACCAAAGCAGTTGTCCACAAATCACTGCTCTGAAACAATAAATTAGGAGTGCCTGAGCTCCTGCCCTTAGAGAGGAGGCAGCTTTCCACCATTCCTGTTAACATTCCTTTGCTAATTGTTGGTCATAAAGGTCCTCTGCTAGTTATAAAGATTCCCTGGCTCAGGGGATAATTGACAGACCCCATGACCTCGGCAACTCTGTAAGCCTTATCTTATTTAGCTGCATCCTGCCCCAAACATATACTGTTTTACTCCAGATTGTGTATGACCCTAAGTAACCGTGGAAGCTGAAACCTATGGCCCTTTCCAAAAGTTTTTCTTTTTTGCTGGTGGGCATCTCATTTAAGGGTTTTAAGTCACCAGCAGACACACCACACTTTGAAAAAGGACATAACCTTTGAATATTTCCCAATAATTTTTGAAAATCGGTTAAAAGATTGTAAACTATCTTTTTTTAATTCTCTAAATTGAGGTTTAATTTCTATTAGAATACGGCATATGTCCCAAAATAACTTTTGAAAATCACTCAAAATTTCCAAGTAGTCTTTTCCAATCCAACAGGCAAACCTCTCACTAGCAGACAAGGCCTCATTTACATCTTAGCTGACAAGGTCTAATTTGCATTTACACTGACACCTTTGTGGGTGGGGCCTGAGCAAGCGGCAGTTCTCTGAAGAAACCTTTTTTAAATCAAGTATTAACTTCTATTTGCTAGATTTTCTTTTGCTAACCATAAAAAATTTAGGAGGATCTCTGTATCCTCTCCTTTGTTAAACTCCATAGAATCATCCATATAGATTCTCTTGGCTTTTAGGCCATGCTGTGGGCTTCTACTATTTTCTATTGACTGGCTCTGAAGGCTTAAGTCTTTCATCTTTCCTTTTAAGACATTAACCGACTGGCTGGATGCTCCTTTTGGCTATATCTAAAGCAATTTATGTAGCTGTTTAACTATATTCGAAGTGAATTAAGTGTCCTTTTAGTCATATGCAAGGCAATTAGAGCAGTTGTTTTTGTCAGCATTCACGCATTTACATTTCACATTCCATACATACTGGTGTGGCCACACCTTACACACAGACCATGCAGTCATATCTCTCACCTCCCCTCTTGCCCACGTTATGATTAGTTAGCTGAAATGAAACATCCTTAATTGAAGTCTCTTGCAACACAGCAGCTATAGTCAATTCTTGAGCACCCAAGATCTCAACAAATCCAAATTTATCTATGTTGTCTTTTTTTCCTCTATAAGGTCTTAAAATAGTTTCTGACTGGCTATATTAATAGCATTTTCTATATGTTTGTCTGGGCGTCAGCCATGGTAGCAGCTCGCAAGGCAGCAAGCCCCCTAGGTTCCGGCCCTGGCCTTCCTCACCCCTGGCCTTTGGGCCTGGGCTGGCCTGCTGTAGGTCACCTGCGGTCGCTCTTCTGTCCTGCTGCCAGACTGACATCTGAACAAACCTTTAATAGACTCTTTTGTGCCACCTTCCTTCCCACAAGGTCTTAGCGTGGCCTGGCATGCTGTACTAGCATTCTCATAAGCTAGTTGTCTCAATCAAAAGGTTAACACCTGTATTTCTCCTTATTTTTGATGATGTTTGTATTAGCCTGGAGACAAAATTCTGAAATAACTCACTCCTCAGGTCCTTGCCTGTTCTTTCCAAAGCCTCCAGCCAATGTCCTGGTGGCTAAAAGCCTGTTGTGAGTTTTCCTGGCTGCTGGGCCAATCTGCCCATACACACTATCTCAAAAGTTAACTGTTGATCTATATCTTTGTATTATTCTTCCTCAGTGAGCACCCCATAACAATCGGGAAGGTTTTGGGCTCTCTTATTTTATTTTATTTTATTTTTTGCCGCTTCTCTAACACTGGAGACATTTGACCTGCCGCTGGCCATGACCCGAGGGGTGCCTGCCCCTAGGCTGCCTTAGACAAAGGAACACTTCTCTGATCTGAGGAAACTTGAAAAGTTCTTATTCCCCATGAGAGCAATTTTGCTAAATCTTTCAAGCCTCTTAGCCTTTGCTGAATTTTACCAATAGGTTTTTGCCTCTCTGTCTTTCTAGTTCCCAATCTCTCTGCCCTGTGTCCTTTTTGATCTGGCCTCAGTAGGTGTGGAGGTCTCTGCTAACCACTTCAGAGGCAGCTACTCCCCACTGTCCCTCTCGTACGTGCGGCTGCACCATCTCTTCCCCCAAGCCCCAGTGTAACACACCACAGTTGCAGCGATGGCCTCTGCAAGGGGAAAGGGTTTCCTCAAAACTCTTAAAATCCAAAATCCTCTGCAGTTTTGTATCATTTTAACTCTCCTGGCTATCAAAACACACACAAGTAAATATACGATCATCTGACCAACAATTTCTGTCTTATATATCCCCTTAATAATCTTGAAGGCAGTCGCCACCTTTTTTTTTTTTTGTCTATTTATTTATAGTCCCCTCCAGGGACAAGCATCTCAAATATAAGTTACAGCCTCTTTAAATCTTTGTTTTTAACCTGTGTTCCTCATATCTTGAGGGCTTCTTTGAGCCTGGAAATAAAGAGAGACTTTTGAGAGAATGCCTGTCCCATCACTTACTTTGGGCGTAAGATCTGTGCCGTTGCTCACCGCCATGTCCGTCTGAAATGAAGACCGTGCTGTCCCTTGGGGGACACTCTGGAAGGGCCCTTCTCTCTGGTGAGTGGTTTCTTTCCCCTGGTTGTCCGACTTCAGGCTATGCTGGGCTGGGCGCCAAAAATGCCCCAACCCATGGGACATTCAACATGGGGAGTGGGGGCACCTAGGAGAAAGATGGGGGGCAGGAGATACAAGAAAGGGTGCCAGGACAGGTATCTGATCAAGGCAACAGCTTTATTTCAGCCTAAAGGGATTTATATAGGGGAAGGGAGGAGGGGAAGGAATGGGGTGTGTGCTGTAGCTTCAATGAGCCTGGCAGAGGAAAGGTCAGTGGGATGGGTAGGGCATCCTGTGTCCTCTGGTAACCTAACTGCAGATTCTAACTTTATCTTTCACATTCCACCTTCTATTGTTTAAGCCTACACCCTAGTGACTAGGCAGATAAGCTGCAGGTCTGTTTCCTCGGAACTCGCTTGCTATCTTGAGAGGAGGTATTTCAGCAATGTGACCTGGAGTCACGTCTTCTCTATGGGGAGGGCCTGATAATGCTATGGCTGAATTAAGGTGAAGGCCCCCGACAGTTGTTATGGATGGTTCTTCCTGCCATCCTGGTCCCACAGTTGCCTTTCTCAGCCCCAAGGAAACACACAGACACCATTTATGAAACTGTTGACCATTAGCTAGGGTTTCTTATTGGCTAGCTCTGTCTTAATTATTAACCAATTTCTATTAATCTAAGTATTTCCACATGGCCTTACCTTACTGGGGAATGCTGGAACTGCGACTCCTTTGCCTGCTACATAATGACTGCTCAGCATCTCTGCAGAGAGAAGAGTGGTTTGTCCTTTGTCCCTGCTTATATCCTGATTCTGCCCAGCTATGTCACTTCCTGTCTGGCCAATCAACCAATCAGTGTTTTATTCATTAACCAATAAGAGAAACATATACACTGAAGAACATTCCCCATCAGGAAGTGCATATGGGACTGAAGAGATGGTTTGGTGGCTAAGAACACTTGTTGGTCCTGCAGAGGACCTGAGTTCACTTCCCAGCATCCATATTGGGCAGTTCACAATTCTGGTAACTCCAATTCCAGGGGGA
Source organism: Mesocricetus auratus (assembly GCF_017639785.1). Taxonomy (NCBI): domain Eukaryota; kingdom Metazoa; phylum Chordata; class Mammalia; order Rodentia; family Cricetidae; genus Mesocricetus; species Mesocricetus auratus. The sequence continues at coordinate 74,446,024 of NW_024429192.1, forward strand.
ACCAATGCCCTTTTCTGGCTTACACGGGTCTCTCTCTCTCTCTCTCTCTCTCTCTCTCTCTCTCTCTCTCTCTCTCTCTCTCTCTCTCTCTCTCTCTCTCTCTCTCTCTCACACACACACACATTCACATGTATGCACATAATTTAAAAATGAAAATAAGTCTTGTTTTTGAGACAGGATTTCTCTGTGTAGCCTTAGCTGTCCTGAAACTCATTCTGTCGACCAGGCTGGCCTTGAACTCAGAGATCCACCTGCTTGTCTCCAGAGTTCTGGGATTAAAAGCATGTGCCACCACTGCCTGACTGTTTCTTGTTTTCTTTTTAAAAATGAAAATAAGTCTTAAGAATGCATATGTAGTTTGAAGTCAGTAATTTGATGATCTATAGTGCTGTCATGCATATGTACAGACATAACCAGTAGTAATTTGATGATCTATAGTGCTGTCATGCATATGTACAGACATAACCAGTAGTAATTTGATGATCTATAGTGCTGTCATGCATATGTACAGACATAACCAGTAGTAATTTGATGATCTATAGTGCTGTCATGCATATGTACAGACATAACCAGTAGTAATTTGATGATCTACAGTGCTGTCATGCATATGTACAGACATAACCAGTAGTTGGATATAGCCATCACACCTATGTCTTAGCACTTGTGAGTCAGGCTGGAGGATTGCCACAAGTTTCATGACAGTCACTAGAATAGTTCCAGGCCATCCTGGGCTTCAGAATGAGTTCCTGTCTGGGAACTGCAAACTGAGATGTAGCTAAGTTGGTAGTATTTGGCCAGAATGCGCAAAGCCCTGAGTTCAATCCCCAGTAACACATAAAGCAAGTGTAGCTGCCCAATCTGTCCTCCCAGGGGAGAAGTAGAATCAGAGGTTCAATAACATCTTTAGCTACACAGGAAGGCTAGAGTATCAGATACTTTAAGAAATTAAATGGAGATGGTAAGGGAGGTTAAGGGAGGTACCATTTGGAGGGATAGCTAACACTAAAGATCATTTGAGAGCTCATGTGGGAACCTACTATATTTGAAGCTTCTTAAAATATATACATACATTAAAGAAATTTAAATAGAATTGCCAAATAATGGGGAAGACAAAGCATCTCTTGTCACCCAAATGAAACCTCCAGTGCCAGGGATGGATTATGCATTATTAATTTGTTGGCTAATGGGGCTCACTCAGGCTATTGCCAAGGCTATTGATTGCTCTCCACAAGCCCTATTGCTGAAGAAAATACCTCCATATCTCATTGAATATGGAGAAGTTGAGCTGATAACTAACTAGAACCTTCATCCATATGTGCTAGTGTTCATGGCACTGGAAGGTACTCTGCGTGCTACCAGAAGGGAAAGGTAAACATCAACCCAGCTACAAAACCTTTGTTCTACAATGATGATCTACCTGCATTACACACACTGCTGCAATAGTGGTACAAATGTTTTGGGAGTAACCAACCACTATCTTATTGGATTTAAGACCCCCTCCATGAGATGAAAACCATCCCTGAAACTGCTAGGGTGCCCCAAAACCTGAGAGTAGATAGGTCCTGGACCCAGGGGAAAACCAAATGCTATTTTCATCTAAGGAGCATAGCAATAAAATAGCTCCTAATGCCATTCTGCTATATCCATAGATCCATGTCTCACTCAGAGAAGCTTCCTCCTGTGGAAGATGACAACAAATACAGAGATCCACACTGGACAATGTGTAGACAGTAAGAGACCTAAATGGCATGTCTTCACCAAATCCACCTCTCAGGGCTTCTGGAACACTGCAGAAGACAAGACAAAATGATTGTTAGAGCCAATGGGGATAAAGGACACCAAGAAAGCAGTGTTTTCTGCCCACAGCGGGAATGACACACACGAACTCACAGAGACCGTGGCAAGCATGCTTAGGGCCTTTACAAATCCAAACCAGATAGGGTCCCAGGACTGAGGTGGGGTTGTGGACATGATATCACATCCCTGACCAAAAAGCTATCGTCAATTGGTAAACGCTCACAAATGAAAATTTAGTTTTTGCCAGAGAGTCTCACTGGGTATACAAGTCACACTTAAGGGCAGGGCCCATGCCCAGCAGTAGATGGCTAACTGAAAATGAACCCAGAGGAGGTATTTTTAGAGATTTATTATTACATGTTGCTTTGTTTGGGAAATGTTGTTTTGAACCTTACTTGTCTTTTGCTTGTATTTTATGGTTTCAGATTTTCAGGGTTTTTTTCCTTCTGCTTTGCCCAGGTTCTTCCCACCTCCCCTCCCATCCAGATCTACTACTTTTATTTCTCTTATTAGGAAACAATGAGGCTTGTAAGGGATGATAATAATAAAATAAAATGAGAACTAACACACTGGAATTGAACTAAACAAACAGGAGGAAAACAACCCAAGAGAAGTCACAATAAACTGATCTACTTGTTTTCATATTTAGGAATCCCATAAAAGCACTAATCTGACGACAGGAGCCACCCCACCCAGAGACTGCCAGTGTCCAAGTCCCATTCTCCACCCATGGAACAGGCAAACCTAATTTCCGATGCCTTGACCAGAGCCACCAGAGACCTGGGGATTGCACACTGCTGATCCCATCCCGACAGGGTCCAGCCTACCCAAAGATTGCCAAGGTACTATGACCGCCTCCATACACGCAAGAGGAAAGCCACTAGACTATTGGACCTGCTTGCACCTACCACAAGGGAACCATGGTCACATACCAACCAGGAGAGGAAGAGATTCCTTCTGCACCCACTGGAAGAAATGATGGGAAGAAGACAATATAAAAATACACTCAACAACAGAAAAACCAATATGACACTGCCAGAGTCTAGAGACTATACACCAGCAAGACCTGAACACCCCAATGCAGATGAAGCAGAAGAGAAAGACCTTAAAAACAATGTCATGAAAATCATAGAGGCCCTCAAAGAGGATATGAGAAAATCCCTTAAAGAAATGGAAGAAAAAGCAAACCAAAAAATCCAACAAATGCAAGAAAGAGAGGAAAAGACAAAGCAAAAATTGCAAGAAACAATTCAAACAGTGCAAGGGTTGAAAGCTGAAATAGAGACAATAAAAAAACACAGTCTGAAGGAATGCTGGAAATAGAAAAGCTGGGCAAACGGTCAGGTACTACAGATGGAAGCATAACCTACAGAATATAAGAGATAGAAGAGAGAATCTCAGGTTTTGAAGATACACTAGGAGAAATAGATTCATCAACCAAAGAAAATCACTAACACAAAATATCCAGGAAATATGGGACACCGTGCAAAGACCAAACCTAAGAATAATAGGTATAGAAGAAGGTGAAGAAAACCACCTCAAAGGGGCAGAAAACATATTCAACAAAATCATAGAAGAAAACTTTACCAACCTAAAGAAAGACATGGCAATGAAGGTGCAAGAAGCTTACAGAACACCAAATAGAGTGGACCACAAAAAAGCCCCTCAATACATAATAATCAAGACCCCAAACATACAGAATAAAGAATATTAAGAGTAGCTAAGGAAAAATGTCAAATAACAGACAAAGGCAAACCTGTCAGAATTACACCTGACTCCTCCATGAAAACTCTGTCCAGAAGGTCCTGGATAGATAATTCAACCAACACTCAGACTGTTATACCCAGAAAAGCTTTCAATCACTATAGATGGAGAAAACAAGATATTCCATGACAAAACCAGATTTAAACAATACATATCCACTAATCCAAACCTACAGAAAGTTCTGGAAGGAAAATTACAACCAGAAAAACATAGGTGATCAATAATTCCACTTTACCAACAACCAAAAGAAAAAAGGGGTGAAAATCCACACACAATTCCACCACCACCACCAACTCCAAAACAAACAAAAGCAATCAATGGTCATTAATATTTCTCAATATTAATGGTCTTAATTTGCCTTTAAAAAACCCAGGCTAACGAAATGGATTCAAAGACAGAATCCATCCTTCTGCTGCATATAAGAAACACACCTCAACTTCAAAGACAGACATTACCTCAGAGTTAAGGCTTGGGAAAAGATTTTCCAATCAAATGCCCAAGAAACAAGCAGGGGTAGTAATCCTAATATCTAACAAATAAGATTTTAAACTAAAATTAATCAAAAGAGATAAAGGAAATCATTTCATACTCATGACAGGAGAAATCCACCAAGATGAAGTATCAATTCTGAACATTTATGCCCCAAATACAAAGGCATTAACATTCATAAAAGAAACATTACTAAAACTCAGATCATACATAAAACCTCACACACTTATAGTGGAAGACTTCAACACTCCACTCTCACCACTAGACAGGACCATCAGACAGAAACTTAACAAAGATGCAAAGAAACTAATAGAAGTTATAACCCAATTTGGTTTAACAGACATCTACAGAACATTTGATCCAAGTACAAAAGAACATACATTCTTCTCAGTGCCACATGGAACCTTCTCCACATACTCAGCAACATATCCAACCTCAATAGTACAAAAAATTGGAATAGCTCCATGTATCTTATCAGAACACCATGTGTTAAAGTAAGAATTCAAAAATAACACAAATTGTAGAAACCCTACAAACTCATGGAAATTAGATAATGTGCAATTGCACCATTCCTGAGTCAAAAAAGAAATAAAAAACTTAAAGACTTCCTAGAATTCAATGAGAATGAAGGCACAGCATACCCAAACTTGTGGGACACTCTGAAAGCAATGCTAAGAGGAAAGTTCATAGCACTAAGTGCCCACATGAATAAACTGGAGAATAGTCACACTAGAGAATTAACAGCAGAGCTGAAAGATTTAGAACACTAAGAAGCAAATGCACCCAGGAGGAGTAGACACCAGGAAATAATCAAATTGGGGGCTGGAATCAATAAAGTAGAAACTAGCAAAACACTACAAAGAATCAATGTAACGAAGAGTTGGTTCTTCCAGAAAATCAACAAGATAGACAAACCTTTATCAAAACTTACCAAACGACAGAGTGTGAACATGCAAATTAACAAAATTGGAAATGAAAAGGGGGACATAACAACAGACACTGAGGAAATCCAGAGAACCTTCAGGTCATACTTTGAAAACCTGTACTCCACACAATTTGAAAATCTAAAGGAAATGGACAATTTTCTGGATAGATATCACTTGCCAACATTAAATAAAGAACAGATTAAGCAATTTAAATAGATATTTAACCCCTAAGGAAACAGAAGCAGTCATCAAAAGTCTCCCAACCAAAAAACGCCCAGGTCCAGATGGCCTCAATGCAGAATTCTACCATAAATTCAAAGAACAGCTTATACCAATTCTCCTCAAAGTTTTCCACACAATAGAAACAGAAGGGTCTTTGCCAAAGTCTTTCTACGAGGCTTCAATAACCTTGATACCCAAGTCACACAAAGACACAACTAAGAAAGTGAACTTCAGACCAATATCCCTCATGAACATTGATGTAAAAATACTGAATAGAATATTGCCAAATCAGACCCAAGAACACATCAGAAAACTCACTCACCATGATCAAGTAAGCTTCAGTCCAGGGATGCAGGGATGATTCAACATACAAAAATCCATCAATGTAATCCACCATATAAACAAGCTGAGAAACAAAAATCACATGACCATCTCACTAGATGCAGAAAAAGGCTTTGACAAAATCCAACACCTCTTCATGATAAAGGTCTTGGAGAGATCCGGAATAAGGAACTTACCTAAACACAGTAAAAGTTATATACAGCAAACCAACAGCCAACATCAAACTAAATGGACAGAAACTCAACATGATTCCTCTAAAATCAGGAATAAGACAAGGATGTCCACTCTCTCCATACCTTTCAATATTGTCCTTGAAGCCCTAGCTAGAGCAATAAGACAACAAAAGGAGATCAAGGGGATACAAATTGGAGAGTAAAAAAGAACTTTCACTATTTGCAGATGATATGATAGTTCACATAAGTGACCCCCAAAAACTTTTACCAGGGAACTTCTACAGCAGATAAATACCTTCAGCAAAGTGGCAGGATACAAGATCAACTCAAGAAAATCAGTAGCCCTACTATATACAGATGACAAAAAGGCTGAGAAAGAAATCAGAAAAACTTCTCCCTTTATAAAAGCCACAAACAACATAAAATTCCTTGGGGATAACGGTAACCAAAACAACCCTGTTCAACAAGGCAATGTCCGGAGGCCTCACCATCCCTGACTTCAAGCTGTATTATAGAGCTATAGTCCTGAAAATAGCTTGGTATTGGCACAATAATAGATATACCAATGGAATCGAATTGAACACCCGGACATTAACCCACACATGTATGAACACCTGATCTTTGACAAAGAAGGTGGTAAAATTATACAATGGAAAAAAGAAAGCATCTTCAATAAATGGTGCTGGCATAACTGGAAGCTGAAATGTAGAAGACTGCAGTTAGATCCATATCTATCACCATGCAGAAAACTTAAGTCCAAATGGATCAAAGAACTCAACATCAATTGAGCCACACTGAACCTGTTAGAAGAGAAAGTGGGAGATACCCTCGAATTAACTGTTATAGGAGACTGCTTCCTGAACATGACTCCAGTAGCACAAACTCTAAAATCGACAATTAATAAACGGGACCTCCTGAAACTGAGAAGCTTCTGTAAGGCAAAGAACACAGTCAGCAAGACAAAAAGGCAACCCACAGATTGGGAAAAGATATTCACTAACCTCACATCTGACAGAGGGCTGATCTCTAAAATTCACAAAGAACTTAAGAAGCAAGTCTCCAAAACACCAAAGGATCCAATTAAAAAGTGGGCTACAGAACTAAACAGAGAATTCTCAATAGAAGAGTCTAAAATGGCTGAAAGACACTTAAGAAAGTGCTCAACATCCTTAGCCATCAGGGAAATGCAAATCAAAACAACTCTGAGATACCATCTTACTCCTGTCAGAATGGCTGAAATCAAAAACACCAATGACAGTTTATGCTGGAGAGGATGTAGAGAAAGCAGAACACTCCTCCACTGCTGGTGGGAGTGCCAACTCGTACAGCCTCTTTGGAAATCAGTATGGAGATTCCTCAGGAAAATGGAAACCAGTCTACCACAAGATCCAGAAATTCTACTTCTAGGCATATACCCAAAAGATGCCCATTCATACAACAAGGACATCTGCTCCACTATGTTCATAGCAGCATTATTTGTAATAGCCAGAGCCTGGAAGCAGCCTAGATGCCACTCAGCTGAAGAGGGGACAGAGAAAATGTGGTACAGCTACACAATGGAGTACTATTCAGCAGAAAAAAAACAATGGAATCTTGAAATTTGCAGGCAAATGGGCGGTGCTAGAAGAAACCATCTGATTGAGATAACCCAGTCACAAAAAGAGAAACATGGTATGTACTCACTCATTTATGGATTTTAGACATGAACCAGGGGAGTGGCAGCCTACAATCCCATGGCCAGAGAGTCTGGGAAACAGAACCTTCATCCAGAAACTCATGGAAGCAGAGGCAGACATTCACAGCTAAACACTGAACTGAACTCCTGGAATCCAGTAACAGTGAGGGAGGAGTGATGGGTAAAGGGGTTAAGACTAGGCTGCTTTAACCCACAGAAACAGTTGACCTGAACATGGCAGAACTCTTGGACCCCAGACTGATGACTGGGTGGACAGCATGGGACTGTTCCAAACCCCCTGAATGTGGATGTCATTGAGGAGGCCTAGGTAATCTATGGGGACTTGGATAGTATTTATCCCTGGCATACAAATGGACATTGGCTGTGCATCCCACAATGAGGGATGCTCTCTTAGTCTAGACTCTTTGGGGAGTGTCTAGGTTCTGTCCTGGATGAAATGACAGACTCTGGAGATCCCCCATGGAGTGCCTCACCCTCTCTGGGGATCAGAGTAGATTGGATGGGGGACTCGGCCGACTGATGGGGAGGGTGAGAGAGGAGGGGAGGGAGAGGAAGCTGGGAGTGGCATGTGAAGCAAGCTTGTTTCTAACTTAAATCAAAAAAAGAAGAAATCACCATATTGATTTTCAAAATGGCTCTATAAGTTTGCAGTTCTGTAATGAGCATTCTTCCTGCCAGCCTGGTTCCAGAGCCGCATCAATCCCAAATGAAGATGCAGGGCTCTATATTAATTAATGAAGCTGTTTGCTGTTTGCTGTTTGCTGTTGTTTCTAATTGGCCAGCTCTGACTTAATTATTAACCCATAACTACTAATTTGAGATTTCCACGTGGTCTTCTCTTACTGGAGAAAGGTTCCGGACCTCTTACTTCTTTCATATTGTATTTCGTGACTGACTGTGCCTCTCTTTCCTAGAATCCTCCTATCTTGCTTCCCTATTGGCCAACTGTGCTTTATTCACCAACCAATAAGACAGACATATACACAGAAGGACTTCCCCAATAATCTACTCTTTTCTGTCTAAATAAAAAGAAAGGTTTTAACTTTAACATTGTAAAATATACAAGGTAATTATAAAGCAATAACTATAAATATGTATTTAGTCCATTAACATTTAGCATGATTTAAGGAAAACATGATCTATCTTATCTTTGTGAGTCTAAAGTCTTATATGTAACTTATCTTTTATCATAACTAAGAAAACTATGATTATCACTATCTGTCTTCATCTCCATCAAAGACCAAAGAAGGATAATATTTAAACACTAGAATTGATGGAGACAGCCGGGCGTTGGTGGCGCACGCCTTTAATCCCAGCACTCAGGAGGCAGAGGCAGGCGGATCTCTGTGAGTTCGAGGCCAGCCTGGTCTACAAGAGCTAGTTCCAGGACAGCCTCCAAAGCCACAGAGAAACCCTGTCTCGAAAAACCAAAAAAAAAAAAAAAAAAGAATTGATGGAGACATCTACTACCTGGACAGTCACATGAAGTTCCTCTGTAACACTGGGGCATCCGTCTTCAGCCCATTGGCCATAGTGTGCCTGGCAGACTTCTCAGCAAAGCAGGAAATTTTAAACTGTCCACCTGCACTGTCAGTTTGTCAGTCATTTTTCTGTGTCCTGCAGAAAGTCCAGCAGACTCTTTCATGAAGCAGGAACCCTTCAGGACTGTCCATCTTGTTTTGCAAATTCCAGAGTCACTTTCCTGTGGGTTCTGCATGTCCAGATTATACAGCAACAGTCAAACAGTTCTGGCAAGAGCAGTTTCTTGCCCAAAATGGCTAGTTTCACCATGTTGAAGGTAAAGTTCACAATGAGTTTTTTTGATGCCTATCATCCTCTCTGACGTAGATTGGTGCTGCCAAGAGCAGACATTTATCATTGTCAAGAAAAACCCTAAACCATTTTAAATGCCATTTTCTGAAGGTCTTTGAAAGGTCTGAAGAATATCTATCCATCTCAAATGCATCTCTGTATATCTAGAAAACCTAACTAACCTAAGTTTTGACTATTATAGGTAACTATCTACATTCTGTATTTAATTATACATTACATTTTAAATGAGTTATACAAACACAATACCTAAACAAGAGAAGTATACATGTCACAAAAATGACCTTAAGTTTGTATCAATAAATGAAAATCCATACCAATATAAAGTATTCATTTCTATATTGTATTCCATTTTTCCCTTTAGAAAGATTGACTGTGATCATTACCACTTATAAGCAACCCCATTTAAAAGAGAATAGAAATTTATAAGCAGTATTTGGGAATTTGGGCATTGTTCATTCTAAAATGCTTCCTGCTGGTTGGGGATGCTGTCCATACCATGGGGATCATGACAAAACACGGAAACTTGGCTAAGTCTGTGTTTTTTGTAGTCTGTAAGGCTGCATCATCTCAGCTGTTTTAGATGTTGGATCATCTATTTCCGGGGGTCTTGCTTCTTCAAACCATAGAAGCTTGGGAGGAATCCACAGCCTTTCGTTTTCTGTGGAAACACAAACAAACACTTTTTTCCCAGGTAACCTGTCCTTATATTCAAATGGAGCAGTGAAAGCACTTTTGAAGTATATAAGCTGGAGTAGTTCAGTAGCATTTCTTCTGGCAGTTGTCGCTATTTCCTCAGCAGTCAAACAATTCAAAGACAGCACAATAGCATCCAGAGACTCTTTGTACTTTTCATCTTTATGTGGCTTTTTAATTACTCTATTTCTTTTACTTTCATTTATTTACTTTTTCTCTGAGACAGGGTTTCTCTGTAGATATCTGCCTGCCTCTGCAGTGGTGGGATAAAAGACTTGTGCCACCATACCTAGTCATTATCCTGTTTCTTTTTGTCTTCCAAGCCTACATTTATTTTTTAACACACTATAAGCCTTTTAGAGGTTCTGCTTTATCTGAATCTGACTTTACTGGAAATCGTTATGTTTTTCTGGCCACATGTCTGTTATCTGCTAAACAATATTGCTAAAATCAAAGCCGCAGCTGTTTTAAGTGCTGTCTTTTTTTTTTTTTTTTTTTTTTTTTTTTTTGGTTTTTCGAGACAGGGTTTCTCTGTGGCTTTGGAGGCTGTCCTGGAACTCGCTCTGTAGATCAGGCTGGTTTCGAACTCACAGTGATCCGCCTGCCTCTGCCTCCCGAGTGCTGGGATTAAAGGCGTGCTTAAGTGCTGTCTTTCCAAGATGATGGCGGTAAGTTTACCGCCAGCACTGGCCATGTAAATCTCTGCTTGTCTCTAGCAAAACAGAGCCCACCCGAGAAAACGCTGCCACCAAGAAGCTGGGCTTGTCTCTGTTCTTTTGTTTCCAAAAATCCCTTGTAGGCTTTTGTCATTCTACATGGAAATTCATGCCCCACATTCGGTGCCATTATGTAATGAGCATTCTTCCTGCCAGCCTGGTCCCAGAGTCACATCAGTCCCAAATGAACATGCAGGATGCTAATTAATTATGAAGCTGTTGTCTGTTTGTCGGCTAGCTCTGACTTAATTTTTAACCCATAACTGCTAATCTAACTATATTTACGTGGTCTTCTCTTACTGGAGAAAGGATCCAGACCTCTTACTTCTCTCACATCCTACATCGTGACTGGCTGTGCCTCTCTTTCCCAGAATCCTCCTCGACTCCTAGTCCCACCTATCTTGCTCCCCTATTGGCAAACAGTGCTTTATTCATCAATCAATAAAACAGACACAGAAGGACTTCCCCCATCACAGTCTGACCAACAGTGGAGGTGCATTCCCCTGACTCCACATTCTCTCCAACATAAGCTGTGCTTAGTATTTTTGTTCTTAGCCATTGTTTCTAATTTAAATTGAATAAAAATTAATAAAAAAGAATGCTAAAGATAAATGGGGCATTCAGTATTCACTGGATTGCCCTTCTGACTCCTGTAAAAAAATGGAAAAAAGACAGAGAAATGCAGACTAATCTCCCTCACTAACACTGGTCCAATAATAATAGGGGAACAGGATGTTCAGGGGGTGTGGAGAGAAAGAGAGGGAGAACAAAGAAAGAGATACCTTAATAGCCAGAGCCCCTACGAGTTAGGGAGAAACCAGATGTTAGGGGAATTCTCAAGAACCCACATGGAGGACCCCAACTAAGACTCCTAGAATAGTGTAGAGGGCGCCTAAATTAGCCTTCCCCTGTAATCAGACTGGTGAATACCCCAACTATCATGGAACCAGATGCAGAGATCTACAACCAAGCTCCAGGCTGAACTAAGGGAATCCAGTCCAAGAGAGGGAGGAGGAAATTACATGGTCAAGGGAGGTCAAGATCATGATGGAGAAATCTACAGAGACCACTGAACCACGCTCATGGGAAGCCCTGAAGTCTAGTCTAGCAGCTGTGGAGTCTCCATGGGACTGAACTAGGCCATCTGCATGTTGGAGACAGTTGTGAAACTTGGGCTATCTGAGGGGCCCCTGGCAGTAGGACCAGCATCTTCCCCTGGTGCATGAGCTAGTCTGCTGGAACCCTTTCCCTTGTGAGAGAATGCCAGGAGCCTTAAGGAAAGATGGAGGGGATTGGTCCAGCCCCATCTTAATGTGCCAGGATTCATTGACTCCCCTTTTGAAGCCCTTACCTGTTAGGAGAAGTGGATGGGTTGGGCTGGTAGGGAGATGAAGTGGGGAGTAGCAGGAGTGGGAGGAATAACTTTATTTGGAATGTTAAATGAAATAAAAAAAATAATAATGAAGGGAAAATGATGAACTTATAAAAAGAAGAAAAAATACTCAATAAAATACTGGCACACTGATTCCAAGAATACATCAGAAAAATCTTCCACCATGATCATGTTGGCTTCATTCCAGTGATGCAGGGATGGCTCAGCATATGAAAATCTGTCAATGTAATCCACCACATAAACAAACTGAAAGAAAAAAATCCACGTGATCCTCTCATTACATGCTGAGAAAGTCCTTCCAGAAAATCCATCACCTCTTCCTAATAAAGGTCTTGGAGAGATCAGGGATACAAGGAACATGCGTAAACATAAGGCAGTGTACAGAAAGGCAACAGCTGCCATCATTCTAAATGGAGAGAGACTGAGAGCCTTTCCAGTAAAACCAGGAACAAGACATCACTGCCCACTTTCTCCATATCTATTCAGTATAGTACTAGAAGTTCCAGCTATAAAAATAAGATAACAAAAGGAGATAAGTGGGATACAAATTGGAAAGAAAGAAGTCAAACTGTCACTATTTGCAGATGCTATGATAATCTATATGAGTGACCCTAAAAATTCTACCAGAGAACTCTACAGTTGATCACCACCTTCAGTAATGTGGCAGGATACAAAATTAAATAAACAATATTTGTGGCTCTCCTATATACAGATGAGATGATGAGAGGGTTGATAAAGAATTCAGAGAAACATCACCCTTCACAACAGGCCCAAACAACCTAAAATATCTTGGGATAACACTAACCGTGCAAGTGAAAGACTTGTATGACAAGAACTTTAAGTCTTTGAAGAATGAAGTTGAAGAATTTTACAAAAAAATGGAAAGATCTCCCATGCTCTTGGATAGGTAGGATAAACATAGTAAAAATGGCATTCTTTTTTTTTTCTCCATAAGTGACATTTTATTCGCTTCCCTTGAACATTTGCTTTGTTGCATCCATAATTGTCTGCAATGTGGGAAGAGAAATAAAAAGAGTGACAATTAAATATTGTGTTTCATTCGGCGAAAATAAGTCTATAGAGATGGGTTTTTCAGCTTGTTTATATGGTGGATTACGTTGATGGATTTTCGTATGTTGAACCATCCCTGCATCCCTGGGATGAAACCTACTTGATCGTGGTGAATGATTGTTTTGATGTGTTCTTGGATCCGATTTGCCAGTATTTTATTGAGTATTTTGCATCAATGTTCATGAGGGATATTGGTCTGAAGTTCTCTTTCTTAGTTGTATCTTTGTGTGGCTTGGGGATCAAGGTTATTGAAGCCTCATAGAAAGAGTTTGGCAAAGACCCTTCTGCTTCTATTGTGTGGAACACTTTGAGAAGAATTGGTATAAGCCGTTCTTTGAATTTCTGGTAGAATTCTGCACTGAGGCCATCTGGACCTGGACTTTTTTTGGTTGGGAGACTTTTGATGACAGCTTCTATTTCCATAGGGGTTATAGGTCTATTTAAATTGCTTATCTGTTCTTGATTTAGTTTTGGCAAATGATAGCTGTCCAGGAAGTCATCCATTTCCTTTAAATTTTCGAATTTTGTGGAGTACAGGTTTTCAAAGTATGACCTAATGATTCTCTGGATTTCCTCAGAGTCTGTTGTTATGTCCCCCTTTTCATTTCTGATTTTGTTAATTTGCGTGTTCACTCTCCGCTGTTTGGTAAGTTTGGACAAACATTTTATAATTAATATACGCCTCTGTGTATTAATTGGGTCCAAACGGCTCTGGGACTTTGAGAGACAGAATCGTCCATCTACATCTGGGATTTGTTATATAGCTTAGACTGCCTAACCATGTGACCCAGGCTTGTCTTGAAATTACAGTCCTCTTAGTGTGTCATAAAATATTCTTCATTCTGACACTAAAGTTGTGATTTTTTTGCAGTCTTATCTTAAAGGGGGGGGGAGATATTTAATATGCTTTCTATTTGGGTGAATGTTAGACTGCCTTTTATTAATTGAATGTATTCTTTGACATGTGTATACATGTATAGAATTCATTCTAATTATTCTTACCTTCTATCTTGAGAGCACCCACATCTTCAAATCCCTTTCCCTAGTTTTGTTTTGTATTATGGTCCACTGAGATTAAACAGTGCCACCTGTGTGACTGTGAGTTGGAATTTTCAAATGGAACCTGGTGGCCTCATCATTGTACACACAATCGAAGACAATTTACTCTCCTAGAATGGGTCAGTACAATAGCTCAGCACAAGTATGCACCTGTGTGTGTGTGTGTGTGTGTGTGTGTGTGTGTGGTGTATAGGCTCCTGTATTATACATACTGAATGATGAAAGCCCAGTCCTGTGAAGGTGTAGTTCATGTTTCTCCTGCTGTGTGTTGAAGGGATTGCAATGGCTGTGTTCCACCCAAAGATGAGAGTGTGCTGCCCCTCTCTTTATCTTACAGTCTCTCTGCCATTTGCCTTGTGTTGCTGAGCTCAGAGGAACTGGTATAAATATCTTGCTTAATGCTCAAAACTCAGCCATCACTTATTCTTAGCACCTGCGAAGCCATGGGTCTCTGCATTTACCATTGCTCACTGCAAAGAAAGGGAGGCTTTTCCCATTTAGGGTGACGGTAGCCTTTGTCTGTAGGTATTAATATAGATATATAGAAGGACATTTTATCCTGTGCCATTGGAGTAAACAACAGTGTTAAGTTCCCCACTGTGGCCTATTACTTCCCCAAGCATATGCTTTTGACCAGGTTTATGAAGTTATTAAAGAGCTGTCTTTTGGTCATGCAAGAGTTGTCTTCTGTGGAGTAGGACTCAAAGCTAATTAGAGAGTAGTTGGTTGATCCCATAATAGCTTGCCATTGTTGCAAACAGGGTGCACCAATTCCAGGAGGGTCATAGCTGGTGAGCCTGCTGAAGGCTTTTCTCTTCCTGTAGCCTGTGTAGTGTCTTCTGACACTATGAAAGGTTGCCAAAATAGAGGAGACTTTCAGCTGTTATCTCTGTACCTCCAACCAAGATGTGCTGTGTCTTAAGCCATAGGTTCTTATCATCTAGCTGTGGAAGACAACCAAGATTCTACCTTGTGGCTTTGTAGGGCTGGGAAACCAAAAGCATGACAACTCTTCTTCTATAGCAAAGTTGGCTTCATTTCTGTGATGACCTCTGTGATTCTGACACATCTTAAAATTGTATTTCTATTTCAATGTGTTGTTACAGATGATGTTGGCCAATGGGGTCACATAGATCCTCAAATATTTCAGGCTATAGAGCATATTCCCTGGTACTTCTTTCTTCGAAATTGTCTTTTTTAAAAAATGTATTATATATTTAAATTAGAAACAAGCTTGCTTTACATATCTGTCCCAGCTCCCTCTCCCTCCCCTCCATGTCTACTCTCTCTCACCAGCCCCCTCTGGCTCCCCACCCAACCCCCACTCTGTTCCCCAGGGAGGGTATAACCCTCCATGGGGGATCTCTAAAGTCTGTCATTTCCTTCAGGGAAGGGCCTAGGCCCTCCCCCAAGTGTGCAGATTGAGAGAGCATCCCTCATTGTGGGATGGGCACCCAAAGTCCATTTGTGTGCCAGGGATAAATTCTGATCTACTACCCAAAGCCCCATAGATGGCCTAGGCCTCCTCATTGACACCCACATTCAGGTGGTCTGGATCAGTCCCATGCTGGCCTCTCCACCATCAGTCTGGGGTCCAAGAGCTCACCCTTGTTCAGGTCAGCTGTTTCTCTGGGTTTCACCAGCCCAGTTTTGATCCCTTTGCTCATCACTCCTCCCTCTCTGTCACTGGGTTCCAAGAGTGCAGTTCAGTGTTTAGCTGTGGGTGTAGAAACTGTCTTTTCTTTACATCCTTCCTGCACTACTCATGTTAGCCTGGTCAAGAAACCAAATACCAGGGTCCCATGTCATTTGACAACGTGGGTGTCTATCTGAGCAGTTGGTTAGGCTATAAAAGCCAATAACCAATGATTTGTGGGTCAGAAGCTTAGGAGCATTCTCAGGTCAGCGACACATGCACTTGGTACTGCAGAGGCTGAAGGTCTGAGACTGGAGAGGCCGCAGGCCTGGGGAAAGGGGTGCCTTGTTTCTGTTCCTAGCAGACAGAGTTGGGCCAGAGAGGCCAGACAACCACAAGTTGAGCAGAAAGAGGGAGAGTCCCAGGCCTGACAGACACAGGATGGGTCATGAGATTATTTGTATACCCAGGCCTGACAGACCCCATTTCCTGGGCCATGTGTCACGTTACCACATTTGTGTGCGTTCCATGTTTCTTGATGATCCCAAAGTGGAGCCAACTAAGGTTCTTGGAAGACAGCTTGGTCTGCACACCCTGGGTGGAGACTCACAGTTAGGCTGAGCCATTCTGAGGCAAGTCAGCCTGCATTTCTCTGACCCTCCCCCATGCCTGCCTCCCTTCACACCGGAAGTACCAGCCCCACCTCTAACCTCCATTTCCTGATGTAGACAGGAATACGGACACCGAGTCCTGAGGATTGCTTTCCAGTTGCTGCTCAGCACACCTGGACTTCAGCATATCGAAGGCATGAAGGGGAGCCACAGCAGATTCAGCAAGTCCACTATGATTCTGGGAACACACATATTATGCTCAGTGAAACCTGCAAGCCTTGGGGAAGACCTGTTTCATGAGTCAGGCCAGCTGGGCCAACACCCTGAAGATCAGTACAGAGATGCGGGAGTTTTCAGAGAAGCCGATGGGTGGGTGGGGGCCATATGTTTCCTGAAGCTGGCTTACCTGCAGGGAGAATGAGCTTGAAACACTGCCTTCCCACTTGAACACATGACGGTAGATGGCAGCGCCAGCAGCCTGTTCAGCCCTGCACAGCTCCATCTCCTCGGTTTCCAGCACCTTCTTCTGCCCAAGTTCTTTATTCAGCAGCGTCCCCTCCTCCAGCCTGTGGATGTCCCTAGTCCAGCATCACCACTGGCTGCTAGCATTCCAGCATCTGAAAAAGGTGAGTATTGGGCCCAGGCTGCCAGGAGACTCCATACCTCCTCCTACTGGCCACTGGATGTCTGACTATGAACATTCATGACTGCATGGAATCATCTCTTCTGCTGAGAGCTCCCTAAACAGGCTTTACTGTGATGAGCAGACCCATTCCTTCCCTCTGGATGCATAAATTTAGACCTAAAGGGAAGCTGACACCAGCACTGTGCACGCGACTTTGTGGCCAACTGCTCTGGGTTCCTAGGCTCAGTGAGGTTTTGTATTGCGCATGTGCGTTTCCCAAGTGATAGAGGTGGTTTTCTCATGTGGCAGGGGGCGTGGCATGATGGTTCAGTTTGATGATGTTATTTCCAGGCAGTGTGGCTGGCTGGGTCGCGGTGCTGTATTTCTGAAGCTAGTTGGGCCCACACAATGACCAGAGATAAACGTCGCAAGTCAGTTTGGCATGTGTGATGAGAATGGAAAACGTTTATCTTGCCACCATGACACAGCTGTCGCTCCCATCTGTGCAGAGTGGACCTGAGGTGCCAGTCAAGAGTGTGCATGCAGAGGGAAGTGGGCAAGGACAAGAAGGGGCATTTAAGACTTATACAGTGATTCCGGGCAGTTGTGGCACACACCTTTAATCCCAGCACTCGGGAGGCAGAGACAGGCGATCTCGAGACCAACCTGGTCTACAGAGCGAGTTCCAGGACAGCCTCCAAAGCCACAGAGAAACCCTGCCTCGAAAAACCAAAAGAAAAATTTTGTACACTGCCACTTTGGGAGGTGTTTTGTCTCATAATACTTGGTTTGGGCATTTTTTTAACCTTGCTGATCCTTTGCATATGAATTTGTCGTCCTTGCCCTCCATGCTGTAGACATGATTTCCATGTTGATTGGGGCATCTGTCACAAGTGTGGATCATGGTGACAGGAAGCTGCTGGTGACTGTGAAGAGTCAGTGCTGGCTGTGGGGAATGAGTTTGGCTCCAGGAACAAACATTACAGGATTTCTGTGCATCTATTCTGACACCAGCTTCCCAGGGTGGAAGGGGCAGACGCAATTCCCCTGCTCTCATGTCTTTGGGGTCACCCTGCACACACCTACATCACTAAGGTCAGCTCTTCTGTGTTGCCTAGGCAAGGTGTTGGGGTCATTCTGCCTAATGTTGCTGCTGGTTAGAGGCGGGGCCAGCTCTCTAGCTCTGGTGACCTTAATGAGGGCTCTCCCACTTACACTAGGCTGGAGGGGCATGGGTGGTGCCAGAGGGGCATGGGCAGGGCTTCCCTCCCCTTTGTACACCACCATATGGTAGATGAGGGGTAGGAGCAGGTCTCTCACTCTCAATATTTCAGGCCCAGGATATTCACTCCTCCATCAACAATGGGGCCAGCTCTACTGTGTTGCCCAGGCTAGGTGCAGGGCCCACTCTCCCCAGTTTTAAGGCACATACTTGTAGGGGTGAGCTCACAAAATAGTCTACACCCAAAAGAGGTGTGAACAAAGATACCAGCACTGGTGAGGATAAAAGGAAGGAAAAGAAAAAGTACTCTCTTGGAAGCCTGCCACACTTCTGACCGTTCAGCTGGTTTGTAAGTTCTTTCTCTTGTCAATAAATATATTTCATATTGCATTGACCTCCCTCAACACATGCTTTTACACATTCTTTCACACATAGAAATATGTAGTGTTATGCTCTAGAATCCTCACATATACCTACAATGTTGAGTATTCTCACAGTTATTCTCATTTAGCATGCATTTTATATGCTCACTCTGTTCAATGATCACACACCTGCATACTTAAATGAACAGTGTTACACACACAATCTCACATGAATGTGCTTAAAAACATATCAACATGTTCAGATACACACAGAATCATAAGGTTACAACTTCACATATTCTTCATACATCCTTGCACATAACTATATGCTATGTGATTGTTAGTTTTTATGAGCTAACATTAACCTAGATATTAGCTGAGAATAAGAAATCTCAATTGAGGAACTGTCCCTGTCAGTTGGCCTGTGGTCATATCTTGAGTCCTTGTCTTCATTACTATTAATGAAGGAGGAGCCAACCCACTGTGGGCGGGGCTACAAAGAAAAAGCTTCTCTTAACAGAATCAGTGTTTTTGATTTTAGCCATTCTGATCAGTGTAAGAAGGAATCTCAGAGTTGTTTTGATTTGCATTTCCCTGATGACTAAGGATGTTGAGCAATTTCTCAAGTGTCTTTCCATCATTTGAGATTGTTCTATTGAGAATTCTGTTTAGATCTGTATCCCATTCTTGAATAAATTTTTTAAAAATTAAAAACAATTGTATTTTACATAACAATGCCAGTTCCCACTCCCTCCTTTCCTCCCATTCCCCCCACTATCTCTCCATCCCACCCACCATTCACTCCTCAGAGAGGGTGAGGCCTCCTATGGGGGGATCATCAAAGTCTGTCATCATTTGGGGCAGGACCTAGGGCCTCCCCTTTGTATCTAGGCTGAGAGATTATCCCTCCATAGGGAATGGGCTTCAAAAGCCCTCTCATACACTAGGTATAAATACTGGTTCCACTGCCAGTGGCCTCATAGACTGCCCAAGCCCCCCCCCCCCAATTGACACCTATGGTTCAGTCCAATGCTGGTTCACCAACTGTCAGTCTGTGGTCTGTGAGCTCCCACTTGCTCAGGTCAGCTGTGTCTGTGGGTGTAGAGAGAAGCCTTTTCCTTGCCAGCTGCTTTGGTTTTTCCCCCGCCAGTCGTCTGGGCTCTGCCGCGTTGTAGTCCCCAAATAATACACAAGACGCTGTATTAATTATGAAGCTGTTGGCCTTGTTTGTTTCTTACTAGCTAGCACTGACTTAAGTATTTACCCCATCTAAGTATTTCTCTTACCAGACGGACATCTTACTTCTCTGGTGGGCTACATGATGACTCCCTGTGTTTCTCCTACCCAGAGTCCTCCTCAATTCCTAGTCCCACATATCTTGTTTCCCTATTGGCCAATAGTGCTTTATTGACATATACACAGGACTTCCCGATCATGTGGGTTTCCCCAACATGGTCTTGACCCCTTTGCTCATCACTCCTCCCACTCTACAACTGGATTCTAGGAGTTTGGCTCAGTGCTTAGTTGTGAATCTCTGCTTCTGCTTCCATCGGCTATTGGATGAAGGCTCTAGGATGGCATTTAAGGTAGTCATCTCATTATAGGGGAAGGACATTTAAGGTAGCCTCTTGGCTATTGCTTAGATTCTTAGTTGGAGTCATCATTGTGGATTTCTGGGAATTTCCTTAGTGTCAGGTTTCTCGTTAAGCCCATAATGACTCCCTCTATCAAGGTATTTCTTTCCTTGATCTCCTTCTCTGCTCTTCCCTCAACTAGACCATTCTGATCACTCATGTTCTCCTCCCCCACCTGTTCTCCTCTCCTTTTTCTCCTCCCTCCCTCCCCCTCACCCCATGCTACCAATTTATTCAGGAGCTCTTGTCCCTTTCCCTTCTGGGGGGGTACATGTATGTCTCTCTTAGGTTCCTCCTTGTTTCCTAGCTTCTCTGGGATTGTGGACTGTAGGCTGCTTATCCTTTGCTCTATGTCTAATATCCACTTATGAGTGAGTACATACCATGCTTTTCTGGGCTACCTTACTCAGGATGGTTTCTTCTAGTTCCATTCATTGCCTTAGAATTTCAAGATTTCATTGTTTTTTTTTCCACTGAGTAGTACTCCATTGTGTGAATGTACCACATTTTCATTATCGATTCTTCAGTCGAGGGGGATCTAGGTTGCTTCCAGGTTCTGGCTATTAAAAATAATGCTGCTATGGACATAGTTGAACAGATGTTCTTTTGGTATGAGTGTTCAACCTTTGGGTATATACCTAAGAGTGGAATTGCTGGGTCTTGAGTTGATTGATTCCCCTTTTTCCTGAGAAACCACCACACTGATTTCCAAAGTGGTTGTATAAATTTGCATTCCCACCAGCAATAGAAGAATGTTCCCCCTTTTCCACATCCTCTCCAGCATGAACTGTTGTTGGTGTTTTGATTTTAGCTATTCTGATAGCTGTAAGATGGTATCTCAGAATTGTTTTGATTTGCATTTCCCTGATGGCTAAGTATGTTTAGCAGTTACTCAAGTGCCTTTCAGCTACTGGAGATTCTTCTGTTGAGAATTTTCTATTTAGATTTGTATCCCCTTTTAAAATTGTATTATTTGGTGTTTTGGTAACTAGTTTCTGGAGGTCTTTTTTCATTTTGGAGATCAGCACTTTATCAGATGTGGGGATGGTGAAGGGTGTGCTCCACTACCATGAATGAGCATTTTTGAAATATTAATTTTACCAACCCATAAATACTGTATGTCTTTCATCTTTTTAGTGTGTTTCTCAATCTCTTTCTTTAGAGATTTGAATTCCTCATTGCGGAAGTCTTTCATATGCTTTTAAGGCCTATTCCAAGGTATTTTATTGTCTTTGATACGATTGTAAAAGTGAGTGCTTGTATGATCTCTTTCTTAGTGATTGTTGGTGGTGTATAGAAAGTCTATTGATTTTTGCAAGTTGATATTTACCCTGCCATTTTGTTGAAATTGCTGATTTTCTCTATTTTCTGGCAGGATTTTGGTTGTCTCTTACGTGTAATATCATATAATATGTAAATTGAGATAATTTGACTCCTATTTCTTACGCTTCTCATTTTTTTTCTTTTTATTTGTTTTTGCCTTCTTGCTCTGGCTAGGGTTTCCTACACTATATTTAAAATGAATGAAGCTAGTGCACATCTCTGTGTCAGGAAGTCAACTGATAGTCCTACCCAGCTCTGAAAACTATGAATGACAACAATGAACAACATGGATAGATATTCGTGAAATGCAATTAGTGACACTCACGTGTTGGTGGAAACCGACTGTCTAATTCAACATCAGAATACTCGACAGGAGGTAAATCCTGCCTGGTACTATACACCTAGCTATGGAGATGATGGATCTTAGAAGAGAATATATGTGTGCTAGACTGGCACAATTCTAAATCTTACCCTTATACCCCAAGATAAGTGTGTCTATCACCTCTCACCAAAGAAGCTTCTGTTCACAGCAAATAGTTGTATACCCAAACCAAGTCAGGACTTTGGAGAACCACAACTGGACACAATGTGGAGATCAATGGATTGTGGAGATTTCAGCCCCAATGGATATATCTACATCATAGCTCCTACGCCTCTGGCTCAGGGAACAACATGCAAGAGAGTGTGGAAAAGTTATACTAGGAAGTCTGCTGTGAAATATTCTCTCTAGAAATGGCTGTATAAACAAGATCAAAGCAACGACATTATCAATAGACATGCTTATGTGGAATGGGGAGATAATACCATAGGTTCTCACCGGTAGACAAAGAACTACAGATAACTAGTAACATTTTAGTGCAAATTAGTCTCTCCCATGGAAGAGACCCCTATGGGTGATCTAATGCACAATAGTAAGCTCTAAAAACATATACGCACAAACAACAAAAACAAATTCAGCAGGTACATTTATATATTTGTGCAGATATAAGTATATATATGTATGATATTGCTAATAAATGAAAAATAGGCTATTAAATTGAGAATGAGAGATATAGAGATTGTTGAAGGGAAGGTCCCTGGGACTAACTTGTGAAGGAAAGGGAAAAAGGAAAATGATGTAATTCTATTTTAGTTAAAAATGTGATTCTAAATGTTAACAAATTCAGAAAAATTGACATAATTCTGTATATCTTTACTGACCATAATGTAATAAACTTAAATCAATAACCGAGGAATCTCTGTCATTTAAACAAACTAATCAATGATTAAATAACATAATGATGAATTTGTCACAGAAGAAATCCAGAAAGAAAAATAAAGATTCCTGGAACTAAACCAAAATGAAAACATCACAAGAAAACCTCTGGGGCACAAAAACAGTCCTAAGAGGGAAGCATAATAGTATGTGCCATTATTAAAAAATAATAGGGTACAAATAAATAACTTAATGATGCAACTCAAGAATTTGTAAGAAGAACAAAAAAAAAACTAATCCCAATAGAGTATATAGGAAAAAAGTAAAAATAATAGGAAAAACTAAGGAAACACAGATGAAGATAATACAAAGAACCAACAAATATAAAATCTGGTTCTTTGAAATGGTAAGTTGAATCAGTGGACATTTGACATAATTTCATTTAGTTCCATGAATCTAATGTTAGTATTCATAGTTATCAAGGTTTCTTTAAATAGTCTCAGTAGTGGTGATTTAAGGGTGATGACTTTCTTATGTTTCTGAATATTGTCAATGTCTTCATCAATTTGAAAAGTAATATTCCTTTCCCATTAATTTCCACAAGACACTCTTTGCCTCTTTTAGCTTTCAGACAAGAATGAAAAGTGCTGAGTGTTTCCTCTTCCATACTATTATAATAATACAATTGTTTGCAAATGGACAATGAAGTCAAGGATTGTAGTGAACATAGTTTGTGAAAAAAAAAGAACATCAAAAGTCAAGAATGATAAAATTCCTGGAGCTATTAATGGTTGTAAACCTAAACCAAGTCATGGCTTTGAAGGACTCATGAGACCTATTAACTATAGGACCCATTCACCAGAAAAGACACAAAACAAGCATGAAGCAAACATTAGGTCAGGGTGACGTTATGGTCTTAGTCGGTTATGTTTTTGGATGGTAGACAAGCACATAGAGGTGAATAAATCAAGTTTGATTTGCCTGACATTTAATCAGCTGTCTTGGGAACAGATACTCCACAAGAAAAACTCATTTCTATGAAGAGCAAAGTCCCATAGGAAAGTTACATAATCAGGGTTGAGATGACAAGAGGGAATAATGCACATAATAGGCAGGTATACAGAGCTTTGAATACTTCCCCTACCTTTGACTCTTCATTGCAACCTTTCTGTGGACAGGACATTTATGCTTTCTTTAATGTGTTTGCCTGTCTTGGAAGATGATATATGACCCCTTCCTGCTGTCTTAAGACTATCTTCAGTCCTTATTTTGTACCATCCAGGGAGAAAACTAGATTTCTAATCAGGGTCTTTTTATACAGAGGCCTTATCCAGGTGAGTCTGAGGGCTCAACAGGTGTGGCAGAAATAAGACTGAGAGATCAAAAGCAAGACCAAGTGTGTAAGGTCACCTGGCTAGAAGTTTACAGTTGTCAGCAGCCTCTTATCTCATTAATTCCCTGATACAGTCTTCTGAAGAGGAGGGAGTTCTGTCCAAGTGGAACCTCTATCTAAGGGGTCTTTATAATCAGTTTGTTAGTATAGAGAAATATTGCATTAACTGTGGAGGAACATGCAGTGAAGTAAGGATGTTCCTTATTTCTGAGATGAAATAATATAGCTTATTCTTAATGTATTCCACATAGTTTTTACTTTAGGCTTTTCCTGTATTGTTAAATCGTCTCTCACCTTACTAATGAGTTTTTGCAGCATTGCAGATAATTTTGTTCATGAAATCTATATGCAAGGTTTTAAAAATATTCTTTTGAAATGTGTGGTATGTTTTAACAGAGTTTTATACTTTGACATTTTGTATACATTAGCTACAGGACTAGTATCATCTTTAGTCAAGCTTGATAGCCATATTTTCAAGTTTTTGTTTAAATATTTAAATTCTAAAACAAGCAGTCTCTACTGAAATCATATACATTCAAGCAACACTAAACAGACTTAACAGGTTGTATTTATATATTTATGCATATATGGATATCTATCTACACATCTATATGTATATTTGTAAGGACATGAATCTGGGAGTAAATGATGAAGGGAGGACATGGGAAGAGTTAGAAGGAGGAAAAAGAAGAGAGAAAGTGATATAATTATAATTTTTAAATATTAAAAATATAGTTAGAACATATAGCTGAACTTAAATAATGCATTAGTATTTGTTGCATTTTTTGTGTACTGAGACTTGATTTCCAATTAATTTAATAGTTACTGAGCATGTACTATGTACCACAATACTTGAAAAGCATTGTGGTATTAATTTATTTATAGGTCAGTTTAAATTCCATTATGAATTCCTTTTGGAAACATTAATTGATGTTCTACTTAATTTATTTAATGTGAATGTTTTAGAATGAATTCATTAAATCTGACTTTATTCTTCTGCCACATTTTTTGATGCATAATATCTCCTTTTTAAAACCTTATTCCAAATAATACAAACACATTTGTCCATCTATGAAAGTAGAAATGAGAACAGAACAGAGTACTTCTCATTTGGATCTTTAATTCCAATTTCAATCCAAAGTATTGTAATAAATGTGCATATGATGCAATGCCCTCAGGAATGAGGCACACCAGCACTTTATTAGTGTAAAAGGTAGAGTTGTCCTGGTGGGCATGGGATTTATGTAATGTAATATGGAGGAGTTTGTAGAGTTTGAAGATACTAGGCAAATTACAGTGCTCCTGTGTTATTTATTCAAGGAGATAAATTCTGAAAGTCCAGAGTAAAATAGAAAATATACCCTATGGAAAAATGAAGGTCTAACCTGCTATGGTCTGTATGATAAATTATTTGTATTTGTGTTTCTGTATCTGGTGCATGCCACAGAACCAGACACACTGATGTTTCATTGTAGAAACAGGACATTTTTATTACATAAATTGAGTAGATCAGTAATCTCAGAGGCCAAAGAGTGGGAATTGGAGGATAGGAAAACTTAAAGACAGGAAGTCATATCAAGACTTCCAGGGAAGAAGATTGTGCCCTATTTGACACACCAGAGTGATTGTAGCTAACATACCATAAACTCCCAGTATCTAGAGGATAATATTTTGACTGCTTTAATCACAGGAATTCCTGGTGGTAAATATATGAATTATTTAGACTTGGTTATTATGTCATGTATACATGTATATACATTATGAATATATTGTATAATACAATATATTCAATTATTATGTGCAAGTTAAAATTCAAATTAATCTGAAATGATGTAGGGAACATTTCTTACACTTCACATGTGTTGTTCTCTTCTCTTTGCATTGTTTTCACCAAATGGAAGTTCAGCCTGTAAGTATGTGAGCACCAAATTGATAAAATAGTTTGTCTTCTGTGAAGTTTGCTTTGATGTTTTATTGTTTTTGTGACTACTTGAGGGATGTAACTGGGTTTGAAGTGCAGCCAGAATCAAGGAAGTTTTTCTTACTTTCAATCTCTCAGGAATCTCTGGAGCTAATTAGATACTATTACCCCTGGAGACATTTTTGTTAAAAATAAAATTTGTATTCGTCTGTGCTTATAGAGCTAATGTATTATAATTAATCGCTGGGCATAATATGATCATGCTAAAATATAATCTCAGAGGTATATAAGATGCATGACCAATATTACATTTTATTTCCCAAGTATAACAAAGAATTCATTAAAAACGTTTGTAATACAAGCCTTCTTGGGTAAAGGCTTAGAGTGAGATAGTTCCGAGTAAGTCATACCAGGGAATGCCCTCAAAACAATGCACTCATGCACAGAGCAGGAATTACTGTCCTAACAGTATAGTATAAACTATAGTTTTTCTGTTTAGTTAATGCTGCATATCTTATATATAATAATGTAATACATCAGCTTACTTTTTCCTTTCTTTGTTATATTAGCTCTATGGAGTTGAAAAATGACACACAAATTTCAAAATTTATTCTCCTTGGAATTTCAGAGGATCCTCTATGGCAACCCTTCCTTTTTGGACTGTTTTTGTTCATGTACCTGGTCACTCTGCTTGGGAACCTGCTCATCATCATTGCCACAGTTACAGATTCCCATCTTCACACACCCATGTACTTTTTCCTTTCTAACCTGTCCTTTGCTGACATGTTTTACCTCTGCTAGCATCCCAAAGATGCTAGTGAACATACAGACACAGAACAAGGCAATAACGTATGAAGGCTGTATTGCCCAGGTATACTTTTTCATATTGTTTGGAGTTTTGGACAACTTTCTTCTAGCTGTGATGGCCTATGACCGGTACGTGGCAATCTGTCACCCTCTGCACTATACGGTCATCATGAACCGCCACCTCTGTGGGTTGCTGGTTCTTGGGTCCTGGGTCACAACAGCGTTGAATTCCTTGCTACAGAGTTCAATGGCATTGCGGCTGTCCTTCTGTACTGACTTGAAAATTCCCCACTTTGTTTGTGAGCTTAATCAACTGGTGCTTCTTGCCTGTAATGACACCTTCCCTAATGACATGGTGATGTACTTTGCAGCTGTACTGCTGGGGGGAGGTCCTCTTGCTGGCATCCTTTACTCTTATTCTAAGATAGTTTCCTCCATACGTGCCATCTCCTCATCACAGGGCAAATACAAAGCATTTTCCACCTGTGCATCTCATCTCTCAGTTGTTTCATTATTCTATTCTACACTCTTGGGTGTGTACCTTAGTTCTTCTGTTACCCAAAACTCACACTCAACTGCACGAGCATCTGTGATGTACAGTGTGGTCACCCCCATGTTGAACCCATTCATCTACAGTCTGAGGAATAAGGACCTGATGGGAGCTCTCAGAAGACTCTTCAGAAGGAAACCATGAGAGAGACATTCACCAAGAAGTGCCCATGGTCTGGGCAGCAAATCCAGGCATCACAAATCTTCAATCAAATAATTCAAGAGAATTTCCTCTTTCCCCTTATTTCCTAGGGTTTTGATTTCTTTTGATAGCTTTACCAATTTTCTGTAGCATCATTAGTAAACTTTTCCCTTTCTAATATCTGATATTTTCCAATTTTCCAGTATTCTTCCCAGTATCACATTAGAGGCAATCTGTAGATTCTCATTTATTTTACACAGCTGTGAGTTGTTCTGGTACTATGGGATAAACTGCCCTTAATGAGATCCTTGATGTGATTTTACTAGAGAAGAAATTCTGTGACCATTTTTTTTAACCAGTTTTCTGTTCATCTTTTTATATTGCTGCCTTAACTCTACTTACAGTGTAGACTTCAAAGTAGTAGTACTTTTATATTCGTGCAAGATCATAATCCTGATTAGGATACTATCTCTATGCCCAATTTCGTGTTCATAAAGCCCATTTTACTCCTTGGTACAGAATACTAGTGAAAGAGTCATATAAAATATACATTGATGTGTACTGTTCTCATGTTCCTGCCATGGCACATGTTCTAATGGCATGTGGTGTACTTTCCAGCTGTCTTGATGAGTGACCATCCCTCTGCTGGCATCCTTTACTCTTATTCTAAGGTAGTTTCATTGTTCCTAAAACCTTTTGTACAGGAAGATAAATTTGAAACATTAATTGTCTTAATGTGGTTTCCAAGTTAGAAAAGACATTCTATACGTAAACATTTAATAATACATTAAAATTCCAGTAATACTTTTCATGTAATATCCAGTTTATGATATATGTGTATGTGTGTAAGTGTTAAAGCTCAGTGTCCAAACATGAAGCATTTATTAAATAGTCGCTTATGTAAGGCAAAGGACACAGTCAACAAGACAAAAAGGCAGCCCACAGAATGGGAAAAGATATCCACTAACTCTACATCTGACAGAGGGCTGATCTCCAAAATTTACAAAAAACTCAATAAGCACGTCTCCAAAACACCAAAGGATCCAACTAAAAAGTGGGCTACAGAATTAAATAGAGAATTCTCAGTGGAGGAGTCTAAACTGGCTGAGAGACACTTGAGAAAGTGCTCAACACCCTTAGCCATTAGGGAAATGCAAATCAAAACAACTCTGAGATACCATCTCACTCCTGTCAGAATGACTAAAATCAAAAACACCAATGACAGCTTATGCTGGATGTGGAGAGGATGTGGAGAAAGGGGAACACTCCTCCACTGCTGGTGGGAGTGCCGACTTGTACAGTCACTCGTCACTTTGGAAAGTATGGAGATTCCTCAGGAAAATGGGATTCAGTCTACCACAAGACCCAGCATGTCTACTCTTAGGCATATACCCAAAAGATGCCCATTCACACAAGGATGTCTGTTCCACTATGTTCACAGCAGCATTATTTGTAATAGCCAGAACCTGGAAGCAACCTAGATGCCTCACAGCTGAAGAACTGATAGATTGATGGCTGAGAGACCAGCAGGGGACTGATCCAGACCCCCTGAATGTAGTGTCAGTGAGGAGGCCTCGGCAATCTCTGGGGTCTTGGGTAGTAGATCAGTGTTTACCATGGTGTACGAATGAACTTTGGGAGCCCATTCCACATGAAGGGATGCTCTCTCAGCCTGGATAAATGGGGGAGGGCATAGGCCCAGCCCCAGATGAAATGACAGATTCTGGAGATTCCCCCATGGAAGGTCTCACCCTCCCTAGGGAATGGTGTAGGGATTGGGTTGGGGGGCTAGTGGAGGGGCAAGGGAGAAGGGTGGGAGAGGGAGATGGGATCGACATGTGAAGCAATATGTTTCTAATTTAAATAAAAGTATAATGGAAAAAATAACAGATCCATGTGAAACGGCCTCATTAAAAATTTCAAGAGTGGGACTAGAGGAATGCTTCAGTGATTTAAGAGCACTGGCCATTCTTCCAGAGGTCCTGGTTCAATTCCCAGCCCACAAATGGTGACTAACAACCATCTGTAACTCCAGTTTCAGGGACTGTGACACTCTGTTCTGGCCTACGTGGGCAATGTGCTCACACACATACAAGCAGGAAAACACCCCTACACATAAAATAATAACACACAAATCTTTAAGAAATAGTTCAAAGCTTCCTACAAATCTCTTCCCTTGTGCTAAATCAATAATATTACCCTTTAAATATCTCCTCATGAGCATTAATGTACTGAATAAAAATCAAATTTACTATTATTTTCATTTTGTCTCATGTTCTGAAATCTCTTCAATGCACACAGGTAAAGAAAGGCTTGAATAAGAACTATAGTCTTAAGTACACTTACTGTAAGAATGATGTGGGACAGAAGATGTCCCTGCATAAACACACAAACACATACATACGCATACATCTAAACACACATACATGAACACACACGCACAGACATATACACACATATACACACCACACACACACACAAATACACACACACACACACACATACACATACCATGAAAAGGCAACATAACTCCCCCAGGATATAGAATTTCTCAGCTACTGAAATGGGTAAAGATTTTTTTCCATTAAAATTTTTTATTTAATTTTACATTCCAATCACAGTTCTCCCACCCACCCCCTCCTACTACCCCTTGCCTCTTCCCATCCCCTTACCACTGCC
This sequence comes from Mesocricetus auratus, assembly GCF_017639785.1. NCBI lineage: Eukaryota > Metazoa > Chordata > Mammalia > Rodentia > Cricetidae > Mesocricetus > Mesocricetus auratus. The sequence goes on from NW_024429192.1 coordinate 74,476,297, forward strand.
TAGCTCACCCCAAGTCCACTCCTCCTCAGGAGCTCCCATGAGGTGAGGAGCCAACATAGTATGGCTTAATAGGTTGGGGCAGGGCTCAGCCCCTTTACCATATATTAAGACTGAACATGCCACCCCATCATAGGGAGTGGATTCCAACAAGCTTCTCATGTACTGGTATTATATTGTGGTCCTACTGCCACTGATTATTGCATCTCATCCTAAGGAATAGGCTCCCACAAGCTAGTTCATGTACCAGGTTTATATCATGGACTACTGCCAGGACAACTGTCTCCCACATACAGAGGTCTAAGTTCACTCCTCTGGAGTTTTCACAGTTGTAGGTCTAGATTTCATGAGTTTCCAAGAGCTTGGCTCAGCTATCTCTGTAGATTTCTCCATCATGATCTTGACCTCCCTTGCTCATACATTTCCTCTTCCCTTTGTTTGACTGGATTCCCAGAGCATGACCTTGTTATGATTCTTGGTTATGAATATCTGCATCTGGTTCCATCAATTACTGGATGAAGGCTCTATGATGTATACATCAATCTGATTAGCCAGTTCAGGAACCCTCTCTATTATTGCTAGGAGTCTTAGTTAAGGTCCTTCTGTGGATTCTTGGGAGTTACCCTATCACCAAGTTTCTCCTAAGCCCACAGTGACTCTATTAAGATATCTTTTTCAATACTCTTCCACTGCATCCCTTCCCCCATAGGCCATCTTGTTCCCTTCTCTTCTCATATCTCCTCCCCTCCCCTAGACATCCCACCATGCCCCCCCCCGTTTTCCCTGTAGATATTATCTAGTTTCTCTTCCCAGGGTGATCCATGGTGTCCCTCTTAGGGTCCTCCTTGCTACCTAGCTTCTATGGTGTTGTGGACTTTAGTCTGGTTATCCTTTGCTTTACTTCTAATATGCACTTATGGATGAACACATACCATAGGTGTCTTTCTGAGTCTGTGTTACCTCATTCAGGATGCTTTTTTTTCTAGTTATAGCCATTAGTTTGAAAATTTCATGGGGTCATCATTTTTACAGCTGAGTAGTACCCCACTGTGTAAATGTACCACATTTTTTCTCATTCATTCTTCAGTTGAGAGGCATCTAGGTTGTTTCCAGGTTCTGGCTATTATGAATAATGCTTCTATGAACATTGTTGAGCAAATGTCCTTGTGGTATTATTGGGCATCCTTTGTGTAAATTCCCAAGAGTGGAATCACTGGGTCTTGTTGTAAATTGACTCCCATTTTTCTTAGAAACTAACATACTGATTTCCAAAATGGCTGTACAGGTTTGCACTTCTACAAACAGTGGAGGAGTGTTTCCCTGACTCCACATCCTCTCTAACATAAGCTGTTCTCAGTATTTTTTATCTTAGCCATTCTGACAGGTATAAGATGGCATCTCAAGGTCATTTTTGCATTTCCATGATGATTAAGGATGTTGAGCACTTCCTTCAATGTCTTTTGACCATTAGAGATTCTTCTGGTGAGAATTCTCTGTTTAGCTCTGTACTGCATTTTTCAGTTGGGGTATTTTGTATTTTGATGTCTAGTTTGCTGAGTTATTTATAAATTTTGGAGATCAGCCTTCTGTCAAATATGGGGTTGGTGAAGATTTTTTCCCATTCTGTATGCTGTCTTATTGACAGTGTCCTATGCCTTACAGAAGCTTTTCAGTTGTGTTTGTAGGCCTTCTATAATTTGTGTTGTTGAATTTGAACTCTAAGGCATGGTGATCTGATAAGATACAGGGGGTATTCCATTTTTTCTATATCAATTGAGATTTGCTTTGTGATCCAGCATATGGTTAGTTTTAGAGAAGGTTCCATGGGATGCTAAAAAGAAGGTTATTCTTTTGTGTTTGGGTGTAATATCCTATAGATATCTGTTAAGTCCATTTGAGTCATAACATTTGTTAGATCCTTTATTTGTTAATTTTCTGTGTGGAACCCCTGTCCACTGGTGAGTGTGGGGTGTTAAAGTTTCCCACTATTAGAATGTGGGGTTTGATGTGCAATTTAAGCTTTAGTAATATCTCCTTTATGAATGTGAGCACCCTTGTATTTGGAGCATATATATTCAGGATTGAGTTTTCTTCTTGTTGAATTTTTCCTGTGATGAATTGAAATGTCATACATCATTTTGTTAGATATTAGGATAGCTACACCAGCTTGCTTTTATTTCCATTTGATTAGAAGTTCTTTTCCCATCCCTTTACTCTGAGAAATTGTCTGTCTTTGAAGTTGAAGTATGTTTCTTGTATGCAGCAGAAGGATGGATACTGTTTTGCTATCCATTATGTTAACCTATGTCTTTTTATAGGTGAGTTAAGGTAATTGATATTAAAGAATACCAATGACCAGTGATTGTTGATCCTGCTACTTTTTGGTGGTGGTGGTGGTGGTGGTGGTGGTATATGTGTATGTGTGTCTGTGTTTCCTTTCTTTAACATTTGCTGGTGTGGGATTATTTATCATCTGTGCTTTCCTGGGTATATCTAATTTCCTTGGGTTAGAGTATTCCTTTTAGTGCTTTCTGTAGGACTGGATTTCTGGATAAGTATTGTTTAAATCTGGTTTTGTCATGGAATTATCTTGCTTTCTTGATCTATGGTAATTGAAACTTTTGATGGATTTAGTAGTGTGGGTTGTTATCTATGATCTCTTAGAATCTGCATGTCTGTCCAGGACCTTCTGGTTTTGAGCATCTCCATTGAGAAGCTGAGTGTTATTCACATGGGTGTGCCATTATATATTGATTGATGTTTTTCCTTTGCAGCACTTAATATTCTTTCTTTATTCTGTATATTTTGAGTTTTGATTATTATGTGGTTGGAGGAGTTGATTTTTGGTCCAATCTATTTGGTGTTTTGTAAGCTTCTTGTATCCTCATAGGCTTGTCCTTCTTTAGGTTGGGAAAGTTTTCTTCTATAATTTTGTTGAATATATTTTTTGTGCCTTTGAGTTGGAATTCTTCTCCTATCCCTATTATTTTTAGGTTTGGTCTTTTCATGGTGTCCCATATTTCCTAGACATTTTGTGTTATGATTTTGCTGGCTTTGATGTTTTATTTGACAGATGAATCTATTTCCTCATCATATCTTCAATGCCTGAGATTCTCTCTTCCATCTCTTGCATTCTGTTGATTATGCTTGCATTTGTAATTCCCATTTATTTATCTAATTTTCTATTCCCAGAATTCTCCCCATTTGTGTTTTTTATTGCCTCCATTTCAGTTTTCAAATTTTGGACTTGCTTGTTTTTTCTTGATTGTCTTTAAGGGATTTATTCATTTCTTCCAATTTTTGCATGTATTTTACTCCATTTCTTTAAGGGAATTCTTCATTTCTTCTTTAAGGGACTCTGTTGTCTTGATCAAGCTATTTTAAGGTTGTTTTATTTTGCTTCTTCAGCATTGGTATGTTCAGGTCGTCCTGAAGCAGTACCATGAGGTTCTGCTGTTGCCATATTGCTCTTTAGGTTGTTGAATATATTATTGTATTGATATCTATCCATCTCCTCTTCTGCTTGGTGCAGGCAGTGTCTTTGGCTTCTTGATCCAACCCTCTTCACCCTCTCTCTCAGCTCTCTTTGTGCAGTAGATGTCTGTGTCTCAGGGAGGCACTGAGGTCACCAGGGATGGGTGGGATTGGCGGTGGAGTAGGATTTGTAGGTTACAGGGTCCCATGGGGAGCTGATGGTGTAGCCTGCCTGCAGAAGTCTTTTTGGGTAAAGACAAACAAAATTTAGAAGAAATCAATAAATCACTTAAATAAAGCCAAGAAAACCAAGAAAAAGCAATCAAACAGGTGAAGCAAACAGTTTAAGACTTGAAAATAGAAATATAGGCAATAAAGAAAACACATACCAAGAGAATTCTGGAAATGGAAAAACTGGGCAAATGAACAAAAACTACAGATATCATAACTAACAAGATACAAGTGATGGATCAGGGAATTTCAGGAGTTGAAGATATGAGAGATGAAACAAATCAGTCAAAGAAAATGTTAAATCCAACAATTTCTCGACATAAAACATCCAGGAAATCGGGGGCATCATGAAAAGATCAAATCTAAAAATAATAGAGATAGAAGGAGAAGAACTCCAGCTCAAAGGCACAGAAAATATATTCAACAAAATCATAGAAGAAAACTTTCCAAGCCTAAAGAAGACTGTGCCTATGAAGGTACAAGAAGCTTACAGAACATCAAATAGACTGGACCAAAATAAAGTCCCCTTGCCACATAGTAATCAAAACACTAAACATACAGAATAAAGAAAGACTATAAAGAATTGTAAAAGGCCAAGTAATATATAAAGGAAGACCTATCAAAATTATACCTGAATTCTCAATGGAAACTCTGAAAGTCAGAAGATGCTGGACAGATGCGCTACAGACACAAAGAAACCATGGATGCCACCCCATGTTACTATACCCAGAAATGCTTTCAGTCACCATAGGTGGGAAAAAACAAGAGATTCCTTGACAAAACCAGATTTAAATAATATCTATCCACAAGTCCAGCCTTACAGAAAGTACTAGGAGGAAAATCCAACCAATGGGCGTTATCTCCACCCAGAAAAACACAGGCAACAGATTACCCCACACCAGCAAACTCCAAAGAAATGAAACACACAAAAACTATCACCAAATAATAACAGGGATTTAAAATCACTGGTAAGGCTGGGCGGTGGTGGCGCACGCCTTTAATCCCAGAACTCGGGAGGCAGAGGCAGGCGGATCTCTGTGAGTTCGAGGCTGGGCTGGACCGATAGCCTCCAAAGCAATACAGAGAAACCCTGTCTCATAAAAACCAATAAATAAATAAATAAATAAATAAAATCACTGGTAATTAATATCTCTTAATATCAATGCATTCAATTCACCTATAAAAAGACAGGGTAACAGAATAGATATGAAAACAGAATCCATCTTTCTGCTGCACACAGGAAATACACCTGAACATTAAAGACAGACATTACCTCAGAGTAAGCATTGGGAAAATATTTTCCAGTCAAATGGACCTGAGAAACAAGTGGATGTAGCTATCCTAACATCTAACAAAATAGACTTCAAACTAAAATCACTCAAAAGAGATGGAGAAGGTCATTTCATACTCATCATAGGAAAAACTCACCAAGATGGAGACTCAATTCAGAACATTTATGCCCAAAATACAAGAGCACCTACATATGTAAAAGAAACATCGCTAAAGCTTAAATTGCATATAAAACCCCACATACTAATACTAGGAGACGTCAACACCCCACTCTTACCAATGGGAAGGTCTGTCAGACAAAAGCTTAACAGAAATAAGAGAGCTAACAGATGTCATGGCTCAAATGGATTTAACAGACATCCATGGAACATTCTACCCACAAGCAAAAGAATATACCTTCTCAGCTCCTCATGGAACCTTCTTTAAAATTAAGCAAACCTCAACAGATTAAAAAAATGGAATAACCCCCTTATTTTATCAGATCACCATGCCTTAAAGTTTGGATTCAACAACAACACTAATTGCAGAAAGTCTATAAACTCATGGAAATTGAATAATGCTCAATTGAATCATCACTGGGTCAAGGAAGAAATAAGAAAAAAATTAGGGACTTCCTAGAATTCAATGAAAATGAAAGCAAAACATACGCACACCTATGGGACACTATGAAACCAGTGCTAACAGAAAAGTTTACAGCACTGAATGCCTACATAAAGAAAGTGGAAAAAACCCTCATATTAGTGACTTAACAGTACACATGAAATCTCTAGAACAAAAAGAAGAAGACTCACTCAGGAGGAGTAGATGCCATGGAAAAATTCAGTTGACGGCTGAAATAAAAAAATAGAAGCAAAGAAAAAAATACAACGAATCAATGAAACAAAAAGCTGGTTCTTTGAGAAAATCAGCAAGACAGATAAACCCTTATCTAAACTAACCAAAGGCAGAGAGAGAACATCCAAACTAACAAAATCAGAAATGAAAATGAAAACAGACACTGAGAAAATCCAGAGAATCATTAGGTCATGCTTTGCAAACCTGTACTCTACAAAATTTGAAGATCTAAAAGAAATAGACAATTTTCTGAATAGGTACTATATACTAAAATTAAATCAAAACCACACAAACAATTTAAATAGGCCTATAACCCTTAAATCTTCTAACCAAAAAGAGTTCAGGGCCAGAGGGTTTCAGCACAGAACTCTACTAGAAATTCAAGGAAGAGTAAATATCTCTACTTCTAAAATTGTTCCACACAATAGGAAAAGAAGGAACATTGCCAAACTCTTTTTTCAAGGTCACAGTTACCCTGAAACTCAAACCACACAAAGACTCAACTAAGAAACAGAATTGCAGACCAACCTCCCTCATGAACATTGATGCAAATATACTCAATAAAATACTGGCAAATTGAAACCAAGACCATATCAAAAAACATCATTCACCATTATGAAGAAGGCTCAATCCCAGAGATAAAGAAATGGTTCAGTATATGAAAATCTATCAATTTAATCCACCATATAAACAAACGGAAAGAAAAAAAAGCCTATGCTCATCTCACTAGATGGTGACAAAGCCCTCAATAAAATCCAATACCCCTTCATGATAAAGGTCTTGGAGAGATCAGGGATACAGGCAATAAAGGCAATATACAGCAAGACAATAGCCATCATCAAATTAAGGGGAAACTCAAATCGATTTCATTAAAATCAGTAACAAAACAAGGCTGTCCACTCTTTGTATATCTGTTTAATATTGCACACACAGTTCTAGCTAGAGAAATAACACAACAGAAAGAGATAAAGGGGATACAAATTATAAAGGAAGAAGTCAAACTTTCACTATTTTCAGATGATATGATAGCATACATAAGTGGCCCCAAAAGTCCTACCAGGGAACTGCTACAACAGATAAACACCTTCAGTAATGTGGCAGGATACAAGATCAACTCAAAAAATCAGTGGCTCTCCTATATAATGATAAACAGGCTGAGAATGAAATCAGAGAAACACCACCTTTTAAATAGCCACAAATTACATAAAATATCTTGGGGTAACACTAACCAAACAAGTGATAGATCTGTATGAAAAGAACATCAAGGCTTTGAAGAAAGAAATTAATGAAGACATCAGAAAATGGAAAGATCTCCCATACTCTTGGATAGGTAGGATCACCACAATAAAAAAATGGCAATCTTAGCAAAAGCAATCTACAGATTCAGTGCAATCCCCATCAAAATCCTAACACAATTCTTCGCTGACCTTGAAATAACAATATTCAACTTCATATGAAAAAAACCCAGGACAGCCAAAACAATCCTGTACAATTACAATTCCAGACTTCAAGCTTCACTATGGATGCATAGTCATAAGAATAGATTGGTATTAGCATAAAAACAGACAGGTAGACCAATGGAATCTAATAGAAGACCCCAATATTAAGCCACACACCTATGAACACCTGATTTTTGACAAAGAAGCTAAAATTCTGCAATGAAACAAAGAAAGCATTTTCACCAAATTGTGCTGGCATAACTGGATGTCAGCATGTAGAATAATGCAAATAGATCCACAACTATCCCCATGTACGAAGCTCAAGTTGAAATGCATCAAAGACTTCAACATGAACCCAGCCTCACTAAACCTCATAGAAGTAGCCTTGAATGCATTGGCACAGGAAATTACTTCCTAAATATAACACCACTAGCACACACACAGAGAGAAACAATGAATATATGGGTCCTCCTGAAGCTGAGAAGCTTCTGCAAAGCAAAGGGCACAGTCAACAAGACAAAATGGCAATCTACAGAATGGGAAAAGATCTTCACCATCCCCACACCTAACAGAGGGCTGGTCTCCAAAATATAAAAAGAACTCAAGAAACTAGCCACCAAACATCAAATAATCCAATTAAAAATGAGGTACAGATCTAAATAGAGAATTCTCAATAGAGGAATCTCATGTGGTTGAAAGGCACTTAAGTAATTGCTTAGCATCCTTAGCCATCAGGGAAAAGCAAATCAAAACAAATCTGAGATACCATTTTATATCTGTCAGAATGGCTAAAATAAAAAACACTGCTGACAGCTTATACTGGGGAGGATGTGGAGTAAGGGTGACACTTCTCCATTACTGGTGGGAATGCAAACTCATACAGCCATTTTGGAAGTCAGGATGGCAGTTTCTCAGGAAAATGGGATTTGGTCTATCGCGAGAGCCAGCAATTCCACTCTTAGGTGCACACTTATACCACAAGGGCATCTATCTGTTCAACTATGTTCATATCAGCATTATTTGTGGGTTTTTGTTTTTTCTTCAACAAGAAACTCACTACTTAAATTTATTTAAAATCTTCCATAAATTAATAATAAAAACAAGCAATTCAATTAATACAAGCAAAAGATTTCAACACACACTTTAAAAGAAAATACCTAGATGGTAATAAAACAGTTGCTATAGGCAGGACATCCAAACTGAGAATGCTGGGAGGAAGAAGGGCAGAGTCATTGGAACTGCCAGGATATAACAGTAAGACATGCCGGAGGACAGGTAAGTTACATGGCAATGCATAGTGTAACAGAAATGGGTTAATTTAGGTTGTAAGAGCTAGTTAGTAACAAGCCTGAACTATTGGCAGAGCTTACTTGGGAGTGGTTGGCAGGAAAGAAATGTCTGCCTACAAGTTGCCCTATAATCCTGAAGTCATTCATGATGTGAAAGTAAGATTGAGAAACTAAGACTAAAGGATATATGCAATATGTGATTCTAAACTAGTACCATTTGCTATAAAGGACATGAATGAAGTAATGGACAAAATCCAAATGGAGTCTGATGACTTAGATGGAATTATATGTTAATGCTCTGATTTGAAGGGCTGCTTTATGGTAATGTAGGAAAATGCATGTGGTTGAAGCTGAAGGGCATCATCTTAGCAAGTTACTCTCAAATGGTCACACATACACCAGAGCTTTGTTCTACACTTGCAAATTGTCAATTGACTGTTTCCCCCAAAAGGTTTTGGAACCATTTCCTATCTCTTCCCCCCCCCTCTCTCTGTGTGAAAAATATATATTTCACTCACACACACATAATGAATATACATATATGTCTTTAAATGGCCAATCTTCATTATCAACTTAAAATCACCACTGACACAAAACATGCCCCATGAGTGCTTTTGAGTGTATTTTCAGCAGGGCAGGAAGACCCACCCTGAAAATGAGTGATACTATTCTGTGGGCCAAGGTAACCCACAGAATGAAAAGAAGAAAGTGAGCTGAACACTAGGAATTCACTCTGTTAGCTGACTGGATTTGATGTGATCTTATTAAGCTCTTGTCATGTCTTCCTCATTATAATGGACTTTACCCCTAAACTATGAACCAAAATTACCCTCCCTTCAGTTACTTTTGTCTGTATTTTGTCGCAGCAACAACAAATGGAACACAATGCTCAACCAGAAAGTTAATACATTAGAATTCTCTGAGGGGTTGTATGAGCTTATGAACAAAATCCAATAGTTCTATAAGAGTATATCAGCATTATTTGTAATAGCAGGAACCTGGAAGCAACCCCCTCAACAAAGGGTACATTCTCACAATGGAGTACTACTCAGCAGAAAAAAAATTACATCTTGAAATTCACAGGCAAATGGGTGGAACTAGAAAAACCATTCTGAGTGAAGTAACCCAGACACACAAAGACAAGCATGGTATGTACTCACTCATAAGAGGATATTAGACATGAAGCAAAGGATAACCAACCAGCCTACAATTCACAAACCCAGAGAAGCTAGGAAACAAGGAAGACCCTAAGAGACATACATGGAAGGGGAAAGGGACAAGATATCCTGAGTAAATTGCCAGCATTGGGGGGGAGAATATGAGGGATCAAGAAGGTCAAGTTGGGGGAAGGACAGAGAGGGAGAGTGAGGAAAGAGATACCTTGATAGAGGGAGCCATTATGATCTTAATGAAAACTTGGTACTAGGGAATTTCCCAGGAATCCACAATGATGACTCCAACTAAGAATCTAAGCAATAGCCAAGAGGCTACCTTAAATGTCCTTCCCCTACAATGAGACTGATGACTACTTTAAATGTTATCCTAGAGCCTTCATCCAGAAGCCAATGAAAGCAGAAGCAGAGATTCATAGCTAAGCACTGAGCCAAACTCCTTAAAATCCAGTTGTAGAGTGGGAGGAGTAATGAGCAAAGGGGTTAAGACCATGTTGGGGAAACCCATGGACACAGCTGACCTGAGTAAGTGGGAACTCACAGATCCCAGACTGACAGCTGGTGAACTAGCATAAGACTGAACCAGGCCCCCTGAACATGGGTGTCAAATGGGGGGCTTGGGCAGTCTATGGGGCTACTGGCAGTGGAACTGGTATTTATCCCTAGAGCATGAGAGGGCTTTTGGAGCCCATTCCCTATGGAGAGATTTCTCAGTCTAGATTCAGGGGTGGGGGAGGCCTAGCTCCTGCCCCTAATGATGTGACAGACTTTGATGATCCCCATAAGAGGTCTCACCCTCACTGAGGAGTGGATGGGGGGTGGGATGGGGAGGTTATGGGGAAATGGCAGGATGGGATGGAGAGGGAACTGGAATTGGTGTGTAAAATAAGATTGTTTTTAATTTGAATAAAAATTTTTAAAAATAAAGCAGCATTGTATTGGCACAAAACAGACACATTGATTAATGAAATGGATTTGAAAAACCAGAAAATAATTTATACATGTGGTGATATATTATTTATGATTTATTAAAGCTTTCCCAAGGGTACAGAAAGCAAAGCTAGCCACAGACCATAGAGCCATGTTGTGGTGGCACACACCATTAATCCCAGGACTCAGGAGACAGGTAAATGAATCTCTCTGAGTTCAAGGCCATCCTGGTCTACACAAGAGTGAAGAGTAACAGAACTCATGTCTTTGATCCTAGCACTTGGGATCACAAGCTTTTAATCCCAGCACTAGGGAGGTAGAGACAGGAGTGATAAGGTTGGTCAGAGAAAGCTGTATAAGGCATGAGACAGGAACTAAGAGCTTTTGCCTCTGATGATTCATGGAGACAGAATTGCCATTACAGCTCGGTAGAGGTAAGGCCTACTGGCTTGGCTGCTTTGCTTCTCTGATCTTAAGCTTGAAACTTATCTACAATATCTGTCTCTGGGTTTTTACTATTTGTGCTACACACACAATTATGGTTACCTGATATTTATAAAGAACCAGAAAAACATACTGTAAAAGAGACAACATCTTCAATAAATAGTGGTGGTCAGTCTTGGTGGATGCATGTAGAAAAGTATAAATAGATCCATATTTATCACCCTGCACAGAAATGATCCTCAAATGGATAAAAGACTTCAACATAAGACCACTTCCACTGCATCTGATAGAACAGAAAACAAGAAATAACCTTGAAATCATTGGCACAGGAAAATACTTTTTGGGTATAGGACTTCATGAAATTGAAAAGCTTTTGTCTGACAAAAGACACTATTAGTCAGGGTTCTCTACAGTCACAGAGCTTATGGAATGAATCTCTCTTTTTCTCACATACATACATACATACATACATACATACATACATTGGAATGACTTACAGTCTACATGCAAACAATTAGAAAGTTCAAAAATCTAGTAGCTGCTAAGTACCATTAGGCTGTGTATCTCGATCTGCTGCAGTCCCAAAGGAGGAATGGATATGCTGACAAGGTGAGGCAGGCAGATGAAGGACAAACCCTTCCTTCTTCCATTGTCCTTTCATGGCTTCCAATAGAAGGTGTAGTCCAGATTAAAGCCATTCCAACCTCAATATCCCGATCAAAGGCATGTTGGCTTCTTGCCTCAAGATCTGGATTACAAACATGCACTCCATTTCTGGATTGTAGTTCATTCCAGTTATAGTCAAGTTGCCAGCCAAGGATAGCCATTACAGACACAATCTTATGGGCATTGTGATGGTGTGCAGGTTGAGAAAAACTTCTTACTAACTCTACATTGAATGGAGGGCTAACATACTAAAATCTGGACACCAAAAAAACAATACGATTATAAATGGAAGTATATATTTGAACAGAATATTCTCAAAAGAAGAAAATCCAATGACTGAGACTAAAGAAATGGTCAACAGCTGGGTGGTGGTGGCGCACACCTTTAATGCCAGCACTTGGGAGGCAGAGACAGGTGGATCTCTGTGAGTTTGAGGCTGGGCTGGACCGATAGCCTCCAAAACAATACAGAGAAACCGTGTCTCGTAAAACCAAAAAAAAAAAAAAAAGAAATAGTTAACATCCTTAGTCATCAGTGAATTTCAAATTAAAACTACTTTTACATTTTAGTTTACACTAATCAGAATGGTTAAGATCAATAAAATAAATTACAACTCATTTTGTCAAGGATGTGGAGTAAGGAGAACACTCACTCATTCATTGTTGGTAGGGGACAAAACTTGTACAGTCACTCTGTAAATCAATGTGGCAATTCCTCAAGAAGATGGGTATCTACCTGAAGATCCAGCTATAACCTTCTTGGGCATGTACCCAAATGCATTCATCATTCTACCACAGAGACACTTTCTCAACTGAGTTCATCACTGCTCCATCCATAATAGCCAGAAACTGGAGGCAACTGAAGAATGGATAAAGTGTGGTACATTAAATAATGGAATGTTACTCAGCCATTACAAAAAATAAGGTCATGAAATTTGCATATATACAGAGAGAATGAGAAAAAATGCTGAGTGAGGCAACATACTCAGAAAGACAAACATGGTATGTCTTTGCTTAAATGTGGATATTAAGTTAAGGACCATTTAAGGAATAGTATGAAACCTAGGTTGGTAGAAGTTGTGTACAATATATACACATATAAAGGGAATCTCAGAAACACCAGAGACCTGAGGACTGTGCACAGCAGAACTGGATCCCAGCCCGACAGGATTCAGCCCTCCCAGAGACTGGCAGCTCCCATGTCCCATTCTCCACCCATGGGACAGGCGAGGCAAGGGTCCAGCCTTCCCAGTGTTTGCTAAGGTCCCAGTACTAGAACGGCCTCCATCCATGAAAGAGGAAAGCCACCAGGATATTGGACCTCCTCCCACCCACTGGAAAGGAACTATGGTCACATACCCACTGGGGGTGAGACTCCTTCTGCACCCACAGGAAGAAATGATGGGAAGGAGACAATAAAAAAACACACCCACCAACAGAAAAACCAATATGACACCATCAGAAACTAGAGAATCTATACCCGCAAGACCTGAACAGTCCATTGTGGAAGAAACAGATGAGAAAGACCTTAAAAACAACTTCATGGAAATGATAGAGGCCCTCAAAGAAGATATGAGAAAATCCTTAAACACATGGAAGAAAAAACAAACCAAAAAATACAAAAAAAATGGAGAGAAAAAAATCCAAAAAATGCAAGAATTGCAAGAAATGGAAGAAAAACAAACCAAAAAGTCAAACAAATGCAAGAAAGAGAGGAAAAGATAAAGCAAAAATTACAAGAAACAATTCAAACAGTGCAAGGGTTGAAAGCTGAAATATAAACAATAAAAAAACACAGTCTGAAGGAATGCTGGAAAGAGGAAAGCTGGGCAAATGGTCAGGTACTACAGATACAAGTATAACGAACAGAATACAAGAGATGGAAGACAGAATCTCAGGTGTTGAAGATATACTAATCGACCAAAGAAAATCTTAAGTCCAACAAATCCCTAACACAAAATATTCAGGAAATATGGGGCACAGTGAAAAGACCAAACTTAAGAATAATAGGTATAGAAGAAGGTGAAGAAATCCACCTCAAAGGGGCAGAAAACATATTCAACAAAATCATAGAAGAAAACTTTCCCAACCTAAAGAAAGACATGCCAATGAAAGTACAAGAAGCCTACAGAATCCTCCAGCATCCCAAGCTTCAGGTGAGCTTGGGTCCCCCTGGGACTACTCCCCCACCCATCACCCACTCCCTCAATCTTCCGGGGGCTGTTCCTGGCATCCAGAGGACCCACTCACACAGGAAAGGCATCAGTCCTTCCAGACCCCACCCTCCGGCGTCCCCAGCTTCAGCTTCAGGAAAGAAGGAGACTAGTGGAGACAGGAAGACCCTACCTGCACCCACTGGAAAAAGAGATGGGAAGAAGACAGAATAAGAGCTCACTCAGCATTAGAAAGACCAACATTACTCCACCAGAATCTAGAGACCCAATGCCAGCAAGACCTGAAAAGCACAACATAGATGAAGCAGAAGAGACAGACCTTAAACATTATTTTATGAAGATGATAGAGACCCTCAAAGAGGAAACAAGGAAATCCCTTAAAGAAATAGAAGAAAAAACAAACAAAAATACATGAAATGGAGGAAAAGACAAACCAAAAAAATTCAAGAAATAAACAAATCTCTTAAAGAATCTAGAGAGTACCAAGAAAAAACAACCAAACAAATGAAGGAAACAACTTAAACAGTTGAGGATTAAAAGCTGAAATAGAAACAATAAAGAAAACAGAATGAGGGAGATGCTGGAAATAGAAATGCTGGGTAAACAATCAGGAACTACAGATGCAAGTATCACCAATAGAATACAAGAGATACAAGAGAGAATCTCAGGTGTTATAGACTCATTAGAGAATATACAGTCATCAACCAAAGAAAATCTCAAAACCAACAAATCCCTAACACAAAATATCCAGGAAATATGGGACACCATGAAGAAGCCAAACCTGAGAATAATAGGGATAGAAGAAGGCAAAGAAATACAGCTCAAAGGTACAGAAAACATATTCAACAAAACCACAGAAGAAAACTTCCCTAACCTAAAGAAGGATATGCCTATGAAAATACAAGACTCTTACAGAACACCAAATAGGCTATACCAGAAAAAGAAGTCACCTCACACCACATAATAATCAAAACATCAAACCTACAGAATAAAGAGAAAATATTAAGAGTAGCTAAAGAAAAAGGTCAAGTAACATATAAAGGCAGACCTATCCGAATCACACCCGACTTCTCAATGGAAACTATGAAAGCCAGAAGATCCTGGACAGATGTCCTACAAACACTAAGGGAACAAGGATGCCAGCCCAGCCTACTATATCCAGCAAAGATGGAGAAAACAAAATATTCTATAACAAAGCCATATTTAAGCAATACGTACCCATGAATCCAGCCCTACAGAAAGTGCTGGAAGGAAAACCTAGACCCAATGAAGATAACTACACTCTCAAAAACATAGGAAATAAATATTCCCACTTTACCAAACACCTAAAGAAAAAGGGAGGAGAACCTATACACAATAACACCACTACCAAAAAAAATCAAGCACAAACAAGAATCATCAATTAATGGTCATTAATATCCCTCAAAGCCAACAGTCTCAATTTGCCTATAAAAAGACACAGACTAGCAGAATGGATACGAAGACAGAACCCTTCCTTCTGTTGCATACAAGAAACACATTTCAACATCACAGACATTACCTCAGAGTAAAGGGTTGGGAAAAGATTTTCCAATCAAACAGACCCAAGAAACAAGCTGGTGTAGCAATCCTAATATCTAACAAATTAGACTTCAAATTGAAATCAATCAAAAGAGATGAAGAAAGATATTTCATGTTCATCAAAGGAAAAGTCCATCAAGATGAAGTCTCATTTCTGAACATCTATGCCCCAAATACAAAGGCACCCACATTCGTGAAAGAAACATTACTAAAGCTCAAATAGCAAATAAAATCTCACACACTAGTAGTAGGAGACTTCAACACTCCGATCTCACCACTAGACACGAACTCCAGACAGAAACTTAACAAAGAAACAAAAGAACTAATAGAAGTTATGACCCAACTGGGTTTAACAGACATCTATAGAACATTCCACCCTAACACAAAGGGATATATCTTCTTCTTGGCGCCACATGGAAACTTCTCTAAAATCAACCACATAATAGGAAACATAGCAACCTCCACAGATACAAAAAATTGAAATAACCACCTATATCTTATCAGACCACCATGCATTAAAATTAAAGACTTCCTGGAATTCAATGAGAATGAAGACACAACATACGCAAACTTATGGGACACTCTGAAAGCAGTGCTGAGAGGAAAGTTCATAGCACTAAGTGCCCACATGAAGAAACTGGAGAACAGTCACACTAGAGAATTAATATCACAACTGAATGCTCTAGAACAAAAAGAAGCAAACTCACCCAGGAGGAATACACACCAGAAAATAATCAGATTGAGGGCTGAAATCAATCCAAACTAACCAAAAGACAGAGAGAGAACATGCTAATTAACAAAATCAGAAATGAAAAGGGGGACATAACAGCAGACACTGAGGAAATCCAGAGAATCATCAGGTCATGCTTTGAAAACCTGTACTCCACAAAATTTGAAAATTTAATGAAATGAACAATTTCTTGGAGAGATATCGCTTGTCAAAACTAAATCAAGAACAGATAAACAATCTAAACAGACCTATAGCCCTTAATGAAATAGAAGCAGTCATCAAAAGTCTCCCAAACAAAAAAAGCTCAGGCCCAGATGGCTTCAGTGCAGAATTCTACCAGAAATTCAAAGAAGAGCTAATTCCAATAATCCTCAAAGTGTTCCACACAATAAAAGCAGGAGGCTCACTGCCAAACTCTTTTAACGAGGCTACAATTACCTTGGTACCCAAGCCACACAAAGACACAACTAAGAAAGAGAACTTCAGACCAATATCCCTCATGAACATCAATGCAAAAATTCTCAATAAAATACTAGCAAACCGGATTCAAGAACAAATCAGAAAAATCATCCACCATGATCAAGTAGGCTTCATCCCAGGAATGCAGGGATGGTTCAACATTAGAAAATCTATCAATGTAATCCACCATGTATACAAACTGCAAAAAGAAAAACCACATGATCATCTCACTAGATGCTGAAAAAGCCTTTGATAAAATCCAGCACCCCTTCATGATAAAGGTCCTAGAGATATCAGGGATAACAGGAACATACCTGAACATAATAAAAGCAATATACAGTAAACCAACAGCTAACATCAAACTAAATGGAGAGAAACTTAACACAATTCCTCTAAAATCAGGAACAAGACAAGGCTGTCCACTGTCTCCGTATCTCTTCAATATTGTACTTGAAGTTCTAGCTAGAGCAATAAGACAACAAAAGGAAATCAAGGGGATACAAATAGGAAAAGAAGTCAAGCTTTCGCTATTTGCAGATGATATGATAGTTTACATAAGTGACCAGAAAAACTTCGCAAGGGAACTCCTACAGCTGATAAACACCTTCAGCAAAGTGGCAGGATACAAGGTTAACTCCCCTGATTCATGTCTAAAATCCATAAATGAGTGAGTACATAACCATGTTTCTCTTTTTGTGACTGGGTTACCTCACTCAGGATGGTTTCTTCTTGTTCCATTCATTTGCCTGCAAATTTCAAGATTCAATTTATTTTTTTCCACTGAATAGTACTCCATTGTGTAAATGTACCACATTTTCTCTATCCCCTCTTCAGTTGGGAGGCATCTAGGTTGCTTCCAGTTTCTGGCTATTACAAACAATGCTGCTATAAACATAGTGGAACAGATGTCCTTGTTGAAGGAATGTGCATCTTTTGGGTATATGCCTAGAAGTGGAATTTCTGGGACTCGTGGTAGACTGGTTCCCATTTTTGTGAGTAATCTCCATACTGATTTCCAAAGTGGCTGTACAAGTTGGCACTCCCACCAGCAGTGAAGCAGTGTTCCCTTCTCCACATCCTCTCCAGCATAAACTGTCATTGGAGCTTTTGATTTCAGCCATTCTGACAGGAGTGAGATAGTATCTCAGAGTTGTTTTGATTTGCATTTCACTGATGGATAGGGATGTTGAGCACTTTCTTAAGTGTCTCTCAGCCATTTTAGACTCCTCTATTGAGAATTCTCTATTTAGTTCTGTACCCTACTTTTTGATTGGATCTTTTGGTGTTTTGGAGACTTGCTTTTTGAGTTTGTTGTAAGTTTTGGAGATCAGCCCTCTGTCAGATGTGGGGTTAGTAAATCTTTTTCCAATCTGTGGGTTGCCTTTTTGTCTTGCTGTGTCCTTTGCCTTTCAAAAGCCTCTCAGTTTCAGGAGGTCCCAGTTATTAATTATCAATCTTAGTGTCTGTGCTACTGGAGGTATGTTCAGGAAGCAGTCTCCTGTACCAATTTGTTCATGGGTACTTCTCACTGTCTCATTTAAGAGGTTCAGTGTGGCTGGATTTATGTTGAGGTCTTTGATCCATTTGGATTTAAGTTTTGTGCATGGTGATAGACATGGATCTATCTGCATCCTTCTACATGCCAGCACCATTTGTCGAAGATGCTCTTTTTTCCATTGTATAAATTTAGCTTCTTTTTCAAAGATCAGGTGTTCATACATGTATGGGTTAATGTCAGGGTGTTCAATTCGATTCCATTGGTCTGTGTGTCTATTTTTGTGCCAATACCAACCTGTTTTCAGGACTATAGCTCTGTAATACAGCTTGAAGTCAGAGATGGTGATGCCCCCGGATGTTGTCTTGTTGAACAGGATTGTTTTGGCTATCCTGGGTCTCTTGTTTTTCAATATAAAGTTGAGAATTGTTCTTTCAAGGTCTGTGAATAATTATTCTGGGATTTAGTACTCTGGCCTGGCATCTGTGGTCTCTTAGTGTTGCTAGAAAATCTATGGAGGACCTTCTGGCTTTCAGAACTTCCATGGAGAAACCAGGTGTGATTCTGATAGGTTTGCCTTTATAAGTTTCTTAGCGTCTTCCTTTGCTGCTCTTAATATTCTTTATCCTGTATGTTTGTGGTTTTTACTATTATGTGGCGAGGGGATTTCCTTTTGTGGTCCATTCTATTTGGTGTTCTGTAAGCTTCTTGTACTTTCATTGGCATGTCTTTCTTTAGGTTGGGAAAGTTTTCTTCTATGATTTCTGCCCCTTTGAGGTGGATTTCTTCACCTTCTTCTATACCTATTATTCTTAGGTTTGGTCTTTTCACTGTGCCCCATATTTCCTGAATATTTTGTGTTAGCGATTTGTTGCACTTAAGATTTTCTGTGGTCGATGAATCTATATCCCCTAGTGTATCTTCAACACCTGAGATTCTGTCTTCCATCTCTTGTATTCTGTTCGTTATGCTTGTATTTGTAGTACCTGACTGTTTTCCCAGCTTTTCTATTTCCAGCATTCCTTCAGACTGTTTTTTATTGTTTCTATTTCAGCTTTCTCTTGCACTGTTTGAATTGTTTCTTGTAATTTTTGCTTTGTCTTTTCCTCTCTTTCTTGCATTTGTTTGACTTTTTGATTTGGTTTTCTTCCATTTCTTGTATTTTTTCATTTGTTTTTTTCTTCCATTTCTTGCCATTTTGCATTTTTAGTTTGTTTTTTAAGGGATTTTCTCATATCCTCTTTGAGGGCCTCTATCATTTTCATGAAGTTGTTTTTAAGGTCTTTCTCATTTGCTTCATCTGCAATGGGCTGTTCTGGTCTTGCAGGTATAGAGTCTCTGGCAGTGTCATATTAGTTTTTCTGTTGGTGGGTGTGTTTTTATATTGTCTCCTTCCCATCATTTCTTCCTGTGGGTGCAGAAGGACCATGGTTCCTTTCCAGTGGGTCGGAGCAGGTCCAGTACCCTGGTGGCTTTCCTCTTGTGTGGATGGAGGCCGGCCTAATATCAGGGCCTTGGCAATCTCTGGGTAAGCTGGACCCTCACCTGTCCTGTGGGTGGAGAATGGGACTTAGAAGTTGGCAGTCTTTGGGCAGGTGGAATCCCATCGGGCTGGGATTCACTGTGCACAGTCCTCAAGTCTCCAGTGGTTCTCCCCTCAACTCTTTTTTATTTCAATTGTGAAAATTAATGCATCTCTGTTACAGTCATACTGGTAGCATATATGTTATCTGTGGTAATTAAGGCTGTTGCTCATTGCTGGACTCATATTTTAGGGAAATCCTAAACATCAAGTTGAGAAATCCCTTCCCCGGTAAAGGTAAATACTGCTATGTAAAGGACTTGGAAACCCACAGCATTCTTTACAACATCTGCAGAGCAGCATCGTGAGGCTCATATGTACCAGTAAGAATGCACTTTCAAGGGCTGATTGTGACTTCCAAGGAACTTGTCCACCACAGCACCCATGGACGGCACCTGAGAATCTTACCATGATTGTCAAATGACTCTGTCCAAACAGAAATCAAATAAAGCAGAAAGAGCTCTCATTGGCAGTACTTGGGATTCTTGCTGACACATAAAGGTAGCCACCTCTCCTCTGGCATGCCATAAATGCACTGATACAGGGGAAGGGATACTGATCACTGATGCTAGGCTGCCTGTCCCACTATTGCCTTTAAAATGAACCAGAGACAATGAAGAAAGCAGGGTGCTACAGGAGGGCCACACTTTATTGTGGGATGTCTGAAGGAGCATAGTTGACCAACAGGGATTGTGCCTTGCACATACATGGTCATGAACACAAAATACTCAACCTGCATACATGAATAGGGACAGACTCTGTACAGCTGTACAGGTGGCCCCTCAAGCCATGCAATGAGCAGGAGCCGAGTGGGTAAGGGGCATCATGTTCAGTGTGGCAATAAACCAGTCCCATTGGTGCTGGCCATGAGCATCTCCAACATGGCCAGTCAGCTTTTAAGTCCACCTCAATTTGGATACTGTCATGTTGACTGTTGGCACCCTCCTCCTACGCTGAGGAGACCATGAGGCTGATCAGCAGGTTCCCAAACCATCCTCCATTGGAGGTGTCTGCTTTGGTAGCTCCAAAAAGAGCTTCCAATCCTGTTGAGGTACTCTGTAAATGGAGTCCCTCTGCAGTGAATGCTGGTACTGAACACAGCCACCTTGTCACAGTCCACATCTAGCAGCAGAAACCAGATGAAACTGAGTGGGGATTGAGCCAAAGGTGGCCCATCCTGGATGGATGGATGCTTCTTTGGATACATTGTAAAGACAACCAGTGTACTGTTTTTGCTTTTCAAACAGAGAAACTGTAGTTCAGTCTGGGCTACAAACATTTCACCTCAGGTCAGAAGCCTCGATGGTGGAAAATTTGTCCAGCATATTGTGCAGCCCTTGAAAACAGTGGAGAGCAGAAGTAATACTGAGGCTAACAATATTTTTGCACTTTGCATGGGGTGAGGGCCAGAAGCTGGTGGAGGTGCGGAAGGCCCAGGTGCTCAGGTCCTCTACTAGGCATCTACAGGGCTGTGGACAAAAGGCTACTTGGGAGAGTTTGGTCCATGAAACTGAACACTATGGCCAGATTTTTGGACAGCTCCTCAGCTACAACCACCTTGGCCTTCTACAGAGACTCAGGACCGGAACTGATAGGTCAGCTGCACTCTTATTCTGGCCATGAATTAAGAAGGGCACTGGTACTGAGTATGTGAACTCAGGGCCATCTCTGTGCCTATTTATGTATATGTATCTGAAGACTATCAGGTAAGTCTGGTGTGCCTCAGAGTAGTCACCCTACTGGATGCTCACACACAGCTTGCCCTGATCTGGTGGAGGCACCTTTGTGGGAGACCTACTGCTCTGTCATTGCCAGCACCAACATTTTGGGTCTCTCCTCTCTTGAAAACTGATGCTGTGACAGTGATGTTGGCAACCTCCTTCTCTCCTTCCTTTGGCTCCTATAAGCATTCTACCAGGAATGATTTTTTTAGCAGAAGCTACAATTTATGCCTACTTCCCCCATCTGCCTATTTCAGTGTGAGAAACACTGTTTTCCCAGATAACAGCCTCACCCTCCACCTGTAGCTCAGAAGTGTGTAAGTTTTTAGCAGTTTTGAGGGCTCTGAGGATTCCGAGAATGTAATGGAAACGCGACGCCCCAGATGCCTGTCTGAGGCTGAGTAGTAATGCAGGACAAACCGAGGAGGACTCCCCTGCATCATCTGCTGGTACCACTTAATGTTATTATCACCAACACTGAAGCCACTCCACAGGATGCAGGGGATTCTGGCTGTTGCTACAAGAGACATGGAGAAAGAGGATGTTTCTGTCAATACAGCCTGAGAAAAGGAACATGCCAAAGCAGAAATCTCAGTGAACTGTATTTGGAAGATTTCTGTCCCTCCTCCCAGTTCTCACAAAGGCCAAATATGAATTATTATTGTTTGGTCAATGGCTCAGGCTTCTTACTGGCTAATTCTACCTCTAAATTTATATCTTTCTAATGTTCTATATTTTACCATGATGCTTGTGCCTTGTTACCTCACATCTTATCTCTGGTGGCTACATGCCATCTCTGTGACTTTACCTTTCTTCTGTCTTCTACTCTGTTTGGATTTCCTACCTGGTTAAATTCTGCCTGGCCATTGGTCAAATCAATTTAATTTCTCCACCAATAAAGGCAACATATATTCCCTGGATACAGAAGGACATCCCTTTGCCTGAACAGCAGAGTTGAGATACAACTTCTTGGGGAATCTGGACCAGAAGGGCCTGAGAACAGGGTCCTCCCCAGTACCCTTAGGCCTGACCCTACCTGTAGTGTGTCATAGAAAAATGAAGATGGAGAAGAACAAGCCATGGGAGATAGGCACAGCTCCTTCTTAGACCAGGGTCTTCTGTCTTTATCTCATCTCCAGGGACCTCACAGTAGAGGCCTAGCCATGCAACTGAGTTCTCCTTAACTCCTCCCAGTGATTGATTCACAGTGTGAGTTCCTGAAACAGCAAGGAGGTGAAGTGAATGACTTTGTCCCATGGAATATAAAAGCAGGTGGTAAGACATCCAGGCTTGTGTGCCAAGACCTCTTTCAGATCCTGATCATCACAAAGAGTGGAGGACTCAGTCATCAGGAGCCATGTCTGTTTCTGCTACCACATGTGAGCACCTGTCCTACGGAGACTCCAGAGAGACCTAGCACACTCCTTTAAGTCACAGAGTAGTCATCACCTTTCACAACTGTTCATCGGAC